>NW_027472580.1:58979098-60342160 GCF_030347505.1 Rhynchophorus ferrugineus | reverse complement strand
AGCAATCATGGGACAGTCCCATTGACACCAATGCTTTTCTTCCATCATTTCGAGATCTTGATGGAATTGCCATATTGTTCCCAGAATTTCTGGATATTTGTCCAGGTTACTGGAGTTACTAGTAAGCTTAGGTTACTGTGGAGTAAGCATAAGTTTACGCTTAGATTTTTTTCTAAAATTTTACTTACTTCATAGTTACCTAGAAATACCAACAACTCAAACTAAGCTATTAACTGAAACAACTCTCTAAACTTTACTTTCATGATCAGTTATAACTTCTCATTTTGTATATTTCATCAATGTTTAGGGATCATCGGATATTCTAGTTTTTAAATTTCCTATACGTAGCTTAGGAAATGTTCTGCAAATGATTGTAAAGCATTAAACTTATTATTTAATTTATTTTATTATTAGCATTAATTAATTACCATCATCCTTGCTCAATATTGTGTTGACTGTTTCATCATACTTAACTTGATATGTACTGGTGGAATGATGATTTTCCCCACTGAACAATGAGTTGTTAATTATATTAACGGTAACAACAGTTAAGGTTTCTCCCGACGGTCAGACTCATGCAGTCATACAAATTATGCAATTAGATCATAGATAAGCTAGGCAAATTTTAGATGAGTACAAATAATTCATATAAGTTCTATGGAATTAGTCTTTTGCAGAACCAATTTAATGTTTTGACATTCTTTTAAGAAGTATTATTGAATTGTAATTGGTTATAACCAATGATGCGACTCGATTTCCATTAATTTTCCAATAAAGGTAATTACCACCATTAACGTGTTCTACGCAAAAATAGCAGTAGTTGAAATGATTCTTAGGCTTAATCCCGATTATAAGGTTACCAAAATTTAACCTGTAGTATTCTTCTTTCGCCCAGTTACTCAAATTTGATCCAAAATTTGCAAACCTTATGACGAATCCATGACTTATCCAGTTATTCATTGTGTAATCTGAAATAATCAGTATAAAAATCTTTGAGAAAATCTATGATATTTCGTGTCTGTTTTGTGGCCATATAAATAAGACAAATTTAATATAATATATCAGTGCGATATATTTTTGATATATATTTTAAATTCTCTTACCAACGAGTGTTTATCTGGACTAGACCTACAGGTCTGAACCACGGTCCTTGGTTTTAAGCCTACCTACTGGCCAGTGACCAATTTAAAGACCATCCTGGAAGATATCCGGTCTTAACCAGCCTGGTTACTGGAGCGACTGGATTTTCGTAAAGCAACACAAACATAAAGCACAACTATACCCCAGCAGGATGCGAAGCCGCGACTATCTCAACAGTAGGATGATCGTTCTGTTACTATAACCACTGCGCCAATGAAGGAAGTTGGGCTATATTTGCATTTATATTTCCTTCTTGATGAATGTATTTTATTACAGCAGAAAAAGTATTGAAATCGAAATTCGACAAATAAAACAAACAAATAAAAATGTCACTTCAGAAACTTACTAACGACAACAGTAAACCAAAAGCTAGTTGAGGCACGGGTTGAGAGATTGTTAAATGCAGCCAGATAACAAACACATAATATTAAACATTTAATCTGATCATTATTTTAAATATAAAATACGCCAAAATCATAAAAACGAGAAGAAATTCAGAAGTTTGGTTTGGTGAACTTTGGTCCGGTCTAACTTCTTGATCAACGAATAATAAAAAGTAAATCTTTCGAGCTAATTTAAGCATTGTATGTGGAAAAATAAGTTTATCTACCATTAGAGGTATAATAAATTAACAGCGATGTGAAGATTATGTCTGTTAACATTAATATAGTTGTAAAAGGCAAAAGGTTTTGTATTTGTATGTATTATGATCACTTTGTCACTTTAAAATGGTCTTTATTAGAAAAAAATAGTAGAAAAAAAAGTAAAATACACAGGAGATGGATAAAATAATAAACAGAATACTTATTTATTAATAAGGTATGATGTCACCAGTTGCTTTTAAAACAGATGCAATTCTTCGCGAAATAGTGTTTGCATAGTTTCCAATAGAACGTTCCATTCTTGCACCAAAACATCCTCCAATTCCTTTTTATGTCGATTTTCAGTTTTTTGTTGTCTGGTCACAATGCTTTACTATTGGTCGGTTTCTGCCAGGGGCTTCTTTAAACAGTCAACTGTTGCTCCTCACCGGTTATATTTTACAATGTTTTATGTATGCTGTCTTTACGGTGGATACTGTCGTGAAACATTAAATGACATCTGAGTGATAACACATTTCACCAATTTGTTTCAATCGTCGCTGAGCAAAACGTATAATACATTGAAATTAAATCTCAAAACTTGGCATGTATACTGAGCAATACATATGTGTTGGATTGGAAGAGGTATTGGAAGGTGTACTACACTGCATGGTGCTTATATCATTTTTTTTTGGTCCCTGTATAATAAATTAATTTTTTTCTCGTAATTTTTTATAAGTTTTTGTTGTTATTGGGCAACATGGTCATAGCGTGTACAAAGAAGGATGTTAGTTGGAATACCGATCCAACCATTGTTCATCTGAACGAGTGGTAATCAAAAGTATCAATGGCGCTGAGTCTCTTCACTGCAGAAAGATCTTCTTTCGTTGTCCGATAAGCTATGTTGAAACTGTTCAAAATGTCATTTTCCGTCAATTTATACTACCATATATTTTCTATACATTTTGTCTGCTTTTAAATCTTTTACATCGTATGTAAACATCTGGAAACAGTTGATTCATCAACTGTTAATTTGCCTGAAAATGCTTTAAAGTTTTGAGTTGAGGTTTCTTCATATTTATTGATTTTGATCTTCTATATAATTTTTTGTCATTGATATACAGAAACCGATAATTGAGTTATGATGAAGCATCATCAAGTTTTTAAAGGGTTACATAAACTTCAGACATAGAATTATTTATATTGAACAACAAAATTAATCGATGTAAATCATGCAATTTTAATCATTTTATGATTAGAGTACACTGGATAACTCCATATTACTAAATGAAAAACTGTCATTTTATTTACAGAAATGTCAAAACTATTGTATTTAACAGTTTAGTTAAGTTATTTAATAGTTGTTTAAAATGCTGCTTTACACTTTTACCTGTGTATACATTGTTTATCAATGAACACAATAAATTTTTCCCTTTAATTGTAGTAGACTATTTTATTTAGATGGACGAATACATTTTATAATCGTTTATTATATAAAGTATTTGAAGAATTACGTTTTGGAGCGTTTTATATATTCGAAACCTTAATTGTTTCTGGCCTGGCGTCAACAACGCTTCTTGATAACGAATCTGATTGCGGCGAGAGTTGGCAGTTTGGAAGTGAAGAATTTTAGGAATCTGCGCCTACATAGCAAGAAGGATTAATCGCTTGCCATGACCAAATAAGTTTAGCCAAGCGCGTTTATCGTTTGATATACGTTGCAATAGAGATGATATTAAATTTTTTCTTCGGGTAGGAATTCTATTCATTCATTTTATTTTCATTTGTTCTCCCTATTCGTAATGTAGAGCGTTTTGGTTTATATACTAAAGAATAAAACTTCCATTTTAACTTCCATTTTTGGCAATATATAATTACTTGCTTGTTTTTATGATTAGTGGTACTTTACTAATATCTATTCCGTTTTAAATAATTACATCACATTTCTTTATTCATTGTTATTTTACATTCTATGTTCCAGCCTGGTTACGGGCGATTACGTGCGATTATCGCAACAGCAAGAGGACCGTCCTGACGCTTTTGCCACTGCACCAAAGAAGCTTGTTAAATTTTGTTTTATTTAGTTCTTTTTTATTTGGTTTTATTTAAAGCTTTTGTTTAGTTCAATTAACACGAAAACTGAAAACTTTTGAATTGATTTACAATTAGATGAGATCCAACGATTATAAAGCATTTTGCTTCTCATACAATATTTTGTATATCTAATGTTTAAAGTTGTCTCAATCTCACAGTAAATTTTATGAAGGTCTGGTAGTGTAAGTTTTTACATATTAATGTTTTTTGGAAAAATTTATAAGGTTACTCCATTTTTTTGGATAATGTTTCATTATTACTCAGACAGGGCCATGTCATGCCCAATGGCGAAGAACTTCTGGTTTATTTTAGAAGTAGTTTTCACGTGCGTTTTTTGAAAGTAGTTTCATTATATTCAGCAAATTATTTACAATTATTACAGCACTAAGCTATCGCTATTAAAATTAAACTTTGAAAATCAATCTTTTAAGTAACTGGAAATTGCTTTATCCGTTTTCAACCTCATGATGGATGTAGAATTAATATTTTCGTCGTTGATTATTTTTTTCTATTTTCTTTGAAGATTTTCGTCCATAATATTTGAAGCTTTTGATTGATCATAATTTTTACCGATTGTTGCATTTCTCCGAAATTGCTCAATTTTATTGAATTTCGGTAGGACACATATTAATTTATGCTTTTCATACTCAACTTAAAAAGAAACCATAAATGATCTTTTCGGGGCAAGCTTTAAGTAAATGATCCAAAACAATTTCAAAATCAATATCTTGATCAAACTTAATACTAATATGGAAATTGCTGCTACGGTTATCTTCTGGAATTAGTTTGTTCAGTGATTGGACGACAATCGATTTATATCAAAATTATTATTCATTATAAAACAAAGCTATTAAACCATTTTCGAGGAATAGATTTAGATAAAGCATTATGCTGTATTGTATTTTATTGCACACAACATATTTAATTATTTTTCTTTATTTTTTAACTCGCGTTCTCAGTTCTACGTATATTCTTTACGTGGAATCCATGTTATTTCTACAAAAAATGATTTATATCGATAGTGGGTGACTCCGTAATGTAACATTATATCGGTAAAAATAAGTAATTGTTACTAATTGTCAAATAATAAGCTTTACAAGTGTGCATGACGTCATAATATATTCTTAAGATTTGTATGCCAACCAAACGGAAGAAAATGAGCTTCTAACACTACTAAAGGATGACACAGAAAAATATTAATTAACCACAAGCCTTCAGAAAATATCAATCAATCTCATCTCGGTCAGATTATAAAAAGTTAATATTATCGATTATCTAGTTTCTAGACGATGAAATAATTCGACGGTTTATACTTCACCATGCTAAATGCAACTCATACATATTAGGTTCACAATAGGATTTTATAAAATTCTTACAGAGTGGTGTAGGTAGATAATATATGATCCCAAGTGTTTGATGTATGTCTGATTTAATACAGATCATTTTTAAATTTTGTGCTTTCATTTCTACTGTTACTTCTGTGGTTACTAAGACTTTAGTAACCGCATTTACAATTTAAAAATAAATGTTTGATTTAGAGTCTCTCTATCTTATATTATTATAATGACCAACATTTTTTGTTCAATATTTTGCTATTTCTATATTTGATGTAATACCTTCCTAACAAGCCTCTAGTGATGTCGCTGAGAATTTGAAATATTTTTGATATTTATGAAGAGAAATACCATTATTTTTTTCAGATTTAATATTATGTTATTAAATTATTGTTCAACGTTCATATATAGTATTTACATTACAAACATATTACAATTTATTTACTAGCAATAATAAATAAAAATGTTATCTATCTTGCGTAGTCTTTCGCTTGTTTATTTCAACAAAATGAATACCAACGAATAAAAATTATTCTTTAGCTCATTTGAACATCTAGATAACTAGGTGTTTATGCTACGCAGTAGTAGATTACTATTAGAAAAACCTATCCTTACTTTTTTGACATGTGTCATATATGTCATGTGGTTCGTTTTGGGAAATGTATAATAAATAAGTAAAATTATGCTACATTGCTCAGCCCATATTTGGAATAAATTCAGTCATAAAATGTTTTTTATTATGAAAACTTGCTGTTTGAAAGCTGTAACAAGTAGATTTTAGTCCAAATCGTCTTGAGAGTCGTCATAAAATACAGTTTTTTTGACTATAGTTATATGGCAATTTTTGTCTTGTAATAAGTAGATTAATAATATGTTTCAATAAAAGGTAAGAATAAGGATATCTTATAGCGTAGGGTTGACACTAACGTATTAAGTAATAAGTTGAATACCCTTTACAAAACTCTTATATATTCATAAAAGATATTAACATATGATCAAACACGGGACAAATAAAAATAGACATGTTAATCGAAGCATATAAATGCTCATTGATTTAACCGCACACTAAGAAATTTAGCGTACAGCTTCGTTTTAGGTGACTAGATTTAGGCAGTAAAAAATCTAAGAAAAACAAGTAATCTGTGGGTGTTCTGGTTTTTGGTTCAAGTTTTTTGTAGCTTGCGGCAAGAGTGCACTGTTGGTTTGAATAAGAAATACACAGTTAACAAATTAGTATTTTGCAATGAAATATTTTTTAAGGAATTTCATTGTAAATTGATGAAATATATTTACGCTAACAAAAACAAAAAATATGCCGAAATATATCACTGATACTAATATAACTGAAATATTTCGCAAATTTCGTATAATATTCCGATGATGGGATTTTGTTATCGTATTTGTTAAATTAATTTGTTTGTGTTAATTTTTGGTAAATTAACTACTTGAAGAACTCTGAAATAGTTTTGGCTTTTTATTGTATTTTATTTTTTTCTTTTTTGTATATTTAGATTCCTTGGCCATTTTTGTTCATTTTGAGTTTTCTAACCACATTACACCTTATTAGACCAACCTCTCCTCCCCATTGTCTAAGAACACCTACCCTAGGAATAATTAAACAGCATTGGAAAATGTATTATAATTATTATGTAAAATCGAATTTTAGTCAGTTTCACCCTTCAATATACACTATCTCAGAACCGAAAGCGTCCACACCTTGGTCGACTCAATCTATCACTCTAGCCATAGATCGCACTTTCTTCTTCTGTATTACGAATCCTAAATACCTCAAATCCTGAATTTGCTTTGTCTGAACGCCTGTTGGTATTTACAGTACCAGGCGATCGGCCTGTTATATCACACTTAAGCAATTTGGGAATCACCAGCAAACATCTCATCGCTTTATCGAAGTTTATGGAAAGCACGGTAGATAGGACACCTATTTAGAAAACATCATCTCGGATTTCAAATGAATTTTACGAATAATTTTACGTTGCAGGAAAAATCAGTTTAAACGTAAGACTCAAAACTATAGACGTTCTTGAGTTGCAAACCCGAAACATAATTGAACAAATTCGGTTGGCTGCAAAAGAAGCTACCCCAACATCAAGCGAGAAACCAGAATATGAGGTAAATTACCATCTTGAAATTAGGGTATTGGTAAAGGAAAGATGGGAAGCTAGAACCAGAAATGCTGTAGACAAAACAATATTTAATACAATTAGTAATTAGACAAATCAAAAGATTAAAGAATATAAATAGAGTTGCTTTGAAATGTGTGAAATAAGTGAATTAAGCGATGGAAGAAAAGATGAATCGCTATGGAAAGCAGAGCTAAGGAATGCCTTTAACGCAATGATGAAAAAGCTGAATTATTCGCAGAACACTTAGTTAACGTATTTCAATAGTATGATATAGAATCTACAATAGATATAAATACTGTTTATCAGCCCGATGTAGCTGTAAATCTGATTTCCCCAATGTAAGTTGCAACAGAAATTGACAATAACCTCAATCCTAAAAAAGCTCCTGGAATTGATTATATTTCTCCTGGGTGATTGAAAGAGCTGCCACGAATAATGCAATAATCATGCTGACCAAACCAACCGACAGAACAAATAAGATCTTACAGGCTTATTTCTCTGCTATCTGCGATATAAAAATTATTTGAGAAAGTGGTGTTAAAGCGCATTAAACTATTTATGAGAAATTGTTGTTGAAAAGACTTTCCAATAAAAGAAATACTGCCCTGAAATTCCTGCATGTCTCACAAGGATTTGACCGGCTATGACATTTGGGATTAATCTTCAAAATGTGCAAATTGCTACCGCGGAATTACTGTCAACTGCTAGAATCATATCTTGTGGTCATTTCTATATCTGCTCTATACTGCTGATATCCCAACAATAAAAGCAACACTAAGTGAAACATTTGCTGAAGACACATTTAAAATGGATGGATGTTAAGATGTATGTCTGTCTAAGACTAGCGTACAAGTACAAGGAGCGGTTAACAAGATCCACAAATGGACTAGAGACTACATGCTCCCTGTCCATATAAATCTGTCTGTCCATGTTAATTTTGCATTGCGGCGAATTGACAAAAACTTAATTATATCACTTGACGGATGCCCGATTCTTCAAGCAGAATCATCTAAATACCTCGAAATATATCTCGTTGGTAGGTTAAATATGAATTTCATTCAAAGTTAAGCAACAGTTACTTGTCAATCAAACGTTAATGGTTAGTGGGAAGATACTGTCAACTTGATCTTAAATCAAAGAGATTGATTTATCAGTCAATCAAAAAGCCTATTTGTATCTATGGGGTGCAAATATTATGTTACATTAAAACATCACACCATCTAGTAACCCAACACACCCATAACAATGCTTATCCCTACGTAACCAACAAAGAGTACCATCACCTCGGAATCAAATGGATACACGAAGGGATCCAAAAGTTCGCTCTAAAACATCAAACAAGTTTGCTAAATCATAGCAACGTGGAAGCAATGGATTGATATATTTAACCCGTACACGCCTCGCTTGTATATTAAGGCAAGTACAACTGAACAGTAGTAACAAATTAATTTCTAAATTAAGATTGTATTAAGCATATTGAATGTAAAAAAAATAGTTTTACATCATGGACACGTAATAGACAATATTTTTATCCAATCGGGTTACCCCCACTATATAAATAATTATATTTTACGTCCTAATATTCTTATATTACTTTTGTGAATTATATGTATAAGTTTATGTAATTTCTCACTGTGATATCTCACTGTGTTAATCTAAGTAACAGTTAAGTAACTTAACCTAACTGTTAAATTTTATGGTTTCGAAATTTCTTTACATGAAATAATAGTTTTATATTTATCACTACTGATTTATATAGTGAACACATGCTGGTCATCGAATCCTCAAAATTGAATTTTCAATATTCGTTATTTTTGTTTTTTGATTTTGATTTTGAAACCTGCTATCGAAACACCATACAACACTTTTAGAAATTTGGGGAAAAAAGCCTAAAGGGGGAAAATGGTTATGTCATGAATTTTATATAGTGTATTGTGACTGCCAGTGAAGAGTGAAGAAGAAGAATCATCTACATCGTCGCAGAAGCTGAATATTCATTGCCATATATTTTTGTTGTGATATGGTAGGATCGACAATGATACTATACATTACGGGCTGCAGCTGAACCAAAAATTTACTGCTGATATCTACTGCCGTCATTTCAACTATGTATTACTGCCAAAACAACCATAGCGAGTAACAGACGTTAAGTGTCATCGTCTTGTATGACAACACTCTGTCACACGTTGCAAAAGTGGAATATGCAGCTCGAATGGGAAATTCTGTATCAACTAGTGTACTCAGCAGGTGATAAAAGGCGGTGGTAAAAGATGATAAAATGATATTTACAAGATGTCTTACTAAACATATTGTTTATCTCCAACTATGACTACTTCCTATATTTCGGAAAATACAGCAATTCCACATTGGAAAAACGCCGAATCTTTTTATAATTTCTATAAGAAGAACTCCTACCTCGGCAGGTTAATGTATTATTGATCGGGACAAGTAGTAAGGCGGTTGAGGGAGAATATTCCTTGAAAGCTTTTGGGCATTTGTTTACTGATGATTAGCTAATTCTTAATTATTTATATCATTAATGTAATAAAATTATAATAAAATAATTTTATTTAATAGTTCTTAATTAAAATATTGCTTACTAAATTAAATAAAGCTTGTAGACAAATTTAATAGAACATCTTATAATTATTCAAACATGCTATAAAACATTAATTAATATGTAACAAATTTATTGTTTAATAAAAAAGCAGCATTAAATTTCACCCCAACTTAATGATAGTAATCATATCAAATTAATCTTTACACACAAGCCGCCCGGATTCACACACCGAACTTCTTCGTCGATACAAGCGAAATGGCTTTTATGATGTTGAGTTTCGTTGACCACAAAGGACCCCTTGCTGGGCGCTCACTTTCAAATTTGCCGAATCTGCTTTATTTCGTGGATAAAAGGCGCTTGCAGTTGATGGGATGTATTTCCACAATAACTTTCAGTCCCAACAGGCAAACAATCGTTTTTGTGAGATACCTTTAAATTTTCGACTGCTATATGGTAAAAGATTTATTTTATTTAATTAATGTCTGATGTAGCCAGAAATAATTTTCAGTGTCTACCTGAACCTATGTCTTTTTAATATAAACAGATAATTATATAAACGAAATTTATATTTAATTAATTCAACTAAAATTATGGGATTTATGCCAATTATTATAAAGTAATATAGTTAAATGACATATTATTTGTTATAAATTATAAAGTGACAAAAAAATCTTCAAACTTAATAGATTTATTCAAGAACATTCAATTAGTATATATATTAGTTATATTTAGTTCGATCATAGAGAGAAAAAACCTAATACCAACACACCAGTTTGAGTTTATTAACAAGCATTCAGTAATTGACCAGGTCCACAGAATAAGAGATGTTATTGAAAAAGCCTACGAAAGTAAAAAATTATGCTCAGCTATATTCTTAGATGTAACACAAGTCTTCGATAAGGTTTCGCATAAAGGCCTTGATCATAAACTACAGAAAATGTTACCAAAACTACACACCGAACTATTAAAATCGTACATTAAAACAAACATGTTTAGAGTCAAACAAGAAGTGGCTTACTCTACAATAAAAGAAGCTAAAGCCACTTTCTTGTGGACACCTGGCATTGGCCGCTGTACACTTCCATAAAGCATTAGTTTTATCTACTCCTCACTTGTGATATACCACAAATGGTTTATATTACAATGGCTACATTTGCTGATGTTACTTTTGCGATTATAGCTGTCGGAGACAATAGTGAAGAAGCCTCACGAGAAATACAACATGCAAGTGATAATATAAATAATTAGATACAAACTTGGAAAATAAAAATTAATGAAAGTAAATCTGTGTGTGTAGTTCATCTACAATCAGACCGTACAAGCACCAATAGCATTAAATAATACTATCATTTCATATAGCAACAACGTTAAATATCGTGAAATGAATCTTGGTGCAAAACTTCGCCGGAAGGAACGTATCAAGAAGAAAAGAAAAGAACTAGAATGGAAATATAGGAAAATGTACTGGCTAATTGGAAGAAAATCAGAATTATCAGTACAGAATAAATTGCTATTATATAAGCAAATAATGAAACCTATATGGACATACGGAGTTCAATTATAGGGATGTTCTACAAGGAGTAACAGAAACAAAATCCAAATTTTTCAGAACAAAGTCCTGAGAGGTATTGTGGGCGTACCCAAATAATATAGGACCTGCATGATTACCTACATCGAGACTTTCAGTTATCAACAGTCACTGAAGAAACCAAGAGAATTGCAAGGAGGCATGAGAAAAAACTCCATTCTAATGAGAATATTGAAGTATTACAGCTTTTGGATACCACCAGAACAGGACACAGACTCAAAAGAATCAAACTATCTGATATTGTGTAGTGTTGTGTAGTGAGGTGCATATAATAAAAAATACAGCAATGACATATATAAACATTATTTCACCAGAGACTGAGATAGGGCCGATGGATCCTCCTAGTTATATACCTAGATTTAAGTGATCATAAAGACAAATTGTAGGTTAGTCGGAAACGACAAGTAACAATGTAATAATTAAATAATAAAAAAAGTATATTTAGTGATGAAATAAGGTTTGATATCTATAAAAACATTATTACAACTGTTTGTTACAAGTGAATAAATGGCTGATCACGATATAGAACTTTGTTAGACATGTAAGGGAATTATAGCTTCAATAAGTCATCTATCTGAAGCTGCATTAAGTTCTGATAGAGCAGTTGTTGCAAGATCCATAGTACATAGTTGAAAACAAAATCACAGTTATGTCCTCATGTCTCAACAAAATTAAAGGATACTTCAGTTGAAAGAAAAGATTGATGTAAAGATACCTGCCATGTACTGAAAACACTATATGTTTGAAGTTCTCAAGTTAACTTTCCTAACATGTTCTGCTTGGGATGAATTTATACATAGGACATCGCATTCTAGGTTTGTCTTTTATGTCATTATGTTGTTAATATTTGGCAATATTATGATAAATAAACAAAAATGTGAGCCTAACTGGAGACTTGATTTACTTTTGTTAAACGAAAGTGAGTTTGTACACCTATACCATATCAGGATTACAGTTTTAGTAGTAGCTTACAGACCACCCGTACATTTCTCTCATATCAATCTTGCGATAACTGGGCTTCACCATATGCAAATTGAATAATGTTTTACGATCCCTACGTCTCGAATTGAATAATGAAGAAAAAATGATATTCCTCCCCATGCCGAAAAACTCGTAAAGAAGTTTACCAAATGCCGATGGTACATTAAAATATCCGCATCTCGACTGATGCCAAGCTGTCTAGATCGAAAGCGTCGGCAGAGACAAACAGGTTCCTCTCGTCCGTGACGTATTAAATTTTTACTGTTGTCCGCAACAGTTGGTCACGGGTTCCCAGGTAAAAAACAAAAGTTATTAGGTGCCCGAAAGAATCTGTGTAATGACTAATAAATTTTAATGTTTAATTTTAAGAGGGGATAGATCGGTTTCCTATAATGGGTTTTTAACGCTGTTCCCTTTTTTTTCTCCTCTGGAGGATTGTAAGTGGTTTTCAATTTATGAACGAAAAATAAACAAAAATTGATTTATTTTATTGTTCACTAGATTATATCTGTTTATACGAAACAGCCATTAATGTCAATTATATACCATGAATATTACTTTGCTACTGTATTTAAGATAATTAAATGTTTAATTTTTCATAATCATTAATCATGTTTATCATTATTATTATTCAAATGATTAATCAAACTAAATTGAATGAAAAATCAAATTAAATTGTTTATTTAGATACTTATTATATTAAAATAACTCAGACTATGAAGATCAAAAAAACTGAACTAGTGCAAATTAATGTTGTTAAAAAAACATAAAAGCATGCCATCAAAAGTATTCTCCCATTCACCAGTCATTAATTTTCCCATCTTTTTGGCAGCATTAAATTTTACGCCAGAAAAAATGCGCGAAATGAAAGCGGCTATGAAATAGTCACATTATTTTCAGATGTCTCCATAAGAAATGCTTTTTATCTACTATTATTTACTACGATATCGAGTCAAGAAAATTTTGATGAACCACGACATTTTAGTGGAAAGAATTAATTGAGTTGATTCATTGGTTTCAACATTATCAATGTTTAACTCACTTTAAGTAATTGATCGATTGTATTGAATACAAATCTAAGTATTATATTAATCTGGTATCTTGTGTACCTCAGATTTAAGACCTTTTATATAAATTACTATTATATATATATATCAAGCACTTCATATCTCAATCATTCCACAAACAACAACTCAGCTCAAGTTCTTCTGAAAACGCACTTGTTTGCGAGCTGGTCGACATGCTGTGAGCTTAGCACCGCGTCACCGCTAACCTCCCCTTTCTCCATGCTGAAACGACCTCACCCGTCGGTGCAGTCATAACTTTTGCCCTCATACAACAGAGTACCCAATCGTGTGTTAACTCAAGTTCGCGAATCTATAAATAGTTTCACTCACAGTTCTTTCTCCTGATTCTTGTGCTCAATAACGGCTGCCCTCTTAGCGGCTGCCATATCCACAAATTTAATGCAGTAGCAGGAGAGGCTCACAGAGATTAGGCTAGATATCGGTCAGGGGTTTTACATAGTTGTGTTGTAAAATCTGAATTTTTTATATAATCCTTGGGCAACTATTTGAAGCCGTTTCCCGAATAGATGAAAGGTTTGGAATATTTCAACACCTGCTGGTTTCTTATGCGCTCAAGTCTGCATCTACACATAATAAGTGATCAATCATGTCCAGCATCAATCTAGATCAACTATATCTAGTAGAAGATTCAAGTCAATCGGAACCTTCATAGTCATGTGGGTGCTTGAAATATTGCTTCATTAACTCCTATTCAATAGATTTAAAAGTTTTAGGTTTTCAGTTCTTATTATTTTAGTTGTCACCTTATTGCTGGTGTCAAGTATTTGAATTCCCGCATTTGCTGGAACTAGGGGTTGTTGAGATTTTGCAGTAACGGACGTTTTCTTAGTTACCAATACGTTGGTTTTTTCTTCGAATTAGCGACTATTAGATGGATCAAGATATTTGTAGCATTATATTGAATGCCATGGCTCTTTTTAAGTACAGTTCACATAATTACATTAATGAAAGACAGTGGAGAAGTGACCTTATCTTTGCTAACATTTGCCCGAATATTAAGCTGAGCTCATTTCAAATAAAGGTCGGGAGAAAATTATTTTCAATCTTACGTATGGTTTTAAAGCTGCATATCCTTAGCAATACTTTTTCAATGTAGCCATACCGTAGCGCATTTTAAAGGTAAGTCTCTATATTATTCTAGATACAAAGCCAACGTGATTTAACAAGTCGAATGATAGTTTACAAAGGAGAACGTTCCTCCAAAATTGACACATGACACATATGACACAGTGACCACTAGTACGCCATGAAAAGGTCCTCTTTATTTTATATATGAATTCGTTTTTATTTTTCGTACATTTCTCACTATGGTCGATAAGCAAAATATCTTTGTATTTTTGATTCTGACTGATTTTTTTTGAAGAGTTTTTGAAGGTTCTAACCGGCTGTTGCTCATTCAGTTGGAAATATTTTTGACATATTGTGGAAAAAAAAATATGGAGGAAATCCTTTTTATTTTGCTTGAACAGTTTTAATCAGCACTCTAAACCTTTAACGCTTTGTTTTTTTGCTCCAATGTGTACAAGTTCGGCACCCGCTTTGAGGGTAATTTATGAATACCCTATAAGCTCAAACGTTTACGTATTCCTATAAACATACTATATTCTCATATCTCTAATGTGGTAGCTCTTTTGGACAACTTAGCTTATTTATGTTTATGTCACTTATCTTGCTTATTTTTTAAGTAATTAAAACCAGTTTAAATATACTACATATACGTTTCATTTTAAAATAACAAGAACTAGTTTAATATCCAAATATAACAATATGGCGTTAGCCAGTTGCAAGTAGCACTAGCAGTGCAGTGATTAAGGTGACAGGACGACCTCCTACCGTTAAATCATTCCAGTCACGTCAATAACAAAGCTGGGAAGACCGTGTCTTTTTGAATGATCGCTAAGTTGGCAGGCTTAATATTGAGGGCCGTGGCTCGGAGCCCACGTTAAGCAGTAGGTCCAGTATGAATAAACCCTAGGTTTAGTTAAAACGATATTTTAAACTATAACAAATAAATGTAAAGTCAAATGGAGCTAAATACCAACTAAAATCAATGATATAGGATAATTTCAATGCATTTTTGTACATTTATAAATATTATTTTTTCAGTTAGCAAATATGACCCAACAATTGTATTGTACAATCTAGTAAGAGCTTTAAGCTAATCATTATGTTTAATATGGGATTGCCGCAAAACATCAAACCAACTAGTAATCCAACTCTGCCGAAATAAAGTTCTACAATTAATTACCAATTTTATCGGTACGTAACCGACCAAGAGCTGTACGATGACCTCGAAATTAAATGAATTTACGAACTGATTTCAATATTTCGCAACAATACTGGAATTAAGGTTATTAGAGCATAGTACAGTGGAAGCAATATACTGGCTACTGGACAACATACAGCTGATCAGAAGACTGAAGCGAACCAAACCGTATGAACTTGTATAGTGTATAAGTGTTACTCTTAAAATTACTTTAACCAGTTTAGTCTGTTCAGTCGGAATGTGTGGCTGTAGATGCGATTGTTTGTTCAAACACTCACTACTATTTTGCTGAAGGAATTCGCATTATTCGTGCAGAACTGGAAACACTGATTAAATAAAAAGTTGTTTACTCCGGTATTAAATGATACATGTGGTTGATGGGAGAATGGACAGGATATTAGGTTAGGTAAAGGAAGTTCGGTAGCGCTGTGGAAGTGGTACTGTTACAAGGGGGTAGAGAAAAGAAAAGACTGCCAGATGTCGTCATGGTAAACTTTTTTAGCCGGGAACCACATGGTACCAATCTACCAGCGTTGCCAACCTTTGACTTTAATGTAGGTGAATGCGTGGTGTCCTAAAGGGTTGTAGCGGTCGCTACAAGTTTTATTTTATGTTGAGAAATACATGTTGATGCGCTCGCCTTGCTTGTGTATTAAAATATTCATAACAAAGCATTAGAAGTAAAGTAATTTGTAAATTAAAATTGTACTAAATATATGTAATGTAAGATCTAATTAATTAAAATAATTTATCAAACCGACGGTTAAAGTTTTATTATACTTGGCGTAATCTTGAAGGCAGAACAGGCTGGTGGTGGTGGACATATAAGTGAGGTCATTTTTGGAATCAGAGTGGTGGTTTAGTGGGTTAGAGCATCAATTAGTTGCAAATGTAGTTTAATCAAATTACGGCACAGCAATTGTAAACTTTTGTCCGAAGGACTATGTAATAATATTGTCTCAAATCTAGATTTCATTATTATATGTTTTTAAAATATTACACACATTTAGGAAATTACTATGAATTTGAGTTTAATAATACTAGTTTATGATGTTTATGTGTGTTCGGTCGGCTAATTATTGAATAAGTTGGACTAACATTTTCGTGCCGGATACTCAAGGTTATTTTATTTGTTTCCTTTTTTATTAACTATTTAAGTCTGATGAATTGAAATTACGATTATAATATTCATGAAAACCGTAATAAACATTTTAAACCACAAAGCATTTGATAAGACCAATAAATATTTAAACAGAAGTATTATATTTAAACATAAATTGTTACGTGTAATTCGAAGCGTTAAAAGAAACGGATACTTCTCACTTAACCTGTTCTTAATTTAAATTATCAATGACATATAAATTAAACTCCACACCCCATAATTTCTATTTTAACGTATATGGAGTATATTATTAACCTCGGTAAAACTTTTTTTCTCATTGCTGGCATTAACTCAGTGGTAGGGTCCACATTTCAAGATATAAATCTTTCCGTTTGCACAGTTTAAATCGAAGAATAAAAACGTCCAGCCATAAGAAACGCGATTTATGAATTTAAGTTGTTCCTTTTGCGCGTTATTTTGACTTAATTGTTTATGGTTTTTGGGAAACTCTATTCTTCGGGCTCGATGGTTTATGGTCAAACCGAAATAAATCCGATATATGGCCATCATGTAGGTTTAATGGAGGCCGCTACTGTTACAAAACTGTTACAAATTATGCAGTAATGTAGGCTGAAAATTGTTAAACTTTAAATGTTAAATTAGAGTTTTTAGGTATATAATTAAATTTTTATTTCAGAATATTCAATTCCTGTAATGCATAGGTTACAATACGGGCTCGTGTAGATTAATTTATTTTTTTTAGTTTGTAGATACTTTCATGATAATTTACCGCAATGCATTTTAAATAATATGGTATATTCATAATGTTTCTCAAAGTATAATTTTGGAAATTCCAATTTATTCCAATAAGCTTTAGATATTACAATAATTTTATATTTTGTCTGGTTGTGGTTTAGTGTAGTAATATTAATACTTTACTAACTCATCACTTCTTTCGTTCATCTGTATTTCTCCCTTTGCAGTTAATACAAGCATATAACGTGTCAATTGAAAAGTCCTTGGCCTACCATAGTAAAACACATTCTTTGGCATAATTGCCTTCAAGGGTGATACACTGATTATAGCGACCCCCCAACTTTTCGATACCATTTTTGTAGTACGGTTTGTCTTTTGCTTCAAAGTGGGCCTCAGTTTCGGCGATCACCTCTTCATTCGACAAATTTCTTCCCAGCGAGTATTCTTTTGAGATATGAGAACAGGAAATAGCCGCTGTGGTCAGATCTGGAGAATACGGTGGATGAGGAAGCAATTCAAAGCCCAATTCATGGATTTTTGCCACCGTTTTCACTGACTTGTGACACGGTGCATTGTCTAGGTGAAGTAGCACTTTCCTTTTCTTCAAATGCGGCCGTTTTTCGGCGATTTCGTCTTTCAAACGGTCCAATAACGCTATGTAATAGTCACTGTTGATGGTCCTTCTTTTTTCAAAGTAGTTTATGAAAGTTATTCCATGCGCATCTCAAAATACAGACGCCATAACCTTGCCAGCCGACTGTAGACTTTTCTCGTGCTTTGGACCGCTTTCATCGTCTGCAATTCACTCGGGTGACTGTTGATTCGACTTCGGAGTGAAACTATGGAGCCATTTTTCATCCATTGTCACATATCGATGCAAAGACTAGGGTTTATTACGCTTGATCATCTTCAAACACTGCACCGAATCATCAACTCGTCATTGTTTTTGGTCAAAAGTGAGCTCGCGCGGCCCCCACTTGGCACAGAGCTTAATCATACTCAAATATTCGTGAACGATATGATGTACACGTGCAATTAATATCTTTAGAGGGTCTGCTATTTCATTAAATTTCAATTTACGGCTATTCAATATCATTTTGTATGTTCTTCTTACCCTTAATATACCCTTAATAAAATACAACTGTAACTGAACACTTGGGGTATTAAAACCAATGGAACCTATGGAAATTTTACTTTACTTTAAAGAATATGCCAACTAGTGAATACTGCTAACCAGTATCATTGCTAGTGAAACCAGTGATACCTGCGTACTCTCCCAGATAGAAGATCCAAAATGTCTTGATATGCATCGAGACCGGCGATAACTTTGATGAAGCACATACTTGCTAAACGAATAATTGACGTACATGATTAAGTACTGAAATGCTCTTATACATGTCATATGTAATAATAATAATTAGATAGTTACTTATTGCCTACTGGTCACTTTGCTAAACCCTTAGGGGATAAAAAAAATTAGCCGAAAATTTTTCGAATCGTTATTAAAATAGTCTCTAATGCAGAATTACAATTATTTTTATTCGGACCATAATATCAATCATATTTATCATATCATAAAGATTTTACAGTTCCAGCTTAAGGTTAATCACCTGCAATTTGTTATAGAAATGAACTAAATATTCATTTTACACTATCGAAAACATAACTTTATTATACTTCTATCCCCATATCATAACAAAGCATTATATTATATTTACAGAGACAATTTATTCTTATCAAAATCAATGAGTTAACATTCGCATGCTCGCGTGTTTTTCCAGAAGATCAGCATAACTCCTTTTTGTGATTATTTACTTCCTAAAAAATATTGAAGGATATTTTAGTGCACATTACAGGTTTACGTGGGATATATTTGGCGATAATCAGTTTATAAAACCGACGCAGCGAGAGGAGTAACATCTTCCATAAGTATAAAATAAATATACTTTAACCAATTTATAATTATACAGGTTATGTTTCCAATGAGGATGGGCGCTTAACAACTTATCCTTTATGTAATCACCGTAGACCTGATTTTTCATATATTGAGTTTATTTTAGTGTAGTATGTCATGAATATATTGCAGGAATAACGTTTCGCTATCCATTAATGCTTTTCGAAACAAAACATGTTTGGGAGCTGCCCGAGTAGTTGGAGAGTAGTGTTTTGAAAATCAATAGAGACAATTTTAAGTTTAAATAAAAATAACTGTTCTTGAAAATAGTATATAACAATTAATAAAAAGTAACACTTATGTTAATAAAAATATTTGTGTACGCTTAAATTTTAAGAAATATCAATGTTAGATTTTACAATATTTGAAGGGATTATCGACGTAATTGGTTACTATTTTTAAATAACAGGAAGAATTATTTTTTATATCAGCTTGAAATAAAACAAGAATCTCCTGGCTCAAAATAAACTTTAATTAAATAAAAAAATCCATGTCAATTTTCGCTATCGGCTTAGAAAGCATTTTTTTGCGTAGGATGCTTTCGAGATTCTTCAAATGCTAAACTGAAAGAGGAGATATTTTTAACTCCTTGAAAAATAAATTTGGCAAATAAAACGAAATCTGTATGTTACATAAAGTGATCTTTAACGCATTACTATTATAGTAAAAATATTAAAATATTTTTAGAATACTGTAGGGAAATAATATTAAGTAAATATAGGTAAAAAGTCAAAATTAAATTCTAATGACTCATAATTAAAGAAACTATATGCTATTATATAATTATTATGTCAGCAAGACATTTTTTACTATTATCACCTAAATGTTTCTTCTGGTTTGAAGTAGTTTATAAAATTAATTAAAGTGTTATGCTGATTTATTTTGAGATTGTTTTCGTGCAGTTTAATTATTTATTATTCATTGATGTTTCGACTGACTAATTTAATAATTTAAATAGACCAATTTCAGTCTAGACTATTTTACAAATATTTTTAGTTAATTAGGTGCTTTAATATATTGCCCGAACTAGTAAGGAAATGATACGATAATAAATATAAAATGACACTTAAATATTTATATAAAATATAAAAATTAGTAAATCATTTATATTATTTATTATTTTATTTACTTACATTACTCAATCCCCTGATATAGCCTGAAAATTTAATCGATATAATGCTACTACTAGTTTGTTCAATAAGCTTCAGTAAATGACATGGATGGTATTGCAGAAATGCTGTTCAAGAAAGTGGTACAAAAAATTATTCATCTTTATATCAATACTATATAGAGCTAAATCTAGCAAAGGAAAAAAATATGTCGATGCAATTCTTGGTTTATTTTACGGATTTAGAAGGTTTTTTTAAATCTTATTCATTGTAGCTAAAAGATTGTATCAATAATCTGGGTTTGATGTTTTACCAGTTTAGAGGTAATCATTACATGATTTTTTTACATTCCAAAAATTTAACTCTAACACTTTCTTGGTCGACTTCTGAATACGAAATAGCTTCAATCAGTTAGGTTCACGCCATTCTTTAACCTTTTTTTGGCTTTGATTATTGATAGCAGACATTATATAGAGTGAAGGAGAGACGTACCAAATAGATGAATTATTGAAGTTGAATCTGTTTATCTACCGGTTTTTGTAATTGTGATTATACAATACCTCCAAACTGGTTAATAAACTTTTATTATAGTAAATAGGATATAAAATAACATTAAGATAATGTACCCTCTCGCACAGTTAAAAAAGTATCATGAAAATCAATGAATTCAAGTAAATGTTATTTTAATATTTCGTCCATTTGTCAGATTTAGCTCCTTCTGACATCTGCTCTGTTCATACTAACATATAAAAAACTCTCTAGTTTAAGAAACCACTTTGATTGCATTTATTAACCGTATAAAAAATATTAATGCGTGTATTCGTTTTCCAATATTCTCAGCATTCGATCTCAGCAATATTTTTAATAATCATTTGGTAGGTATTCTTAATACCATCTCTTAACATTGTATGCTGTCGCCCACGATTGTTAATTAAAGAAAACGTTTTAGCGGGGCGCTGGTTAAGGTTGTTCCAACAATTTTCAATGTTCAATGAAGATGATTTTCTACAAGAGAGTTCTTCAGGTCTCTTGATATTCTTTTCGATTAATTCTGAAGTTATATTAAACGATTTATTGAAATTGTTACTTTGGGTACATTGGTGAAATATACTACATTAATACACTACGTTAAAATAAAAGAGAATGTCCTCTGGATTGGATCACGTGATAAGGTATATTGCTTATAAAATTAAAAGCATTTTTAATTTGACACGGATTAATAATACTTATTAGTTTTAACAAGTGTTAAACATATTCTCAATAAATGAACAAGAAAATCAGTAATTATTTATTATTATGGACTTTCAAATTTGAGGAACTTTGGGGATTTCATAACTATTACATGAAGTCATAATTTGTAACTCAAAATGTATACTTCAAATAATATTTATAATACATTATTTATTATATATTTATCATAGAGATGATTATATTTAATAAGCTAACCGTCGCTTTTATTTTTAATATTTCCCACGCATGCTCAAATGAGTGTAAATTTAATCCTAAAGATTAGCATAATTTCGTACGGAATTGCGTTTAATCCGTGAACCAGTAATGTGAAAAACAACATCATGACATCTCCGCGTATTTATCTCAGTTATTCAACTTGTACGGTATTACTAATTAACGTATTAATTTGTACGGCTTTATTGCCGTCAATAATCAATACGAACTATCTTTTTAGACCTATTACAAGCAGACTAATTAAGCGTGTCATTGCTGGAATACTAGATTGTTAGCAATGTCCTATTATCGCTTCTGGCAAGTTGACGAATAGCTTGGTCTAATAATAAACTGTTCTGCGTTTATATCTAGTCGGTTCCGTAGAAAAAAGTTATGGTATATGAAATACATTATTGTTATATTTACAGGTTTAATGTCAATTATTAGGGTAGGCTTAGTACTGATCTTTATTTTTTTTATTAATTACATCTTACATTAGATATGCTTATTATAGTCTTAATTTACAAATTTATTTATTACTACTATTCCGTTGTACTTACGTTAATGCACGCGACAAGGCGAGTACGGAATTAATACAACAGTATGTATTTCCCAAATTAAAATAATAATCCTAAAATTCATGGAATTTGGTTCGCTTCAATCTTATGGTTTATTAAGTATTGTCCAGTAGCTGTATTGCTTCCATGTTATTGTGATTTAGCAACCTTATTACATGTTTTAAGGCCAACTCTCGTATTATTTCGTATATCCATTTGATTTGGAGGTCATCGTGCAGCTCTTCGTTGGTTACGTAGCGATAAGCATAAGCAATTAATTATAGAACTTTATTTTAGGTGAGTTGGATTAACAGTTGGTTTGATGTTTTAGTGCAACCGCATATTTGCACCCAAATTGACTTTATGGTGGACTGATAAAACAACCTCTTTCTTTCTAAGTCAAGATGAGAGTATCTTCCGACTAACCGTAGAGTTGCTTGACTTTGAGTATAATCTGCTCTGCGTTTCATCTAACATGATGTTCCCAATTAACCTACCATCGAGATATATTCTGAGGTATTTAACTAACTCTACTTGAGGAATCGGGTACACATCAAGTGATATAATTAGTTTTTTGTCCTTTCGCTACAACGCAAAATTAACTGAACAGATTATTAAGCTGTATTTTCCAGTATATAGTCCATTTGTAGATCTTGTTGACCACTATTTGTGCTTTTATACTGCCTTAAGCAGATATACATCTTTCGCCATGATAACTGTGTCGTCGGCAAATGTACTGCTTCATTTGTTGTTGGGATATCAGCAATATAGCGCATATACAGAAGCAGTCCCAAGACATTACCCTGTGGAACTCTAGCCGAAATAGGTTTAAGTGTTGAGAACGTCCCTTCATGCGACACTCTACATTTTCTTTCGTATATATATATATATATATATATATATATATATATATATATATATATATGTATATATGTATATATGTATAAATATATATATAGTACAACGGTAATTCTGCGGTATCAATTTTCTCATTTTGTAGATTAATCCTAAAATGTCATTTAAACTGGATAGTTTGATTTGAAATAATATGTTGCCTAATTTCTTCAACCACTCTTAGAACGTCGTGATGATAATATCTACGTTATATTCCAACTGTCAGTTTTAGTTCGAATGATTTAAAACTTCTGAATTGAAAGTAATTGATACAGATGATTCACTGCCAAGATATTTTTAATTTATGTATTACATTGTTACTAATCGTTGCCGACTAACCTACAATTTATCTTTACAATAACTTAAATCTAGATATATATCTAGCAGTCTGGGTGGCACAGATGTTAAGATGAGAAGACTGTCCCGCTACTGTTGCGATAGTCGCGGGTTCGAATCCTGCTGGGGTATAGACGTACTTTATGTTTATAATTGTCTTTATAGGCAAGAGTCAAAAATCCGGCAGTGAATAACCATCCCATTCACGCCAGTAACCAGGCTAGGTAAGACCGAATGTCTTGTGGGATAGTCTCTAAGTTAGCCACCGGCCAGTTGGTAGGCTTAATGTCGAGGACCAATGTTAAATAGTATGCCCAATCCAGATAAACCTTCTTTAGTAAAAAGGGGTCTTTGAAGTGTTTTAAGGTTTTGGAAATATATTGGAGAAAATATTGAGTAATATTTTAATTCATATATTTTTCATACATTTTTTTGAATCAAAAGTGAGAACATGATCAAAATACAAACATACATCTAAGAACTCATCCTGCTACTGCATGTAAGGCCCAAAAAAACTCAATGTCAGAGAATGTTTGACTTATTGCAGCTATTGCTTTATTAATCCGAGCTGTTTTATTATAAAATTCATGCGTGGAAAATAATTTTGTAAGAGATAATAGCTGCTACGGAATATAACTTTAACAGTTTTCCATACACTTCTTTTTGAATGTTAAAAGATTAAAAGAAGAGGTGTACTGAAATTTAAGGAAATTATGTAGAATAATCAAGTGTATTAATTAGAAATATATATCATGCATTTTAATTCAGTGATTGTAACATTTACTATTTATTATTTTTTCTTGCTTTCGTAAACCAATGACACAGTTAATCAGACACATCTAATAACAATTAATTTAAAGAGCTAAACGTTCCAAATAAGGCGACCAACTTTCCGTTTTTCCCACCCGGCCAAAGTTGAAGTTGAAATATTTCAGACATCAAAGTGTTAGATGACTAATGGGGTAAGCTGATGGGGGGTCACCTATTGCGATACCCCCCTCGGTTAATCTGTAACTGGAACTCGGCCTCCGTTTAATAGTTCTGCGCCAGTTAATGACGGTCATTAATTGTTGTTGAACGAAAGGGTCGCATTTTATAATGCGGTTGCATTCATTATGAAACTGATTTGCATACGCTTTTTTATTCTTTATTGCAATGTATTTTGCATTTCTGTGTTGTATTGAAACATTAATTATTGATAATGCTGCAGAGATATTGTATCGAACTTATATGTCAAAATAAGAGCAAATAGAACACCCGTTACAGTAAAGTTTATCATTCTTGTTAAATTCAAACTGGTAAAAATGAAATAGCAAATAACACTGCTGATTTTTTCTGTTAAACAGACTTCACTATATTACAACATCCATAAAAAATAGGTTTATAATTTTGAGTCTGAATCCTGTGTCAACGTTGCCATACTTCTTTGTTAATATAGGGTGTTGTCTTTCGTCATCTACCTTTGCAATTATCCTGATTTCCTCCACTACAGTCGGCACCTTAAGGTCTATATAGGGTAGAAGTAATTGTTACTGTAATATTTGTGTATATTTGATCTTCGAACGTATAAGTCAATATCAGTTTTGAGGATATGTTTATAGTACATATTATGTACGGATAATTAGTATTTTTTTCAGTTCTTTTACAACAAATTTATATGTGTGGTTTAATTATGTCTAAATTCAATAGGCACTGATTTGGTTTCGGTAGCTTGTATTCACCATGCCTGGGTCTAGTTATTGAACATATATTTTATTATATATCATATTATTTTATCGTTATATATCATATTATATTATATCATATTATATTATATCATATTATATTATATCATATTATATTATATCATATTATATTATATCATATTATATTATATCATATTATATTATATACGTGTGTTATAATATCTGGCTGTTTCTTAACTCTTGTCTCCAACAACAAGTATCATCAGCAAATGAAGCCATAGTAATATTTTGCATCACATGTTTAAAGCAGATAAAGGACCGACACCAATAGACTTCCCTGTAGTACACCAACTCTAGCTTCTTTCATTGTAGAATATGTATCCTAGCGATTCACTAAACATTCTTGTTTGAGTTTAGAAGTTCAGTCTGTTGCTTTGGTAGCATTCTCTAAGGTTTTTTGATGAATCCAACGTATCAAACTGTGTCGAAGCTTTGGGCTATGTCTAAAAATATAAATATGGAGACTTTCAAAAGAATCTGTACTTTTATATTTTTATCAAATTTTATATTGTAATCACTAATATGTTGTTTATAAAAATACTCATGTGAAGATATTAAATTATTCTTATTATTTCTTTCTATAATGTGTTTTAGTATGTTCAACAATATTATATCAAATACCTTAGCTTCATCAATAGCAGTGATATAGGCCGTGATATAGGATACAGAATTGATATTTTTTGTGGCTTTGAGTTCATAATGGTTTCAGACATCTTCCAAATATTCTGGATATATTTATTTATAATTGTATGATTTTCGGATTCTCTTTTGAATTGAATTTGAAGAAATTAGTAACAGGTCAAATGAAAAGTCCCTGGCCTACCATAGTGAAACACATTTTTTTGGCAAAATTATTTTTTTATTCAACATAGTTCCCTTCAAGGATGATACACTGATTATAGCGACCCTCCAACTTTTTGATGTCATTTTTGTAGGACGATTTGTCCTTTGCTTCAAAATAGGCCTCACTTTCGGCGATCACCTCTTCATTCGACGAAAATTACTTCCCAGCGAACATTCTTTTGAGATCTGAGAACAGAAAATAGTCACTGGGGGCCAGATCTGGAGAATACGACGGATGAGCAAGCAATTTTAAGTCTAATTCATGGATTTTTGCCATCGTTTTCACTGACTTGTGATACGGTGCATTGTCTTGGTAAAGCAGCACTTTCGTTTTCTTCAAATGCGGCCGTTTTTCGGCGATTTCGTCTTTCAAACGGTCCAATAACGCTATGTAATAGTCGCTGTTGATGGTCCTTCCTTTTTAAAGGTAATCAATAAAAATTATTCCATGCGCATCTCAAAATACAGACGCCATAAACTTGCCAGTCGACCATTGCGTTTTCCCACGCTTTGGAGCGGGTTCATCGTGTGCAGTCCACTCGGGCGACTGTCGATTGGACTTCGGAGTGTAATGGTGGAGCCATGTTTCATCCATTGTCACACATCGACGCAAAACCTCCAACTCCATCTTAAAACACTGGTCCGAATCATCAACTCGCCGTTGTTTTTGGTCAAAAGTGAGCTCGCGCGTTACCCACTTTGGACAGAGCTTTCTTATACCCAAAGATTCGTGAATGATATGATGTACACGTTCAATTGAGATCTTTAGAATGTCTGATATTTCATTCAGTTTCAATTTACAGTAATTCAAAATCAATTTGTGGATTTTTTAATGTTTTTGTCGGTAACCTCTTTTGTGCGTCCACTGCCTTCACCGTCTTCGGTGCTCATTTCACAACGTCTAAACTTAGCATACTAATCCTTGATGGGTGATTTTCCTGGGGCAGTATCCGGATACTTGACATCAAGCCAAGTTCTTGCTTCAATTGTATTTTTTCCCTTCAAAAAGTAATATTTTATCAACACGCGAAATTCCTTTTGTACATTTATTTCACAATAACAATAGTTGCTTTACTCAAAATGTTATAATTCATAAGGTAATGATCAGACAGTTGTTAAATTTATACACACATCTGTTGAGGGCTAGGGCTAACTAAAAAATATATAGATTTAATTCTAGTAGCGCCATCTATGTATCAGGCCAGGAACTTCTCAATGGGCCTGTTAAATCGAATGAGAGTATATATGAATTGAATGACTTAATGCAAAATTATATTACATTTAAATTTACTTTCGTTCAAGTTTGAGGATGCTGATGAAAACTGTTTTACTTTACAGATTGTTTTGCAAACATATCAGTCATTATGTAAATAGAAAAGTTAGTTAATTATGGAAATCATATAATAATATTTAATATGAAAATTTTGATCATAACCGCACACAACACTATTTTGAATTTTAAAGAGATGTGGTCAAAGGACAAATCGAGGTCAGGCCAGAGGTCAAAAATAGAGGAAATAACAAAAATCAACATCAAATCAATACAAAATTTGAATATAAAGTTCTATAATTCTATATATACCGATACTAAATAACGATACTAAGTTGCATGCGTGAGCAGACAGTCCAGATGACAATACTTCAGAATGTTAGCAAGCATAACATATTAACCATATATGGCCGATATTTTATTGTAATGAGTTTTAGTACATGGTAATTTATCCACAATAAATCTCTGTTTGGCATGGTTGGAACCCTACAGATGGATGCTAAATCATTTATTGTAGCTCAAACTAAACGATCTGGGTGCGGACGATATAAGGTTTCATGACACTATGAATGTTCTGCATGAATGGTATCTGATTGATTAACAATCTCTTGCAAAAAAGACGTAAATTGTCCACTAAGTAAGAATTTATCCGAAGTAGACATCTGGTAGTTTTTTTGAAGTTCTGGGTTTATGCCAATAAGCTGAAAAGAACCGATAGCATTAAATATAGCATAACGCAGGCTATCGTCCAGAGTCGTTGGGCAATTCGGATCTACGCTACCACAAGAAGTCAAATGATGTTATTAATACATGTTAACAATCATTCGTATAATTAAAAGTTAATTTCATTTTATTATATTTCAATTTTTAATCAGTTTTGGAGAAAAAAATGTATCGGAAGCAACCAAAATATTATAGATATCCCACCTTAGGATGCACATGTAATATTTTGTATTCAGTACTTTAAAGCTCGAATAACTTGTCCTGATCGTTAGCAGCTGCTTGGTGAGACTTCTCAACCAATATACTATTCTTGATGGCATAACACATTATTCAAATCAGCCTTTGTTGTTTAGTACTGTTTGTGTTCGTTCTAATCTAGGATGCCAATATATTAACCTCTTGCTGCTATAATCATATCTGCTCAAGCATCATTGCTGCTCGGATGTAATCAGCCAGAATTAGCTCCAAAATTGAACAGACCTCTGGTCTCGTACATGTATGATCGAATTAGTCTTAATATGATGGTGAAGACAAGTCATATGTGTTTATAGCCGAAACAAAGATATTCCATTAATTTACGACTACAATATATTTGCGTCATGTTACTATTGTATAGATAGAGATATTTATATTGATAAATATTAAATATTTCCCCAAAGAATGTATAGTATTGAAATAGTAATTAGGTATTTTATGTAAGTATTTTCAAAATAATTTTAAAATATATAAGGAATAATAAACGCTAATATAATAAAAAGAAAGAGTTTAAGGAACCACATGTAGGAATAAACAGAATAGGCGCGAGAGAGTGAGAAAGCTGAAGAAAAATATCTGGTTGTCACCTGAAACCGTGTGTATGTAAGGTGTCGGCCTATAAATCTCTGTATCACAGAGGGTGGGCCTGAGGCTGTGGGCCGCCAAAGGGGCCGAAACGGCGGGGCCCACAATGGGGTCCATTGTGGGCGAGAACCGTCAAAGGCGGCCGCGGAATTTGATTTAGAAATATCGATGTTAAATTGGGCTGCGCCGTAAAGCTGACAATGGAGCGTTTATTTATTTATTTATTTGTAAAGGATGAGGGGGGTATCTGTAACTAGTATTGTACGTAAAAAGTATAATAAAAAACCTTTGTATATTGATTACTAATTATTTTTGTTTCATATTATTCAAATTTTATTTAAAATTATATCCTATTTTAGATTATAAAATTAATATAATTTACACACAAATTAAATATACAAATTTTAGCGATTAAACCAACTGTGTTTCCCGTGGGTTCCAAACAACGGTCCCCGAAAAGCCCATTAATTAATTTCTTCTCCTGCATTACTAACACCAAGTAGTACAACTCTAATTGGATGCTGGTGTAATTGGTAATAGGAAACGATTTGCTACTTGTTAATAGTTTGGTAATTCCTTCATTCAATCTCAAGTATTGCTGAGTTTACATACCCAGTCTTTTATATTATTTTCTAGAGTGTTCGGTGGAATGTGTGATCTCTCAAAAGTCTAAAGTTGAACGTTTCATTAGCGACAGTATACACAGTAATGGCAATATACACAAAAGATGGTAAAGCATCATTGGCCAAAAAAAAAAAATAGTGGACTAAACCCAAAGTTAAAAGATAGAACTCGACGAGCATTAAAAAGGATCATGGACATACAACCTAAACCTACAGCGGCAGAAAGCCTAGAAAAATTAACGCTTACTTAAGTAACACTCTATGGAACTCGGTACTGATTGATATTGACTGTTTTCTACAAACGGTCACATTTATATATGGAGAACCCCAAAAGGCGCCTATGGCCTATTCAAAGTTTTTTCAATGCGTCAGGGATATTTATGACGTCGAAACATTACAATGTTGCCTCATCAACTCTGAGTTTTAGTTTAGATTGGCTTTAACATACAAGAAAATGCTAATCTAAATTAAATAATTGAACAAAAATGTTGTCAAATATATTTTATTTTGACATTAGAGTAACATGGTAACAATTGAAAAGTCCCCGGCCTGACACATAGGTGGCGCTAGAATTAAATCCATATGTTTTTTAGTTAACTCAAACCCTCAAAAGATGCGTGTATAAATTTGACAGCTGTCGGATCATTAGCTTGTGAATTATAGTATTTTGAATGAAGCAACTTTTGTTATTGTGAAAAAAAATGGATAAAAAGGAATTTTCGCGTGTTGATAAGATATTGCTTTTTGAAGCGAAAATATACATTTGAAGCAAAAACTTGGCTTGATGCGGAGTTTCCGGATACTGTCCCAGGAAAATCAACCATCAAGGATTGGTATGCTATGTTTAGTCGTTTCGAAATGAGAACTGAAGACAGTGAACGGAGTGGACGCCCAAAAGAGGTTGTTAACGACGAAAACATTTAAAAAATCCACAAAATTATTTTGAGTGACCGTAAATTGAAACTGAATGAAATAGTAGACACTCTAAAGATATCAACTGAACGTGTACATCATATCATTCACGAATATTTGGCTATGAGAAAGCTCTGTACAAACTGAGTACCGCGCGTGCTCATTTTTTTCCAAAAACAACGACGAGTTGATCGTTCTCAGATCTCAAAAGAATGTTCAGTGGGAAGAAATGTTCATCGAATGAAGAGCTTATCTTCGAAACTGAGGCATATTTTGAAGCAAAATACAAATCGTACTACAAAAATGGTATCGAAAAGTTGGAGGGTTGCTATAATAAATGTATTACCCTTGAAGGGAATTATGTTGAATAAAAAGAATAATTTTGCCACAAAAATGGGTTTTACTCTGGTAGGCCGGGGACTTTTAATTTGACCTGTTATATCTGAAAACTACAGTTAATTATACAGCCACAATAATTTATAGGTAAGAGTTGAAACCTCTTAACATTATTGCATTAAATAATTTGGCATACGTCTGACAAAGGGACAGCGTCCGTTCCTCAAACGTACCTAAAATTATTCAAAATATTAATTATTATTACTACAGACTAAAAATTGACAAACCTTATTTTAGCGCTTTGATTAGTTTGATAAATTTTAAATCGCTCCATAATATATCATATCATTTCGTTTGAAAGTGCCGAGAACAATACGGGGTAAGCCAGGGTAACAAATTGTTTATATACAGGTAGTGTCAGGGTAACAAATTGTTTGAGGCTTTAATAAAATATTTCGAAAAGGAACGAGATGATGGAGGACTCCTTTTGCCAATAATTTCCGTTAGAGGGGTAATTATTTATTATATAAGTCCCTACAATTTTATTGAGAACGTTTTTAGCGGGTTGCTTGCCGCGCTTAATATTAGTGTGGGTACTGTGAATAACATCGCTTACAAAATGAAGAATACGTTAGATTCCAACAACCACAAAGTGGGTGACGAATCTTGACCATCTTGATATTGGCTCTATTCCAAGTCCAAAAGATGGAAAGATGGGTGCCACATTATTTGAATGGCAGGCAAAGGGAAAACTGAGTAATCGTCTATAAAATGCTGCTTCAAAGGTATGATAGGTAGTCATTTCTGCATCGAATGGGTTATGAAAGGTGGATTTATCACCTGGCGAAGCCGACCGATCCACTCCAAAACCAAATCGTTTTGGTCGCAAGACAACACTTTGTGTTTGGTGGAACCAGTATGGTATATAGCGAATATAATATAATAATATAATAATAAGAATATAATAAATTTTAAATAGACTATATATGTCAAATCATAACATTGTACACTTAAGCCAGCAACATCTATTAGAAAATCTGGTAATGACTTTTCGGTACAACTGGTACATATTCTTCGTAGATTTTTGAAAAAATTCCTTTCGGATCCGAAGAACGGGGAGTCATACATATCTTTCTTCTTGTTTTAAGTCAGCACCATGATAACCGATAAAATGATGACAGTGATGAAACGACTCTTAAAATCCTTTTAATCCTTTATACAGTCTCACATAAGTGCATTTTTTATATTATTAGTGAATGTAACTGTTAAAACCTGGTGAAATAGTTAACAGTTTTCTATACCGACACCAAATGACTAATTTGAATCATGCATTTATCTAAAAACGACCAGAATGGGCAAGAAAAAACGATAAAATGATTTTATAGCATGATGACGCACCGTCTCATAAAGCAAAACCGGCCAAAGAAGCGTAGAAAGCACTTATAATCACAACCGCCGTACTCTCCAGACCTTGCTCCGTCCGCAAAGCAGCATCAATACGGCACGTGCTTGCAGCACTTGGCGAATTTCTTGATTCTATTTATAATTCTATTTTTTGATTCTAAAATTTCTTGAAAAACTCGAAGAAATTAGAAAATTGCCCGATGAATGGTTTCGCTCAAAGGACAAGCCGTTTTTTTGGAAGGTATGGCATGACGGTATCCATAAATCCATAAAAGATGGACAACATATATAGAATAAAATGGTCAATATTTTGAATAGTGTATTTTTCCATTTTCTTGAAAATTATGTGTTTTTTTTTTCGAGAAAACACAGTAATGACTTTCCAGTACACTTGGTGTGTTAAATCAAGTGGAAAATTACTGCAGTGATGGATTTTAAGTTAAGGGTAATTATACAAAAAGTTATTTTTAAAATTACAATTACGTTTATGACGTAATGAGTGTTTTAGGGTAGACCATATTAAACTGTCAAATTATGAAATGGACATTTAAAATTGATTATGTTGTCTCTATAAAGAAAAACAGTGCCGATAAAAATATGATTTATTCATTGGATTATTGAGACCCATTATGGTATTCAGTTTATATTGACCTGTGCATCAATAAGATATTAATTTTTTCTGGGCCGTGTAATGGGAAAGAGTGGATAGAAGGCGGCCGGTTTCCTTTTTGAAAATTCCCGCGCGTCAAAATGTGTCAAAAAGCCACGAATTCGGCTCTGTTATATTAATGATCGGCTGAAATCCGATTACAAACCGACAATCGAACAGAAAAAAGACGAATTTCAAACGCGTTAAGCCGGAAGAAGTCAGTTTGGGCGAGCGGCGTGATTTACGATACAGAGAGGGGCCCAAATCATTTTTTTAAATTACGAGCCGGCAGCAAAAGGAAAGACCTCATCATATATTGCCGATTGAAAAAGTCAGATTGGGTAATAAGCTGATTTTTATCAGAGGGTGAATATCTAACCATTACAACAAAGATGTCACCGTTTCTAAATCTATTTTCATCGTTGGGTAATAATTATAAAATAACCTCCACCATTATGACAACATATCCTTAGTAAATTTATTGAGATATTTCTAATAAGTTCAAATTAGTTCTTACAGATTAAATTACAATAAAATTTCACAACATATCTAAATTTACATAGATAGTTAACATATATATTTAGATAACTAACATATATATTTAATGTATAAAGTTTCTTTCTGTTCTGTTTTAATTTATTATTTAAACTAATAATTATAGAAGATATAATATTACACATAATTCCACTTCTAGCCATGATGTGATTTTGATTTAAATTTATATATAATATAATTCATAAGCAAAACAATTATACCAAATAATTATTAGACACCGTTTTAATTATATTTCCAAACGCTGAAATAAATAATTTAACTTATATTATAATTATTATTATCATTTTTATAAAATGGACTAAAATATGTCGTTAATAAAAATGAGTATTTAATATTCAAAATGATGATGTTATTAATTGATTAATTAAAACATTTATTTATTTGTCGGAACTGATTGCGCCATCTGTGCAGCAAATCGTAAAACTGTAAGTAACTGCCCTATTAAAGTTTACTTTAGTGTTATAAAAGTCGATTTTTTTCTATAGTAATAACAATTTCAAAACACTACATAATAATAAAAAATTAATTGTAATAAATATTTAATAAGTATTTCGTACGTTGTAAATAATAAATAAATCTATCGAATTATAAATAATAATATTAGAGGTCCAAATTTTGATTACTATTGATTATATTTTGTTAAGAAATGAGTTTAAATAAATCATTAGCGCCCTATAATTTAAGAAACCTTTTAGGTATATTTTAAAAGTGTTTTATAATATAATTTATTTACCTTTTAAAACGACCTACATTTTAAACTTTTTTCCCTGCATGATCATCATTATTTATTATTAATTTGTTCATTATGAGTTTTTTTGAGCGATTAGGGTTTAGCTATATTATATCTACTGCTTATGGTTAAGCAACTATTGTTCTCGTCATTGAGGCTACTGGCTGGAGAGTTGGCAAATTGGAAACTATTACAGATTCTAAATTATTGCTTACGAGTGATAACGCTTATATATAATGACAAACATAAAATAATGTACATGCCCCGACGGAAGTTATCAGAAGCAACCGGTGATTATAGTAAAAGTTAAGAAGACCGTCCCGCAATATTTTATAATATAGTTACCCAGCCAGTGTTTTATTTATCATTAGATGACCCGGTTAACTTCGTATCGCATACATCCATCTTTCATCCTTCTCCAATTTACAGATAGGGGTTTTGTCATGCCTAATGACAATATTTTGGCTACTAGGTGGCATAGGATCGAATTCTATTTCGAACACTGACTAATTCGTTGTTCTGATGAAAAAACGTTTGCATTTCTTGGACAATTATTGCTTCACCGTTGGATTATGAATACAGTGTCTATCAATTTTAGCACCCAGATTGAACATAAAATCAAGTTGTAAGTAAGTAATCTGAAAATGTTTAAGATTTTGTTAACCTATTTCAGATATCTAACAAGTCAATTGAAGAGTCCCCAGCCTGATGCATAGATGGCTAGAATACTAGAATTAAATCCATACGTTTTTTAGTTAACCCCGACCCTCAAAATATGCGTGTATAAATTTGACAGCTGTCAGATTATTAGTTTGTGAATTATAGCATTTTGATGAAGCAACTTTTGTTATTGTGAAAAAAATGGATAAACAGGAATTTCGCCTGTTGATAAAATATTGCTTTTTAAAGGGAAAAAATACAGCAAAAACTTAGCCTAATGCCGAGTTTCCGGATATTGCCCCAGGAAAATCAATCGTCAAGCATTGATATGTTAAGTTTAGACGTGGTGAAATGAGCACCGAAGACGGTGAACGCAGTAGACGCCCAAAAGAGGTAGTTACCGACGAAAACATTTAAAAAACCCACAAAATCGTTTTGAAAGACCGTAAATTGAAATGCATGAATTAAATAGCAGACACTCTAAAGATATCAACTGAACGTGTACATCATATAATTCACGAATATTTGGGAATGAGAAAGCTCTGTGTAAAGTGGGTGCCGCGCGAGCTCACTTATGATCAAAAAGAACGACGAATTGATGATTCGAAGCAGTGCTTGAAGATGATCCAGCATAATAAATCCGAGTTCTTGCGTCGATATGTAGCAATGGATAAAACATGGCTCCATTATTTCACTCCGAAGTCCAATCGACAGTCATCCGAGTATACTGCATACGATGAATCCGCTCTAAAGTAACAGTCGGCAAGGCAAGGTTATTGCATCTGTATTTTGGGATGCGCATGGAATAATTTTCTTTGACTACCTTGAAAAAGGAAGGACCATCAATAGCGACTATTACATAGCATTATTGCACCGTTTGAAGGACGATATCGCCGAAAAACGGCCTCATTTGAAGAAAAAGAAAATGCTGCTTCACCAAGACAATGCACCGTGTCACAAGTCATATTTTGAAGCAAAGGACTAATCGTAGTACAAAAATGGTATCGTAAAGTTGGAGGGTCGCTATAATGAGTGTATCACCCTTGAAGGGATTATGTTGAATAAAAAAACTAATTTTGGCAAAAAATGTGTTTTACTATGGTAGGACGGAGACTTTTCAATTGACTGTTATATATTTCAACTTTATTCTTGGTAAGTGTTTACTTGACCGCAATTAGAATTCGATTTGAAATTACCATATTTAACGTATATGTCATTATCCTTCCTATTGATATACATATCAAAAAATACCTACATTTATATGAAACAAAAATCGTGATAAATTATTAAAAGTTAATAAAAATATATACTAGTAGAAAAATGAACTTCTAAATACCCTTATAATTATTTGACTACAAAAAGAATGATGATCCCTTGTGACAATGAAACTATTGATGAGTGACAGTGATAATTTGTATGGAAAAATTGTTTTATTCCTGGCAATCATTTCATATTTTCTCACCTCGATTTCCTCAAATATTGTAAAACAAAAATTAGCCAAATCGTTCCACTTGTTGCTTTGCTTTGGTTTTGGCGACAATAACAAACAGCAATTAATTTTTTTCTACTACTATGTTTTCTACTATTTCGTGTTATATATATTGTAAGTTCGAATCCTAGTAAGCATATTTTTATTTATTTACTGAATACTTGTTGATAACATCGAATGAGGAAAAATAATTTGAGGGATGATGACAATAGTTAAAATTCCGCATCACTCCACCTCAGAAAATCCAGCTGCCGAAGGCCGCCAACAAGGTAACAGGCAACTGCTTCCATACCATAACCCAAGCCGGCCATCCAAACCACCCATTCGAGAATCAATATAACTTAATTCGCCACCAGACCAGTACAAACCAAGCTGATTGCCAGGACGGTCCCACAGACACCACCGAAACAAATCACCACCAGATCAACACAGCCTGTGCCAGAATACTAATAAAATTTTAACCTTCACAGTAAAAACAGTGCCAACCACTTCGACGACCGTATCTTAATCTCCCTCAAAAGAAAAAAAACTTCGTGACAAGAAGAGTTTCATGGAGCTCATTAGAATATCGAAGGCAAAATCGAAATTAGTATCCGAAATAAAAAGAAGGGTATACTTTTATTCAGCCCCATAAGCAATGATTACCGTAAACTCACTACCCTGCTCGAGGAAAGGAATTATCCTTACCATTCCTTCTCTCATTCGGAGGAGAGAGCATTCCGCGTGATTATAAGAAAGAACCCCAGAATCCCTCCATTGACGAGGTACGTGAGTTTCTCTTCGATCAAGGCTTCCATGCCAAATTCGTGTATAGAAATTGGAATCCGGGTTAGAACTAGCAACTGTTCAGGTAGTTGTCCCTCGCGAAGAGCGACAGCTCGTCCATATGATCAAACTGAGCGTCATCACAGTGAAGGTCGAGATCCATAAGGGAAACGGCCAGCCAGTGCAGTGCTTCAACTGCCAGCTTTTCGGGAACTCCAGCTCGCACTGAAGAAGACCGACTAGAAGAACCACAAATTTCTTCTCATGGAATCTGATCTAGTTCCGAAAATTAGCACTCCAGAGGAGCCGTACTCAAGCTCACTCGTGATATTCAGTCTGCTCACGATTCTGTCAGTCGAAATTTCATCACAGCCACAACCGTTGAGAAACAACCTTCTCGCTTCTATGAAACGTGACATTCCCATTATAAATGGTCTCTGCAGATTAGCTCGATTCACCTTCAATGCTGCAGACAAAGGGGAGGCGAACCGAGCACGCAAGGGGGTCACGAGCCAAAAACTGAACGGTATCCCTTCTTTCTCATTATCACCCCCCCCCCCCTGAAGTCAGTGGTTACATTAAATTTCGCAGTCACTGGTCAAGAAAAAGTCGAGCTTCTCGCAGACAACTACGAGGCACAGATAAAATGCCTGCCTCCCTCTGAAAACACCAAACCTAAACACAACGACACTCTCATCAACGAATCCAACTTCATTAAAAGACCAATCACCTCAACCTTTCTTCTCAACCATTTCGTGTCTTCAAAATATCTACAAACAATGATCGGCAAATTTCAAACCAAAGAATCTCTGGATTTCAAAAACGAAAATCAATTACCCATTTATCTAATTAAAAGAATAAGAATCTAATTAAAAGAGAAAAGATAAAAGAATCTCCCGCTTAATCAGCTCGCGGAACTGGAAAACATCATTAACTCCATCATGAGGCTCAACATTTCCCGGCGTATGGAAACACGCACATATAGCGGTTGCGCCCAAGAAAGGAACAAAATCATCTCCATCTGATTACAGGCCCATCGACCTTCTTAGCGCCACTTCGACGCTTGCCGAGAGGGCAAAACTTTACGCTGTCAACTCTTTCACAAAGGAAAACAACATTATTCCTGACGAACAATTCAACTTTCGCGCTCACCATTCATCTGCCCATCAGGTCACGTCTGGCCGTACATATCTACCACGCTCTTGACCAACGTAAATAGCTTGGATCAGTCCTCCTTGACTTAACCAAAGCTCTCGACAAGGTCTGACACGACGGTGTGATCGCAAAATCGCCTCCAAGTAAACCAAACCGCTCTCATCAAGTCCTATCAATCGGACAGATTTTTCTAGGTCAAGATCAGGAAAACACTTTCCAGTTGAAAAAAAAGCCTTATTTTACCTTTTTATCTCAGGTCTGCAGAGAAAAGAGTACATTGACGTCGCGTTTTACGCTCAAGACACTGCTTTTTTCGCGGCCTTCATGCTCGAGGGTACCATTCAAGAACGTTTACAGAAGCAACTCGATCATTCGGTCAAGGGGTTCAAATTTTGGAGGTTGCAAATCAACCTCCTGAAATCATCAATCATCATTTTCCATAAGAATCATTACCAACTGCGCGTCACGTAACTTAAGATCGACACCGCAACAATTCTATGGCTGGATAACGTGACGTACCTAGGTCTCCACTTCGATTGATGGTTCGATGTCCAACTTGTCACTCCAGAACAAGTCTCCGCGATTAGGTCCGGATTAGGCGTCATGCATTCATGCACCGACTGTTTTTAGACCAGAATAAAAAAATATCGGTCCAAAAAAATTCTTTATCCACTTTCTTTTCTTCTTTCTCTTTTTTTAAGTTTGTTTTTGTTTTAATTTATAAATCAAAGTTGGGTTTATGTGAACACTTATAACTCGAGAACTGCTGGACCACTTTTCATGATTTTTAATTTATTCGATTTGTCTCCGTCCCGAATAGCAGAATAACTATTAGTAACTTTGGAAAATTGGCAAAAAAATAAAATAAAAGAAAATATATTTTCCCATACAAAATATTGTGTTAAAATGACCACTGTCAAAACGATTTGTCTCACTTTTACGAAACAAAAGTTGTCTGTGACCTGTTTCGAAAATTATTTTGTATGAGTATTATTATTATTATTAATAATAAGGCCGTGACCAAGAAGATCTAATCGTTCCCAACGGAGCCTTAATGCAATTATGTTTCGAAACATTACGAATCTGTTAACTGATTAAGAACGACAAATTGCACGAGAAGGTCTGCTGCAGTGGCAAAAATTTTAGTAGCCTCAAACAATGCACAAACTCGCATTGAAAGCTCTTGATTGAACGTTAAAAGATCCGCGCAATGACTCGAGAATTTTTGGTGGCGCAATTAATTTACTATATTGCGATTTCTGCCAAATACTGCCAGTCATTCCAATATCGATTGTTGCGGATGAATTAAAGACTTGCCTCGAATCATCAAATCTGTAACGCTATGTGTAGAAACTTCAACTGACAGAAAACATGAGAGTCGCATTGTTAAACAACCCATATGTTAAAGATTTCTCCAAGTAATTGCTGACTATCGGTAATGGTCGTGTTTCTGTCGACGAATCGAGTGGATTGAATTTATTTCCTCAGAATTTTTGCAATTTCGTCTCGTCGAACTGAAGAAGAGCTCATCAGCAAAGTATTTCCGAGCATCATTGCCAACCATACAAATAATATATGGTTAAGTGAGCCGGCAATTTTGGCGGCCAAACCAACCAAAACTATGCAATGGAATGCGTTTGGTGTTAAGAAATCTGATGAGTAATGTGATTTACGCCACGATACTCAAAGGAAAATTTAAAGATGCGTTAGTTCCGAGGTTTCCGATGATCCCAACGGATAAGCCCTTTGAGTTTAAACGAATTCAGTTCCCGTCTTGCCTTCGCCATGACGAGTAATAAATCACAAGGCCAATCACTGAGCATTTGTGGTTTCAACATGGTCATTTGTACAAGGCATCTTCATGTGTCGGCAAACCAACCGCTATATTTGTTCTAGCGCCTGATAAAAATAGGAACAATGTTTATCACAAGGTACTTCAATGAAGAGAATTAAACCGATTGATATAATTGATTTTTGTACTTTAGTTTTTTTTTGTTTTATTAACTTAATACTATTAATATATATTAAATACTGGACTTAATATTTATTTTATATTCATTATATAATTTTTATAAAATCATAAATTTAATTCAGCTAATAAGTAGCACGACATTTATTGACTGTCAGGCGGTACGAAGTTCGCCTGGTCAGCTAGTTAAGGATAAAAGAGAACACTTTATAAGGTTCAACACATACATCGAAGAGAACTATTATTATTATAATGTCATTAAAATAACGAGCTTTTTATGTATACATTAATGTATTTTGTTATTCAACTCATGGGTTCATCTGTTATCCATTCACCAATATTTTTTAGTATTTCGTAAAATTTACTGATTGACTGATGATGAGCATTAAATTTATCATCATCAACATAAAATATTTACTTGATAAGAATGATGTATGTGTAATATAAAAAAGCTCTAATTAATGTGCATATAAAATAATTGCTAAAAATGTTTGCTAGGGTCTTAATTTTAATTTACAATATTAAGGGTATTTAAAGACTATAAAGTAAACTCTTCGAATAAGAATAGCTCGAAGCGGGGTTTTTAATTAATGTAAATTAATAAATGTTAAAAATGGATTATATCTCCGGCGCCTTTACAAAATGAACCTACCTAATTAACTTAATAATTTCAATAAAAATAACGTTTTAATGCTGTTTTAAATACTTTGTAATCCCCATCCAAATTTAATTCAACAAATTTATATGATAATAATTTTAACAGCTTTTTTAAGCATTGTTATGTTATATACATTATGTTAAAAATCTATTGGGGGTTGATAATTTGAAAAGTCTACTTAAAGGGACTATTAAAAAAAATTTGCTGCTAAATTGATACAACTCTCCTCTATATTGACGTTTAATTTAAACCTCATTTGTCGTTAAGTATGTTCACAGTACACGATACAAATTTTTGTAATAAAAAATTTCGATTGCATATGGAATTTCATGTGTCGAGTCTCTGAAAATATTGTAGGAGGAATACACACCATATCGATCTAAAAAATATATAGCATCATCAATTGATCTTATAATCGTCAAACTGAAGAATATTCTGACTCAAATAATCAGACCGTATTTAGCAAAAAAGTGTTGTGTTTCATCAGGACAATTAACAGGAGCACACGTGTGTCTTCATGCGTTCATTGAAAACCTTCATCGACCTGTACGCATTCAAAAATCCTATATTTCGAACCATAAAATGTATTTCTAGTAGATTACACAATTTATTGAATAACCTGTGTCTTCAACTATATTTGCTTCGTTTACCATTTTAAAAACTCCTTGTTCTCGACTCGTTAAATTAAATTATACAAATATCCTACTAATGTTTTTAAAAAATATTTTAATTAAATTATCTCTATTTTCGCATTGTAAAAATCACTTTCATTTATTGGAGATATGTTAGAGAATACGTTTCGAAATTGCAAATTTTCAATTTGCTTCAGAAATAGTTATTTTTTAATAGTTGATTGTGTTTTTAGAGTTCATTCATATTAAAATATCAGTATATTTATATTGAAAATCCGAATTTTAACAATGGAAGATTTAGGGCAAATCTGAAATACGTTGTAAATATTTTTTGTTTAAAATAGTCTTGTTCAATTCTATTCAATCCCCTTCACTTGTTCCATTGTATGAACATAAATTAAAATGTGAATCCGAAAGACTGCCGATATATGAAGCTATGATTGCTTTAACTTTTTATTTCGATTTCTGATAAATGCAGAATGAAGTACTCCAATATATTTTTAGCCATATTAATGAATGCGTAATAAATATTTATTGTCCTATAAATTAAGGCCCAATTTGTTTAAATAAAAAACCTTTATTCGACAAAAATGCTGGTTTATTCGTCCGGCAGGCAAGACAATGTGTCAGTGTCAATCAATAACCAAGGGAGACTGTGCTGGAACAATTCCACAGTGTTGACATCTCTCATTTATACTGACTTAGTACCTGGTGGTATATATATATATATATATATATATATATATATATTATATATATATATATATATATATATATATATATATATATATATGCTTATGGATCATTTATCAAACAAAGTAAAAACAATAATATATATATATATATATATATATGTATATATATATATATATATATATATATATATATATATATATATATATATATATATAATTATTGTTTTTACTTTGTTTGATAAATGAAAGCATCTGTGAAGGCTCACATCTAGCATACCTACTGAAACTACAATTCCCAGCTGATTTTGTAATCACTAGATCTGACAGAACTAGATGAGACATCTATTTATAATCCCGCAAACCCGATTGTTTAAGGCGCCTGTTAAATGCAGATAGAAACTGGTCGCGGCTAGTAGAAGCCTAACCAGTCGGTCAGCTCCCGCATGAATTTTAAGAGTGCCTTGAATATTATTGAGATTCCGTAAATAGTTTGAATAATAATATCTGGACTAGTTGATGTCAGTTACTCGGAGAATCTGAGTGTTCCTGATGAATTGTACGATTCACCTTGGACTGTAGATAAGCGGATTCAGAAAGTTGGCTAAACCGTTTTTTCTTTGAATGGCGAGCTGAATATGCCGAAACCAACTGAATCTTTCTTCGGTCGGTATGGTTTGGTGACTTTCTTGATTTAGAGTTGTAAAATGTGCTGTACGAATCGCTTTTGTGGAAGATGACAGCCTGAGTTTTCTATGGGTTGATTTGCACCCTCAAACCATTAGACGGTGTCATCCAGCTGTTTCCTTAACGTTATTTGAACCTTTGTAGACCATCTACATTGAGCGAGCACGTGAAGATATTTCTAACACTTTGTTGAGATATCAGCCATAAAGTTGAAAAAGGCGGGAGGTAGAGGGAAACCTTAAGGAAGTTCTAATTTTATGAATTTCCAATTGGAAAAGCCTCCGTCGACTAGACTATTAACAAGACAAGATCTTCCGGTAGTGGTAAACTTTGTCGAAATCTTTCATGGATTATATTGGATAGGTCTAGAAGGACTGCCCCATCCTTCTGATTTCGACTAAAGGCACGTTGAATGTTTGCGGTTAGATGAGTGGTTCGGTTAGAATCAGAATTGCTCGTCGGTAATGGTGTTGCTAGCCCTCATAGATTCGTTTAGAGCATAAAAGACCGTGAATAGAATTGAATGTTAACTAATTATGAGCTGCTCGTGCGGAAGCTTTCCCAACTGGGTGACAAATTTTGTCAAAACCCGGCGGCGTTTTATATGAAGATTTGTTGATCATCATCTTCAGACGCTTTAAGGAAATCTTGGAGGGACTGAAGTTAGAATGATGTTGGCCTTTCTGATTATTGCGTCGTTTGCATTTATTAATATGGTTACAAGTTGCACATGGTCAACTGAAGGATCGGCGGGAAATCGGCTGACGGCTAAAGTACTAAAAGAAATAATTTTTCCTAAATTGTAGACATTTCGGAAAATGTTTAGTTTATTTTTCAAAACTAGTTTTCTGTTCAAGAACAAGCCAGAATTTTAATGTCTTTTCTTTTCGGCCTTTTTGGGTTGAACCTCTTTAAAATGAGGTTCAGTGATCAATAGCTTCGGCATGATGTTCCTCGAGAATTATGTTATAACTTTATGCTGCTCTCTGCTTAGTTGGTCCAGCTTTCCCCAACAGGCGAATGTGCTGTTGCCTTATGCATAGTTCAGTTGACTTATGCATAGTCATTGCTAAAAACCTGTAGCGAATATATTAGGTGTTTATATGTATTTTTATTTTTTTACAGTTCTTAATAACAAAACCATGGTTCCATGGTTCTGGCTAGGCAGCGATATCGTGTTCCAATAATCGATCTATATTTACAATCCTTCAGCATTTCAAAATCATGTGCCAGTCAAGCCGTCAACCTGAAGATGTGATTGTTAGAAGTTAACGCCTATCTGGTGAGTATGCTGGGTGCGGCATAACTTGAATCGTGCTGCAACAGGATATCCTTCATAACTCTTGCTACGTTGTCATATAAAAGGATGACTTTGCGTCTATTTTTCGCTATTGCTGCTCTTCTTTTTGGAACAATATGTATCTCAATTTATTCAAATGGCAGTGTACGACGTCGGCAGACATCTGCAGTAAAAATTTCATGCGCTTTTAGCAGATCGTAATACAGCACACGTTCCTGATCCTGACAAATGATCAGCAATACCTTATAACGATGAATATTCCGTTTCAGCGTTAACTGAAATAAAAACAGAAAAGTGGGATATTTTTACATAAGATGACAAGTTCTTAAAAGTGTTTGATCGCTATCGGCAGCAGATTTTTTAAAGCCATTATTAGTTTGTATAGGCAATAATATAAAAATACACTAATAATTCATTAATAATATATGAAAAACTGTTATTTTATGCAGGTGGTATTAAAACAAATACGTAAATGTATTTTCACCAATACCAAGTGTACTGGAAAGTCATTACCGGTTATTATAATAAATATCGTTAGACTCAAGTATGCAATATTATGATTTGAATATATGTCAATTTATTCTACTGACATTACAGCTGCCTCAATACAGATTCAAACTATACATTGCGTTATTATATTTTGTTATATTTGTTATATTTTGCGAAAGTAACACCGTCATAGATTTATATCTCTCTGACAATGTCAAGTTTCGGGCTTGAAAACGTGCATTTACTGTACGCATATTATATATATTTCTTAAATAATTAAAAGAAAAAAGCCCCTGAAAGTAATGTTTTGCTAGTTACGGTGAGCATGCTCTAACCTTAAAGACATGTGAGGGTGGTTTCAAAATCTCAAAAGCGGTGATTCAATGTGCAAGTCAAATAACGTTCTGGTAGATGGTAGACCGAAAAATTTGAAGATACAAAATTGCAAAAGTTAATGCATAGCCCAACCCTGACTCAGAAAAAAGTTGGAAGAAGCATCAAATGTGGGCCAGGAAATGATTAGCAATCGACCACCAACCATGAGGAACATCCAAAAAGGAGAAGATGGTCGCCATGTCAATAGAATGACAGATAAATTGAAAATCGAAAAATCGTCTGTGTAACGGTGCTTCAGAGGTATGATCGGAAGTTATTTCTGCATGACATTTTTGAATAATGACGGGAAGTGAAAAGTGGATTTATTTTGAAAATTCTAACCGCAAAAACTCATGGCTATCACCCGGCCGATCGACTCCAAAACGAAATCGTTTTGATAGCAAGACAATGTTGTACGTCCGAAAAATGTCCAGAATGGACCCGAAGATACGGAAAAGTGATTTTACAGCACGATAACGCGACGTCTCATAAAGCAAAACCGGTCAAGGAGGCGTTGAAAACACTTGCATGGAGCATATTTTCGCAACCGCCGTACTCTCCAGACCTTGCCCAATCTGACTATCAACTTTTCGCATCAACGGAAAACGCGCTTGCAGACCCGTATTTCGTCAACTTCGAAGAAGTTAGGCAATATCTCAATGACTGGTTTTGCTCAAAGGACAAATAATTTTTTAGGGTTGGCATCTTGCATGGCATAAATTACCTGAAAGATGGAAAGATGTATAGAATTAAATGCCAAATATTTTGAATAATTTGTTTTTCCATTTTCTTGAAAGTTTCTCCGAAAAAATCGGCAATGACTCTCCGGTACACCTGGTCGATATCGCTGATTAAACTACATCTAAGCAATTAATATAATTGCTTGGTTGCTCTCAACGAACATTACTGATTGTTGTTGGGAGTTTACAGAGGAAAAAGACACTATTTAATTTGTACACGTATTTATTTTATCATAACTTTCATATGGTCGGATCCATGGGATAGGCGGGAGTACAGTTTTAGGATAAATTTACTAGTGTTCTGAAAATAGAGAGAAGGAAGGACGTAGTTCCGAATATAAAATTAATTTAAAAGTTATTATAGGTTTCTTGTTTGAAGACTTATTTATGTTACTACCATTTATTATTTAGTCTACATTATTATCATTATAAAAGACTACTTACCTTAATTGTTACTGGCTATTGCTTCAAATTTAAATTAATTTTTTCTCCAAGTTCAACAGACGCAACAAATGAAAGCATAGTTACGACATTTATAATAAAACAAGATTGTAACTGTGAAAGTTTATTGGAATAAATATACATTACATTTAATCAATATAAGGAAAAATCCACACTCAATAAATAGTACATTTTGTTTAATATTATTGTCAATATTTTAAACACATTTATTGTCATTAATTTTATTCCGTCCTAATGACACACATAGAATAGATATAGAAAAATTCCCCTTACATAATTAATATTTTATATTGTCATACACAGCTTATATTGTCATTATATATGTATGATTTCCAGCCAATACTAAAATATCAGTAGATTCATAAAAATACTGTAGGTTTTCGAGAAAATATTTTATAATTAACTAACCATTTTCTCATCAGGATATAGATTTACTTCTGCTTCTGTCAATTGGCCGTTTATATATTATACGCTTATCGTAATCTAAATCCATATGTTTCAGACGATATTCTTGATCGAAATTTATATGTTATCATTTTAAAAAAAGATATGTTGAATATTGTTTGAATATAGTGAGTGCAGTTAAAAGATATGTTGGTTTGGTTTAATTTTTGAAGTTGAAAATATGAAAAGAAATTGTAATTTCAATCTTAACAGATGTCTTATATAATTTAAAGACATTTTCGGTTTTTTTTTTCAAGATATACCTATATATCTTTAAAAAGATTAATCAAGAAGAAACAGTAGAAAAATTAAAAAGTCATTCGAGGATGTCTAAATACCTTTCGCAATAAAATATTGTCGACAGCTGGTTGGAGTAAAAATCTCTTGGAGTCTAGTGGTACCGATGAGACTTTGGTATAGCTGTAGTTCTGGGTTTTCCCATCTGTGGAAGTCTCCCTGTAATATAAATTAAAACTTAGGTTGACTTTTTGCTATTGCGGTTAACATATTTAACATTTAATTATCAAAATTTTATATTCATAAGATTACGCAGTATACTAAGTAATAAGACTAAAAAACTATTATAAATTACAATAAAAATTTTAAAAATATTTTGAAGGACAACATCAGTTATTGTCTTTTTTAGTAGCCAAGAAAAAGGTTTATTAATTATTTACGACTACTATATTGTTCAATAGCAACAAAAATGATATTGAGCTCAAAATTAGCTCAGTTTTAAGTCCATCTTTTGAAACAGTGATGTCTATATTTTGTGGATTCTATGCGGGCTTTGTGGCCATTCAGCAAGCTTCTTCGTGCTTCGTCCACGATATATCTGGTACACTATTATTGTATATGATCTATGTTTCATCGTCTAAAATTATTCGTTTTAAAAATGGCACTACGGCACATCACAAATGGAAATCATTAAATAGTTTAACAGCAAATATCGAATTTAATTTGGTCCCAGTCTTGCTTAATTGATTCAAAGCTACTTTATGATCTATGTTTGCTTTCATAGATAAATATGTCAGCTGATAGCCAGCGTTGAGAATTTATCCTTAAGCTAAACGAATAAATAAATTCTGATTCTGATATTATAAACACTAAATAATTTTCGATGGCCTAGTGAAGCTTTCTTCCTTTCTTTTTTCTTTCTTGCTTCTCAGAATAAGCAAAATTCGATAAAAATAAACTGTAATTTCAATTTTTAAGCACAATAACTTTTTATTGAGTAATTAAGTGATGCTTCCTTTATCTGTAGAATGTTCTTTTGGCTGCCACAATATTACTAGATATATGCGAGAAATTCGTCTATTAGGAGAAACTGAAAATCACTTTTTCCCCAACTTTAATGTTAAGCTTGTAACAAAAAACATTCCTGGATATATTTATATACAAATATTAAAAACAAATTTAAATCTATTAATTTATGTTGTAAGGAAGTGATGCAGCCCGATATCATTATAGAACCTAAAACGACTGTAAATCAAGTTATTAGTGATAATTATTTCAAAAGAATTATTTCAAAATTATATCAGTGCACCCATATGATGTATTAATATTATTGGACAGATATAAAAGACATCACTCATTGAAGTGATTTTCTGTACGTCGTCCTGCATATAATAATAATTATAAGAAATATTTATTGACCACTGCGTAGATTATTGAAATGATATGAAATTAAAATTGTTGGAAAGCCTAAACAATAAAATGCAAGGCGTATTATAATAATATTTGAAAAATAAGAATATCTGAAGCCTATTGTTTTGCAAAAATTCAATTTTATTATTGAAAACAATCTCTTACATTATGGATATTTTTAATAAGTAATTGTATTTAATATTAAAACCTTTATTTGGCTAAAATTCAACAATAACCTTGTTAATGAATATTAAAAAAAAATGTATTCTGAATAAGAACGAAATAATTATTTTATTAATATAATAAGTTTTAAATATGTGTTCAATTGTTATTTTATTGATATTTGAATAAAGTTTTTAAAAGGATATTGATTAGAATATTACTAACTAATCTCTATAGGAGCTTAAAATTAGATCTAGTCTAAATGTCAAAAGATACTAGAAATTTATAAGGAGTTTCCTTTAATGTTTTTAATTGACTGCAAAAAAGCCAACCCGAGCTGAATCAAGTAGTGTTTTTTTTTATTGATAGATCAATAGCCTTGTGAAATGATATATATTGATTAAATGAAGAATTTGCTCAACATCAGTTTTTTAATGTATTTCCCTCATTTTAACGATATGAATTTAAGGTGAATAAATTGATCCCTAGCCAGAACGAGACAAATTTCGATCGCTTTTGAATGCATATACGTATCTTTTGTACATATATTAAAAATAATTAGTTAAGTTAAGAATAAATTTAAATATAAATTTGAGAAATTACTAAACAAATATTTCTTATTAGTATCTATAATATACTAAACAAACTACGCCATACACTTTTAAAATCGAAAAACATCCCGGAAAAATAGAAGCAAATTAAACATCCATTACTCAATACTAAATTTGTCGAATCTGCATAAACTTTTTTTATTATTCGGCTTTGTTTTCTCATCCTATTTATTAATCTTTTTCTTAATAAGTTTTTCAATAAACACAATCAGCGATCAAATCCAGACTTAATAAGCATCAATCTTCTCGACGAGATTGCACAGACAACAGCATTTAATAAGGTTGGACTTGTTGACCTGGTTTTCAAGACGATTGCCAACTAAATTAGCCAATTCCGTTTTAAATGAGATGAGATTTGAGGGAAATTGAAAAGCATAAGATTTATCTTTTTCGTATACTATTTGCTCGGATCCGAGTTTACTTTATTTTAAATGTTGTACAAACAGAAGCATTGCGATATACTGCTTGATTAAAATTCTTTAATTCGTTTTGTTTATTTTACGTTTTTTCACTTAGAAGCTTCAAAGTTATGTATAATTAATTTATGTATTTTTTAGTTTAATATAACATTATTAGGTTTATTAGTGCTAATATTACTATAAATTGCATAATATCATAAATGGAATAAGGAAGTAAAAGCTGGTTAAAATGATATAAGAAGTTTTGTAAAAATCGTAACTTAAAATTAGCCGAAATAAAATAGTTATCATCCTGATCACACTCCGGTATTATCAAGACAAGGCGTGAAAATTCTGAAGAAACAAGGAAACCTAATCTTACCACTGTTAAACTTAATGTTTAGACTTATAGATATATTATGTAGAAAAAAAATCCGATCTTGAATTGCAAACCCGAAATATAATTAAACAAATTTGGTCTGCTATAAAAGAAGCTACTCCGACATCAAAAGAGAAATCAGAATATGAGCTAAATTAAACTCTAGAAATTAGGGAATTGATAAAAGAAGGACGAAAAGATAGAAGATTAGGGCACAGAACTAGAAATGCTCTAGATAAAACAATATTTAGTAAATTTAGTGATCAAACAAATCAAAGGATTAAATATTATAAATAGAGTTGATTTGAAAAATGTGTAAGTGAATAAAGTCCGAATGCAGATAAAGATTACTCGCTATGGAAAGCACCTGAGAGATTTAAATGACCAACTATTAGAATACCGCCTATTAAAAATGATCAAAATAAATGGGTTCGAGGCAACGATGAAAAACCTCATGACCGAACAACAAAATGAACAAGCGAACAAAATGAACAACCGAACAGCTGAATGATATGGAGCCTATAATAGACCTAAATCCTGTTTATCAGCCTGATGTAGCTGTAAATCTGATTTCTCCAATGAAAGTTGCCACAAAAATTGGCAACAACCTCAATAATGAAATTGCTCCTAGAATTGATGATATTTCACTTGGGTTATTAAAAGAGCTGCCATGAAAAGCAATAATCATGTTGACATATATACTCAATGCCTTTTTGAGACCGGTTTTTGACCGGTTTGAACCATGTTCCGGAATGTCTTAAGGTTGATCGAATAATTATGCTTAAAAAATCTGACAAAAGGCAGAACAAGTTGGATCTTAAAGGCCTTTGCTGCTACCTGTAATATCAAAATTATTTGAGAAACTGCTGTTAAAACGTACTAAAACATTTGTAGAAATACCAGATTTCCAGTTTGGATTTCGTAATCACCATTTAACAATCGACCAAGCGCACGTAAGAGCGGTTGTAAGACATTCGAAGAAAAGATATATGGCCCTGCAATATTCCTGGATGTCTCACAAGCTTTTGACCGGGTATGGCATTTGGGATTAATATACAAAATGAGCAAATTGATGCCGCGGAATTAATATTACTCGACTGCTGGAATCATGAGTCTCGCATGAAGGGGAATTCTCAACACCTGAACTTATTTCAGATGGAGTTCCATAGAGCAGTGTCTTGGAACCACTCCTGTATCTGCTCTGTACGGCTGGTACCCCAATAACAAAAGAAACAGTACTTGGAACATTTACCGACGACAAAGTTATCATGGCAAAAGATATATCTTTGTTTAAGGTTGTAGAAAAACTATAAGTAGCGGTTAACAAAATGTACAAAAGGACTAGAGACTGGAAAATGTATTTTAATAGCTCCAAATGCGCTCCAGGTGCGGACTACCTCAAGCAGAATCAGCCAAATACCTTGGAATATATCCCGATGGTAGGTTAAACTGGAAACATTATGTTAGACAAAAAGTAGTGCAGATTAGACTCAAAGTCAAACATCTGTACTGGTTAGGAATAAGATATTTTCAACTTGACCTATAATCAAAGAAATTGGTTTATCAGCAAATCATAAAACCAATTTGAACCTATGGGTTGCAAATATGGGGTTGCATTAAGATATCAAACCTATTAGTAATCCAACGCACCCAAAACAAACTTCTATGATTAATTACCAACAGAGAGCTGCACGATGACTTTGAAATTATATGGTTACACGAACTGGCCCAAGATTTCGTCCTAAAATATGAAATAAGATGGCTAAATCTCAGCAACGTGGAAGCAATAGAGCTGCTGGTCAACTCGCAATAAATCAGAATATTGAAGATTTAGTTATTGGGCGAAGACACAGGCAGCTACTAATATGCGATAGGAAAGATCCAGAGGGAGGGAAAATGGCTACCACACCAATTGGCAGAAACTGCCATTTTAAACATCCCAGTTTCATTACTAGTCAGAAAAAGGAGTATTCTTTATGGCGTATGGTGTTAACAAGATCTACTACGACAATCTCAAGAACATAAACATTAAGGGTTAGTCCTGCAGAACTATTCATATCGATATCGAAGTGGAATATATATGACCATAAAGTTTTTCTATATAAATGGTAGAACTAGCAAGGTGTTAAGCTATATTATAACGAGCTGCTAAAACTGAATAAAGCTGCTAATTCAGATTCCTACTAACGTCGGTTGTACAAATTGAATGAAGTATTTTTGCAAAAAAAATCCGGTGATAGCGAGTAACTGATGCAAAGTTCATCTTGCATGGCAACGCCACATATTGCAAGAAGATAAACTTTGAACAGTACACTATTGTCGTTCGAAAATGAAGTTATTTCACACCTAGTAACGGACATAGCGCCCTTTGATTACCACTTGTTCAGAACGATTCAGAATAGCTTAGCCGGAACACGATTTCGAAAGTATAAACATGGATCGATGATTGGATTGCCACCAAATCAACATCATTCATTCAGAAAATATACATGCTATCACTCAGTATTTTGCACTCCAACTTTGAATAATTTCTAACTGAAATGTAGATATTTCATTAGTAAAAATAAAAAATGTTTTTTTTTTATTTCTGAAAGCATTTTTTAATAATTTAATAGAGTTTCAGATTTATACGAAAACACTTTATATAGATAATATTTTACTCGCATCATAAAAACGACTCAGATTGCCTATTATATATTCGATTCAAATCGGAATGAAATAAGTAATTGAGAAAAAGAACTCATGATATTAAAATATTGATTACTGTTTTGCATGTTATACTCAGGTGTCGTATATAAAGTACACTATTTAAAAATTAATAGCATGAACCAATTAATTTAACAAAACTTTATTTTATTCAAAATAGTCTAGTTTAGATTTACATTGATATGGTTTCGAGAATATTGGTTTAAGACTTTTTGGACATTGAGGTCAGCATTCTCAGTAAATGCAATTTTTAGTATGGTTGCTGGGTATGAGTGTGATGGAGCAAGTATCTAATAGTGTTAGATTTGGGCATTTTAACAAGTTTGATAAACAATTCAATTTTATTAACCCTAGTGTATATTTTGCCAAATCTTTGGTAAACTTATGTACAGTTTTAATGGTATTTTTTCTTATCACAAATTCTCGTAGCCGAATAAAATTTTCTCAGAATGCTAGTAAAGAATGTAGTTGCCAATTTAGGTAGCCATCATAGATTGAAAGCTTTTAAAAAATGTTATTTATTTTGGTACGTTCTTTGTGGTACATGATTATTGTATTATTGTACATGTATAATAAATACAAGTTATTATTTTAAACTTGAGACTTCTATCATATCTAAACTATTGGCCTCCGCATTTGAGCCGTGTTTACTGATTAAAACTAGTCGACGTTTCGCAATCACTGCAGATTCCATCCTCAGGTCGGTTGGTCTAGTACCGAAGCTCTCCTAATCAAGTTATTATACAAGTGGCTGTCGGAACCCAGCAATCAACCGATAAAAGAAAAGTCTAGTCCTTGTAATAAAATATATAAAAAAACTGGAATGATAGTATGCCAGATAGGATTGTTTTGGTGTTCTATTAATCTAAAAAACCTCCCTCTATAATTTTGTAGACTGGCTCACGCTTCAACGTTATTTAAATGAATGCTGCAGTTAGTTATCCATCCAGTATTCACCCAACGCAGCTTGGATCGCGTGCCCATATCTCACACTTCAGTAATGATTTTTATGAATGTGTTTATCATCCTCTCTGTTACTTATATATATACTTTCCGCACTAACAGGGAAACTTGTACATACTTTCTACATTTACTGTAATTAGTGGACATATTTAGGATTGGACTAAAGATTTAGTGCTGCAGCATCAATAACCAGAGCAATTTATGTTCGCAGTCCTATCTAACATCTACCTAATATTGAGTTAGGGAAGAAATAATTTTAGTGTTGTTCATATTTGATAAAGTGAATTCATTCAAATGAGTCATGCAAATGGCTGAAAATTATGTATGGTCGATGTTCAGTTTTGTAACAACGTCCTGAGATGAAATATATCGGTATGCATCTATATATATTTAAAAACTTCATTGATGTTTAAGCGAATATTTATTCAAAAACGAAATGTCCAAAACTAAAACGGGCAAACTAATTGTGATACTTATGGTTCACTTGAGGCTCCATCGCTATAAAACTCTTATATACTTGTGCTTTACTCCACCCTTTACGGGACTAAGAAATCTCTTAATGAATAGAAATATAATTAACTATCAACTTTCGAAAACACCATAGTATGGCTTCAGTGAACAGGTATAAGTATATAATATATATGCAAATGTAAAACCATATATTTGAAAATACTAAAATTACATTTTCCACAGCCTTATATTTCCAGCAGTATTGCATTTACAAATTCACGAAACTTTTGATATTAAATTTATTTTGTTTGCTATTACTTCATGTGAATTAATTTTTACAAATGGTTTCATTCAAATTAGTAATAATTTTTAGTCTATTTATATGGCAGTCCACTTTTCTTCCTTTTGAATCTTTCTCAAGCCATTTATTTGGCTGTTCAAAGTGTTTTCTGTCACTACTATCAAAAGCTTCCAAAACATTTAAACTATTGTCACCAAACCTACCAATTACGATATAAACACCATAATATTATATATATATATATGTGAAAATGGGTAGCAGTTGTCTTCAGAATCATAAAAACGTACATAACACAAAATAAAATAACGATAAAATAAAAGATAGATATATTTTAGATTTTTGATATCAAATTCTACCAAATTAATTTCACTGACATTGATTTAATTACATCATTGACAAATTATATATTGTATTTGAATATATGTACAATATTCATCTTATCAATTTAATTAAATTAGAAATGGAATAAAGCTTAATCTGGCGTGCATATTCTAACATAATTATTTCATGTTTCTATTACATCGATATATTGTCGACATAATAAGGTTTACGTTGAACTAAGGGTGCTTTCAGAGGCAAAGCCATCATCGATATTGATTTTCCATCCTTTTTGGTCGGGCTTCTCGAGAGCTTTCATCTAATATTTGTTGGTTTTTTTGGGGAATATTGCTTTAAAGACGTGAGGATGAATTTTTTTCCTCATTAAATTAAAAAATAAATTTAGTTCTAAATAACACGTCTCAGTTTGGAATTTTCCACGGATTTTCTCAATTCAATTTAAATTTAAAGCGAGTTCCATTAATTCTGACTGATCTGTTACTATAGAAGATAATAGAGTTGCATTATATAAGTTGTTTGCATCTATAGATTTTTTAAATCTAGATAAAAAGGATAATAATGACTTGACTATAATTTAAAAATTAGTATATATAACACATTTATATCTTTATATCAATTGAATTGTTTTTTTTTAATAAATTAAATGAATATGAATAAATTTTGAGGAGATTTTAGTAGGTCGGTTCGGAAAATTATAATCGTATCTATATTCTGCCGTTAGGTTTTATTTGTTATTGCGCGTTATTTGACTAAAATATAAATGAGATTTTTCAACTTTCTTGCTTGCTTAATTAAAATAAAAATGGTGTAATTTCAATGCTGTTAGTAAATAATGTCACCGTTAACCGAGAAAATTGGAATGAAAATTCACACCGCACAGAACTATTATTGAAAATCTTTATCATTCTCCGTTAATGTGATTGAGCAAAGAATTGAAGGAAAAACAGTTGCTATACAAGCAAAACATTCCTGAGAACATCCATCGAAATGCTTATGCTCATTTTAATTTCACTAGATATTGCTCCTTTGATTTATTTCTTGCCGATAGAGTAATAATTTTATTTTTATGAAAATTTATTGAATATATGAAAATGCACTCCAAAGAAGTGCATTTCGATAAAAACTCAAAAGCTATTTAGAAACAGAGGAATTATTAAATACTTTATTATATACATGAAGAATTTGTAATATATATAAACAACTATGATAATTTTTTTTTGCAAATATTGATACATATGTCTAGTATTTCAAAATTATTTAATGATAACGTTGATAACTGTCATTTATATCATGAAGTTTAAGAGATTTTATGAAATATATTCTTCAGAGAACGAACGCTATTTGTATGCCTTATAGTAAATATTTCTAGGCAACAGTGTAAAATCCGTCAAGGAATAATTATTCCAGTCATGCTAGTAACCAGGCTGGGTATAAAAGAATGCCTTTTAGAATGGGCTCTGAGTCGGTCACTAGCTAGTCGGTAGGTTTTATGGTGGGAACCGTGGTTCGAAGCTCTCGTTAAGCAGTAGCTTTAGTTCATATAAATGTGGGTAGATAAAAAGAAGACTAAAATATAATTTTAAAATATTGAAAAAATTTGCTCCATTAAGAAAGAAATGAAATCGTGCAAAAATGTGATATATTATTTTAACAATATTCCATATGATTAAAAATCGATTGGTTATATTACAACTTCTGGTGATGAAGCTCCGGCAAGGATGATTATTGGAAAAATGTTATTATATATTATAAATATTTGTTTACTACAAACTTTTATTAGCCGCAATACAATCCCAAAACGATGCTGTAGAACACATCCTATCTGCTATTTTCCCGATTTTCTCAAGGCCAATGCACCATCGGAAAAACTAATTGCTTAACTATTGCAGGTACTTGCTTAAAAAGGGAAACCTGAATAAGAGATCCTCAGTAATAATTGAACAGTTGGTTAGTTTTAGTCTATTTATACTACTCCAATCCGGATAACAATAGTTTAAATGTTATTATAGGTCAAATTCCTTTTTAGTTATTAAATGCACAAGTTAAACTCAAAATATTTAAAACTGAGTTCGAAATATGTCATTTATTGAGCTTCAGAATAATTGTTCTTATTGAAATAAAATGACACATAATATCATCGAAAATCATGTATTTTTAGTCAGTAAATGCTAGTTTTTTGAAGTAATATTCAAAAATTGTTATGGGGATGATGTGTATCTTTTATATTATAAAAGATACACATCATCGCTTATAACCAATTGTTCCGATTTTGTACAAAATTACTTCTTATTATTGATGCACGTCAAAAACTAAATTGCGAAAGCAACATTACTCGACAACTGAAGATCGATCGTTGCCTTTAAAATGCATATTTTGGAAGTGACTGGATGAAATTGAAATTAAAATGAGCAAAAGCTTCTATTAGCGAATACTTTTAACGATATAATTCATAATACTTATATTTAATGCTATTTTAAATATTATAATATAAATAACTATAATTATTTTAAATGTTCATTATAACTATCAGAACTCTTACTTACACTCGTATAACTTCAAAATAATTGTAATTTGTTGATTGTAAATGTCAAATAATCAAATATCAAAGCAATAGTGGTGAAAGAATATCGTTAAGAAATATCTTTGTAAAACAACAACAAAATGCTTGATTGGCTTTGGCAGCAGATTTCTTAAAATAAATCAACAAAAATAATGAATGTCGAAAATTTAATTTAGAACTTTTCATTATTAGAATCTGTATAATGAATTTCGAACAATCTGTATATTGAATAATGCATACTAAATAACTCAGTAATTCTAAATTTAACAGTAATTTATCTAATACATAATTTTCGCAATGTTTATTCTTTGATATTTCACTCTAGAATATCTTTAGTTATCATTTATTGTTAAACACAGATACTCGACCTTCCAGATATCTGTAAATATCAAATATTTCTTGATGTAAATATTTTCTTAAAGGAAATAAAGGATGAACAATTCTGTTCAAATTCTCATTTATAATGAAATGTACCATATATTCACTTTCCTAATTTCCTGTTCCAAAAATTTATAACATAACTCCATCTTGTCTCCTAAATGGAACCTAGCAAAACCACCATTTTTCTAGATCTTGTGATTCAGACTAACATATAGATAACATTTATATAAACTTCGCCCTCCGTCCTAACCTTGCCAATATGTTGCTCTTATATTTGTTGTTTTTTAAACTCAATGCTGCTTCATAGGCGATGAAAAAAAACTTATTAATATAAATTATTTATTAACACCCATTATGGATAATAAATTCTCCAAATATTTGACAACAATTATGAATAATTCGTGAAATTTTATAAGAAAATCATTTATATTTAGGTAACTTAACTAGCTGTCAAATAGTGAGTTTTTGATAATGTTGTATATATAGATGAAGCTTTAATACGTATTTTAAAGGTTTTTACATATTTTTGGTAGAATTATTATATAATTTATAAGTAACTAACATGTTTAATACTAGTAAAATAAATAGTAAACTTATTTCATTTAAATGACTTACTTAATATGATAATGGTTTCACTTATCAAATTCACTATATCAAAATAAACTAACTAATTGGCAATTATTTAAACCTATATAGAATTAACTGCTTTGGATATAAATAGTAAGTTTTATGCTTTTATATTTTAACGATTAAATTTTATGACAAGAATTTAGAAGGCTATAACGACTTTTGTATACCGAGCTGGGGAAATATTACGCTTGAAATATGACGCATTTAACCGTAAATACCACAATTTATCCCCTAGTGCTTGGTCCAATTTGAAGTCTGGCTTTATACGAAATCGCATTTTGTTCCCTTATGAAGCGGAAATTGCTATTGTTTTGTGATATATGGAACCTATTTATTCAATTATTTTTGTAATAATCTAGAAAACTTGCTGTTCCTTGTTATCTATAGATATATTTCTTCTGGTAAGATTTTCCGTAGCGAAAAGGTGTGCTAGAAAAGAAAACCTAATCATTAATAATTCTTAGTATAGTTAGTTTCTTATTTCTTTTCTTATTTCTTATTTTCTTTGACTTTGCGTAATAATTTAAGAAGTACCACATTTTGTTGGTATGAAACAATAACAAGTTAATGCTCATTTTGTGAAGAGACTTTAATTTTTTTGTTGATGATTTCCTTGATCCCAAGTTTTGATTATCAGAAATTCAATGGTTTTAATATCGGTCTCTATAATATACACTATGAAACAGTTTTATATTTAGTTTTATTGTATTATATACTGTAACTTTGCCGTTAATCATGGAATGGTCAAAATTATTTCTCAAAATGCTAATCAATTAACTTTTAATTTGAATACATTTGCTGCCGATACCCACTAAACACTTTAAGAACCTTATGGTGGTGTTGCTCCATAAAATCCAAGTTGTCGGTTTTCTTTTCCCATTATTTATAAGTAGTTTTTGTTTTGATGTCAGCGACAAAGAACGACCGGGAAGACTAACTGATTTCGAAGCCAATGAATTACAAAGCTTGTCGAATACAGTTGCATGGGCAGTTGATGTATCAACTATTTCGTCTGACGTCTATGACGTCTATATGCAATGGGAAATATTCAAATGGAACGAAAAGCATCGCGGCTTCATTGTTTGGCACAAAGAGTTATAACCTAAGCCTATAAGGTATTATTGTGAGTTGCTAAAATAGAATAACAACAACTTGGTTACATATCGCAGGACTTACGAATTATACACTGTTGCAACACGAATGGGATGTTCTGTCGCACTCAGAAATCAATGTATTAATTGGCTTGGCTGGTTATAAAATGATGTGAACCAACGTCCTTTCGTTCATAACATCGTCATATTGCCAGAAAGATATAAGAAAGCTACAAGAAAGATAATTAATACAGCGCGAAAAATTGGTTATTGGCTAAATAATAAATTTTGAAATTTTAATATTTAATGTTGTGTTTCTGGTGATCACAATTGGTTGTCCAAATCATTTGATTTAACACCACTGGATCCCTTAGTAATATCTGAGATTCATGCTAACAATCATAAAATTCTGTATTGAATTGATTGAAGGGTGAAATTGACTACAATTTGATAAAAATACAACTACACTATGTTAAAAGGTCAAATATCAACGAAAGTGTACTTATGTGCCAGAAAACTCATATGTCCATTTATATATACTGTATTATCTCCATCCTTGCCTTATATTTTATAACTAAATGAAATCAATGAGATAATTTTAAAAGGGGCAACTTTTAATCACATGCATCATATGAAAATTCCTCCATATTGGAATTGTAAATAGCCTTCTTTTTGTATAGTCCCAATCATGTCCTAATTATGTTTTGTGATATCCGAATATATCTTTGTTTATAAAATGAACTAACATGACATGCAATAAGTAAACACCAAATCTAACTAAAAATGACATTAAAACTACATTTCTACTGATACCAAAACTATTACTTCTATCTAAAACATCCTATGAACGAAAATAACAAGAATTTGAAACCTGCACGAATCTTCTGTATCGTTCTCCTTTAAATAGGAACGACCAGATCGGTTGAAACGTCTTGATGATCGATAGCTCGGTAACCAACCAAGTCGCGCCAAAGCCGCCACATGACGTTTGGTTGGTAGGTATTTGTAATTCCTCGACGATGGTTCAAACCAACCACTTTTTGCCACAGAACCTGTTTAATTAATTTTATTCATAAAACCTTAATAGCATAAATTATACATACTTCTAATTAAGTAGTTATATTTTAAGTCTATCTTTTTATGGTCAATGAATATATGTGAATTGTTTACATTACCTATATTGTTTTTATTTTAACATAATCCATGCATTATGTACCATAAATATGAGAAAATTATCCACGTATAATTCCTTGAGATAACATTTTATTTTTAACAATCATCATTAACTATATTTTAATTGTTGTATGTTAAATAACAGGCGTTTGCATGCATGTAATTCTTTTTTTTTTCTTGTTACAAATACATTTACTGAAAAAAATTGGTATAATATATAATAACTAAAATACTATTTTTTACAACTTTTTCCCATCTTTCTGATAACATGTCGATACCGTGTCGATAGAAAGATATCGGTTTGTCAGCGATCAAATCATTGTTTCATTTTCATACTTCTTTAGAGTATCGAAACCCTATTCCAGCGAAACCATACTGGGTCGACCTGAACAAGCGCTAATCAGAACGTGTTATGTCTAGGAAGTATCCTGGGCCTGGCAAAATGTTCCATATGAGCTGTAATACTGTATCCTTCACAACTCTTGCAAGGTGTGACCGCGAATCGTCACGCAAGAGAATGACTTTGCGTCTTCTACTAATGACTATTATACATCGCGGAATTTTTTGCAAGAATTTTTAAAAGTAATTTTAAATTAATAAATACCTTTCTAAATGTTCGAATAGGCTTCGCCAGCAAATTTTTCGAATCAAGCCATAAAATTAAAGAATGTCATGATTCGCATAATAAAATAATAATAAACGGAAAATTGTTATATTATGTAGAGAAATATAAAAATAAGAGAAGTATAAAAAAATATATAAAATTAAGTTAGATTTTTTTTTTCACCAATATCTATCACTGATCAATATACATGCAAGCCCATAATATAATTTGGATACATTTCCAACTTAGAGTAATGGCAGGTATATCTGAGAATGTAATTTATATCATTAAATAACACTGTGTTACGGCTAGAAATAATAATAATAAAAGTAGATTGGTTAAAAATAATATATTATTTACTCTTTTATTGAAATCCAAAACAGCAGTTTATCAGTATAGAGGTGTCGACCGGCGGGAAAAATATCTATATTTCGTTATATCGATAATTTAAAAGATATCCATATATCGCTTTCGATATTTTAAAAATTATATCGATATATCGGAGGGAAAAAGTATCGAATTTTTTTTGTAAAAACAGCGATATTTTAAAAATTCTTTTTAAAAAATTTTATAGTGTTTTTTTATAATGTTTAAGAAATATCTTCTTTTTATTAAATATTAAAAAATATAGGCTGAAAAAATGTCGATATATTGATATACCGGTCAAAAAAGTAAGGGCCAAAAATATTTTTTTCAAAAAATATCGACATATCAATATTTTTTCATTACATACCTAAATCATTATATTTTATAGGTAAACAAATCAAAATGTCATCAATTCCTTTAAAAGTTTATCGACATTATCTACTTACTTCTGATAAGATTTGGATAAAAGTACAGCATTTATATTTATAGCAGATCGATATTTTTTTATTGTTTCGTAAATGAAACGAAGAAAAATGTGGGAAAAATATTTCATTGTATATAAATTAAATGTAGTAAAAAAGAAAGAGAATTCGTATTTGTAATCAATAAGTTCTGTAACCCATCATATTGATGTGATATTCCTAATAACGACGGTATATGTCAATAATGCACCTAAAACCTTAGTTAAAAACAGTTTAAACTGATCCAGGAATTATTACCGATAATATGTAAATGAGAGAATGAGGAAAGTGAAGCTATGTTTGAATAACTTTTCTGTTTCTGATGTTTTATTGGAATGACTATAGGACCCGTGCAACAATTATATTCTCTAATAATTTAAGTAACAATTTAAATTGTCTGATGTATGTCTATTCCTAAAAAAACTGAAATTGTCCAAGTATGTTGAAAATGTCAGTTGATAAAAATTGCTGTAATACAATAATTCGAAATAGTTATTGTACATACCATAAAGAACTTTCATATATAGAACAGGTAGAGAATAGGATAATGTACAATGTTTCAAGATACAGAACACATTTCTGAATATCTCACGGATGTTTGTAGCTGAGTAAAGAACGAACACAACTCGAATTCATTGAGTTTGATAAGTCGCAAAAATACTGACATTTAAATGAATATATTGGACCAAAAATTGAACTTAAGAACAGAAGCCTACTAGAACGGTGTTGCTCTCGATTTGATGTTGCGACGACACTAATATTAACGACTATACCTAACTACAGCTGGCGGATCTTTTTTCTTTTTTCAATATGACCAGCTAGAACCAAATGATCTTTTGCTGATGTCGCTTCAGGAAAGTAAGGTTTTGCGGGCGACATTAACCCTGGGTTATGACTTGGAATGTTGTATTTGGTTTAAGTACCGGGGTTTACGGATATTTTCACGAACGGGATGTCTGATTCTAGGTGTGTGTTCATGTTCCTCATAAACCATGCGGCATTGAGTATCGCGTGAACCTTGATTTGCGTGCTGTCCATTGGAACCTGCAAAATTTGAGACCGAGGTATTCAATCCTGTAGATATTTGTGTCCGAGAGACTGCATTTACTTGAAAGGGTCTATCTTCGAAGTATGACTGGGTCAGGGAAATTTGGGACAAGGATTTTTTGGCAAGTTGAGAGAGTGAACTAATCAGACTCATGGACCTGTAGTTGGATGGATTTGACTTGGTCTTTTTCTTGGGGATAACAGCGATAAGCGCATGTTTCCAATTTTTAGGGAAATGCTTTATCCTCAGGATGGAGTTAATGATATTGGCAAGCTCTGAAAATTGCTTTCTGGTGAGGTTTTTCAGATGGTTTTTGTGATTCCATATGGGCCGGAAGCTTTTTTGGAGGATAGACGTTTTATTGAGGCTGGAGGTCTCTAGGGGAGAATATGCTCTTTAGAATATGATTTGACAGGAAGCTTTTCCTTTTCAAATAGATAGATAAGGATAGTATCAGTAATGAAAGTGAACGTCCGTTGTGGAGGGCTAAGTGAAGAGTTGCATTTTATTAGATTCTCGAACGTTTCAGCGAGAAACTCGACTTTTTCCGGATTTGTTAAGGCGGTATCCATGGAGGAATCGGCTTTTAAAGGAGGGATTGTGTTCGAAGATTTCTCCATTATGCCATAGGCGGGGCCCGCCAGAGAAGTCATAAAGAGCAGTGGGGTTGACTAGACTTTGAAGAAATGATTCCCATGTTTTCTCGTTCCAGGCCCTAACCCTGTCCTTGACTTCTCTGATTATGCACTGCGCCACGCGTTTATCCTCAGTATCCAGTGTGATACGAGCTCTTCTCGCTGATCGGCTCTTGTACCTGATTAGCTCTTTAATTCCTCTTGGGAGTTTAAATTGTATAGGTGTGGAGTGAGCTTGGAGACTGCTCTTTCTAGAGCAGCTTTTCTAGCTGGATGAGCAGCTGCTATTGTATAACTATTATCGGTTATTGTTAAAGTTCCGATTTTGTTGTCATTGACATAGAATAGCCTGATGGACAAAAAAGTTCGAAGACAACAAATTTCCACGCTTATTGGAAAAACTTTAACTCGGGCGGTAACGAAGATTTAGAGGGCTTAGCAATTAATGAATCAACTGTTTATAGACGTTTACTCTAGATGGAAAAGGTTTAAGAGGAGGGAAAATCTGTACCACATGAATTGACTGAAAATGCGAACCGTGCGAATCAAACCGTTTCAAAAACCCGGTTTTTTTGCTTGTCAGATCAAAAATAGAAAAGTTTACCGTAGCGTATTATAGCTGGCGATAAAGAGTGGCTCTACTACGATCTTTAAATTCAAATTTAAAATGAATTCAAAAACTCATGGGCTACTTCAAGAGACCCATCACTATTTGTACAAAAACAAAATATTCAAGGCCATAAAGTATTGTTGTGCATGTGAGGATCAGTAAGGTGTAGTGTATTACAATCTGCTAAAATCGAGTGAAACTGTTACTGCAGATGTTGTCGACGCCAATTGAACAAATTGAAAGATGCATTGCAAAATCATCCTCTTGCATGATACAATTGCAGTTTAATGGTAAGTTGTTTTGATTACTACCTGTTCATATTCATTTCGGGCGTGAACCCACGTACTGGCTTACCGATAGTAATAAAATGCCAGACCTACTGGACTTTTAGATTTCAAAAGTCATACCATCGAATCAAATCAAATAAAAATCGAGGGCTTGTGCGAACTGTCATCTGATGATACTCCAGTATTGTTAATACTAGTCGCGATAATTCTGAAAAAAGAAGCCTAATCTTACTAACAAATTTACTAATTGGGACCCGTATAGATTTATAATACCGGAACAAATCAGTTTAATCGAAAGACTCAAAAGTATAGATGATCTTGAAATGCAAACCCGAAATATAATTGAACAAATTCGGTCTCAAGTAAAAGAAGCTACCCCAATATCAAGAGAGAAATTAGAATATGAGGTAAATTACCCCTCTGAAATTAGTGAATTGATAAAAGAAAGTCGAAAAGCTAGAATATTATGGCATAGAACCAGAAATTCTGTAGACAAATCAATATTTAATAGAATTAGTAATCAGACAAATCAAAAGATCAAAGAATATAAACAGAGTTGCTTCGAAAAATATGTAAATAAGTTAAGCCCGGAAGCAGACAAAGATTACTCGCTATGGAAAGCAACTCGGAGATTTAAAAGACCAATTATTAGAGTACCGCCTATTAAAAATGATCAAAATGAACGACGAAAAAGCTGAATTATTTGCAGAATATCTAGCTAACATATTCCAACCCAATGATATAGAATGTACAATAGATATAAATCCTGTTTATCAGCTCAAAGTAGCTTTAAATCTGATTTCTCCAATGGAAGTTGCTTCGGAAATTGACAGCAACCTCAATCCCAAAAAGGCTACTGGAATTGATGATTTTTCACCAGGGTTATTAAAAAGGCTGAATTGATAAGGAAAAGGAAGGGTTATTATACAAAATAAGCAATTTGCTACGGCGGATTTACTGTCTACTGCTGGAATCATATCTTTTCGAACAAAAATTTAAAGCCTCGTATAAAGGGTCATTCTCAACACCTAAACCTAGTTCGGCTGGAGTTCCATAGGGTAGTGTCTTGGACCACTCCTATATCTGCTCAATACTCCTGATATTCCCACAATAAAAGAAACAGTACTTGGAACCTTTGCCGACGACACTGTTATCATGGCAAAAATGTATCTTTGTCTAAGGGTGTAGAAAGAGTACAAGTAACGGTTAGCAAAAAAAGATTTCGCTTTAATACATGAAACAATGTTGCTAAATCACAGCAACGTGACGTTTTTACCTTTAGCTTAAGTAATATTAGTATATTAGTTTTTTTATTTGGGAAATACATACTGATGAATATTGAATGATGATGAATCCCGTACTCGCCTTGCCTGTGTATTAATGCATGTACGTTAGAACAAATTTATTACTACAAATTAATTGTTAAAAAATAGGGTTTTAAAATACTCAAGAGGACTAAAAATGGATGCTTAGATCATTGCCAAACCAACGTCGCTCTTTCGACACGGTGTCGCCATGTTGCCAAAATGATGTCTTAAATTTACTCATATTGTAAATATTTAGACTAATATATGTGGTAACAATATTTCTAAATTAATGCCTTAAAGCTTTCGATTCACGAAGATAGAAAATAATAGAACAAATATAATAATTATGCTTTCCAGTTTGTTTGGTTTCAAAACTTGAATGGTTCTATAGTTTGAAGTATTTTCTAATTCTAAAAATGATCCAAATGTGAAGCTTAAAATTAATATATAGCTGAGAGATAATTGAAATACGCATATTTCATTGATTTTGAGATATTTTTCTAGCAAAAAATGAACTCTTTTTCACTTCCATTTATTTTTTGCTTGCGTAATTAAATGTAATTGTATTTGAGGGCAGTTATCGAAGCCGCGTTCGATTATGAGCATTGACGAGGTTTGATGAAGTATGTTCGAAATCCTGCAGTACTAACATCAACATATTGTATTAATTAAGGAGTAGAGATTATTCCTAAGTGCTGAATTTGTATTGATAGTAACGACAATCAATGAAGTTTTGAAAATTAGTAATTTTGCAGCATTAACCGTGATTTTTTAAAATAATTTCTGTTATCTATAAAATTATTTTTAGATTATGCACATAATATCTATTATATCATTCTCTGGTTAACTTTTCCAGCGAAAATGACTTTAATAGATTCGAAACATCGGTTTAAATATGTTAAAACTAGAGAGCTTTGCAGGTTAAGAGGATAAGATCATAAAAACCATTGAGTTGCTGCAGTATTTAAGCGAGACAAAAATAGCCTTTTTATTCAATCAGTAGAGATAAAACCAGGCTTACGTAAACCGTTATGTACGGTTTTGTCGAAACTTTTCCGTCGAGGAGATTTATCGGAAAAACTGAATGTTCCGCTTTTATTTTACTTTATCTTTACGCGCTCGGTTAAAGCTAAAAACGTTTTTTAATTCCATAAATTATCCCGTCCGCCTTTACCGAATGAAAAGGATGTGTTTTTTTATCTGACCTAAAACTGATTAGATGCTGATAAATAATTAGTTTAAATTTATACTGTCCGAAAAAAAATATGAAAAAAAGTTGAAATTTAAAAATGTACATTATACTCATAATAATAATTATTAGACGCTCCATGAATTTTGATCTATTCTATTAGTGAAAAGGCAAAGTGTTAATGCTAAGCAACCTAACCTAATTGATAAATTCGGCAGTTTTCATATATCCCTATATAAAATAACAATTGTCGATTTAATACTATTGAGTTATTCAGTGATTACTGATTTATTGTGTGTATACTGATTTATACAGTTTATTTCCATGTTCATTACTTTTATTGTTTGATTTGAGAGAAGTCTGTTCCTTGATATACCAATGGCCAATTCTGAAAGTGGTGATTTTGATGTCAACGACAAAGAGTACCAAAAAATTTCGAAGACAATAAATTAGTAGTTAGTTATAAATTAGATAATAAATTAAATACGACTTATAGGATGAAAATCGAGCTCAAATAGTTCAAGAAATTTCAGATAGGTTAGCAGTTAATAAAGAAGCTGTTTCAAAATGTATACATGCGATGGGGAAGATCCAAAGGCAGGAGATATGTTTAATCACAGGAATTGATCGAAAATGGAAGAAAAAAGTTTTTTGTGACGTCGTGTGCCTGGCGAAGTAACTAGTGGATCTACTACGACAAAATCAAGCGTAAAAGATTATGTTAAAGATAAGTAATATACATTGACACAAATGCCGAATATTAATGGCCGTAAAATCTTGCTGTGCGTGTATGCATGGTGAGACCAGCAAGGTGTAGAGGATTGCGAACTGCTTAAACTCAATCAAGCTACAAATAAACTATTACTGCAGAAGACTACTGACGTTAATTAAACACATTGCAACAAACAATATCAGAAATGGTGAGAAACAAATGCAAGTAATTCTCTTGCATGACAATGTTTGAATATTGTGAAGTTGTGAAGGATACACCATTGAATCGAGTGGGAATTTCTACCCTATTCAAAGTACTAATCAGAAATAGCGCTTTCTGCTTACCACTTGATTGCTGCCAAACTAAAAATTTCTTTCAGCACGGTATGGCCATGTTTCCATAAAGACTGAAACACTGTGTAAGAAATATTGAAAAATATTCTAATTAACATTATTGTAACCTATTTTCTCAATAAATACTTTTTAAAATGAAGATATGATCAGAGTACGTGCAAGCACGTAATATACAATTACACATTTGGATATAACTTAATAACATATTAGTGTGATTAAGAATTTTTAAGATCTTTCAAATAAAATGTAATAAGATGTCTCCCATTCTTTTTAAACTCTGCGTAATCAAATTAGGAATTTCTGGAATGTGCCTTGAAATCCTAAATTCATTCCGTTTATTCGTTTTAGAGTTCCGTTTTCAGCCAGATATTAAATGAGGCGATTAGGAGAATTGCTATAATATTTTTTTATTTAAATGTTACTCACGTTACAACTAATTTTCATTATTTAGTAATTTTATTTTAATATTGTTGTTCAAGTTCAGATATGAGATTTTCAATTTAAACTTAAATGGCTTTTGATATATGTTGCATACTATTTGTATGTATGTCTATTTTACTTTTTTCATCAATTACTGCTAAAAAAGCTCCAAGCAGGATGTTCATAATTTTAAATTCTCATGACGAACAGCTTCATACAACCGACATATATCTTTCAAAGAATATACCTTTTTTGGCATTTTACGCTTTTGGAATAAAAACCTGCAATTTATAAGATACTAAGTCATCGATCTGAAAATGTTCAATGATGAAAAACTGAAGAAACTGATCGATTAAGATTAGTCCAAGTCAAAAATTTGGACTCAAAAATATTCCAAATAATTGTAAGTTGACTTATTAATAGTAGGTAAAAATAGTGAGTAGAGTCTTGAGAATGATCATTAATCAACAGTAATGGCAAAACAAAGTATCGACACATACAAGAGCATAGTACACAGAGTAGGATCAAAATCATATCAAAATGGTATAACAGGAATATAATTGCATGTTTGACCACTTGCTTGTTCAGTGATGGTAGTTCAAACAATATGTGTCATAATGGAGGAAATGAATATTATAGTTGGTGAACAAACCAACGTCAAAACAACCTGTATTGAAAATTAACCATAAAATATGAAAGCTCATACGGATCCAAAGTTCAAAATAAATATCATGAAGTAGTACAATTTATATAACATTAAAAAAAACAATTAACAGGTAACTAAATGTTCGTTAAACTTATTATTTTCGGCAATTTTTCATTAGTTTTATTTATTAAAGCGCACTTTTGAATTTGTGTTTTATTTCTTAAATTTTTTTTACACAATTACGCTTTATAAGGAAATGTTATAAGTATTATAAGGAAAGCACAATTTTATGGTGTAAAACAATATAATATCCTTAAAAAAGATTACTTTGTTTCAGTTATATTATTTACAAATATCGTCAAACGAAAATTTTCATTAAAAGTTTCCATGGCTCTTTATACGGTAAAATAGTTTTTCATTATGAATTATTTGAGACACGAATTATGAATTATTATATTGATTATGAATTATTCGAACGCTTTTCTTGTCAATCTTTCTGTATGGCTCCGAGAGTTGGACACTATTAAAGTCTAACATTAGTAAACATTTTCAAATGTAATGCTGCGGGATTGTATTATAAATAAAGTCATTCGTTTAAGACGCAACAAACAGTGCACAGTTGAGGAACAGTATGAAGTCCACCTTTTAGATGAAAGACGTAGCTTCGAAAAAAAACATGAATCAAAACCACGAAAGGTTATCTAAAATATTTGCGATCGATCCTTAGGTGTGCCTAGATTTAATAAAAAGTAGTCGAATGTCTGCAGCACTAACAGCAGCGTGTTGGTTGATGAGACACTACCCATTAGTGCTGATTATAATCAATCTTAGCTATGTCACATAATCAAATGTCAGTATGTTTTTTTAAATACGTAGTTAAAAGTTAAATGATATTCATACGCTTAACATTTAGTAACATAAAAAATACTTAATATTAAAAATTATACAGGTGCAAAGTCAAAATTAAAAAAACGATCTTCATTTATAACACATATTAGTATTGACAAAAACAGAAATTTTAAAAATATAAGTAAACATAATGTTTACGAAGTTTATTTCAAATTTAAAGCTTTCTTTTAGAGACATGATGTACTTTTCGAAAACAACTTTTTAATACAAATATTTACTTACCCAGAAATCTTTTATCCTCTAATGGATAAATATTTTGCTCGGCAGCTTCCAGGTCTTGTAGAACATCCTCGTAATCAACGGGCATCTGATAAACGGCCTCGTTACTGAAATAATCCGCTTGTCGCTTCCTCCGCTGTTCTGTCTTAATTGAGTGAATGCGTTTATCCTGAGGCGCCTCTACAAATTCTGGAAATGATTAAATTTGATGCGATAATGATATTTAACACGGGTAATAGTGCGAAATAGAACTTATGAAATGTTGAGCTATTTATTTAATACTTAATACATATTGTCACTATATAATAAAAATATTTTTAACAAAAAAACTGAACCGTCTTAAAAAAAAACGGAACTCACTAAAAATAAAAAAATAATATAACTTAATATAAAGATTTTTAATACAAAAAACGTTTTAGAATAAAATATGTATATAATAATTGTTGAAATAACTAAATAAAAATGAACAAAAACCTTATTTAACATATCTACTACTTTATTTATATATGTATTTTATTCTACTTTATACACACAATTAAGCTTAATACCTACCTAAACCTATTTATCTATTTACAATTTTATTTTAGCTACTACCAACTGATTACTTTCAAGTCGGTGCCGAGCCAAAAATTAGATTTGTTTGTTCGTAATTTAATTTTGTCTCAAATTTATGTTATTATCCATGTATTTTATGGGCCTGGCACCGACTTGAAGCTGATAATTTTGTTGGATTATTTTTTAATTTTTAGTGAGTTCCTTACTTATTTTTTGAAGTCGGTTCAGTTTTTTTGTTAAAAATATTTTATTTTTCTCTTTTTGGTTTAGATATTTACTTAATAAATTACCCAGTTATTTTGTATTACAAGGGGTAGGCCAAGTTAAGTTGCAGTCCGTATGAGGAAAACTAGGAATAAAGAAACAATGATAGAAAATAAGGAACGTTTCAGGTCCCCGGGGTTCGCTACCTAACCTAGGAGATTTGACAAATATTTTAACCAAACTAGAACAACAACAAAAAGTCGTTATCCTCGCCGGCAATCAAACTCGTGGCCTCCGCATGTGATGTGAGCGCTTTAACCACTACACCATAGAAGCAGTTACTTGCAATATTTCTACTGTTACTCATATGATATGGTTAGTGTTTAAAATGCAAACTGAACGGCTTTTGCATTGAGTGACTTTCGGTCTTCAGTTACATCACTTCAGCAATAATAGTATACCCAAATATCTGATTATTTTAGATAAAAAAATATGTGTAAACTTTGTATGTGCCTTTGAAATTTGAGGGTTTTCTTTGATTTCTTCCTTTCTCCCCATAGGATCCTGACCTGGTTACAATTGGATCACTTCGAATGTGCACTCTTTCGAATAAAAAAGGAATTTTGAAAATCGATCCGTAATAGACGGAGAAATGGGAGAATATACATTTAAGAAAATACAGCCGAATAGAACCTCCTCCTTTTTAGAAGTCGGTTAAAAACTCAGTTTCATCGTTACTTGTTTCACTGAAACTGTTTAAAAATTCTATTGAAATCAAATCAAATCATCATTGGTGTAAATAATTTATTGAAAATATTACTATTATAGAAAATATAAAGAAGTGGGTTCATAATTTAGAAAGATTAAACTAGATAGAGTAACTTGTGTTGTATTGTATTAGAAACTTCTGTGCTAAATCCACCGTGCTCGCATTTACAAAAGGGGCTTTTAACTCATTTATGCGGAAATGTCGGTTCCATATTGGTATCACATTCGCCTATTGTTTGGTATAACCTCTAGCTCCTTATTTTGATTCAGGATAGTGCTAGTAAACTCAAGTTTATCCACGATGACCAAAATAACTATTTATTAAAATATGTATTTATTCTATTATCAAGAGTATACAATCTCATTCTATAAATTCAATAAGGTACGTATAAACAAATAATCTTATTAATCTTATTCTAATTGAATTAATCATAAAATGTTAAAATCATGGAATGACGTCGGAAAAATAAGTAATTGAAATTACAAATAGTAATTAATAATAATTCATTATAAATATTAATTATATGAATTAGTTAATTAACTAATAGTAGAAATAAGTCTAATATATTCGTGCCAAAAATACTGATAAAATTGTATACAGCAATGAGCTATACTCCTTGAAATAATATTTCCAAAAAATAAGTATAAATATGCAAATATACTTTTACTATATCGTATTTTAATTCTCAATGGAATACATTAAAACACCATTTATTAAAGTATTTTGTCTTCGACAGATTGTTTAGGGAAATTTAAGCTAAACATATTCTTGTTTAGCGAGGCAAAAGATAATCTTTAATTTAATATAATCAATCAGTTACGAGGAAATTCCAATTAGGGTGGTGTAGCCCCAGTTATTTTAGCTATTCTGTGTAAACTAATACAGAAAATCAATATTAGGTAATTAAAGTGTTTACCAAACTATCAAATTGATTTATCCTTTAACGTATTCAGCTTTGATGAAAATTGCTTACACTATCTGACCCTTCCTATGCGGTGACATGTTGACATATCTTAGGCAACAGCTTGGAATGCTCGAGATTTATCTCAATATGATATGTTTATTTAAAAAAGTAAAGAAAGTGGTAAAGTACTTATATTAAGATTAATATAAGTGACTTATTATAATATACTTATATATTAAGATTAATATATAACTACAAACTAATATTTAACCGATATATAACATTCGAATTTGTTAAATTTTGAGTCATGTTTGAACAGAAACCCCCAAAACTATCGCAGAAGTAATTGACCGCAAAGGCTAACAAGCCGATTTCTCTTTGATGTGGTTTACGTATATTTGAATGAAATGAACTCAAACTTAGAAAATATATGATGTGCGTACCATTTATCTATAAGTTATGAAAAAAAAAGAAATATTTTAAAGTAGTTAGAAAAACTCGTTCATTAGCTGAAAGATTGGTGATAAAGACATAATTCTTAATAGAAACATATGGAAATTGATGAAAGTTATTATCGACGCCTCACAATATTTATTACTGACTTATCAAACCCGAATATATAATAAATATATTAAATCTGAAATGATGAATAAAAAAGATTTATTTTATTTATATACTCATAGAAAGAAAAAACCTAATACCAACACACCAGTTTGGGTTTATTGACAAGCATTCAACAATTGACAAGGTCCACAAAATAACAGATGTTATTGAAAAAGCCTACGAAACTAAAAAAGTATTCTCAGCTATATTCTTAGATGTATCACAATCCTTCGATAAGGTTTGGCATGAATGCCTTGTTCGTAACCTAAAAGAAGCTAAAACAGGTGTACCATAAGGAAGTGTACTGGGGCCAATGCTTTATATATTTTACACTTGTGATATACCACAAATGAAGAATATTACGATGGCTACATTTGCTGATGACACTGCGATTGTAGCTGTCGGAGATCAGCTGTCAAGTATCAATATAAGTAATTGGACACAAACTTTGAAAATAAAACCTCCTTAGTCGATTAAATTAATAATGAAAATTTTAACTAGACCACTAGACTATTACTACTACATTAATTGCCAAAGTAGATTACGATAAAGACAAATAACTTATTAGTGTTAATTTTCAAGATTGCTATAAAAAATAATTTTTAAAAAATTGACTTCAATTTAATATGTTAATCTTTAATTACCAGTAAATTTCTTTCCTAAGAGTCCATCCCTGGCTAAGCTCTGAATGTTCCGTTTTCCATAAACGTTAGGAAGATCGCCATTTTTAGCCACACTGCTAATTGATCGTTTTCCAATTGTCTGTCTCGGGTAGTTGAAGTGTTTCGCCAAACTTGCAACGTTTCTTTTGTCATTAAATTCGCCCAACATGGTTCGGAAATCTTGATTATTCTGATGATGATTCAATTCTCCATTCCTTGCTAACGCCTCAATGCCTGTAACAAAAATATATCAGTAGAATTTCTTATTTATAGGCATAGTTAATATGAAAAAGTTGGTTTTATAATGTTATTATAATATTATAAAACACTAAAATTTTATTAAATAAGTTGATATATAGCATGACAAAAATTACTACTTGAAAATACTTACTACGTTTCTGATTTGCTAATAGTTCAGTTGTTAGTGGTAAGTCAGGACTTCCAAGTAAATTATAGTGACTTCTCTTGTAGTCATCAGCTAATGGTGGGTTTTTATACCAAGTACCACCTCTAGCCAATGATTCCAGGTTACGTTTCTGTTCATCCGAAAATTCGGTCCATTTTGTTGGAGAGGTATATCTGATAGAAAGTAGATAATATTATATATGCAGATTATTTACATGAAATTATTCTACCCTTTATATATTTTCTCATACTCTTGATCAGCAACATCCATGTCTTGTAATTTATGGAGTAGCTGTCGTCTTAAAGCTTGAACTTGTAATGAGTCATTTTCCTGAGGGTTCAGTAAGGTGCGTAATATTTCAGATACTTCTACATCACAGGAAGCACAGTAAACCTATAAAATAAATAATGTATCTTAATTATATTATAGAATTAGGTGTTGGTCATGGTTAGGTTTAAGCAATAAGTCTAAAAGCAAGGCAAATATAATAACTTAAATCATATAGTATAAAAATTATATAAAACATTAACAATAATATAATATAAATTCCACATTGTTATACTTTGAGATACGTCGAGGTTATAAAATTCTTCATAAACAAACCAACGAGAGTTATATATTAGATGGTTGCATGTATTCTGATGATTGTTCATTTTAAAAAGTCATTTATTGAAAAAAATTGGTATAACATATATTACTCAAAATATTTTCCAATATTGTGCTGAACATAGGAAAAATGTTTCTGGCAATATTTCGCACTTGTTCAGTACTTCGATACGTGTATCATCTAAGGTATGCCATATCGATCCGAACATAGATCAGTGTCTCCCATTTGTTGGGACGCGATTCGGTAACGGGTCATCAAAATAAAATACAGAGTTGCAACAACAGTTGAGTGATAGTGATTTAGTACAGCTAAGTACAAGTTCTAATATTGATTCCAACAAACGGGCGCACAAAGAACAGGTAAAAGAATCAGAAAAGAAAAAGTGGTCGTGGATCCGACAATATCTTGAAGATTACATTGAATTAAGGCACAGATAACAAATCGTTAGGTGTGATTTGCGAACTGTCGTAACTATCGATAGTAACTATCGGAAATGTGTAATTGTTGAACTATCAAACGAATCAATGGAACCTTTAAAATTGTAACGGCATTTGGAATTAAACAACCTGACTACAAAGGGAATAGGGAAAAAATATATAGTCATAATCTTCTCCTGAGTTCTTGTGAAATTTTACAATTAATTGCCAAGTCCGGCTATCCACATATTATTGGTGAGAAGATAATATCTCCATCGTAACAAATTCCGCATCTAGATTGTTCGAAAAAAAAAACAAAGTCAAGTAAGTCATTTAGTGTTATCAAATAACACGGCAAAGCGCAGGATTGTTGATATAGCAGATGACATTGAAAAAGCAGTCGTAGGCCATCTGAAATCATGTCATTATTTGTCCTTGCAAATCGATATAAATACAGACATTTACGATAATACCAATTTGATATGTTTTGTATGATATGATAATGAGAATACTATTTATGAAGAGTTTTTGTTTTGTAAATATTTGCCAACAGCAACGACAGTCGAAGAAATGTTAAACTTGATTACTGATTATATCAACAAAAATAATATTGAATGGAAGAAGTGTGTAGAATTGAGTAGTGATAGCGCACGAGCAATGGTGAGCGTTCGTAATGAGCTTTATGCAAGGGTAAACGTTGTAGCGTCGAGATGTGTATGGACATACTGTAACATTCATAAAGAGACACTGGTTGTCAAGAAAATGCATTTACTCTTGACAGCAATGATGCAAGAGTATGTCAAGTTTATAAACATTATCTAATCTCGTCCACTGAACTCAAGGTTACTTTCTGTTTTGTGTAAAGAAATGGAAAATGATCACGAATATTTTTTTTACACTGTGAGTTGCGATGACTCTCAAGAGGCAATCTCTTAAAAGCCTTATTGAATTAAAAGAAAAAGAAAAAGGTTTTTTAAACAACATCCTCCAATAGACACAGATGTAATATTTGAATTCAAGGACATATTTCATGATGCTAACCGGTTGACAAAAGTGGCTTACATATTTGATATGTTTAAATGTTTAAATAATCTAAATATGGCTTTGCAAGGTAACAATGTAATAATATTTAAAGTTAAAATATACAAAAAGAGTATATTGTTGAATTGCTACAAAACATCTTGACTCAAATTAAAGAACATTCACTAGGACTGGAAATGAATATTTTTCTCCAATCGACAGCAACAAATCTTTGATAAGAAACCCATTTACATTCTAGTTTTCCTATCTCTAGATTCCAAAACTAATTTGCCAGATTCAGATGTCGACTCGATAATTGAACTTTTAACTGACACGGCAGTTAAGGATATATTTGGATACACACTTGACTGATCGTTATCTTGTCGTCAAGAATACGCAAAATTAGCTCATCAGAGAATAGCTTTTATTACAATTTATAAATGTGAAGCTGGTGTTTCAACACTAGTTCACCTTAAAAATAAATATGGAAACCGACTTGAAGTGGAATCAGGCCTTAGGATAAAACTTGCGCGAAACTGGACTCTTTAGTAAACAATAAGCAGCAGCTCAATACTTCGCATTAAAATTGAACTACCTCTAGTAGTAAAAAGGAATTAGCTTGGGTTTAAAAGTGTTAAGTGGGCCACGAAGAGGCAGTCTGAAAATTACCAGGCCATAATAAGACAATCTTTTAAAACACCGACATATGTAATCAGGAAAAACAATGTCTGTTGACATATGCATACCAAAATTTGGCCTTTATATTATATTGTTATAATAAGAAATGTCGTAGTATCCTTTCTTTCCATCATGAGTCAGAATATGCCACAAAAATTTTTTTCAAGCAATGAAACTGCTATGATGGACTAGGAACAGTTGATTAATCAACTGATTAGTCGTGTTAAAATGTATTTTTAAGAGCTTGAACTTGGTTTCCGTTTAAAATCCTTGTAATTCATGGCCTTTTTTTTGAAAAAAGGTCAAAACCATCGAATTTAACAGTTAGGTTAGGTTTTTTAGGTAACAGTTTTCTACATTGATACTTCGGAGCTTTATTCTAACGCATAATTACATCAATTAATCGTACAATTAATCGAAATTAAAAAGTGGGCATTTCATATAATATATAAGCTCCGATAAATTAATTACTGTCTGACTTGAATTTGTCTATAAGCGGCAACGTAGATTTAGATGAAATGATAATAAAATAAATATATTTGAGAATGAAAAAATTCTGTGTTGTTACGGCCATGTTCTTTATTATTTTATGCTAATTTAAATTTCAACTGAATTAAATATATTTTGCATAAAGCGACTGTTGAGGAAACATGTTTTTGTTTTTTAGCAAGCAGTGTTTTAAAAATAAACCTTTTACTAATACCTCTATTGTCTACGTAGTTTGAATACGAACTACAACAGTCTCGTAATCCATTTGAACAAAAGAAAAACATTAAGGTTTAATGTAGAAAGCTATTTATTTTTAAAACAGTCGCCACTAAAATCTGCTTATAAAAGGATGCTTATTTTAAATAAAGTTTTATAATAGAAATACGTTTAAGATTATAACAAAAACATAATCTAAAACTAATTAGATTCAAAATAAATGCATTGTATAAAACGTGTTTTGTTAAATAATTTGAATTAAAACTTAAATCAAAATGTTTGAAACAGGGTCTATACTGGAGTTAAATTTGATCAGTCGATCTGAAAATATTTATTCAGCTGAGATATGAGGTATGATATGATTCAGCTCAGATATACTCATATAACATATCAAGAATCGATGTTATTTGAACGACCTAAATAATAGATGGAATGAATTTTCCTTCATTTCATCAAATATTAATTGATCTGAATAGAAATGTGAAAGAGTGCGCAAGCAATCGACGGCATCGTTCTTCAATTTCCCACGGTTTGTGTTATTCAAATGTTGAACTATTGTATATTATGATATATTGGTTTCTATTACATACTAATTTAGATCAAAACAGGCTTGGAGCTTCTATAATATTCGAATAGAAACAAAAAAATATATCGATGCTGCTGATACAAAGTATTGTTATATTAAAGGTTTCATTTAATTTTTGACAGCATTGTTCATGATCATATGGTTCATATTCATATGTTCGTTGATCTAGAAATTTTATACTATTCTAGAAAATATTTAATTTAGACATTCACAAGTACACCCCATCGGTATGGCAATTTTTGAAAAATGCATATTGAGAAGAGCTAATTTACCATACATTTTTAAAATATCAATATATACAACATTCAGGGAACATCTTTTTAAAAACAGATGTAGAGCCTGAGGGAATATGCGACGAAATAATATGGATTACGTCAAAATGTAAGCTATTTTCTATTTCTAAAATTTCTATCGTTTGAGTTGTCCTTACTATATAAATGTATCACACAAGAATACAAATATTTCCATCAATATATTTTGGGAATATAATGCTTAAGTTAACCCATCAATGTATCGCTCTGCCTCCATTAGCGTATATTTATAACTATAAGCTTCATTGTTGGCGCATCATCAACCTTCCAATAAGAAACTTGGAGATTAATAAATATAAAGGTATTGTGGTCGTAGCTATTATGTTTCCATTAGTTACTGGTCGCACTAATGTGTTAGGTGATAAACTAACATGACAAATGCGGCAATTTATGATTTATATTAGGTATATATATATTAGGTCTACAATATTACACAGCAATTTATATTGACCGTAAATTAAACTTCCAAATTTAAATTAAATTTAAAGCTAAATATTTATGGTTGCTGAAGTGGTTAACAATGGAACAAAAAACATGCTCTGGATGAAACTTGATCTTCTTCCATGATCCTGAATGGATAGAAGATGCCAATAAGCAGAGTAAATTATTCAACAGATTCCCACAACTCAAAATATAATTTTTTTTATTTATTTATATATTAAGTAATAGTTGCTTTAAAAGGATATCTGACAAATTTATCAGAAAATTACTAAAGTGATAGTAGGAATAAATTGGAAGATCGTTGGTATAAGGGTACTGAAATTGAGCAAAATAATTCTGAAAAATAATTAACTTTTTATCACTATAAACATGATTCCTTGAGTTGTTTGTGTAATAGGTACAATAAATTGGAGAATCAGTAACAATCTTCGTAATAATTTACACCAACAATTAGTCTTTTTCTATTTCCGTTCCTTGAAAATTCTATTTCACTTTTGTGAGATTGTTCAATAACCTAGTTTAACAATTGTTGAAAATAAATGTTAAAAAAGTGAAAAATATATGTATGACTAAAAATATAATATTACAGGGGTTCATTTGTGAGATTATTCAATAACCTAGATTAACAATTATTAAAAATAAATGTAAAAAAAGTGAAAAATAAATATATGACTAAAAATATAATATTAGAAGAGTTCATTTGTGAGATTGTTCAACAACCTGGTTTAAAAATTGTTGAAAATAAATGTTAAAAAAGTAAAAAATAACTGTACGACTTAAACTATAATATTAGAAGACTTCTATTGTGAGATTGTTCAATAACTTACTTAAGCAATTGTTGAAAATAAATGTTAAAAAAGTGAAAAATAAATGTATGACTAAAACTATAATATTAGAAGAGTTATAAATATATAGTAAAATGTATACTTTGGTTCTATCCATTAAACATATAAATTGACGCAATTGAAAAATGATCTTGGATATATAATAAAATCTACCAACGTTAGTCTTGTAATCAGTAAAACAAAAGTTGTTATGGAAAACTGTTAAACAGAAAGCGTCGATAGACTTTAGACATTTTTATATCTAGTAGACTTTAAGTTTTTAAGTTAATAATCCCATCGCCATTCGACGATTATTTTATCAAGGAAAACTGATAAAATATAAATATATATTAGAAGTGACCATGTTTAATAATAGATATGTTTAAGTATATTTAACAAAACTGATTGATTTAAAATAAGATAACATCAAATAAAATTGTTTCATAAACTAAACAATTTATTAAAATATTTTAATATGTTCTAAAAAATACGGAACATTGCACAAGCAGATTAGCCTTAGCCGCTAGAAAACAGAACCGCAGTATCTAAATGGACCATTAATTTCAACGTGATATCCAGTCGCTACCTGCTATAAATTTCCGCTTAAAGCCAAATGAAAATTCATTATGTTTCCACATCAAAAGGTTTGATAGAAAAATATACCACATTCAAGCAAATTGGAATTGTTATTTATTCCAAACAAATAAATCTGATGTGACCAATGATCAATAAATATTGACTTGCAAAGTTACATTAAAATTACAGTGAGGAAACATAATTTTAATTAATTTGAAATAGTAGAGAGGTGGGTTTAAAATATATTTGTTTACTATTTAGTTTATTAAAGTTACCAAACATGATGATAGAAATTTAAAAAAAAAAACGCCATTTACATACGAACAAGATCCACCCAAAAATTAAATTCACAATGGAAATTAAAATTGACCACAAACCTAATTTCGGATGTACTAAAAATAAAGAAAAACAGTGGTCTTGGATACCACAAAAGAAAACTCATATAAACCTTTGTAATGGATATATTAAAATATTATTTTGCCAGCAAAGTCCTAACTCATATAACTTATATAATACGTCTTGCAAACCTTGACTAAGTTATGTTCTTCTTTTGAATAAAATAGTTCCAATAAAAGCTTATTCTCAAAATAGTAATCTATCACAAGAATGTTTTTAAAATATTCCATATGTTGATAAAATGAATTTGATCTAGTAATAGATACTAATTTGGATATATAATCTATCCAAAGTATTTTTGTACATACGTCATCAAGATTTTTAATGTATTGCCTGCCGTAATTTGAAAATTCGTTTTAGAATCAGACAATATTTTCCTTCTCATTTTATTGTAGTTAAATAGAGACACAATGTTGTCTGATAAGAGATCGAACGTGTAACCGAACTAGCCTGTCAAAGTCGTCCGGTTATCAAACGTATGCAAAATTCTTTAAAACAATATTGATAAGAGGTTATAAAGCACTGATTATTATTACTCAAATTAGAAATTTCGAACCCAGGCGGAACATATTGTAGAGACGCCAGATCACTTATATTTTAAATAGCAACGAGATATAAGCATTTATACTGTTAAATATAAATTTGCTGCGATTTTTATTGAAAACATTTTTAGCGTGTTGCAGCTGCACTGACATATTTCAAAAAATGAAAAACATAATTTCGAATTCACGAAAATAAAACCGTTCTCATTCGAAGCGGTTGACAAATCAAGATCAGCTTGATGTTATTAGATCCATCAGTAACTAAATATATATACTGACTGTATAAAAACATTGAGTAGTTTTTCAATACAACAAAATAAAAGATAGTGTCTGGTATAAAAAAGACTGAACTCTGAATTCTATGTGCCAATTTCTAAGACAGGGTGATGGGAATGGAAACAAGTAAAGGTGAGTATATAATCATTATATGATAACTGTAGAAAATCTTATTGTACAGTGTAAAAAATTTATATGCACAGATATGTATGTAATTGTTTAGAATATACATGAGTATTTGGTTAATATTTAACAGGAAAGAAACAATAGTAACTGCTTTGCAGATATGGCAAATGCATTAAGTAGAATGCAGTGATTAAATCTAGTTTTATCAAGAAAGAGGTATTAACAGGATAAACGAAAGAGCGCGCCTAAAGCTGTACGCTAAACTCATAGGTGGTATGGAAAAGAGTTCAATGTAAATATAATCAAGCACAACCCTAACCTACAATTATAACTGTGTACTTGATTGTAGATTGAAGTCCTTTGATAATTTATGCATTATATTTACTATAATGTTAAAATAAATTATAATTGATATCATTTTGTTTAATTATTTTATTTAGAATAGAGTGTTATCGTATCCAAATCGAACTTAAATTAAGAGTTAATGCGGCAAAACTGCGATGTTTTGACGTCACAAATTTAGATGACGTATGTACAAAATTACCTTGGATATATAAATATAGCGTCAGCTATAAATATTTTATAATGTTTGATTTCATTTTGATTTGTCAAAGTCCTAATACTAATTCCTTAAGTGTTATTTCTCGTATTTTATTTTAATGCAACCTTTTAATTATATCTTTAAAGTTGTTTACAAGCCGTGTTGTGATAAATAATTAAATATTTATAAATATTTATAAAAATAAAATACTTTACATTTCAGCTTTTATATAATAGATACTAATTTGTGAATATAAATATACTGTCAGTTATAAATATGTAATAATGGTTGATTTCATTTCTGAAAGCCCTAATTCTTATTCCTTAACTGTTATTAATCGTGTTTTATCTAGAGCATCTTTTTATAGCATTGCAATTAAAATTGTTTACAAACAGTATTGTCATGAATATTTACAAATATTTAAAATTGTGATGCTTTCATAGCGTATTAATTTGGCCTTCATATTGCGATAAAAACAACTTATTTAGATATAAAATACAGATAATAAATACGTTTTCGATAGTAGCAAAAGAAAGTAAAAATATATGGCGTTTGATCCTTCGGTAAATTTGAAATCAATATAATATGATTATAATCTAGGATTTTTGAACTATCAGATCTAAAATAATCCATTAATAAGCGACAAAATAAAGTTATATTTTGACTCTAATATCGAGGTAATCATATTTTAATGTAAATACTTATTATAAATTTGCTGTTTTTTAATCTACTTTCTATTAATAGAAAACAGAGTGCGACAGGCGCATATGATGTTTTTTAAAAGAATGACAACTCTTATTTTCAAGTGAATATTAAATATTATTGATTTATACTTTCACTGTATATAACCATTAGAGTCTATAAAACTTTGAATTTCACCTATTATGGTTGTGGAAAGATTTTCAAGATTTTGCGTTCTATTTAAACTTCAGATTTTAAGTAACCCTATAAAAAGTGGTGGCAATTCTGGTGACAGTAGTGGTCAATCCATATCCCCGCGCAACGAAATAAGGTGCACAAAGAAATGTTCCCTTAAAAAGATCATTGTTACTCCACGTCTACTGAGATGACATCCCGGAACAAGTAGATATAAACCATTCTGAAAACATTCGCGCGAGACTGTAACAGTATCTGTCGGACCTTGTATATCTTTATATTTATTTGTCAAATAAATTTCATTTTATATAGGCTAATGATTATGCTTGTTTTTTATGTGCTCAATTATAAGACTTAATTCAAATGAAGTATTAACCACATTTTAAAATATTTCATTGATATTAAAAATTATTAAATTATGTTTATTATAAAATTTTAATTCCCTAAGTTTAATTACATAAATTTTATATAATAAATGCCACTATTAAGGCGACAGGACTGTTGTGATAGTCGCGGGTTCGACTACCGCTGGGCATGGGTGCACTTTATATATTTGCTATAAATTCTATATGTCGATACCTTGAGACCCTCGCTAGGCCCAGTCTAGTCCAAATAAATTTCGGTTGGCTTACAGGAGAATAATAATAAAATATTAATCATAAATAATATGCTGCATTGACAAGAAAATACGATATGGAGTTATGTGAGGAAATTGTGGTTGAGCGTTGTCATGCCGCAATATGATTTAACTGTTTCAAATTATAGTAAGTTTTTCTGTTCAAGTTCTATATCAAGTTCTCATTTGAATCCTGAATCCTTGAGTCCGAGCTTATGATTTTCAAACGTTCATAAGACCGCTATTTTAAATATAATTTTTAAATTAAATAAAGAAATCTCTAAGGATTAAGAGATACACCTAATATTTAGTAAACTTCATTATTCAAATAGTGATAAAAATTTAACTTCATGTAAGTATTAAATAATGTACTGTTAAAATAAATATTTATTTCTGAAAGTGTCAATTTGTTTAAGTATAGAGTTAAATATCGTGCAACTTATAAAATATGATACATGAAACTATTTATTAATGCATGAAATATACTTTTGAATATATAGTGGTATTAGTAGTTAATAGCCATACATTATGTGTAATTATATTTCTCAAGAATATGCTATAGTAATCGATAATTATTTGAATTAATAGGATAATTCAGATTATTTTTTTTTATTAATTATATAAAAAATATAATTTGACTATCATAAACCGTTAAATTATGTAATTTACCAGTTAATTACGCTTATTTTTGTCCTGCTCAATTAATATGATAATATTCCAGAAAATTTAAAGTTTTTAAATTATTCGAATTTATTAACTTTCAAACGTTTAAATATCATGTATATTTGCAATATATGTTTCATTACATGCTAATAGAATTTGTCTTCCTGATGTGGTAGTAGCTTTCCTTGTATCTACAATATTTATAGAATTTTGACAAAAAGTTATTCTTTTCAGGAGTGTTGATTTAGCTGAAAAACTTGAAAAAAATAAAGTCATATAGCTAATATAATTATTATTTTTTTCCACCGTTACCTTTTGGTAAATACCTGGTTATTTTAAAAGGAATAAATCAAGGCTATGGCTATTCTAAACTGTGTTTATGTTGTGTTTCTAAAGACAATTGTATATATTTATTTATTTTCATATAATAGTAATTGTGTATGTAAATTAAATTGCAAATAATAATTTTAATTGTGATTTATTAAACTTTATACCATAGTACAAAAACCCATATTTCTCAGCGATGAATCATTAATCAACGACAGTACCACCTTTCGCATAGTTGGTGAATTAAATTTACAATATTTTTAAAATCTCCAAGAGATGGTATTATAGGTAAACAGGCAATATCATTTTAAAATCTGCTTGATGCCTAATTATCATAACTTAAAACTTAAATTACTGTATATAAAAGTACTGCTGTGTTTGCCACAATACATATTCTAGACTTTAACACATGTAAATTGATAAAATAATAACATATTAAGAATACAATTGTTGGCACGAAATGTTTGAAGAAACACACATTTTCATTATTTATCAATTAAAAGCTAATAAATAATTTACTATAATTATCGATAATAATTAGCACCTATATAGTTTTTTTTTGGAATTTGTCTTTCAAAACAGGAAATATGAGCACCTACGATATGCTAATACAATATGCAGTACAATACATTATAAATCCATGTCAGATTTATAAAATATTATTTGCTTCGCGTTTATATTATTAATAATAGTACTAAAATCTTTATGAATGGAACTTATTTTACATAAATATTACATAAACATTTTATAAATTAGTTTATACAAATATTTTAAAAAGCAAATTTTAGTAATTCTAATACCAATTTAATATCTAATAAATATGTTGATGCAATATATTTCGAAAATTAATTAGAATATAACAGAATTTATCAATAACGGATTTTGAAAATAATTTATAATAAATTCATAAAAGAAAAAAAGCTCCTAAAAAAATGTAATAACTTGTTGCTATTTTTTTCACTTACCTTCTTATCGACTAGGGCGCAAGCCACTAAAGCACACCACAAAGCAACATGAACCAACCCCAGGTTGCCCATTTTTCAAACGAGAGTCCGTGAACGGAACTATCAATAAAATTCGCAAACTGTTGCTGGCTGATGCAACACGTACGCTGGCGCCAAGGGCGTCTGTCGGCGTCGTGATGCTTCCATCTGTTTTATAACAGGAGCGCCCCCGCACTTTCGCGTCGAAGCCTAAAAGGACCTAATAAGGCCGGAATAAAGATCGAAAGCATTAGATGTTGACCGAAAGCAACATTTTCTTATAAAATTTAGAAAATTAATTTAAATAAACGGTGTCTATTAGGGGTTCGGATGTAGTCTAATCTGAATTATGCGATACATTTTACTATGTGATATGTTGTTTTGTAGAAACTACAGTTCCTCTGTTATCCAAGTTAATCCAATAAAGAAAGAAAAAGTTAACGTGGTGCAAAATCATTGCGTTATTAATACAAATAATTAGTGAGTTTTAATAGAAACCATAAAATAGACTTAGTGCCTGATAACCCAATGAACAAAACCATTATTTCAGAATAGATTTGCAGAATTTAGAAGCTTTATTCAGGCGTTAATATAATCATGATGAACTAAGTAACCATACTAAATATAAATCACCTAAAAACTACAACATGGCATTCATTCATCAACAATTCATCGAAAACATTAATGAAAATGTATTGTTCTATATTAAAAAAAAACTTTAGTATTTTGAATCTAGTTTTCGAATAATATGCCACACGTAAGTTAATGAAATTTATACCAAATTATTAGCGACTGTAACTACTGCATTTCTATTGTGATAACATTAAAACAGCCAAAGTAGTTATCATATATGAGTATGTATATGCGTCGATTGATATTTTTTAATCAATTTTTAACTTAAGAACTATATAATCAACATACATGAAATGATATTATATATCGATATACCTGCGATATCAAAATTATTTGAAAATTATTTGAGAAAGTGATGTTAAAATGTACTAAAACTTCTATAAAAATACCGGATATCAAGTTTGGATTTCGAAATCACCACTCGACAATCGATCAAGTCCAGTCCTGAAATATTCCTGGAGGTCTCACAAGGTTTTGACGGGGTATGGCATTTGGGATTAATTTACAAAATGAGCAAATTGCTACCGCGGAATTACTAACGACTGTAAAATCATATATAATCGAAAGAAAATTTAGAGTATCCCATAAAGGAACATTCTCAATATTAAATTTATTTCGGCTAGAGGTTGCGGCGAAATGATAAAAATCTAATTATGTTACTTCACAGATACCTGATTCCTCAAGCACAATCAGCTAAATACTTCGGTATAGATCTCGATGGTAGATTAAATTGGAAACATCATAGTAGACAAAAATCTGAGCAGATTAGGCTCAAAGTCAATCAACTGTACTGACTAGCCGAAAGATGAACTTGACCTAAAATCAAAGTGATTGAATAATTAGTCAATCATGAAGTCAATTTGTACCTATGGGTGCCAATATGAATTCAAATGCCAATATGAAGTTGTACTAAGATATCAAACCAACTAGTAATCCAACGCACCCAAAACAAACTCCTATCATTAATTACCAATGCTTATCGCTACATAACTAACGAAGAGCTGCACGATGACCTGGAAATCAAGTGGATATAGGAAGTTATGCAAAATTTCGCAATAATATATGAAATAAGATTCCTAAACCACAGCAACGTGGAAGCAATAAAGCAACACGCAAGAAATCAGAAAATTGAAGCAAACTAAATAAGATGAACTTGTTTTACTATAAAGTTGCGTTGTGTTGTGTTGTTTTGTGTATAAGTGTATGTTCTTAACTTTAGCTTAAGTAGTTTTATTTTAATTTAGGAAACACATACTGATATAATACATACATATACTGATATATTAATTTCGTTTGCAGATAACAGAACAGTAGTAGTAAAATAAGTTGAAAATTAATATTCTTCATATCTGATGTAAGATGTAATTAGTAACAATATATAGACAGCTGATAAACATTGCTGTTTGCTATATCAATAAACAAAAATGAGAAACATTATAAAAGTTCAAGGAAAGGAAGTAGTTTCATATGAACTCAAGCTAATAGTCATTGACTGTTGTATATTCACATGTCAACAAGTAAAACAAAAGCAAAATCGGACAAGAAACGTTTGTAATTAATTATAAACAACTGCAGCTTAAGGAAATTATGTCTCTAAAATGTTACCCACAACTATTTATGCAACTACATATGCAAGCTGATCGGAAAAATTTAAATGATATATAGCCATCTGAGAGATGAGGAAAAGTCTAAAATAATGAATACAATACATTGTACCAACTAAACTAAATTAAAACTGACAAAATAACAATAAATTAACTGAAAACATTTGGTTGTTTAGAACACATATAAAACTTATTGGATATCAGCTAAACATCTGCCATAATATAATAATATATTTTCGTTCAGCTTCAATTCTATTCAATCCAGTCAATAAAATCATTTACTCACGAATCAAACAACGACGTAACAGACTTCTCTACTTATAAAGTTGTAACAATGTACCAATGTTTTATTTTTTTAGAAATAGACATTTAACTGTCTAAGAGAGTTAATGTCAAAGTATAAAATGTTCTCAGATTTTGTTTTATTGAAATATTATATGCAAAATTGTAATTATTGTTACACAAACATCCAGAAGAGTTTTAGAAGAGTTTAAGGAGAGTTAAAGAAGCTAACAGATTCAGTTTTAATTATTTGGCCATACGTATTTAATATGATGCAAAATTAAGATAAAAAAACTGCGAGTATATTACAAGCAATAGTTTACAAGACACTACTGTACCCACTCTATACTTTCCAACCTTATGAAGATTCGAATTATTTCTGTTTTGTAATTTCGAATTTCAATCTTTATGATAGTTCGTAGTGCATAGCAATATCAATTAAAAATTAATGAAGGAAAAACTCAGAAAGAGCCTATTATGATAACTGGCGTGTCGCCTGCTTTTGTAAATCTCAACGGGTTCCTGTTAGACCAAGTGCAGGAATTCACCTATATGAGATATAACGAGTGTGTAACAGAGGAAATATTATAAACAAGACTAAAACCCTCATTTATTATAATGCTTTCTTATCAATCCTTCTGAATGGCCCCCAAACTTGTATACTGTTACAATCTGAAAACTGTTAGTTTGAGGTCTTTCAGGTGCAATATTTAAAGCTAATTTTATTTCCATTTAAGTTTTCTCTCCGAGATCATATTAGAAATGAAGCCCTCTTAGACTTCTGTGAGAAAACCAACGTTTTTGCAATGATATATTTTATACCATTTTATTTTAATTCGAGGTCATTATGGTAAACATGGTTGGAGGGGAGATATAGGTTATGAATCATTTTAGGTTTAAAATAAGAATCTTAAATTACTTAAAAACTATTCAACAGAAAAAAGTGGCGATTTATTTATGAAGTTACTTCAATCACATTTTAATATAAATGAAGTCTTTGTTTCATGATATACTAGTTGAGTGCGGTTAATTAAATGAATTTAAAACCGAACATTCCTTTGTTATTACACCTATTTAATATATCGATTAAGCCTGTTATGAAAAATGTAGAACTTAAAACTAACGCGTTCTTAAAAACAATTTTATTTTAACGAAAAATTAGCGGCTGATTGAATCAATACTTCAGATAATATTGCCAACTGAATTCTGTTTTAATATAACCCAAAGTTTTACTGCTAGGTCTCTCTTGGTTAATCCACAATCTCCCAAAACCTTATACTGAATGTTTTGGACGTGCTTCAACTGGATTGTCTTCATGCTTATATATGAAATCAGTAACACACCTTTTCATTTGTATGACATTTTCTACTTCTTTAAGATGGTGAGTGTGAAAGGGAGGAAATTTTACAATCAAGGCCAAAGTTAGCTTCTTTCTTAAGAACACTTATCTAATTTTTTTGTATCGCTACATACTTTGGACACTGATACAGTAAGAGTCTACGTTTCACACCTTCAGACTCGAAATATATGATACTACCTGGTCTAACCAGTTATGCTAATTGCCTATGAAGACACTAATCTGGATGCGTTAAATAGCAGTTAAGTGTTTAAGTATTTAATTATATTTCATTTAAAGTAAAGTTTACTGAGTTCAATAGAGAAAGTGCAGATTTATTTTATTTAAAAAATAGTTAAAATAATCTGAAAGATATTTCCGTTGATTCTTGACAAAACTAAAATCTTATATAATGAATTATTTCTAGATACCTTTTCGCCGAAATGAGATTTTTTACCAATTATATAAATAGTATTGGTGTTACCATATTTGGACGTGGACATATATATTGTGCTTGCTTCAGATGTCCGGTGTAAAGTATATTAGCTTTCCCATTATTGCCAACTTTCCGCTATATATTATACTCGTATAATATGATGGATACGATGGATAAAAGTAACGCCTTACATAATGCCTATAAAAAGACTTTTTAACAACGCCATAGCTCAAATACATCATAATCAACTATATATTATCTACTCAATTCATTTTAATATACTCTTTAAATTTTTCTTCCTAAAAAATTCATCGGTACAAAAAAAGCGTTAAAAATAAATAGGTATTTTTTATGTTAAATAGTAATTTTACGCATTGTATCAATATATTATATGTCAATATAATAGAATGATAAAAAAATTAACTACTTAAAAAAATTTTGTTTTATGATTTTAATCTTATATATAAAAATGAATCGCAAAATGTGTTGGTAAGCGCATAACTCAACAACGCCTGGACCAATTTGGCCAAATCTCTTTTCAAAATATTCGTTGAAGTTCAAGGATGGTTTTTACGGCGAGAAAAATTAGAATTATTGCTGGAAAAACCCTAAAAATAGCCCTTTTCTTTTTCCCATTCAAATGATTTGTAACTAAAACGTAGTCAATTTGAGCTTTTTTGCTATGGTATAAAGTTCATATTAAATTACAAGCACTTACTGTTGTCTAAGCAATGTAGGTGTGTTCCTAACGTCAAAGATCATATCTATCAAAACAATGTGCGTGTGTGCGTTGGAGCACAGAATACATAGCTGGAGGAGTTTAATGTCGCGTTCCGAAACTCGCGTTTCTTTTGTATTAGTTTCGGCACGCGAGATAAAATGCATCAGTTTCCACGTCATTACATCAGTCAAACAAAAATCGCGTTACGAACAGTGTTTTATTATTTTTAATATCCAAATTTTAAATAAATAAAACAATTCGTACGGCTTAAAAGGATTTGAGTTCAAGTCATATCAAATTTAAAAAAAAAAGTTGTCTGTTACAGATGACTTTTGACAGATGACAGATGAATTGTCAACTGATACACGAAACAAATTCGTATATCGTGTTTTGTGCAGAGTGTTTAGTTAGTTAGTGTTTGTTTAGTTCGTGATTAGTGAAAAAATAATTTATATTTGATATGCCTCCTATAAGACGAAGCAATTTAGGTAGAAGAACCAGAAATGCTATAAACCAAGCTAATTACCGATCTAATCGTACTGCACAAGAACGTGACGACGGAAATGAACGTGAAAGAATTCGGATATCACAAACGCGTGAAGCGCGAGCGCGACATTCAACTAATAATCGCGCAAGTTTGAATCCAGCTGCTTTCAGTTACGATGTGTCAATTGACTACAGTAACTACCAATGTGTTGTTATTGGTTCTATGAACTTGGTTTGCTCACACTGTAAGGCATTAAAATACAAAAACGAAGCCAATGGATTGTGTTGCGCAAATGGTAAAGTGAAATTGATACCATTGGATCCACCACCAGAACCATTGTACTCATTGGTTTCAGGAATAGGAACAGATTCTATACACTTTTTGACACATATCCAACAATATAACAATTGCTTTCAAATGATTTCATTTGGGGCAACAAATGCAGTTCGGGAAAATTTTATGCCAACTTTCAAGGTATGTATTATAGAAGTTACTCATAATTATTTTAGCGAACAAAATTTTCTGTCACCAAAGTTAAGATGTGTTACTAATCTTCAATTTCTTAATCATTAGGAAATATATCACTTAGTCATCATATTATATGGTGATTCAGTTTCAGTGACACTTTTATTATATTTTATATTTGATAGATATTAGTTAAAACTAAATATATACTTTTTAAGATCAAATATTATTTAAGTTTGATCACTGACAATCCATTAATTTATACCACACCATAATATTTTTTTTATTTACAGATACAAGGGCAAATATATGACAGAGCAGGTTCACTGTTACCAGTGTCAGATAGCGACAACAAATTCCTGCAAATTTATTTTATGGGCAATTCACCACAAGAAATTGATCTGCGTTGTGCACATAACAATTTAGTAAAGAGGTCTATTGTAGAACAATTACAAACTTTGTTTCATCAACACAATCGATTGATTATATTGTTTAAAACTGCCCTGGATCTGATGCCATCCGATAATCACAAAATTGTAATCAGAGCTGATAAAACACCTGCAGGTCAACATACAAGACGTTTTAATGCACCAACTATTGATGAAGTTGCTATCGTTGTAGTTGGAGAAAATTTGGAATCCCGTGATATTGTTTTACATCGTCGGAATGATCAATTACAACGTATAAAGGAAACACACCGCTCATATGATGCACTGCAATATCCCATTATATTTTGGCAAGGTGAAGATGGCTACGATTTATCAATAAAAATGATAAATCCCATTACAGGTAACTAAAATATTAGTTTAGCTATGGCGATAATATCTCAGTCACTATATTATGTATTTGAATGTTATTAAAACAAAATCTGTTTACAGGTTCTGAAACCAACAAAAAAGTCAGTTCAATGAACTATTATTCATACCGCCTAATGATTCGGGAAAATGAAGATAATCACATATTGAAATGTCGGCGATTATATCACAAATATGTTGTTGACATGTATGTTAAAATTGAAACGGAGAGATTAACATTCATCAGGTTGAATCAAACCAAACTCCGATCTGAAGAGTATATTCACCTTCGAGATGCGATTAATACTGATGGAAATGCACAGAATGTCGGTCGGATGACTATTCTTCCAGCAACATACATCGGAAGCCCTCGGCATATGCACGAATATGCTCAAGATGCCATGTCGTATGTTCGTCATTATGGTACAGCAGATTTGTTCATCACATTTACATGCAATCCGCAATGGATAGAAATTAAGCAGGAGTTATTCCCTGGGCAATCACCCATTGATCGTCATGATATTACAGCCAGAGTCTTTAGACAAAAGTTGAAATCTTTAATGAATTTCATCGTAAAACATAATGTGTTTGGTGAGACACGCTGCTGGATGTATTCTGTGGAGTGGCAGAAACGAGGATTGCCACATGCACACATTTTGATTTGGTTGGTTGAAAAGATAAGGCCAAATGAAGTTGATGCAGTGATATCAGCTGAAATCCCTAATGTACAAGTAGATCCTGGATTGCATGAGGTAGTTATCAAAAACATGATACATGGTCCCTGTGGAACTCTTAATCAAAATTCACCGTGTATGATGGATGGTAAATGTTCAAAATGATATCCACGGACATTAATATCGGAAACAATTACTGGTAATGACGGTTATCCATTGTATCGTCGCAGATCGACAGCAGACAATGGAAAATCAACAATTGTCAAATTAAATCAACAAGATATTGAAATAGATAATCGTTGGATTGTTCCGTATTCACCCATTTTATCAAAGACATTCAAAGCACACATCAACGTTGAATCTTGCCATTCAGTGAAATCGATTAAATACATTTGCAAATATGTAACCAAAGGGAGTGATATGGCTGTGATTGGAATTGGTGCAGAGAATTCTAATGATGAAGTTACCCAATACCAAATGGGCCGCTATGTCAGTAGTAATGAAGCAGTTTGGCGAATATTTTCTTTTCCTATTCATGAGAGACACCCTTCTGTTGTTCACTTAGCTGTGCATTTAGAAAATGGACAAAGAGTGTATTTTACAGCACAGAACGCAGTACAAAAAGCTGCTCAGCCACCATCTACTACATTAACCAGTTTTTTTGAGACATGCCAAAACGATGATTTCGCACAAACATTGCTATATTCTGAAATGCCAAAATATTATACCTGGAATCAATCCTCAAGGAGATTTATACGACGGAAACAAGGAAAACCAGTTCCAGGATATACAGATATATATTCCACCGATGCGATTGGCCGGATTTATTCAGTACATCCAAGCAATGATGAATGTTTTTATTTACGACTGCTATTAGTCAATGTACGTGGCCCAACATCATTCCAACAGTTACGAACTGTTGATGGTGAATTGTGTGGATCCTACAGAGAAGCCTGTCAACGTTTGCAATTGCTTGAAAATGACGCTCATTGGGATCAAACTCTCAATGATGCTGTAATATGATCACACGCTCATCAAATACGAACATTGTTTTCTATAATCATATCTACATGCTTCCCATCAAACCCAATTGATTTGTGGATGAGGTACAAAGATTATATGTGTGATGATATTTTGTATCAAATACGGAATAGAATGGGAAATCCAAATATACAAATCAGTGAAGAAATTTACAATGAAGCATTGATTTTAATTGAGGACATGTGCTTGATAACGTCAAACAAACTATTAATTCAATTAAGCCTGACCGCGCCCAATCGTCCAATGCATGACGCTTTTAACCAAGAGTTGCATCGAGAAAGACTGTATGATCTCAACGCTTTGAAAGAATTAATTCAAACAAATCTTCCACTGTTAAATGAACAACAGTGTACAAGTATGTATTTGAAACTCTTATGAAAGTAACAAATGATGAAACTGGAGGGATTTACTTCTTAGATGCACCTGGTTTTACAGGAAAAACTTTTTTGATTTCATTAATATTAGCAACAATTCGCTCACAAAATAAAATTGCACTTGCACTCGCTTCGTCGGGAATCGCAGCAACTTTGCTTGAAGGCGGTCGAACAGCCCATTCAGCACTAAAATTGCCATTAAATATGGAAAGCAATGAAACTCCAACCTGCAACGTTTCGAAGAACTCTGCAATGGCAAATGTTTTGCAGCAATGTAAATTGATTGTTTGGGATGAATGCACGATGGCACATAAAAAATCTTTGGAGGCTTTAGACAGAACCTTAAAAGATCTACGTAGCAATAATAACCGATTTGGTGGTGCAATGATTTTATAAGCAGGAGATTTTCGTCAAACATTGCCAGTGATTCCACGATCAACGCCAGCTGATGAACTCAATGCATGTCTAAAGTCCTCCAATTTGTGAAAACATGTCAAAGTACTTCATTTAAGCAAGAATATGCGTGTCGAGTTGCAAAATGACCAATCTGGAAACATATTCTCTAAACAACTCATTGACATTGGTAATGGCAAATTTCCTATAGACATGTTGACTGGCTGCATTAACTTTCCTCAAAGTTTTGTCAGTTAACTCGATCAAAAGATGAACTTATTCAGAAGGTGTTTCCAGATGTTTCTCAAAATTACAGAAACCATGATTGGTTGAGCGAACGAGCTATACTGGCTGCAGGAAACATAGATGTAAATGAATTAATTTCAAAATTCAAGAACAAATTACAGGCGAATTGAGGATATATAAATCAGTTGATTCGGCTACTAATCAAGATGATGTAGTCAACTATCCACCGGAATTTTTAAACTCGCTGGATTTGCCAGGATTGCCACCTCACAATCTTCAATTAAAGGTTGGATCGGCGGTTATAATGTTGCGAAATATCAACCAACCGCGTCTTTGCAACGGTACACGGTTAGCGATAAAAAAATTACTAAACAATGTGATAGAAGCAACTATACTCAAAGGAAAGTATAAAGGAGAAGATGTTCTCATACCGCGCATCCCAATGATTCCGACTGATGTGCCATTTGAGTTTAAACGACTACAGTTTCCAGTGCGGCTTGCTTTTGCTATGACTATAAACAAGTCCCAGGGGCAATCATTAAGTGTTTGTGGTATTAATCTAGAAAACCCATGTTTCTCACATGGTCAATTGTATGTTGCCTGTTCCCGTGTTGGAAAACCATCAGATTTGTTTATCTATGCGCCAGGTAATCAAACAAAAAACATCGTATACCACAAAGCACTACAATGATAATAATAATAATAATTATGATTCACATGATTAACAATAAAGAGATTACTTACTTTTCAATCCTTATATATGTTTTATTTAATTATTTTTTATTCACAACGCCCTATCACAAAAACTGCCACATTACAAATCTTTTTGACAGGACGAAGTCTGTCGGGTCAGCTAGTGATAATATAAATATCACAAATCATAATCAATATAAGTTAAGTTAATAAGTGATTATAAGTGATAATACTTATGTAATATAACGCATAATGGAAGAATATACATTTCACGATAAAAATTTATGAATACTGCATGTGATGTAATTTTATGAAAGATCCCTTAACGATACTACTGACGATATCCTAATGATGATTTATGACATCTTTCGGGAGGAATAGGCGGTTTTTTTACTAACAAGTTGTTACTGGAAACCTTAGTTTTCTGATTAAATATAAAGTGCGCCAGAATTAATGTATTTTTATTTTGTAAATTTTAGTAGCAAATCGAAACTACATTACTACAGGTAAAAATAATTGGCTGTCATGGACAGTTGCTCTTGGTGGCTTTTAACGATTAAAGATATCAATTGTCAAACAAAAACTTTATAGAATAATATAATAAAATATTATACCATAAAGCATGAGGTTTTGATGTTGTAATTGCTATTTATTATGGGCCTACTCAAGAAAACAAAATTAATGATTATGTCCTATAATATAACATATAATATATATGTAGTATATCCAAATTAGTTTTGTACATATGTCATCAAGATTTTTAATGTATTGCTTTCCGCAATTTATAAATTCGTTTTAGAATCAAATAATATTTTCTGTTTCATTTTATTCTAACTAAAAAGAGACACAATGCTGTCTGATAAGTTCGAACGTGTGCAAAATTCCTTAAAGCGATAGTGATAAGAGGTTATAAACTGGCAAATGTTGTTTTAATACTTTGCTTAATTTGATACACTTCAAATCGCTGCTTATTATTACTCTGATTGAAAGTTCCGAAGCCATACAAAACAAATTGCGTCTCTGATATATCTCTCGAGATAAGGGAGACCCCCTCTTGCCAGTAAAATTCGTTAGTTTTTAGCATGTTGCAGCTACATTCACTATAAGTATGGACGCGGACATCGAAATATCTCGAAAAATAGAAAATATAATGTTGAATTCACCGAAAAAAAAGCCGCCCTCATACGAAGCGGGTGACGAATCAAGACCAGCGTGATGTTAGATCTATCAGAGAATAAATATATGAAATATATAAAATCAGTGAGTAGTTTTTCAGTATTAACATAATTCAATACAATTATTTCAAACGAAAGTGTTAGTCTGAAAAATATGGAAAAGATATAATGAAATTCTGGATATTGCTGATAAAAGAATGAAATTGTTAAAAGCATATAATATAATGAAGGAAGTCTTATTTCAATTCATGTATTTAGATGAGACATGGATATTTCAGAAGGGGACAAATATACTCAATGGTCACTCATGACAAGATTATAATAAAAATAGTGTTTTGACAATAAAAGTTTATGGAAAAAGTTAAACGTTAGAATAACAATTGATTAAGTTTTATTAGTCATATCATTTATCAATAATTCATTGCAGATACATTGTATGTCATGCTGAAAACAATAATGGTTAATAACACCTTCGGTTTGGATGAACTCGATCAGATACATTGAAGAAGAAATTGACAAATTATGGAATTTAGTTATCCAGTTGAATTAAACTTTCTGGAATATGATATAATTCAATGCTGCCAATATCTAAGACAGGGTCATGAGAGTGAAAACAAATAAAGGTGAGTAAAGAATTAGTATGATAACTGCAGGAAATGTTGCTAAGATTTATGTGCACAGATATGTGTGTACAAATTTATTTCAAATAACGCATTATATTTTCATTGAAAAGCATATTTACCTTTTTACATTTAGTTCGGGTTTCCCTCGTTGTCTTGTTTTCATCTCACATTTCTTTGTCCCGTCATATTGCTGCGAGTATATTTGTTCTTATTTTCTTCTGTTACTACCCATGTACATTTTTGTTGCAAAATTCTAGTGATTTCCTGTATATCTTCTGATTTAACACTTGCATTCCCATTAATGAGGATACACAACTTCACAAATATTTTCGGATTTGACACATGCGCACTCTCCTGCATATAATATTACATTAACTTCTGTACATTCTTCTCGAGTTGATCGGCACAGTCGATCAAGTCAAAACAACAAAAAATCTAGAATATTTAAATTTTATGTTGCATCAATAATTCTATGGCAATAATAATTAAATTTTTGTGTTATTCTTGGTGGTTTAACATTGGTTTTAGTAAAAGTTACAAAATCCAAACAGCATCAATTTTATTTATAGTGGGATTGTTAAATGAATAGGTATCAACATATGCCAAAATTTAATGATAACAAGAACAGAGAAGAAAATGATTCTTGTTGTTTAGGAAGTAGTTAAGTCATTAATGAAGTTTGTCCATCAAGAAAAGTAGCAACAATTGTAGTAACTGGTAATAATTAGACATTTACTTTAAACATAATATATTTAAGTAGTGTTTTAAATTTGATTTTATAGGTAAGATGTAGCTACAATTTGTTGAGAGTGAAAGTCGGAGGAAGTGAATTTCGAAAAAAAGAGAATCAAAGAAGTATAAATTAGACAGTATTTTGCTGAGTTGTAAAAACAGTGTACAGCGATACTATGAAATAATGAAATATGCTAACAAAAGTAGACTTCAAATCAAATAAACAGAATATAAAACAATCAACGACACCCTAGTGATCTAATGACAGGAAAGAATATAGAAAAACATATAGAAATTATTTTTATTATTTTGTTATTTCCAGTATTTTACCATTTTTATTTACCTCCTGAACGTATGTACCTTCTTATAGATATTTTTGCCGTTAAATCTAATATTCAGGATAAAAAATGCTAGTAAATAAAGCTGTATGTACGCATGCGCCAAACTCGGATTATTTTCTGTTTTAAAATTAAATGGAACTCAAAATGCGCATGCGCTATATCCGGAGATATTAGTACAGCTATGTATCCTCGACTAATGCATTAGCCAAATCATCTATAAAAGAATTAGTTTGAATTATCCCCTCATATATTCCCACCATATGCTCATATATATTCTGAATAGTTAGACACATATCTACGCATTTTAATCTTACATGTTATATGATGTTTTACATTTAACTCATATTAACTAAATAGACATATTTAGTTGTTTCCGCTCTTATCACTCTGTCTTGGTAATTGTCAGCATTAACCCACAAGCCCACATTTTATTCAGTCATTCTTACTTTCACTATTAGTTCAATTCAATTACTAAATTGTTAATTTCTTATATATGGAACACTTATTCATGATTGCGAGATTTGTTAATTTCTTCTTTTGTATGTGTAATAGAGTTTATCCGAACCAAAGGGGTTACTGTAGACAATGCTCCTTCCTACAGGATCAAACAGCCTCTTCTGAACTAATGGTATTAAATTATGATTGTGTTGAGAACTTAATATAAAAAAATCCACTCAATGTTTTCTTATATTTCACGTATTTTACATTTAATCTATTCAAAGTTTATTTGTATATGCGTCATCAATATGTTTAATATATTGCCTGTCACAATTTAAAAATTCGTTTTAAAATCATACAATATTTTCCTTCTCATTTTATTCTATTTAAAAAGAGACACAATACAGTCTGGTAAGTTCGAAAACGTAAAAGAATAAGCCAGTCTAAGTCGTTCGGTTGTCGCGACGCAAAATTATTCAAAATATCAGTTATAATTACTACAAGTTATAAACCGGCAAACGTTATTTTAGTACTTTGGTAATTTTGATTATCACTTTGTTTAAAAATGCCACAAACAATAAATATTCAGGGTCACAAACTGATTGTGGCTTTAATGAGTTATTTCGAAAAGGAACGACATAATGAAAGCCCCATTTTGCCCGTAAATTCCGTTACAGAGATAATTATTAATTATATTAAATATTATAAGTTGCTTGTTATAAATATTGAAAATATTTTTAGCGTGTTGCTGCTGCGCTGAATATTACTGTGGGTACTGTGAATAACATCGCTTATAAAATGAAGAAGAATACGTTAGATGCAACCAAGAAACACGTCTACCTACGAACGATTCTACTTTCGCAGAATGAAAAATGGGAAAACAACTAAAGATGAGTATATAATTAATATAGCTTCATTATTGAACATCGTATAGTAGAGTATGTAATTGTTCAAAATATACATGAGTACTTGTTAGAATTTATGAGGCGAGAATTCATACTAACTGTTTTGCAGATATGGAAAATGAATTAGAGGGAATGCAGTTATTATATCTCGTTTTATGAAAAAAATTTACGCAAGTAATAAAAGATGAAATATAGTGATATCAAAAAGTCTTGACAAGTGAACAAACCAACGAAGGGAACAAGAACTACTCCACAAAAAAAAACACTCCGATAAAAGTAAAATACATTAATTTGATAAACAATGAAACAATTAAACAATTGAATAAAGTGGATTAGGCCTTCAGGGGATACCATTATATAAAACACGATTAGAAATTTACTCTATAAGTGGTGTGGAAAGGAGTTCAATGTAAATATAATAAAACAACACTAATCTACAAACTATTTTGTCTGTTTAATTAACTGTACTTTAAGCCCTTCAATAATATAAGCATTAGATGTGTTATAATGAAATAAATAAAATAATTATATTTTATAAAGTTATTCTTGTTTCTCATTATTTTATCTAAATTAGTATTTTATGTCAAAATAAACCAAATTAAAATTAAAATGCGGCAACATTACATCATAAATTTTAATAACGTACATTAACTGTTTTATTGGAACGAATAGAGCTCACTTTTCAATAACCACACCCGACATTTTCATACCGATTACATGGCATACTTTATGAACATAATTAATCCTTTAATGTCATCAGGAATGCAGTTTAGCTGTAGCTAGACTTTTCCAGCTAGAAGCTTAGTTTGTTCTGCTGAACGTCTGCGAAATGATTGTATAGGAATTTGACAGGTTGTGACCTTTTTCCCTGGATTTTAATTTCCATGTCCAGCATCATTGAGGCAATCAATGGTTCTGGTTCCAAGAATGGGACAACATTTCGTTTGAAACTATTTAGACACTCTAAGAAACTAATTTGCGAAGATTTGCAGCTGTTTTAAAACCAAATGATGTCGCAACACTTTACTAATAATCGACCTTATATTCTCGTTACCTTTAGCAATATCACAAATTTTAATTGGACTGCAAAATGCTTTAGAGAGGTAAGTAACAAATCATTTGAAAAGTCCTCGGCCTACCAAGGTAAAACCCAATTTTTTGGAAAAGCATCAAGCCAAGTTTTTGCTTCAACTGTATTTTTTCCTTCAAAAGCAATATTCTATCCATATGCGAAATTCCTTTTTATCCATTTTTTTCACAATAACAAAAGTTGCTTTACTCAAAATGCTATAATTCACAACCGCTGTCAAATTTGTACACGCATCTTTTAAGGGTCTGGGCTAACTGAAAACGTATGGATTTAATTCTTATAGCGCCATCTATGTGTCAGGCCGAGTTTCAATTTACCTATTATTGATATTTTTAAATGTTAAGCTGCTGCGTCTTTTATTGGAAATATTTTTGTTGCAACTGCATTGAATATTAGTATGGTCACTATAACTGAAATGTCTCAAATTAAAGAGAAATGATATAATTTTGGATTCACCGAAAATAATGTATCTACACATCGTGATGTTATCTCTATTCAAGATTAAATTTATGAAATGTATCAAAACGATGGGTGGTTTTTTTAATATAAACATAATTTAATACAATTATTTCAGATAAAACTGTTGGTATGGAAAATATCTGTAGAAAGCTTAGGGGTATGAAGCTCTTTGAGGGATATAAGTAATTACTTAGTATAAACATAAGTATTTCAAAATAATAAATTTTACCTCACTTGGGAAGATGCGCATAAAAAGAAAACAGAAGTTGATGGAAGAAGGTAAAAGTTAGAATAACATTTGATTAGGTTTTCTAAATCATAATATGTTTTAATAATTAATTACAGATATATTGTTCTTCATGCTAGAAATAAAAGTTTTGATGATACCATATTAAAGAATGAAGTATTTTAGATTGTCACTTGGAAAATATAAATGAAATGTTTAATTGTGTTTTATGTAACATACTTTCTTAGAGATCTGTGAAAAAAAACCGTAGATCAGATGACTGAATAATATGACCACAGATTGTAACGTCTTCCTTCATAACACTTCATATTTAACCAAATCGAATTATGGGATGTAGCAAATAATTACTACAGCAGATATACGGGCAAAAGAAAGATATTCAGACAAGAACCGTATGGATATGTGGAAATCAATGGACTCTACAATTACACCCTTCGGTTTGGATGAACTCTATCAGACATACAGAAGATGACATTGACAAACAGTGGAATTGTGAACTAGTGTTACATTGGAAATTAAGAGCTTACTTGTTGATTTGTATAGTGGTGCATAATATGATAATGAGTGAATGAAGCTTTCTGGATGTGGGATTATGATTCAATGCTCACAATTCCAGGACAATGGATAACTTTAGGATAACTCTAGAAAATCGTATTAAGTCGTAATAAAATCGTGTTAAAATATTTATGTATATAGAAATCTGTGTAATTGTTCAGAATATATATGATCATGTTTTGGAGATATGACAATTGTATTAAAGAGAATGTAGTGATTAAATCTAATTTTATCAAGAAAAATGTCGACAGGTAGTAACAGAAGAAACTAAGGTGAAATAGAGTGACATCAGAATCATTTGACAAGAAAACACAGCAACAAAAAGAAGAAGATCTAAACATAAAAAGATTCTCAAATGTAAATAAAATTCATTACTTAGATATACAATTATTAATTAGGTCGATTATGCCTACAGGGAACAATATAGGTGGATTAGAAAAGAGTTCAATGTAAATAGCATAAAATCTCTAAAACTCTAACCAATAAACTATTATGGACGTTTAATTTACTGTGATTTAAGTCCTTCTATAATATATACATTAGAAGTACTCTAATATTAAACTAAATTATATATTATAACATTTTTGTTTCATTATTTTATTTATATTAAAATACTGTTATATGTCGAAGCCAAAATAAACTAAAACGCGTTAAATATATACGTTAAATGCGCCAACATTTCGTTTTGACGTCAGAATTTAATGACGTGAATCCACTGCTTCTTTGAATTGGCTATATATCGCATAGAGCAAAGAAATATTTAATTCATTGAAACATTACTTCTATAGAAGACGGGCTGTCGCTAGGGATTCTACTTACCACTTACTACCACAAGATTTTATTTAGACACACAATTCATTTAGAAAGCTACGTTATATAAATTTAAACACTCACAATTTTAAATCAATTCGATGAAAATTTAATGAACTATTGATGCTTGCTAATTTGAACAACAGAAGAAAATCACATAACAAAATCAAAATGCATGCTTTTATGTATGCACCTAGCTTGCATACATTATCAGCGGTATCTATGTGAATTGGCAAAATATCAGTGACAAAAGCTGCTAAATCAACTCATTAAATTATTTGGTATTGACATTTCTCTACATAAAATAACAATTTGTATTGAATTATACAGTGCGAACAGACAGATATCGAAATTGAGAAATTATGGAAAATCAAGACCTAAGTAGGTAAGATCTAAGCCCATAAAATGCTTCTAGAAGTTTACAAATGCATTATAACCAAAGACATCTCCGCCTGGAGCACACCTTCAAAATCCTCATTGAAAAGAATTTATAAAATACCTCACCATCCATCTCGATGGGGATTATATTGGAAAAATCACATTAGACTAAAGCTGAGAAATTAAACTCAATATTAAACAACTGTACTGGTTAGTCAGAAGACTAACCAGTTTCAACTAAAATTAAGAAAATTTACAGTAAAGCTTAGTTATATTTATGTAGTGCAGTTATAACATTTTGCTAAGGCATCAACCCGACGATCAAATACAACGGTACCAGGACAAAGTTCTTCGATGAATTAGTAAAACTTATCGCTATTAACCTGATGGCACCATGCAGATTGATACAGCATGGCTTCGTAGACACATGGTTTAGAAATGCTGAAAGAGCGAAAATTGATCGATGATTAGATCGCTGCCACAGAAACATCGTTCTTTTGACATGGTATTACCATGTTAACAGAAATATTAGAAGCAATTGTAGAAAACGATGGAATATATTTTATTTTTATTATTCCAATTCGTGTAAATAGTATATTAACTAGTTACTTAATTCAATTAAGTAATTAGTTTGTAAGTAAATCACATTATGATTAAAAATAATAAAACAAATTATTTTTGTAACTAAGTATTGCTTTTATTTAATATGGAATCTATTCTAAAGAAATAAAAATGAATAACATGCGTATGGCTTAATACTATAGTAATATTACTATTTATTAAATTATATGGTAATAGTAACGTAATAAATAAATACACTGAACAAATATATTATATGCTATTATATATCTACATATAGGATTTTATAGTTACAAATACTCTAATAGAAATTAATAAAAGCAAATTTACTGCTGACAAAATATAACAGCATATAATAATAATATAACATATAGAATATATTAACAAGGCAAACAAACAACATTTAATGATAACATAGTGAGTATGATAGACATAAGTACAAAAGGTAGATGACCAAAAGGTAGAAGTTGTCAGGCCATAGTTAAAATTCATTTACTAACCGACGAGGACGCATTCGTAATCTAAATTTTTGACGCATCAAGTAGATATCTATTAGTTGTCGATCTACTTTGGATTTTAATTTCTTCATTTTAGGCGTGTCCTGCAAAAACCTGATTATAATCAATGCATAACAATTTACCTCTTTACTTATACCTCAGGAGTAGGCTGCGGCTGAACTTCTTCTAGCACGTCATTTTCGTTACTACTCGTATTTATGTCGTTCATAATGGTGTTGGTATCACAGAGTTGATGTTGCCAATACTGCTTTAATATATCCTATAAAAAAAACGTACAATATTTCAGAAAGTACCAAAAGCTTCTGTTTTGATGATGAAATCTTTAACGAATCGCCATATAGCGAAACACGTAAGAACTACTTGTATAATTGGTGTCTATTCAATGTTTCTCCAATAGATCCAACAATATGAAATTTTAAAAAAATAGGTAAGCTGGATAAGATATATTAATAGAAGAAAATTCACTAGCTAAAAAACTGAGAATATTACTATACACTAAGATGAATAAAATTCGAAAAAACACAGTTGGATGTTGCGGTATTGAAAGTTAATCCAATCAGCTTCTTTTCTACTTGAAAAATGTACTTGACATTTTGAAATAGATTTTCGCCTTGACAAATGTAAAACAACTCTCTATAAGTTAGATAAATATATGTCATTATGTTGTTAATCAAATTTTTAAAATACGGCTTTTTCTCACGAATATTTTGGTTAACTGGAATTAGTAAATCACAATGCATAATGAGACAATATCAAACGATACGAACTTTGGAATAAAGAATGATGACTAACTAATTTTGCATGAAATAAAAGGCTCAGCAAAGATAAACATTAAAGTTCATGCAGTAGATGAAAAATGGCGTTTCTTGGCTTTGAAAGAATCTACAGTGTTAAAACGTGCAGCACGGAAACCGCTTGCTTTCATAATGGAACTGTGAGAGACAAATTATTCTCTGCTCATCAAAATACTGAAAATACTTGTGGAATTTCCGAAAAAGGACAACAAAGCATCAACAATGTCGATCTTTAAATGATGGCAGGCATTTATGACAACATAATTTTGAAACCACTTGTACAAAATATTCTACAAAATTAAGCTCAATAGTTAAGTTTGAAAAACATAAATTAAAAATACTATATTTAAGTTTACTGAATATAATAATTACATATTTAATTAACAATTAATAATAGTAACCTAAAGCAAATCTAGTTTGTCTTTGGACATGAAACTAGGACGAAAACTATTATTATTTTAAGAACTCTCTAAAACTGCTTGCATTTAATTTTTAGGTTTTAACATGATTTACTTCGAATGCAAAAAAAAAATAAATTTCATCAAGTAATATGGCAATATAAAACACATCGTAATATTTATTATTTAAACTTAAACAGAATGAACTGTTTTTTCAGATATTAAATATTAGATATAATTATTTAACAATATATTTAGTGTTATATCAAAATTGCAGTGACACGCCGAATTGTGAAAACGATAAAAGAATCGAAGTTAAGGCGTATGAAAAACAAATACACTTGTGTATTTATCTAAAATGCCGTAGAAACGCAGCAAGAATAAACATTTAAATTCATGTAGTATGGTGTCTGTTGGCTTTGAAATAGTCTACAGTGATCTGCTGCACGCAACAAACGGTTTCATAACGGGACTGTGAGAGATAAATTATTCTCTGGTCGTTAAAATACTAAAAAAGCTTATGAAATTTTCGAAGAAGAACAAGACATCAACAAAATTGATCTTGATATGATAGCAAGTATTTTAAAACTATTCTTACTAAACAGGCTACAAAATTATTGTCAAAAATTGAAAAACAAGCTTGAAAAAGATAAATTAACGTTCTAGAATTTCTACCAAAAAAAAAACTTTCAAGTCGGTCAAGTAATTGTCAATTCACCTGTAAGACGATGACCTGAATTGAATAAATTTGAGTATAATATAAATAACTCTGAGCAGAACTTCGCATGAGACTTAAAAAATGTGGTGATTTCTTGGATAACAATCTGAATAGCAAAGTGCGAATAGACGTACACAAATAAATCCTAGATCATTATAATTCAGAATTATCAAAGCAAGGTTCTTGGTCATTATTAACACTCCGTGGTTATTATTAGAAGAAGAATCCAAAAGGAACTAAGGATACCAACAGTCAGCGAAGAAATTGAATGGTTTGCGAAAAAAACATCTAATGAGATTATGTGAGCATAAAAACGTTGAAGTATACAATTACTCGATCGCAGTGAACTTACCCGTCGTCAAACAGTGGTAAGGAAAAGCGCTTTTAAATATGTAGTTTAGATATGTGAAAAAACGGTGACCCGTTCAAAATTTATGTAAAATGTGTCAATGGAAGTATGTCCATCAAAGATCAATCATCGTCAAAGAACAATATTAAGGAAATATTGCTAGTTACTGAATAACTAGTTGTGATATGAGTATTATGTCCCTTTAAAATTATAAATATATTTGATGTAAATAATATGTATTTTCACACTATAAAGCTGAACCTACTGAAACCTGTTAACCCAGTATTTCTACTTCAATTGCATCCTATTGGTGTTATTCGAAAATAAACTCTGATATTCAAAATAGTCTTTGCACAATCGGTAATAACAATATTGACTTAAGTGAAATAATTTATCAAAAGTTAGGACGGTAGATTTTTCGTCGAATCAAAATATGTAGTCGCCGAAAATGTACGAATACGTGAAATTGAAATTTCAAACCGAATTAAAATATCATCAAAGATTACTTTAAATATATATCGTTATGTTTGAATCAAGTATTCAAGAAAAATTATCGCTATAGAAATAAAAATTCGATCAGATAACCTAGCAAAATAAAATCAGGCTTATTAGGGCTTTCTGTCTTCACTTCTAATAAAGAAGCCGAATATTTTTCTAAATTTTTTGGATTAAAAGTTAAACTTCCGGCTAACAATGTACAAATACACCGTTCTAGTTTTATTGGATACAACTCTAAACTTCCCAAAAACTCAGAATTTGTTTTCACACCCTATGAAAAATATAAATTATGTTCCGGCTATCCTGTTTAGACCAACTCCTATTCTAGCTTATTATTAATTATATTACATACAATTGTTAAATAGAATCATTGATATTTTCCATCATTATCAGTTCATTCATTATTCCTGTTACCACCCAAACTATACAATAAAATAGATACGTTGTCCGGATCTTTATAAGAATTGGTTTATTTGCAATTATCTTAAAAATAGAATTAGTCTTCAACGATAACATAATAACATCATATCTTCTATATCTAATTATTTCAGTCGTGATCGATGATACTATGCAGCCAACAACTATGTTATAAACGTATTTGTAATCGTAATTCGATATACTTAATACCTAATATACTAATACCAAAAGCAACTTACAGTTTTGGTAAATATAAGTTGAATTAGCTAAATCAAACTAGAATGAACAAACGTTGAATTTATCTCTAAGGCATTTTGTTCAAAATATGCAAGAGGAAATTTAATATAAACTTTTATAACATCGTAAAAATGCAAAATATATGACAAAATTCTACAACAGAAGACTTATACCACCAATTTAAAGATAGATTCAAGATTAGACATTTAAGAAAATTTACATACACAGACCCTTAATTTGTAAAATCAATTTACTAAAAATGTAACCAATAATAATAAATTTTATAAAATATACTCACAATGCAATTTAATCTGCCTTAAATTATAAACTCAACCCTAAAATAGCAGATGTTTTCTATCAACTACGTGTGCTCGATACCACCATAAAAATAATACTGATTAAGAAATGTATGGTCTGAGAATAAAAAACGACAAAGCGTGCCGCACCGTTTCAAGATGTGCAATTCCGTTCTAGTTTAATAAATAAATCAACTTGTATTTTTGAAAATTTTCAGAAATATCATTAATTTTGTTATCTCTCTATGTTTGTATGTCCTTTATTTTTTATCCTTACGCTAGAATTTAAATTTTATATACCATATTTATATATACCATATACCATATATATATATATATATATATTAGCAGGTAGGCTGGCAGTCGGTAGGGTGACTGGAGAATGACCAACTTTATAAATCATTCCAGAAGACCTCCGGTCTTACCCAGCTTGGCGTAACTGGCATCATTTTAGTTGTCGGGTTTTATACTCTTACCTAGAACAATCACAAATATTAAACAATCACAAACATAAATGTTACGACCATGCCCCAGCAAGATTTGAACTCCCGACTATCGCAGCAGTGGGAGGACCGTCCTGTCGCCTTTACCGCTGCGCCATCAAGCCGGCTAACAAAACATTTATTTGTAATTATTTGGAAAAATCAAATATTTAATAAATCAAAATTTAGTCTATTGGTATTGAAAAGGTGATCGAATGAATTAGTTTTGAGGTATTCTATTAATAGTCCATCCAAAACAATAGTGAATCGATAGCTCCGAAGTATAACTGCCTTTAGGCCTCTATTATTTGTATTATTATATTACCAGCGATTGACAAATTGACGCCAACTTCAGTTTACCTTGATGACCCACAATGATTGAGGCTAACGTTTTGGGCTAAACTTGGTGGTAAATTAGTACCCATTGTACTATTCTATTTGTATATTAATCCAATTAGTTACATTGATGTGAATCAAAACGATGGTTTGTTTCTCAACTATGCCTCTTGAATATAAACATTCATGTTCAAGAGGTATAGTTGATGCTTATGCTTTCTTGAAGCATCGTAACGTAATGGGCATACAACCCTATCCTGAGAGAATATTATATTTTCCAAGAACCTTATCCCATAAGCAGATTTACATTTTTTTTGGGTAAATACGCATGAATCTGGGAGGTATTTTCGGTGAAATAACTAAGACTCGGAACACAGCGATTATAAATTGACAAGAGATGACTAACAATGGCTATTGGTCAATTACAGAACTCTCACAACTGCAAATTCAAATTACCATACATAAAGTTATAGCCCAGTTTTGTGAACCTTAAAGACATAAGAGCCTGCCAAGAGGGAATATTTACTAGAGGATAATTAGAAAATAGGATTTAAATAAAATATTTTATTTATACACTTTGTAACATTTGCATAAAGCATAATCAGGATTGATCATGAGTCTTTAAGGATGAGTACATAGCAGTTTATTCAAAAGTACTATTTTTCGATATTTGTAATTTCCGTTATTGAATAAGTTTCTTGTTTATCTCATTGTAACAAATACACATAAATATTTAACTAAAATGTCGTAGAAGTGCTGTGACATCTATTTGACATCATTATCTATAACTTTTTCTTGTCCTTCTGGCTCTGTGTCGAACGAAGAATAATGGTTTGTCAACAATTCAATCATACAATCAATTCAAAAGAGCAGTGTACCTACGTGACCTGTCAAAACGTCGCAATGTTGCCGCATCAACTCTGCGTTTTAATACATTTTAACTTTAACATATAACAAAATTCTAATCTAAATAAAATAATGAAACAAAAATGTTAGGTATTATAATTTATTTTAATATTATACATCTAATGCATATGTTATTGAAGAACTTAATACTATAATTAATTATACAGCCACAATAATTTATAGGTTAGAATTGTTTATTATATATATGTATTATAATATATTTACATTTAAGTTTTTTCCACAATAATATAGGTAGGTGACACATAATTCTAGGCACGTTTTTTTTAAGTAGTGCTATCTTTCAAAAGCCTAATTCACGTAATTATACAATTATATACAATTGAATATCTGAGTAATTTATTTTACTTTCATTAGAGAGCATATTTACCTTTTACGCTTAGTTCCTTCGGCTTCATTCCTTCAATGTAATATTTCCTTCTAAAATCATTTTGATATTATTATATTTCTCCTTAGTTTGTGCTGATACTACCTGTATACATCTTTCTTGATAAATCGATATTTAATCACTGCATTCTCCTTAAGGCATTTGCAATATCTGCAAAACTGTTAGCATTATTTCTCTCCTCATACATTTAACCAAATTACATTAACCAAATTTCATATATATTCTGAATAATAACACACGTGCTCATAAAGCTTGCACACTCTATAATACAATTTCCTACAGATCAAGTATCTTTAGATCATCACCCTGTCTTGGTAATTGTCGGCATTGAATCTTAAACCAACATTTATAAAGTTTTATTCAATCACTGTCACTTTCATAAACACCAATCAAGTGAGTAACTAAGCTTTTTATTTCAAATATATCATAAACTTGTTCACGATTCTACCACTTGTCCAATTTGTTCTTCAATGTGTATGACCAAGCTCATCCAAACTGAAGGTGTTACTTTTCGACAATGCCTCTTTCCATAAATCCAGACAGTTCTGGTTTGAACATCCTACTCGACCTGAATGTTTGTATATATTGTAATAATTCTTTGCAATGCCCCATATTAACTCAATTGGATTAAATATACAGTAATAGGGAGGAAGACATAATAACTCTGTGGCCATAACGTTCAGCAACCTGACCTACCATGTATATTTTCTCAGACTTATTTCTAAAACAGTAAATTATGTAAAATGCAATTAAATATTTCATTTATATTTACCGAGTGAACACTTGAAATAGTTCATTCTTTAGAAGTTTAGGAGAATGCGCCTGGCAATGGAAAATATACAATTAGTACAATTTCAAAAATTGTTTGGTGAGTGAAATGGGATTTAATATTTTCTTGCAAGCTCCATTTTGCACAAGTTGCCGACTGATACCAGAAGATCCTTTTTTATCTTACGTTGCTTTATTACATTTTGAAAATGTTGTAAGGGGTTATTGAAAATTGTTTAATATTTATGGCAAGGAGTGATAACTTGATCTATAAGACTTATAACTCGCTAAATATTTGGTGAGATAGGAAAAGAATTGCTCAACACGAGTTGTTCGTGCCTAGCCAAATTATTAAATCTACCCGCTACTGTCAACAACTACAAATATATCAAACCACACACATATTTAGTGATAAAAATGATAGCAACCGTAAGTGATCAAGCACTAACACGGTCCTCCATTTTTGAGATTATCGCAGGTTGGAATTCTGTTTTAGCATGGTTGAAAATGTATGTTTCTAATTGTAATAGTTCATAGATAAGAGTATAAAATTCATCCGAGGTACTCCAGTAACCAGGTTGAGTAAATCCGGAAACCTTCTGAAATGCCTCCTAGTCAGCTAATCGCTAATCTCAAGCAATGAAATATCAAAGAGGTTGACGCGACTATAATCCATATATCAAAAACCATTGATTAATTAGTGTTAGAAACATTTAATTCGTAGCTTTTGAAATTGTTAGAATCGATTTTGTAGAATCGATTTGGTGAAGGTGTTTAGGCAAAACACTGGATTCAACTGAATTGCTCTCTACTTATTTCTACAAACAACTCGGTCAAAGCCACAATACAAAATGATTCAAGATGGCGGATCTTCATCCTGTCCGAGTGGCGTCCTGTGCTGGTAACGAACATGCGCCGTAGCTCTCATTACAATTTACAGAAAACTATTTTAAACATCTACTTATGCAACCATATATAGTAGACGCATCCACCTAATTAATTCCATCCTGACCTCGCAGCGTCCTCGCAAGACTTCGCACCGACTGCTCTTGGAACATTGTAGTTGGCGGTTATTGTGTTTCTATAATGGAAACATACTCTTAACTACTTGATCTTTTAATGTCTTATCCTTAATGATTTATTCTCCATTGTTTAATTTTATACCTGCAGTTTATTTTATAACTTCTGTGAAGTCAATTTCGCAATTTTTGGGTGAATTGCCGTTAATGCCTTCGATGAGGTCCAACTGCCAGACTACTTTCTAAGAAAAAAGACTTTATTTTAATCATTTGGGTATTTTATTAATTTGTGACAAAATATAAGATATACAATTAATGTGTTTTCAATTTCAATGGTACTATCTTTAAGACTATCATCATGATCCACTACCAAAATATTTAAAATTTATTGAATTAACTTAAATTATCCATTTTTAGGTTTTATTTACGGAGATTTATTCAAATTTATTCACACATTTATATGGTCTGTTATCTTAGTCCTAACGTTAAATTAAAATGTATTATCTCCAAAATTTTGTCAAGAATATTATTACCGCAATACAATGTTGCAAGATTGCTCTCTATAACAATTCTTACATCAGAAATATGTCCTTTAATAATCTACTATTTGAACATTTATTTTAAAATTCCCAGAATGTATAATACTTGTTGAGATTTTGCGATTATTAATTGATATACCGATATTAGTTTTAACAAAGAGCTTTATTTAATACACCTATCTAAACAGTTGAAGATTTTATATAAACGAACTAATGAATTAAACTACTAGCTAAACTAACATCATTAACAACTTCCTCTTCTGGTTTCACATCTTGAAATGGTAGTTCAACATGTTCATTGCAACATCCAGGTTTCTCTTCAAATTATACATCTTTCAATAAAATAACGCTTTGATCCTTTTCAATCCAAATTCTAAACCGTTCATCACCATCATATCCTATGAGGCGCCCTTTTACAGCTTTTCTATCCATTTTTCTTCTTTTCTGACTAAGGATATGGGCATACAATCTTGAACCAATGATCCTTAGAACGTCCGCGGCTTCTTCCCACTCCATAATCCGTAAGAACTGACACCATCTACAGATGATTTCCCCGTTCTGTTGATAATGTATACCGTGGTGTTAACTAACTCAGCCCATAATCCTGCTGGATAGGTCACTTCTGGATATGAATATTTCAAGGTCCTGACTATTTCAACTACAATACTATTGTCTCGCTTACAAACTCCATTCTGCTCAGGAGTGTAGGGTGCCGTCAACCTTTGTGTAAATCCATTTTTGCGTAAGGTAGATCTAACGTTTTCATTGTCAAACTCCTTGCCATTATCACTCAGCATCTCTTTTACTGAATGTCCCAATGTCTTTGTGTGCCTTAGAAAATCCTTCAGCGCTTCAATTACCTCTGACTTTTGTGCTATAAAATGATAATACCAAAATTTTGTATAATTAGCCTTAAACAAATCAAAGTAACGCTTCTTTCCAAATTATTCATCAAAAGATCCACACACATCTGTTGATATTAGTTCACCTGGAGTTTTTAGCATCTCTCTTGTACCAAATGGTTAACGATGTGCCTTTCCATATGTACATGGTTCACAGATTTCTGCTTTATCTATCTTGACATCAATACAAAAATTCTTTTTGAGTTTTGCTTTCACATGACGTTTATCTTTGTGACCCCATCTCCCATTATACAACTGTAACAGATCAGATTTACCCTCTACAACACAACATACATCAACTCGCTGTTCAGGTACTAATGGTTTAATAGCTGTTTTGTACAGAATACCATTAACTGCACGAAAACCACATAACATCAATTGACCATGACTCTTTACTGAACAAGACATAGGTGTTGACTCAAACTTACTATACTAGAACAAAAAACACATTTTTGGAAATACTCGGTACATACTAGATATTCTTCAATGTTATTTCCTCACATCTGTTGATGGGAACCGAATTGTTCCTTTTCCATAAGCATTTAAAAATTCTTTTAAAGCACTTTTAATGCTTTGTGGTTGACTGAATGCCTCATAGGTGACAAAATAATCTGGCTTATTTGTCACATACTTCATAGCCCCACTGTCAATCCACCAATTGTTTTCGTCTACTTCTTGAGAAAATATCTCACTGCATATCGTTAATAATACTGTATTTGTCTCTACTGCTATGTCCTTTTCCTCCTTCAGTGTTGCATCCTTAGATGGTCGTCCATTACCAATCCACTTTTGACATTGTCTAATCCAATAGCCTGGTTGTTTGCAATAGTTACAAGTACTTTTTCCCTTAAACTTATTTCTAATTCTGTTACCCTGTTTAGTTTACTTGATTTTACCACTAAAACTTCCTGTTCGATTTTTACATCACTACCTTTTGTAACATGCCTTTCAAACATGTAAAGTTGTTATTTTAGCTCTTCCAATGGCCTCATGTCATTCCTAGTTAACAACATCCGACTTAATTTGAAAGTTTCAAAGTTTGCTAGTAAAATATGCAGAATTTTCCATATTAACATTAAGTCAGGTAATTCATTTTCGGTTTTGGCATTGACTCCATTATTTAATTCGTTCCATAAACCTGTCAATTTTCATGTAAACAGATTCTGCCTATTTTCGGCATTTCCAATCAGAATAAAAGTAAGCAGCCAACGTTTGCCAATTTACAACATATAATAATTAAACTAATATTTTGAAGAAGCTTGCAGACATTTGACAACGTAACGACTTTTATAGGCCGATTTGTTTACGTGTTTGAACTTAACAAATATCACTGTATGTCTTTTAACTTTTAAAAAAATGAAAAGGAAAATATTGCCTAATTCTAAAGCGAACCTACTAGTAACACTAGGCAATACATTAGACATCTTAATGGCGTATGTTCACTGATACTTTCGATAGACTATATTGTTTCAACCCTCACTATTTTCACAGTTAGTAAGGAAATTATACCTCGACATGAGCTTGCAATATATTGCATTCACCCTTAATCATTTATATTACTTTTTATTACCTACATCATCTATTTTATAAAGTATAAATCAAAACCGACAATTGGAATATGTTGAAGCAGCATCAGCATTAGTTTCTAAAAGTGTTTGAAGGTTTACGGTAGTAGATTTTTTCCAATCAAGTTACAAAAGTAATTACTGTAGAAAATTAGTTTTGAACGTCCTATTATTAGCGTCTTATATATCGAACAAATCAGTAATAAATTGTTATTTTATGTAGAGAAATGTATAAATCATCTAATTTAACCTTTAGGTTACCTTACTTAAAATTTGTACAAAAACAGATACCAGGTTAATGAATAGTGATAACACTGTTCAAAACAAACGAAAATCTAATATGTAGCTTTCTGGAAATGTATGAAATAGTGTGACGATTACACAATTACATTAATGTTCTCGGTAGTCTTTTCAACTTAATCAAGACATTAGCCATACACATAGCCTGACGAGGATTCAATTGTTGCATTCCGCAGACAAAGAGGACGGTTTTTACTTTCTTCGTTACCTATACATCTTCATCAAAATGAAACGATAAACGGTCTAGCCAGTTCAGACGAATGTATAACCACAGTACAATTTCAAAAATTGTTTGATTAGCGAAATGGGATTTGATATTTTCATACAGGCTCCATTTTCTACAAATTGCCAACTGATACTAGAAGATCATTTTTGTTTCACGTTATTTTATTATATTTTAAAAACGTAGCAAGGGGTTATTGAAAATTGTTTAATATTTATGACGATGAGTGATAACTTGATCCGTAACCCTTATAACCCGCTAAAGAAGGTACCCATATTTGGTGGAATTGGAAAAGAATAGCTCAACACGAGTTGCTCGTGCCTAACCAAATTATTAAATCTATTCTCTACTATCAACAAATACAAATATATCAAGCCAGACAAATATTTAGTGATCTGATAAAAATGGTAGCAACCGTAAATGATCAAGCACTAAGACAGTCCTCCAATTCTGAGATTGTCGCTTGTTGGAATTCTGTTTTAGCATGGTTGTAAATCTAAGCCTCTAATTGTAATAGTTCATAGATAAGAGAATAATATCGAACATTCCTACCAGGCACGCCAGTGGTCAGGTTGAGTAAAACTGGAAACTTTCTGGCATGGTCTAGTCAATTAATGGCTAATCTCAAACTATTAAATATCAAGGAGGTTGACGCGATTATAATTCACAGCTTTTAAATACAAAGCTAAAACATAAATCTACAAATATCATTAATATATGCTATTTATACCCAATATGACATATTATATAACGAGTATATTTAATTTCAATAATATTATTGATATATTAATATAGTTTTCTTTAACAGTAATTGGGTAACATCTTTTATTAGATTCACTCAGTGCAATCTTGAGTACAAATTAATTTATGACGTTTTACTTCTGTACTTGGAACAGTTCAAATACAAAATTTCTATCAATAGGTAGATCTATTGAATAGAAGGATCAATTATATGGATACATAAATAAATTATTTCGACATTTCTAATATAACTTAAATTATAGCTATATTATTTTATTGCTATAATTATTTTACAATATCAAAACTTTTATGTTAGGTATAAAAGATACAACATCTGACCTTTTCAAGTCAATGTTCAGTCTCTGTTGAAGTAGCGCAGATTGCTCGATCTTAACATTTATTTTAAAGAAGACAAGAATAAAAGTTATAAACATATATACAATTCTGATAAAAGGTAAGTGAAATTATTATTTCTATATCTGCATTTATATATGATTGTGATAACTAAATTAATAATAACTATACACTATTACACTAATTAATACCTATGAATTAAGATTAAAAACGGAAGAAATTTTGACTTTTATATGATATATGATATTTATTGAATATAACTCTGTTGAGAATTTTACCGTTAATTAAAAGTAGAGTTCTATGTAAATTATGTAGTTAGTGTAATTTCTGCTAATTCATATATTAAATTAAAATTATATTTGATTATATTTTGATGCAGTTAAAATGATGAATCTATGAAATTAATATATAACTGTTAATGTTCGTTGTAATATTCATATTAACTCTTGATGCACAAATTAATGTATTTCTTACCTGCAATACTAGGTTAGTGCTTTGTTAGGAAATCCATTTACTAATGAATCCAGAAATTATTCAGTAGACAATAGCACTACAATTTACAGAAACATCTTAACAAGCTTTAAAATTACATTTAGTACAATGATATATTATGTCTTCTTAATCATATCCATTAATAACAGTCCTTAAGGAAAAACAGTTTTTCTTATCTTCTTTATCTTCACCAGACAACAAATTAAATCAATACTGTTATTTCAAATATATATATACATCTTGTAAGCAGAGAAAAAGGACGATTCTTGTTATTCTTGAATTTTGTTAATCTATGTTGGGATGACATTTTCTTATATGTCGTGTTTCTGTTTCAAAGCTTTTGATATCCTCCGATAAAGCGGCACATTAATTTCTTATTTAAAATGTAAAATATCATTTTACGTGACCACACTTTTCTTGACCGTTTTTGATCCAAGCTTGCAGTTCTTCAATAATTCCAATAATACGGGAATAACCTAAAGTAATACAAAACACTTCCAAGAAATAAATAACTTCATTTAATAATGCTTTAACTAGTCTCTTTGCTTTTTCGTATCGTTTCAATTATTAAAAAAAATAACATCACTAATCTGACGGCTATTCCAGATTCTGGTTTTATTGGAATATAATTATTTGTAGGGCATATTACACAAAAATTTTGGGCCTAAAAATTCTCCCTCGATATAAGCTTTAACTTTGAAAAATTACAGGCTTTCAGGTGCCTCAATTTCTTCAAAATGGGAGGAAATATTTCTATTAAGCCGACTAATATATAAATATTTATATTTTCCTCTCAATAAAATCTACTTGTAAAATTTAATTGAGTCTTCCAATATAAAACAAATAGTTGTATTACATTCAATTAGTTTACAATACCGTATCTTATTTATATATTAGGGTTATAAAAAGGGTAATAAATGTTATTATGTTAAGTATTATCCACCCATTGAATAAGCGTAGAACTGTATAATAGAAACACTTACTCTAGGTGACCGTGTTATTTGTTGTTTTGTGAAATGTTAGTGAAAATGATATTTTTTTATTTATTTCCTCCAGCAATAACTTGATTATAATTCTGATAACTGATTTATTAGAATATATTGTATGGAATTTGTTATTTTGTTTCAGAATGTCGAGGGCTGTCAGATATAAGCATGTCCTTCGCGAAATTCTCCGAAGCGGTTTCGACTTACCGACTGGAAAGCAGCAAATAGTTAGGTTAGTCAGCACTGGTGCTAATAATCTACATAAAGTAGCAGACTCGAAAGGTGCCACTTTCCTAGTATCTATGCCGAATAAATTGCGGAAAAACATGTGGTTGCAACGGCGTGACTATCTGCTGATTGAACCTATAATGGAAGGCAACAAAGTAAAGGGAGAAATCGTTAAAATACTTGGACCTGATGACATCAAATATTTTAAAAAAGAGAACGTATGGCCGGCAATATTTTCAAGTGATGGCAAGGCGAGACCTGAAGGGATTGCTTCATCATCAGTTAATAGAAATGAAGATCGGACAATTGAGTGTAGCTCAGAAAATAGTGATGACGAAGAAGAGAATGATTATTGAATAAAAAAAGAGTTTTGGCAGGTTAAATTGTATTTAGATATTTATGTTGTAATAAAAGATAATATAAATAATGAAACAAAAACATATCTGTATACACCATTCTTGATAAAATTAAAATTAGCCACTTAATTATCCCTAATGCATTTATCATATTTCCAAATCCATCATCGTTAATATTCATCCAGTCCTCATACTTTCTAACCTAATCCTCATATCTAATTCTGAACAATTGCATACATATAATATATATATATATATATATATATATATATATATATATGCACAACTGTTATTCAAACACAATAAAGCCTTCCTAGTGTTATTGTATATTAATTATTTACTGACCGATTGTCTGCATAAAATCATAATCAAACATTCAGAAAATTTAATTCAAGTGAATAACTAAGCTGATAATTTCCAATATATCTAACAATTGTTTATGGTTTCATGATTTGTGAATTTCTTCAATATGTCAGATCGAGCTAATCCAAACTAAATGTTTTATTAAGCATACCAGCTCAACAATTCTAAGAATAGGAACAAAATATCTGCAATGAATTACTAATTCAAGTTATGAGTAAAAATATCTAATCAATAGTTATTCCACCATTTAATTTTCTCCTTCAACTCTTATTGTCTTATCACTTATTATTATCGTCTTGCTATGAGTAACCCAATGCCTCATTCTGAAATATCCTATAAGTCTTATCTAAATATACAAATAGAAATAAAAAATCTTTCTCGATTTTATTATATGCTTTTAAAGATTGTATTATTTTAAAATCAATTCCAAAGTTCCATTAGCGGGATATCATTATTCCATTTAAATCTTATATTACCTAACAGTATAGGAAGATATGTTCTTCATGGCTCATAGATCATATCTCTAAACTATTTATGGATACTTGCCACACAGTTCCCTCTGTAATAATTGTACTGAATTACGTTAACAGTGAAAAAAACTACTACTGTTTTATGTATTTCATATATTTGATGTCTGATAAAGCTAACATCAAGCTGATTCCAAATTTGACATCAAGATCCCCGCTTCGTATGAGGACCGTTTGTTTTCGTTGAATCCTAGATTATATTTTTCATTTTTGAGATATTTTAACCACCGTACTAAAGGACTTAAACTAATGTATAATGTAGCTGCAACACGCTAATAATACTTTGAATATAAACCGTTGCAACTTAATATTTATGTTAACAGGAAAAATGTTTATGTTTCGATTTATCTTATGAATTTTACTAGCAAGAGGGAGTTCAATTACTTCATTCCTGTCCGAAGTAACTGTTTAGAGACGCGTTATGTTCTGTCTGTCTTCGGCATTTTCAATCAGCGTAAAAATAAGCACCGATTATAAATGTATAAAATAAACAAAGCGTGTACGTTTGCCAATTTATAACCTGTAGTTGTTAAACTAATATTTTGAAGCAGTTTGCAGACAGTTGACAACTGAACGACTTTTGTAGGCCGATTTGTTTACGGATTTGAACGTAACAAATATCATTGTATGTTTTTTTAAATTGAATAAAATGAGAAAGAAAGTGTTGTTTAATCCCAAAACGAACTTACAAACAACAGAAGGCAATACATTAAACATCTTAATGGCGTATGTTCACTGATGTTTTGGATAGACTATATTGTTTTAACAGGCACTACTTTTACAGTTAGTAAGGAAAGTATACCACGACATGAGGTCGCAATATATTGCATTCATTTTTAATCATCTAGATTATTTTTCACTAACATTTATATAACCACTTTTATAAAGTTTAAATCAAAACCGACACCATTAGTTTCTAAAAGTGTTTGAAGAGTTTCGGTAGCAGATTTTTTCCAATCAAATTACAAAAGTAGTTACTGTAGAATTATTGTTAAACATTTTGAAATGTAATATTGAAACATTGTTATTTTATGTAGAGAAATGTCGAAATCATCTAATTTAATATATAGGTTACGTTGCTTAATATTTGTGAAAATATGTAAACGGATACCAGGTTAATGAATACTGATAACACTGTTCAAAATAAACAAGTACACATATATATAGCTTTCTGGAAATGTATGAAATAATGTAACGATTACACAATTGCATTAATGCTCTCGGTAGTCTTTTCAAATTAATCAAGACATTTCATACACATAACATGACGAGGACTCAATTTTTGAATTCCGTAGACAAAAACGATGGTCCTTACATTCCTCATCACCTATATATCTTCAGAAAGATGAACAAGCGATAAAGATAAAATTTCTAGCCAGTTTAGGCGAATGCGCCGGGTGATAGTATACCCTCAGAATAATATCAAAATATGTTTGGTTAGCGAAATGGGATTTGATATTTTCGTTCAGGTTCCATTTTCCACAAATTGTCAACTGATAGCAGAAGATAATTTTTATCTTACGCTGCTTTATTATATTTTAAAAACGTAGCAAGGGGTTATTGAAAATTGTTTAATATTTATGACGATGAGTGATAACTTGATCCGCAATCTTTATAACCCGCTAAAGAAGCTGGTAATATTATGTGGGATTAGAAAGGAATCGCTCAACTCAGAGTTGTTCGTGCCTAACCAAATTATAAAATCTATTCTCTACTGTCAACAAAAACAAATATATCAAGTCACACACATATTTAGTGATCTGATAAAAATGGTAGTAACAGTAAGCGGTCAAGCTCTAAGACGGCCCTATATTTCTGAGATTGTCGCGTGTTGAAATTCTCTTTTAGCATGGTTGTAAATCTATGTCTCTAATTGTAATAGTTCATAGATAAGACAATAAAATCGCACATTCATCCCAGACACGCCAATGGCCAGATTGACGGAAACGTTCTGGTATGGCCTCCTAATCAGTTAATAGTTAATCTCAAACTATGAAATATTAAAGAGGTTAATGCGACGATAATTCACAGCTTTTGAAATACAAAACTATAAAATAAAACAACAAATATCATTAATATATGTTATATTTCCCAATATGACATATTATATAAGGGGTATATTTAATTTCATTAATACATATTATTGACATAATATTATAGTTTTCATTAATAGCAATTGAGTAACATATTTTATTAGATTTATTTAGTGAAATGTTGGGTATAAATTAACTTATGACGTTTCACTTCTGTACTTAGAACAGTTATATATAAAATATATATCAATAGGTAGATCTATTGAATAGATGGATCAAATATATAGTTATATAAATAAATTATTTCCGACCTTTCTAATATAACTTAAATTAGGGCCTATAATATTTTATTGCTATTATTATTTTACAATACTAAACTTATTATGTAGGGTATAAAAGATACAACATCTGACATTTTCAAGTCAGTACTAAGTTTCTATTGAAGTAGTGCATATTGCTGGATCATAACTTTTAACATTTAACATTTATTTTAAACAAGACAACAATAAAAGTTATAAACAAGGATTATTACCATATATACAATTCTGCTAAAAGGTAAGTGAAATTATTGTTTCTATATCTGCATTTATATATAATTGTAATATCTAAATTAATAATAACTACACACTATTAAAGTAATTAATACTTTTGTATTAAGATTAAAAACAGAGGAACAAATTTTTGACGTTTAAAAGCTCAGAAATATTTATTGAATAAAACTCTGTTGAGATTTTTACTGCTAATTAAAAGTAGAGTTTTATGCAAATTATGTAGTTAGTGTCATTTCTGCTAGAGCATATATTTTTTTACTTCTTTTATGTATTCATATAGACCATAGAAAATGAAAAATCTATGAAACCAATATATTACATAACTGTCAATATTCGATGTAATATTCATATTAACTCTTGATGCACAAATTAACGTATTTCTTATCTATAATACTAGGTTGGTGCTTTGTTAAGAAATACATTTACTAATGAACCCAGAAATTATTCAGAAGTCAATAGCACTTCAATTTACAGAAACATCTTAACAAGCTTTAATATCACATTTAGCACAATGATTTATTATGTCTCCTTAACCATATCGATTAATTAAAGTCCTTAACCAAGAACAATTTTTCTTATTTTCTTTATCTTCTCCAGACAACAAACTAAATCAATACTGTTATTTCAAAAATATGTATATCTTGTAAGCAGAGAAAGCAGACGATTCTTGTTATTCTTGAATTTTGTTAATCTATGTGGGGATGATATTTTCTTATATGTCGTGTTTCTGTTTCAAAGCTTCGATAAAGCGGCACCTTAATTTGTTATTTAAAATGTAAAATATCCTTTTACGTGACCTCAATTTTCTTGACCGTTTTGATCCAAGCTTGCAGTTCTACAATAATTCCAATAATACGGGAATAACCTAAAGTAATACAAAACACTTCTAAGAAATAAATAACTTGGTTTAATAATGCTTTAACTAGTCTCTTTGCTTTTTCGTATCGTTCCAATTATTAAAAAAAATAACATCACTAATTTGGCGGCTATTCCAAATTCTGGTTTTATTGGAATATAATTATTTGTAGGGCATATTACACAAAAATGTTGGGCCTAAAAATTCTCCCTCGATATAAGCTTTAACTTTGCAAAATTACAGGCTTTCAGGTGCCTTAATTTCTTCAGCACGGAAGGAATTATTTCTATTAAGCCGACTAATATATAAATATATATATTTTCCCCTCAATAAAATCTACTTGTAAAATTTAATTGAGCCTTCCAATATAAAACATATAATTGTATTGCATTCAATTAGTTAACAATACCGTATTTTATTAATATATTTGGGTATTGAAAAGGGTAATAAATGTTATTATGTTAAGTATTATCTACCCGTTGAAGAAGCATAGAAATGTATAATAGAAAGACTTACTCTAGGTGACCGTGTTATTTGTTGTTTTGTGAAATGTTAGTGAAAATAATATTTTTTTATTTATTTGCTCCAGTAATAACTTGATTATTATACTGATAACTGATTTATTAGAATATATTGTATGAAATTTGTTATTTTGTTTCAGAATGTCGAGGGCTGTCAGATATAAGCATGTCCTTCGCGAAATTCTCCGAAGCGGTTTCGACTTACCGACTGGAAAGCAGCAAATAGTTAGGTTAGTCAGCACTGGTGCTAATAATCTACATAAAGTAGCAGACTCGAAAGGTGCCACTTTCCTTGTATCTATGCCGAATAAATTGCGGAAAAACATGTGGTTGCAACGGCGTGACTATCTGCTGATTGAACCTATAATGGAAGGCAACAAAGTAAAGGGAGAAATCGTTAAAATACTTGGACCTGATGACATCAAATATTTTAAAAAAGAGAACGTATGGCCAGCAATATTTTCAAGTGATGGCAATGTGAGACCTGAAGAGATTGCTTCATCGTCAGTTAATAGAAATGAAGATCCGACAATTGAGTGTGGCTCAGAATATAGTGATGACGAAGAAGAGAATGATTATTGAACATAAAATGGTTTTGACAGGTTAAATTGTATTTAGATATTTATGTTGTAATAAAAGATAATATAAATTATGAAACAAAAACATATCTGTGTACGCCATTCTTGATAATATTTATATATATATATATATATATATATATATATATAAATTTGTATATTAATTATTTACTCATCATATGTCAATTTCTTCAATGTATCAGATCGAGTTAATACAAACCAGAGGTGTAATTAACCGTACCAGCCCAACAGTTCTAAGAATTAGAACAGAATATCAACAATGAATTATTAATGAAAGTTATGAGTAAATATACCTAATCAATTGTTATTCCAACATTTAACTTTTTCCTTCAACTTTTAATGTTTTAACACTTATTATTATCATTTTGTCATGAGTAAACCAATGCCACATTCTGAAATATCCATGTCTTTTCTAAATATACAAATTGAAATAATAAATCTTCCTTGATTTTATTATATGCTTTTAAAAATTGTATTATTTTAAATGAATTCCGAAATTCCATTGGACCTCTTCGCGGGACGTTTTTATTGCATTTAAATCCTATATTGCCTAACAGTGTACGAATATATGTTCTACATGCCTCATAGATCATATCTCTAAGCTATGTATGGAAATGTATAAAAACAATCAAAGCGCTTGCGTTTGTCCATTTTCAACCTGTAGTTGTTAAACTAATATTTTGAAGAATTTTGAAGACAGTTGACAACCGAACGACTTTTGTAGGCCGATTTGTTTACGTATTTGATCGTAACAGGTATCATTGTATGTCTTTTTGACTTGAATAAAATGAGAAAGAGAATATTGGCTAATTCTAAAACGACCTTACAAGTTACAGTAGGCAATACATTAAACATCTTTATGGCGTATGTTCACCGATGTCTTGGATAGACTATACTGTATTAACACTCACTACTTTTTTAGTTAGTAAGGAAACTGTACCTCGACAAGAAGTCGCAATATATTGCATTCAAATATTTCAAAAAGTTCAAATCAAAACCTATCAAAACTATAAAGGGAATACACTAATTAATACTTTTGTATATAGATTAAAAACAGAACAATAAAATTTTGACTTTTAAAAGCTTAGAAATATTTATTGAATAACTCTCTCTTGAGATTTTTAATGTTAAATAAAATTAGAATTCTATGTAATGGATAATAAATTAAATTCGACCACACTTTCTTAATTTAATAATGTTTCTCTCGTTATAGAGTAAATGGACTAATTTATAAATTATATATTACTAAACCTTGTGTTCACGATTTTTCAATATAATAGTCAGAAGTTAAAATAATAAATGAATATGTATTAAAATATATTCACACCATGTCAATACCTAACACTCATTAACATTGCTTAAATTGCGTTTAATTAAATTTAATTTCCAATATCTTTCAACAATCAAGAAAATATTAATAAGTGTAATTGACTACGCCACTGAACATTATAACAAAGTATCATAAGTAAGATTGTTTTCAGAACTGTAACAACTTCAGAGTATTAAATACATGGTCTTTCTTTACTCTTATGTTCTCTTATGTAAACATAAGTATGGTATAACAAATGAAGTAATACGTGTTGGTATATTAAAATAGAAAATTTAGGAATAAAATTTTGAACTTGATATTTTGCTTTAACATATATATTAAACCAATAACAAATCCAATTAATTATGCAATAACGAACACAATTAAATATTTTGGAAATGGACTGATAATAATTCATAATTCCTTCTATTTGTCCAATGTATTCCATCTATGCAAATTATGTAGTTAGTTTCATTCTGACTCCTGCCTTTTTTTTACTTCATTTATGTATATGTATGTATATATATATATAGTCCTTATCTTTTATCCATATTACTCACAAAAATATATATTACAAAGAAAATAAATTCACCTGCTTGATTAAAAAAAACATAAATTTTTATATAAAATAGCATTGTTATTTGCTTATTTACTTCACTCTTCGATACCGGCCTTCCAAATAGCTCATCGTTAGTTTATGTTCTATGACTTCCATTGAGTCCCTACCAAAATGATGAATCTCTGAAACTATTATATAACTATTAACATTCTATGAAATATTCATATTAACTCTTGATGCACAAATTAACGTATTTATTAATTAACCCAGAAATTATTCAGAAGCCATTTCCACTAAAATTTACACAAACAACTTAAACGAACTTTTAGCACCATATTAATTAATAGCAGTCCTTAGCAAGCAGTGATTTCAAATATTTAAATCTTATACGCAAAGAACACAGACAACTCCTATTATTCCCGAATTTTGTAAATATATGTTGAGATGATATTTTCTCATATGTCGGATTTCTTTTTCACTGCCCTTACTATTCTTAATCGTTTTTTGATACAAACTTGCTACGCTTCTCCTATAATTTCAATAATACGGGGGAATATCCCGAATACCAGGAATAAATAACACAAAGCAATGCTTAGAAATAAATAACTTCGTTTAATAATGTTTTAACGGCTCACTTTACGTTTCATATCGGTTTTATAGGAATATATTTATTTGTAGCGCATATCAAAAAAAACATTAGCCCTAAAAATTCTTCCTCGATATAAACTTTATCTGTGCAATATCTCAGGCTTTCAGGTGCCCCAATTTCTTCAGAAAAGAAGGCAATATGAGGCAATATTACCGCTAAGCCGATTAATATATAAATATTCACTTATAAAAATTTATTGATGCTTCCAATATAAAATAAATTATTGTATTGTATATATTAATATAACTTATATATATATATATATATATATATATATATATATATATATATTAAATGTTATTATGACAAGTGTTAGACAACTGTATAATAGAAAGACTTACTTTAGGTAACCGAGTTATTTGTTGTTCCTTGAAATGCTAGTGAAAATATTTTTTTAATTAATTGCTCCAGTAATAACTTGATTATTACACTGATAAACTGATTTATTTGAATAAAACGTATGCAATTTGTTATTTTGTTTTAGAATGTCGAGGCCTATTAGAAGCATGTCCTTCGCGAAATTCTCCGAAGCGATTTCGACTTACCGACTGGAAAGCAGCAAATAGTTAGGTTAGTCAGCACCGGCGCCAATAATCTACATCAAGTAGCAGGCTCGAAAGGTGCGACTTTCCTATCTATGCCGTATAAATTGCGGAAAAACATGTGATCACAACGGGGCGACTATCTGTTGATTAAACCTATAACGGAAAGCAATAAAGTGAGAGATCATGAAAATACTTATTCCTGATAACATCAAGTATTTTAAAAAGGAGAACGTATGACCGGAGAGATTTTCGAGTGAAGACAATGCGAGATCTGAGGAGATTCCTTCTTCTTCACTTAATAGTGGTGAAGATCCGTCCATTGAGAGAAGCTCTGAAAATAGTGATGACGAAGAGAATGATTATTGAAAATAAAATTGTTTTAATATGCTAAATCGTATTTATATATTTATGTTGTAATAAAAGAGAAGATTATATAAATAAGGAAACAAAAACATAACTTTGTACATTATTCTTGATAAAATTAACTAGTGAATTCTCCATAATACATTTACCAAATCTACAAAACATCTACATCATCTACATCATCATCCTGCTCTCATGCATTCTAACCTAATGCTCATGTATAATTCTGAACAGTTACACACATATATCGTTCATATACTATACAACTTCCTAGTGTTATTTTATATTAATTACATGCTCACCTTTAGTTGTTTCCACTCTCATCACACTGCCTTGGAAATTGTCAGCATTGAATCATAATCCCACGTTCAGAAAATTTAACTTAAGTGAAATAGCTAAGCTGTTTTCAATCTAATTAACAATTGATCACGATTTCATCTTATATCAATGTCTTTTTCTGTCTGGTCGAGTTGATCCAAACCGAATTTGTTATTAATCTTAATCCTAATCTTAATCATTCTCCAGCTCTAAGAGCAATATATATTATAACTAATAAAGTATAATCAATTGTTATTCCAACGTTTACCTTTTTCCGCCAACTTTTGTTGTTTTAGCATTATTTTTATTATCATCTAGCAATGAGTGACTGAATGTCTCATTCTGACATATCCATGTCTCATCTAAATACACTAATTGAAATAATAAATCGTCCTTGATTTTATTATATGCTTTTAAAAATTGTATTCTTTTTAAAGCAATGTCTGGAAATTTCATTAGGCATCTTCGCGGGATATCTTTACTCCATTTAAGTCCTATGTAAACTAACATGCCTCAAAGGCCATCTCTATAAGCCATCTATGGATACTTTCAAGACAGTTTCCTCTAAAATATTTGTATTGAATTATGTTAACAATCAAAACAACTACTCACTGTTTTTATACACTTCATATATTTGATCTCTGATAGAGCTGATATGAAGTTGATCGTGAGTCACCGGCTTCGTATAAGGACCGTTTCTGTTCGGTGAATCCAAAATTATAATTTTCATGTTGTGATGGCCGTACCAATGGACCCATACTTATATACAGTGCAGCTGCAACAAGCTAAAAATAATTTTAATAAAAACCGGTTAAACTGAACAACATGATCTATTATTTCAGATATTATATATTCGATACAACTATTTAACAATATATATAATTAAATAATAAATAGCAGTGAGAAACCGAATCTCAAGGTTTTCAGCAAAGCTTTATAAATTTATTACATTTCTGTCTATGAGTATGTTTCTTTTTTTCTCATTGAAACAAATACACGGGAGTCTCTTTCTAGAAAGCCGTTAAGAATTGCCCTGATCATTTGACATTGACATCATTTTATATAACTTATTTTCATCTCTTTGGCGATACGGTGTCAAAAGAGCGATGTTAGTTTGAGAGCGATTCGCTCATATATTCATTTTTGTGCCGCTTCAGCGATTTCGATATTGTAGAGCAGTCGTAAATCATGCTGCATTAATCTGAAAAATTGGTGATCAGAAAGATAAGGTATGCATAAAATACCGTTATCTATAACAAGTTTTGCAACGTTTGATCAAACGTTATCATGCAAAAAGATCGCTCAGAAGTCTTTGTGTCTGTTACTCAGTATCAAGTAATTGGAATTTCTAAAATAGTCAGTTTCAACGTAAACAGCTCATAATTGCTCTTACATTGATGCCTTGAAGCCCAACGCTTAATTTCACACTATATATAGTACGATTTTATAACCATACTATATGTATTTCTTCCTTTTTCCTTTAGAAATTTATATAAATATACAATGATTAAATTTATGAATTTATTTGCAATGATTTTCCAAAACTTAGGTCTATAAAGTAATTAATTAAAATAAGTGCGACAAAGTTCAAAGAACAAAATTTTATATAGTACATATCCTATTGCATTAACCATTAAACAGATAAATATTTATTAAATCTTTAAAATGTTCACAAATGTATTGTTAATAATTCTTAATTTCTTCTATTTGTCCCACGTGTTCCATCTATGCAGATTGTGTAGTTAGTTTCATTCTAAATTTTTAAAGTTTCTCAGTTTCATAGTAAAAATTCTCCCTCGATATAATCCTTAACCATGCCAGATTCCCACGTTTTGTATAAAAACAGAAGCAAAATGTTCGCTAAACCAATTAATGTATAGATGGCACGTATAATTATTGAATAGGGTTGAAATGAATTTGAATAAATATGAAAAAAGCTAAATTAATTTGGACCGATCCGATGTTGACATATATTGCAAGATTCTTCAATGCTTAAATATTTATAATATTAAATTTAATAATGATTTCTTACATTTTTTTGCCGCTTGAGTACATATGTATAATTTGGCGATACCATGGTGTATAGTTACGATCTCAATATGAATATAAACATTACATAACAAAATAAAATAAAAATAATGAAGTAAAAAGCTACATGATTAAACACATATATATGGAAATTTGTGCGTGTAAAAGAAAGATAGATTTGGATAGCAAAATTCGTGATCAGATATAATTTTGTAAGATAATGATTTCAAGAAATCTAACGAACTTGGGTAGATTTATCCTGCTGAACAAGTCTGTTTGTCATCGAGGATAGGTAGGTTCGGTATTCAATGTGGCCGAAGAGTTACATTATAAGAATATATGGTATACCCTAGCAAACGTTGGTTAAGGATAATCCTACCGGGATTTGAAAAGGAGAATAGAGGAGAAGAAGTCGTGTTTTATGGGACATAACTTGTTGCTATGTTCCATTAGGTCCCAGTTCAGTTGTATCATGCTCGTATTTACTAACTAGGATTTATCTGACCTGGACGAAGTGCTTAACGTGGTTTCCGAACCGAACCACGGTCCTAAGCCACTAGCCTCGGATTTCACAATCTTGCCATTTGGACAATCACAATTATAAACAATTATAAAAGAGGACTTCCTGTCACCTTGACCTCTGCGCTAGCCAAGTAGGTAGTCATGTCACTTAATTTGGATTCAATGTAAGGTAATATACATTTATATTGAAATGTATTTTAATAGTGAGAGCCAGTATTAATGGCGTCCTTGATCATAAGGCCAACCGTTTTATTTCCTTGCTCTTAGATTCATCGATGTAAATGTGTTTAGGTAGGGGTGTAAGTTCGGGTTTTACTGAATTTGATTTTCGAAATATCTTGTACCAAATGCTCTTTACTGTATACAAGTAGAGATTTCTTAATAGAAAAGGATAGAACGGTCCAGACGTGAAATTTTGGCTAATTTATATTAAGGAAGTGGGTGAAGCAGTTCTCTGTGCTACAACAATCATAAATACTACAGAGAGTCCTCTGTAGGCTCTGTTATTGACAAGTGATGACCTCCACTTGTGTGAGTGACACTTCGTCTCGGATCGCATAGCAACTTGATTTAAAGGATGATTTCCTAACAATATAATGGAAAACCAATGTAAGCCCTTTTCCAAAACATTGAGTTTTTTTATTATTATTAATTAACGACCCAACAGCCTCTCGGACTTTTTTATTTAGTCTCGATACTGAGTTATTTGATTATTAACAAAGATACTTTTTCTCTGAACTAGCAAAAGTAAGCCGTTTAAATCACAATACCTAGAAATATAAAATGGGAACTTAAATGGGCACACCCTTAACCATGCTTTGCGTGTCTGAAATAGTAAATGCCGGACGTAAGAAGATATAGTATAGACGATATTTTCCAATGGGATTCTGGTACAGCGTACAAACGGTTTTTAAGTATTACATTCTTTTAATTATACGAAATTTAAATGACAAAATGATAATGGACCCAAATATGGAATATCATTACTTAACGAATATGCAATTCCTAATTGTAATTTTATTAGTAAGGCTTTCATTAAAACGTCATTCAAACGTAATTTAAATTTTTAAGTTTATAGTTATAGTTTTATAGTTTATCCGCAGATGCCATTGAAACAAATAAATATGTACTTTCAACTTCAGGCTAGTAAGAAATATTATTTAATGATACTACGGACCTATTTAATTCAATTGTGTGCAAAGCTATTTCTATTTATTTATTGAAAATTACAAAACCAAATTGAACGAAAATCCTTTTTCAGATATTATATCTGCAAATGGGGATCTGTTTTAAAATGATTAATTGTATATGCTGAGCAAAGGCAATGTAATAAGAAAAATAATAATTAGGTGTTACTTTTTCTGATTGATGAAAAAAGCTAAAATCAATTGCATAGAATAAAAGTGAAAAATTGTGTATGGCTGCATATAATATGGATAGTGTCCAATTAAATACGTATAAAGAATATATAACAAAGAAAATGAGGTTTTGAGATAAATATTATAACATGCAATTATAATTATATAACATGCATTATTAACTGATTTTTGAGTTAATAGCAATATAATATTAGAAAATACATTATAAGTTATCAGATACTAGATATTGTCAAATGTCAGTTATTACTATAAATATTGTTTTTATGTATTTTAAGAATATTATATACTATTTGCTGTTAAGATTCTATTTTTTAATTTCCTTGTAATATAAATATTTTAAATCATGTTTATTAATTTCCCCTTGTAATAAATAAACCACTCTTGGTGCACCCTCGGATGATTTAGGCGAACAAAACTTGGCAAGAATTTTATACAGGGTAGATCGCATTATAAGTGGTATATATTCTACACTTTTAATAATACTTACATTAAATATAAGTTAAATTTGTCAATCTAACTTGCTGTAATTATAATAGCCCAAAAAAGAGAAATCTGCTTCTGAGAAATCGGTTTCTGCTTAAAATTGACTAATTTGGCCAAATAATAATAGATGGCGCATGACTATATATTTTTTGGCGGCATAGACAACCAGCCATACTCTACAACGCGCAAAGCCCAAAAATAAAACCGACAACAGCGAAGGGTATTTCTTCTTCTTATACTTTACACTGGCCGATTGTCAAGTGATGTAATTGGCACCATCGCATTCGGCCAGGTATAAATTCAAATTACAACCCTCAAAAAACCCTCTTTCTCATTTTCCCGCTGTAAGAAGAAGACCCCTTGTGTCGTGTCGGACCAGTTTCTGTAAATAAATAATTCCACATGGTCCTTGTTTTTGGTCACAAGTGAGCAAACGCGGCACCCACTTGGAAACATAGCTCTCTTACGGTCAAATGCTCACGCAATATGAATCCAACATGTTCTTTTGATATCTTAAGTCGAAATTCCTGACCAGGTTATACTTTCCAAATGGATGCAAAGTTATTTTCGTCAACGCTTGAATCTCGAAACGTTCTCGTTCTGCCATTTCGCTGGACAACGATGCGGATGTTGCTGGTTCTTTCTCCATGTTCTCTTCTTAGGTTGTTGTGGCTTTTCTTGTGTAATAATGTAGCCGGGTGGCATCGTGTCAGTAATCACGTGGACTAGCACAGTGCTCAGAAAAACAAAATGTTTGCAGAAAAATGCTCCTACCTTGCTTTCCAATCACGTCGGGGTCACCAATTTGTGAGTTCTATGCGATGCAACCCACACAATAACTTAGTAAAAAACAATGACCACGTGGAATTCTTTATTTACAGAAACTGGTCCGGTACGATACAAGGGGTACTTTTTCTGACAGTGGGAAAATGAGAAGGAGGGTTTTTCGAGGGTTGTAATTTGAATATATACCTAGCCGAATGCGATGGTGCCAATTACACCAATTGACAATCGGCCAGTATAAAGTATAAGAAGAAGAAATACCCTTCGCTGTTGTCGGTTTTATTTTTGGGCCTTGCGCGTCATCAATATGTATTCCACAATAATAAAATTATAATAACTTATAGCTATAGTTTACACTAAAGGTATACACTTTATATAAATTCGTATGGTTTGGTTCGGTTCAATCTCCTGACATCCTGCGCGCTGTCCAGCAGTTACATTGCTTCTACGTTACTATGATTTAATAATCTTCTTTAGTGTTTCACGACGAAATCTTGGAGTTCGCAAATTCATTTAATTTCCAGGTCATCGTGCAGTTCTTCGTTGGTTACCTAGCGATAGGCATTGGTAATCAATCGAAGAACATTGTTTTGATAGCGTTGTATGACTAGTTGATTTGAATATTTGTGACTAGTTGATTGTGTAACCCCATATTTGCACCCCATAAGTCCAAATTGGCTTTATAATTGTCTTATAGATCAACATCTTTAATTTTAGATCAAGTTGAGAGTATCTTCCGACTAACGAGTATAGTTGTTTTATTTTGGTTTTGATGTGTTCTTGTCTAACGTGATGTTTCTAATTTAATTTTCCGTCAAGATGGATTCCATGGTATTTAGCTGATTCTGCTTGAGAAATCGGACATCCACTGAGTGATATAATTAAGTTTTTATTATTTCGCCGCAATGCAAAATTAACGTGGACAGATTTGGAGCTACTAAGTTGAGTTTTCCAATCTTTCGACCATTCGTAGATTTTGTTGACTGCCATTTGTACTTTTTCTATTGCCCTAGGCAGTGATATGTCGTTTGCCATAATAATTCTGTCGTCAACAAAGATTCCAAGTAGTGTTTTTTTTGTTGATAGAATGTCAGCAGTGTAGAGCAGATATAGGAGAGATCCTAAGACGCTACTTTATGGAACTTCAGCCGAAATAACTTCAAATGTCAAGAACGCCCTTTCGTGCGATACTCTAAATTTTTTTCTGAAAAGGTGACTTCAGCAATTATCAATAGTTACGCGGTAACAATTTGCTCATCTTACAAATTAATCCCAAATACCAAACCCGATCAAAAGCTTGTGAGACATCCAGGAATATTACAGGGCAGTATTTCGTTTCCTCAAACGCTTTCTCACTAGCCGCAGTTACTCTGTGCACTTGATCGATTGTTGAATGGTAATTTCGAAAAGCAAACTGGAAATTTGGTATTATTACAAAAATTTAACACGTTTAAATATTAGTTTCTCAAATAGCTTTGATATTGCAGGTAGTATATAACCATTAAAATATATAAAATTTCAGTATATATTATAGCAATAAATTATTAGTTAGACTAAATTATACGAATCATGTTGTTTTCCATTATAATCACTAAGACGTAGTAATTTCGCACGAATTACAGCCAATAAAAATTTTCCGATATTTATCTTTTTGAAATAATATTTTTATTACTTCTAATAATTTAAAATGTTATTTTTGTTTCATGATTAATTTATTTAAATTATTATTTGTGTTTTTAGACATGATATAAACTGAAATATATTTTTGGGAACACATTTCCAAATAAGGCTACACACACAATTTATATATGCATCAATTTTGTAATATTTTAAGACAAAAAAATGTATATATTTGCAAATTGGTGATACACAATGCATGTTTTAGAAGAATTATTGTTAATAATTTGCATGAGTTTAGTTATATATTCTGCATTTTTAATTTAATTCAAGTCTGTGTTGTTAAGTATGTCCCTGCGGATTAATTTGCACAAAGTAGAGAGAAAACTCACACTTATATTTTTATTCAACGTGAATCTTCTCATACTCTCCAACAGGATTATCATAGCCTTTTGAATAAAAGGAAATTATTTAATTCCTCAACTGTTTAATTCTAATTCAACATAAAGAAGTCTTTATGGATTTATCAATCAGAATGTGAAAATTTACTGATTATACCATTTTTTTATTAAAACATATTTATTAGAACCTACTCTGTTATGTCATTAAGCTATTATTTATCAAAATAATACGTAGACAGGTGTAAACAAATTATATATTTGAACAGAAAACAAGACGTAAAACCATACATTAGTAAGTTGTTCACTTATAGGTAAATAAAACCGAATATTCACCAAATTTAGGTACAAGCTTACAGATAAAGTGACGAAAAGGCCAAAAAATTGTAACGAATGAAAACATTAATATTATTAATTAATTCAATCCCAACACAAAAAACATTTCTTCATAATTTTAATACTTAAACTTAAGTAGAAATAAGATATATAACTTTCAATTGATTAAAAAAATTAAATGTTTAAACTAAATTTAATTCAAATATGAATTAATAGTTATTCGTATATTGTATAGGTATTTTAATAATACGAAATAAAATAATATATTTTTGAACGTTTAAAATCATGTTTTAGAATTTTTGAATAGTTTTAATGTTAGCCAACAAAAATTTTTCGTTCTTTTGAAATATTTTATATGTTACCGAAATGTTTTCCGTTTCCAAAACCTTAAAGTATATTAGCTTAACCTTAGATGACACTAGCATCAAATATTGTGCTAACGATTTGTATTTTTAGTATTTACTAGTTTTTGCATAAACACCACCTATAATTAACTTTCTAGAGCCATCACATATCTGTCCTAGGCTTTAATACTCTCGGACTGTATAATATCAATCCAAGAGCGGTAGTGCTCTTGGATCAAACCGCAGGTTTGATGCTAACGTTCGATGTTCGGTTGCCTAACGTGCCTCTCGGTTACTCAGTTCACTTGAATACTAACTTTTATAGTATTTAGTTCACTGAAAATGAACAAATGAAATGTATCTATTTTATGAGTCTAGGGGTCTAATTAATTAGCATATTTAGATAAATTTTAAAAGCTTATTATGTATGAAAATTAATTGTAAAACGAAAACGTATATAGGACAAAATGAAACATATGTTGTTTAAGGACGAAAAGAACATGCATACTTTCTCTCTTATCAAGTAGAACTCGAAATAATGAGAGCGCAGTCCCATATATACGGACTTCCAAGTATGTCCATGGAAGATCTCCGATTGCGATTATAAGTAGACATACATCGAGAAGCGCGTTGATCTTAAAAAATCTAGGAACTTTAATCTTTTTGGAATTAGAAATGTTAACATCTTAACAATGTTAATAAATATTATCAGGCTACAGAAAGTGTTAAGATGTTAACATTTCTAATTCCGAAAAGATTAAAGTTCCTAGATTTTTTAAGATCAACGCGCTTCTCGATGTATTCGTCTACTCCTTTAGTTGACAAGATAGGTGAAGAGCTATGAGAAGGGATTTTTTTTATTTGGAAGCGGTACGCGCGGAAGTCGCACTGAAAAAGGAATAGCCAGGGTTTTACTCAGGTTAATTTGTAGTCGCCAGAACTGTACTACCACAAGACCGCATGGTTGAGCTAAGCTTGAACACGGTAGATAAAAAGATGAAGTCGTACTGGTTTTATATACCCTCGAACCAATCCTCACGCACTGCCATCAGTAGATTCCTCTTTCGGTGTATATGTGGTGGCCTATCGAATCGTAGTGGTAGCTACTAATTGTTGAGAATATTAAAGTACATATTACTTCAATGTTTTACGCTGAATATTGTTAAAATTCAAATTGATACTGGTTTGAATAACAATTCAATAACAAAATAGGATAAACAATTATTTATTACATTTTTAATATAATTAATACTGCTACATAGACGCAGTATAATCGCATTAGTTTTAATAATGTTATAAACAAGCCAATAAAAACTTTCCGATGTTTGTTGTGTTGAAATAATATTTGCACCAGCCCGATACATTGGAATTTCATTTTATTTTTTATGATAAATTTGTTAAAGCTCTTGTTTGTTTTTAATCCAATCCTAGACTGTATGATTAATATGAGCGCTAAAACAAAAACAAAACACAGTTTAAGTCGACAGAGTGTCTGGAGAGTCGATGATCTTTGTAATGTCACGAAACGGTCCGCCAGCTGAATTAAAATTAGAGATGAAGCTGAATATCCGTTTACGACTCGTTTTTCGTTTTGTATATACATTTGTATGATGTTTATTCTATTTGATGTATCCGGCATAAATTAAAATCCGCATCGGATACCAAATATCCGAATAATTATAAAGAATAAAGATACTGACAGAAATAATAATTGTGTTATATCATGTAAGTTATGCAATATGAAAGGGGTTTAAAAATATTAATTTCATTGAAAACACTGTTTTATTATGGAAAGAAGACTTATTCAACAGCGATACAGAACGATGCTGATATTTATTTATTATAAAAGAGACCAAACATCTCTCGGCTATTAGTATTTAATATCTCACTCGTTCCATTCTTAAAAGACAGATAGTCTATCCAAAGTTGCTGTGAACACACGTCATCAATATGCTTAATGGATTGCCTGCCATAATCTGTAAATTCGTTTTCTGATCAGAGAATATTTTCCTTTAACGAATATGTAAACGAACCAGTCTGTCAAAGTCGTGCGGTTGTCAAACGTATGCAAAATTTTTCAAAGCAATAGTGATATAAGAGGTTATAAACCGGCAAACGTTGTATTAACGCTTTGCTTGTTTTGATAATTTCAAATCGCTGGTTAATATTACTCTGATTAAAAATACCGATTCCAGACAGAAAAGATTGCGTCCTCTAATCAGTTGCTTCAAACAGGAATGAGATAATGGAGGTTCCTTCGTGCCATAAAATTCGTTAGAGAGGTAAACAATTTTATTGTTAAATGTTAAATTGCTGAGATTTTTATTGAAAATGTTTTTAACGTGTTGCAAGTGCACTGAATATTAGTATGGGCACAGTTATTAAAATATCTTAAAAAATTAAAAATATCATCTTGAATTCACGAAAAAAAAGATCCTCATACGAAACGGGTGACGACTCAAGATCAGCTTGTTATTAGCTCTATCAGAGATCAAATATATGAAATGTATAAAAACAGTGCGTAGTTTATTCAATATTAACATAATTTAATACAATTATTTCAGAGGAAATGGGAAAACTGAGAGATGTGTGGAAAGTATCCATAGATAGCTTAGAGCTATGAGATATGGTCTTTGAAACATATAGAACCCTTCGTAGACAGTTAGGTAACTTAGTTATTCACTTGAATTAAACTTTCTGAATGTGGGATTATGACTTAATATTGACAATTTCCAAGACAGTAGGACTGGAAGGAACTAAAGGTGAGTATATAATTAATATACAATAACTGTAGGAAGTTGTATTATAAAGTGTGAACAATATAAGTGCATAGATATGTGTCTAATTAATAGATATGGCAAATACATTAGGGCTAATTCAGTAATTAATTTTATCAAGAATAATGTACACACGTAGTAACAGGAGCAAAAAATTACAGTAATATTAAAATGATTTGACAAGGATATAAACTATCAAAGGAAACAACTTACTTGGATATACAATTGTAATCGAGACGGATTAGGCCTCCAGGGGATACCACTACATAAAAAAAAAACGCCTAGAAATCTACCTCATGGGTGGTGAGGAAAAGAATTCGATGTATATATAACAAAACAACTCTAACCTATAGACCATTGTGGCTGTTTAATTAACTGCAGTTTAAATTATTCGATAATATATGCATTGGGTGTATTATAATTTTAAAATAAATTACATTTTACAACATTTTTATTTCATTATTTTATTTAGATTAGAAATTTTGTTATAGGTCAAAGATACAATAAACTTTATTTTGTTTTGTTTCTTTTTTATGTTTTAATGTCATAAACTGAGATGATGCATGTTCAGAGTAACTTATAACCTCGATGTCTCTAACACACTGCAGTCCGTAGCTAGTGTCGTAACAGTCACGCGATATAACATATAGCTATTAAAGAAACGACTACAGAGATATATATGGCCCTTATCCCATCTGGACAGTTTATAGTTTATTGTAAGCGGCTAATAAAATTATTTTTGAGTATCGCCTGCAACTTTGTCCACCAGTTTGCGTTTGTTGTTTTTTTTGTCACTCCCACTTCAACTAATTTATGGATGATAAACTGAATTACTACAATTCGGCTTGGAGATTATACTCCGTAAATTGAAAGCTTTTATCCAAATTCTTGTAGATGATTTTAGTTCACAGCAACTTCAGTCCGCCTTTGGTGGTCTACAAATTAAGTTGTGATGCATATGTCGGGAAGCCATGGACTAGGGGTGTTTTCCAAAGCATGGATGTTTCTAACTTGTAGTAGTTTATGACTAGGAGTTTTTGAAGACGTCAATCCACATTTTGTGACTTTACCCGTCCTGCTGCGATACTTTTGCTCGAACATCATATAACTGCACCAAGGAATGCTTCGAATAAATGTGGAACGATAGTCGATCGCCGCTAATTGAATGAATGTAAAACAGAATAGGCTTATGATTTCACCGGACGCTTGCCGAGCATTAAAAGTTATTAAAATTAACGAAACGAGTTATGAAATGAGTGAGAAAGGTACTTAAAATACAAAAACTATTAATTTATTTCAAAATACTGTTTTATTTTATGGAAAGAAGAAACAAATTTTCCAGCCCGATTTCTCTAATATAGTGTTGTCCGAAGCCCAATGCAATAACAGTCCCGCGAAGTAATATGAAATGTAATTTAATCAACCTTTTTAATTTGTTCCTCGATTGCCTATTGCCTCCCACTGCCTATTGCCTTCATTCATTCATCACTTGATGGTGTTTAATGTTTTAGTTTTACAAAAAAAAATCATCGATCAGAGCGTCAGAATAGTTTGTAAAATAAGTTCTTGCATTTTGAATTGTGCTCCAATAGTGGTTCTGCTTAGCTACGTGTTTGTTATTTACCATTTTATGAAGCCTGTGAGTAAACCGATTGGTTAATGTTCTCCATGACTTCTTAATGACTCAAACTTGTCTTCAAACTTTTTGGTGCATTTTAGATGATGGAAATGCTTGGCAACTCATTTTAATGGTGAAATTCTAACTATAGCCAAATCACCGGCTCCATTCCCGAGAAACATTCCACACCACTATGGCCCTAAAATTCAAAACCATCTGATTGCTTCGAAAAATCTCTCAAATATTTGCAATTTTGATATAATATGAAACGAGATTCTACAAAGCTCAGTAATTATAATTACAAATTAATATAATTTAAGGGAGTCTGATGGTGGTAGCCACAAAAAGCCTCTGACAGTTGAGGATATAAAAATAAAAGACAAAGCAATAGATATAAAGCAACAGTTAACTTTGAATTAAGTCACAATACTTGATGTTTCCCTTTTAGCTTAACCGTGGCTCTGTAGCTGTTGTATTGATTGTTTATACAAAATGATAGTCCAAGGAAAAAATTGCATCATTCCTTAACACAAGGTTTTAAGAGCATTTTATTCTAATTAGAGCTGCCGAGGTTATACAGGTATAATATTAATATCACCGGATATTTAGAGAAAATGGAATACGCCATAATTTGAAGACCAGATGTATATAATTAGACAAAAGATCCTTAAGAAGATCCGGTCAAAACCCAACACCCAACGCCTTGGAACCATTTCGATGACACCATTGCAGATGGAACTATTAAAATCGCCTGAGCCAGTTTTATTAACAGACAATTTTGTAGAATTTTTTAAAGAAGGAAGCAATGTAAAGTAATATAAGGGAAGTGTTTAAATATTATCTGAGAAAACAGCTCAAATGTACGGGAGTTTGTAGTTCATGGCGCTACCAAAGGCTGATTACTGTAACTCAGTTGCAGACTATTAGATTTTGGAGAGACCAAAATTTGAAAAAACCACTTCATGCAAGTTATACCATGAAAGTTTGGGTTGTTTATGTTAAAAATGTATTATGTTATTTATATTAATATACGACTGAAAGAGCAGTGTAGTCTGTGTAGTCGTTTCAACAAGTCCTCACTTCTTTCCGTAAAAATTAAATATAATTTAAGAAAAATAAAAGCTTATACCTTTAAACCCTATATTTAGGAACATACTAATTTTCTCTGGATCAATATGGCTTTACCTGAGGAGATTTTGTTATTAAACACCCTCTTTGGACCATCTGATAAGTTGTTTTACATCTTGACATTGAAAAACACTTTATTTCGGATGTCTCTATCTGATGATACTTTAGTCACGCTTATTAAACCAATTACACTGGAGCAAAAGTTTTATCCACTATAGTTATCAATCAAGTATCCAATCTAAATGATATATTTTTTTTGAACTTTAACGTTATCAGTTAGAAGAGCATTATTCAAGAGCGGTAGATCCATGATACCTCTCCTATAACTTTTCAATACTTTTAGTTCATTGACACATACTGATGTAATTTTCCCTTTTTATTTCATTTGAACAGCTCCAAATAACACCAAATCGTCGATTCGTGGTTCTTTTTGGGTCGGTGTGAACAAATGCGGCATGTAATTTGAAAAATAATACTGTAAATAAGAAGAAAAGGTAATATTCTGATATATTTAAGTCATTCTCGGTCAGTTTCATATCACTTCATTACACGGTTTCCGAAAACTATTTTACGGATTATTTTTATGTTTTTCACAACAGCTTTAGCATGCTGTATTTTAAGAATCTAGAGTCTTCGCCATCACTGGTGTCTATTCAATTGCATATTAATTCAGTATATCAATTAATAGTTGTAATAGTATCAACAGTATCAATTTCCTTGGTATAGAGTCTGTATAGCTCCTATTAAGGCAGTGTTAGGTTTTAACATTGGTTTCCCATTAAATAAACATTGTTATATCACCACACTTTCGTGATTTATCGACTGTTTAAAATATAACGAAATTTTATCAATCAAAACCAACGCATCCAAGGTTAAAGATTAGTAATATATAAAGCTAATATATAAATTTTATGAGTATTTCAACAATAGTACATTGATGAGTCATATTTGAGTAATTGATCTGAGTAATATTTGAATATAACACTCACTTTTTTGTTTCGAAGAGTGCCGCTACGGTTACGAAACCTGTACACTTGATGATTGGAAGAATGTGGTAATACCCGACGAATCACATTTTACATTGTTTACTACAAAAGATTTATTCGAACAGCCTGCTTCCTACAGTCAAGCATGGAGGAGGTTTCTTTGTGATTTGGGCGGCAATAAAATGGTATGCAACTGGTCCTCCCATTTACATCACTGATTGTATTACTTACTATTACTAGAATATTGATGCCAAAGACTACCTATATTACTATATTCAAGAAGATTATGTCATCATACACACAGCAAAAAGATTTAGTCTTGCTTTGAGAACCATCAGAATATTATCAAACATCTCTGGCAAACATAATCGCCAGATCTCAATATAATTAAACTGTTACGGGAATATTAGAGGAGATAGTGGTAACTAGATTTCCATCACCAGCATGATTGAAACAAATGGAGGATGTTATAGTACAATAATGAGAAAACATAACATGGAAAATTATTGAAAGTGCCTCAAGCAAATGGCGACTCAACAGCTTATTAATAAATAAATATTGCGTATATATCACATATTCACATTATTTTGTTTCTTTCTCCTAACTGTTTACGATACCTCTGTACTTGCGGAATTTGGAGCCATGTCCTAACTCCTGAGCCCTAAAATGGTGTCTGTAACTTTCTATCGTATGTAATTGTTTTTACTGTTAAAAAATTAAATGTATGAGTCTCACAGTACTTTTTTTGCAGATAGCCACCTTTTTGTATTAACGCTTTGCTTGTTTTGATAATTTCAAATCGCTGCTTATTATTACTCTGATTAAAAATACCGATTCCAGACAGAAAAGATTGCGTCTTCTAATCAGTTGCTTCAAACCGGAATGAGATAATGGAGGTTCCTTCGTGCCATAAAATTCGTTAGAGAGGTAAACAATTTTACTGTTAAATGTTAAATTGCTGGGATTTTTATTAAAAATGTTTTTAACGTGTTGCAAGTGTACTGAATATTAGTGTGGGCACGGTCATTAAAATATCTCAAAAAATTTAAAATATCATCTTGAATTCACGAAAAAGTAACGGTCCTCATACGAAATGGGTGACGATTCAAGATCAGCTTGTTATTAGATCTATCAGAGATCAAATATATGAAATGTATAAAAACAGTGCGTAGTTTATTCAATATTAACATAATTTAATACAATTATTTCAGAGGAAATGGGAAAACTGAGATATGTGTGGAAAGTATCCTTAGATAGCTTAGAGCTATGAGATATGGTCTTTGAAGCATATAGAACCCTTCGTACACAGTTAGGTAACTTAGTTATTCACTTGAATTAAATACTAATAACTTAATACTGACAATTTCCAAGAGAGTAGGACTGGAAAGAACTAAAGGTGAGTATATAATTAATATACAATAACTGTAGGAACTTGTATTATAAAGTGTAAACAATATAAGTGTATAGATATGTGTCTAATTAATAGATATGGCAAATACATTAGGGATAATTCAGTAATTAATTTTATCAAGAATAATGTACACACGTAGTAACAGAAGAAGCAAAAAATTGCAGTAATATTAAAATGACTTGACAAGGATATAAACTATCAAAGGAAACAAGAACTAAACGTAAAAAGGTAAATATGCTCTCTAATGAAAGTAAAATATATTACTTGGATATACAATTGTAATCTAGACGGATTAGGCCTCCAGGGGATACCACTATATAAAACAAAACGTCTAGAACTCTACCTCATGGGTGGTGAGGAAAAGAGTTCGATGTAAATATAACAAAACAATTCTAACCTATAGACCATTGTGGCTGTTTAATTAACTGCAGTTTAAATTATTCGATAATATATACAATTTTATATTATTTAATATATTATAATTTTAAAATAAATTACATTTTATAACATTTTTATTTCATTATTTTATTTAGATTAGAAATTTTGTTATAGGTCAAAGACACAATAAACTTTATTTTGTTTTGTTTCTTTTTTATGTTTTAACGTCATAAACTGAGATGATGCATGTTCAGAGTAGCTTATAACCTACACTATTACTATACTATAGTATTACTAGAATATTGATGCCACCATAAACTACCTATATTACTACATTCAAGAAGATTATGTCATTATACACACAGCAAAAAGATTTAGTCTTGCTTTGAGAACCATCAGAATATTATCAAACTTCTTCTCTGGCCAACATAATCGCCAGATCTCAACATAATTAAACTGTTACGGGAATATTAGAGGAGATAGTGGTAACTAGATTTCCATCACCAGCATGATTGAAAAAATTGGAGGATGTTATAGTACAATAATGAGAAAACATAACATTGAAAATTATTGAAAGTCCCTCAAGCAAATGGCGACACAACAGCTTATTAATAAATAAATATTGCGTATATATCACATATCCACATTATTTTGTTTCTTTCTAGCTGTTTACGATACCTCTGTACTTGCGGAATTTGGAGCCATATCCTAACTCCTGAGCCGCTAAAATGGTGTCTGTGACTTTCTATCGTATGTAATTGTTTTTAATGTTAAAAAATTAAATGTATGAGTCTCACAGTACTTTTTTGCAGATAGCCACCATTTTGTAATTTGTTTTCTCTTTATTTTTAGTAGGCCACTTTCAATATTCTTATAATATGTTGTTTTAAATTTTGTCATGTCAATAAGCTCACTCCTTCCAACTTCCAACTTTGGCAACTTATTTAATTTTCAATCTTTATTTCTACTTTTCTATAATAAATAAATTAAATTAGAAATATACTCTAGCTGTGTTAAGCTCCTTAAAATGCATTTTGTCTTATGCAATTATTAATATCATCAATCAACTTTAATTTAGTATTAACATGACTGCTTAACAATCATTGTTAGTAACCATTTCATTAAAATCAGATAATAAGTAACGTATGTCTTTTATAAACATTATATTCTAACCGGTTGTAGCCGGTTTATGATCTGTAGAAATATTTAAAAGTAAAAAAAATGCCATATTTTTTGCTTTTGTTTGCTTTCTAATATATATAGAAACAATACAGTCAGTGATATAATTGATAATCAGGCTATTTATAAATGACAGATATTCATATATATTTAACTATTCATACAGTTTATGTTTTTGCACCTTCTAATAAGTACCAGTATCAACACCTATCTGACAAATTGTGAAATAGTAAGAGTTTTTAAAAGTGCAAATTATCTTTGTATATTGTAAAAGCTATTGTTAATATGTTATATGTTACGGATAAAAATGTAAATCGAAAAATATTATACTTTTAGTTATTCAAACCCAACAATATCAAATTTAAATTATCGCACTTTGATTATTTTGGGGCAAGTTTAAAATATAAATGTTACATTGCCAACTAGAATACAACAGAGACTAAAATAAATAATTAAAATGCGCTTCATACTTTTTACTAATTTTGTAATTATCTCTAAATATTAGCTTTGGAGGTTTACCTATTAAACTTGTCTTCATATAATTTTTCAAACATGTGAATACACATTTTGGTTCAAAGATGTATAACCTACTAGATTCTTAAAAGCAGACTGGGATTTTAGAAATTGAGACTGGTGATATCAAACAAAAGAAACCAGGTAGAAAACTTCTCCGTCACCCACGTTGTCGTTTCGAACATCGATGGTTTAATAAAACGAGTCGAATGTAAAGTTTATATTAAAAAACTGATTTATTTAACATATATTAGTATGCGTTAATAATCACAAAGCAATAACATCTAACTAGTTTTCCTATTTGCGTTGAAAACGAACAACAAAACACTTGCGAATCAAATACAATCGGTTTGAAAGCTATCGTCGCGTTATGGCAACTGCGCATTACTCACGCTAACTCCCGTTTCGTTTCGTTTGAATCAATCAAGGACACACGTGGTGGTCGGCGATGGTATAGCGAGATAGGCGGAAACAGCTGGTTTCGCTCGAATATCCACATCGGCATACGCTTTTGTGCTTTGTGCAGTTTTAGGTTGATTTTTGAGCTTTCGACAGCTTTTACCAAACATCTCCGATATACCGGTAACGGGTTGTTAGTGTTATTTTTCGCCATTTTACTTTCAGGTAAATATTAATTTAGTTTTCGCTTCATACTAGACAGTTTCGCGCATTTTCAACGCGACCACTTGTTACTTTTTGTTTTCAATTTTTACCGAATTTTTGACTGGCAACATCGCTTTACATATATTTATGCCTACATATTTCCGATTATTAAAGTATATTGACCTGGTAAAATTAAAATAAATCCATTCTCTCCATTATATATATATATATATATATATATATATATATATATATATATATTCAACCCGCTAATAACTGAAGTATATAAATAGTTAAAAATTAAAAAATACGCGGACCGCAAAAAGTTTTGACATTAGTATATTTATGATTACTTCTGAATTATCAAATTGATATGGCAACAATGCTTGAAATTGACAACGATAGTTTTGATTCAAATCCAAGTGAAACTTATCCAACTTATTTAGCGAAAAACAAACATTGTAGTGTTTGTTTACATATATTACCATTTAAATGGAAATCCAATTTATGATAATTGTTAAGTACATCGAAATAGTGGCAACAATCATAGATATTTTCGATTATAATATAAATATAATATTCACTCTAAGAGCATAAACAAAAAATAGCTGTTATTTTGATGATCTATTTTTATATTCTCTCCATGTGGTTTTAAAATTTAAAAATAAACTTATTTAGATCTATTCAATCTAATTTTATACAAAATAAATTGTGCGGATACCACTCGAAATGTTGTTTTGTAATTAAGATTATTCAAAATATCTAATAAATTTATAAACTGTTTAGGCATTTAATTCATGATTTTATGATTTATTGTACTACCTTTGTTTTGCACATTACATTATTATACAGTATTTAATTAGCCAAATTATGTTTAATATCGCAACCGTGAAAGTCGAAACGGCAACCTCGCCTTGAACTTGACACTTTTAATTCATCAAGGCCTAATCGAATTTTACGTTCTCTTTGATAAGTTTTTCTTAGAACAAGCATGTGTAGGTTTTTAAATAAACATAAGGTACATAATACATAATATGTACATAATTTAAGGTAATTTAAGGTACATTATTTTATGATTGTTTTATTCATTTAATCCAATTATTAAACAAACACACGGATACATTTCTGCGTGTTTATTTAGATATTTAACCATTTTCGTATTACGAGACTTGATTACTTGTGTTTTTGTCAGTGAAATATGTATGCACAGTGTTTATTAACACGAAGCTGCTTTTTTCCCTGATCACATTGATGATTGTGTTAGGAAGTCATGCTAATATGGCTGGGGGATTAATTTCCGAAAAGGGTCCTGAACTTTAATGTGTGTGGGTGACAACGACAGAGCTGACACAAAGTATATATTTCATTTCCATATATAAATAAAGATATCATAAATGAATCTGGATAGATATTAAAAAAGGCACGGCAAATTTATAGTTGAAACTATAATACCCGAAACCAGCTTCGTTGCAGGTTTGCGTATTTTGCAACCACGAACGTTAGGGATTCAAAGCCCGCTCTGAACATCGATGTTTGTAATTGTTTAGACACGAATATAAAATCTTCTACGAAATAATCAATCAACCAATCGAATAGCTCAGATACCAAATATTATAAGGTCCACGTGGATTACTCGCTAGTCGATAGGCTTCACGACTTGTCAAATTCACACCGAGAAATTTTGTTTTCAACTTATTGTGTCTGGAAAAGAAGTTAGAAAATAATAATGAAGTTAAAATAATAAAATACAACAGTTAATCCAGGTGTTCCATATATTTGCGTGTAGCTTGGTAAATTTATGCTAAAACAAATTTGACTTCATGAACTAATAGTTTAGTTTCCTGAATAATTACGATAAAAAGAAATGTTTTTATTTTATTCGAAAATATTTTAAAATATTGCTTATTAGTAATATCTATTAATATATTAACTTAAAAACTGTTAAACAAACTTAAACTCACTTTAAAATTCAATCCTTTTATATTTCTCTGCATAAAATAGTAGTTGTTCATTTAGTAATATTAAGTTATTGAATATACAGATGTTCATCATGGAACGGATTTTCTCAATCACATATTTTATATAATATCTACATAATATTTTTTTCAATTTGCTGCCGAATAAAAAATCTATCAAAGCCTTTCGAAAATCAACGGCGATACTACTTGGTCGTATCCCAATTGTTAGTTTTGGCTTCAATAATTTAAAAGGGACAGCATGAAGCACCAAAATATTTCGTATAATTGCTAGACTTATTGAACGAAAACCCAGCACTCACAGAACATTTAAATAATTTAGCAGTGTATGAATCAACTGTGTTCAGACGTTTACATGAGATGGAAAAGATTCAAAACCCTGGAAGATGTCTACCACACGAATTGAGATCATTTCAAAACCGCGGCTGAAAGGAGTGTTGCTTGATGAAGAAGTTGTTGCGAAGAAGTGATGATTTGGCTGGAAGAGCAAAAAACGATGCGTGGTTCTAGGAGAGCATCCATATCGACAAGTCTTGCTGTACGTATGTTGGAAATAGCAAGGTGTAATCTATTATGGGCTGCTGAACGGAATGAAATTGTTAAAGCAAATATCTACTAAAGTGAATTAAATAGATTAAATGGCATATTAGAGCAAAAAGACTATCAACAGCGAGCGACAGACACAAAGTGATGCTCTTGCATGACAATGCTGGCTACTAACAAATTGTAAGAGTTGTGATGCTCGAAAAAGAAGTGCTGCCCCACCCAGACAGACCTAGGCTCCTCTATTACCACTTCTTCAGGTCATTACAGCATGGCATAGGTTCAGAATACCATATTCGGCATGCCAATTACGCTGCCGATTACCAAATTTCATTATTTCTTATAGTTTCCGAGATATAGGCTATCGAAATTTTACACCTTAGGCTCTGCTTCTAACTTAGGCCAAAATTGTAAAATGGTCTTATGAATTACCGATTTCGTTCCAATTCACATTCCAAGTAATATTCGGCATGCTAATTACGTTGTCGATTACCAAATTGCATTATATCTTATAGTTTCCGAGATATGGACTTTCGCAATTTTACAATTTTGACTCTGCTTCTAACTTAGGCCAAAATTGTAAAATGGTCTTATGAATTACCGATTTCGTTCCAATTCACATTCCAAGTAATATTCGGCATGCTAATTACGTTGTCGATTACCAAATTGCATTATCTCTTATAGTTTCCGAGATATGGGCAATCTAAATTTTACACCTTAGGCTCTGTTTCTAACTTGGGCCAAAATTGTAAAATGGTCTTATGAATTAGCGATTCCCATGATACATAGGTTCAGAATACCAAAGAAGAGCAAAAAATAGATCAATGGCTGGATCTCTGCTACCAAACCAAACCAGATCAACAGAGTCCCTGTGACACGGTATCTCCATCTTGTCAGAAAGATTTTTGCTTAATATATATTGTAACAATTAACACTAATTTTAACTCAATAAATGACTTTTTAAAGTTTCAGTTGTATATATAATTAGTTATAAGTATCAACAAGATATCAAAGATACTGACGTGCTCCTTTTTAACCGACCTCAAAAAAGAGGTAGGTTCTATATTCAGTTTTTTTAAGTGTATGTTCGCCGATTTCTTCGTCAATTATGGACCGATTTTCAAGTGCACCCTTCCGAGGTGATCTCATTGGAACCAAGTTAGGATCAGATGGGGGAAGGGGCGAAATCGAGGGAAAACCTCAAATTTCAAAGGCACATACCATGTTTTCACATATTTTTTAACTAAAATAATCAGATATTTGTGTATATGTGTACTAATGTGACGAAAAATCAGAAGTGGTTCAGTGTAAAAGCCATTCAGTTTGCTTTTTAAGCACTAACCATGTTTTATGAGAAGTTGTAGAAACATGGTAGGCAACTGATTTTATGGTGAAATAGTTAGAACGTTAAATCGCCTATTCTATTGTCAAAGCACCACCAGTACCGAGCTCTCAAACAATACAAAAATAATAATATAAATTTTTGTTATAAACACAAAATAAAAAAGGAACGAAACAAATCTAATTTAATATAACGATGGCACGATACCGAATTCAAACTGATTTTTATTTAATTATTACAATGATTATTACGTACATATATTATTTTAAAACGTTTTTTTTTGTGCTAAAAGTATAAGTTTGATTATTTTTTACATTTTAGTGAGATCCTTATTTCTTTTTAGAAGTCTTCAATTTTTTTTGTAAAAATATTTTATCGATGAATATAGATCAAAAATGTTAGAGCTGACGTAATAAAGGTATTACAGAAATATATTGCTTATAGTTTAAAAAAAATTAAATTTGCTTTAATTAGGCTAGCGTTAACTTATTTTTGAAGAAAAGCTGCGCCTCCAGGACACCTCTATTACCTACATCAATTAGTAGTGGCCATTAGTTGATGCAGCCTCTACGGTTAGATAGGGTAAAAATGAAAACACATAATGGGATCAAATGAATAAGAACAGTTGAGATTTTATCCTTCTGGAAGTCTAATATAACTGGAAGTTGAATATAACTGATATTTGTTTTTATTGCATAGTTGGTAAACTTTTAGATTTGTTGCTATTTGATATTAACCAAAACCTTATTATAAATACTTTAGAGAATGGCATTTCCCACAATTTTCTGCCGTTTTCTTTTTAATGTGTATTTTTAAATGCTTATTTCTATTATATTATACATATTACGTTTATTTAATAGAAGGGTTAATAACAATTTAACGTAAATATTATAGATCAAATTGAACAATGTATTAACGGTTTTAAATTTACTAGCTGCAACTAATTGAATGAAAGACCTTAAATTGATATGTCGGTTACTCAATAACATTAATAAACCAATCGAGTATTTGTAGTCATAAGTTAATTTAAGTAATAGAACAAACAATCTACTTGTATTTTTCCGACTATTAAAATATAATCCCTATTGTGAAATTAAGGTGCGAGAATAGCAGAGATAAAATAGTTTGTTTCTTTAATTTTCGAAGTTGAGAAATAAAGTGTTATTTACCTAATGTCTGATCATTGATATTTTGCCATGTGTTTTTTAAAATTCTTATTCTGCTACATGTCCAAGAACTTGCATAATTCATTAACTTAATTTAACTAATTAATGTGGTATATCGGAGTATGAATCAGATCTGCCTGTTCTTTACTTTTAAAAAAATTACTTGTTGTTAAAAACTTTGATCTGCAATTGACTTTACACTCCTAGACATTAATTGTTACAAAATAAAATATAAAAAGTATTTTTTGATTGTTGTTTACATTAAATGAAATTGCGCGTTACTGTTTATAATCGCATAATAATGAAATATAAATGTTACCAATATTCGAATTCAACGTTTAAAATACTTCAAAGTACAAAATATATTATTTAATCTTCTAAAGGCTACATGACGCGCCTACAGATGATCAACACATTTTTGTTTTTATTATTTGCATTTAAACGACATCCTTGATGTGCTATTACAAAAATCGATATAATGAATATTAATGATTCAAATCTTTCATAATTTGTATGGACATATTTGTATTACACGTCTTATATTTAATTATTTGTTATTATACATTAATGTAATATTTCGTGTTTAAACAATGTTTCAGAGAAGATAAAAAATATTAACTAGTCATAGTATAAGGGGAATTTAAAAAACTACGCTATTTTTTTACAAAGTATAGGTATCATGGTAACCAACACTAAATTCACAAAATGTTTGTATTTATCTAATCACATAGTAATAAACTTAGAAAAGTTTATACGAATATGCGTATTATTTATTAATAATATTGATTTACATAAATATAAAGCCGTTTTCGTTGGCGTAGTGGTCAAGGGGACGGCCCCCCTGCTAGGGAATGGATATACTTCCATCTTTGTGATTGTAATTGTAAATGTTTTGTCTTAAGAGTGGAAAATACGACAAGGAATAACCATCCTAGTCACGCCAGTAACCGGACTGGGTAAGACCGAATGTCTTCTGGGATGGTCTGTAAGTTGGTTACTGGCTACTCGGTAGGCTTAGTGCCGAGGACCGTTATTCTGATATTATGCAATATTTTTAGATGATCACTATATGATAACTGCCCTTTAGTGCCACAGGGATCAGTCCTTTACATTCTGTACACTGGAGACTTGCTTAAATTCAATGAAGACGTTGTTGCTACAGCCTTTGGAGCCATTGGAGATAACCATATTGAATGAAATGAAAAGGTACAAACATCTATTGGCCGACACATGCTGTATGGAAAACTGGCGTATTAAGATGAATCAGAATAAATCAAAGTTTATTGATTTCAACAATAAAATAATCAAGCACAAACTAGTATATGTATCAACAAGTTGTTCCGTATGGAAATATAGCCAAATATCCTGACATGACTTTTGATGTTAAACTAACGCGGAAACTACATATTAAAAAAAGAAGCGAAGAACTCAATATTGAGTATTATTATATTGAGTTATTGAGTAAATATTCGGTCCTGTCTGTATATAATAAGCTTTTACTTTACCAATGTTTGCTTGAAACCAATGTGGTCTCATGCTGTTCAATTTTGAGATAACAATATAAATATATTATAAAGATTCCAAAATAAGGTACTGCTAGGTATTGTTGATCCTCCATGGTACATTTGTAATTACAATCTGTCTGATGGACCTGAAGATAGAAATTGTCAATAACGTTATCAAGGACTATGATCAAAGATGTAAGGCATCATTAAAGACCGTAAAACCATTTGATCTAGTTCCGTGAAGTTATTAGTAAAATTAGAAACAGTGACATAGACGTTTATCCGAAATTATCTATCGTGGAATAAGTAATTTGTAATTTCAAAACCGTAGAAAATTAGGATACAAATACATATATTATTAGTGTTAATTTACTATATTTTTATAATAAATATAATCATAAAAATGTGAATATGCGCCACAATAATCAACAAATCATACGTCCTGATTACAAATTGACAAAAATTGCGTTACTATTATGTAAACTAACTCAAATTAATATTATGCGCTAAACAGTTGAGTTTATACGTTTTCCATGATTTCTCGAAAAAAAATCCAGCCATGCAATAAGGATTCATCAAGGCAATAAGTAAATAGTTCTAATTAGAGAGAATAGTGAGGAGTTAATTTATTAATGCTAGTGGCGATCTTAGCTTGATTTCTTTAATTTTAAAATTTAGAAATATTAGAGCTTCAATGAAAAATATATCAGTAATCTTTATTTTTTAAATTATATTTTAAAGTCTCTTTTTTACCAACCAGGGTACACATGGCTTAACGTGATGTTTGAGTGACGGTCTGTTAAGAGAGGGATTAATGTTACAAGACATTTACACGATATCTTGTTATATTTTTAAAAAATATTTATCTGTGTAATATTAAATGTTGATGACTCCTAAGATATAAAATCTAACTTGAAAGATTTTAAATGTATTATTATATTGAGTTTAAAAAAATCACATACTATATTAGAAGAAGGCAAAAGCTCACATTAAAATGGTCTTCTTATCAATAATTTGAAGATACTAGACATACAACTCGCCAATCTCTTGGTGAAATTCATCTCCTTAATTCGCATTCGAAAACCGTTTATACACCTCGGAATTCATAATTAATACACAAATTAAATTGTTTTCATGCCTTGATTAATGTTTACGAATGATTTCTATAGAGGTGATGTCACAAGAGGACGCCATCACACAGGTGGAGTTTAGAACAATTAACGTTTGGCGCGAATTTAATTTTTTATATATTTTTTTATATTGGCACCTCACAGTTCAAATTTGTCCCACTTTCACCTAGAGGAATATCTTAAAATAAAGTTTATACCAGTAACCAAGGGACCATTCATTTGATACATAGGACTATTTGGAGGAGAAGGGGATAGACCATATCTTAGTTTTTTATTTCAAACATACGGAACAGATGGAAATGTACGAATTCCTTTCGGTATTAATTTTGAGAGAAAAGGATGAAGATAATTGTTAGATTCTCTAAGCTGTATAAGTTCATTTTAAAAAATATTAAAATGGCAAGTGGCAGTTTGAAAAAAGATATGGATTGACGATCCCAAATATGTTTCATCGTATTTTAATATTTGGGAAGTAACAATTACATAACATAATTAAAGTAATTGGTTTATTTATATTTCATTCCATCGTGTGTCATCACTGAGACGGAAATGTATGTATCTTTTCTCGAACTTTATTTGGAAAAGTAGAGGGTAGATTGATGGATTCTATTACTTTCAAAATAGCAGGTTTTGTCTTTATTATAAAGAGGAATGGAGTAAAGACCGCTAAATATTTGTATCGTATTTTCTCAATTGATCTTTATCAACTATTTAACCATCACTCCCTTTTTAAACACAATAATAATTTTACTTATCGTTAATAAGGAATATGTTAAGATTAGTATTGGTTGGAACTTCAATGAAAGAAGTTTTAACATTTAAAAGGTAAAAAACAAATAACGAGAGACTTAGAAAACCGAAAAAGCCAATGAAAAAAGACCTAATAGTTATCAAGATAATATAAATGCAGTGAAAATTATTTTACTATTTTTCAATCAAAATGTTGTTCTTTTTACTCTATTACATTAATAAATAATCTTACAAAATATAGTTCCAAAATGCTGCTATATTAATCTACAATATATTGTTATATACAAGATCATATTATAAATAAAACATAAAACCATATATATTACATATAAATCTATGAAACTCGTACGATCGAAAATAGTGATTGAAAGTAGTTGACTGAAATAGTCGATACTAAAAAGTAGTTAAATCAGTTAGAACGAAAATAGCGACTGCAAGTAGTTGAGTTAAATATTCGATATTAGAAAGTAGTCAAATCAGTCGGATCGAATATAGCGACTGAATATAGTTGACCGAAACAGTTTCTAGTAAAACGTCACTCGGGCTAAAAATAGCGACCGAAACAGTCGACAGTAAAAATAATTAATTACTAAACAATCCATAGTCGCTTTCAGTCGATAGTTCCCAACGCTAATCTTAATATTGTAGTTACAGTTTTTTTATTGATGTTTGTCAATTGCACAATAAATATCTCCATTGTGTTTTCATTATGGTCTCTTCGTCAAACGCCGTTTTCTATAAAAGGTTATTTGAGGCATAGAAAAATGTTATCAATGAGGTTTTGGCCAAGCAGTCCAAGATTAAAATGCTTTGGAAGGCAGCAAAGGCGAGTTGCGGTAAAAATGTGAAAACATGTTAACTTGTTAACTTGAGATAAGTTAACTCAATGAAGCTTTTTGCTAAAGCAAGTCCTTCTATCCTAATCGGTTATTTTATTAACACCAATATCAATAGAGAAAAGAGGAATGAGTAGACCTGAAGCAATTACTTACAGAGGCTCTACATATGTTGCAATTTGAACTGGAAAGTAATCACCGTCTACGACAAAAACCCATTTCTGACTTCAATCGGGCTCCCAGAGTTAGCAGATTTTGCCACAAATGCACCTGGTTGAAACCAGTGTCTGATCAAGTCTGATCAGAACGCATGATATATTCAGCAACCATCTCTATACAAACGAAAAACTACCTCTACTTTGGTCAGAAATTTCGACCGGAAGTTCGATTATTGTAGACAATGAATCAATTTCCAGACAAGAGGGACGTTAGGGAAACAATAAATGTAGTATAAATATTGGTATACAAGACATGGGTAAAATCCCAATATTTATACAAATTTTAAATTACACCGATAAGGAATGCTCTGAAATAATATAAATATTGAAACGTTATAGTTTTTAAAAAAGAAGAAGCTTTCTATTTAAGGTGATGCAAGGAAATTCTGTGACGCATAAAGGTTGGTGGATGGGTGATGGCTAATGACTGAGTAACATCACAATCTGAATAACAAACTAGAAGCGATACCTTTTATCAGAGATGGTCCAGAAAAAAAACAAAAGTTGATTATTACCAACAAATCACTTGTTCCTTTGTCGCTATAAATAAACATTGCTAAAGATTTTTCTTGTATGGTTCAATCAATGGCTCGGCCTTCTTATCTTCAGACTTAAGAGGGCTTAAGGACTTCTAACTTCTAGGGACCTTTACCTAGCTATATCTTGACCATTCCAATGTGTTCCTCATTGACCTCATTAAGCTAATGGTTAGCTCAATGATTAAATATTATTATTGTTTATCATAGAAATATATTTTATTTATTTATATATTTTTATTTATCATATAAATTGCTCTCTTAATCACTCTTTCCTGTGATTTCTATCAATGAAACGGAAACTCAAAATTTCTAATGATAAACTTGTCTAAAAATACCATCGACAAGAACTAGACTGTGCTAGTCATCTAAATCATCACTGTAGATACTTTTCAAGAGTATTTTTGTATTCTATTACTTCATCTGTACTTTACTTAATATATAAGTAAAATTGATTTTTGCCATTATGAAGTTGAAACCAAAGCTGCTCTGATTATGTTCTGTAATTTATGTTTGTAATTATTTAATATAAGCATATATTGGGAAACGTGTAGAGTTCGAAAAGAAACTCTCATAGTTATGACAGTAACCAGGCTGGATAAGACGAGCTGTATTTTATGATGATGTGTAGTAGGCTATTCGCCAGTCGATAGGTTTGACGTTGAAGATCGTAGTTTGGAGTTTATGTAGCAGTTAATGGAAATTAAACAAAAAAACCCAACACATCGATCTTCTATTGTAAAATCTACATAACTGTCACTAGAAATGCAACAAACTAGTTGAATTTACTTTAATTTCGTTTAATTTATGCTCGGTATGGACTTCATTTAAGTGTCATTAATTTCGATTAGCGCTAACTGTTTTGTTTGTCATGGGAATGTTCTTGTTGGCAAAGTTCCTCCATATCGTAGAACTTTCTGCGTATTTCAACGATCCAAACCGTTTTCTGATTATATTAAAAATATCATAAATTATACGATGATTGAGTTCATTGAATTGACGTCGAGTATGGCGTAAATATACTTGGAATAGGTGATGCCAATTTGCATTAAGGTGCGTTCAAAAATTACTTTTTTATTATTTTATCCGCAAAACTTGTTTGTTTTTACTGTGGTTAGTTTTTACTACACGACCTACCCATTTTCAGTTCGTTTGATTCCTTTCACTTATCAAATGTTAATATACCCCTTGGCTGTTTAATTATTATCGGGAAGTATGTATTATTTAATAAAAGTTATCGCTTTTATTCATTGATGTCGATAGACATGAAAATTTTTTTTGTGTGTCATACTTTTCCTTTTTAACATTTAGGTCAAGTTTTTTTCATTATCTACACCTGTTATTTTCTAGTGTCTTCCAAAAGATGCTATTCTTCTATTCTTCGTTGTAATTAGTTATTTTGTAACTAATTACATTTTTATTTTAATTACATTATTTTGTAAGATTTTAAGTTAACCTCCTTGGACATTTTTTTTTAAATTGTTTTTTAATTTGTTTATTATACTTATTTGTTATTAATAAGTTTCATTATATCTCATTAACACTAAACTGTTTTTAGTAATATCTATGTAAACATAACTGAACTTTATGTTATTAATATTGAAAGTATATATATGTATTCTCATACGAAGGTATTATTTTTAGAGTCGAAGAAATTATTTTTCAATATAATTTCCCTCGACTTTAATGGACTTGGTCCAGAATCAGTATTCCTTCTAGAAAATAATCTTCTCGAGATGAAAGCTTATTAAAGAAGAAGATAAAGTTAAATATATTCATCTATAACTATCTCAAATGTTTCATTGGTCTTTCCAGGAACAAATTTCTTTATTCATGGCCATTCAATCCCACAATTTTCTCATCACTCTTGTGCAGAGATGTATTTTCTAGACGAAAGATTTTTTCTACAAGCCCGACTTCTTGCGAATTTTTTGCATCTAACTGGTCAGGAATGTTGTAGTAATAAACGTATTTGGTCTGTCTTTTTCAAGGTAATAAGTTGATAGAATTCCTGGCCTGTAATAGTAGAGCCATGTCTTATCCATGGCGACAAATCGCCGCATGAAATTAGTCGAATCCCTATTAAATAAGTGTAAAGATTGGTGAGAAAAACGTTCGCGTCTTTGCCTTCGATCTGTATTCGGCAAATGTGACACATACATACATACATAATAGTATTCAAAAAAACGACTTATGTGCACTTAATTATCTATATAGATCAAAATTGTTAACATAGGATTTTCAAAAAATTACTGGAATAATATATTTTTAAAGAAATAGCGTACTGATTTGATTGCCTATAATTAGTATTTCTGTTGTACAGTACAAAAAACGACCTCTACTGTTGTTGAAATATTAAGAAATATGCAGCAAATTATAAATTCGTTATTGTAGTCCAACCTCTTGAGCATGTTCGTTCAATAAGATTCGACAGGACTAATAATATTAAATGTGTTAAAGTGATTTTTGAGTTAATACGCATCATACATACATTTCAATTATATCAGATTTGAAATTATCTTAGTTAAAATGCAGGGGCTATATATGGAAAATAAAGAACTATAAAACTATGTTGAGTGCCATGCTTAGTTATAAAAAAATACATAACATATTGTCAAAGAATGTTAGTCAAGCAAAAGCTGCAGAAATAATCATTTTAACAGATTATTATTATTATATAACGCTAAATGTGATTGGTGATGTGACCGCCGCTAAATGTGATGGGTGATGTGGCCGCCATGTTGTTTTAGGGACGGCTGTTTATTTTTATTATTCAATCATAATGATCATCATATTACTGAAAACTTGCCCAGAAGGTCAAAGTTATCACCATAAACCACACCTTCTGATCTACAGTTCACACTGAAGTTATCTTTAGAGACGATATGTATGTTGGTACAAAGCCCAAGCAATGTTAATGGCAATGGAAGAAATTAAACTATATGGATATGAACGCAAGATTGTACCAACCCGCTTCAATCGAACAATATAATGGACATAATCCAGCCTATCACTCAAATTCAGTCAGATCTATATGGAAGAATCATAAAAAGAATTTCGTCAATACCTAATACACATGCTGCTTCATTCCCTTTCAACATCGATCATTCAATAAGAGAGTTCAGATAAGTTGTATAGTTTATATTTTATTGGTAAGTAATCACAGTAATGAATTGCAGTACGATAGTAATTAAATGTGATTAAAGTACTTATTGAAATGCATTTATTTTCATAATTATATTGGGATTAATAATCTATTTGATAGAATATACTTACAAAAACAGCAATCCGTCATAATAAGTTGAATCTATCTATCTGTCAGAGAGAATTACGTCAGTGTACAGTGACGAAAGCTATAGAGACGTGGGAGATATATTAATATATATATATATATATATATATATATATATATATATATATTTGTTGGTTTTATAAATGTATGTGTTATATATCGAAATTGTTCAAACACAAACGTGTTAATTACACTTTAGAATACCACTCACTTTAATGAATACACAGAATAAGTTATCCTAATACTTTTTCGGCCAAGTTCAATATATACTGAGGTCATATACCATTGAAGAGCATTTTGGTGCAAATTTATTTTCTGTTGAAATAACACATTTTTAAGAAATTACTTATTATGTGAAATTTATATAATTAATAGCTATAATTGAAAGATATTCATGGATGGCACTTAGAAAAATACTTTCAAAAAACTTATATTTCATGTTTTCAAAATGCATTAAAATATACTATAACATATATAAACCAATGCAAAATTAACGTGTTTCCTAACGAAATAGGTCATTGTTAAATCCTTAAAATTCTCACACAGTCAAATAATACGTTGAGGTAAATGTTTTCAAAAGAACAAAACATTCAATAAATGTATTTTTAATTATTGTATATGAAAACCTGAAATATATAACGAGTATTTGATTTAATTATTACCTTACTTAATTATTTTATTTATTATTATGTTATTTAAGTTCTTTTTACAAGTCATTTATGAAAGTCGAGAAAAATATCTCCTGTATAATTTATATTCAATGTCAAATTAAATTTTATGGATTCGTTCAGCATTTATACATGATTTTAATTTTTTTTTAAACTCGCTCTGTATATGACATATTTATATATCAATGACGAATTATATTTGCTCTCAAACGATATAATCAACGCGGTAACAGCTCGTACCAAGTTAACTCTAACTAAAAATATGAATTTTATTTTTGCAATATATTTTTACTAGAATATATCGTTGATGTTATGTAACTAAATGTCGATCTGATGTATGTTAGATATGGTGTACAATTGTATTATTGTGGTGCAGCAAAATATGTTTTAATTATCAAGTAAATTGAAGCAAAAATTGCAAACTAAAACGTTGTTTCACCTTTAATGACGTCAGGTCACATAACCTCAAACCAATGCTAATTGCAGCTTATGACGTAAGCAGAGAAGCAGGAATATGAATTTAGTTTCGATTTACGTTACGATACCTTTCGCTAGTCGTTTTTTTAAAATTACATTTCTAGTTAAAAGTATCATCTGTTTCTTCTTCGTCTATAAATGATATTCTTTATAAAGTAGTTTTTAATATATTTATGTCTCCTATATAAATGTGGAATTAATTCAGTTAAATAAAATATTATTGCTATTTTATAACTGTCTAGTAATTTTCGTAATATGAAAATATAAATAATAATATATTTAAATAACACTTGAGTCCGATATTTATATTCGGTACTATTATTACATATTATGTCAGTAACAATTTGCTGGTATTGGTAGCTGTTTACTTTGAATACGGGGGAATCTTTCAAATAACATTCACCTTGATTTTAAGATTTTAAAGATTTAATATTTTAACTTATACTTGCCAATTTTGAATACTAGGAGAAATGCTAAATATTAAAACCAGTAATCCATTTGAATGCACCACAGAAACTCCGGAAGAAGAATCAGCGGGGAAAAGCGTGCAGTAGGTTCTTACCCGTTATACTGGTAATTTGCCGTGAACATATTTCCATGAAAGAGTTAGTCAATTATCTAAAAAGTAAAACTCAGGGCTTAACCTAAACGTGTAAAACCTTCTGATATACTTCATGAATTGAATGCCTATTATTACAGGATTTAAAGTGCTACAAGAAAAGAAGTAATAAATTTGGTGCGGGAATTTTTTTTCTTTTGCTTTAAGAGAGACATATGATGAAAAAAATCATATTAATTAATATAAAAAAAGTAGAAGCCGATAAATAAATTAGCAGTGAGTTTCAAAAGAAACGGTGACTTTTATCAAAATGACCTTAAATCATTGGTAACCTTTGCTCTATTTTTAAAACTGAAAAATAAAATTAAAAAATCGAGATGTGATTAAACTTTTTTTAGAGATGTAATAGAATTTAATACATACAAAAGCTCATACCAAAATGATAAATATACTTCATGCTAAAACAATGTGTTGCAAAGAAGCTTGTTCCTTTCAAACTTGTCATAGAAACCTTGAAGGCAATCCACATGAGGGATATCCAAAATCCAAGACTAAAACATTTCGAATGTTGCCTCAAACATTATTTGAAATACTTTGCAGATCGTTTTATTACTGTGCACGAGACTTGCATGATGATGATATGTTGTGCAAATGATATTACGACTGAGCGCTAAAAAAATGTTAACTGGAGGCTTTTTTAACGCAAAAGGAATCTTATTCATAGATTATCCCCAAAGTGGTAATATAGTAAAGTCAGATTATTATTGCAATTTTTTGGTTTCGTTTCATCAATTGATTACACAAAAGGCTAAATGGAAATAATGCTTCATTAAGATAAGCGCCTAGTCACAGTTAAAAAAGATATCGCTAAAATTAGATTAAATCACAAATTATTTCAACTTCCAGCTTATCGTCGTATTTAGTTCCTTTAAACTCTTTGCAAACTTCAAAAAGTTCAAATCTTCCCAGTTGGCATTAAGTATTCTTTATAACTATTATATATAGGACATGAAACCGACATGACCGCTTCATTAAGTGGTTTCGTGTGTAAAATATCTTGTTCTAGTCCCTATGTGTGCTTTATTCCCATCGGATTGCGTTAAACGTTTTAGTCTGCGCATTTCGCTATAATGTCGCACATTTCATTAGCAAGCAAACTGGGCTGCACTAACATTCTTTCGAAGTACTTAACTTTAATACTTTTTGATTCAACAATTATAGTCGTTAGGGATTCTGGAGAGATATAGTGCTGCATCACTGCATTAGAGGAGAGAAAGGAACCGTAGTAATATATGAAGCCTTTTGTGGACTTAACTCAAATAATGTGTGTATTTACTATTACTAATACGTTTTTAAGGATTCATATTATTTGCTCAAAATAACCAACCACTAACCTCTCAAACGTTCCTGAATATATTTAAATGTCAACTCTCTAACCAGTTGAAACCGTTCTGATTCATAAGAGCATGACCCTGACTAATGTTTTAACGCCACAGTTACATTCTACATAGTAGGATTATAGTACGACCTCAAAATTAGCAGCTCTTATCCCGGACTGCTAATTCGCAATTAACTTAGATCACTGGTGATGATGGCTTAGTTTAATATTATCTCAAAAATAAAAATTCAGTCTTAAGTTTTAATATCTATTAGCAGATATATATAATATTTATTAAATTACAAATATAACCTCGTATATAAAATGTTTGTGGATGGTTTTTCCCCTAATCTCTTGCGCAACATTATTTGATGCAGATCTAAACATAACTTTTATTCATTATGGACAAAATAAAATCCGAAAAAATATTTCTAGGTAATGCCTGTTTAATATACAGTAGATATTAAATCTCTAACAGCTTTCCCATTATTATTGATTAATAGTGTGCTGTTATTAAATATACGTTAAATTATAATCATTTTAAAAGTCGTTCACTCTGGTTATGTAATTCCTTCTTCAGTTTTTACTTCTTGAATAATTTGCAAAAATTATAATTTTAAAAATGCGGTAATATATAAGTGGTTGGGTGAAAGAAGATTCTATCAATGTTATTTTATGGTTTGGTTAAGGCCCAATTCAATGTTATTTAACAACCATATAACTTTATAAAATTAGGAAGTTTATATCATTGGCAAATGTAACATACTAGGTGTGTTGGTAATTACGTACTGGCTTTTATAACAGATTTCAATAGCCATAAGTAAGCAATATTTTGATTCGGTACATATGCCATTTTATTTTATTTACATTAACCTCAAAACCCCACAAGTTACATTTCGCAAAAATAGTTTATAGTTTTATAATTATTTTAATGTCAAGTTTTGTGCCTAAAACCGTGAGTTACTTTTTTGTTTTATCTAAGGTAAAGATCTACTGAAAATCAAATTTTGCTGGTAGAGGCTTGTTGCGAGTATTATCCAATGATGGCTTTCGACAATTTAATCTTCAAGACAAAGAAAGTCAAAGAAAATGCGAAATTGCAGGAGTTATTATATGAAGACCCAACACAAACTACAAAAACAATTGACAGAAAAGTTGAATGAGAGACGAGTCGCAATTTCTGAAGACGCAAAAAATGGGAAGATGAATTGACTAACATGCACAAAGAAAATCGAAAAATTGTCAGTGAAATATCGGCTCAAAGGTAAGAAAGGAAGTCATTTCTTCATCGAATTAAAAGAAATGGTAAATGGATTTATTTTTGAAATGTTCAAATCGCTTTGGTCGGAAGACCATGCTCTGTGTATGGAGGGAACAATTTGATGTATATTATTATTAAAGTGCTGAAATCACCACCTATATCAAATGACGAATTTGAACTGCGCATTGATCGAGAAACATTTACAGAATGAAGGTGAGTTGCATGGATAGGAAGATTTATCGCGCCTGCAGTATTCTCCAGACTTGGCTCCGATGGAAAAGGCGCCTTCAGAGCAATCTAGCTAACTATCAATTATAAATAACGTGTTTTCTTTAGAGAAAAAATAGGAAATCAATTACCGACACATCTGGTATATAATATACAGAATAATTAATTCAGCAGAAATACATGGCAAAATTGATTGAATAAAGAGGCTGAGCGATTTACGACGAGAATAGAGGTTTTAAAGACGACGCATTTGACCTTGAATGTTGAAATGAACCTTTCTGTCAGCCATATATAAACTAGACCATCTTCTGGACAACAACTTTCAACTGGACATTTTGTTTTGAAATAAATGCAACATGTTTTGAAATATTTTGTGTTATATATTTTACATATCATATTGTTCTTCTATATCGGGTGTTATCTAAAAGCATACCGGAATATTTAACAGTTTTGTTTGCCTAAATAATAAAATGTGTAGAATATGTTATTTAATATGTTTCATTATAAAATTATAAACTCTCGCATCTCTCTTGAAACATCTATCACACAGGGAATTATGAGTTAAAGTATTCAATGTTTGCTTTAAGCTCAAACATTTCTCAGAACAATGGAAAATTGCCCAAGTCGTAATGGTGCCCAAACGAGGCAAACCATCACAGGATGGGACCTCTTATGGGCCAAGAAGCCTTCTACAGGTAATTGATAAACTAATGAAAAAAGAATTCTAAACATAATGAAGGAACACCTAAACAGCATAATTCCCAGTCACCAATTTGGATTCCGAAAGGATCATGGAACAATCATACAGTTAACGTGATCCATAGATGCCTGTATAATGCTGTCTTTTTGGACATCCGGACTAGGCGTCCATAATAGCAAAATGATGGTTTACAAACCCATTATCAAGCCAACTTGAATACATGGCATTCAATTTTGAGACAGAGCAAGGCAAAGAGCAGCAATATTGAAATATTTGGAAGGTTCCAGAGTAAGACTTTAAGGAAAATGTCAATATGACTCACAGTATTACTTACTGGTATTCGGATCCCAGTGTGCGAAAAATAACGCAAGAAATAATAAAGTAGAACATAAAGTCTCAGAGGAGATTTGTGCAACATACAAAAGAGCTCATTTTGGCGACAAATGGAATAGGAAATTCTCATTAATATATTCATATAGAGAAATGGCACTGCCACCACATATTGAAGCTCTCTAATTAAAAAAAATTAAATTAACAAACAGTGGCTAGTGGCTCATTGTTCTGAAACAGATAGTCATAGCACAAAACAGACAGAGCAAACAATTAAATTATCTGCAACTATATAATCTATAAAATATTTTTAACAAAAAAATTGAACCGATTTCAAAAAATAAATAAGGAACTCACTAAACATTAAAAAATAATGAAACTTAGATTTTTAACACAATAAAAACATTTTAAAATAAAATATGTACGTAATAATCGTTGTAATAACTAAATAAAAATAAACAAAACCTTATTCATCCTATCACTACGCGTATTTTATATTCTACTACTAGCGACCCGCCCCGGCTTCGCACGGGTGCAATGCTGATACTAAATTAAATACACTACAGAAAAAATATGAACGTTGTATATAAAAACATAGCGGCCCGCTCCGACTTTGCACGGGCATAAAATATATATGCGTATGTCACTCAATGAAAACATGATTAAAATCGATCCAGTATTTTTGGTTCATTCATTACTGCCCTTGGCCTGCACGCATTAAATTTGGAGTAAAACAATTCCTCTTCCCCTATACTTACTATGAAGATTTCCTGCTATCTTTGGAATATCTAAATTCATACAATTTTTATTACATTACACATTTTTAAACGCAAATTTTAAATTTGTAATATCTCCGAAAATATTTGTTTAATTTACATGCTGTAAGGAACCATATTGATCTATATTAATTGCACACTGTATTTAAGGTACTTAATTCGATAAGGATTAATGCCGTATTGCTTAAAATAGCTTCGTAAATAAGCCATTTTCTCACGTAAAAAGTAAACAATAAAAATGGTTAATGTGGGTTATCCCTAAAAGATAAACATATACCATCGCGGACTTTTTTGTAGACCTTTTTATGGTGTACAATACTGTAGTACATTAATTTGATCTAACTCGTAGGGTTAGGCAGCGTTTTTGCTAATTGCTAAATAAGCCTAAAAAAATAGGTTAATTTACGACATCACGTTAGAAAACTCTAAAATTAGCAATGTTGCCTTAGTATATTATGCATGTATTATACATATAAACCTTCCTCTTGAATCACTCTATCTATTGAAAAAAACCGCATCAAAATCCGTTGCGTAGTTTTAAAGATTTAAGCCCACATAGGGATATAGGGACAGAAAAGGCGACTTTGTTTTATACTATGTAGTGATATACACACAATTTGGCTTAATACCTACCTAAACCTATTTATCTATTTACAATTTTATTTTAACTAATACCAACTCATTACTTTGAAGTCTAGAGCTTGAAAAGCAAACTGTACGGCTTTTATACTGAACGACTTTCGGTTTTCCGTCACAACAACTAACATTTTAAATAAAAAATATGTGAAAACTTTGTACGTGCCTTTGTAATTTGAGCGTTTCCCTCGATAATACCCCTCCCCCTTCCTCCCAAGAGATCTTGAATTGGTTCCAATGGGACCACCCCGGAAGTGCACTCTTTCGAGTTAAAAATAATTTTGAAAATCGGTCCATAATTGACGGAGAAATCGACAAACATACATTAAAAATATATATACAGCTGAACATAGAAACTCCTCCTCTCCAAAGTGGGTTAATAAATTAATTTAAATATTAATTAATATTAAACATGGATAGAAATATTATTAGTCACTAAGTCATGTAACAATATTTTTTTACAATATCAACTCCGAGATTTTGTGATATCATTATTGCATTAATTGCACAAGAACCGCGCCCTCTATCTAATGTAGCATTGTCAAGTGACAATGCTAAAAATTATACTGCAAACTCAACCTTTACCTTCTATACCATTAACAGAAACAGGAACCTTTTAGTAGTGGTCCCATTCGCAAACGGTATTGGTCATCAAGGTCAATAATTTTTTGTTTATGTTATGTTAATTCAACTAGTTGACTGAGTCTATTTATGTTGCATTGCCGTTAAGTTCATTTTACCTTTATCAGACATTTGTACTATAATATATACGATAAAATAATAGTATATTTTTACCGGTAAAATTTCTGTGACATTATTTCTGTGACGAGTATTCTATACTTGACCTTTAACAATAACTTATTTGTTGCTCTAGAGAATTAATTTATTGACGGTCAATATTTGAGGACATTACAATTTATAAATAATTTGGCAGCTTAGCTTCAACAAAGATATGAAAGAAATATATATTTTTCAAACTAGACTATCAGGGTTGATCGTATTGATTTTATTGGTTAATTTTATTAATAATAATAAATATTACAAAAATTGTCTTTAATAATGTAATATAAGAATGGATATTATTGAAGCACTAAAAGCTCTTTTATAATGTTAATATGAGTTATTATTGGGAAAATATTATGTTTTTGATACTCTAAAAAAAGTTACATTGATTAAAATTTATTGTTATGTTAGGCTAATGTTCTAAAAATATTCAATATATATTAAAATTAAAAAAATTAAAAATTAGATTTTAATTTTTTTTTCAAATATGACATGTTGACACCTCCATGGAATACTTAATTTATGGCAATACTAGAAGCCCTCTAGCCAATTTAATATCTACTACTGGAAAAATTATTATTTGTCAGTTTTATTAGAAAAACTGCATGATAAAGTTACTCAAAATTGTAAGTATCCATTTATGAGCCAAAATATTTCCTAAGATTTTAAGTTCTAATTCATTCAGTCTAATTTTATGGTTCAATATGGAGAAGTTTGTCTATTGTAAATGTATTATTGCCTGTTATGTTTGTGTTCTGTATAACGTTGTTGTTATTGAACATATCTTGAATGCTTTTAACGTTTTATTTTGAAAAACATAGTAACATTATTTTACACAGGACATTAGTTACAACATTCTTGAAAATACTATACGTATGTTTACGCTTAGCTTAAAAATAAAAACTTACTATGTCCAGCGTATATCAAACGTTTTCCTACCTTTTACTATCATTTATACTTCTTTACTATCATTTTACTATCACTAAGTGAGAAAAGCTAACCAGCATTTAAGTAAAAGGGGTCAGTTTTTTCAACCCAGCATACCTTACATTATTCAAAAGGTTGGAGAAATTATATCCAGACATGAACAATACTATAAAAGACATAAGCTAGAAGCATATGTATTAATAAAAAAAATTATACAGATCTACAATCTATTCTAGATTTGATTATTGATAGGATTAGGAAGTAACGTATTCCCAGTAAAATTTGAGCTTTGCTCGACTCCCAAAAAAACTATCATGTAATGGCAGGCATTCTTTAAAATCGATTTTACTGTGAGACTAGTTATGTAATATTATAATATAATTTCTAAATGATAGCACATTGGCTCATACAGATGATAAGATTTCTAGCATTCTTCATGATACAGTTTCATTGCAGTCTATGCCAACGTGATCCAGTTAGAGCAAGTTCCGGAGTTCTGAAGTATTTTAGATCTATAACGCAGGAGAAGAAAATGCAATGAATAACAAGCTGCATGGGCCCAGTTGCAGGAGGTTTTGCCTCTCTAAGATAGTGCGTGTAGAAGAGAAGAAGTCGAGACGATTCAGACTCATAAGTTATCAAACAAATCTGGATTTTGGGATCTGGACTGCCTTTTAAGTTCAGTTTCCTTCCTGGCTTAACTTATTCAGTAGAATAACTTTCGCTAGAATATCCATACACTTTTATATCCGGTATACATAGATATATGTTTAGGTAATATTGAAAATACGTGGCAGTAATGCTTGTATAGAATATTGCACGTTGATCTCATTTAGTTATGAGTTCGACGTATTCCATACAGTCGTATTTAACAGGAAATATTCTATTAATTAATGTGTTATTTATTAAATATAACGAGCCTGTTATTTATTAAATAGGTGTTTGACGTATTTTTATTGTTGTTTCAGTTATACACTAAATCATTATATATTAGTTGATGTCTTCTAATCATTTTTAATTTTCAAAAGATCGCTGATCATTTAAAATAAGCATTTATTGAGAAAAATTAACACAATATATATTAATAGAAACATTTTACATGTTAACATGACGATGTTGGTGTTGGTGATGTTGGATCATCAATCCATTTTCGAACTTTAAGCAGTAAACAGTTTATCTTTCACACACCAGGCCACGTTTGGCTACATATGTTTTCATACAAGAGAATCACTTTGCGCCTCTTAGTCGCTATTGTCTTTTTTGCAGCAATACGTTATACAGTTTGTTCAATTGACATCAGCACTAAATTTGCAGTAACCATTTAATTCGGTTTTAGCAGTTTGTAAGACTTTACACCTAGTAGGATTAACATTCCATAAGCATAGCAATATTTTTGACCCATTTATCAACTTCTAAGCTGCCTGAAAATTTTTTGAAAGTTTGAGTTGGATTTGTATCTAAGTCTTGTAATGCATTGTCTTCGGACTTTGTTGATCCTCCAAGTCGTTATTTGTAATTGACATCGAAATCACCACTTTTAAGTCGTTGAATCCAAAACCGATAATTGGGATATGACCGAGCTTCTACTTATACACTGAATAACACAATAATATTCAATGGAAAGCTGTTTTTGAATGAATTTTATATATAGAAGTATCTTGAAGCTTGCTCTAAAACTTCGATTTTTTACCTATACATATCGCTGATGAAAATACATGCGAGAACCTAATGATTTATCACGCATAATGTTTGTTGTATGCAGAAGAAAATAATTGTTTACTAATTAACACAAAATTGAGGCATTGTTATTTTTCACGCTTATATATTGCTAAAAAGTGGCAAATAAAGTAAAAAAGAAAAATTGGTGCCAAAGGCATCTTACGTAAATAGAAACTAAAACTGTACACGTGTATTTCTGTTTACGCCAACGCTTGCAATAAACATTAACTTGAGGTTATTGTAATATGACGTCATTGCAGTAATCGGTTTTCATTTTACATTTTGTCTTTGAATTCCTTTGTTTCTTTTTTGGAGAACAATATTTTCTTTATTTAGTTTTACTTTCAGACAGTATTTTCGGTAAAATTGCATTCATTTTTTTCTGTCTATTTTTCTTCGCTTCTTTTTAGTATTCGTATCTTCGATTATTAGTAAGATGAAATTTTACAAATTTATTCTGGACGAAAAAAAAAACGATGCTGAGACTTTGCTGAATCGATTTGAACAAATAATAATAATCAAAGGGTGTCAAGTCTGATGATTATATTGGGTCTGTGTATCTTGGGTCTCTTGCAATGCGTGGTCGTGCATTATAGTTGAAAAAGGTTAGATTTGCTGAATATTTCCACGATACTTCATCATTCATTTAACTGGTACTGATAAAGTTCAGCGGTAATGCTTTTTAAATGGATGTATTATTTATGACCTTAGGAATAGGTAGTAAATTTTATTTGTGATAGTCCTCTGTAATGTTTTTTTTATCGCGGATTATCCGAGCAAATATTTTTCATCGCCAGTTAATGGTTTTACTTTTTTGCCTTACAACCAACCGGCTTCACAAATCCAAATAATGCTTACAATTTGTTATTTTTGACCTTTTTAAGTTTAAGTTGTCGTCGTGGGTATATTTTTAACAATAAAATGAAATAGAATTTAATACACTTGAATATCATGAAGTAATGAACTATAAGCTTTTACAGGTATTTTATTCTAACTAGATAAAAAATACAATTCAGAACAAATACAAAATAAGCACCACCTTATTAATATATTATTAAATTTATTATATATTTATTAAATTTACTTAGTGAAATACTGGAAAACAGCTGGGCCAATTCGGCTCTCGTTTTTTAAATATCATTGAGGTTTCACGAGGGTTGCTACGAAGAAAAAAATTTAATGGAAAACTATTCATTTGTTTTGCCCATTCGAACTATTATAAAATTCTTAGAGTTAATATAATGTGCTTGAATGTATCTGTAGACTGGACAGTTTTCATTTCAAGCTGTCCCAAGCTGTTAAATTTGAATATTTTGGACATTGTTATACAGGAAATATATACATATAATCTATTCAAAGTTATTTTGTACGTATGCCATCTAAATTTGTGACGTCAAAACGTCGCAATGTTGCCGCATCACCTCTAAGTGTTAGTTCAATTTGGCTTTGACATAAAACAAAATTCTAATCTAAATAATATAATTGAACAAATATGTTATCAAATATAATTTATTTTAACATTATAGTACATCTAATGCATATATTAGCGAAGGACTTAAAACTACAATTAAGAACGTAGGTTTAATAGTTTGTACGTTAGAGTTGTTTTATTATATTTACATTGAACTCTTTTCCACACCACCCATTAGGTTAGCGCTTTGTATGTATTGGTATCCCTTTGGAGGCCTAATCCACCTAATTAACAATTATATATCAAAGTAATGTATTTTACTTTCATTCGAGAGCATATTTTTTAAGTTTTTTGTTAAGTCATCTTGATATCAGTGTATCTTTTATTTTTTCTGCTGTTACATGTGTACACCATTCTTGATAAAATTAATCAGTGACTTCTGCATTTCCCATATCTACAAAACAGTTAATGTTTATTCTCCTTCATACATTCTAACCTAATGCTCATGTTTAATTCTGAACAATTGTAACAATCCTTCACGCTCGGCTATACAATTTTCTACAGTTATATTCTATTAACTATATGCATATCTTTAGTTGTTTGCACTCTCATCATTCTGTCTCAGGAATTTCCAGCATTATCACATATCCTGAAAATTTTCTGGCCTTTAGCCACTTTCACTTTCCGGGTCACTATCCAACTCAATCACTAAACTGTTCCACGATTCGACCATTTATCAATTACTTTCTCTGTATGTCTCAACAAGTTCATCAAAACCGAAGGTATTTTGGTCGACATGGTCCTTCCACATATCCAAACCGTTCTTGATGAAATATCCTTCTCGACCAGCATGTGTATTATACTAAGTCTTTGCTACCCCCATATCAACTCGACTAGATTGAATATACAGTGATGGGAAGGAAGTCGTAATACTATGTGGCCATATTGTTCAGCCATCTGATCTACTGTATATCTTTTTTCGGACCTAAACCACAAAAACGCAATGAAAGATTTCATTTATACTTACCTAGTAACAATTTGAAATAGTTTATTCTCTAACATAGTTTCCTCAAAATTTATTTTATGTACTTTTATGTCTTTCCTTAATTGCAGCCTTTGTTGATGCACTTGTTGGGATCTTCTCCACCAGTGTATATTACTAAGATATGGTGAATTGTCCATAACAATAACTGATGGTTCCTCCATTCATTGATTCAAGTTGTTTCAAGCCACTGCAAAATCAAGTTATGGTACATTTCTCCATGGTAATCACCCTAGGACTTAGAGGAAAACACTAATTCTGCTCCAAGAATAAAAATATTTTATTTATATTCCTGTTTCCAGCGTGAAGTAGTTCTTCATGACATATAGTTGTGTCTGCAATGAATTATTAATAAATGCTATGACTAACAAAACCTAATCGATAGTTATTCCCACGTTTACCTTTTACCATCAACTTTTGTTGTCTTTACGCTATATTTATTATCATCTTGCCACGAATGACCCAATGTACCATTCTGAAATAATAATGTCTCATCTAAATATACAAATTGATATAATAATTCTCGATTTTGTTGCATGTTTTTAAAAATTGTATTCTTTTAAAAGCGATGTCTGGAAATGCCATTAAACCCCTTCGTTGGTTATCTTTACATCACTGCATCGCTCATTTTACACTCAAATAGCTGCATATATTTCAGCTTTTTATGGATACTTTCAAGACGAACAATTTTCTCTGAAATAATTGTATTAAATTATGTTTCAATCGAAAAAACTACTTACTGTTTTTATACATTTCGTTAATTTGAACTCTGATATAGCTAACATCAAGCTGATCTTGATTCATCGCCCGTTTCGCATAAACACGGTTTCTTTTGGGTGAATTTAAGGTTATATTGTTTTTTATTTATTGAGATATTTTAGAGACCCGGCTCGGACTAATATTCAATTTAGCTGCAACACGCTAAAAATATTTTGAATAAAAACCGGGACGTTTTCAAATTTATTAAAACAAAGCCTTGAAATGTTTCACGTTCGTACTTATCAGACAGCATTGTGACCCTTTTTAACTAGAATAAAATGAGATAGAAAATACTGTCTGATTCTAAAACGAATTTAAAAATTGCAGTGATTTGTTACTGACTTATCATTGTATAAGAATTATTATTTCTAAAATAATGAAATCATTACCAAAACTCCTCGAGAAGTTTCACACTCTCGTTGGGTTAAACAGGAAATGTGATGGTACTTTTTTGCAGATCATGTTTTTTCTTGAGAGATCGTGTGTAATGTCATAATGAGAGGCGTGTGTTTTAGACCGTGGAATCGTCCATTTATCACATATAGAAGTCATTTTGTTTTTCGTACACAATCACTAAAAACATACATAAAATAATAATATAGCTTTAGATAATGAGAGTGATAAACAATGGGTAATCTTAATTAAACAATCAGCTTATTATTCGTTTTACGCCATTTACCTTACCGTTCCCCATTTGTAAATAACACTTAAAGCGGTGAAGGAGAAATCCAAATCGCCTGGTTTTAATTTAAGTAACTCTCACCGTTACAAGATGATGAAACCGAGATGCAATCTAAAAATGGATCAAGTATTTATTATAGAATTGGTACGATACATTTGGGTTATTTATTGTTATATGGATTGATTTTCCTGTCGTTTTCAACACCAGTAATTTATGGTAGCGACAAGATTAATATCGACTGTGTTCATAGAAAAAAAAACAACAACAAGGTTTCTCAGTATATAATAAGGAAAAAATATAGCACAATGTTTAAAAATAGTATTAACGTAATGATAGTAAGGAGCATTTGAGCAAAATTAAATTAGGATGTTAAGAATCATTCCTAACCTCAACATTTATATCGACCGATGGGAAAGTTCAATACAAATAATAACGATTCTTAAACGATTAATTTTAATTAAGCGAAACAGCTGATTGCTGTTGCTAGGCGTTGGATTGAGTTAGCTGTGTTCTTATATTGGATATCGGGTATTATTGCCACTATATTATATATATTGATAATTCTATAGCGCTACTGGGATTAGGGATGCAGAAAAAATATCCATATTTTTGGCCGATATATTTAGCTTTATCAGAAATATCACTATTCTTTAGGATTTAGAAAAAAAATTTTAGGCTAATATTTCACTATTTTTATTTTTTATATTTATTGCAACTAAAAATATCGATGTTTTTTCCACCGATATATCGATATATAGATATTTTTTTAAAAAATATCGAAAACGAGATATCGATATTTTTTTAAATATTGATATATCGAGATATCGATATTTTTTTCGGTAGCCAACATCCCTAACTGGGATATTACTGATAAATTCATGAAATATGGAAAATGGGACACTAACGAATCACTCACTCATCATTTAATTTTCTTCAAGTTCGATTGTATTCATTAACATACACCATTTTAGGGGAGATCTAGCAATTACATTTCTCGAATTATTTTGTGCCTTCTTTCTAATTCGGTAATCACTTCAAACCACTTTTAGTTCAGCATTTTTTTAGGGTTGCAAAAAACCATTAGTCGATCAAATCTGTAGATTACGGTAGCTGCGGAAGCAATTTGATGTGTAAATGTTTTTTAAGTATCGTTCTCATCATCTACTGACAAGGTGTACTGTTAACTTAGTAACAGAAAAGTTTTTTATATGCTAGGTAATTTATTTTTGACTTCTATATTCATTCATCCAATTCCCACCCAAAACAAAATACAATGCATTACGTCGATCACACACAGTAAGTTTTCATCTGTTGCCGTTCACTCAATTCGTTCATCCGTTATCACATATGGATATAAAAGAATTATATAGTTTGAACAGCTCCAAACAGTGTTCTCAACGTGTTGGGGCTGTTAGTCTGATGTGCAGCCTACTTCGAAAGCATATTGAAATGTTGCGTCTCAAATTGTAAACCTTTTTAACAGTTTTAAAATGTCATATTCATGTCATCCTTGTATTATATTTTTTCACAACTATTTTGTACATCGGATCAAGTGATAATTTTGGACGAACAAAACGTCCAGCATTATGGATGTTTGTATGGCCGCGTTTAAATTCATAATCCAGAACTAATTATTTGGCTTCAACAGCAAAAAGTGCATAAAAAATAGTGTTTGAATACGATTTTTAATCTATCGCATTAAAAATAACAAAACGCTTTCAATAAAAGCTAATAAAGTATATCTATCTGAGAAGTTTACCTATATATGTGAACTCTGTATGAGTCGTTGATGCTGTATTATAAACTTAAAGACTTAACAAAATATTGTCTATACTTTCTATTTTCTTTCTAGCATAAGTGTCTCTTACAGAACTGTTAGGACATAATTAATATTCAGTCATATAAGTCAATATATTATGGATCTTTAAAATTAAAATTAAACACATTTAATATAATACTAGGAAAAATAGAATATTAGTGTAAATTAAAAATCTGGAAATAATTTAATATTACACAAAAAATTACAAGAACTAATGATAACTTTGTCTAAGATTTTTTTAGCTTAGCTTCATAAATAATGTATGTATTTTAGGAAATCCTATAGTTTTATTTTCATTAAGAGGAATCAATGTATTTGTCAAGACAAATTTATATTGTCTTAGATAGACGAAATTCAATTTACTTATTTACTCATTAATTTATGCTGATTAGTTTCACAGTAACTCTATTGTGTTATAACCTAAATTATCTGTAACCGACAAAATAAAAGTGGAAATTGGCAACGCACAAATTGTTTCTATGGGTGATACTCGACATTCAGCAAGGTTGATGAATGACCTACATTTATTACCCAGCCTGTAGACTTAATTTGACGCACTTTTTCATCTGTTTTGTCACTACGGGTCATTTTATGATATAAATTAAATACTTTAATATCATGAACACTCAATGCAAAAATCCTTTTAGCATTATAACGAATGCGCTTTATTTATTAAATACTTCTTCAAATAATTGGCTTTGACTCAGTTGTTTAAAAATAGCTAGATAATAAACAAGACGATGGCAATTAGACACTTTGGCGTACAGTCAAAAATATTCATTCACTTTTCTGAGTATTACTTCAGACCACACCTGCTGTTCAATAGAATAATAGTATTCGGGTTATTTATACCGGTTTACACTACATTTATATATATATATATATATATATATATATATATATATATATATAAATATGCCGGGATATTTTGTCCTTTACCATACTGCAAAGCCATTAACATTTTTTCAAGCCTTGAGGGATAGCCCTGTGCTAGTAATTTACAACTAACAGATGATATATTTTTGTTTAGAATATTGTTTTACAAAGATAGCACGTGATATAATAAGAACTCGAAGTAATGAGATAATAACTCTAAACAAATTTTATATAAATTATATATTTGACATTCCCATCTAATTACTGACAATTCATATATTATATGTTTGCATGTATTTTTATTAGTGATATCTATTGGTAATATTTCGAATTATTAATAGAAACAACTTAACATGATCTTTATAAATAATATTAAGTTATTCAATCTATCCAATTGATCAAAATTGCATTTTCGACATTCATTACTGTTGTTGAAGAACTCTGCTACCACATCCCTATTATCGGTTTTGACGTCATTGATTTAGAAGTAGGGATTTTAACAGGCAAACAACAGAATTGAATCATAGCTGCCACGATAATTGACTGAAAATACCATTTTGGGCCAAAGGAGAAACTTGCGGGACAAAAAAAATTTCTGTAATATACTGTGACTAGTGATGAAAAGTCTACGATAATTTCAAGTGAAAAAAATCATGTATTGATTCAAGATGGCTCTCCACATCGATACCGAGGCGGAATATTCAGTCATAAAGTCTTGTTGTGCATATATGGTGGAATCGCAATGTAATTGTATTTATTAACGTTAACTGAATAAATTAAACAACGCATTGTTTCACAAAAGGCCAGTAATAGCAAACAATAGGCGCAAAGGCATTTTCTTGCATGATAACGCTCGAGAACACGTTGCAAGAGTTGTGCAGGATACTCTATTGCAGTTGCATTGGGAAGTTTTGCCGCAGCCAGCATACTCACCAAACAATACTTCTTCTGATTACCACTTATTCAGATCGACGCAGCATGGCATAGTTGACATATGGTTTTAAAATGCTGAATAAGTATAAAAATTAATAAATTATTGGATCGAAGTTGAGAAAAGTTAAAGAACTTGATGATAGATTTGTTCATTAATATATCATACATAATGATACCATTTTTTTCTTTGCAATTACCCTTTTAAAGTGAAAAAATTATTTCAAAGAATAACTATATCAAGTACAAGTACAATAAAAAGCAATAATTTAAATGGCAGTGCGACTATTGATATTCGACCTTTTGTTTCATTCCAAGAATGTTTTAAGTGATACTCACATTTTAAATATTGTATGAATATTATCTCGATGTACAGTGCTTTTTTCGATTTACAATTTTAACAACGTATTAATATCTACTCAAAAAAAAGTGACTTTAGGTAGTGATTGCATACTTTTCAATTAATAGTTTAAGTTAAATTAAAAAACATTTTATCTGAACATACATTCATTGACCGCTCCGAAAATAAAAATATTTTCAATTATTTTCTTGGTTAACCTTAACTTACCAGACCTTGTGTTTATAATAAGTCAATAGAAGGCCGGCGAATTTTTGGAACATCCATGTAATTGTGCATGCGGGTGTGAAAGCTGACATGCCAACAAGGTAAATAAATAATATATTCCGCCAAGCCGGAAGATGATCAAAAATATATATTTCTGTTTTTCACGTAAATTTAAACTGCCCCCAACTGATACTTTTTGTTAAAAAAAAAACATTTCTCATATTTTTAATAATTAGAAAAATTCTATTTTACCAAAGGTACTAAAAATAGAAAAATGTAGTACGCAGTAAAATTTAATTACTTCTGATTGAAATAATATTGTGCAGATGTTTTATTTTTAAAATATACAATAACATTCCAGACAAATTTAAAATAACTAAAGATTCAAATAACTAAATATAAGTATATGCATTTTGCGCACACCTTTGAGTTATATTTTAAACAGTTTATCCAAATAAACTGCAAGTTTATTCGTGATATTGTACAAAGCGGAATTTCAAAAATTCCTAATTTATATAAGATCTTAACTAAAAAAGTTAGCTAATAGTTAAGTAAATATATATTTTATAAAATAGGTTTTTAATATTACAGCAAACATGGATCTTTCTATATATCAATATTTGTTATTTTATATTATCCTCTCGAGCACTCATGCTTATTATTCCCCTAAATAGTCTCTAATGAATTACGTTATTAATTTATTAGGCCGTTGACCAAATATAAATTCTGAAAATTATAATCAATTTGTTGGAAAATATCGTTTTCGATACCCCATTCCTATATTTGAAAAAATATAGATATATTTTTATCGATTTTGATATTTTTTCAATTAGCCTAGGATGTAAATGACAATATACCACTTTTACAAATGACTTTAGAATTCATAATTAATGCGAAAATAAATTATGCTGATTAAAATAGAAAAAGTTTCTATTTTCTAGAAACGTTTGTTTTTTCCATATATTTTAATGAATAATTATAGAATTTAACAAATATTATAGAATAGTTTTTCAAAATTAGCCTTCATCCCACTATATACTCTTACAGATGGATATCTTGAACACATCAAATTCGTTTCAGATTCTTTTCATCATTTGTCGCCATCTAGAAATGACGTAACAGTTACGTTTTTCTCATGGGGCAATGTAGTTTCAAATAATAATAACAATAATTAAAGAAACTTAGTTAAATGTTTCCTAATTCAGTCAAATAGAAATAAAACACATTTCTTTGAAAAACATTTCTTCAAAAAGCTTAATATGTATGATTATAGGAGCAGAGTTTGATAAGTCGGTAATTTTTTATCGGAAAAATATTTTTGTATTCTTTTTATATAGGTTTTTGAAATAGGCCTTTAAAAGATGCCTTTGTTCGAGTAATAACATCTCTTCTTCTTTTGTCCCAAATCACCGTTGTTTCGGCCATTTAGTTAGGTTTGGGAACAAGAAATAGTCGATAGGGGGTTAAATCTGGAAATATGCTGCATATACATAACCCAATTTATAGATTTTTGCCATGGTGATTAAACACGACTGCCCACATATATTTTCTCGATGAGATAAATATTTCGGTCTTTCTTCAAAACAATATAACCTGCCTGAATAATATTCGCCTGTGATTGTTTTTTCCTTTCCAAGATAATTGTTATGAATTGATATTCTGGCAGACTAACACAACTTGGTACCCAACGGGCTAAGAATTTAGCTCGTCGACAATAACATACTAGGACCGCATCTCGCTGATGCTATAGGTCGTTAAAAAAGTTTAGTGTTCGTAAAGATTAAGTGACTGTGTTGAATGTCGCGAAATAACTCAACAGTGTTGAGAGCGACAATAAATTTAATTTTTTTTTATCCGGAGAAACCTGCTGTTTTGATTGTTCCGTAGTCTCTGGTGTTTTATGATGTATCCATCTTTCGAAACGAAGCAAAATCTTGGTCAAACTTTTTCATATCCAATTCTTCATGTAAACTATGATGTGCCTGCGCAGCGTCAGCCACCCCTCGTACGTTTTATTCGCCGATCAACCAATATCATTCACGATTTATTTTGGACGATCTAAACGTTCGGCGTTATTTCTGTTGGTACCACCACAACTGAAATCGCTAATAAACCCTTTCTTAACCATTGAAACTAATTGTGTATAGCCCCTATAGTATTTATCAAGATTTCGATGTTGTTTTCCTGCTAAAGAAATAATGCATAATCGGCACACTTTTTTCCATGTTTGTAAGAAGATTTTTAAGGAAAATATGTTGCTTATTAATTAGTTCTTAATATTTTAATATATTTATTTCGACAGATTCTACCAAGCAAGGTAAAGCTTGTCGTTAACATTGTTTCTGCTCTACAACTCATTAGCAGACTTATTAACGTTGTAAATATTAACATATGTAGATATTAATTGTTTAGATGTTTTTTTCTATTTAATAATTTCAGTAATATTTAATTTAAAAATAATAATAAACTAGTAATTTAATAAAATGAATTTTTGTCATCTATTTTTATCATCATAAAAATTTTAATTATTATAATATGAATTATAAGACAGTTTTAAAATTATATTGCGTCCTTAAAGTATTGTATAAAATACGAAATTATTATTTTCAATTCACAAGGAATATTCCAACATTTAAAATCAAAAGCGTACAAATAAAATTCTTGTAACCAAACATGCCAGTATATTATTCATAATTTACAAGTTAATCAGAATCAATTCAAATAATATTGGTGCAAGTGATTTATTTTTGAAATACACATTGGCATTCCAGTCAAGTTTTAATTAGGAACAATGGTTTTCTATTAATACAGTTTGTATATTTGCGTGCGTGTACCATTTATTGCGATCTAAATATTTTTACTGGAAAAAGTGTGGATGCGGTGCGTCATAAGTCATGAAAAGGTCGTTCGGACGAAATGTTCTTATTGCGTTTATTTAACCATTAGGCTTCCGACCCAAATAAAAACAAGAATAATTACTATAGAGCTTTCGGTTTTGATAATTTATATGGCGAGAATGAGTCATCGAATATTTTTATAATTAAAATATATCCGCAAAAAAAGGAACTGGGACAATTTTGGAATATAATATCCATAATTTAATGTCATTAGGCTAGAGTATATAGAAATACTATATATAACAGTATTTATAGAAAAAATATAGATTTGCTAATATATTACATTGTTCAATAAATTCCAGAAGCACTTCAACGATCTGAAAATTCTACAACTGAACATCTTAAGTAAAACAATAATTTCAGACTATTAATCACGTCATTTTACATTAAGAAATATTTTAATATGTCTGTATGAGCAGCTTAAGAAACCATCGCTAAAACCAGTGAATTAAACAATCAGTTTAAGGATTTAATAGTGGCGATTTTGATGTTAATGGCAAGGAATAAGCTGGATGACGAAAACATTTTTTATTTACGATTTGTTGGACAAAAACCCAATTCAAAATCTCAACAAAATTTCAGATAGATTAGCAGTTGTTGAAACCCCAGACAGAGAATTAATTTTCGAGAATAATACATCCGGTAGGAGAGATCTAAAAATTTCGATTCGTTTCAACATCGTGGTGTTATTCCTTCCGAGGCAAAAAATAAAAGCTTTCTATGGCGTATTGTAACTTGCGGAGAAAATTTGATCTATTACGACAATCTTAAGCACAAAAAATCCTGGATCAGTCCAGAACAAGTATCCACACCGCCATAACGTCTTGGTGTGCATTGGTCTTGGTGATGTTAGCAAGGTGTAATGTATTACGAGCCATTAAAACCAAAGAAAACTGTTATTTCAAATGTCCCCCGATGCCATATTGTTGCAAAAAAAAATGCAATAGCGAGTAACAGACACTAAGTCATTGCCTTGCATGACAACGCTCGACCTGATGTTGCAGCAGTTGTAGCTGATACACTGTTGCAGCTCGAATTCAAAGTTTTGCCGCACTCAGTGTACTCACCAAACATAGCGCTTTATCATTACTACAGCTTCATATCATCAATGGCTTGACCGAGACACTATTTCGAAATTCTGAATAAGTTTGAAAATGGATCCACGACTGAATCACTGCCAAACTAACACAGTTCTTTCGACACAGTATCGCTGTTGTCATAAAGATGGGAAACAGTGCTAGAAAATGATGGAAATATTTTGATGAATATATATTGTACCAGTTTTTCTCAAGAAATTGTTTTATGTGAAAAATGATTGGAATACGTGCAAGCACCTTGCAATATTTTAAAATCGATCTTATGGATCTTATTGTTGCCAATCTTCACATACTGTCAGCAATTCATCCAAGTGTGTGTTTGTATTCTAGTTACTTGTTTTGTAGTACAAATATTTTATAAAATTAATAACAACCAAAAACTAATTACGACGACAATTGAAAATCTAAACAAATATTAGCTCAATAGTGCAGATTTTTACTGTAAAGTTAGATTTTTATTTTATGTCTAATATGCATTATATATATTTATAAATTAATTTTTTTTCAGGTAAGCAAACTGTCTAAGTTATTACCACCACTACCCACCGCTGATCCAAGTAAGCAATTGTATTGTTTCCTAGCGACCATTGATGGTCGCCACAACCATTTTGAACAACTATTTTATCCCCAAAATATTCTTACACTTTGTAACGCACCCAATAAGATACGCTAAGTATGTTCTGCTGAATTGTTAAACACTTACAAATTAAACATACGTTTTACGGAATGAAAGAAATTAGATATAACTGTACAATAAATATATATAACCAAAAACGCCCTAAAAATTCTTGAATAATAAAACAAAAAATAAGAATACTGATTTATCTGGTTTATATAATATATCAGTACCGCATAACAGAAAACAGAAAATTGTTACTTTCTTTAGTTAAGTGTTACTAATTTGTTAATTAAGTGTTCTTAAATTAAGAATGTTTTTCAGAAATCCTATAGAGAATGGTATTTTTCCTTTGTTTTTAACTTGTTAAAATTCAAGTTAAATTTTAAGTACAGCGACGTTCAAAATCATCTTGTTGTCTTTTTTATGTCTAACGAGCCCATTGTTATTGAGTATTAGTATTATTTTGAGGCTTCCATGAATTCTGAGAGTCATCAGTAAATTATTATTTACTTGGCCTTCTCTAAATAAATATACATATAATTTAATTATTTACTTCAACTGTTAAAAAATATTAATTTATGACTAAAATATGCATTTTAAAGAGTAAACATTTAAATGCATAAAGTACGCAAAATGTATATAATCAGAGCATTCAATTAATTTATTCATCTACATAATAAAGGTTTATAAAGTCTAGTTGTAATATATATACCAAGATATCTTGGCGTATTTCATTTCATAACAATTTTATGTATTTCCCAAAATTATACGACTTAGAACTAGAATTTATGCACATAAATGCAATGGAAATATTGAATTTCAATCTGTAGTGTTGTAGTTGTCGATAAACGTTTTAAAGGAAGTGTTCCTTTACCACATAGAATTAATTTTCCCATCGACGGACTTTTTTTTCAGGTTTAGAAATTGAAAGTAAGTAATTGAGTATTAAATCTAACAAAGATGCAATGCGAAAGAAATTCATAATTTGGATAGTCATTGTCTGAAAGTTGTTTTTTTTACAACATGGTCTTCATGATCTAGTAAATATTTGTTTCATTTTGTATTGACGCAGAGTAATACTTCAAAATACTAACTTCTTTATCAAAAATCCGTCTGAAAAAAACCACTGTTTGGATTGCTTTTTGCATTTGTTTTGCTATAGTGAGGATGTTTGATAAACCATTATAAATTGATAGACAAGCGTATTTATTTTCACTGTTAGCAATCGTAGTACGCATCCAATGAAGAGATTTTTCATATTCCTTCATTTCATAGTTTTCATGTTATTGAAATATTTTGTACCCATATTTCTATATTAGGAATCTATATTTCTAATATTCAGATATTTACAATTTTTAAAGACACAAAACAAACAAGCAATGCGTATAAAAAGCAGAACATACGATCAAGGTATCATCCAGATTTCCATTGTTCCATTGTTTAATTTGCCAATTGTTGGTGATTCATACTTTAAAATATATTATTTATTTCTAAGAATACGCATTATAATCTGCTTAAACATATTTACTTGTTTATACAACGAATTTATTAATCTATGAAGTTAATGCTTGTGAGATTTATAATCCGACATACATTACTAATACGCACTCATTGTTAATAGTAAAATATTATGTATTTAACCATATGGCATATATTACATAACAAAAATACAAATAAACAAAAAATAATTTTCTTCAAAACGTAATATTTGTTTTTCATATTTCATACTATTTGGAATATGATTTAAAACAGTCTCAAATTATTAGTATAATTATTTTTTACGGCAAGATAAAGCAAGTCATAGATATAAGTATATGACCTCATTCAAAATGTTTTAATTTCATTCAATACACATTACGCTAGTAAGACGCTTGTATCACAATAACTCTCTATTCAAGGCAAAGGTCTTAGAATGTATATAACAGATGTTATCTATCAATATCAACCATATATATTCTTCGTCACCAGTTTGTGATCGAGAAAGCGTTCAATGAATTTTTCAAGTATTTTTCAATTATAAGGAAATTAATAACTTTACCATTAATGCTTCTAAAATGAATAATTATCATTTAAGCATATCATGTTAAACTTTGAAATATTTCTCCTATCTTCCATCAAGAAAACATCTCAATCCTTCAATATATAATAATTTGGTCTTAAGCAATTTATTTCGATTATATAAATCATAATCGAATAACAGTAAATTATTCTACTTGGTTTCAGAAAGAGTAATTTCAAATTTGAATAATGTCTTTTAAAGTGAATTTATTCGTATGCATTTCAACACTTAGTCAATGGTCTATGTGACGTTTTCGATGACCGGTCACATTTCTGGTAAAACTATAATTCCCTCACTGTGGAACGTTTGAGATTTATCTACGAAAAACTGATCCAATTATTCCATCTATTCAACTTAATAGCTCCAAATCTGTCCACGTTAATTTTGCATTAAGGAGAAATAATAAAAACTTAATTATATCACTCAATGGATGCCCGATTCCTCAAGCAGAATCAGCAAAATACCTTGGAATCCATCTTGACGGTAGATTAAATTGGAAGCATCACGTTAGACAAATAGCAAAACACATTAGACCCAAAATAAAACAACTATACTGGTTAGTCGGAAGATACTCTCAACTTGATCTAAAATCAAAGAGGTTGATCTATAATACAATTATAAAGCCAATTTGGACCTATGGGGTCTTAATTGAATAAGCATTACTGTAGATATGTGACTTTCAAGCCATCTATGAGAAAATACCGAAATTACTTTTTGTGAACCTTATGAAATTAGAAGCTAGACTGAAATTTCAACTTCAACGCGTGGTGTACTAATACTGCTAATAACTAATATTATTTTAATAAAACATATCATTTGATAACCTCTTATTTATTTTCTAACATTTTATTAATATCTATTTATAAAATTTTAATTTTCATTATTTCGATTTTATATTGTAGATAATTAAACATATAAATATGACTATAAAAATTGTTGAATCATATTTTAACATTATTCTTTAATGATTATTCTTCAACGTATTTATGAAAACAAAATTGTTTCTAAATAAATCGCTGTAGTTTTTAGTTCTGTAGTATTTACATGGATATAGTAAATCATGGGAAAATATAATATATTCAAAAGTTAGTGGGCATTGAAAAATATACACTGCAAGTTAAAAATATCCAAATTTTTCTCTTTGGCATTTTTAGATCGTAAACAAATTTAAAGAGGTCAATAGAATAACCAGTGTTGGACAAGGTATAGTTTATTTCAATTGTTTCTATCATTATAATAACATTATACAACATGTGAAAACAGTATTGGCAAATGCACTATTAAGTTCTAAAACTATAGTTCTTTAGAGTATTCTTGGCAATCTTACAAAACGGAATTTTACAACTACTATAAATATGCAAGATGTTTACCAAATAGTTTGTTAAGTACCACTGTTTATGCAGATCTTAATTCTTGAAATTATAGTATATGTGTTGTTGCTATATATATGGTTATTGTATTGTGTATTGGTGGTGTAATAATTAAAAATCGAAAAGTGAAAAATAATACAAAGTTGTGATAGTTTTGCCTTATTGACTCAATAAAGGTAATTAAAGTAATATATAAATACTAATAGTTATAGTTATAGTGATTAGATGAAACATTCGGAGCGACATTGATAATTTTATTCAGATACCAATAGCCATCAAATACCAATCCTGTAACACACCGAACCATAATGCTTAAATAACGTATTGGAACTAAATCCCCTGATTTGAACTTTTCTACACCGTTGGTAATAATAAATAATATTTAGATAATTATATTTAATTTAGATTTATTGTACAGATCGGCAAAATAATAGGAAATAGGTTTTTAGAGGGTCTGAATAATTTCCAACGGAATGTTATAGTGCTGCACCAACACTCGTGCTAATCGAGCACCAACAATTTATCCTCTTTCAAAGTGTGTGAGATTCTACATTTCACCCACTGGTTGTTTTTTTTTTTGACCTGAAAGTGGAAAGGAAAATCCTGTTACCGATACCTAGTCGCGGAGGCCCACAGGAATAAGCGATTTGAACTATTTATGTGGAGGCCATCTCTAGACTGCCCACTAAATCCTACCATATCAGCTGATTCCATGGCTCTAACGGATACTTCTGATTGTTGGTAAAGGGTGTGCCCGTGACCAATAACACCGTACAGAGGCACGAGGGCCAGGCAAGGATATAGCGTTGTTGTCACACTATGCAGCTCGCGGTACCTGAGTTAATCGCGGGAAATAACGACGGGAAATGTCGAGACTATTGGAAGTAAAAGCATGACGACGTAATATTGGCTGTGATAGAATAAGGCCACAAAGAGCCGGATGAGTTAATGACCTAAAATATCGACCAGCTCATTAATATATATATATATATATATATATATATATATATATATATATATATATATATATATATATATATATATATCTATTATCCTATCATTATATATTTATTATTCGAGGGATTCGATTGCTTGCAGGCATTGTTTATTCTCCTGGTAATTTTTATTTTGATAAACTTGAAAAAAAGACGTTCCACCTGACTAGATGAGACGTATTTGAGAACTGATCGAACAAGTTTCTTGTACTGGAGGGATTTTATTTAAAGAGGAAGCCTGCTGGGCCGATTGATTGCCGGAGCGGAATATTCTACCTTGACCTTTCTGGAGCGACCCTTGAATCTGGGAATTCCACCTAACATCCGGCCGAAAAGAAGAACGAGAGAGTTGGCTTCTTCTAACTAATGGAGTTTGGACGTTCTCGATTTTAAGACGCGAAATGCTAGGTGCAAAACGCTTACTGTGGAAGAAGATGTCCTGGGTTTTCTGTCGGTTGACAACCTCCACAAATGTAACCAGTAGATTGTCTGATCAATTTTTTTAAGAGTCTTCCTTAAATATGCGGTGCTACTCTTGAAGAAGTAAAATAAGTAGTGTCGTCCGCGTATAAAGCTGCTGCAACTTGTGGTGTGCTAGGGATATCTGAAAAGAACAGATTAAATAAAGCGAATTCCAAGAGAGAGCCTTGTGAAACTAATGCGGCGATGGTTTTCCGGCTGGAAAGAGTGTCTTTGATCTTCACCTGGACCGATCATTCTAGCAGAAATGATTTGATAAGTGCGGTTATGTCATCGGGTAGACCTAATGGAATGCATTTCGGCACTAAGCCTTCGTGCCAAATATTGTCAAAGGCTTTGGTTAGGTGCCAATTGACCTGATATACTAGCTGAATGTTTGGCGCGGAACCCGAATTGCTCATCTGGAATGATATTGTTTGCCTTCGCAAAATTGTTGAGAGCATAAAGAATTACCCTTTCACCAAGCTTGAAGATGGAACTTAATAGACTGGTAGGTCTGTAGTCGAAGGTAATGACTTGGCTCCCTTTTCGGAAATAGCTGCGATGAATACATGTTTCTAGGTTTTTGAGAAGTGTTGCAGCCTCAGAATGGAGTTGATGATATTAGTTAGTTCGACGAGCTGCTTATAGACAAGCTTTTTGAGTTGAGCAATCGAGATATTATCGAAACGCGACGACCGGTCCTTTTAACCGTCGCAGAACAAACCGTATAATACACTAAAATATAACCTACACAACTTAACATGTATTATCCTGAGCAATACATACGCATCGCATTATTTACATAGAAGCAGCGTTACCTAGCATGAAATAAATTTAGTACTGTTTGTAATACTGTTAAAAATTCATTTCATTCAAAAATATCATATTCCATATTGTCTGTATATTTTTCCAAAAATGTCTAAAATAATGAAAAAGTATTATTTTTATGAATATTTATGAAAAACACATTTTTGTTTCAATTTTCTTTAACATTACAGAACATCTAAGTTCATGAAGAAGTAATCTTGATAAAACACAAAATATTTTTAATTAACAAAGCTTTCTAAACTTTTTTAATTTTGCGCTGTGGAATATTTAACATTTCGTGTTTCGTTCTCCATCATTACAATTTAGGCCGGTCGGTCGCTAACCTTATAAATGATTATTAAGTTTCTAATTTCTATAGCTTCCAGAATAAGCCGAGATAAAAACGATAGTAACTGATAAACTGATAATAGATTTTGATATTAATCCAAAACTTATCTTGTGACAGTTTAACCTTTATTTCATAAAAATCTTAGCAAATTAATTGTGTGAATCTCATAGCACATCTTTTTTATTTAAATTGGATAAATTAGTTTAAACGTATCTGCTTAAACAAAGACAGTAAAATCATTCAATATGTCAATAATGATGGAAATGATAAATACTGAAACAATTGACAAACTTTTATCATTTATTAATGAAAGATCGAGGATTCGCATACCTGATTCAAGTACCCAAAATAAATTATTAAGCCCATATAGGAAAATAGACATCTCTTCTGTGGTCCTTTTAACATTTAAGAGTTTATGTGTGAAATGAAAATTCAATGTTCTGTGCATCAGTTGACTTGATCGGAATTTTTGACTATTTGATTTTTGAAATATTAGTGGCAATCGACGATTTAAATCAAAGGTCTGCAAAAAAAATCTAAAAGCGCTTTAGATTTTGTGATGTAATCTTTAGTAGAGTGATATCACTGAGACGCCATTTTCCTTAGAATCTTCTTCTCTTTAATGTCCTGATGAAATCGTTCACTTTGTTCTTCTCTTACATATTCAAAATTTTCCGGAAAGTAGTCAAGGCAATGAAAAAAAATGTACTTTTTGACTCATTGGGTAACATAAAGCTTGAAACGCTTTTAGGATTTTTATGGTTACCTAAAAATGTGGTCTCAATAACCTCTTTAAAAACAATCCACTCTTTTATTTTGAAGATCAGGCTTGAAGAATTGTGGTTGATCATAAGCCGTCTAATCCTACGAAAATTCAATTCTTCATATATGCTTCTGAGAGATCTGGAAACTTATTTGAAACAACCTCCATCTTTGGGAAATGATTTTGCAAATTGCTTCACCAATTCGAACTTTATATGCAGAGATGGTAAAAGAATTTTATTGTTTATTTGAGGGCGTTTATTATCTTCCTCAGCGGCAATTCTGTTTGGTAAACCCAGCTTGTTATCCAAACAATATGTACAGCATTTTATAATCGCTGCCCACCTGCCAATCATGGTCATCATGTTTTAATTTGCATATGACCAATTTCAAATTCTTGTAGGTTTTTTTGAGCAAATTACGCTAAGTAATCTATGGTAATATCTGTCTTTCCAGTGTTTTACTTTTAGTATTTTTGGAAAATATAGCATTTTTATATCTTGATAGCGTCTTTTTTCTCTTATCAAGTTATAGGAAAAATGGGCGATATATTACTTAAAAAGTACGAAAAGCTTTCTTCTGCAAGTTAATTATATTTTTTATAACAGCTTTTACATATTCATTCATATTGATTTAATCTCAGGTAACCTATAATCCTGCTTGATCATCATTTAAATAGGCGCTCTCACACAGATGAGCCGATATATTGTCCCGATCGTTTAGCATTTCCGGCTAATATTTTTAACACAAGGTACATGATGGGCACATGATGGATTTGTATTTATGAACAGAAACTAAAACATTAGATTGATTTGCATCGCATCATATCCTTTGATTCCTTCTCTTTTGATTCCTAACGAGATAATTAATATACACTATTATATGTTTATTTTAAGAGGTTACAAACTTTACAATAATTCGTCTCTCCGTTGAAAGGCCAAAACAAACATCATACTAATAATTAACCAAAATCTTCTTCTAAAATGAGGACTTCACGCCACGCAGCTGACAGCTGCATGATTTTGGTATAGGATCATGTATATATGTATTTTGTAGCAACATCTGTTCAATATAATCAATTCCTATACATTTGTTTAATGCAATCTTAAACTTATGTTCGGAATTGTTTTAACGATTATTTTCCTTCAGAAATATAAGGTAAAATCAATAGAGCATTCATCTAATATGAATTATAGATATATACGTTTTAAATTTTATTTTTTTATTTTAAATTTAAAGTTTTATTGCAACACCACATTTCCATCATGTAAGTCTAATTGCTTTATAATTCACTGGTAAATGAATCTCATTGATCTTAGATTGAGTTGAGAGTATCTCCAGACTAACCAATACAGTCCTTTGATTTTGAGTCTGATCTGCACTGCTGCTCTCAACTTTGATACAACCTGCTTAGTATTTTGTGTATATCTTATTACGTGGATTTCGTTCGATATATTTTTATATAAGGAAACTAAGTTATGTTAAAATGTTTATGTTCCCCAGTAGAAATTGGCTGGAGTTTTATGTAAATCCAGTGCAGAAAGTTTATTAAACACGCGCTATTCAAGATGTTTCTCAAACATCTCACTTTATAAAATAACAAATCAAAGTAGAATTATATTTCTATGAAACCAGATGGCATAATGCTTTAAATAAAATATCTTAAATATTTAGAATTTACGTTTTCAATCTGGACTATGACTTTTGCGCGGTTCGTGCGCCAACATCAATCAGTATAATTTTTAGAACGAGCGATCACGTTCATTACAGATGATAATTACGAATGTATGGTTTAAATATAATAGTTAATAACTGATATAAAGTTATTTTATAAAACAAATATTTAAAAAATAATAAAAAAACTGAGTCGAGTGTATTCACCCATCAAGGTTATGAAACAAAATCAGAGATGAAATAAAATATACAATTTATTTATCTAATATTTATAAAACATAACCGACGTTTATTGTTGTCTCTAGTGTTTTTTTATATATTTTCCAGTAAGAATCGAATATAAAATTTAAATATTATTTATTCATAATTTTTCGATCCTGTAATTTTGTTTGATTATCCTTTAAATGTTTATTTAACTCTATTTAAATTTAAACCTTACATTCCTGGGTTGATTGAATTTACGGAGATACAGAAAATTTTACGGCATCTTTGTTTATAAAGTAATAAATCCATAAAGAATTTGTAATGTAATGTAAACTGAACATTGTAAATCATGAAATAATATATTTTAAATATTTATAATGAAGGCTGTCGGCTTAGTATAGCATGTGCTTCACCAAAATCCACCATGATATATTAATTGATTCGTATTATTTCTTATTGAAATAAATACGATCTATTGAATATATAAATGTACTTTTTTTTGGATGGTTTTGTTGGATGTATTTTGTTATATGACTTCGTTTTATCACATCATGCATTGCAAGAGAGCTATCAAATAATAAACTTGAAATCGAGAAAAATGGCATCATTAAATCATAATTAACTTGGTTTCCAAGACCTACTATGACTTTGGTCAAATCTCATATCTCATATCTTATGCTTTGCTTGTTCTGTTTACTCCGGTTTTGGTAAAATTTTCGGACTTTCCAGCTGTTTCAAGTGTAACATATTCGAAGCCCAATAACAATATCCTTCGTTTTCCTACACAGTCTATCTTAAGTTATTTTGTACATACGTCATCTAAATTTGTGATGTCAAAACGTCGCAATGTTACCGTATCAACTCTGAGTTTTAGTTCAGTTTGGCTTTGACATACAACAAAATTCTAATCTAAATAAAATAATTAAACAAATATACTGTTACCAAATATAATTTATATTAACATTATAGTAAATCTAATGCATATATTATCGAAGGACTTAGAACTACAATTAAGTATACAGTTACAATAGTTTGTAGGTTAAGGTTGTGTTTGATTATATTCACATAGAGCCCTTTTCCATATCGCCTATGAATAAAGTTCTAGGTGTATTTGCAGTTATATCACCTGGAGCTCTAATCCGCCTAATTAACAATTATCAGTATATTATTAATATATTAAATATCCAAGTAATATATCTTAATTTCATTAGAGAGCACATTTAGCTTTTATGCTTATTTCTTGTGTCCCTCGGTACAGTGATTCCTTGAAAAGACATTTTAATATTACTTTATTCCTCCTTTATTTGTTCTGTTAATACCAGTATATATCTTTCTTGGTAAAACAGGATTTAATCACTGCATTCTCCTTAATGCATTTGCCATACCTGCCAATGCCATAACAGTTACAATTCATTCGCTTCTAACACATTTTTAACCAAATGCTCATGTATATTCTGAACAACTATACATATCTGTGCACATAAATCTTTTACACTCTACAAAAACACTTCCTACAGTTATCATATATTAATTACATACTCACCTTTACTTGTTTCCACTCTCATCATCCTGCCTTAGAAATTGGCAGCATTGAATCATAACATATTCAGAAAGTTTAATCCAAGTGAAACTAAGCTGGTAATTTCCAATCTATCTCAGATTTGTTCACAATTCATCAAAACCAAAGACCATTTAATCTATATTATTAACCATTCCTGTTTCCAGCATAAAGTTCAATATATCTGCAATGAATTATTAATAAATGTAATGCCTAATAGAACGTACTCAATTGTTATTCTAACGTTTACCTTTTTCCATCAACTTTTGTTGTTATAACGCTATTCCTTATAATCATCTTGCCATAAGTGACCATTGAGTATATTGGTCCCATTCTGAAATATCCATGTCTTATGTAAATATATAAAGTGAAATAATATGTCCTCCTTCACTTTATTATATGCCTTTAAAAATTCTTTTAAAAGCAATGTGCGGAAGTTCCATGAGACCTCATCGATAGACTTCAGGCTAACAGATTCCTTTGAAATAATTGTATTAAATTATAAGTATTGAAAAACTACTCACGGTTTGTATACATTACATATTATATTTTTAATTTTTTGAAATATTTCTGTGATCGTGTTTATACTGATATTCAGTGCAGCTGCAACACGCTAAAAATATTTTCAATAAAACGCACAGCATATTAATATTTAACATTAAAAATGATTACCTCTCTAACGAATTTTACTGGCAAGAGGGGGCCTCCATTATCTCGTTCCTGTTCAAAATAACTGATTAGAGACGCAATCTTTTCTATCTGGCTTCGGAATTTTCAATCAGAGTAACAATAAGCAGCGATTTTAAATTTATCAAAACAAGCAAAGCGTTAGAATAACCTGTGCCGGTTTATAACCTCTTATCACTACTGTTTTGAAGAATTTTACATACGTTTGACAACCGGACGACTTTGACAGGCTAGTTCGGCAGATGCGTTCATACTTATAAGACAGCATTGTGTCTTAACTAGAATAAAATGAAAACGAAGCTTCTTGATGACGTAGGTACAAAATAACATTGGCTAGACTATATGCTCTTAATTTATATCAGTGATGTTCAGATCACCTTGATTTGATAACCGACCATTAATGGAGAGACAAAAACATTTATCAAGGTGAAATATGGAAAATAATCAAGTGACTGAATCTTAGGCAGTGAAAAGATGATTCATACCGGAACCTAATAAAGCTCAGTTCATAATTAATTAAACCAATTTATTATATTTAAAAGAACGATTATACGACATCAAATATATGTTCACTTTAAATTTGGATCATTGCAGGCCATGTAATTTATGAGGTCTTAGATATTGGCTTGAATGCATAGAAACTTTCCACAAATAAATATATCAGATGTACCGGAAAGTCATTATCGGTTTTTTTCTAAAAAAAAATACATAACTTACACGAACTTACGAACCAACTCAAAAAAAAAATAGAAAAATGTGTTAGTATTGGCCATTTGATTATATACATCTTGCCAGACAATTTATGTTTCTCATTGAAATTCGCGAAACACTGCTCTGCAAGCGCGTGCCCCACTGCGAAATGTTGATAATCGGACGAGCCAAGATCTGGAGAGTACGGCGATAATATGTTCCATCTAAGTGCTTTCAACGCTTCCTTGACAGGTTTTATTTTATGAGACGGCGCGTTATCGTGCTGTAAAATCACTTTACAGTGTCGTTGGGCTCATTCTTAATTGTTTTTCAATCAATGTATGGTTTAAATTGATCATTTGTTGTTTGTAGCAATTACTATTAATTGTTTCTCGAAGTCTCAACATCAACCAAAACGGTTTGGTCTTGGAGTCGATCCATTTTTCATCACCCGCCATCTTTTCGATTATCCCCATTGCTCGTAATAGGTGGCAATCGTTTCCTGGTTCACATTCAACTCTTCTGCCTCTTGAAGTTTTGAGTCTTCAAACTTTTTTGGTCTACCAGAAGGTTTTTTGTCTTGCACATCGAAATAACTAGTTTTGAATTTTCAAAACCACGTCCCAGATGTTTTTAATTAAAGTTTATACCATAAAACAATGACTGTTAGCGACTTTTTTGTTTTGATTAAATAAGAAAAGTAATGTGTACCGCAAATACATGTTTTTAGACATGAAACTTTACAATTTTAAATAGGTATAAATTTGTAACCGTGTTACTTTCCATAATATAAGATGTACAGCTTTGGAGCTAGATATCAGTAGAATAAAATGACATATTTGTCAAATCATAACATTGCACACTTACGCCTAGCGACCGGTGTGAGAAAACGACTAGAAAAATCGGTAATTACTTTCCAGTGCACCTGTATATCATTGACTATTGAATTAAAAAGTACAGACATGAATCAGCAATTAATAATTATAGTGAATGACCACGAAACAACATAAGTATTCTGTCCGTAAACTGTCTGGTCGTCATTAACACTGGTGTTTTACACTATATTCTGATAATTAGTTCCAATATTTAAATAATAATGAATAAACCAAAAGCAACATTGGTATTCGAGGTTAATGTAAAGGAAATATTTTAATATTTTCCTTTCCTGTTGAAGCATTTGGATATAAAATTAGTTCAATTATAACATAACAATAAGTTATTTAAAACTGCAAGTCTACACAATGTTATCTCTTCTAAATTTTTATAATTACTATTCTTGACATTGAAATTTTCACATTTTCAATGGGCTAAAATTAATTATTTACTAGAAAGAAAGGTTGAGAGTATCTTTGTTATCTTGAACGATAGTAATCACAGCTATTTTTGGCTTTCCAATCCATTTTGTATATTGGTATAATTTGAAACAATTTATAAATACTTCAGATAACAGGCAAGCATATGAAAATATTATAAAACTATGTAATTTAAGGATTTGATGTAAAGTGACTAAATTGTGGGTTTCGTTCATTTATTATAAAGAATACATAATGTATCACTATTTAACATATCCTGTAACAGACGCCAGGTTATTTAAATTTGCAGAAACGATACTATAAAACAAATGTATTAAACTACGTGAGTATTTCATATTTAATTTTCATCAGAACATTTTTATGATTAAATTTAATTTCAAAAGGTAAACACATAGTAAATTGTGTGGGTGATGGCAGCTAAAGATAAAGTGAAAATATATTCAAGTGCTACCTTAAAAATGATTAAATTCGATCCTGGGTCCTAAATCAAGACATCAAGCTAAGGAGTTGTGAGAATCTGTTCTAACATTTCATTTCGTCATATTGGTCTAAAATGTGTTAGTATTTTTTTTTGGATTACAAAATAAGCTGTTGTAAATAAATTGTCCGTAATTTGCCTTCACACTTATTTAAAAATATACCAAAAGTAAGAAAAACACTTATAGACGAAAATCTCCATCAAAATAAACCTTCGGCTCGCAAGAAAAAAGCTAAAATCAGAGAATTTATATCTGGTTGCTTTCTAACCTCCAAAATTGGTTTTGTCGAATAAAGTAATATTAAACATCCTAGTATATTCAGAAAATTCGAAACAAAACTCGTCGTGTTGTAAACACTAACTAACGCTACGTAATAGTCGCTGTTGATGGTCCTTCCTTTTTCAAGGTAGTCAATGAAAATCATCCCATGCGCATGTCAAAATACAGACGCCATAACTTTGCCAGTCGACTGTTGCGTTTTCCCACGCTTTGGAGCGGGTTCATCGTGTGCAGTCCACGCTGATGGCTGTCGATTGGACTTCGGACGGGAGCCAAACGCAGGAGCCATGCTTCATCCATTGTCACATATCGACGCAAAAACTCTGGTTTATTACGCTTGATCATCTTGAAATACTTTTCCGAACCATCAACTCGTCGTTGTTTTTGGTCAAAAGTGAGCTCGCGCGGCACCCACTTTGCACAGAGCTTTCTCATACCCAAATATTCGTGAATGATATGATGGACATGTTCAGTTGATATCTCTAGAGTGTCTGCTATTTCATTCAATTTCAATTTACGGTCATTCAAAATCATTTTGTGGATTTTTAAAATATTTTAATCGGCAACAACCTTTTTTGGGCGTCCACTGCGTTTACCGTCGTCGGTGTTCATTTCACCATGTCTAAGCTTAGCATATTCATCCTTGATGGTTGATTTTCCTAGGGCAGTGTTCGGAATCTCGGCATCAAGCCAAATTTTTGCTTCAACTGTATTTTTTCCTTTCAGAAAGCAATATTTTATCAACACACGAAATTCCTTTTTATCCATTTTTTTTTCACACTAACTAAAGTTGCTTCACTCAAAATGCTATAATTAAGAAACTAATGTTCCGACAGCTGTTAAATTTATACACGTATGTTTCGTGGGTTAAGGCTAACTAAAAACATGGATTTAATTCAAGTAGCGTCATCTATGTGTCAGGCTTTTCAATTGAAGTGTTAACTTCCTTAAATGGAGAAACATCCTAACAGCGAGAATTGAGAATTTTATTGACGGAGTCCAAGTATTCACTGATGCTTTTATACACAATGCAGTTTAAACAATCAAAACCAGTTGTCACATCAGTGGACAGAACAAGGTAATTATTCGTATTACCAGCACGGGATTCCTTTATTATTGGAAATAGAATGCAAAACTATAAAAAGTACACAAATAAAAATATTTAAAATACTTAAACCATTGGATCAAATAAGTTGGAGTCTATCTACCATAATTGATTTTAAGAAACCCTCTATTCAAATTATTTATAGGAAACAGCAGACAACCCAGTCAACAAGAGCCTTGAGAAAATCTAAAAAGAAAAATGCCAAAAGCCAAGGGAAAAATAAAAATTTGTGTAATTGTGTTTACTATTATATCAATGATCACTAACATAAAATAATGTGTTTTAATTTGTAAATAAACCACTGTACAGATTAATAAATAATAATCACATAAAATATAGGTTCGAAAATATAGATTAATCTTACAACATTTTGCACTTTAATTCGTGTTTGACTTTTGTGGTGCTATTTTTATTTGTGTTGCCTTTTCGAAATTATTTTTCTACAAAATCATATATTTTATCACGAACTATTACAACTTCTGTATTATTATCAATAAATACAAAAGATTGCTCCCCCATGTCTGGACGCCAACTTCTCCTCGAATACACATATTTTGGAAGCAAGCACATGTGTGTGTAGATGAATCTATCATTTGAAAATGATATGTGATGAATCAAACACAAGGGAAAAATAACAATTTTTTACCGAAAACATGTGTTATATTGACTTTTATTTTCAGTTTAGTTAGAATATTTTCTAAACCCAAGATATACTCTCAATTTAAAAAATCCACTAGATAATTTAAAAACAGTTGAATTCGATGTTGATAGAATATAATTTTGTTAGTTGACAAAGGAATATTTCCGATTGTAGAATGACGCATGTACGATGTTTATGTCTGGCTGGTCTTAGTGATAAAATATTTTCGCAAAACGTGTATGATTTTAAAATAAAAACATCCACCGATTTTTTAAATTTAATCCCACTTATCAGGAAATGAATTCAGGCATACTTTTGTGTTTTTTTAATCAAGTTTGATAATGAACACTCATCGAAATAATGATTCTGCATCATTCGGTTTAATATATTTTTGGTGTTTTTTCAAACTAATAAAAATGAACGTTTCTAGAGAGATTATGGTTATGACTATCTACCAATCAACATGATGATTACGAACGTTGAGGTAATGAGATAATTTCACAATCATCAAATGTAGTAAATTTTGTTGTCAAATATTATAAGTTCGTAGAAAAACGACAGACCTTAAAAAAATATATTTTACCCTTTTTACCAGCTAGTCCCACGTCATAGCATTAAACCTATCACCAAAGTACATCCAATCTTACAAAAACTGATTACGAGTCTGATTGGGTTGTTCCTAGTTGGATTTTATATAATTTTTTTATATTCATTTTTATATTTTTTCTATAACTATCAACAATCAAAAATATTAAGTAGCAAGTGTACCATCCCCTTGCTGTATCAACTGCCTTACCAAGACATCTAAAAGGACCTATTAACAAGATATATATGCCGTAAGCGTAAAAAAACTAATATTAAGGTTGAAAAATGGTTTCACGTTTAGAAAACGTGTAGGAGCCCTACTGGCTTAGTTCGATAAAAAAGTTGTATCCAACAAAATATTTAACTGATATATTTTAAAAAATCTCTAAAAGAATCAGTTCAAGAGTCATGAAATTTTTAGCTATTTAAGTAAAATGTTTTAATAACTGCATTACAACTAATAAAATATAGTTGCTGTAATATATCGGCCTGGTAGATAATATTTAAAAATTTGATTACTTTTATAAATAATTTGCAATTTTATACCGTAATTATCCAATTTAGTTCAGTAATTAGATGAAATATACAATATAACATAAAATACACTGTAAAAAACAGATGTATTTAATGCTGAAGTTATGTTTTTATTATCACACTGAAGTTTAATTCTTGCTGTGACAATAAGGATCGCATATCTAATATTCTTAGTATGTTGTGTTAAGATAAATTATATTTGATAACATTTTTGTTCAATTATTTTATTTAGATTTGAATTATTTTTTATGTCAAAGCCAAACTGAACAAAAACTCAGAATTGATGCGGCAACATTGGGACTTTTTGACGTCACAAATTTCGATGACGTATATATAAAAAAACTTTGGATAGACTATATATAATATTCCGCAATGAAGACTACCTGTCTTTCAATTCGGAACAATACTATTTCTTATCTGTAGTTCGTTAACTTGGTACAATCGGTGCCCATTTAAGTTAATGTGATTCACTTGTTTAGATATTGTAATTCCTCGAAAATGCGCTCCAATTGACCCTAAATTACCTCGATAATCTTACGGCTAATCGAATTTACTTAACCATTTACATGAAATTATGACATATTACTCAACTAAATCAACAATGATATCTGTACGGCTATTGACATTAACAATTTCATTAAAGAAACTGTCTTTATCTCTAAATTGATTTTAGGAAGATAAATTCGACAGTTCCCACAAAAATTCACAATTTGTGTGCTGACATTGTACGGTGCCTCCAGTTGTAGTGCTTCATCAAGAACTAGGACCATGAAGCTTTTAAACAAGTAAATTACTTATTATATTGAATGTTATAGCCTTTAGCACTTTGAACATTTTCACGTATTTAGATAAAATAGAATTATTTCTGTGTATTTCTAATACCTGACATACCTACTTAAGTATTGTTTTTAAGTAAGTAAGTAAGTAATGTTTTTCTTAGTTATACCGAAGACTTACTGAGCGATGTTTTATATATTATTTTAATTTAAATAGCAGTTAGGGTAGCTTTCATTTGACTATTTCATTGTATATCGCAAATATACCAATATAATTTAATTACCCACATTTCTGAGTTAAAAATATTCTCGATTCCGTCCTTATACCCTTCAGAAATTCTCCTAATCGGAGTAATCAACGAAAAGTTCTTTAATCAGTTAGAGGGTATGCTATCCAAAGGATATAACCAGTTTTATTACTATTACTAATTTAAATAAGGTTTCACAATACATTGACTAGGAATGGTCGAAAACATAAACAAGTACAAGTACAAGAACAATTCGTTAATATTTTATAACAGTAAAGACCACTAGATTTCGACATGTTATTGTCATAAATTGTTAATATAAAATCTATCTGTATTTTTAAGGTAATATATTCCTATCTAAACAGAAGTCTTATGATTTGTTGTTATGAAAATAATATAATTATATTAGTGTTACGTATTTTTACATCGTTTCACATATTGGTATTAATTCGTGGTACCATTATTAAGAACAAAAAATATTTATGTTGAGTTATAAAAATATTGTAAGTGCTGACGAAAAATTTTGGATTTAATCCATCGATACGTCAATGCCGGTAAACAAGAAACGTGGTGAAGATTAAGCAAGACGACAAATAACCTATTTTCAAAAATATGACATAGAACCATATCAACGATTTCGATATAATAATATTTAGTTCATTTTAGAAATGATATTGTGCAATTAATATCTAATACATAATTGTTTTTATTAAAATAAGTATTTTTTTACAGTTAAACTAATAAACTTCTAAATCTAGAAAATATGAATATTCCTTTTTACAAACTGTCTACTTTTTTTTGATAACATCTTTCTTAGATATGCTTAGTATAATTTTAATTATAAACTGATTGATTACTACATTTCATTTGTATTAGGATTAATTCACAATCCAGACGAGTGCGTATATATCCAGACTTCAATATGTATTCCTCAATTTACTTCTTTATGGCATTGATGGATTATATTGCTCAAAATCAAAAAATATATTTTTAAGCATAATGTAAAATAGATGAGAAATAAACATTTATAAAAAGTGATTGATCAAATCGTTGGTGAATTTGAGATAAAATGGCAATTCTAACCACATATGGGACAACATGGGCAATCATTACACTCATCAAAATATCTTATTGTGATAAAAGAAAGTAACAAGATTTAGAAGTAGTAGTATTATAATGAATAAAATGAGAATTACGAGTTGCTAGAACTAGAATTATGGATAATTATAGATATGGGATGTTGATTTTTTATAACAATAATTTATCAGCTTTCTCATCTCAGATGAGAAGTTTCAACTCATATAAATTATCTCCATCAAACTTCTGGCTATTCTCTTAATTGAAAAAACTGTTTTGAGAATATTGCAGAAAGCTCCAAAAATCATAATAATTCTTGTTTATACTATCATTCTAAGATATATTTACATAATTTTCAAATGTTTTGTATATTATATGATGTGATGTTTATTCTTGAAAGATATCACTATAATATATGAATTTTAAATACCGTTTTAATTTCGTGTTTCATTAATTAATGACCAGTTTACATACTGATTTTCGCCTATTTCAATAATAAATAAAAATAAAAAATAAAACGAAGCCGCAGGCCAAATCCCATTAATTATTTCTAGGAACTGTGTTTTCTGAATTATAGTATTAAAGTGGTAAATTTGATGTTGATGGCAAATAATGGCCTAGTTGACTGAAAATATCAGTTCATTTCAAGAATACGATTTCATAGCGTATTGTGACCGACGGTGAAAAAGATCTACTACGATAAGTTCAAACGCAAAAAGTAATGAATTAGTCAGGTAAAATTATGCACATCAACAATGAATCTGAATATCTATTAAAACGGAATGACACCATTACGAAATATACTTCTTCAAAAAAAAAAAAGATCGGCAATATATGTAAGCACCTAATATAATGGAGAAAAAAGACCTAAGCCAAGAATATTGATATTAACGAATGAACAGTGTTGACTGGAATAATTTAATGATTGATGATGACAGTGTTATAATTGTTTATAACAGCAGTAATTTTAATAGAATAGAAAGAATTTACGAATTTATAAGTAATTATTTTAGAAAGTTTACTAAAGAACTTCTTTACACAAGATATTCGTTTTATAACTGGCTCCTGAGAAATTAGATTTATTTTTGATCGATACATAATAGCGTCATGCGGGTTAATCTTAAAAAATCTTACTCTGTTCATAAATGTAATTAAGTACAATAAATATATCTATAGAATCTATTTTGAGAAAATAGTGCAACATTATCTCATAGTGGTTTTCATCTGTTGCTAGTACTTGCTTTCATGGTTTTGCCATCTATACTAATTATTTCTACCCTATAGCTTGATAATTATGTTAATATTACTATTTCGACATATATATATATACATATATATATATATACATATATATATATATACATATATATATATATACATATATATATATATACATATATATATATATATATATATATATATATATATATATATATATATATATATATATATATATATATATATATTTATATGTAGCAATCATCAACGCGCAATGCTAAGAAATTGAAATCATTAGGAGATATTATATTAAAAAGCTATTAAGAAATATTTTTATCGTAAACAAATGATTTTAATGCAGACTTTTATCTCAGAATGAAATGTACAGCAGTTAAAATATAAATGTAATGCTTCATATCATCATGATTCGTAATTCCGTTCGTGCTAATAAGTACCATATAATTAAAAAAACATTGAGCATCACAATAATATAACAAATTTGTTTTTATGTCCAAATTAAAATAATACTGAAGGAGATGGTCAAAGTCCGCCACGTTCAAACAATGGATGAACATTATTTTTCAAAATAAACCCAATATTTAGTTTGATAACGATAATCAATATGTTTGTTTTCTATTAGCCGGCGTGTCATTTTTTATCGTCGTTTACTTTGAATTATTCCTTTTATTTGCCGTTACCAACAAACAAAATAACTTTTTCATTCATCGCCATTACGTTTTAAGTATGGCTTGTTATTCTTTTATTATCGAACAATAATCATTGTTTAGAGCTTTCATAACCGTAGCAAAATTAGAATATGCTTCATAGTAACGTAAATGCTAGTGACAGATTGCAAATAAGTTTGGCAAACTGACGATTTTATCTTGTAACGATTCCATTACATAAGTTAAAGTGGTAACGACAGATATTTATTTTAGTATTTCTTACGATAAAACTATTTTTAATCTACTTGCTGATTGTGAATGATTAATAAAATTGATTATAAATTATTATATATAGTGGAATTTATATTTGGCGCTTTATCAAAAAAAAATTTAAAATAATTTTGAATATGTTGAACATAGTTTCGTATTACAAGCATGCCCGAAGGTTATCAAAGATTAGTCACTAGACGGACACTATTGTAGTATATTAAATAACAATATTCATATCATTTATAATTGTTGTTATGTGTATCTCAATAAAAACTGTATATTTTATGGTGATTCCTTTTATGAAGACCTTAGACACTGTTTCTAAATGTGATATACAACTCTTACTAACAATTACAAGGATCTAAATTTTAAAAATTGACAATAATGATGACAACAGATTCAAGATTCAAAACCTTAGAAGAAATGAACCTGAAATAAAGTTTCGGCAGTAAATTGAGAACAATTTCAAATTAAGTTTTTTATCATCATTAAGTTAAATCTAATCTCTGTAACCGATCCAAAATACCCATGGAACATTTATTATACTATCAATTTTTCTACATTGTTGCGGCCAAGTGTAGTAATTCGTCTATACTTTGTAGTTAGTAATACTTCTATCTCTAATTGTTCATAGTGTTATATTTGTTAAAGTTAGAACTCTCTTCAATTATTTAGATTCAGAATTAATACTATTTACTTATCAATAACTCCCAAGCTGCACTTATTGAAAATGAAAAAAATAGTTAATGATGCAAAACCATTCATTCATCAAAGACATCCTTCATAATGATACGTATAGTAGTCCAGATGTTAGAGACACAACAGAAAGTACTAAAAATGTAATGCTAACGAAATTATTTACCGACCATTGATAACCAATTATATGTAATATTGGTACATTTACATTAATTTACATTAATATTTTTAGTTTCTCATTATGTAGTTTCTGAAACCAAAAACTTTGACTGAAATTCAGCAAAAAAGGCATAAATTGATAGTTAAACATCGAAACATTCTTACAAAATATTTTCATGCAAATTAAAATATTGTTAAATTGTTGCTTAACAGTACATTTAGTAGACGTATTTAAGCTAATACTTAAGAAAATAAAAATTTTCCCTTAGTAAATAAAAATATTATGATTATTGAATATTTATGAAATCACTTCGAAATAGATCTGCTTACGTCATTGGCGAAAAATAAGCAATACGTTTGTGATCCTTAAAACGGATACATAATTTTCAGTTTCGAATTGAGAAACGAATTCTATCTTTTACAATTAACATATATTTGTTATTATTTTACTACACTTAAATTTAAATTAAATAGGTTTTATTTATAATTAAAATAGTTAAAATTGTAAATTAAAAAATATATCAATTTTATTCTGATTTCATTGTCCGTTAATCTAATGTCTAACGTGAAGTCCCAAAATAAAAACGAGATATCGCGCCGTTGAAGCCTAACGAGATTTACGTCAATCAAGATGTCTTGTGAAAATTCATTCTCTATCGCCATGACCTGCTGCCTGATAATTTGTGTTTATTTATGTTTATCATTGTAAATTAATAACATATATACTATGTGTGTTAACGGCTTAAGATCAATGTATAAAAAATAATCGTAAACACGACACATTTGTATAGATCATCGGACTTCGCATCCAGCTTCACATGGAGCACGAACCATCGATTAATGACTTGGGTGGCTTAACCTTGAACTCTAATCGTGAATGATGTAATAGTTGCGAAATACCCCTGAAGACACATATTTTACTTAATGTTTTTGATTATATTTACGATAGTCTAGATATGAATTCCAGTTAATTGAATATTTATGTTTAGTATTTTACAGCTTTTTAAATATCATTATGACTAATTACAAAATATGATTTTGTACATAAATAGAGCAATGTAAACTAAAGAACAGAGTTATTTTTCTTTTGTACTATAAATTTAAAATATATCGTTATATTTTATGAAATTTAAAATATGATTTGCTCTTAATGTGAAATGTGTAGTGTGTAGAAATGTGTGAAAGCTCTGTGATGTGAAAATGTAATGTACTGTTTTTGTCACCTAACTACTTCCAGCTTGTTGTAGTTGTAGTGAAAAAGACAACATGACAGTCTTACTATTAAGCATATTTATATTTGTGGTTGTTTCTAATAGTGATTGTCCATAAGTAAGAGCCTAAAGAGCCTATCCGACAATGAAAATAATCCCAGTTACAGTCTGTCTTTTGGGTGGACTTTAAGTTTGTCATTCATCAGTTGCTAGGCTTAATGCCCTGGACCCTGCAGTTTAGAGCACACTAAAGAATCCAAGAACTTGAGATGACTAAAATCCATATACATAAATTCATGTTTTATTTGTATGGAGATGAAATATAGTATACTTTTTTTCTAAATTATGTTTATTTCAAGAATAAGAATTTGAGACATGTTGTAAAGACGATGTGAAAATTCTCCAGCCTACCATAAAGAAACATATTTTTTGGCAAAATTGGTTGTTTTTATTCAATATAATTCCCTTCAAGGGTGATACACCGATTATAGCGACCCTCCAACTTTTCGATACCATTTTTGTAGTACAATTTGTCCTTTGCTTCAAAATAGGTCTCAGTTTCGGCAATCATCTCTTCATTCGACGAAAATTTCTTCCCAGCGAGCATTATTTTGAGATCTGGGGGCCAGATCTGGAGAATACGGTGCATGAGGAAGCAATTCGAAGCCCAATTCATGGATTTTTGTCATCGTTTTCAGTAACTTGTAACACGATGCATTGTCTTGGTGAAGCAGCACTTTCTTTTTCTTCAAATCGGCCGCTTTACGGCGATTTCGTCCTTCAAACGTTCAATAACTCTATGTAATAGTCGCTGTTGATGGTCCTTTCTTTTTCAAGGTAAACAATGAAAATTATTCCATGCGCGACTTCGGAGTAATATGATGGAGCCATGTTTCATCCATTATCACAAATCGATGCAAAAACTCGGATTCATTACGTTTGATCATCTTCAAACACTGCTCCAAATCACCAACTCGTCGTTGTTTTTGGTCAAAAGTGAGCTCTCCCGATACCCACTTTACACAGAGCTTTCTCATACCCAAATATTCGTGAATGATATGATGTACATGTTTAGTTGTTCATTGTTTAGTTTTCTTTGGTAACAAACTCTTTTGGGCGTCCACTGCGTTCACCGTCTTCGGTGCTCATTTCACCATGTATAAACTTAGCATACCAATCCTTAATGGTTGATTTTCCTGGGGCAGTATTTGGAAACTCAGCATCAAGCAAAGTTTTTGCTTCAAGTGTCTTTTTCTCTTCAAAAAGCAATATTTTAACAACACGCGAAATTCCTTTTTAACCATTTCTTTTCACAAAAACAAAAGTTGCTTCAATCATAATGTTATAATTAAAAAAACTAATGATCCGACGATGTCAAATTTATATACGCATATTTTGAGGGTTAGAGCTAACTAAAAAACATATGGACTTAATTCTAGTAGCGCGATCTATGTGTCAGGCCGGGGTCTTTTCAATTGACCTGTTATACTCAAATTGTGCAGCTGATCAATATAATCGAAAGTCTAAATATTGCAGCATTTCCATATATTTTGTAGTAATAATTACATCTTAACATCATTAATACTGCAAATTGATTCTTGTGTATTAAAAATGTTTTCCTTGTTGGAATTTGTATAATATATAAGTACCCAATTCGGGGCTTATCAATTCCCAACGTAGTCTACTATTCGGAGAATTATGCAATAGTTCACATATTTCGCAGCTTTCGGTTCTTTGAACCCTTGTGTCTGATCCATCCAAAACCAAAAAATATGGTGAAAACATTTATATTTTAAATATAATTTAAGCTTAATGAAAAATTTGTGAAAATTAAATTATATACGTAATAATTTTGTCGATCAATAAGACATAAATACATCACACCTCTGATATGTCTACATCTTTTTTATTCTCAGAGCCTGTAAAACTTTAATGTGTACATTGCTATATATAAATGTCTATTCTTATTATCAAGATAGTATTAATATTTTCACATCTTTATTGTGAACAAACAAAGAATATGTTATCGGTCTCATTCGAAACGATTGTGTAAATAGAAAAACTGTTGACCATTTTATGGAATACTTATTTACCAATCAGCATTACTTCGAGAATCATAAATACATTTGTTTAATTTGCAAAACGGCTAAATAAAATATTTTTCGCTACAAATATGCCCCGAAAAACTGCCAGATTAAAAATAGCATTTCGAGGAATCCTACTAATCAGAAAAACCACATTGCGAAATGAACACTCTTAATTGGCCGATAAAAGGAAAAACTAATACACGCGCCATTATAATTCTCATGCACGAGCAGCATGATCCGAATAGAAATACTTTGTTTTAGAATAATGCAAATTTTTTCAAATTGGAAACAAAAGTAAAACAATGCACATTATGAGTAATTATTAACTGACTTATATGTCGTATTAACCACAGTTAAACAGAATACTTCAAAGAATTGGTTTACGAAATTTAGACGTGGAATATTTCTAGAGATAACATTTGCATTTGTTATTATACAATAAATACTTAAGATATGAAATTTATATATGATTATAATATTTACAGTTCAAGAATAATGGCAATCGTAATATCGAACTATTGTAAGATCAGCATAAGACCAAGAATTGTAGAAACCTATCTGGTATCGTATCCAACTCGGTTCAGAGAATTGGTGAAAGCTTCGGTTCTTCGTCTTTACACTTTTTTGAAGTTTCATTTTTATTTGCCATAGTCTACTTGAATTATAATTGAATTATAAATGAATATATAATAAGTGGTGTAATAATAGTATACTAGCGATTAAAATTCGACCATAATTCTTTGAAGTTAATTGCATGTTCTTTGTAAAACTTAGTGATACACAACAAAAATTAATTGAAAATGGTATATTAGTATATTAAAACTTGTTTAAACTTAAAATTGTAACAACGTTTTCAAATATTATTTAACTTCTAACACTTTTGATATCACAATATATAATAAATAATAAAATGCACTCTCTCTAACTATTATTTCCAATCATTAATGGGGAGAAATCATTATTCAAAACTAAAGTCATGTGTTATCCATTACGCTATCTAATATTGTTAAAACAATATTAACACCTTCTGAACTAATCTAGAACAAGTCTCTTTTAGTTTCCTTAAATTTTCTCCAATATTTCACTCATACAACCTATTAAGAAATCTTCACCATTTAATCCATCGTGTTTCTCACCTAAAATCTACAATGAAAACAATCAATATATCACTTCTACCAATCAACAACAACGAACAAGGGCGTTTTTTCCGTATAAACTTCACACTTCTTTTTATGCGCACAATATTCTTTAAAAAGTTTTGGTTTGTTCCTAATGTATCATATTAAGAGAATCATTGATTAAGAGACTTCTAAAACAAAGTACGTTAGAAAATTTCTATATTCAGGCCGGAACCTTAAATTAATTCGAAGTAATGGCTTGTCTCTGACTACTAATTTGCACACTAATTACCTCTCATCCCCTAACTCCTCCTTACCTACGGAATAAAAGTTTCTCTTATCTTATCTTTGCTTCATTTAATTCACTTTTCAATATTTCTACTACAGGTATGTGAATCATATCTGCAAATTACACTAAAAGATGCCCTAGAGATCTTTTTTCGATATCTTAGTCTCCTTTTTACCAACTAGGGTTATATCGATTGGACCTATTGTGTACTTATTAACGTGTGCTCCTAACCATGGTCCTCGGCATTAAGCCTACCGGCAACAAGTGACTCACTTGGAATCAACTCAAAAGACATCCGGTCTTATCCAGCCTGATTACTGGAGTGATTGGGATGATTTTCCTTGTAGGATTTTGCACTGTTTCCTTATGAACAATAACAAATATAATTTAAAGTCGAATAACTACAATGAAGTTGCTCATTGTTGTTGTTAAATAAATGATATGAACAAGGAATTTATTAGAATATCGTCAAAACAGTGAATATAGTTTGTGTAATTGGATGTGCTATATGCCATGTTTTCAATATAATTATGCATACTGCATAATTAATTTTAAAAGAATAATTTTATGATTCATATCATACACAATAATACCCTAATTATTGCGAAACAGGAAACTGATATATATTGCATGATAATCCGCCTACACTCTGTATAAATCTTTATTGTTTTGTAAATTTAAAAATTCACTTAACAGTAAAGGTCATGACATTGCCAGCTTGTGGACGTAAATTCACAAAACATTAACTAAAGCCCTTTAAACGTTATATATGTATTGCAAATAAAAATAAGCCGTTTCCAAACAGTCTAATACTTTTTTAAACAGCGACGCCATAAAGAGTTAGCATTATCTTTTGTTTGAAGATATAATATTAATTAAATATTAATGTTTCCGGAATTTTGGTTTTGGTATCGTATGTTTCATAACGTTATAGTATTTCTATTATATATTATCATTTACAAAATATTATACTCTACCTGTAGCAAGGATATAAAATATATCCTTTCTAGAATTCACCTATGGCAATTGGACTTTACTGAATATTGCGGTCGTTACCATAAACGTCAGTGGAATATTTATTGAGGTTATAAAATAAAATGGAGCATATAAAATTGAGCATTTCAAGCGTTCGGGTCAGATATGCCCTAAAATTTCTCTCGATATTTCAAGTGATTATGTGGATGAAAAATAATTGATTAATTAAAAATAAGAACAGGGTATGAATAAACTTACAAACATTGACAAAATTAATCTTCCACATGATGGAAAAGTGGTGCTGATTTCAGTCAAGGAATTATGTTTATCTAGGCATATGTGTTCTGTATAGCCCCAGTTTCTTGCAGTAAATCATATAAGGCCACTTTTACCTTTTAATTCACAGCTTCATTTAATTATAACCAATTGTTCCAATAAGACACAAACCAATAATACGAACTACTAATTAAGACAATGATTAAGGTGTCAGATCCTTGGATTGTTTGTGATTGTCTTATTTCAGAATACTAATATGAATGTATAAACATATTATTTTAACGGTTTTTGTTTAATTTAGTGATTTTATTAAAAAATTTTGAAGCAATTAAAATTTTATATTTTTAATTCAAAGAAAAAAAAGTTACATATACACTGAAAGAATATATGAGAAAGAAATACATATTGGAGTACTTCTAAGAAAATAATAACATCACGGGTTGATTAAACTAAAAAGTATTGAACCCGCAATGAATTGACATATATCTTATAAAAACATAAATAGTGCTTAATTGTAATAGGTGTTATAGGAATACACCTACATACCTAGGCGTGAACGATCTGTACTAAATTATTTGACTATGATTTAATATATAAATGACCACTTCAAAATAACTTTGTACATGAAAAAACATTGGTCATATTATAACAAAATGTTAAATGAAGATATTTTGCCTTAGACTCTCACAGTGTAAAAATATTTTGTATAACATCTTTATTAGATACGCTTAGTACAATCTTAATTATAAATGAATTTATTACTACATTTCGTTTGTACTTGGATTAATTCACAAGCAGACGAGTACGAGAAAATACATCAATATGTATTCCTCAATTATAAAATTATAATAACTTATAGCTATAGTTTACACTAAAGGTTTACACTTTATATAAGTTCGTATGGTTTGGTTCCTGCGCGCTATCCAGCAGTTGAATTACTCCCACGTTAGTATGATTTAGTAGTCTTCTTTCGTGTTTCAAGGCGAAATCTTGGATAACTTCGCAAATCCATTTGATTTCCAGGTCATTCAACCATTGGTAACCAATTCAAGAACCTTGTTTTGACAGCGCAGTGCAAAAATATGACAACTTTTATTAACTATTAACTGTATTTAATAAAAATCGCTTGTTCCAATAAAAGGTAAACAAATATGCCTTAGAATACATCTGGAAAATCTGCACTGTGAAAATCTGGAAAAAGGCAATTGTTATTTTTCTGTAATTGATAAATTTTAAGCAATATGTTCTTATATTACATTGGACGGTAGTCAAAGCAATTAAAGAGTTAAAGTTCGTTTGAGAAATTTTACGTAAAAACTGAATTTTTTAAAATTTCTTTTGTGACCAATTATTAGAATATATTTAGACTCAATTATATGTGTATTGTGTTATAGATTATTAAATAGACAAACTTTATATCATTAAAGAAGCTTGTGAGTGAATTAGTTTAATGATGACATTTTTTTTTCGTTGAACTATTTAATTCTACGGTAGATTAGTTTGTTCATGTTTATTTTTGACGTTTTTATATATAACATTGTTAATTAAAAATCTACGTAAATATATTTTTTACCTATTGACGTGTACCAAACTATAATAAAAAGTGTGTTTTTAAATATAAATTTTATTAAGGATCACAATTATTCCTTATTAACTGAATTTCTTTTAAGACAATTAGCAGTAAACAAATTTAACCGTAACCGAAAACTTAAAAGTTGTTCAAAATGAAATATAATGTAAGCAATCAAAATGCTGTATGTGCGTGATATGAACGAACAAATTTTCTTGCAAATCAAATGGTAGATATTACATTCAATGGAAAAACTGCACGATACAGTGCACTATTTAAATTTTGAGCATAATAGTAATACAGAAATATTATTTTTTTATTTGAAATGCATTAAGAACAAACTTTTTTTGTACTAAAATTACAAGGTTCCCTCTATCGCACTTGATAATCTTGGACTATTAATTATGTAGATCACTGATGCTTTCTTTAGTTTCTTTGCGGTCAAAGTTAAGTGAAAATGTGAAAATGTGTTGATTATTATACTCTTTTTATGATAATTCACAATTACAATACAATCGTGTAATTTTGGCCACTTTTATAATAATTATTATGTTAAATTGTATATTCATTATAATGCTTTATAGTTCACGATAGGTTTTTCTGGTGCGTAAACAAACATATCTAATGGTTTCCAACACGGGAAAAGGCAACATATAATGAGCTATCTTAGAAACGTATTTTAGGTTTCTAACAGGTTTCCATATGTTTTCAAGATTAATACCTCAGACACTCAATGAGTGCTTCTAGAATGTTTTTATGGTCATAACAAAAGCTAGCCTTAAGTTTCGTTATTTTTCTTTAAATGACCATAATAGGCTTTTTCTTTTCTTTTTTTTTAATAAAACATTTTTAATGAACAAAAATAGTAAGCAAATTAATCTAAAATCAATTTTAAATGGATTCAATGCTCAAATCGATCTTTACAATCCCAAAATTTGATTATTTAATTAACACAGGTTGTTATCCCTAGAATTGACAGTTTGCAATGATTTGAAGGAGAAAGTGTCAAATATACGGATATAATAATGTAGTATATATTAATTGTAAGGTTTATATACTTTTGAAGGGTTTAACGAAAAAAAGTAAAAACGAGTTTTTACTAACCTTGGGAACCATCGACTAAATATAGTCGAAACAGTTGATAGTCGCAAAACAGTCGAACTAATCGACAGAAAAAACTAGTTAATGAAATAGTCAAATTCAATTACTATTTCAGTCAAATGCACGCTTTAACTGATTTTCTATTCCTGATATCAGACGGATATACGAATTCCTTCCCATACTAACTTCGAGATTGACTCTCTGTTGTATACAAATCAGTTCATTTGAAGCAAACTTAAATTGGCAAGTGGCAGTGTGAAAAAAGAAATGGAATAATTATCCCAAATATAGTTAATCGCATTTTAATATTTGGGAATTAACAATGATATAATATAATAAAAGTAATTGGTTTATTCCTATTTCATTCCAACATGTACTTACCAATTTGCTGTATATATTTCTTTTCTAACTTTTTTGGGAAGGAAAGGGAAAAAGAAAATTGCTGTAATTTATTATTAAAAATAACACTTTCATTTTTCATTTAACTTTTTTTCCGTCAATCTTTACCAACTATTTAACCATCGCACTCGCAAATACAATAGTTTTATTTATCGTTAATAAGGAATAATTTAAGATTATCATTCGCTGAAGCTTGAATAAAAGAAGTTTAAACATTCAAAAGGCTTGAACAAACATCGAGGGACTTAGAAAATCGAAAAAGCCAATCAAAAAAAGATCCAATATTTGCCAAGATAACATAAATTAAGTTAAAATTATTTTTCTGTTTATCGATCAAAATTTTCAAAATCAAAAAACCATATATATTACATATAAATCTATATAAGCATAAATTCGGCACATTACTTTCAAGGTCGCGGCTAGGACGGCAAAGCCAATATATTAAAAATCAGTTAAATGAAACTAGTAGGTCCGAAAATATTTACCGAAAGTACCCATCTAAAGCAGTCGATAGTAAAAAGTAGTCTAATCAACCGGACCTAAAATAAAGACTGAAAGTAGTAGACTGAAACAGTCGATAGTAAAAACTATTAAAATCAGTCAAACTAAATATAACGACCAAAAAAAGTCGATAATAAAAAAAAGTCAATTACTAAACAGTCGATAGTCATTTTCAGTTGATAATTCACGCCGCTAGTTTTTATGCTTCTCCATTCATAAGAATCTTGAAGCTCGAGGAATATTTTTTTTAATTAGCCATATTGGTCCAGCTATGCTTAAGTTTTGCGCTAGCAACACATTTAGTCATTCATTTATATTTATATAGATAAATTCATTGTCTCTGTGTCTGAATGTTGAATTATTTGAAAACTTACTTTATTATATAAAAATACTTATTTAAGAATTATGATGTATTAAAAATTAAAGTATATTTAGAATATATTAATTATTAATTCTTACTATTTAACTATTTTATAGGTAATAAAACACGTTAATGTCATAATTAAATTATTTTTTCATATATTTATGAAGTCTAACTAATAATATAATATTAATGAAGTTGTTCGAACCAATTCTTTTCCAAACTCCTTCGTTAGAAAGTTCAAGATGTCCATAAATAAATCCTTTGTTTCCTAACCCTTTGATAAATTTCTATAATTAGGCAAAGAACTGAGAACTGTGAAATATTACAAAACATATTTGAAGAAAGTTGCTAGTACATTCATTAATTATCATACTTTCGTTAATTAAGCTTCATTTTATGTTTGAGCTAATATTTTACATGAGAAATATCTCCATATATCACGATAAAGTTTTTTTTTAAAACGAAACTAAAACAATTTATATGTTATCTGACTAATCTACGTGTTTTTTAAATTCTCGTATCACGTTTTATTCGCGTGAGGTTATTTCAGTCTCATGAAAAAAAAAAACAGGCGATCCCGTTTCTGAAAGTGCTAAAGTCCCGTCGAAAGTCCATTTACATTTCCATTTACCGGCGGATTTGGGACATCTGTCCATGCCGTTGGCTTTTCAAATTATGCTTCTCGTTAATCTATTTATAAATTTTTTTTGTTATTTTCAATAATTTCATTTCCGACGATTCGCGTCTTTATTACATCGGGATGTCGTCGGGGTTTTCGCTCCTGGCAGATCGAAGGTGTATGACTCGTATATTTGTATTAGTCAGGATCATTCTGGGGTTTCACAATTTAACACGCTTTCTTATAGATCGCTTATAAAATTCATAATAGCATACTTAATAAGTGTTTTTAATGATTAGAGTTTTATAAAAGCCTAGTATTCTATTTATATATTTATTAACCCGGTGTACCGGAAAGTTATTGCCACTCAGATATCGCTAAACTTAATTAAATATGCATTGTTATGATTTGACACATATGTCATTTTATTCTACTGACATCAAGCGTCAAAGCTATACATAAAATATTACATATTTTGCGAAAATAACACCGTCATAGGTTTAAACCTCTTTGTTGGTTGATTGAAGGAACGAACCTGCAGAGTTATTTCATCAAGACACAACACATACTCAAAAACAATTGACAGAAGCGTTAAATGTGGCCCAAGAAACAAATAGCGACCAATTACAAGCTATGGGAAAAGTCCCCAAGACGGCGGGTGATGAAAAGTGGATTTATTTTGAAAACCCTAAGCGCTGAAAATAATGGTTTTCACCTGGTGATGCTGGCTGATTGACTTCAAGCCAATTCATTTTGATCGCAAGACAAAGCTCTGAGTTCGGCGAGACCATAATAACATAGCATAATACACATTGTTGAAACCTGGCGAAACAGTTAATAGTGATCGCTACCGAAAGCAAATGATCAATATGAACGAACCATTCATTGATCGAAAAACGTACAGAATGGGCCCAAAGACACGATAAAGTGATTTTACAGCACGATTTAACACGCGTCTCATAAAGCAAAACCTCGAAAAAGTGTTGAAAGCACAGTGTTGAAGTGTTGGATCGGACATATTATCGCATCCTCCGTACTCTAGACTTTGCCCAATCCTACTCTCAACTTTTCGCATCAATGACACATGTGTTTACAGAGTAGCATTTCGCCAATTTCGAAGAAGTTAGAAAAGTAGATTCTTTGCGATGGCATCCAGAAATTGCCTGAAAGATGGTCAAGAGATATGGAATCAAATAGCCAGTACTTTGAATAAATAAATTCTTCCATTTTCTTAAAAATTATACAGTTTTTTTTTGAAAAACCCAGTAATATCATCAACCTAATAAATTCTTCATTCAGGCTACAATATATACCACAACTACGGAGGGTGACTGAAGTAAGTAACTATGATTCCCAAATCCGTAAAACCACTAATGCCGACAGTGTCCAAAATATATGTAAAACTTCCATTGAAAACGATAAAACCAGTCATTGAGAAAAAGCAATCCCCAATTTGGTTTCATGAAACAACATTCCACGAATAATCCGATTCACTGAATCACCAATGTCATAGAAAATCACCAGAAGAAAATAAAGTTTGTTCTGCTAAATTTTTAGATGTTGCTTAGACTTTAAACTGACTTCAGAGTCATATAGGGAGATGTCTATTCTGACTTGAGGTAAACACAATCAGGTGTCGTACAGGGTAGAGTATAGAGATCAGTTCTTTATCTGCTGTACACTCGGGAGTCAAGAGAAATATTATAAACAGTTATTGCCGAAATACAATGCTGGCCAGAAAAATGACGCATCAAAATAAATTAGTGTAGATTGATTTCACCAACAAAAAAATCAGGCACAAGCTAGTATATATAAATCAGCAAGTACTCCCGTAGATGCAAGTACTCCCGGAAATGCAAATGAATATCTTGGCATGATCCTTGATTTAAAATAAGCTTTTAAACTGATGTTAAACTATTTTGAAATGATATTAAACTCAAATGGAAGCCACATGTTAAGAGAAAATGTGAAAACTCAAGCTGAAATACAAATAAATCTACTGGCTATTAGATAGTAGCCCTTTCAATATGTAATAAGCTTTTGCTTTGCCAACAAGTCTTGAAACCTGTATGAATTATAATATTGAACTCTGGAGTTGTACCAGCTAAAGCAATAGAAATATACAAATTTTCCAAAACCATGCACTGTGAGGTATTGTTGGTACTCCATGAAACATTTGTAACGACAATCTGTGTAAGGACTTACGTTACGGACTAAGAAGGCAGAAACTCTTGAAACAGAAACTACATCGATACATCAATGTTGAGAGAGTAAAAAGTAAATGTAAAAAAAATAAAAAATGTAAAAAGAGTAAAATTATTTGGTCTAATTCGGAGAGGTTACGAATTAATCATAGTGTACATTAAAATAGGGACATATTTGTTAATCCCAATGTATCTATCGTAAAATAAGTACTTGTTAATTCTAAGACCGTAACAAATTAGAATAAAAACAGATTACTAATGTTTGTTTACTAGATTTTCATAATAAATAATTAACAAAATTATTAATAGGGTATATTTTCTAGTAAAGATTTTATTAGTATATTGTCTGTTAAATCAAATTAAAACCACCTATAAATGTAATCACTAAACTAAATGTGTGACATTGAGTACAATATGAGCAATTTTTTTCCACGTATTGTTCCAGTTTAATGCCATCTCCTATCCAGATCTCCTATATCTGCTAATATCCCGAAACAACAAAAGAAACAGTGTTGGAACATTAGCATATAAATATTTTTTCATAAGATGCAGCTCTGACTAAAACTATAAAAAAACTTCAAGTGGCAGGTAACAAAATCCACTATGAATGAATCCACGTATCTACAAAAATCTATATTACTTGAGAATCGACACCATGTTCAAAATTCGAATCAAATCCAAACTTAACCTAAGATCAAAGAGCTTGATTTATCAGCCTATTAATGAAGCCTATTTGAAGTTATGGGAAGGAGAGATTAGGGTGCAAGTATGGGATATTACACTATGTTACCATCAAATAAATTTTCGAAGTTATCCAAGATTTGTAGGTAAAGCATGGAAGAAGGTCTTTCCTGTGAATATTCCTTTGATTCACCGAAGTACACGGTAATAAATTAAGTTAAGATTGAACTAAGCTTATCTAATAGAAAATATCATATTAAAACAAATGTAATATTAAAATACCAGTTTATAATTTATAATAATTATAAATTCGCGACAGCCACAGTATGATCATGTTTACATCATAATAAAATATTTGTTTCTTGCAAATTCTTACAGAATACCTATTATGTTTTGTTATATTCTTGAGAAGTTACGTAGTTTTAAATTCGCTCTGTAAAAATGATTCTTCATTATTGCTGTCGAGCTTTCTGATTATCTTTTTAATATCTTTATTTTTTAATATATCCATTTGCTGTCCAGTACTTCCTAATGCTTTACTTTAGAATTGTTGGATAATTTTGTCCTAATACTCCAAACCAAATACTAGAAAATATCTGAATAAATTGAACTTTCATAAATTAAATATCATATCTGTCATTATCTTTTCTAAACAAAAATTTTAAAAATCCAACATTTTTTAATAAACCTCTCCAGACTTCATCCGTGCATCCAAGTACTTTCACTTATTAACATATCATATGGTAATTCGAATGTTACTTATACCAACAAAGCAACGAATATCTGTGGTATCTTTTTGTAGATATGATCTAATGATTAGATTTAATCCCACTTTCTTTGATTGATTGTTGTTTCTCAATTAAAGTTCTGTAGTACTGTGTTTTAAACTAATTCATGCATATCTCTGATATATAGTAGATAAAAACTGGATATATTCTCGTAATACGGTATATTTTTTTTAATATTTAAAAAAATAAGTGATTTTTTTAAATTTTCAATAAGTCATTATTAACACGATTATTTTAAACTGATGATTTGAAATCGCTCTCTTGTCCTCGGTTATTCGATACTGCTCAAGGTTTCAATATTTTAAATAATATATTTCGGAAAACCTTATGGGAAAATAAGGAGTTTCAAACAAAGTGACAAGATTCTTGTTGTCTTATGATAAAATCAAGCAGTATACGACAAAAATAACTAAATTTTTCTGTATCAAAATCAAAAAGCAGACAACAATTAACTTATAAATAGTCATGTCTCAAGTGCTATTAGGTATTATCAACAACGTTGTTGTTTACATAGAATATTGAAAAAATAAGTTTATCTTAATTTCTAATAAAATAAATATATCAATTAATCTTTGGACAATAGGATTTATTAAAATTCTTCACACTGGTGAAATGATATCAATAATTGTATTTTGAATTGATAACCAAAAAAATAACAGTTTCCGTGTATTATCAGGATTAAATCAATTCGAATTTTTTCAGATTCCATTGACAAGATAAAAATGCGGATTTTATTAATAAATTCTAATATTTAGAAAGCAGCACTGCGCATATATTAGTGTTTTAAGCAAATTTAAAATATACTTGACCAATTTTTATATGACCTATTCGAATTTAGTATTGTTGATTTCGTTTTTCGACTTGTGATTTGTTTATTCGGCAACTAAACAGGATTTTTATTACATCAAAGTATTACAGTGGATAAAAAATTAATATATTACATTTATCTAGCATAGAAAGTCATTATTTAATCCAGAGGAAACCATCAAGATCAGATGCAAGGCGAAATATTCACTAATCTAAAATCATGCTCCTATGGACTATCAATATCAAATCATTACTAGATACCATCACGAACATGAACATACCTTCAAATAGTAAATCAGATAAAGATACGAGTTGCAAAATATCAGAAAAAGAACCGGCGCTAAATGAGGAGACACATGACTAAGTAATCTCATTCCAGCCAATGCCACATCGGCAAGTATCTCAAAGGTACCCTCTATTCTATCTTCGCCGTACTCTCCAGATATTACTCCTACGGATCTAACACCAAATGTGTCCCTTTGAAGATATCAAAAATTAGGTCGATTTTTGGATAGTATTTTCCTGGAGCAAAATGTAATATTTTTTGTGTAAGAAAGCTTTAAAATTTAAAAATAATAGCGGTTATTATTATATACTCCTAATAGATATTCAATAATTTCTGGTAATATGAAAAATTTTTTTTTGTTCAATTATATTTTAAATTATTTTAATTATATTTAAAATTGTACAAAAAAACAATATAAATATATATTAAAAAAAGTTTTATGCAGTTATCTAAATTTCTCCGTTCTGTCTCCGTTTCCTATAAGAGAAATCCAGCTCAGCATCTTTAAACGTTCTTACAAAATTTTTGTCTTCTGGCTTTGTTTATTTATTTCCCTTGAACCTCTCTTTAATATGTATAGACAAATAATAATTAGTGGTGATTGCCTTGATGAAATTGAACATTAATTTATTCCATACCACTGGAGAAATGCGTCATTCGAAGCAATTTTAAATACTTACACCAACTATACAGACTACGAGCATTATTATTTGCATTTTTAGATTCAACCAACCCAGAAAAATAACCGTTATTCGTTTATCAAATCAATTATTTACTTAAAATGATTAAAATAATATTTAAAAACCCAAGAAAGGGTCCTTTGATAAATGTAATAGTTTTATTTAACTTAAAAGTGTTATTAGAACAAAAGTAATTATTATAAGTTTTAACATACTTTAACGGTTAACGTTTTCCAAATACATTGATATTTATTTTTGTAACATCACCTTAAATGTTTCAACCACTGTGTTATATTAGAAATTATACAAGTTATTTCATCAATGGTGTAAATAAACTGTAATAATTATAATAATAAATTACTTTAAATAAAAAGAGCTAATTTTGTACCTTATACTGAATCAGCAATCATTTTCGTGATTAACACTAGGTCATATAAAACCGCAGGTTCATGATGAAACCTTTAGGCAATCTTATGAAAATTAATAAAATATTTTCCCGCTGTTACAAAAGTCAAAATACTATTTTCCTGAGAAGTATATATATAAATTGAAGATTTATAATTTAATAAAAATTATAAATTAATTTATTATTGTCAACAGTTCTGAATTTTGGGTAATAAATTATTATTAATGGATCTGCCTGGCTGAATATCACTTACTATTTGTTAGATAACTTGCGATATGTAAATAATCCATGCGATAGATTAAATTTAAAAGCTAAATATAATTTCTAGTGAGTAACAATTGATCACTGGGGCCTGATAATTTAACCTTTATCATGAATAATTTATACTGATTACGCGTTTTAGATTTTAAGATCTAAATGATAATTAATCCTATAATTAATATAGTTATAGTTCTACCTTACAGTATTTTCTTTAAATTTCTTTATATTCGTTGAACATTTACAATAACAGTGTAGCAATATTTAATTGCATTACTAAATATGGATATTTTTCCCGAATTATCTTTGTAATTCAGATGGCATAGAGTTAAAAACTTGCCAGGTTTCCAATAGCCAATACATGTAAACCATTTAAGTCTTAATTATTTTGATTTTATTCAGATACACTTTTACCAAATTAGTATTTGTTTATGTAATCTCTAGTATGACAATGAGCATAATTTTTGATATCATTAAAATGGACAAATTGATCATAGGATTTTAAAATCATATTTCAACGTTATTAAAGAAAAAAATACATTTATTTTAACTTTTATACCAACATCAAATTAACACGTACCTTACATGTTACACTGTTGCAATTATAATTATTATTCTTGAATAACTTAATTTTTTTAGTTTCGAGTATTCAATTTCTGAAATCTTTTCTTTTCTTTTGTTTTCCATATTAAACTCTATCAAATACTTTAGTCATACTGACTATATCTTCCTAATCTCTTGTACAATATAACTGATCAATTACTAAAATAGAATACGCGCTAATATTCAAGAATCAGCTAAAATATATCTCTTAATGTATGTTGTATGTTATATATGCGTGCTAGGCCTGATAGTGCAATAAATCAAAGCAATATATAAATTTTCTAGAAATCACATTGATACGCTGCCTTATAATATATCACCACTGTGACTTGATAATGAAGCATATCGTTGATTTTCTTTTCTTTAAATTATTGACAATATTCTCGGCTACATTTCTCTATCTATCTAAATTCTCCAACTAAAACTATTTGTCCTAAAACGACAAAACCAACATAAAATTATTATCAATGTTGTTTGTTCCTTCTCCCCAGGTTTTCAATGCATTCGAAAACTTACAGCAACAATTTTTTGAAACAGTAAACTAAAACGTCCCTTAAAGGATATTTTGATAGCATTTAATAATTTTTCAATTTTTTCATAATTCAATAATTCATTAATTTTGGAACTGACCAAAAACATCTTATAATATTGATTAAGCATGATAAAAAAATTAAGTACCGACATTAATTAGTTTATAATATGTTGAAATATGTAATATATTGATATTACTACCAAACATTACAGTCAAATACGCTACCTCTATCTGTGAACTTTGTTTATTTTTAAAAGAAAAAAATCATAACCGTATATGTTTCCAGCGATATTTACTATAATTCATATTAATAATTAATCCATTAGCATATTTAATTTGTAGTTTTATGTTATCAGCAGATAAGAAAGTCAATATTGAGGAGTTATCAATAACCATTCTTGCGTATTAATATTGTTTTGTAATTATATATTAAAACTAGCTCTGTTCTCTCTAGCTTTTCTTTCTCTTATTTTTAACATATTTTCTCAAAATTAACCTTTTGTAAAACAAAAAAATACCTAAAGCAAGATTAAAACGACTTTATTTCCTAAATCACACTTGGTAAATATATTTTTCGAATATCTTCAGCTATCGATTAATTTGTAAACTAAATTTTCGTGGGAATCTTATTATTTATCATTTTGAGTCGCCTAGATATCACATTATTTACTTATAATTAATATTTAATTTATTTATCTATCGTGAGAAATTATTCATTGATATATTTTCATTAATTAACATAGTCATATTTGGCATATCAATATTTTATTAGTATATCGCTTTTTCCTTTCGAGAAATTTTTAATTTTATTTGTTCGAGATATCAGGACGCGCCTTTAAAAGTTGTTAATTTAATTATATATTGTAGCCAACTTCGGCTGTTCTGGTTATTGTTCCTCGTTTTATCTTTACTCAAAAAATAGCCGTTGCTAGGTGAAATTATATTGATTTGCTCCTTATTTTAACAAATAATATATGCCTATTAGCATGCCTTCTTGGTGACGTATTGATTATTTTTTTAACTGTCTGATTATTTTTAATCATTAGAATAAATAGTGGCAAGGATTTATTGAAATATATACATAAATTATAGAATATAACATTTTTTTTATTTTTAAAAGCTTTTTTTGTACTAAACTCACCTGCCAATTAATAAAATCCTATTTTATTAACATTATACGAAGTCATTTTAATTTAAAAAATTACAATCTAGTGTACTCTAAACTTACATGTTTGGCAGTATTATAGTTCTTAAAAAGATTGGAAAAAGACTATGAATCACAATGGATATATTTTCAATATACATATTTGCTCATTACAAAATTAACCATAAATATAATTAATTAAAATTAATTCATAGTCCTTGTAGTTAAGTTTAGGAGTAACCAAGGATTTTTAGGATTGTTTCGTTGAAAACTAAATAGTTATTCATTATTAACTCCAAGAATTATCTGGGTGCTTTTTTCTACCCTATATTTATGTGGAACACAATATTAATTTCAAACATGGGAAGCTTTACTTCCATCAATGTGTTAAAAACATTTTACACCAATATAACAAAAAAATTTAATTGTCGCATCATTTTCAGATCGAGAAATATATTTTTTTGGAATGTACAATACACTGTAATAACTCCTGCTTTTTGGCTAGCAAACAATGAAACCATGATATTGAAACTGCTCAAAATAGTATTTTCAATCAATTTGTATCAATGTCATTTTCCCTCTTTTTGCATATTTTCAATCACATGTCAACGTCTGGGAAATATGGATTCGTCAGCTTCTAAGCTATCTGAAAGTTCTTTAAAAATTTTTTATGGTCTTTTTTTGATAGTCTGTTCTTTTTAATTGATAACAAAATCACCACTATTAAATTATTGAAACCTCAACCAACAATTGAAATATGACGAGACAGCATCACCATAAAACCTATAAAGTGATTGATGGACTTTTGCTACAGATTTCTTCAAAATTAACAACAAAATTAATTAATATATGTAGATACTAAATAATTCAGTAATAATACATGCAAAACTGTTCGATTTTATAGAGAACTGTCAAAACATTCAATGTTTACGGTTAGGTTAGATTGTTTAACAGGTATTTAACAGGTACAGGTAAATTATTGATCTGATCTAAAAATAATACAATTAATCGTACTTTTATTCATTCATTAAATAATTCCTGTTTATGTTATTATATTGACATTTCAACTACGCATATATAAATGAGACTGTTTAAATTATCTCACCAATTTAAATATTGTTATTATACTACCGAACAGAGATAATGCTGGGAAATTTGGTTATCTGCAGCCACTCTGTCAGTGAGACTAACCGACGCCTCCCGTTGTTAAGTGATTTAGCTATTTAATCTACATTAAATAATTGACGTGCGTATATGCTTTTACCACCGATTACAATACGTATGCATATCAAGTCTTCAAACTTATTGTGTACTTTAGGATTTGCTATTTTTTCTTCTCTGTGATAAAATTGTCGTAATATACAGCGGCTTAGTACATGCACACTTGTATCATTCATTCAAGATAAAAAATGACAATTTTGTGTCATAATTAGATAAACTAATGGTCTTTTTATAATCGTTCCAAGTATGATGAGGCCAGTGTATTAGTTAAATTTTTTTTCAAGAAATTATATTTTTTAATATTGTTAGAATCTTCGAACAATTTTTTTAAAGCGAATGATGAATGATTAGCGAATATCTAGTCCGATAATAAGTGATTACTTCTCGGATGGCCTTGTTAAACAATAGTCTCGATCCAAATAAATCCTAGTTTAGAAATTTTTTTTATAAAAAAACGAGTGCTTTTGCTCGTTTTACTTTTACATTAACTTCAAACATTTCTTTATAACATTTTTGTTTTTCACATTGATTAAATAAATTAAAAAAAACTTTTTAATGTTGACACAATATATCGGTAAGCCGGCTTGGTTGGCGCAGTTGTAAATACCATAGGACGGTCCTCCTGTTATATGCGAAAATCACGCTTCGAATCATGCTGGGACAGGGTCGTAAATTTATGTCTATGATTGTTTAATATTTGGGATTGTCGTTAAGCAAGATTCGACAAGGGAAATGATCCCAGTCATGCCAGTAATCAGGCTGGGTAAGACCGGATGTCTTTTGAAATGGTCTCTAAATTAGTCCACTCGCCAGTCGGTAGGCTCAATGCCGAGTACCGTGGTTCAGAGCCTATATTAAACAGTAGGGCCAGTCGAGATAAACACTATTTGATAAAAAGGAGACTCTAAATATATATATATTTTAAATTTGAAAGAAACCATAAAGTATAGAAACTATACCATAAAAACAAAAAATATATTTTATATTGTTGTTACAAATTGATATGTATGGAATGGAGATATGTATGGATTTTTTTGGGCTAAATACTGAGAGTACTATTTTCATCTGTCAATTTGCCTTTGGCGTCCTTCTGAACTCCAACGCTCTTTACTAATGTTGTATAATCTTCTCTTATTTGTATGTTCAAACCTCACTTTTGATCATTAAACTTTGAAAGCGTGATTCGATAATAGAATGGGTATTGCAGGTAAACTACAGCTGCATATTTAAAAATAAATCTAAATAACGTAGGAGAAAAAATAGCTTTTTTGAATGAAATGAAAAATTAAAATTATTTTCTACCCTATGATGTTTTGAGCACGGGATATTACAATCTTGGCTTATAGACAAACACAATCAAACATAAACTTACAACTATGCCTCAGTAGGATTTGAACACGCGACTATCGCAACAGTAGGAGAGCCATCATGTCACATTTTATTAAGATTTACTGACGGTCATTTACCATTCAAAGTTATCGACTTTTTATACATTTCTGAATATGGCTAATATGATGTTAAAAATTATGGTAAAAATTGTTATATTCAAATTGTTTTAAAAGGTGACATTTTGGTATTACATTTGGATTAAATTTCGAGGTTTATTAGGCAAAATATCAACATACTATGTAGTATATATGTATGTGTATAACAATGTAGATTTTTCAGAATTTTTAATTAATTATTACGTCTAAATGACGGTCGTCTTACTATTCAAAGTGATCAACTTTTTCTAGTTATATAGGATCCTTGTTCTTGAGATCTCTATTTGGTAGAATGTCTTTGAATTATATATCACTTTATGGAGTTTTGGTGTAAACTTTTATCTGTATTTAAATTATTTCTTAGCACTACGAAACATTTTCTACTTATACATATTTTTTATTTTAGATTTTCGTTGATACATGTAGAAATACGTCCGACAAAATAATATTATTGCCTATAAATATTTGAACATAAATCTTAATATCAAATAAAAGTGGATATCGTAGTGAAGAAGAAAATTAAACCTTATTTAACAAAAATATGCAACGCTTGATGATAATAAAATGCAGGTATGCATTTTATTATCATCAAGCAACAGATTTTATGCAGATACAAACAGTGTTGTCCTAAAACTGGATCTATATAGTTTATAGTGATAAGTTCAAGTACTAACTATACTCTTCCAGAAACAGAATTAGTTTATTATATTCAAAAGATAGTAGACAATTGTCTTTCAATGTATATTTAAAGTCTGTCTACGAATCGACCCATTTTTGGGTATCTACAGAAATGAAGCTCTACTCATACAGGTCACGACTCATATGTCGGATAAAGTAGTAATCAAAAGGAACAAGGTCTGGAGAATACGGCTGGTGGTGTTGCACTGCCTATTTTAATGTTTTCAGGTATATTTTGACCAGTGTTCATATACCATATTATCAAGTGTTGTCATGCTTAAGAATAACATTGTTGTCTCTACGTTACCTCGCAAGCTATTCCAAATAGTCTTCATATCCCTCTGAGAGTATATATTTTTCAAGATTTACTGGTTTTTCGTATACGTGATAAAGATAAAATTGTCGTAATATGCATTAATTTAATGCATGTACACTTTTATTATATCATTCGTTTTAAGATAATTTTGTATCATTCCTAGATAAACTAATGGTTTTTTATATCCGTTCTAAGTATATTGAAGTCAATGTACCAGCTAAAAAATGTTTTTTTATATATCAAGACATAATATTATTAGATATATTGCTGGTATCTTCAAAACTATCTTTTTTTTTATAAAAATTACATTGGTTGTATGTTTGGGTTTGATCATTTCCATGTTAAAATTTCCATACTAAAAACAAAATGTTTTCAGCATTCGGTGGTGTAAAGCTGCATAGTAGCATTATAGGATTTAATATATTATCCTACCATAACTTTTATTTCTATTGGTCATAATTTCAATTCATGTTCAATGCAAGGTTGGTCCAAAATAATTTCTGTTAACATAAGCCTCTTCTAATAGATGAAGAAACATTGAAATTGATTAAAATATTAATATCAGACCAAAACAAATTACTGAATGAGTGGAACGGGCAGTCATGGCGATGGGAGAACCAAAAGTAATAAATATCCAAATTGAGGGTATAAAAATTGAACAAGTAAATGCATTTAATTATCTGGGAATAGAAATCGAAAGTAATGGATGTCTGGAGATGGACATAAATGTCAGAATTTGAAAGACAATGAATCTGTATTTTGTTTTAAATAACAAACTCATCGATAAGAAGGAAATATCAAGCAAAATTAAAATGAAAGTCTACAATGCCATTTACAGACCAACCCTTACTTTTGGTTGCGAGACGTGGGTATAGATAGATAAAATAAAATACAAACAGCAGAAATGAAATCAAAAGAATTAGGGATATAATAAAAATGAGTAGGATGGAAAAACCTTAATATTGTATCAGTGAAACAGTCTATAAAAAAGAGATAACTCAGGGACGGCACGGAAAGAGAATATGAGAAGCAAGGACGAAGAACAGAAAAATCATAAAGGGAAATTCGAACGAATGTATCAGAGAAATACTTCAGAAGAGAGGAAAAACCCTGGCCGAAGCACGAAGATTAAACAGAGACAAAAAAATGGAAAGACTATACTATAAATTGTTCTAGTTGCATCATTAAATTTAATCCAAGAGACTCGTTTCAAAAAATCTATATATGCGTTACCAACATTTTAACAATTTAATATAATAATTACACATTTGTTGGTATAACATAAAAATCAGATATTTTAAAAGACCCAATATGTTTTCTGTATTAAGAAGTATAAATCCTTAAGTTTTGTTGTTACATTGTATTATTTTAGTAATACTACATAAATGTTAAAAGTTTCTCAATATAAGATCTATGCTGTAGGTTAAAAAGAGCATTAAAATACTTGCGGACAATAACCAATCAGGAAAATACTGCATGATTCGCTTGTTCGCAGTTCCTAGTTTTCCAAGATTTCATATTCGCTTTTTGATTTTCATCCAATTCAATCCTGAAACCCTTCGATTCCAGGAACATTTTAGTAAAAATAATCGAAAATTCAACCGTCTAATATTAGCGGACTATAAATATGGCCGTAATAAGATCGGACGAATAGAAAAAATCGCCTCAGTCTCGATCTCGAACGCGCACAGCGTTCACGCGTGATTTTTGAACGGAATCGAGTAGTGAGATCGCGTGGCGTGGTGTTTAGTTAAGGCGCGGGGGGACTGACAATTCAACTTTGTTACATATATTTAAAGGTTGTACAATACATCTGATCATTGAAGTCGTACGAGAGGAATCGTCAAGATGAAATTGTAAGTTTTTTGATAGAATTGTTTCAATTGATTTTTATACTCGAATCTATTTAATACCTAATGTTGTAATTACAAAAAAGTGGTTTTACTTCATAATGCTTTTGATTGTATTTAATAATCATTCCTATAATTATCAGTCAATAGTATATAGTGTTTATCAATATTTAATATAGTGTTGAGTAATGGAAATTAAATAAAATCTCGGATGAAGTAAATTTGAAATCCATCATCAAATACCAGTATCTACTCTACATATTAATATAGAAAAATACTTACATCATTTTAGTAATTATTTAGTAACAACAGTGCAAAACAGGAATTAACATATGCTAGTACACGCATTTAATTAATAGATACTTGTTAATACATTTTAATACATGAATATTAAACCAACCCTTAACTAATAGTAGAGAATGCTGACAACATCAATTACCTTTAAATAATCAAATATATTTTAGTAAAATGGATGAATATTTATTTGTAAATGAATCGAATTTAATATAAAATAAAACAAACATACTTTTTATACAATTCAAAAAATGTATCATATATATTAATGTGGATGCAATTCTAAATTTATTAATATCCAATTTAATAATAACGTGTATTTTATTTTATTCCAGACTAAACATAATGCCCACCAAACCAAAAAGTAAATCCAAAAGTGCCAACAATTCTAAAGAATCTCTGGAAATTGAAGTTGGCAGTATCCATGAAGAATTAGAAGTACCGGTAAGCAAAAATAAACTTTGAACCATCGTATTACATGCTTTATTATATTATCAGCATATGATATCAAAATCTAGTAAACTGATAAAAACAATCTACGTTATGTACGTGTATACTGAAGGAAATACTTATTTTATATATTACTCGGCATTTTCTATAAATTATCACTAAATTTTCAAAAATCTCCAATTTCTAAAAATATCGATGATATAACGTGAAATCCCATTTGACATTTCATGGTCAAAGTCTATACGGTGTGAGCAAAAAAAAGTAAAAGTTAGAGAACTCATCATTTTGAAATTACATAAAATAAAAAATTTCTACCTTTCTAGGTTGCATCAGAATTAGTATTCAGGAAGATATGGAAGATCAAACAATTTCTGCACACAATAAAGAAGAGAGATTTACTAGATAGTCCTACATTTAGATGTTCCGTGAATGGAGTCACAACTTTCTGGAATATTGCTGTCCGATTTTGGAAAGGTAATGAGAACAATGACATAGCTCACAATTCACAGTAATACGCACAATTCTGCAGTTAAATATTTGACTATCTACAATAAAATAACGTTTATATATAAGTAACCAAAACCGCAAACTAATCTATTTACAACTTTATGAAAATTGTTGGTAAAGGTTGTATATAAAATATATCTCTATCACCACTAAACGATATGTTTAAACTTTACAACATCCGTCTAGAAACAAGGAAAATTGCAATACACTTCGTACGTGTCTATAAATAATTTCTTTGTGTTACATAGAATCGAGAATTTCCTGGTTTTGCACTCTACCGCCATTTTTCTCGGAATATTATTTTTACTCCGCTATAAGTTATAAAAATGCAATTAAAATGAATACAATTAACGATTCCATTGATTTGTTTTAGGTGCCAATGGTAAAAAAGTAACCAACCCATTAGTAGTTTGTCTGAACCTCACTGGTTGTGAAACTGAGGAAACTGGTCAAGCTAGAGTTCGTTTCCAATTCGGCGTCTGGGACGCCAACATCAAGCATTGGGAATGTTGTCCTATATCCAGCGTCGTTCTCAATTTACAGAACACAAAAGAACTACTTTCGGTTGGTTACAAGAGCTTAGGCATCTTGGACAGGCATATCGATACCAGTAAGAGTCATTTAGGTGATTTGAAATGTGTTATTAGTTCTTTCTTCTCGAATAGATAAAGACATAAAAATTATGGTGAAGATACAGATTATACAGAGTGATGAAGAAGTGCATAGTTTGTCACAAGATATGGCTAGGTTGATGACATGTGATGATAACAAAGATACCATAGTGGAATGTTATTGTGATCCAGATAATAAGGCCAACAAGCATATTCCTATTAAGATTCATAGTTGGATCCTTAGGACCAGAAGTGAAAAGCTGGCTCTGAGATTAGAAGAAAATAATGATGAAAATAATAAAGTAAGTATTTAATGTTAACTTATTATTAATAAAATTGTTAGATTTTTATTCATAAAAATGAAACTATAAATATATTATTAGATTAATTATTTAATTATTTTAATTTTTCAGAAACTGAAATATGTTTTGTCATTACCTGAATACTCATATGGTGTTGTTTGTGAACTGATTAGATATATATACACTGATAAAGTAGATTGTGCAGAAAAATATGCCCCTAAGTTATTACCAATCAGTGCAATATATCATTTACAAGGTACAATGTTCAAATTTAATACAGTCCAGCATTTATTAACCTCTTGCAATTATTTCAGGACTTAAAGGTCTTTGTGAAAGACATTTAATTGAAAGTTTGACCCCTAGCAGTGTTGCTAACATTCTTCTACTTGCTGATCAATGTGGCTGTGAAAATTTAAGAAAAGCTGCACTACATTATTGTGAACAATCTGACGAAATACGGGAAAACTTACACATAGGTATGTATTCAATTCATTTTCATTTGTTTACTTTTTTGCCCGTTATGGATATGTCTTGCAATATACAATTCTTAATGCAAATTATTTTATTGGCTTATTAACTTTTTTAACTTATTTTTCTTCTTAACAATTTTCAATATTATATTTATTAATAGTTTACTATCTTCCAAATTTAATTTATTTACCATTAACCTTAACATTTTCTCAAATATAATAACTAAGAATACTAAAGCCTATGTAACTTACAATTAATTATAAAAAAAGGTTTTGATTCTTAAAACTTATGATCAAAAAATAGCATGTTAAAAAATTATAAAAACTTGTATTAAAACTCTTAAATTAAATAATTATTTATTGTTTTTACAGGTGGTAGGACCTTGGCTTGGAGAGTTATGGAAATGGTCAATCCCGACCTGTTTATGGAGGCCTGTGAAAGTATAGGCAGTTCGTCAAGTAACTTAGACAGTAGCAGCACTCCAAGGGGTTCTTGGAGTGATTAAATGTAGAACAATTATTATGTTTGACAACTGAAAGTACAAATAATAATTCAATACTGGTATGTGTATGTAATCTATTTGCCTGACAGTTTTTACTTGTTAATTAAGTGTCTTAGTATAATTACTATGTGATCTGATTATAATTATATACATTTAAATAGGAAAATATTCAATTAGTACATTTTTGTATTTAATGTAATAGAGAATATTTCATAGGATTGTATTGCATTTTTACAAAGATAAGTTTATATTTATTTCCATAGCATTTGTGTATAAGGTTATAGGAAACTATATTTATATTAAATATAGCTATTATTTATTTTTATATTGTTTTTAATTTAGGAGATCCTATATATTACTAGGATAAATTTTAGTTATCTGAAAAATAATTGGTACTGATACGGCTTTAGGATACTTAGTTAATCGTTCATTTACATCATGTTAATAGGAAATCAGAAATACAAAATTAGAAGAATAGTTGGAACTAATATAACTGGAACTAAAAAGTGAACAATGTTTTTAGTGAAGGCAAAGAAAATAAAAAAGGCATTAATATTGAAACAGATTCCAAAAATGCCTAGAAAGATCTCATTTTATCTTAATTGAAACTATAAATAATAACGGCAGTTTACATTTCTCATAATGGACTATAGGAATAACTTAATTCTTATACAAATTCCAATTATTTTTCACATAATAAAAGTATGATGTTAAAACAAATATGTTTAGTAGCCACAATTATCTGTATGTTATACTTAAACATATTTGTTACATCAGTTAAGAATAAAAAGAATAACATATATTTGTAATTGTCAATTAATTGATCAAAAAATAATTTAGAATGCCACGTCAACAAGTTTTTTTGGTATTTCTTTTAAATACATATTTTAAAATAAAAGTAATCATTAATTACTTAATATAATTTATATTTACTTTCATATAATTCATTTTATTGGCTTTTTGAAAATTTTAATTGTGACTACCGTTTGATTTTTTACTTATATTTTCATTTAGTTGTAATTAAGGACATTTTTTATTAATTTTATAGTTAGGTATACAAAATAAATTATTACATCTACGTTATTTATCTTAACACAATTTTAAAAGATATTTATGTAATTTAGCTAGTACCAGTGATTAGTCAAATTGTATTTGATTGCCGTGTATGAGATTAATGAAGTTTTTTAAATAAAATTTTACTAAATTTGTTGTAATTTATTTTATAATTTTTAGTAGCAGAGGTAGGTGATAAAAAAAATATAACATAGAATATAGAATTTTGCAAAGCAAGTATTAATCACATCAAGTGTTAAGGGACTCGATAGTTAAAACAGTTCCTTAAAAACTTAATAGAAAGAAAGATGTCCACAGCTATGGACGTATATCCCGACTTGGCCATTTTTCATGTGGTTTTTTTATAATCTTATTATAGAGAGATGAACAATATACCAGTTTCCGTTTATTAAGAGACAATCAACAGTTGATCAGGTGTATAGAATAACAGACGTAATTAGAAAAGCCTATGAAGATAAAATATGTGTTCAGCTACCCTTAGATGTAGCACAAACATTTTGTAAGGTTTGACCCGACAACCTTATTCATAAGCTATAGAAAATGTTATCAAAGCGACACAATGAACTACTAAAATATTTCATCAAAACAAGAATCTTTAGAGTCGTCACAAACAGGAGGAAGCCTACTCTGCAATAGAAGAGGCTAAAGCAGATGTTCCACAAAGAAATATATTGGGGCCAATTATTTATCCACTTTAGACATGTGATATGTCGCAAATAGAAAATATCATGGTGCCTAATTGTTATTGGGGACAATAGCGAAAAAGCAACTCAAAAATTGCAGTGGCTAGTGACAATATAAATAACCAATATAAATAACAATATATGAGACCCAAATATAAATAATAGCAAATATAATTTTTATAACATATATCAATATAAAAATTAACCAAATGAGTACATGCATATGTAACGCAAACTTTGCTAGAAGGAAATGGAGTTGAAATGGTGAAATTACATAGATAATCACATTTATCAGTGCATAATAAATGGATATTAAAAAATATTCCGCGAAAAACAATGTAAATATATTACAGGTTATTCAGAACAATATCTTAAGAAGCATAGTAAATAAACTTAGATACTAAGGAGTAATTACTTACACCGAGACATTCAAATATCGATTATCACTCAAAAAATTAAGATAATCGCAGGACATGAGGAGTGACATATCATATTAATATAAGTGTTGCAATTCTTGGATAACACCAGAACTCAATAGAATGAAAGTATTTAATCCTTTATAGGAATGGTGCGTTTATAGAAGTGTGAAGAGAGTGCAAAAAGTAAACTGAATTACCGATCTAGGAAGTGTTGTGTACCCGAACGCACAGATAGTAAAGAAATGCGGAATGCGAATGTGAAATATTTCGCTGTCATTAAAAGATGTTTGATAATGTTAAAAATCCCAAACCGATTGGATTAAGTATCAATGAAATTTATGATCGTTACTTCATGTTTTGTTGTTAGTTGAGGTAAGTTTATTCATATATATAAATATCAAATATTTATTTTTTTTTATTTTAGAAATTAATAATTGAATAAACGAGTCAATGCAATATCTTATGCCCCAGAAAATGGTTTTGTTCTATTGTCAGTAGGTCTCTTTATTTTAAACTTTTATTCCGCGATATTGCGACGTCGATAATATAACATATCTTTGTCAAATATTTTATATTTTAATTGTACACTACATAAATAATTTTCCAGATAGAATATTACTCTAGATTAAATTGATGGCACTAAACAAATACAGAAAAGGGAAAAGACAGAAGAAGTAATTTTGATTTGTTCCAATCTTATTTGTTTATGATTTTATATGTACAATATTAATACTTTATAGATATATTTATTTTTACAGATTATATTTATTTCATTCCTTGAATTAAATTGTTTTTTATTTAAATTTTATTGGTCAATTAAACGACGAATGACGACAGGTCTGTCACGTGCCACACCTGCGTGGCAAACTTTATCAAAGAACCAATCAAATGTCTTGACAGCGAATTGCTTTTACAGGTGTCTATCATCTAGATTTAAATTGGCCAATCAAATTACTTAAATAGCTGATATAACCCCATCTGGATGTTGGACAAAGGAAAACTTTTCGCCAGAGATCCCTATTGAGTTTACTCTCTATTATTCTATGACTAGAAACCCAGTTAGAGATGATGGCTCCCCCTACATATATATTTAGACTTGAGCTATTGTAAAGATAAATTGTAGGTTAGTTGGTAACGACTAGTAACAATATAATTTTTTTATTGTTCGATCTTCTCATTTTTCCTCTCAATTCATTAACCAATTGATGTACATAAATATTGAATGAAATGACACATTATATACGTTTAGGTACTCTTATACCAATTAGGCAAAAAAATTGGTTGTCGAATGATCAAATGAATCCTATACGTTTTTGGGAACTATTATATTAACTCTAACACACTAATTAGTTATTTGGCATCAAACTGTTATTGGGGTTTATTATAGAAGTCATCTTTATGTAAATCTGGGTATGTAGTTTAGAGACTCCCGCCAGACAAGCTAGTGATATGATCGTTATCTCAAATCGATCGTATTATTCAAATGATTTTAAAATACTTTATAAAGGGTTGTCTAACGAATATACTTTTCTTTATATTTTATATTCTATATATTCTAATATTTTACATAAATAATTTAACGCAAAATATTTTGTTAACTATTAGTGATATTGTATTTATTAATAGTTCTTTAGATTTAAATTATACTAGCAACAAATTACAATATTTTTACTCAATGTAGAGGGGCAACCAATTATACACCAGTTATGTGATTTTGGAAAACAATATATTAGTAGGTATTTGTTTTTTTTTAAATATAGCTGTTTCATATAGATTGTAATTATCATTCTTATAAAATATCCTATCAGATTTTCGAACGTTTTGAAAGAAATAAATTAATTAAGTTACAGTATTTAAAAACAATTAATTTTTATAAATAATTCTAGACATAATACTGATACACCGAAAATAACATTTACAATGTTATTATTAGCTAGTTTTAATAGCATATCTATTGATATTAAAATTAGATATTATCGAAAATGGTCAATACCTATTCTATAATTTCCTGTCGATTCAGCAATATTGAACCCACATTTTCTTGTCGCGAAACCAAATTGATTTTCAGTCTACACGAGTTATTCAAATAGTGATTAATAGAAAATATATTTATTTTTAATAGGCGTCTCGAAATCGCAGAAAAATATAAATACACCTACCGTTTAGTAGGTGGACATAGTGTATATTATTAACACTTGCAATAAATTTTCATTGTTTTGTATATTTCGCGGCCATCGCCGAGAACAATAAAAAAATATTTTTAATTTGACATTAACTTCTCTCTTTTGATGATATATAATTTTACTGGCCCACCTGAAGAGTTCAGGTCCGTTCTAAGGAAAGAAATGTGCTGACAAAAAATTTCACACAAATACATAGGATAAACAAAATAATATGAACACCATGCAATATTGTACATCTTATTGCATCTTAGTAAAACTACCTCCGTGTTAATATTGCGATGCATATTTATTGCTCCGTTTGCGTGCTAAGTCTTGCAGATTATATTTCAGTGTATGGCCATTAAAACAAGCGATCGGTAAAATGTGTGATATCTCAGACTTCGAAAGAGAGTAAATAGTTGGTGATCCCTGGCTAGCAAAATCACCAGACCCCAGCACAACTGAATCATTACATGTAGTTTTAAAGTAGAGTATGATTTTCAGCATCATTGAAGTAATTGACAGGTGTTTTGGTACAATAATTTAACAACATCCCGTTGGAAGTTATTGAGACACTCTACGACTCTATTCTGCGAAGAATTGCAACTGTTTTAAAAGCAAATGGTGGCTGGACACCTTATTAATATATATATATATATATATATATATATATATATATATATATATATATAGTATATAAATGGGGTGTTTATATTATTTCGTCTATGCCCTTATGCAATTTTTATTCATGTCAGGTCAAAAGATTAATTTTTTGCCTCTTTGGTTTGAATTTGTAGTTTTAAAAATATTAGTACCGTTTAAGTAATATTTTCCAATTATTTTAGCAATATAATGTGATAATCTTACAATGATTAGAATAAATAATAATTAGAAAGCGTCGTGTCTAGTAAGTAATCTGGGATTAATCAATAATCTAAATTGGAAATGTAGATTGCAACCGACTGGTTCCATGTAAAATGACTAGTAATGAAAACATTTAAAAGAGGGCTACTAAAAACATCCTTACTAACAAAATTTTCCACTGAAAAAGTTTTCGAATTAACCTAGAATGCAACATCAACCTAAAAACCATACTAGTCAAATAAAAAAATAAACGTCAAAAAAATATGCGACATACTAGGTGTCCTACAGATAAAAATATACTTACATATATATGTACAATAAAAAGTTGAAAGAATATTAAGAAATATTAATAAGCTTTTCTCTGCAAGAACTATCGGCAAATACAAAGTCCAGTTACTGACTGTATAGAGAAACCAAAACTATTAAGAAATCTATAACATCTATACATTTTGTAGAAAGACGAATTACGGTATAATTAATATTGATAACCTAAAATCTGAAACTATTCGACTAGTTATGCAAAAAAATAAGGTGATAATAATTAATCTGAATCCACTGAAGGATAAGAGGCTGGAAAAATATTAAAAGAATTGTTTAGAAAAGCTATAAAAGCCTTACCAATTTTATTAACTCAGCCTTTTCATTGAAACATCCATATTGTAAAATGCATACTGACAACTAAATAATGTAGAATCCTACACACCTATTTCCCTATGAACAATTCTGTTCAATCAGACCAATAATAATACAAACAAACAAAATAATGACAACAAGTGTGTTATTATCAACATTACTGCACGCTATGAAAACAGTCCTACATATTTAGGTATAATACTGGATGTAATATAGATGTTAATTCTTAAATCAATATCGCTATATGGCTAACAGTGGTGTGGTGCACCCAGATCAGCAACATAAGGACTATGCAGATATTTTAAAATACGGTCTTGTGTAAAGCAATGAACGTATCTTGGTATGTAACCAATGCAGACTTGTATAGAAGCCTAAACACGAAGCCAGGCTTCATGAAAACCCAAAGACTGTAACTTTACATGACTAACACATCGTTCGCAGACTAAAGAGAGCCAAATCCTGTAGAAAAGAACTACAGCTTATCGTTAGATGAAGTATAGTGTATCTGAACTCATGTCATGAATAAATTAATGGCTGGCCTAAGAGACCAGATTTAATATAGGATAAATGTATAAAAAGGTCACATTGAATACAATGAATAGAATGAATGAATTGAACTGAATACAATACACAAACAGTGGCGGATATGATGATGAGTGATAATGATAGACACGAATGTATTTAATGTCAACAGTAATGGTTTATTTATTTTTTGCATCATGGGCTAATGATATTTCCCATTTTCGATTATCATAGTAGATTTGGTAGAAGTTAGTGACACTTTTATTTTACACTTTCATTGTCAGATTAATACGTTATACAAATATTCCTTTGAATATATGTAAAACGTTTATTCATTGTTATTGGATTGATTCATTTACATCCGGTCCATAATTTCTTTGTGTTTGAACTGGGGTCCAAAAACTTATTTCTAAATCACCATTTTTATATAGCTAAAACCAAACTAGACAAGTGTAATATAATAGAGAATATCATTACAGAAGTCCTCGTAGATATTTAATGAACCTTAGTAGTAGAATTTCTTCAAGTCAAACATGGAAAGCAACGAAAGCAGAAAATTTAATAAAAAAGCAGAAATAAAATCGTAATAATAGGTAATAAAATATCACTCGTAGCTGATAAATATCAAGATTATGGAATTACTACTATTTTATTAATTCCATATCCACTTCCTGTAGCTATTGTAAAACATATTGATATTACATATTTACTTGGTTTACTAATTAATAAGTATTACTATTTCTCGTCTCATATTTTCTTTCTACTCTCATATTTTGTTCTGATGATCAAATAAGACATATCAATCGATATTTAATTCAAATTCACAACTTTACATATTAGACACCACAACAATTTATCGAAGAAAAAACAACAATGAGTCCGAGTCAAATGAATTAAAATTTGAATTCTTGGTAATGCCTAATTCAAAATTAACTCATTTATCTCGATGTAGATAGCCAGAGCAATGTTACTAGGCTGTTCATTTGTTTGAAATCCTGAAATGACTTCATACCATTTTTACATTATTGTCATTTTTAACACAAGCGCCCTCATTTCTTTTAGATCGCTAGCAAACATTATTCTTCCAAGAAGTGACTATCACAACTGAGTTTTAACCTTTTCAATATTTTAGTAACTTATATCTTTATCAATATCCAGGAAACTTTTAAGGGTGACTCATTATTGAATAAAAATTATTTTGAAAAAATTTGTTGAACATAACTTTAAAACAGAGGAAAAGTGCTAAGCCATTAATAGATATAGCATTCTGATGGCAACATAATATTTTAGTCATAATAATTCAAATTTAAGTAAATATTTTTAGGTACAAAAATTTTTAAGACTGACCCTTTACCGAATTTATAATTAAACATTAAAAACTTCAATTAATTTTTTATACTTACTATATAGTATATATTAAGGATATACAGAAACAAGAGAAGATAAAGATTTTTCTATTTTAATAAAAAAACTAGTTTGATTTTTGTTGAATGATTTATATAATATTAACGGAAATAATTCAATGCGTTTTTTTTTCAATTCTTGTCATGCCTATAATTCTAAATTAATTAGTTAAACATACCAAAATGCATTTTTATAAATAGTAGAATCGTTGTAACATATTAAGATAAACAATTTTTTTTCAAAGTCCACAACCAAAGTATATTTCAATATGGCCATATAGAATTTTTAAATTATATTGGTAATAAGAATTTAAATTGTATAATTTAAAGATTTAATGGGCGTTTTCACATCTGCCGGCACCGACACGACACCGATGTCGGTGGACCCGTAATCTTACGTAAACAAATGGAACCCTTTCACACTCGCCGATATATCGGTATTGTGTCGTCTGGCAACGACATGTCGGTGGGCAGCAATCGGTCCACTCGTGTCGGTGTAGATTTTTATTGTGTACAGATATATTTCTAAGATCAAAAGATGAAAATGTCTAGCTTTAAATATGATATTGTAACAATAATTGAATTAGTAGGATCAAAGTCTTCTATATGGGATAAGATTAATGAAAATGATAAAAACAAAATACGGTGCCGTGTAGGTGCGTAAATAATTAGAAAGACAACTACATTTCTCTATGTCAGTTGCTTCATTTTGTTTGTTGTTACTTCAATACTCAATAAGATTTTAACTTTGTAAGATAATTGAAAGTCGTCTCATTCAGCTGTTAGATTAATGTAATTTTAAATAAGTTAGATTGGAGCTAAATTAGCAGTATATTAAATTACTAGTCAACTTCTAATGTTGTTTAATGCACCCTAAAATAATGTCAATGTTATTAAAAATGATGAAATCAAGCAAAATAGGTATAGTTAATATAGTGGCTTTTTATTTTCTTAAGGAGTGTTAAATCCGAAAAAAAATTTTGTGAATTCAAAGCATTTCTGGTTGCTATTTAAATGTAAGGGGCTGCTAATAAAGATATTTTAATTGAGTGGCTGATATTTCCATACATTAAAGCTAGTTTTTGCGTCGATTCATAAATATATGACATCTAAATATGACACATAACATATACTCACATAATATAATACGAAAGAACTGTCAGAATTGGCAATTAAATAGAAGGGTCAATCCCAAAACTATTTGATGAATACAAATATAGAATAAAAAAAGAGAAACATGCGAATTATTAAAGCAAGAATAAATTAACTGAGGAAATTGGTAAAACACAGCAACAGAAAAAGTTTCATTGAGAGAGAAAGAGCGTCATTTATACGCTTGTTATAAGTGTGAACGAAATTATTGAATTGCAACTCTTGTTCCTCAAATACTGTGTTATGTAGCATTAGCTGTAATTATATTTACTCCTTCTTATAGGTTGAGAAATTAAAAGTTTAGACCACTGTTAAATTAAGGTTATTGTTCAAGTGATATCGAATTGGGATGATGACCATCCCATAATATTCTAATTATTTATTATTTTCTAAAAATGTACGTCTGCAGGAAAATGAAAAATTTATTTTCGCTTTTTTTGTTTGGATTTAATTGTTTTTTGTAAGTTCGCGATAAAATACTTGTTAATGTCATATGATATCTGAATACAGTTTATTAATTAGGCTAGGTACGAAAGCATCAAAATCATTTATTTTGGGCATTACTTATGAATTCTAAAATATATAAGTTGTGTACGAACCTTTACTAATGCAGATAAAACTATTCAAATATATTAAAATATTTTCTTAATGTAGAAAAGGTATTAAAAACGATATTTTTCAACAAACTGACATATTTTCTAGACCACAGGTCTTTTTGGTCATTGTTTTAGTAATTATACAGGCCTTTAAATTAGTTCTAATGTCTCCAAGTATGTCTCCACCTGTTTTGAAACAAGTGGTCGAGCGTTGTCATGCTGAAGAATAACATTGTTGTATTTTTTCTCGTATTCTGGCTGTTTTTCACTTAGTATTTGGCTCAAATATATCAATTTTTGTCGATGCGAACCCTATTGGTGCTTTCATTAAGTTTTAGCAGCTCATAGAATACCACAGCAAGATAATCCCACCAAATACCGAGCATTAGCTCGGATTAATAGATATTCGGCTTTGTCATTGATGTTGGTGTTGATCCACCTTTTGTCACCAGGAACAATATGGTGCAAAAAACCGTTGCAATATTGCCGTTGAAGCAGCATTTCAAACATGACCAGGGGCCTTTTAATGTCTCTTGGCGTCAATTCATAGGTGACAAAATATCCAAACTTTTGAATCATTTTCATGTTCTTTAAGCCATTGAAAATTATTTCTTGTATTAGTCTCAACAATTCCGCATGTTCTTTTTGAGTTTTACGCGGATCATCATCGAGTAATACATTCAAATCCTCCTCTTAAAATTTTTCTGACTGTCCAGAACGCACCTTGTCTTCGTTGTCAAGTCATAACTTTTGAAATATTCGTTGAAGCATAGTTGTCATAAGCTTGACACTGAATTCGATGACTTTCATCCGCCTTTTTATTCAAATTGAAGTAGAAGGTAAAACTTTCAATGCAGTGAAGAAAGTTTCTGTTTACACACGACGGAATGACAAGTAGTGAAAAGTGATAGCTTGTGAAGCGATGCAATTTAATGCACAATAACACCATCTGTTGTAAATTCTTTAAAATTAATTTATAGGCCTAATATATTAAAAATATCAGTATGTAGATATATTGATACTGTTTTCCTATAGCGTAAATCACTTAAAACTGACTTATATTCTATCAAATAAATTATCAGTTTTAACAAAAATATGAAAATGTATTATTTTTTATAAATCCATTAACCGATTAGATAAATACAATATTTTCACAATTGTTGATTACTATATTGAGAATTAAAAATGCGTTTTGTAACTTTTTATACCGTTTGTATCGTAAGTCAGAATTTACCCTTGTAATTAATTATCAAAGCTAATTAAAATTAACTAGACATAATTAAAATTAATTTAATACAATAATTACACAAGTTTACAAAATTAGATTCAGTTGAGCAGATGAGAACGATTCTTAACCTTATTTGATGTTCTAAACTCAGATCTTCAATACGTGTTTCAAGATTGGTTATAGTTTTCGAGTTCGCTCGTAGTAGCAGTACTGCGCTTTTATAACGACTGTCAGCTGACGACATTTCATTGAAAATCATTTGGAACCTGTTTTGTGTTATGATTGTGATTCAGAACAAATTCCAAAACCGTATAGTTGTGTTAGTCTTATTTAGTTAGATTTTTAGGGTAAACTGATATAGCTCGGTGAATGGAGGTAAAACGAAATGAAACAGTCATGTTTACATTATGTAACCGTTGTTACTTGGAGATGAGGCTTGGGCAGTCGATGGTGGCACGTCAAAACCCGTCAATAACATCCCAAATAAAAGTCTCGGGGTTGCCAGCTATTCGTTATGGTGTTCCAGTTGGCCCGTGTTGGCCGCCCGTGTTCAACATCTGAGATTATATTTCTGGGTATTTTGTAGACCGTTATTCTATTATGTAAAATTCTACATGCCTCAAGATAGCTACAATACTTCCCTACCATAATTTTACATACAATTATTTTAAAGCAACAAAAATACAAAAATGTATGAAAAAAAATTCAAATACAAAATACTGATATACCAAACAAAATGTGCTGCATGAAAAGTGCTTTAAAACATTTGATCAATCGAAACGGTTGTGATCTGGTACGGCTGTTGATATCTTCCGGTCCTACAGATACCGTTGATTCGTTGTCGCTTTGGCACTTGAATGTGGTCCATCGACGACGTTGAAAACAAGCTATTTTTCGGACAGGGCTCCCGTAATCGACGCTGTGGAAGGATCGATTGTTCGACGACGTGGTAGCTTATTTTCTTCAACGACGAGACGTTAGCAATTCTGGTACCTCGGCGAAGACATGACGAGTCTACAGTGACTGCAATCGGTACCTAGCTTCTAGAGCTGCTCTATGACTAATCCGTAGTCCGTTACGGTAATTCAGAAAAAACAAATAACGACGGTATCCGACTGAAGCTGCCCAAAGCCTTTCAAATCAAAATGTCTGCCATTACGCTGATGATTAAACAGTGATGTAAAAATCTCTAAGAGTTTAAAAGATAGGGAAAGAAATAAAATTTGGACAAAAAATTTAAAAAAAAATGAATTGGAAATAATGAAATGAAATTTATGGTTCATTGTTCCAGCACTAAAATACTAAATGTTTGAATGAATGCAATGTTGAAGGAATAACGGTAAAATCAAAAACGAATAGAATTAAAAATATTGAAAATGTTGAAACAAAACATATAACGGCCACGTAAAAAACACTATGTTGCACGTACCCTCCATTCATCAGTCCAAACCCAATTTTGCGAAAGATCACGTCGGGGTCACCACTTTAGGGTAAACTGATATGGCTCGGTGAATGGAGGTAAAACGAAATGAAACAATGGTGTTTACATTTTGTGACCGCTATTTATTGGCAATATAAAAATGTGGAAAATACAAAATAGATAAAACGGATGGCAAAATAGATAAAGCGGTGTTACCTAGAGATGAGGCTTGGGCAGTCGATGTCTAAACCAAACGATGGTCGGTTACTGAGTGATTGGAAATACCCTTCAATAACATCCCAGATAAACGTCTCGTGTTCCACTTGGCGCTGCTGGCACCCCGCCCTTGTTCAACATCTGGAATTATATTTCTGGGTATTTTGTAGACCGTTATTCCACTATGAAAAACTCGACATGCCTCAAGGTCGCTACAGATTTAATTAATAACTTAGTTGTAAAAGAATATCTCCGAACCACCTGGAAATCCTAGAACAATCTAAATAAATTATATTAATATCAATTTATAGATTTTATAGGTATTGTATATAACAACAAATGTCAAAGATGTCAGTAACATTACTGACTAAATATTTTATATATTTTGCTTTTACTTTTACTTTCCTTTGAAGCCCACGTCGCGAACCACAATCTTTAATCAGTTATAATAGGAGATTATATTGCTTCATTAGAGAAAAAAACCTGGTACCTACATACCAGTTTGGGTTTGTTAACAAGCATTCAATAATTAATCAGGTGCATAATATAACTGATGTAACTGAAAAATCATATTAAGGTAAAAGATATGTTCAGCTAGGTGCTTAGATGTGGCACAACCCTTCAACGGTAGGGTTGTAGGGCTTGTTCATAAGGCACAGAAAATATCACCAAAACAACATGCTGAACTATTAAAATCTTACATTACAGCCAGAATGTTTAGTGAAGTGAATGTCTACTCAACATATGTGATATATCACAAATAAAAAATATTACGCCGCTACATTTGGAGCGATATGGCCCTGTGGCAATATGATACGGGCATGCACCAATAACAATAAATTATATATTCATTCTATATGGAAACAATGCTAAGTAACTCGGAATAAATGTTTATGTAAAACTTCGCTGAAAAGAACACGTAAAAAAGAAAAGGACTAATCTGGATTTCAAATATAGGAAAATATATTGGTTAATCGGTAGAAAATTTCATTAACAGGTGCATAATAAATTGCTATTATACAAGCAGGTATTGGAAACTATATGGACATACGGAATTTAATTAGGGAGATGATCCGAAAAAAAATATATAAATACAAATTTTAAAGTTAAACAAAGTTATGAGAGGTATTGTAGGTGCACCCAGATAATACAGCACTAATTACTAATATCGAGACCTTCAGATATCGATGGTTACTCAGGAAATCACGAGAATGGCAAGGAGAAATCCAAAGATGGAGACTCCAATCTCATATCAATATATCAAAGTATTACAATTCTTGGATAACACCAGAGCAGGACACAGACTCAGACAGAGAGAAAAATTATACAATTTGATCTCGTGTAATGTAGGGTAGAGAAGTGCATTTAATAGAAAAATTAGCAATGTTTAATATATCAACGTTATTACACCAAAGACTAAGATAGAGGGTTCCTGTAGATATAGTCTATTCAAAATAACAGTGAACTCACGTCATAAAGATGTTTAATGTATTGCCTATTGCAATTTGTAAATTACGTTTTAAAATCGGATGGTATTTTCCTTCTTATTTTATTCTATTTATAAAGATATACAATATTGTCTGACACGTTCGAACGTGTAACCGAATCAGTCTACAAAAGTCGTCCGGTTGCCGAAAGGTCAAATTCTTCAAAAACATTGGCACTTTGCTTGATTTGATAAATATTAAATAGCTCGGAGGAGGCCTCCACTATCACCAATATTATCTCCACTCCAATTGTATTGATATGTGATAAAGAATTATTACAATGAACATGCAGATCAAGAATGTTATACAAGTAACAACTGTTGGAGTCGGAGCGAGTGGCAGAGACTGAATGATACTTTCTGGATGTACAGGACAATTATCGAGAAATGATGGTAAGAGTGGAAACAATTAAAAATAACTATATAATTAATATAGGGTAATTGCATGATAACTAACATATCTATGAACAATAGATATATGTGTAATTATTCAAAAAGTATATGCGTCTTTGCTTAAAATTTATGGGGAGGGAACAGAAGAAACTAAGGAGAAATACGGTGATATCAAAATGACTTAACAAAGAAATTAAAAGGTAAATATGCTCTCTAATATTATTTTGATTAGATAAAAACTAATTTTAATTAACATAAAAAAATTGAAATTCGTTATATATCAAAGCCAAAACGAAGTAAAACTCAGAGGTGATGCGGCAACGTTGTGACGTTTCATACACATAAATATCTATATATACATAGATTTAAGTAATTGTAAAGACACATTGTAGGTAAGTTGGCAATGGCTAGTAGAAATGTGATAAATTAATATAAATAAAAAAATATTGCTTCATATTTCCACACCAATTAAAAACCATTGCGGTTCTGTCCAACGAGAAATGAAAGAAACAAGCGTGAGCGCGACTGTACCAAAATTAACGCCTCCGCCATTATCGACTAAATTCTGCTTAACACAGGTGTTTTCCAATGTAACAACATTGTGTAAAATCTCATTAATGATTTTTTTTCCGACTAGAAGACCAGCGACCAAACAATAACTTCTTAACGTCGGAATTGTCTAGTTCCGAATGCCTATTTAAACATTTTTTTACAGAAGAAAAAATTAGAACAACTTTCATTTCTGAATCCCGTCCATATTAGCAATATTTATCTATCATTGTTTTAACTTGTCGGCGAATTGCAAAAGTAACTAATCTTACCAAATCAGGCAGGGGTTTTCATTGAAATTGTTTGACTAATGCGAACTTTTATGGCTGATTGGTACCAGCTGCTTAAACATTTCGGTTTGTTTCTTTTTCTGTGTTTTAAATCTTAGGATGCCAAGTTTGTATGTATTAATAAATTTGCTTACGTTAGTTATTATTGAGAGGACATATATGTAATACTAGAAACCATGTCGCAATGATTACTTTGATATTTATTCGCAAATATGTTTGATAGATGTTATTAATTTTGATAAGCGATATCTATTGATGAAAAATATTTTTAACAAAAAAATTTAACCGACTACAATAAATAAATAAGGAACCCACAAATAAAAAACGTTTAAAAATAAGATATCTACATAATAATAGTTATTATAATTAATAATTAAATAAAAATAAACAAAAAACTTATTTAACCTATCTACGTAACTAACATATTTTATATTCTACTATATATACACAATTTGGGTTAATACCTACCTAAAACCATTTATCTATTTACAATATTATTTTATCTATCACCAACTGATCACTTCGAAGTCAGTGCAGTTTAAAAGAATTTTGAAAATTGGCCTATAATTGACGAAGAAATCGGCGAGCATACATTAAAAATAAATATACAGCATCATACAATAAATATATAAAACCTCCTGCTGTTTTGAAGTCGCTTAGATTTGCGAAATATCAGTATACACCGCTGTTAATAACGTAACTGTTAAATTTGATAATTTTGATATTTTCCCCACATAAAATAACAGTTTTCCATTTATCATTACTAAGTTATTTAGTTTATGAAGACGCTAATCGTGTAATCATAATTATGACGCAATCATCATAATTTTGTTACTTGATTTGAAAAGAGACAAAGTCCATCAAAACAACTTTTTGTAATGTTACTCCGCCAGATTCCAATTTTCGATTTTAGTTTCAACGATTTAAAAGTAGTTATTTTGATAACAATGGCAAAGAACGGCCTGAAGGACCAGAACAATTTGAAGACGATGAATTACACACAAAGACACGCTGAATGATGGAAAATATTTTGATTAATTGTTCTAATTTTTCTCCTTACCTGTGAATACCTAATATAAATCATTCATTTCATATTATCTCTTATTTAATTTTACCATATTTTACTTTTAGGTTAACAACTAGAGCTATACCATAGTTCCAAAATATTTGGTTTATATTTAGAAATGTATTTAACTAACACGTCAATTGAAAAGTCCCCGGCCTGACACATAGATGGCGCTACTAGAATTAAATCTATATGTTTTTAGTTAGCCCTAAGCTTCAAAAGATGCGTGTATACATTTGACAGCTGTTGGATCATTAGTTTGTGAATTATAGCATTTTGAGTGAATCAACTTTTGTTATTGTGAAAAAAATGGATAAAAAGGAATTTTGCGTGTTGCTTTATATATTGCTTTTTGAAGGGAAAAAATTCAGTTGAAACAAAAACTTGACTTGATGTCGACTTTCCGGACACTGCCCCAGGACAATCAACCATCAAGGATTAGTATGCTAAGTTTAGACATGGTGAAATGAGCACCGAAGACGGTAAACGCAGTGAGCGTCCAAAAGAAGTTGTTACCGACGAAAACATAAAAAAATCCACAAAATGATTTTGAATGACCTTAAATTGAAATTGAACGAAATAGCAGACACTCTAAAGATATCAACTGAATGTGTACATCATATCATTCACGAATATTTAGGTATGAGAAAGCTCTGTGCAAAGTGGGTACCGCGCGAGCTCACTTTTGACCAAAACCAACGACGTGTTGATGATCGGAGCAATGTTTGAAGATGTTCAAGTGTATTAAACCCGAGTGTTTGCGTCGATATGTGACAACGGATGAAATATGGCGCCATCATTTTACTCCGAAGTCCAATCGAAAGTCATGCCAGTGGACTGCACACAATGAACCTGTTCCAAAGCGTGGGAAAACGCAATAGACTTAAATAGAATTTAAAACACCTAGAAATATTTGTTTCAATAACTTTTAGCAGAGTTGCAAGCTGTTATTGTGTTTGTTTTGTATATAATAGAGCTTCCAATTCTACTGCATCTGTACAAATCAAGCGCGACTAGCCCTTAACACCGAAATCACCACTTCTAAATCATAAAACACAACGTCGGCACCAAAAATAAAACAAATGGATATCTGTGACCATGTGACTAATATTGGCTCCTCATTTTCAACAATATTTCTCAACAACCGATTGGCAATTGATTAAAAGGAACAGTTTTTTTGCTAATACAATAATGAAAAAAAATTAATATCTAACATATCTAGGATAAATATATGTTTTTTAAAAAGCATCAAATAGGGAGATTAGAATGGAACTCGGTGAACTTTTTTGAGAATTATCTACTTTAGGTATCAACGTTATTGAAAATATTCGCAATGATATGAGAGCATGACAACCGATTGTTAATTTCAGATGTTTTAAGCAGTAGAAAATATTGTATATTACAATCAATCTGTGTGAATATATTGTATGCTTGTAAAATTATATTTTTAGAAAGCTTCTTTAGCATTACATTTCATTAAAAAATATATTTATTTTAATTTTATTAAGTAGTGATAAATGTAATCTGTTAAATTGTTGGAGGGATTATCCAGCACTTAATTAACTCTTACACTGCTAATACATTCTGAAAAAATCGTCGCTTGGTTTACAGTATATTTTATTGTTATTGTTTCCTTATCTCCATATATATTGAGATAGAAATTTAGATATTAAAGAATATAAATATTATCATCAGTAATTTTAATTATTTGATGACCGTCAATTTTCGATACATCCGTCAAATAGTGCCACATAGACGGTACTACAATATTTTTATTATTTATAATTATTATATTACCTATAAAAATTCAATCATTAATTTGATTCCTTATCCTCTTCTATTATTTTTACCACCGCAATATTTTCGGGGTTAACGACAACAGCTAAAGGAGAACGAACTAGATTATTTTTTGGTGTACAACTATATTGAAAACCTCGTTGAAATTCGTCGATAATCAGGTGTCTATTAAGATGAAGCTCTAAGATCTCCATGTTATTTCAACATACAGCCATGTTAGATCAATAATAAACTCCTGTACTAAATACACTTTCTTATTTAGCCAACTATGGGTATGTTTGTGTGAAAAATTCAGATTATTGTAATATAGCAAAGACAATAGATTAAGTAATTAAAATTTCAAACATTTTCGGGTACAAATATCAAGCTTAATATAACATCCTATACTTTTGTTAAATATTGTAGATGCTATATATAATAATTAGCATTTCAAATATATTTTTTCAATATTGTGATGCTCATGAATATTTCTAACTACATTATTTAATAGTCAGGAAAGAATACTTAATTATATTACATATAATTTAATAATATATTTAATTACTTCTATATATACCATATACGTATTCTGATAATCTATTTTATTATACTGTAGGCGTTTGCTAGAAAAATATAAAAATGTATCAATCATGACCATCAGTCAATTACTATCAGGTGTACGAACTTATCGTATATGATTTGGATTAGGAAATTTATAAAAATGTGATCTCTAAACTCATTTTTTTAACGTTTAGAATAATATAAACAAAGACAATTAAAACTATCTCTAATTGTGGTGTTAATAACAAATCAAACAGAAAAATTACTATAGTATCTAATGCATGTTAATACGAATATATTTTTTAAAATACCACAGTAGAGTTCCCGAGTATTTTTGTTAAAATACATAATGGTCGAAAATTTATTTAAAATGTCTTTAGGGCACTTAGCGCACTGTAGAGGTAATGAAAACAATTTAGAAAATACTCAGTGCTGTTTTAAATTTATTTTAAAGTAGAAATATTAATATTTGTAGCCATGCCGCTTTTAGTACACTCTTATACTGCCAAAACAGTATACATCATCTGATAGAAATATAAATCCTCTTCAGGTTATTTACTACATTGTTGCTAGTAATCGCCGACTAACCTACATTTTGTCTTTACAATATCTTAACTATATGCCTATGTAACTAATATAAGCTCTCTTAACTATATATTAATACTGCCATTTTTATCGAAAGCACCACACTAAACTACACTACACAAGTATCCAAAGGGTTCTATTACTTCGATATTGACATGAGAGTAAAATCTCTCGTCAAGCCCCCTCGCGATTCTCTTCATTTCCCGAGTGACAGTCGATATCTGAAGGTCTTGGTGAATGTAATCAGGCCTGTAGTATCTGAGTGCACCTACAATACTTCTCAGGACTTAGTTCTGGAAAACTTATAATAGATTATATAAACTACATATAATATAATATAGAAACTTATATAAATAATATATATTACTTTTCGCAGAACATCCCCATAATTGAATTCTGTACGTCCATATAGGTTACAATTATACAGGCAAATATTGAAATTTGTTATATACTGATCATTGTGAATTTGTTCAAATTAACCAATACATTTGCCTATATTTTAACTCTAGTTCATTCCGCAATACTTTCCTTCGCTACTATGAAATGGAATGATATTATTTATTACTACTAGTGCTTGTGCGGTTTGATTAACGTATTTTGGCACGGCACCGTAATTTATTTTTGTCATTTTCATTAGTATTGTCCCATATAGAAGACTTATAGAAGATTCTACTAATTCAGTTAGTGTTACAATATCATATTTAAAGCTAGACATTATCCTCTTTTTGCCTTAAAAATATCTCTGTAAACAATAAAAAACGGCGCCGACACGAATGGAGCGAATGCATCGAACGGCACGATACCGACATATCGGCGAATGTGAAAGGGTTCCATTTGTTTACGTGCGATTGCGCGTCCAGCGATCTCGGTGTCATATCAGTGCCGTATCGGTGCAGATGTGAAAACGCCCTATGAAAAAGGCCATCATCCCCCATGCCTCATCGAAGGCTTCTAGTACATTTAAAGATTTAGGTGAATTTTACCTTTATACCCTTTTTTAAATACATTTGCTATTCTATGCACCTGGCCAATTGTTGAATGCGTGTTAATAAACCTAAACTGGTGTGTATGTATTTGAGTTGTAGTGTTTCTCTATCTATAATCGGTTTTATTACTTTCGACAGGAATTTTTAAATACTTTAGATATTAGTGGTAGCAGGTACTAGTCTATAGGATTTTATTTCATTGGGTGATTTTCAAGGTTTTGGGATCATGATAATTTCAGCAATCTTCCAAACGTCAGGGATATGTTTTAATTAAAATGCTGAGACGACAGTAAAATACCATGCATATATATTTGAAACTTGCGATTGATTTGAACTGCACATGCGCACTTTTTCTAATCTAGCCAGACAGTTTTCAAAACTACGGGTCCTTTTCTATATGCGCCTTGTTCGTTACCACAGTTGTGGTTAGAAGTCCCTTTTAGGTTAATTTTGTAATTACATTTTGTTGAGGTAATATAATAATTTCATAGGCAAAACTAGGGGCAGATAATGCGAAAATAAATATATAAGGTGTGAATGATTAGTAAAATATTATCATTTTATAAAACTAATTTTGTAGATTGTCATGCAACAAAGGGTATTTTTATGTTAAATATTATGGAATTGAAGATTATAGTAAAGGTAAGAATGAAATATGTTTCTATACGTTTTCTGTCCATTTGTTATTATATTCATATTTTTCCTATTTTACAGATATTTCAAAAGAAGAAAAAAGCTAAATGTTTGAACGAAGTGTCATGAATTTTCAGCAATGTGTAGATATAAGGTGTACGTAACAGAAAATGGCTGGAATAAACTGATAACATAGGATTTGAAGCTTTGTGATTTATTATTTCTTTCGGTTTATATAACTTCTCCGAGCAGATAAGTAATGTTGAAATTTTATTCGAAAAGTTGAAAAGGCATGGATGTATAGGTTTTTTACTGTCATCTAAAACGCCGCATTGAGCGAGTTTATTATGTTTTATAAGTGCTTTTCTCGGTTAATATAATTGCTGCAATTATCCTAATGATATGATATGACATGACATATCATATTGTTCTCTGGTATTCGAATAGTTTTACAGAATGTTGTTGTAAAAATTAAAATATTTTTCCTCGACTGAAAATAGGCTTAACATTTTTGGAACTTTTTAAAATCCATATCCTGAATTTACTATTATTCTTAAATAATTATATATCCTTCGAAAGTAACCGCTTTACCGTTAATTTTATTGACACAGCTGGGCAATAATATTAAGGTTCAGGCATTGTTTATCATTTTATTTAAATCGTTCATGTAGTGTAATTTTGTGCATAGAAATATACAGAATCGTAAAGATAAAGTTTCACTTATTGTGCTTAACGCCTTTTAGCAAATCATTATTATCTAACTAACGTCAAACGTTCAATTTACTTAGCAAACTATTACTTCCATTATTTTTCCAAGGCCTAAAAATACACTTGCTTCAGAAAATTGCTTGAATTTCATTTGCAAATGAGTTTCTTTAATGTGTTTAAGAAATCGTTCAGTTGATATTGTTAATTATCTTATTATAACTCTTATAGAATGATATATAATATAATAAAAAAATGAACATATTATTTAGTTAATATTAATTTTTTATTGTTATATGTTGATAACATTTTTCTAAAACTGTATTTAATGATTTATAATTATTGTACAATAAATTGCTAAAATATCATATAAAGCTCGAATAAAGAAACGAAAATAAAAATAGAATGCATTCTTTCAAAATACTTAATTAGGTGTTCCAAAATGAATTTATTGGGAATACTAATTAACATGTTCCAGTATTTTCTACATTTTCTCATCTTTCTGTATCGAAAGATTATGACTTCTTGCACTTCGAATTAACACAGTAGATTCAGGTTTTATTGCATATCAGCACACGTCAGAGAAAACCGTTTTTTTGACCGGAAAGCGATTGCACTGTGATATTGAAACGGTTCAAACCTAAAGTTTCATTTATTGTGCTATAACGCCTTTTAGCAAATCACTATTATTTAACTAACGTCAAACGTTCAATTTACTTAGCAAACATTATTCCATTATTTTTCCAAGGCCTAAAAATATACTTGCTTCAGAAAATTGCTGGAATTTCATTTGCAAAAGAGTTTTTTTAATTTGTTTAAGAAATCGTTATATATTATATGTTGTATATTATATGTTATATATATATATATATATATATATATATATATATATATATATATATTTATATATATATATATATATATATATATATATATATATATATATATATATATATATAGAGAGAGAGAGAGAGAGAGAGAGCTTGAACTGACTTTTCGTTTAATAACTCATAGTCTTCGAATTTTTATGGCATTCCAGGCCGTTTTTTTATAAATGACATCAAAAATTACCACTTCTAAATTGTTGCAGCCAAAACCTAGAATTGGGGTGTGATGATGCAGCATCACTGTTAGTTTGGATATTTCATAGTATTTTGGAAGCAGACGCCTTAAAATGCAACAACAGAAATAATGAATGTCGGAAATACACTTTTGAGCGATCCATGATAAACGTCTCTATTCACTAATTAACTCAATAATACTTAAGGGAAATAGTATATTACCACAAGGGCCGAAACGATTATGTATATATACGTGTATACGATTTTTTTTTCATAACCGGTCGAAAGTACGTTATTAATTTAACTTTAATTTTTGATGAGCATGTTTTCGATGTCTGCCCCCGACATCAATAGACTTCTTTGGCAACGTATCTGTATTTATTATTAACCGTGCTTCTGCATAAAAATGTCGTATAACATCTTCTTTATCCGTAAATTCATTAGATGTTAACGTATAGTTTATTTTTTCTTGAATCGAGTGACGACAAAACAACATTGATGATTATTTTTAAGGTTAGAGGTAGCAACGTTAATGACAACGATAAATAATTAGTTGTAGCGACAGAATAAATAATCTAGTTATATATACAACAAGTATAAATATCCATAAGAAATTATTTCCTCCCACCGTTATAGAGGGCGCGGGTGCACTTCTCACAAGGAGTAAATATTTAATTTTCTTCCCTGTAATTAGAGACGGAATTACGTAATTTCGACCGAGGTATGAAAAAAAACTAATATTTTATGTACAGAAAATAACCATCGAATTCAATAGTACTTTGTATTGATACGCATATATTCACCATTAGATGTTACTGATCAAAATGAGTACAAATAGGTAAGAAATATGAAACCTCACTGTCACAGTTGAGACCATTTATAGCTGCATTTTATATTTTTAATATATTAATGGGGATAGGTTTTTAAACAAAATTTAAAAAAAGCGAAATGTTCATTAGAATGGCAAATTGATATTTAATGAGAAAGGTATTTTCCGGTAAAGTAATATATATTTTACTTTAGCACTTTAAATAATTTTCTAGCATTTTGAAAGAATATAGTAAAACGTGTCTATCTGCTACTAATATATTAAAACTTTTAGTTGGCATTAATAGTAAATGTTAAAAATAATACAAATATGCCTTTATACTACTTTGTACATTTATCATATAAAGGCCCAACATAACATAAGATCAAATCTATAATCGCATAAAAATCTATAATAAAACTTTCATAAAAATTCTGTATACAATACAGTAGCCACAGATTGCTTACAGTGTCGTAAATGTTCTAGATAACTACTAAATCAATGGTTATGTGGAATAATATTAAACCGTATGTCATAGCAACACCTGCCCTGTGGGTGCTTCCTCCATATATAGACACCGCACGACAGAAGCGTAGGAATGGATCGTGACGTCACATCAATACATAGCTTTTATTTTTCGCCTGTAATGGACGGAACATCTGAATCACTGATCAATGGCTGTCGGTGTCTTTTTTGTATTAGCATTTTATTGCTGTTTTATACAAATAATAATATTATTCAACAATAATTAAGGCCAACATTAAATAATAATGAAAGAAATATATTATATTGATATTATATTAGTTTTTAAACATGTTCATTAAAGTTACTATTATAAATCCAATTAGTATATCTTCAATATAATTTTTATATAGATAATTTTAACTAATTACACAAGTATACATGGCTTTGGATCTGAGCAACCAAAAGCTGTTTAAAAGGTAAATCTTCAAATTCAAATATAAATCAAATAAAGATCTATATTATAAAAAAATATTTTGGGAGACATTCGAGCTGTAATCTGGTGGTCATCTGGTGCTTGTAAACCGGTGATTTGTGATTACCCAGAAAGTCGCGAACAACACTTTGAAACATTAGTTTTGGAATATCAGGTCCGCCAAATATTCCACCTTTCTTTTTTGCGTATGGCATATTTAAAAACAGTTTGGTTCAGTGCTTAAAGTATGTTTTGCAACGTATCTGAACATATCGACAATGAGGCACCGTTACGTGGAACTGACATTCATCGATCAGAAATAGCGATCATCTATATGATTTTTCTGTTCTCTCCATAACGGTGTCACAAAAAAATTAAATGTTCACCAAGAGACCAATTGTATAGGTTTATTCTTCAAGTATTACAAAACATATTCGAAACCCATAGCTTGTCAGTATTTACTACAGCAAATAGTGCAAGTACCGCAAAAACGCATCTTTGAGTATATTTGTCATATTTTCTACGTTCACTGAGCATATAACATTAATAGAAGTAACAAAAATACTTTGAAGCGACTTTGAAATGTTGTCTCTGCATTTTTACACATTCCGAAGCAGAATGTTGTCGGCTGACAGCCGTTGTAAGAGCGCGATGCTTTCACCATGCGCGAACTAGAAAATCAGAACCAGCCTTGCCACACAGAATGAAGATCTAAGTTCACGATATCAAATAATATTAAGAGCCATTCTCATCTACTTGGGTACAAAAGTTGACCTCGTAAACTTGTGTTATTAAGATGTTTCGTTATATATTTAGAATCTACTGTTTTAAACCCACGTATTCTCGAACATCATGTTTCCATCAGTCGAGATACTCCCCGTTTTCCATCGTTTCCTGGATCTTTTCAACTTACAATTTTAGAGATAATGATAACATTTAATTCGATCACCTTTCCAAAATGATTACACTCCTATCTTAGGTCAAATAGTACAATCCATTAACTGATTGTCGTCAACAGTCGGTTGGCAAGGTTATGGCGGTTGTATTTTGGCACGCACATAGAATAATTTTCGTTGACTACCTTGAAAAAGGAAGGAGGTAATATTACATAGCGTTATTCGGCCGTTGGAAGGACGAAATTGCCGAAAAACGGCCGTATTTGAAGAAAAAGAAAGTGCTGCTTCACCAAGACAATGCACCGTGTCACGAGTCAGTAAAAATGATGACAAAAATCTATGAATTTGGGCTTCCAATTGCTACCCCATCCACCTTATTCTCCAGATCTGGCCTCAAGCGACCATTTCCTGTTCTCAGTTCTCGATCAGAAAGAATGCTCGCCGAAAATGAGGCCTATTTTGAAGCAAAGGACAAATCGCACTACAAAAATGGAATCAAAAGGTTGGAGGGTCGCTATAATTAGTATATCACCCTTGAAGGGAATTATGTTTAAAAAAAATTGCCAAAAAAATACGTTTAACTATGGTGAGCCGGGGACTTTTCAATTGACCTGTTATACTATAGGGAGTTTATTAAAAATACATTTATTTTAACATAATTTTAATTTAAAATTAGCCATTTTGAGTCAAACACCTCTCAGAAGCGCTACGAAATATTAACATCACTTACCGTTTCCTAGCTGTTAGCATTTGCGCAATCCAACATTTGAACTTTTCAGCGCGCTTCTTCTTTGGCTGTACCCTGTGACCGTATCTGAAGTAGTAATCAAAAGTGTAATTTACTCCAATAGAAGAAAAAGGTTTGACTTATATATATTTGATGATGCAGCTCTGTATTGTATCAAATTACCTTGTAATATTTGGGTAAATAGAGTTCACACATTGTAATCTAGAAGTTCATCTTAAAAATAGCCTAACAATATAAATATCAATTTTTCCTACGAATTCTTCAACTACATATCTGCTTAGCTTCCTTTACTCTACATAACTTCATAACATTTGAATCATACATTGCCTATGTGTAGTTATTGTTCGAAATGTTTGAAGTTTCAGTTCGCCATAACACCTACCAGGCTGTAAAAACTTGATAAAATTACATTGTTGAGTCAAATATGTGTCAGTTACCCTTAACCAATTGAAGTATAGACACTTGGACTTAATTAATATTTTTCTTTATATTTTGAAAATATATGGCCAGTGGTGAACAACAGTGAATGTCCAGTAAGTTCAGTTTAAACTTCTATTTAGTTGGCATTCAAATCTTGTAGAAACATATACTGACTTCATGTACATATGTACGACTAAACCAGTCACTTTATATTGAATATAATTTTGTATCTTGTTTGGTAACTGAAAAAAGAACAAAATTATTAGGAACTCATATACACAAAAAAAGAACAAATGAGGCCTAACCTCAAATGTCATCAACAGTGTTATTTACCTCGATATTACATTAATTATACTTGATATTATTGCTGTCAATAAATTACCGATGTTCAAACTATACTGATCTACATATCTTTTACTCCGTATAATACCTAGAATTGTCATAAAGTAGTTTTTACAAAAATAGTCTTCTAGCCTATTATTTTTCATGATTCGTCCAATAAAATCCCTATGCTATGCAGTGGCAGTAGATTTCAATTCTGTTAACTCGAAGACTGAAAACATTAAAATACAAGTCTTTGATAAAATTATATTCTAGAGGGTTTCTGTTGGTATCCGACTTAACAAAAAACACATTGTTTTTTTGTAGTATATCATTTTAATTGCTTAGTAAATCTTGTGTATATTCCGGTTTCAATGCCTCCGTAACTCAATATCCAACATATACATTTTTAATGGAATTTATAATATAAATATGAGAAAATATGTTCGTCATACAATTGAAGAAGTATGTGCTATTGATAGCAAAAAATAATCAGATCAAAATAAATCTAAATCAAAATGAGCAATAGCAGCGAAGAGTAGATGACCTAGGATTGTAATACAAAAAACTGCCATGTCTTTGTATTCGACATATCTTTGTTTTGATGCTTTCAACGTTTATAACAATTGATAATGATAGTTTCTCTGAATCTGATTATAAAACGCCAGTATGAATAAAATAAATATTTATGCTGAAGTGAATGCTAGAGGCTCGTTTATTTTTCTTATAATATTATCTAAATCATTTATAAAAGCAATATTTTACAGTACAGTAAAATATTTGGCTATCACCAAATTATTATCTATTTTCCTTGTTTCTGCACAACACCAACCAACATTTACCTATCTAGACTGTTCCTTGTTGTTGTTCACTGCTCTCCTGTATAACGCGGATCTTCATGATATAATTATATTATTAGTACATAGTTTGTACACTGTCATTTTCAAAAAACAAGCCTTAACATTCAATGGAACTTCTTTAAAAGTCTACAGATATTGCTTTGATTTAATGCAATTGGGTAAATTTAACGTATTAAAACTTTTATTCATCTATTCAATTTTTAAACGGGCCCTTTAATTTCAGACAGATTCTGTTGTTTACAAGTTGTTAGGTGTTATTGACCCTATTTATTAAAAATCATTTACGAAAATAACTCAACAACTAATACAAAAGCAAATAGCCTCCTATTATGATTGTGAAGGTAATATTTCAGCATATGCAATTTAATTTATTCAAATCGATGTGATACAAAGTTAAAATATGATATATTAAAGAAAAACGATAAAACGTATGTGTGACGATTGAAGAATCAATAATGATTATTGAAGAATTCAAATCATTATTGAAGAATCAATAATGATTTGAATAACAAAGTAATCGCATATCATATGGCAAATTATTAAACATTTGAACATTTTAAGTCCAATATTTTGCTAAGTAAGTTTCAAATTATAATTTTTAAACCATATACTTAAAGTCTCAGCAATCTCCCTAACCTAGTTATATTATTTAATTAATAAGTTTAGGTAAATTATAAGTTAATAAGTATTTGCTTTTGTTTGCCTGCTTTAATTTCATACATATATATTATATATTTTGTATTCAAAATTCGAAAAGCTAAATAAAATAAAAAAAATAATAAAAACTAAATACTGAGAAAAATCATTAAATCAAACCAAACGAACAACTACAAAGTTTGCTGTGAAATGATTAACTTATCAGTATATCCGATTGAGAAATGCGTTAATGTTTATAATGCAAATTACATCCATCTTCAAAAAAACAATTGAAAAGGTTTCCGGCATTCCTTGATACTACTGACGTACTTTTGAATGATAATAAACTATGGAATTAATATCTGTTCTAAATTTAGATAATAACAAGGACATAAACAACAATGGTGTCATTTAGTATAATGAGTAATGATGGTATGAATCAGACAAATTATAAGATTTTATAATTTTAATTTGTTAATAGGCATTTTTATTAGATATATTACCGGTGAATTACCTAAAAACTCGGCTATACAATTACTAATTTGATTGCTATTATTCAGGTTTCAATAAATTTCAAAAAGCCACAGAATAGCACGAAATGTTAAATAGCACGGTTTACTAATTTGATTTTGAAGAGAAACATACATTCAAATATAGGAAACCGTACAACAAAGAGTATACTCTGGGATTTGCAATTATATAACAGTGAAAACCTAACTAAAACATATGCATATGTTTATATTAAATTATATTTATTTAAAACGCCTAGAAATCTAATTAAGTTATTTTATTTTTACTTGACATGAACTGGAGTGGTAATCAATTAGAAAGGTGCTGTTTTCTATACTATTACTGAAAATGAACTAGTCCAAAATGCAACAAGTATTTTTAATTTATTGTAATAACACTTTTTACTAGACAGTCTCCAAACGGAATGGGGACGACAGCTGCATCAAGTTTGTTTGGGAAGTTTATTTTCAGGATCATATGGGATTTTGCGAGAAGTTCATGGAATCTCCACCTGTCAATCTTTGGAGCTTGACATGTCCGTGAGGCACCTTGACCATGTGGCAATCCCCGAGGGTTAATAGCATCGATCGATGATCCAGATAGCGAGAATGTCAGAGAAGTCCCGTGTGGGACATGATGGGTTTATTCAGAAACACTAACCCGTATCCTGAGCCTTACTTACAGCGTTGTTGTTGCTGACCGTGTTTGCACTTGTATAATCCCAAGATGGGTGGTGAGTATCAATGTAAACAACTGGTAAACAACTTAATCTAATTGTCATTTTCTATAGTTCTCCATAGATGTTCTGTAAATAGTTCTCTATATAAAATAACAGTTTTCTTTTTATGATATTTTATTTTCAATATCAATTGAATTCTTAACATGACGGTTTCAGTATTTACCATATACTTATACATATAATAATTACAGCCATACTGAAATAATTTGAATTCTATAAATAAAAAGCATCTAGCACATTATAAACAAATATGTCTAGCAAAGAATTAAATATTCTTGTTAAGCCTATCAAAAGTCATTAAAAAATATACATTCTTAATTAATTTAAAAATTGAATATTTTTACCAGTACAGGTACGAGGGGCTCTAGTAAACACAATCCCTGCCGCCAGACAGATGGGCCGGGCGCTAACCAAGAGAGTGAAAGAGATCAAATGTCAAAAGTTTGGCTCACCTGAGATTCTTGTCTTCTGTATGTTGCTAGCTCTCGTACTAAATGATCTGCCAGGCGGAGTTGTAAAAGATACACAACTCGGTAGTTCTACCGCACCCGGCGTTCTCATCAGATATAGCATCTTCTGATTACCATTTCTTCATATTGATACAATATGGATCGCCATATTGATATAAATATGAGAATATGTTGTAAAAATTATGACAACTATTGTGGATATATTGTAACAAACTTTCACTTTATTCAATGATATCCATTTATCGGAAACATATAAATGCCTTTATAAAGCGAACAAATGATCAGAATACATACAAACATCTAATATATACATACGTTAAGAGATTTACACCCAATCTTACATATATATCGAAAAAATTAATTATATTTGAATAGTGAATATGTTAATAGATACCATTATATAGTAATGCCCTACTAAGATTTGCAGTTTTAGTTATTCAAAAAATTGGTTAAAATTTTGAGTTTCCAATGATATCCATTTATTACAATAGAATCTCGAAAGGTAGAAAGTATAAGGAGTTATAAAGAACAATAGTGATTATATTTAATTCTATTAATTTGAATAAAAAGTTTATAATAAGAATATTAAAATATCACATCTGATATTACATTTATCAAATTTTGATTTTATGTATAAAAACATCAAATTCGAATATTTCAAAATACGAATTTATTCTGCGGACAACATGCAACTCATTTTATACCATTTAAAAATCGCGAACTACTTTTTACGCATATAATAATATTACTCGAGTCATTAATATGCTTCTTATAGCTGGCAAAAATATCATCCTACATACAAGAACAAAAAAAAGCTGTTATTACGAAAAATATATTTTTGGATTCATGATATTAAAAATACTGTGTATTCTTTATCAATCGACACCACAACGATTTTTTGGCACTGAATATTCAATTATTTTCAGACAATTAAAGAAAACTCTTAGAGGGAGAATTATTTCTGAAAATGTGTGTGTTTTGTGTAATGTACTTTATTTTATAGCAACAAGCCTGAAAATATACACAGTAGATTAGATGGTAGAAGATTATGGTCACGGAGTATTACGCCTTCCTCTCTATCATTGCATGTTTAATCCTATTAAATTGATATGTGGGGCGGCAAAGTATTATTATAATGGTCATGCTAGTCGAGAGGGATATACAATTAATATTGAAAAGGTTGAAATTGGACAATTGAAAAGATTCCGCCTACCATAACACATTTTTTGGCAAAATTAGTTTTTTTATTCAACATTATTCCCTTCAAGGGTAATACATTGATTATAACGACCTTCCAACTTTTTTTTTCGGTGATCACCTCTTCATTTGACGAAAAGTTCTTCCGAGCGAGCATTTTTTTGAGATCAGGAAATAGTCGCTGGGGGCCAGATCTGGAAAATACGGTGGATGACAAAGCAATTCGAAGCCCAATTCATGGATTTTTGCCATTGTTTTCACTGACTTTCACTGACACGGTGCATTGTTTTGGTGAAGCAGCACTTTCTTTGACTTTAAATGCGGCCGTTTTTCGGCAATTTCGTCCTTCAAACGGTCCAATAATGCTATGTAATAGACGCCGTTGATGGCCCTTCCCTTTTCTCTATTCAAGGTAGTCAATGAAAATTATTCCATTAAATTATCCAAAAATACAGACGCCATAACCTTGCCAGCCAACTGTTGCGTTTGCGCACGCTTTGGAGCGGGTTCATCGTGTGCAGTCCACTCAGATGACTGTCGATTGGACTTCGGAGTGAAATGATAGAGCCATGTTTCATCCATTGTCACATATCAACGCAAAAACTCGGGTTTATTGCGCTTGATCATTTTCAAACACTGCTTCGAATCATCAACTTGTCGTTGTTTTTGGTCAAAAGCTCGCGTGGCACCCACATTACACAGAGCTTTCTCATAACCTAATATTTGTGAATGATAAGATATAATTATATAATTATAATTAAAAATATACCCTCCAATAAAAATAAAATACATTACTTAGATATAAAATTGTTAATTAGGCGAATTAGGCCTTTAGAGGAATATACCACTACATAAATCAGGCTCCTTGAACTCTACTTCATAAATATAAATGAAACCTATAAAGCAAATATGACTGGTAAATGTAAATATAGTAAGACAACCCTAACCTGCAAACTACTGTCATTCGACAATATATACATTTGATGCACTATAATGTTAAAGTAAATTATATTTTATAACATTAACATATTTTTGCTTCATTATTTTATTTACATTAACATGTTGTTGTATTTAAAAGCACAACAAACTAAAAATTAAATTTAATGATTGATATATTTTACTGACATAAGTTTCTCTAAATAACGCAATGGCGATGGGCATCCACTAGTTCTCATATAAATAACTAATACATGTAGCACTCATCAGCTAATGCTTTAAATTTGATAACATTGAATAAATAATTGAATTTGAACTACTTTTGAATTTGAAACGATTTTTTCTGATAAATAATTATTATTGTTATCTGCCACACTGGTACATATACGGGACCAATGTCAGATTAAGTAACGGTGTTAGCATTTCCGGCAGCCGATATGCATAACATATACACATATCTAAAAACTATTTTCGTGGTCTAAAACTATTTAAACAAATCACACACAAATCAATTCGTCTTTCGATACAGGTAGATGATAATTGATGAAGGCAAAAAAACAGAACAACTAATAATTTTGTGACAGCCTTTGGTACGATAAATACATAACATAGCCGCTAGGCTTTTTTGTTTCTCGTGTTGCCACATTTCAAGAAAACATTTTGATACGCCCACATCAATCTGGACTTATCCTTAAGCTCTTAATTTCTTTGTTGGCATTAATTACTGACTGTAAAAAATTGACGGAATCATAGCTTGCTTAAAAATCATTAACGACCCACATCGACAAACGGCCCGAATCGTTGACAGTTGGATACCAAGAGTAAAATAACGCGCTACGTTTTTCTATATTCCGTACGCCGACGCTGTAACACCGGTTCATTATTTTACTGTTACGTATTATGCAAAAAAAAACAACATCGGAACAAAGTGGGTTTTATACATATTATTGGGTAGTGTTGAAAAAATAATGGCGCTTTCTGGCATTTAACTTTTCAACTAGAAAGGTGCGGTTTCGTGGACTCGCAATTATCATAAAGGACTTTCATAATATTCGTTACAAATAAATATTGAACATGAACGAATACCCCTAATTATGTACAGTAGTTGTACTTTTATTATTGTTTTGCATGAATTACTACCTTGTCAGAAAATAACAGATTGATTGCATAAATGCCTTACAAATACCCATGTATGGTCTATCAAATAAAACAACCAATATACGTTATCAAAATGTTTGACGTCACGTTCCTGTCGCAATGTTGACACATCAAATTGATTTTTTATTTTGACTCCAACTTAAGCTAAAGTTAACTATACAGCCATAATAGTTTGTAGGTTAGGGTTCTTTTGTTATATTTACATTCAACCATTTTCCAGACCACTTATGAGTTCTAGATGCAAGTTTTCTAGAGGCCTAATCTATCAAGTTAGCAAATGTGTATACAAGTAATGTATCAACAAATCTTCTCTAATTATATAATATCGAAAATTGTATTCTCTTAAAAGCAATATCTCGAGGTTCCATTACATTCCTTCGTGGGTTATTTTTACGCCATTTAAATTATGTAATTATGTGTTTCCTAAGTGTGTGTAAATGAAAGACTGATATCTCACAAACAGCTGCATACCCCAAGATATTATGGATACTTCGCAGGCTAACAGTTTTCTGTGAAATAACTGTATTAAATTATGTGTATATCAAAAAATTACTCTCTGTGTTTATATATTTCATAAATATGATTTCGAATAAAACTAATATTTAAGTGATTTTGTTTGGCCACCCGCTCTGCATATGGACGCCTTCTTTTAGGCGGATCTAGCATTATATTGATTTTCATATTTGAAGAATTTAGCCATAATACTTATACTAATATCAAGTGCAGCTAAACCTTTCCTATAAGACCGCATTAAATTACTACTTAATAGTAGCAATAGTTACATCTCTAACGCATTTTTCTGACAAAATTATTAGCCTATTAAGCCTATATCTGGCAAAAAAGCCTATCAATTAGAACAATTACGAATATTAAACAGAAATTAGAGATGTATTAAATCAAGAAAGGTGCCAAAACAACGTTTGAAAATTAGATTTACCTCTAATTTTTATGATTAATGTTTTGAATAATTTTGTAGACATTTGACAATAAGGTCGATCAGTAACAATATAATTCGAATTTCATAGACTGATTCGGTTACATGTTCCGACGTATCAGACATAATTCTATCTTTTTAACTAGGGTAAAATTAATAGAAAAATCCGCTGTTGGTTTAAAACTGCATTTGGCAGTATAATCGAAGTCATGTACGACGTATACTATAAAACGGAAAGTTATTGCACTTTAAGTTACATTATCTTAACATTAAACCTAAGAATTCTTACGCCCTTCTCTGACGAAATAGTTATAAGCCCAATAACTTCAAAGCAAATTGCCTATGAGCTTCAAAAAAAAACCTCTGTATCAATAGAGGCAAATAAATCAATGATCCATAAACCAAGTAAATGTATAGATTTGATAAAGTAAGTCATGCGAGAGATTCGAATACAAGTGAGCAAACTAATTACCAAGGAAAATAAGATTCAAAGCTAGATTCACATATACCATATTTTCAATTATTATGTCAGTAATATACGATAACGAATATTCAAAACTAAAATCTACTGCTGCCCATACACTACAAGCTAGTATCCTTGGACCAATATGTCACTTGCTCTATACCAGTGATATATCTAAATATATTGGAACAACAACTACATTCGTAAAAAAACCTTCTCACCTTCTGCAACTAATGCTATCTAACCAATAAAATATTTCACTTCCTCAATTCTCAAATAATCTCTTACAGCAAAATATTTAGACATGTTACCGGGTATCAAGTTCATACGAAAAGATTATGTTAGAAAATTACGAGCACAATTTTTTGTTGAATTTAGAAAATCTGATAGTTCCTTGGACTCAAGCTATATGACTGTCATAATAAATTGGTAACGAAAGCTTGAAAACAAAAGACAACAGCCTTTCAAACTAGTGTCTTGCTAAAAAAGTGCACCTGTAGAAGAACTATTTGCAACAAACAACAAACTCTATTAAAAGAGAGAAATGTATAGAAAATGAACAAAAAATAGAATAGAAATGAAAAAAAAATCAAATACAAACTAACAATGAAGAAAATAATAAAGGAAAAAAATGTAAATATAATATACAACGTTTACGTATGTTGTTTTACATAGTTCAAAATTTGGTGAAATTATTAGAACCGATGGTTATTAAGAACTCCTCTATATTCTTCATTATATTCTATTATTTTCCACCATTATGCTGCGATATTCTGAATCGATTGAATATTAGTTAAAAGAGCTTCAAAGAGACAAAAGCCTATCAAGTTAACGTTGTTAAAAAAGTGCACCAGTAGACTAATCCTGTGAACCGTTAATTTATTTAAGTTTGAGTTTGATATTTTAATTATCTGTATGATTTTCAGAAATAATATTCATAACAAATTTATGAGTAAGTACAAAAATATAACATACGCTATTAATAAAACTTGTTGCATTTGAATTGATTTCATTGATACCATGATTAAATCTTCTTATTTGTCTTTCGGTTATTAATAAGATTTATAGTTTGTTTTTCATACTGTTTATTACTGTTTCGAAGTAGCCATCTCCACATCATGTCCCCACTTCCTTCGTAAAATCACACGATGGGCGTCTCAAGCGATGGAGGAAGTACATTTTCATACAGCTGTACAATCAGCATACAGCTGACACACCGCAGAGTTTAGTCAGCAATTGATATTCCAAAGACTTTTCTGCCTTGATGAATTCATCATCATCATCATCATCACTTTTCGAGCGGCAATAAAATTACTAAAATATAGTAAGACCGATGGTATAGACCAAGTGCAGTGAGCAGAAAGATCTGCTTACACAAATTTAACAAACACAGGACAGAAAGCATGGACAAATCGGTAATAGGTACAATATTGAAAAAGGAGATAATCGGGATTTTATAAATTGTCGGAAAACTGTTTATGTAAATTATACAAGTGAAGCTACAAAAGACATATTAAATAACATATTAGATAAAATATATTTTGGCATAAAAGGTTTGAAAAATTACGCTCAGTATGATGACAGAAATTTCTTAAACAATCTTGTGCAATAAAGTGAGCTGCAATCTAATGTAATTAAAAAAATAACACATGGCCCTCTCTATATAATAATTAAAATACTCCGAAATGTTGACCCCTGAGGTGTTTTCTGAAAGTAGATAATCTCTTATTTAGAATTTTAGGGCGAATCATATATTCTAAATTAGCAAATCAATTTTAAAATTCATCATAGTGTTTCTACATCTTTATGTGTCATATTTTTATCTCCAGATATAGATAAAAAAATTAAACAAGTTTTCTATTGATGGTTTTTTATGAGAACTAAAATGATTATCAATTATCCTACTTTATAACCACAATAAATATACCACGAAAAGTGGTTTAATACAAATAACAAAATAAATAATGATGTAGTTCTATAAATATTTTTGATATTTCGTTAATTCATTAAACCAAGTCACCAAGAAAGCATTTTTTAGGTGCATACAATGATTTTCATTGAGTAATAAATATCTCCATGGATACATAAAACATTTTAAAACAATTTTTAGGCACACAACTTTTGACCATAGTAGGTGACATTGACACAATTTTCAATCAAGCAGTAGGTAATTCATGGAAATAATATCTATTTAAATATATGTGTTACGTGTTGGCTTTTATTGGTCAGATTTGTCGCGTAAAACATGTTTATTACCAGTAATTGTACAAATTAACTTTGATTGACTTAAACGAAATCGGAAAATAGAGAACCCACACACTGATTTTATGTATATAAAAACACTTTACTTAATAATATCTAAACTGTAATTTAAAATGTTCTGCTGTAAATATTTTATAGAAGTGTGTTATATGCATTATTACAATAATGTAAAATTAGTATGATGATAAATTATTATAATAATACTAAATTATACTGGTTAACTATATATCAGATATTACAGATGTAATATATCTCCAATATTTATTATTAATTTTGTATACGTTTTATTATTCTCGCATCTAAAATATATTGATGCACATTATAATTAACTTATAAAATTTTACCATTATATTATTTAGTATCTTTTTTTACATATTTTAAAGTCCCCTTTTAACAACTATGGATTTATCTGGACTGGACCTACTATTTTAACGTGGGCTCCGAACCATAGTCCTCGGCATTGAGCCTACCGAGTGGCGTGTGGCCAACTTAGAAATCATCCCAGAAGACATCTGGTCTTACCCAGCCTGGTTACTGGCGTTAGTGGGATCATTTTCCTTGCCGGAATTTACACTCTTGCCTAGGACAATCACAAATATTTAACAATCATAAACATAAATTTACAACCATGCGCCAGCAGAAAGGAGGACCGTCGTGTTGCCCTTACCACTGCCCCACTAAGCCGGCTAGTATTTTTTTATTTTCTAGAGTTTACTCGGACTCTAAATTTAAAAAATATGTTTGTTTTATTTTCATTATTATTGGAGTTAAACATGAAAATGTTAAAACAATTTCAGAGAAATTGATCACGTACATTAATAAAACTAAATGTATGTCTATTATTGTTTAATTATTAACATAGCTGTTAAACTTTTAATACACAATTAATTTTATTTATTAATTAATTAATTTTTAATTAACAATTAATATACTTCTAATTGACAATATCAATATAAAACAAGATATGGCCGAATTGTTAAAAGGGACTATCCTGTGATTCTGTAATAAATTGCAAGAACTATTTACAACAAAGAAGCTATGAAAAGAAGGAAGCGTATATGAAACGAACAAAAATAATATGGACATTAAAAAAAGAATCAAATAGCAACTAACAATGAAAAAAAGAATAAAGAGAAAACATATAATTAGAAATTTGTTAAAATTTGGCGAAACTATTGAAACTGATGGTTATAAACAAAAATATACTTTAAACAAAATATCCACTGCCTTTTTAATGTATTATTTTAATAATCTCTTTTAGATTTCTTAAGTTAATACTATCTTTAGGTATCTTTCTGTTATCAGAAGTTAATTATTCGACAAAGTTGTATTAACAGCTATTGATGATGGATTATTCGAATTATTTGATTAAAAGGTCAATAACGATTTTTAAGTAAAATATGAAAGAATGTTATAAGAAAAAAAGTATTATATGTATCCTACATATTAAAAATATTTTTTTTAATGGTGTTAAACGTTACTGGTAGAAGAATTAAAAGTTGTGCAAAACCAACTTAACTATATTATTACTATAAATAAATCTTAGTAATAAATACAAAAGAGCTGCATTTATGTCAAGTAATTTTTATATATTAAATATTATGAATTCCCACTATGTTTAAGTACAATAACTTGAAATTCTTGGTAATACTAATTTCCTTGATCCAATTCAGTATTATTAGAAACAATGCATGTTTTCGTACATCAACCGCAACCGCAAATTATTCTGAAGATTAAAAATTTTCTTTCAGTGCAATACTAAAATTTAAAGAATCGCAACTTCTGTTTTGAGAATAATCAGTATATACTGCTCTGTTCAATATTAAATCACTTCTGAAGTGATATACAATTTCTCATTTATTAAAATGATCTTACCTGACTAAAAAATTTTGGTGTTGATTATTTATGCACCCATTAATTACTTCTTGTTTGATTAGAGAAAATTTGCCACCAACGCTCATCAACTATTTTTATATAAGTTTCTAGTTATGTTGTTCTGTCATCTAAAAATTAACGGTACTGGATTCAATTATTTCAAAGTAGTAATTTCTGTAGATAACAAAGCTTGGCCTGGAGCATAAAACATTCAAATTAATGAATTGCAAGACCTATCAGATGATAACCAAACTGATGAATCAACTATATCCAAACGTTTAAATGTAATAGCAAAGACCACGCTGCAATATGTTAGTAAAGAAATGATATTGGAGATGGAAATCTACTCCTCGCTCTCTGTTCTAAAACTCCTCAAGGTTCAATTATGTTGAGCACCTCAAACCAAAACTTTTTTGCCGTGTGTATGTATGGGTGCATTATCATCTTAGAGTATGGCAATATATGGCAACAATATATCAGGCATAGTAAGAACTTCAACATTGAAGGTATTGAGATATTAATTCACAGTAATCCAGCCAGTGACGTGAATAAAAGGACGAGTTGTGTACCATGATCTCGCCGCATACATCAAGGCGGAACCAACCCGGATAATAAATTTCTTTTAGGTCCTCCATATGCAATCGCTCAAAGCACTTGTTTTAACCGGCACAAAACAAAGAGTATAATACACTGATATATAGCTTACAAGATTTGGCACACAAGATTTATAAACTGAGCCATACATACAATCAACCAACATGCAATAAGATGAACTATATTCATACTATTTTGTCTACCCCTGTATGTGATTAAAATATGACATAATTAGACGGTGTTACCAACGCTCATCAACTATTTTTATATAAGTTTCTAGTTATGTTGTTCTGTCATCTAAAAATTAACGGTACTGGATTCAATTATTTCAAAGTAGTAATTTCTGTAGATAACAAAGCTTGGCCTGGAGCATAAAACATTCAAATTAATGAATTGCAAGACCTATCAGATGATAACCAAACTGATGAATCAACTATATCCAAACGTTTAAATGTAATAGCAAAGACCACGCTGCAATATGTTAGTAAAGAAATGATATTGGAGATGGAAATCTACTCCTCGCTCTCTGTTCTAAAACTCCTCAAGGTTCAATTATGTTGAGCACCTCAAACCAAAACTTTTTTGCCGTGTGTATGTATGGGTGCATTATCATCTTAGAGTATGGCAATATATGGCAACAATATATCAGGCATAGTAAGAACTTCAACATTGAAGGTATTGAGATATTAATTCACAGTAATCCAGCCAGTGACGTGAATAAAAGGACGAGTTGTGTACCATGATCTCGCCGCATACATCAAGGCGGAACCAACCCGGATAATAAATTTCTTTTAGGTCCTCCATATGCAATCGCTCAAAGCACTTGTTTTAACCGGCACAAAACAAAGAGTATAATACACTGATATATAGCTTACAAGATTTGGCACACAAGATTTATAAACTGAGCCATACATACAATCAACCAACATGCAATAAGATGAACTATATTCATACTATTTTGTCTACCCCTGTATGTGATTAAAATATGACATAATTAGACGGTGTTACATATATATATATATATACATATATATGTGTATATATATATATATATATATACATATATATATATATATATATATATATATATATAAAACTTCATTATGTTATATTCTGTATAAGATACTATTTTAATTAATCTTATTTTAATCTTAAGTCTTATTTTAAAGCTTATTCTAAAGTGTATATATGTCCAATAATGAGATCGGATGGTGTTACCTACACCTACAACGCACTAACTATACTGTCACTTCGCATATTCAGATGATTACGGAGTACACTGGGATGCACTTACACTTTTTCGAAGTATTTCACACAAACATGTTGAATTTAACTCGTTATTGATTCTAGAGAAATATCGCGTTGTATAATTCCATTTAAAACATAATAAGGAGCATTGACAATGGGCCATATGACCAAATAGGCTTGAGTATAGATTTATACAGTAATGTGTTGTTTTCGAATGACAACTTGGATTTGCTTAATATTTAATAGAGATTAAATCCAAATTGTTTCCCTTTGACGAGTATATGCTTCTTCCAAGTTAGGCGTCGATCTAGGTGCATACCAAGATATTTAGCATCCTCTGCTTTAGGGAGTTGACAATTATTGATATAGACTGTTGAACAAGTTTGCTTGATTTAGGTTTTTTATAGGTTCATTGATGCTATGGCTGGGTCTTCATGAGAAGCTAAGACTTCCGTGTCATCTGCGTAACATGTATTGCCATAGTAGTGGTTTTGTTGTAGGTAGATCGGGCTGTATATAGAAGATACTGGACACAGTACACTACCTTGCGGAACTTCTGAATTGAACTAATTCGGTATGTTTATCGTTTTGTTTTACAGTAAATTGACGATCTGTAAGATTCTTCTTTTATTGAACGAAAAAACTGATTTGTATCATATTTACACAATTACAACAATAAACAAAATTAACAGTTTCCCACAAGATTATGTGGGTTTCGGTTGAAGTGGGTAAATGTCTTCTTCAATGACTCTAAAACATATAGCGCCAATAATATATATTTAAACTAAATAATAGACAAATAATGTAGGCGATCAGAAAAGTGCAGTACCATAATACAATACGTTATGAAGTCCGAATTTACGAGTCCATTATTATATTTTTTATTATCTTGTTTACTACCAGGCATTTGGAAGATGACGGAAATTATAATGATCCCAAAACCTGGAAAATCACTAAACTAAATAAAAGCCTATGGACCTATATCTCTGCTGCCAGTATTATCTAAGGTTTTTGAAAAACTCCTGTTGAAAAGAATAAAACGGATCATAGAGAGAAAAAATCTTATACCAACACACCAGTTTGGGTTTATTAACAAGCATTCAAGTTATTGAAAAAGCCTACAAAACTAAAAACGTATGCTCAGCCATGTTCCTAGATGTAGCACAAGCCTTCGATAAGGTTTGGCATGAAGATCTTGTTCATAAACTACAGAAAATGTTACCAAGACAACACATCAAACTACTAAAATCGTACCTTACAGCCAGAATGTTTAAAGTTAAACAAGAAGTAGCTTACTCTACAATAAAATAAGCTAAAGCAGGTGTACCACAAGGAAGTGTACTGGGGCCAAAGCTTCATCAACTCTACACTTATCATTTACCACGAATGGAGAATATTACGATGGCTATATTTGTTAATGATACTGTGATAATAGCTGTTGGGGACAATAGTGAAGAAGCCACGCGAAAAGTATAACAGGCACGTAACAATATAAATAATTCGACACAAGCTTGGAAAATAAAAATTTAGTTCTGTAAAGATTATCAAAAACAAAATATAAATTTTTTCTTCTCCTGAGAAGTATTGTGGGCGTATCTAAATATTACAGGACTAACTACCTGTTGGTAGTTGGTACCTGTTGGTAGGTCGATGTTTCGAGACCTTCAAATAATCACAGTTAGTCAAGAAATCAAGAGAATTGCAAGGGGCATGAGGAGAGAGTCCATTCTAATGAGAATATTAAAATATTATAACTTTTGGATACCACCAAAGCAAGACACAGACTCAAAAGAATCAAACCCGCTGATCATGTGTAGTGTTGTGTAGTGAGGTGCATATAACAAAAAATACAGCAGTGAAGAGATTATTTCACCAGAGACTGAGATAGGGCCGATGGGTCCTCCTAGTTATATACCTCGTTTTAAGATACCATAAACATAAATTGTAGCTTAGTTGGAAACGACTAGTAGCAATGTAATAATTAAATAATAAAACAAATCCTGTTTACTGAATGGCAAAATATTATTCCCTAATATATCTCTAAACAGTGTAAACAAAATGTTGGTATAAACAGATTATTGGTATAATAATCGCTTGACATCCTCCAACAAAAATGCTTCAATTTATTTCAAAAAATTATTGATAAATTATATGGCTGGTGTATAAATACATCTATAAATAGATTGCATAAACAACAAATAAATCTATCAAAAATATTTAATAGTTCAATCAAAAATATACGCAGTGTCATATTTCTTATTAAAATCAACAATATCTTATTTGGTTATCTTAAGCAATAAGACTTTCTTGAAAACTGCGGCTAGCCTTGATCCACATTATTTCAATATTCAGAGAAGCACAAAAATATGGAATCTTGTTCCAAATCATTAAATTCTTTTAACAAAAATGGAAAACCTATACAGCACTCACTATTTGTCATGATATAATAATTTATTAATGGAGATATGTAACAGAATCTCTATTTTCTAGGATATTAATTATTATGCTTGATAATTAATTTTATAGACTATAGATTATATTTATAATTATTTATAGCAACAAAAACAAAATAAATAATGCATAGTCATTAATATGAAAAAAACATACAATCTGACCTCTAACTGACACCACTGATAAAAATTCAAATGGTATTTAAAAACTATTTATGATTTTATTATAGGTGATGTATGTGTAACGCTTAGAAGCATTTTACAAATAAAACATGAGTAAAACTTTTATTTAAATAAATTAGTTTTCTGATTAAAATCAATACTACGGTGTCATCCGTGAAGTCGAAACACATTACAATTTAGGCATAGAACGAAATCGAATTTAATCCTGATCATATATGGTACCATTTGTTTAGGAATTTATTTTATATAAGAGCTCAATTGTGCTAATCATGCTGAACAGCCAGCTATCTGACATGTGGTCATGCATCTGCATCTCTCGCTAATTATCTTACAATAACTCTTATCGACATATTTTACAAAAATACAAAATTGCAAAAATTTTATAACAAAATCAAATAAATTTGAAGACCTTTAGTTACACCAAGTTGCATCTTAACATTTACTAAGAAAAGCAATTCGTAATAATAGGCAATTTTATAGCATTTATTGAGTAAAATTTGTACAGGGTACTTAAATAATAAAATAAAAAATGGCGGTAACGTGTTATTTATTTGGCAGGGATTCAATTATCGACCCATTTTGGCTCTTCTTTAGTATTTTGTCTGATGTTTGTTGGTCATGACATAATTTCCCTTTTAAACTACAACAGTGTATTCTTCACAACTCTTGCAACACGTGACTGATGATGACTTTGCATCTGTAGACATCTCCAGTTCACAGTTTCATTCGGTTTTAGCAGCTCATAATACACCTTGCTGATCCTTGTATCCATGGATATTCTGCTTAGGTTTCGATGTTGATAGTTCTTCTGAACCAACCTATAACTTTTTCGCTTGAAATTGTCGAGGTAAATCCACTTTCCGTCGCCAGTAACAATACGCCACAGAAAATTCTTCTTTCTTGCCTGGTAAGCACTAAAAGTTTTAAATTCGTGTTATAACCATTTTCCCTACCTTTGTATCGTGCCCATCGCATGTGTACATATGAAAGCAGTTAGTTGTTTCATCAACTGTTATGCTGTCTGAAGGTTCTTTGAGATGATTGAGAAAGGTTTTCGTCCGAGTCTTTGTCTTGGATATCTTTCTTTGTCATCTCATAAAAATCACCACATTTGAATTAATATTCTTTTAAATGTCATATAAATATTTTCTATTTTTAATCAATACTACAAAGTAAACTATTTCTTGTGCTATTTGTATTAGTATGTTCTTGCTAATTATTGTGTTAGTCAAGACAGTATTACATAACACCTCCCTCCTAAAGAAACGGCCACTGGGTTGTGCGTGGTCATTATTCCATCTAGGCAGCTTACAGTTGTCATAAAAATTGTTTCTGAGTATGGTTTGTACCTTCGTTCGCCAGTTTGTCTTTGAAGCTCTTCGAAATTGCACTGTTTCTACCCAAAGTTCTATGGTACCGCATGGAATGAAATCACGAAATCCAAATTTTGGCGACTCCAGATTCTATAGCCTACGGCTAAGAAACTGAGCTACTGCAAGCTTCTGTCCAAATTCCAGTAAACTATGTTAATTCATAGCAACTTCAGTCCGCCTTTCATGGCGTTAAACCTTAAACTGTAATACATGTGCCGAGATTCCAAGAACTTCACCGATAGTCTGTATCAACACAAACAAATCTAATGTGATTAGATCGCATAATATTGGTGACTTCATCTCTGGCAGAGCAAACCGTTCATACCGCATATCTATTGTACTATCCGCTGTATGGTATACAGCCCTGCGTTTCTGGAACAAGATGTCGTCTATGAACGTTCACAATGTACAATATGGACCAAAATCACTTCATAATTTTTTCATACATACATTGCCACTTAAATATAAACCTCACGGAGATTTTAAATATTGCGTAGCTTTGTTAGCGAGGCATTTTAAGCTCTTGGGTCAATGGGATCTTGTAGGATATTATGGGTTCAAGTGCCGATGCAAAATTTGCCAAATTTAAGACTGTGAAAGACAAGAGTTAGAGCATTTTTTCGACGTACGAAGTTTACCTAATTTATTCTAAACTACCTGCTTTAAATACAAAACAACTTTATGCGGCGTATCGTGACTGACGATGAAAATACTGTGACCCTTATCCTGATCAAACCCATAATCGAAGCTACTATTGTGTTACTAACATTACATTACTAACTTTGTAACATCTTTATATTAAAAAGTATATTATTTCATTTGTATAAAGTCATGATGCAAAGAGACATTTACATCACTTAATATAATAAATATATGGAATTGAGGATAGATAATCCAAAAAACAACATAAGAATAAAATTACAGACTATGGGTTTGAAAGCTCAAGCAGGAGATTAATGCAAATATTACTTTAGCTGGATTTAGATTTTAAAAAGCTAAGTGCATAATAAGTTTCGTTTCGTTTAATGAAGTTCACTTAAAATAAGTGTGTTAAATTATTAAGAGAATTGAAATATAAAAGGCATTTTATTCGTAAAATACTCGGAAGTGAAGGCCTGTGATGTTCTGTAGTTGTGCAGTGAAGTGCACTAACTGTAAAGTGCTACCAACTTTACTTTTATTAGACACAAACTAAAGGTCAATGGGTCTCCCTAGATAGGTGCGTAGTTTTAAGTCACTGTCGGCAATAACTAAAAACAACTTATTAATAAATTTAAGAAAAATTGTAAGCTATGTCATATCTCTATCCTATTCGGCAGATTTAGTTTTCTCTGACCGATCGAACGAAAAGGTGATATCACCCGTAAAATATATTTGTTATATAGTATTTAAAAAAAACATATTCGATACATATCGCATGACAAAACTTACTGAACAACCTGATATAAAGCAACTATATATATGAATATATAATACATGTATTTGGTACTAAAATATATAACTTAAACATATTCGCTTTGTTTCTGCGCTATTGCGTATCATTTATTATAATCTAGCATTCACAAACTCAATCCGTCTAATTCATGATTTATTTTGTAGACGACTGACTAGCAGTACACTGTTCAAACTTGTTTCATCTGATCTATAGCAGTTTTTTAGATGAAGTATGCGGTTTTTTAGTACCTAGCGTTTATAGATCGTCGGTATTTTTTCTATTATTCCGCTATGCACTGCGTAGTTGTTTAATGCCAGATTCGTATTTGTATTTAATATGATATTACACACTTATTATTTAATTTATAATTAGCCATATAAATGACTATTAAATAACTACATATTTATAGTCCTTCTAATATAACAGTGAATTCACATCATTAAAATCACGTCACAACGTCGCAATGCTTCTGCATCAACTTTAACTGTTAGTTTACTTTGTCTTTGACATATAACAAAATGTGAATGTAATTAAAATAATGAAACAAAAATATTAAATATAATTTAACTTAAGATTATAGTATAATTAATATATTATTAAAAGGCTTAAACTACAATTAATACAATTATACAGCCACAGTAATTTGCTCTTTAGGGTTGTATTATTGTATTTACAGTGAATTATTTTACACACTACCTGTGAAGTAGAGTTCTAAGCGCGATTTTTATAGAGTGGTATTCCCTGTAGATTTAATCCACCTAGGTAATAATTTTATATCCATGTAATTTATTTTATTTTTATAGGAAAGCATAGAGTTTCCTTCGATGCTGATCTCACTTTTTCATATCAAGTCATTCTTATACCAGTATATTTCTCGTTATTTCATATTTTATGATCTGGGTATGTTTTTGTTGCAAAATTCTACTGATTTAATCACTACATTCTCTCTGAAACACTTGCCATATCATCTGTAAAAGTGTATCCATTCTGTCTCTATACATTCCAATCAAATGCTCACGTACATTCTAAACAATTGTACACGTGTCCAAATATAATAATTGTCTACAGTTACCCTATATTAATTAAACAGGTCAATTGAAAAGCCCCCGGCCTGACATATAGATGGCGCGACTGGAATTAAATTCATAGGTTTTTTAGTTAGCCCTAACCCTCAAAAGATCAGTGTATAAATTTGACATTTATCGGATTATTAGTTTGGGAATATATTTAGCATTTTGAGTGAAACAACTTTTGTTATTGTGAAAAAAATGGATAAAAAGGAATTTGGCGTGTTGATAAAATATTGCTTTTTGAAGGGAAAAGAACACAGTTAAAGCAAAAACTTGGCTTGATGCCGAGTTTCCGGACACTGCTCCAGGAAAGTCAACCATCAAGGATGCTAAGTTTAGACGTGGTGAAATGAACACCGAATACGGTGAACGCAGTGAATGCCCAAAAGAGGTTGTTACCGACGAAAACATTTAAAAAATCCACAATACTCACAAATACTCTAAAGATATCAACTGAACGTTTACATCAAATCATTCACGAATATTTTGGTATAAGAAAGCTCTGTGCAAGTTGGGTGCCACCCGAGCTCACTTTTGACCTAACACAACGACAAGTTGATGATTCGGAGCAATGTTTGAAGATGATCAAGCGTGTAATAAACCCGAGTTTTTGCGTCGATATGTCACAATGGATGAAACATGGCTCCATCATTTTACTCCGAATTCCAATCGAAAATTTTCCGAGTGTATGTATTTTGGGATGCACATAGAATAATTTTCATTGGCTACCTTGAAAAAGGAACAACCATCAATAGCGACTATTACATAGCCTTATTGGACCGTTTGAAGGACGAAATCTCCGAAAAACGGCCGCATTTGAAGAAAAAGAAAGTGCTGCCTCACCAAGACAATGCAGAGTGTTTTCAATTGACCTGTTGTACTCAAGTTCAGTTATTTTACTATTATCTATCTTGATCAAGTAAGTTTCATTCAGTCACTTTCATTAGCAGAATGGCTGTTTAAGTGAATTACTACAAACGCCTCTTTATAACCTATGATTATCATCACTAAAGTGTTGATATGTTATTTGGAATGGATTATATACATCTATTTTATTTAGTATAATACTATTATGGTATTATACATTTTGTTTAGAAGTCCACCAATAAACAATTAAATCAATTACTTCAAACAAATATATTAACTGTTAAATATACTGAAACCCGAAGCTAATAATGGAATAACAAGATAAAACGGGAAATTTATAAATAATCCGCAATTATAACAGTAATTATTATTACCTGTATAAACATACGGATAATTATATCTGACCATATAGCTATTAAAATAAAGTAAAAGCAACTCTTATTCACGAAGTAGCTGCTATATAGAAAAAATATAATTGTCACTTATGATGCATTCTTGTATGTATAGTCTAATGTCTATTTGGATATGTATTATATTTAAATATATACCTTTGAAATTTAAACTGCATTTTTTTTATTACTCTTCGTGAGTCCACAATCTGCCCTATTGGCAATAAGTATGTCTTATGTCTATATTATATATACATGTCATGTAGAAAATCACTTCATTAAGCAATCTTCTGTATAAAATATTATCTTAATTAATTAGTCTTATTCTAAAGCTTATTCTAAAGTCTACATATGTCCAGTAATCAGATCAGGTGGTGTTAAACGTTTTAATCTACGCACTTCACTATCACGTCGCATATTTAGCTGATTAGCGAGTACATTGGGATGCACTGACACTCTTTTGAAGTACTTCATACAAACACGTTGAATTACACTCGTTATAGATTCTAGAGGAATATCGCGTTGTATCACTTTATTTGAAATATAGTACGGAGCATCAACAATGGCACGCAACACCTTATTTTGGAACCGTTGAATGATGGATATATTAGATTTGCTAGCGGTACCCCATAGTTGGATTCCATATGTCCAAATGGGCTTGAGTATAGACTCATACAGCAACACCTTGTTATCTAATGATAACTTGGATTTGCGACCGATGAGCCAATACATTTGATATAATTTTAGTCCGAGTTGTTTCCGTTTAGAGATTATGTGCTTCTTCCAGGTTAGGTGTCGATCAAAGTGCATACCAAGATATTTAACATGATCTGCTTGGGGGAGTTAACGATGATTAATATTCACTAGTGGACATGTTGGGGACTCCAGTTGGGTTTGTAGGTTTATTGATACTGTGACTGGATCTTGATGGGATGCTAAGATTGCTCTATCGTCTGCATATGTTGCCACAGTAGCTATTTTTGTGGTGGGCAGATCAGCCGTATACAGAAGATACAGTACTGGACCCAGTACACTACCTTGCGGAACTCCTGAATATATGGGATTTAATTCGGTATGTCCATCGCCTTGATTTACAATAAAATGTCTATCAGTGAAATACGATTTTAGTAACTGATAATCCGGATGAGAGAGAAGTTTCTTTAGTTTAACCTGCAAGCCCGTATGCCATACTTTATCAAAAGCCTGAGATATATCTAGAAAAGCAGCCAAACAATATCTTTTGGCATTTAGGTCAGTGTTTATTTTGTTTACAAGTCTATGCACTTGTTCTATAGTCCCACGCTTATTGCGAAAAAAACTGATGTTCTGGAATAATTTTTCTTTTTTTTTTGAAAACTTTCGAGATTATCGGTAATAAACTTATAGGTCGGTAGGAGGTCACATCTTCTGGTATTTTTCCTGGTTTAAGAATCATTAATATTTTAGCTACTTTCCAGATACTAGGGAAGTAATTAATTCGTAGCATAGCATTAAATATAAATGTTAATAGTTTTATACCCTTTTCTGATGTTTTTTTAAAATTTTGCCAGTAATTAGGTCATAACCAGGAGCTTTTTTAATATTAATCTCTCTCATTATTGTTTGTTTAACTTTTTTGACCGTTAATTTCTCGTGCGGTAAATCCATTTGAAATGGCGAATCTAGAAAGCTAGTAATTTTATTTTCCTAATGTAGCTGAGATTGGAAAGGTTTAAAAACATTTTTTAAGTGTTTTGAGAAAATGTCGACCTTCTCTTTATTGCTTCTCGCCCAATAATTTTCGTTTGCTTTAATGGGTGGGTTATGCTGCTGGGATTTCCTAAGCTTTTTTGTTGCTTTCCACAATGAATAGTTTCCACTGTTGCCAATTTCGTCGTAATTTTCTTTTTTCTGCTATCTTTTTCTGTATTGTACATGATATATGTGTATTTTTTCTTGGAAATATTTCTGTATATTTTTTGTAAGATTTATTGCTGCTATTTCTATATCCATTTCAGTTTGTAACGGTAAGTTTAGAGAGATGTTTCGATCTAGGTTTTCTCTAAATGAGGGCCAGTTAGTTCTATTATTGCACAGAGAAGGGGGTTTACCTTTGATGGTAATTTTTGACGAAATTGTTACTACTTTTGGTGAATGATCAGAAGACAGATCGAAACATGATCTCTACATTTTGAGGTTATTATTCTTGAACCCCACATTAAATGTTTTGCATTATAATCTCCTCCTGCTATAAATCTATTACCTAGCGTACTGAAGAATTCTTGAAATTGTTCTGCCTTGTTGTTATGTTTGGGTGGGCAATAAATCGTAGAAATTGCTAATGATCCATGGACTTCCTCTATGGTTATACTGATGGCTTGCAGGTCGTCTTTGCGGAATTTTTCTTTTTCGAAATGCTTTATATCATCTCGAATTATTATGGCTGCACCTCCATGTGCTTTATCGTCAGGGTGATTTGTATGATAAAGTTTATATTTAAGAATTTTCAAATAATGTTTGTCCGTAAACTGTGTTTCGGAAGGCATCATAATGTCAATATTTTGTTCAGTTACGAATATTTTTAGTTCCCTGGCCCTAAACAATACGTTGGAGCCCATTGGCATTCCAGACGGCGATTTTGTAGCTATTGGATTCAGGTATTAGGCAAGTTTGCTGACGACGGTTGTGAGTAGACCAAGCATCGTACTTATTTGATCCATTAGTTTGGCCATCATTTTTTCTAATCTAGAGATGTTGCTAGCTTCAGTAGGTTGAGATGTCGTCTCTTGATTTTGTGCCTTTGTGCAACCATTTTCAACAATTTGGCCATTAGTTATGTCTGGTTGACTTGGTCTGGCGGGTAGACTGGTAGGTGAGGATTGTTTTTGTTGCTGTTGACGCCTGCTTTCCCTTAAGGCAGGATAGAGTTTCTGTTGTAGTTGCTTGTGAACTGCGCAACCCTTGTAGTTCGCTGGATGATTTCCGTTACAGTTAGCACATTTCACTTTTTCATCGCGAACTTTACGAGTACATTCTCCTGTTTTGTGTTTTGTGTGCACATTTTACGCAACTATATGATTTGCGACAGTAAGTCTTTGTGTGCCCTTGCGCTTGACACCTCGTGCATTGTGGTATCATTCTTTTTATATGTGGTGGTTCGCATTTAATAATATTATTTTCCAATTTGGTGATTTCATACACCGCCTTATTATTTCCATTAGGTTTTATATCGATATAGAACATAGGCAGAGGTGTTTTTGCCGTGCGATGTCGTATATTGTGAAAATGTACGACCTCGTGGCCTTTTTCAGCTAGTACTACCTTGATGGTGTTAAAGTCCGCCCTGTGATGTAATCCTTTAAACACGAATTTAAATGTTCTCTCGGATTTTGGCCTGAATGTATGGCATTGGCTTCGAACAATTGGATTGTGTAGTTTGTAGTAATGGTTTTCAATAGGTCATGGATGTGTTTTATTACTCCTACCTTATAGATTGTTATTGGTGGTGGTTTGGGAACAACTTTTTCAGGACTTGGTTGTATATTCTCTTCAATTTCTTCCGACAGGTTGCTAAAGCTGTTTTTTGTCTCTATCGGTTTCTGTAACCAATAGTCACTGATTCTTGATTGTATCCTCGCGATTTCTTCTTCTGGACTTCTCAATCGTTTTTTGTTAATAACTGTAGTCCATTCTGATGGTGGAGTTTGCGTTATTGCTAATTGTTCTAATCTTATATCAAAGTGTGCAGGTGATTTGGTTAAATCGCTGTGGTTTGCCATTTTTAGATTTTTAATATTTTATTTTATTTACTTCCAGAGGATAAAAAAATAAAATAATTACATTGTTTATTCTGTTATGCGTTTTTAACACTCAATTAAATAACCGTAATAAAATACTGGGTTTTTTTAAAGAAAGTTATCTTTCTAGAGCTTGGAGCGTATTGAAAGTACGTCTTCGAAATACGTACTACGAAGGTTGGAACTGAAGTAAACTGCATATAAAATCAATTTGTAACATCCCGTTTTTGTCAACTAGGGTTTCTTAAGAGTAGACATACTGATTAATACGTGCTTCAAAACACAGTAACCAATATTAAGCATGTCAACTGGTTTTAAAATCAACTGACTTTAATATCATTTCAGAGAAGACATCCAGCCTGCCCCACCTAGCTTCAGTGTAACAAGAAGCTTATTCTTGGTGATATTTCACGCTATTGTTTTTGGATAATTACAATTAAAAATAAATTTCGGCAAAAACTTTCATCCATGCATGGGCGAGGTTCAAGCGTGGCTACTCAAGCAGCAAAACAGTCGTCTTAATGATTAGGGTTGTAACAACTATGTCCCGCTAAAAATAAATTTCTAGAAAAATGCTTAAGTTTAATGGTATTTAAAAAAATATACCTTTTTATTTTACAATATGTGTTAATCAAAACACTTCAAAATTTTATATAACTTTTTCAATACTTATATAACATCGTGTCAAAAAAATAATGTTGGTTTGGCACAAATCCAATCATGGACCAATTTTCTCACTTCCTCAACACGTCGAAACCGTGTGGTAACCACATCATACTCCATCGATCTAGACAAGGGTTAATCGAACATATCTAAGAGATCAATTGAAAAATTCCCGGCCTGACACATAGATGGCGCTACTAGAATTATATCCATATGTTTTTAGTTAGCCATAAACCTCAAAAGATGCGTGTATAAATTTGACAGCTGTCGGATCACTAGTTTGTGAATTATAACATTTTGAGTGAAGCAACTTTTCTTATGAAAAAAAATTGATAAAAAGGAATATCGCCTGTTGTTAAAATATTGCTTTTAAGGAAAAAAATACACAATCCCGGAGACTGCCCTAGGAAAATCAACCATCAAGGATTGGTATGCTCCGTTTAAACATGGTAAAATGATCACCGAAGGCGGCGAATGCAGTGGACGCCCAAAAAAGGGTGTTACCGACGAAAACATTTAAAAAATCCATAAAATGGTTTTGAATGACCATAAATTGAAATTGAATAAAATAGCAGACAGTCTAAAGATATCAACTGAACGTGTACATCATATCATTCACGAATATTTGGGTATGAGAAAGCTCTATGCAAAGTGGGAGCCACGCCAGCTCACTTTTGACCAAAACCAACGACTAGTTGATGAGTCGGAACGATATTTGAAGATGATCAAGCGTAATAAACCCGAGTTTTTGCCTCGATATGTGACAATGGATGAAATATGGCTCCATCACTTCACTCTGAAATCCAATCGACAGTCATCCGAGTGGACTGCACACGATGAACCCGCTCCAAAGCGTGATAAAACGCAACAGTCTGCTGGAAAGTTTATGGCGTCTGTATTGTGGGATGCGCCTTGGAATAATTTTCATTGACTACTTTGAAAATGGACGCAGCATCAACAGCGACTATTACATAGCGTTATTGAACCGTTTGAAGGATGAAATTGTCGAAAACGGCCGTATTTGAAAAAAAAAGTGCTGTTTCACGAAGATAATGCACCGGGTCACAACTCAGTGAAAACGATGGCAAAAATCCATGAATTGGACTTCAAATTGCTTCATCATTCACCATCCACCTCATTCTCCAGATCTTGCCCCCAGCGACTATTTCCTGTTCAGATCTGAAAAGAATGCTCGCTGGGAAGAAATTTTCATCGAATGACGAGGTGGTCGCCGAAACTCAGGCCCATTTTGATGCAAAGGAAAAACACACTACAAAAATTGTATATTTATATTAGAATTTTTTTGTAGAGCAAAGCCAAACTGAACTAAAACTCAGAGTTGATGCGGCAACATTGTAATATTTCCACGTCACAAATATCCATGACTCATTACTAAAAAAAACTTTGAATAGACGATAGTCGAAATTTACGTAACATTTTTCTTACTTACTGACTTTAATTTAACAATGGTCATTTTAACCAATTTTCTTATATTTAAATTAACTCTGGTTACTTTTAATTAAATTGACGATTTTTAAATCAATTTTTATATATTGATATATGATTCGTCCATATGTTTTTGTATTGTTGACAATAATGCCGTCCTATAATAATTTTTTTCAAAAAAAAAAAACATAACCGTCAATATTCTATATATTTAGTAATTGCCGATAAAATTGAACATACAAAATATATAGTTATTATTTAAGAACGACATTGTGTTCAAATTTAATGTAGGTAGTATTTAATGTACTCCTACACGAGCTACGAATTTATTGGTAATAGCTGACAAATTTTCTGCACTGAGATACGTTATTAGGACTATAAAATAACCTTCATTGAGGCGTTCATTAAGTTATAACATATAACAATATCAATAGCCAATGCGTTAAATTATAAATATATACGCATGTTTTAAATTATATTGTGTTAAATTGTCAACCTTCCAACTTCAATTTTTATCAACAACTGAAATAACATTAAAAATTACGTAAATATTTAGGACACAACCATAAATCAACTTGAAGTTACACATTTGTGATTTTACTCTGAAATATTGAGTATAATATAGTATAGTTATCAATTTGATAATTACATTCACTGGCTTCACTTCAATTATATCTTACGATAGTTTTGTCCAGCTTAAGCTTAAATGTCCTGTTACATTAAAAAATATTTTTTCGAATTCTATTTACCCTAGGACCCTTTTTACGGCATATTTTTGGATTGTTAGACATTTTAAGAGGCCTGTCTCTTTTACAGAAATAAATACGAAATTATCCAATGGTCTGCGGATGACAAAATTGAACTACTGCAATTCGCCTTTGGTAGTCATACACCCTGAACTGCAAGCTTTTTCACCAAATTTCAGTGGAATATAATGTTCATAAAAGCTTTTCCGCGCCTTTGGTGGCCCTAAACCCTAAATTGTGATGCTATACTTGTGATGTGTACCAAGAATCCACAGACTAGGAGTATTCTTCAAAGCATGGATGTTTCTTACTAGTAACAGTTTATGGTCTTTGAACATCTACAATACAATTCACCTTGTATTCACCGCTTCAGCTGCGATACTTTTGTCCGATCTTTTTCCGATTTTTTTGTCACATCTCTACAATGTGAAATTTTTTTCTTGACAAGTAATTCCAATCCGGTTAATTGAATTAATTCAAATTACAACAGCATATGGTCTCCCCGAAGCCCTACCGACTGCGCCAGTTCAACGACTGAGGAAATGACACAAATCGCACAACAAAGTTTTAATACAACTTGGACTATTAAAACATATATCAATTATATATATTATTTTATTAGATTCTTACATGCATTTTAATCAGAGATATATATTGGTAAAAATGCGAGAGTCAATATAAATCATAGTTAAACAACCTAACCTGTTAAATTAGATGGCTTTGACATTTCTTATTGCCGATGCTGATCATGCAACATCCAAATGGCAGTTTCAACGATTATTACTTTTGTTATTTGATTTGAAAAAATCTACCACCAAAGCCCATCAAACACTCTTAGAAACTTACTGTGATGCTGCTCCGTCATATCTCAATTTTTGGTTTTAGTTTCAACGATTTAAAACTGGTGTTTTTAGTATCAATATCAGTAGCTTGGAGAACCAAAAAAGTTCGAAGATAATATATTGCATAGCTTATTAGATGAATAGTCTGACTATAAAACAACTTTCAGACAGATTAGCGGCTGATGAATCAACCATTTCTAGACGTTTACATGCGATAGGAATTATACAAAAGGAGGGAAAATTGCTTCCGAAGAATGTCACTTCAGAATCGCGATTTCAGTGTTCACCAAGCGAGAAAAATAGTTTTCTGTGGCGTATTGTGACCTAAACTAAAAAATAGATATATTACAACAAAACGTGATGGATTAATCCAGGAGAGACATCTACATTAACAACTTAGTGAAATTCCAAGTCTTGTTATATATTTCGTGAAATCAGCAAAGTATAGAGTATTACGAGCTGTTAAAACTTAATAAAACTATTACTGCAGATGTTTACTGACGTTAATTGAGCAATTGAACGTCAAATACATTTGCTTGCATGACCACGTTCACCCATATGATGCAGGAGTTGTAAAGGATACATTGGATGATGGGAAGATGGGAAAAAGTTATAGAAAATTATTGAAAATAATTTGATTTTTTTCTGTACTGTACTGTATTTTTTCTTTTCTGTACCTTTTTAAGGGTAAATATATGTAAAATACATGGAAGTTTTTAACATATTGTACTCATTTTTTCAATAGAGGTTTTCTTAAATAGAATACGTGATCAGAAGGCATACAAACACCTAATATTAATTTGTCATGCAATACCAATTACGTAAGAGTATTATAATTAGCAAGTAGTATCAATAAAGTAGGGACTTGATTTGAACAACTGATGAAATATTGACAGTATAATAAAATCAACTGTTGAAGCCTAAAATTACAGGTGACCAATTAAATTAGATAATAAAATTAAATCAAAACTGCAAATTTAACTTAATTTATTGCAAAACCTTACCCGAAAAGGCAGCAGTGTTTAATTATCTTTCATCACAACGAAATTCCATCTTGTTTACAAACATTTATTCCCAATTATAGTAAAACCAGCAACGGTATAGCACATGCCGAATAAGAATAATATGTTACACTGCAACTGACCGCATTTGTCTTGCGACTCGATATAGCCATTCTCCTCGCGGTGTCAAGCACGAGCTATTCGCAACGATTACGCATCGTTGGCAGTTTTTTTGACATTGACCTATACCCATTTAAGGTTTTATTTAAGCAGTCTGGTCGGACGTGGTGCATTCTGCTGTGGAGATGACGTCCCTGGCACCGAACCCGTGATGGGTAGCCGACAAGGGAGGCAAGGGGAAAATTAGGTCGCCATCAGACGTATGCAGACATAACATTGAATAACCCATAAACAATTGTATCGCGCTGTGTTCAGATGGCCACTTTATGTAATTTTTCTTTTTTGGTCTTCTTATTTTCACAATTGCGTGAATTGGAAATCAAGGTTACATGCTAAATAAACCCATCTTTTAATTCGAATGATCTTAAACAACATAAATACTTGCACTAAATACAGTAATTAAACGAATGCATTAATTATAACACAGTTAATTTAATGTTATTTGTTGCATTGACTTCAACTTGTTTATGCTCTTTTGTTTTATCTTATTATTTAAAAATCTATTAATTATTTTATGATAAAGAATAACTAATTGGAAAACCCCCAATGCCCAGATGGAAAAACCTTATATATAGCAAAAAGAGATAAGAAGAGAGAGTTTTTTGCATTCTGTTGGAATGTTTTGATTGATAATTTTCAGAAAAAGAACCATTATAGTCATAAACTCTCCATAATATCGATATTTAATTTCTTATGCAAAGTAAAAGTGGGCCTCTGCTTATATATTTTATGTAACATGTTATGTACATAAGATTCTGCATGTATGGAAAGACAAGTATATCACTAAGTTAACTCCAGTGATTTTACCATATTTTAATGATCTTATTGTCGTTTTTAATTGATTTGTTTCAGATTAATCACCAGAAAAATAAGTGTTTGGATTGTCTATTAATGGCGGAATTGTCGATTTCGTTGGTATATTAATTTACATAAATGTATTTAATATCTCGAAATCGGTGAGCTTTACTCGTTTTCATTATTTTGTTATCTAAAAAACGCGCCAGTGTCATTCAGTTATTCAAGCACCTGAAAATATTTTTTTCTTGCAATATAAAATTATTGTTAGGTTCTCCGTTTTGTAAGTAACTCCAGTCGTGTTTCATAACAGGCGACTTTTACCACTTACCAATCGAATTATGATTTAATTGTTCAAGAAACAAGATAATGGTTTAATAAACAGGCAGGTCGTATATATTCTATACTTTTACCGTAAAAACTATTTTTGAGTTCTGACTAACAACGCTTTCTTGATTCCTCCATGTTAACTAGTGTTTCAGAATGTTAAAATACCGTATTACCATCCAGAAAATCGTTTAATACACTCAATGGCAATAGACATAATCTATTATTATTAATCTCTCCATAACGAAACTTTCCTAAAACTCTTCCCCAGTATGGGTTTTGAAAGCTTCTACGAGAATAAAAAATTAGTTTATGGAATAAAATAGAGTTTGTTATTTAGAGGCGTACACAGTTTCAATATGTATTTTCACCGTGCCGCTGTGGATTTTCAGAATAGCTACATAAAACATATTAGAAGTTCATTGGTTTCTCTAGTTTCCCATTTCTACTTAAGTTAATATGTTCTTGTATCGCTTTGATGCGTTCAATGCGTTAATATGACCACCGGAGTTATCTGAGGTGATCGTTAATATGAGGAGTTATCTGTCTTGTGTCCTGCAAAAGCTGTAAGTGTCCCCACAAACTAAGTTGTCTTCTTTCTTTGTATTCTTCCACTGATTTAACACTGATGTCTTTTTTATTATTTACTTCTCATCCTTTTCATATTGCTCCAGCTGGGGTTTTTCATCTCCTTTAAAGTATTTCTCTGATACATACATTCCAGGTTCGCTCAAGTTTGATTCACTTCCTTTTTGTAAATGAACTTGATGTTCAGAGTGAAGTAGTATAAATTCATGGATTTTCCAATTCAAGCATTCGTTTCCATCTTCTGGTTTTTATTAGTTATTATTCCTATACCTGATATATTTAGATACTTATCACCTTTAGCTCTCCCACCGCTACAATTTTTGATTCGCTTTTATTCATTATCATTCCATATTCTATTATTTTCGCATTTTACGTATTTCATTTCCATCTATTTAAAATTGCCCGTGGATGCTCTGCTCTATAAGTTATTATTACATCATTTGCAAAAGGTGCTACCGACATTTCTACTTTTCCATATTTTTCTAACCTCTATTTAGCCCTGTTTTATTTATTTGACTTTTATTTAATATTTCATACGTTAAGATATAAACAGGGCTGTGCTTAAACTTCTCCTTGTCCTAGACCTACGTGAATTTTGAATGTTTTTAATCTCATGGCTGCAATAATTATATATTTTATATATAATTTTAGTACTTACACTTTATTACTTACCACTTTATTTTAATATTACCCTTAATGAGGAGACATATTACTTAGCATACTAGGCATATTTGTTTTATTATTATGGAATCTTAACATATTATAGAGATTTTAAAAATATTTGATGCGATATAGTACAAATTACAGAATATTCTGCAGAAGTAGATCAGAATCATTAAATTTTAGTTTGTAAATAATGCTATAAAAATATTACTGCTTGGTTTATGCTGCTTTTTAGAATTCATCACATGACATTGAAATATTTAAGATTTGATTTGTAGGCCTACATTAAAAATGTCATCCGGATATTATTTCATAAATGCTGCGCCTTTAGTTATTTAATTAGAATATGTCCTACACTTTACTTTTTTGTTATTTATAGCTATTTTCCACGCATTTAACTCAAGAAAACGTCTAACGTTATGATAACTATTATATGGTTAACATGTAGTTAACACAGTGTACACTCAATTAAATTCAAATACTGTTATTAACTAAGTAAAGTATCAGTGGAAATGTTTATAGTATTTGTTAATTAAATTAATCATACTGAAAATATTAAATAAATACACATAAAATATAAAAGACCAATGTGTAAGTACTTTGTATCAGTAAAACCGCTTAGTTAGTTAGCCACAAATTAATTTATTATCAATTTATAACAGCTTTTATACCAATAGGTATGTTAAAGCCATGCACTTCAGTATGATGTAATTGTTAAATAATGTCAATGCTGCAATAGTTAATATGCTAATATATAATAGTGATAATTTCAATATTTCCAGCCAAATGCAAGAATAGTTCAGATCGAGAAACCAAACTTTAGCCAAGAAGTTATGCCTGTATGTGTTCATAAAATAAATGCAAATGTCCAAGAATTGGGAATAACATGCATAGGTGTATTTATTGCTCTATCACTGATCTCGATTGTTTATTAATGCAAGTACAACACAACAATTGTAATAAATACATATTAGAAATTAAGATTGTATGAAATAACAGGCCAATTGAAAAGTCCCCGGCCTGACACATAGATGGCGCTACTAAAATTAAATCCATATGTTTTTTAGCTAGCCCGAACCCTCAAAAGATATAAATTTGAGCAGTCTGATCATTAGTTTGTGAATTATAGCATTTTGAGTGAAGCAAATTTTGTTATTGTGAAAAAATAAAATGGAATTTCGCGTGTTAATAAAATACTGCTTTATGAAGGGAAAAATACAATTAAAGCAAAAACTTGACTTCATGCCGAGTTTCTGAACATTGCCCCAGGAAAATCAACCAACAAGAACTCGTATGCTAACTTTAGATGTGGTCAAATGAGCACCGAAGACGGTGAATGCAGTGGACACCCAAAAGAGATTGTTACCGACGAAAAAATTAAAAAAATCCACAAAATGATTTAGAATGAAAGTAAATTGAAATTTAATGAAATAGCAGACACTCCAAAGATATCAACTGAACGTGTATATCATATCATTCACGAATATTTGGGTATGAAAAAGCTCTATGCAATGTGGGAGCCACGCGAGCTCACTTTTGACCAAAAACAACGACTAGTTGATGATTCTGAGCAGTGTTCGAAGATGATCAAGCCTAATAAACCCGAGTTTTTGCGTCGATATGTGACAATGGATAAAACATGGCTCCATCATTTCACTCCGAAGTCCAATCGACAGTCATCCTGGTGGACTGCACATGATGAACCCGCTCCAAAGCGTGGGAAAACGCAACAGTCGGCTGGCAAGGTTATGGCGTCTGTGTTTTGGGATGGGCATGGAATAATTTTCATTGACCACCTTTAACAAGGAAGGACCATCAACAGCGACTATTACATAGGGTTATTAGACCGTTTGAAGGACGAAACCGCCGAAAAATCGCCGGCCGCATTTGAAGAAAAAGAAAGTGCTGTTTCACCAAGACAATGCACCGTGTAACAAGTCAATGAAAACGATGAGTCGAAAAAAACGAAAAAACAAAAATCCATAAATTGGGCTTCAAATTGCTTCCTCATCTACCGCATTCTCCAGATCTGACCCCCAGCGTCTCTTCCCTGTTCTCAGATCTCAAAAGAATGTTCGCTGGGAAGAAATTTTTGTCGAATAAAGAGGTGATCGCCGAAACTGAGGCCTATTTTGAAGCAAAGGACAAATCGTACAATAAAAATGGTATCGAAAAGTTGGACGGTCGCTATAATCAGTATATCGCCCTTGAGGGGTGTTATGAATAAAAAAAAAATTGCCAAAAAAATGTGATTTACTATGGTAGGCCGGGGACTTTTCAATTGGCCTGTTATATCTAATGTAAAATATGATAAACAAATTTAAAAATTTCCAACAGCCGGCTTATTGGCGCAGTGGTAAAGGCGATGGGACGGTCCTCCTACTGTTGCGATAGCCGCGGGTTCGAATCCTGAGTTGGGGCATGGTCGTAAATTTATGTTCGTGATTGTTTAAAATTTGTGAATGTTCTAGGCATGAGTGTAAAATCCGACAAGGAATATGATCCTAGTCACGCCAGTAACCAGGATGGGTAAGACCGGATGTCGTCTGGGATGATTTCTAAAGTTGGTCACTCGCCAGTCGATAGGCTTAATGCTGAGGACCGTGGTTCGGAGCCCACGTTAAACTTTAGGCCCAGACCAGATAAACCCATAGTTGGTAAAAGGAGACTTTAAAATATACATTAAAAAAAAATTCCAACAGGTATACGAGTGATAAAAATTGGTATATTTTTATAGTTTAATATAAAAGTTTAGATAACTACTTTCAACACCGATGTAAAAGTTTTATACTGCAAAACGATAGAAAGGATTTATATGCCTACTTATAGTATAATAATAATTTAATATAAATTTCTTTAATATTATTTTTTCAAAGAATTCAATCTTTTTAAATATAATCCAAACAATAGAGATGATTTATTTCAACACGGCTGCTTAATTAGTTACTTTACGCCTCATCAGAAATTAAGCATAATTAATCAATCATTAATAATTACCATATTAAATAATTATCTTCTCAAGTTAGGGTAAGTAAAGTAAACAAAGATTTTAAACAAAACTATGAAAATTGTTATTATTATGAAAAATAACGAAGAGAATCAGATCAACTTCTATGTCAACCATGTTAAAAAAAAGTAGATCTGAGACAAAGCGTTTGTTAGCAAACAATTCAAGATGTCCTGCTACATATTTATAATTATATCACCCTTATTTATTAATTATGGTATTTTATTAACTTAATATTAATATAATGATATTTAATTCAATATGTTATAAAGAAAAATAATACCAACTTATATTATCCTACAAAATAACTTGTTTATAAAGTATACATTTAAAATTAAAGTAGAACATTTTAATATAAATTTTATATTTTTCTTGTCTTTAGGGTATGAGTTGAATGAGAAAAACTTCGTTCGTCGTACAGGCTACGCTCTCATTGATACATCAGGAGAATACAATGCAACTTCCGATCTGACTGTTTCCAAATATTGTTTGACGGGTTTTGCCCCTTGTATACGTGCATTGTCGTGCTAAAGAGCATTATTCTATATTTTGGCGAATTCCAGCCATTCTCCCCAATCCGGCACATTTCAAGCACATTAAATTCTAGCCAATAACATTCTGTCTCATCAATAATCATATCACCAAATTTATATGTGGAATTAATCATGTCAAGTCACGAGATGTGTCCATGTTTTATCCCTGATTGTATGATGCTAAAATATTTTCTTTTTTATTGTTGAAGTAGCGATTACAAATCAAACAATGCCTGCCGATGTCCCTGATAGAGATGTTGGTAGCCAAGAAACGTATCGATAACGTAGAAGCTAAACTAGCAATAACTAGAAAAATATCGATATTTTAAAAAATTATATTGATATATCGGCCCAAAAAGTCTTAATATTTTCCAAACATTTTAAAAGAAGGAATGTTTTAATAAACATTTTAAATTAAGTTCCATAATGTGCTGAACATTTAAAATTATGTACCATTTTGACTATCGACTAAAGAAAATATTGATATATCGGTCAAAAAAATATCGGCTAAAAATATCGATATTTTTTCGGCATCTCTAGTTTCTATTGAATGAATATGTAACGTAATGAATCCATTTTTTTCCTTCTTTACTTTCAACATTTTTAGGCCCTTGTGCACTTTTGTTTGTTCAATTAGAAAACGATATAGATGATTTCACACGATTTTTCATCGATTAATTCCTTCAATTCTCTGCCTGTAAACATCGGTGGCCTTCCAATTCGTTTCTTGTATTGAAAATGAGAATCTCTACTATTAATAGAAGTGCAAGCAGACCACGTTTGACATATTTATTCAAGTGGACTACTAAAACATGATAACTTTCGACAGCACTTCTTTCATACTAAAATAGTAAAGTAAGACTTTCCGCAAAAACACTATAATCCGCTATAAACTCAACTAATTTTATAAAGTATAAATTATTATTATTTATTTTTTACCCAATAAGAGCTATTTTGCGGGGAGTAGATTGCTGGACAGCGGAACAACAGAATCTTCACGTGTTTTAGAAACATTATAATCAAATCCCTAACATAAAAATATTTTTAACAAAAAAATTGAAAAATAATCAACCTTAGATTTTTAGCCGGCTTGGTTGGCGTAGTAGTAAAGGCGACAGGACGGTCCACCTACCGTTGCGATGCTCGCCGGTTCGAATCCTACTGTGGTACGGTCGTAAATTTATATTTGTAATTGTCCTAGGTAGGAGTGTAAAATCCGACAAGGAAAATGATCCCAGTCACGCCAGTAGCCAAGCTGTCAATTTCTAAGTTGGTTACTCGCCAGTCGGTAGGCTTAATGACAAGGTCTGTAGTTCGAAGCCCACGTTAAACATTAGGTCCGTCCAGATAATCCCTCGTTGCACTCTTTCGAATAAAAAAATAATTTAAAAAATCGGTCCATAATTGACGGAGAAATCGACGAACGTATATTAAATAAAAATATATGCAGTCGAACATAGATCCTCCACCTTCTTTGAAGTCGGTTAAAAATAAAGCATAAAGTAAAAAATATTATTTTGCTATTAATTTAATGGGTTACGTATTTAAAATACTGTAAGTTTTCCTGGAATTAATTATTATTATATCATTTTCTGTTTATTATTATTATATTTAATTTAAAAACTTATTTATATAGATATTATTACCCTTTAATATACTACATAAATCCAACATAACTGATTATTATTATTATCACAATTACTTGGCTCTTGTTCTACTTATAGTTCTTAATTATAAATAAACTATTTTATTAACCTAAACTGTATTTAATTTAAGTAATAGAATACAAATTTAAAGGAGGTTTAAACAAATATAGAATCAACAATAGTAAATAAACCTAAAATCCAGAGCGCATAATATGATTCGATCAGACTCCCGAACAGCATTTCTAATGTAAATTAGAGTCGAACCCGATGCAAAGAAGACAAAAATTAGCAAACAACCACCCATCGTTACGCCCACGTTGGTTTTCATCTTTCTTCGACGCTCCGTGAATTCTAAATATAACGCTATGACGCACTATCACAGATTTGACCATGGAGGTGTTAAGAATTGGTCCATATGGGATGTCGATGGTGGTCATCGTGGACGGACTACGAGCCATACACAGTTCAGTCGTCTAGCGACGTTCGATTAAACGAGATTGGCCTTGTCCGGCAGACCGAGTTCGCGACTACCCTCAAGTACTAAAACAGAAACAAACAGAACAAGAAGACTTGTAGGAAGGAAGGTTTATATTGATTTTGTTGTTTCTCGAACTCTAGAGCTACACTAACAAAACAATTTCGCTTAGTGATATTTAGTGATTTCTTTCATTATCGGCTTTCTCTACATTACCTTGCTACCAATTAATTTAAGAATAACAGAAACAACCTATAACACATGTAAGTACATTTAATATTAAAGGTGAAAATTTAATTTTGATTATATAAAATTAGAAATAATTTAAAATATTTATTAAATCAATTTTGTTATTATGTTCAAGTTCTTATACAAGTTCTAAATAAACATAAACACTGAAAGAGACACGGAAAATGAAAGATCACAGAGTAAGCGCCCAGTTATTATGATATAATTTTATTAGAACTACGTTTGTGATATATTGTTACTTTTCCGATGTAATTGGATTTGAGTTTTGTATGTTGTTACTTTTCAAATCTAAAACTTAATAACTTTAATGAAAGTAGGTATATTTATTGTTTATTGCCAACAAATGAAATGTTACTATGAAATTTTGAAATGAAATCAAAATCCAATCATATTTAAAATCACTGTTAATCACATAATAAACATTTAACATTGAAAATTTATAATATTTTATATAATTTAGATCAATTTATGTTCCAATAGATTTAACAGAATTATTTTATGTTTAAATCAATAGCAAATAAAAACAAATAATAATATTTGTTTATAAAAAAAAACTATAAAAAACTAAATAAGCAGATTTACTACATAAAAATATCAACAAAACAGTCTTGTTTTTTCTTCCAGAACAATTCTAGAACTATTTTAAGATATAATTTACATTCATGTATAATGTATGTTTTGAAACATTTTTAATGTTTTTGCCTCACATTAAGTTACCAATTATTAAAAACATTAAACCAAATTGTTTTAATTCATTGAACATTAGGACTTTTATAATTATTCTTTTCATCTGGTTACCGTTTAATTTACTTGTTTCTTCATTATTTATTGCTTTTCAATGATAAATCTTCGGAAGAAAAGAAAATTCAAGTTGTTTCAAGTTCATTTGACCATTCTTGAACATGGCATAAAAGATAACTTTTACAAATACTAGTTGCATCTTCATGTGAATCCTATTAATGAATAATATACTTTTAATGCATTATTTAAGCAGTTTAATTACTATTGGTCACTTATAAGTTACATAATCACTATAACTGCTAAAATTTTATATATAATATAACTGTTATAACCACTGAGATATTCTATGATCTATTATTATATACAGTTAGTTATATATGATATTATTTCTTCTTTTTAATTTGTTTAATTGAATTAACATGTTTTAATATAGTATAACCAAAATAAGGTAGTAATAATTTGATTATTGAAATCGAATTTTCAATTATATCGGTCAGACACAAATATATCGATTAAACTTAATATATATTTGTTGTTATATTTCCTTATGACTATTGACTATTGACATATCATAAGAAACGTGCTAAATAACCATTCTCGTGTATGTTTATTTAATATATTTACTCGCAACAGAAAAACATTTTTATTACATTCATGTAATAACTATAAATAAACAATTGAAATTTACATGCAACTTACTGACTTAAGCTTATAAATTGCACTAACTAAAAATTTAACGACCTCTAATATACCATCGATGTTAGTCTAAATATAAATAAATCATGTCTTTAAATTGGGTGCAAAAAATCCTACCTGTTTGATCACAGTTGATTTGTTTTAAATTATTTTTAAAGCCTTAATAACAATGATTAGTTTAAAAAAACACACATCTGTTGATTTTTTCTGATGCACATTTGAAGGTGCCCTTGGCTCATTTTATGTTTATTAACGGAAGTTAAGGTAGGAGTTAGACTGAAATCGTTTCAAAAACACAACAGACCGAAACCTGTTTGCATCTAAAAATAATTCTACTAAATGTTATGGTTAAATATTAAAAGTATAATGCTGTTACAATATCTTTATATTACTGTTGACTTAAATGAAATATTTCCAAGAATATAAAAAATATTAGATCTAGATTTAATTTAAAGACGTATATCAATTAATTAAACTATAAAAACTAAATGTTTAATTAGAGACAATTAACAATTGAATTTAAACAAATGAATGAAGGAAAATATTTCGAAGCTTTGTATTTATTGTAAATAAGAATAGTAGAGTTTAAAAATAGATATGATTGAAAAGTAATCCTTTGTCAAGAGGTACAAGGTTAAAATATTCTAAAAAGTGACATGAAAATATTGAATTTTAGTTACACCTTACAAATTGTAAACTTTATTAATTTGTACAATAAGGTATATAACAAATAATAGAGCAAGCTAATATCACTAAAATATATTGTTTGCTGTCAATTTAAGGTATTACTAAATCCTTTTTCTACTTAGATTAATCGTTATTGTGGCACAGACCGATTTAAGATATGCAAATGTTAAAAATTTATTTAGAAAAAATAGTAGATATCCGGATGGCAAGTCGATTTAAGTGACAAAAACCATTTAGTATTAAGTAAATCATTAAGAGATGCTGCTCTTTAACCTCCTTTCCAATTTGGCTAGTAAATTCGAAAGCGTCTGGGATTAAAAAGATCAGCATTCTAAAACTGCAAAAGGATATTTTGATAGTTAAGTTAGCTGAATAAACTGTAAAATGGTACGTTTTCTTAAAATATAATGTTATATAATATAAAAATATATAAATTAGGTAAGAAATTAAGTAAAACACAGTTAATACAAATAGAAAAATATTTAGCAAAAGATAATAACAAAGACATAATCAAAAAACACTGATGAAATTACGTTTTTAAAGAGTGAATATTGAAAATATTTAAGAAAAAAAAAGTCACAAAAAATGCGTCTTATTTATCACTAAACAAAAAACTACATAAAAGAAAAAATCATAACTTATATTGAGATTATTACAAAAAATATAAAATAAATTAATATCTCCGCACAGTTTGCGGGCCTGTAATTAAACAACAATAATGATATTCAACTTTAGATATTAGACTAATTAAATTTCATACACATAATTACTTGACATAGCTTTTGTCATTCTTGAATACTTTATGGAATGTAGCGTTTACAATTACTCTTTGCAAAATTTACTTTATTTTCATAGGTCAACATGTTAAAATATACTAATGTGTAATAAATATATTTTCATAATATATATTTTAATACCTTAAGGCGACAGGACAGTCCATATAGTGTTGCGGTAGTCGCGGGTTCGAATCCCGCTGGGGCATGGTCGTAATTTTATGTTTGTGATTGATTAATATTTGTGATTGTCCTAGGCAAGAGCGCAAAGTCTGCCAAGGAAAATGATCTCAGTCACGCCAGTAACCAGGTTGGGTAAGACCGGATGTCGTTTTAAAATATATATATCGAAAATACCTTATTATTTGAGGAATTTACTCATATTTAGAAAACAACTATTGTAATTAATTAAATCCGATAATTATTTATTGTAATAATTATATAATATCAGTCTATGGAGGCACAGTGAGACTATGCAAATGAATTCTACAAAATCTGATATTAATCAGGACCGGAAATAATCTAATTTTGCAATTTATAAGTAAATGTTAAAAATAGCTATGACCGTATAAATTATAAACCGAAACGAACAAAAATACAAAAAAAGTCGATGTTGTATTGAATTGATGATGAAAATTATTGTCAATAATGTAAATAGTTAACTAATCATTAACTAATCCTGATATTAAGAGACTTAAAATGCCTAATTAATGAAATAATAGATTTAGATCATTTTTGTAATACAAAATAAATTAATGAATGGATATAAACGAAAAAAAAAATTTAAGAAGATTTTTATTTGTAAAGTGAGATTTGTTCGAGATTTTTTCTCTTGAGTCAAAGGATAAACGACGCTGCTTTTACATTAAAAAAACTATCACCAGCACTTAGTCTTGGTTAATTTTTGTACATAAACTCTCTTTAGAGGCGAAGAGCCGCCTTGATACGATATATCACGCGATATATATACGATATATCAAGCCAACCAAACCAAACCTAAATTTCAATTTCATGAATAGAGTATCAACATTTTCATATTATATTTAATTTAATAGCGCCAAAACTAAAAATTCTACTGTTGGGTTGAGGAATAGTTGGTGCTCCACGAATTTATTGGAAAATCTAGTAAATTTTACATATCATTAAATAGATATTAGGTATATAATCTTAAAAAAATCATATTATAAAACAATTATTATCTGTAATTAGAAAATTAATTTCATTTCAGAAAAAATATCGACCATTCTTATCTATAATATTCGGTTATAAATTGAAAATATAAATAAATATTTATCACATTTGACCTGTTTTTAATAATTATACAATAACATTGTGGTTTAAAGTCTCCTCTACATGTTAGCATTTTTCGGAGAATATCTATGTAAAACTAAGAGATGCAAACAAAACTTAAGATGGTTAAACTTATATGTATATTACAGCATTATTAGGTTAAAATACATGGTTTCAAAAGATACAAATAATTATAAAACCGTCAGAATAAATAGTAAAACAAACATTGAAAATAATTAAAAATAAATTAAAGCTAATACAAAATAAAGCTATGTACAAGATAAAATTAATTATTTAAAGGCCGATTTCTTTGAAGAACCTGAGATTCATACGAAGGTGTTTTTGCAGTAATTTTGTTTGGTTATAGCTAGACTATATAAATCAAAAACTTGAACTACTAGTGGATGTGAAAAAATCAATTAAACTTAAACTGCGGCATCTACTTGGTCGTGTAAAACCTGCTAAACGAAAGGAGTTCAAATGCGAAACACATTTAATCCTAGATATTAGGAGGAATACAAATAATTTTGAACAGTTTAGAAATAAAATAGTTTCGTCCACTGCCTGCACCGTTAATATTGACCCATTCAAAATCAGAATATACTCGGTCTAAATAATTTGCATGAGATTGTCTAAAATAAATGATGACCTAAATAAAATGAATCTATCTATTGCTAAGATTAATGAAAAGATTTTAGTTACAGAATTAAAGGAAATCTCATAAAAAATGTTCCTCTACTGCTTGCATTTTGTATATTTGACCTACATTTTTATTCAATAATTCATTACAGATGTTTTAAGTTTCTATTTTTTAGTTCATATATAAATATCTTCATAGTTCATAGTTCATAAATTACAACAAGCATTTTACTACAACTATCTTCGATTACATTTATCTTAAATGATGATAGATTTTTTTTGATTCATGTTATAAGGTTGGACTTTTGTCAAACTTCTGTTAAATTTATTTGTTATTCTCGAAGTGTGAGCTCAGTAGTCACAGTAACTTACATTTACCTTACTTTAAAGAAATTTGAAGATTAGGCACATTGCTTGTTTTTAGTACTACATAGAAGTATATAAGTAAAACAAATTATCAACAGTAATTTCAAATGTAAAAAATCTCAAGAGGAAGCTTAAGAACGGATTCACATCGAAGGAAATGATAACGAAAGATCACTATAAATAAAAATTAATACATTTAAATGATGAATTAAACACAAAATGTGGTTGTAGAAGTAAACATTCAATAAACAATGCTAAATAAAATACTTTTTACTAGAAAAAATCCTCAAGAGTTTATTACTTAAAACACTAATAATATATTTAAAATACTTTTATATCACTATGAAGTATTATTTTAAAGAAATATATATTTTGTTATTACATCATACGTTATCAGAAATAGTTACAAAACGTTTCCAATTATTCTCTTTTTGCTATGACATTTCCGTCACATAGTAAACTGCAGTAAAACAGTATCATTTAATAGAAATAGTATATGATCTAACCGAACCACCTTCAATTTTACCAAGTAAATATTGGAATAATTTATTTTGCGTATTTATTCAAAACTCTACCCATCCGCTTAAATATTCTAAGAAAACCCATATTACTACAACGAAATATGACCAAACAGTATAAAGAATTTATATTGTAAGCAATAATCTTAACAACGTAAAGAGGTCATTTTTATCAATATCTTATAAAATGTGTCCCATATCTTGAATTAATGACTTTGATTCATTAAAATGTTACTTATTTGGGAACGTGTTTAAATTGTAAAATTGCAATTATTTGAATTGTGCATCGGCCTTGGGTTTAAGTTCAGGAATAAAATTAACTTATAAACCTACGGTACTAAATTAACGGCTGTTTTTATAAGAAAAATGCACTTAAACGGCCAGACTAGTTTTTAGCAGTATGCTAGTATTATGCGATAAGAGATATGATAATAATTTACACTAACAATAATTTCTATAATTTTATACATGCTAATTTTAACACTCTAGTAATGCTACTTGTTCTGTATAGATTATACATTTTAATGTTATGTTTTCATTCCAAAACTATAAGAAAATATATTCTAACTAATTATAATTTAAAAAATTTCAGTTGTATCATTTGGTTATGTTTATTTATTAATATTAAATTTTTCACAATTTTTGTATGTTCCATTTTTGATATTTTTCAAATTATATTACTGTAATAATACACTATTTCCGAAAAAAAATATTTTACTGAATACTTTTCCGAAACTTCAACACGGTTTTTTCAAGGACTATCCAATTTGTAGATCCTATCACTCTAGTGATTTTCTGGAAAACTTAGAAAATACTTCTGTCGGCTTCGTAGTCTCCGGCTTTGAAGTTGTCATGTTCATAGACAAGAAAGTAAAATCCTATAAGTAAAACCATACTAATCACGCCAGTAACCAAATTATGTAAGACCAAATGTCTTCGGGGATGGTCTCTTAAATTGGTCACTTACCAGTCCGTACGCATAATGCTGGTGATCGTAATTCTAAGCCTAAATTAAGCAGTAGGTCAACTCCAAATAAATCCCAGTTGGTGAAAAGCGGACTCCAAAATATAAAATAACCTTCTACGATAGCAATTTTCTCTTCGTTTCATGAAAATGATCTGCCACGAAATAAACATTCGAGGTATAAGAAGACCGAAAATCAGAGTAGGCTAGATTGAAACAATTTATGCTTAAATTCATTAATTTTAAAGTTTTTTTTTAGCTATAGGACCAGATGCGCTATCTTTATAAAAAAAATTTCTCCAAAGCAGGTTTTTTATTAATTAAATTAGTTTAAAAGTTTACCGCAGAAATCTGAGCTTATAATTTTTATTAGTTTCGAAGTTATATACATTTCACACCGGTCTTAGGCTTTTGTTTTGATTGGGGTTGTCAAGATTCACTTCACCTTTCCAGTGATAAAACTCTCAACACTACAATACATTTTTACAGTCACACTGTTTTTTGACGAATAAAGCATGCTCATCAAACTTAAAAAACGTATTTGAGAAACAATTTTCGAACAACGTGCTTATATTTATGAATTACTTTTCTGTTTAATGAAAAATGCCGAATTATTATTGGATTTGTTATAACTGTTTGCCTCTCGCACAAGATTTCACAAATCACTAGTTTCTCAATTCTTATTTATTTCAGGTAGTGTGGTATTAATTATATTTTTTATGAATTACTTCTACGAGTAAATAAAGTATTTAACTGCTGATCTTCATCCAATAATTTGATTAATTTAAATTTATCATCTATTGGATGGCTGTAAAAACATTCAGCAAAATTTTTTGTTTCAATACATGCTTTACTGGAATATATATATGAATATTTTTAAGGTAAGAAATTGTTAAGATGACAAAAACTTTTACAAATTAAGATTTGCAAAACGTTAAAAATATCGTAAAATATACATAACGCGTAAAAATATTTCGTGTATTTAGTGAATGAGGTAAAAATATTCCTCAAACACCTTCAATTCAAACATAAACGAGTTTCAGAACAAAATACCTTTCCGCAGAGTTCATCAGCAACATTTTTCTTAAATGTGTATATTTCGATTTATTCTTTTGTGTACAATTTTTAAGCTGAAATTTAACATTTCCTGTATCTTCGCATTTTTAGTTTTACGTGCATCTACCGCTGCCTTCAACTACTTCTTGAACTTAAAAACTTTACTGAGTAATAAATACATTATATATTATTATATAATTCACGGCAAAAGTTAATATAAACGAAGATGCAACTCAATGCGCCTGATATTAATATATATGTAATTTATATATGTGTATAGGTAATCAGCAGTGATCTGACATTCCTATTCATTGGATAAGCATTAGGTGAATATTATATATTCGACAATCATTGCTTTGACTCCTTCATTTGAAGAAATCTATTGCTTCTTTCATCATATAGTGTTGGTTTTGCTTTCAACAATTTAAAAGTGGTGATTTCGTGTTTTGTTGGTGATTGTTGGTACTACGATAATTCCAGGAGCAAAATATTTTACATGACAACGTTCAGCCATACTTTGCAAGAGTTGTAAAGGACACTCTGTTGCTCCTTGAAAGGAAAGTTCGGCCGCAAATAGCATACTCACCAGACACAGCATCTTGTAATTACCGCTTTTTCAGATCGATGCAATATGGCTTCGAAAGGCTGAGAAGGTGCGAAAATGAATCAATAATTTTTAACCAATATAGTTCTTTGGATAAGATATCGCCATGTTACCAGACGTATAGGAAAAGTTGTAGAAAATGATGAAAAATATTTTAATAAAAATCTATTCCTCATTTGTCCTTTCAAAGTAAAATGGCATATAAAAATAATATATACAAGTACCTATATTGCGCCAATTTTTTCCAAAAATGCCTTTCTAAACTGATCATAATACATGCAAGCACCTAATAAATAGAAGCACAAAGACAACGCTAATTTAAAACTGTTTTAAATATATTTGTTACAGCAAATTAGTTATTCAGCTGGTTGAATTTATTATATTAGAAAATTTAAATTCTATTTTTTTATTTACTTAGAAAAGATCGTTAAAGATGGATATAACTTTAACGTAATATTAAGGTTGTTTACCTCAAATAACCGACAAATCACGTGTTGCCCCAAATCTATCGTAAGATAGTAACGAACAAAGTTTTATAACCACAGAGAAGACACATTAATTCTGAATACAAATGTTCAGCTCTTACTTTACTCTGTTTAGTATTTCTTTCAAGTCTAAACCATTGTTTGTTTAGGATTGTAGTATATTATAATATTTTGCAATTTTATAGTTGTATTACATGTATAATTGTTTTGATTTGTGGGTACAGTTAATTTAAAATACTAAAATTCGTTAATACTAAAATTAATAGTCATTCATTAAGTTAATGTAACCATTTAGTTAAAACGATTTTGTACTGTGTACAATAAGACAAAACACGTAGGTAAATTGTTGATTAATAAATTATTACACGCACATATTTAACTTCGAAAAGAGACAACATAATACTACCTCGTGTAGTATGAATAAAAAACTATTATTCTTTGTTGTTGATTATTATATTACATTAGTTGTATGTTGGATATATTATATTGATTTGCATATTAAAATTGTCATCAGAGAGAAACGATCGCTTAACCATTAAAATTATTTGCTCGTAATAAAGGATTCCGCAGCACTAGATATAGCGGTATGATATTTAATACGGGGATTTATTAAAACTAATTCACCTAAAATGGCACCAGTTAAGTTCTTACTAAATCCTGGATGTTGATTTTTAGAAAATAGTGGTGAAAGCATCAGAAGAAACACACAGTTTTATTTTTCTTCTAAAGAACCTTCCGACGTTTAATCTTTTCAAACTGTACATATTTAGATACATGCATCCCTCACTTTGTTGTTTAAGAGTATTCATCCTGGACCTTCTATGCCATAATTGTAATCATTTTAGTACATATAGTACGCTTAAAAGAAGCCAATACTTGATTCAGATTGAATAGTTCAATAATAATACAGGTAATAAATTAAAAAATTAACTTAGTTACTAACCACCCACCAACAGAAATCAAAAATTATTTTTAAAAACCAATATTAATAGAGATAACAAGTCAATTAAAAGTCCCTGGCCTGACACATAGATGGCGCTATTATAATTAAATCCATATGTTTTTAGTTAGCCCTAACCCTCAAAAGATGCGTGTATAAATTTGACAGCTGTCGGGTCATTATTTTGTGAATTATATGCATTTTGAGTGAAGCAAATTGTGTTATTGTGAAAAAAATGGATAAAAAGGAATTTCGCGTGTTAATAAAATATTGCTATTTGAAGAAAAAAATACACTTGAAGCAATTATTTGGCTTGATGCCGAATTTCCGGACACTGCCCAAGGAAAATCAACCATAAAGGCTATGCTAAGTTTAGACGTGGTGAAATGATCACCGAAGACGGTGAACGCAGTGGGCACCCAAAAGAGATTGTTGCCGACGAAAACATTTAAAAAATCCACAAAATGATTTTGAATCACCGTAAATTGAAATTGAATGAAATAGCAGACACTCTAAAGATATCAACTGAACATGTACATTGTATCCTTCTCGAAAATTTGGGTATGAGAAAGCTCTGGGTAAAGGGGGTGCCGCGCGAGCTCACATTTGACCAAAAATAACGACGAGTTGATGATTCGGAGCAGTGTTTGAAATAAATAAACCCGAATGCGTCGATATGTGACAATGGATAAAACATTGCTCCATCATTTCACTCCGAAGTCCAATCGACAGTCGTCCGAATGGACTGCACACGATGAACTCACTCCAAAGCATTCATCCAGCTTATTCTCCTCACTCCAAAGTGTGCATTTTGGGATGCCCATGGAATAATTTTCATTGAATATCTTGAAAGAGGAAGGACCATCAACAGCGACTACTACATAGCATTATTGGATCGTTTGAAGGACGAAATCGCTTAAAGACGGTCGCATTTGAAAAAAAAGAAAGTGCTGCTTCACTAAGACAATGCACTGTATCACAAGTCAGTAAAAACGATGACAAAAATACATGAATTGAGCTTCGAATTGCTTCCTCATCCACGGTATTCTCCAGATCTGGCACCCAGCGTCTATTTCCTGTTCTCGGATCTCAAAAGAATGCTCGCTGGGATGAAATTTTCGTCGAATGAAGAGGTGATCGCCGAAACTGATTTTGAAGCAAAGGACAAATCGTACTACAAAAATGGTATCGAAAAGTTGGAGGGTGGCTATAATCAATATATCACCCATGAAGGGAATTATGTTGAATAAAAAAAATTGCCAATAAAATGTGCTTTACTATGGTAAGCCGGAGACTTTTCAAGTAACCTGTTATGTTATAATAGTTAGGTTATAAACGCCATATTCATTTCACTGGCAGTGACTTTTTTATTTGTTTTTCACATACAACCAATTCACAGTTCATCTATTCATTTATGACAGTTTTTATAAACTACCTAGGAGATACAGCTTCCGATTAACATATTACTAAAATGTCTTTATTAAAATAACAAAAATATATTTTCATCAAAAAATAGCAATAATTTCTATATGCGTCCAATATACCGATCCGATAAAATTCTTGTGCAAGTATTAAATTGTTAAAGAAGACCTGCTTCTATTGTGGAACACATTTTGCGTTGTTTTCTCGCATTTGTCCTGAATATTGTAAACTAGGAAACGAATGCCTTTTGAATAATAATATCCGTCGTCGATCGTCGATTGTTTACATGATTTTACAACACAAATTTATGATAAACCATTTGATTAAAGCCTAACTGGGCTGGATTTACTTAACGGTCACTTCGAATTCAAATTTTTAACTTAAACCTTGAACTACTATTATACTTATATTAATTATTAAGAAATTAAATAAGAGAAGTGAAATAAAAATAAGCACATTTAGTTTTAACATTTAACATAACTAAAGTAAAATAATCGACTTATTATCAATGCTTCATAGCAAGATCTAATTTATGTGGTTTCAAAGAAGTTTAACTTCCGTTAATAATATTTGATTTATATCGATTTAAGGTTCATACAAGGTATGTTTTTTAGATACTCTAAATATGACATTTTGTGTTGACTAAGTGGCATTTTTTAAAATTAAATAATATCTCAGTAATATTACTAATAATAACTGAACTGAACAATTAGTGATTCAGTGAGCAATATTTTGCTGCCCTACACATCGCGTTCCCTAGCTTAAAAAACTTAGTTCTTTTGTCGCTGCCAAGAAAACATCATTAACATGGTGAAAACATGACATGACATGGTGAAGTTTTTTAATGTCCTGTTTAATGGTGTCAATTTCCAAGCCTCTATATATGGAGACTACCATATAGTTTCTGAAGCCCCATGATGGATTAATATTCCTCAATATTGTGTCCTTAATTAATGGCTTAAGAATTATATCCAGCTTATTCTCCTTGGTACCATTTTACATCTGCCATATGTCCATATAAACTAAAGGATTTGTTTGTAGAGCAGTATTTTGTTGTATTTTGGCATAGCTGAATTTATTCCATATAGTCAATATATGCTTCTAAATTTCATATATAGTTTTTTTTCTATTTCTTTATTTTTCTTTTCGCATCCATTGCCATTCTAAAATATTTTGCTGTATTATCTATATTGTATGTATGGCCTTTGGATGTTATTCATTCTGATAGGGATGTGTTGATTTTTCTTATTTGTAAAGCTGACATGAGCAGATTTAATCCCATTCAAGCTGGTTCTCCATTACTTAATCCAACTGTTACTTTTTTACTGAAGTTTTACAATTTAATTACTATTATTTCATATTCATTGCATACAACCATTACAGCAGTATCGTCAACAAAAGTAGCTATTATACTAAGTTACTTACAATTCAGGAGCATAACCAATAAACATTTTCGAAAATACATGTAATGGACACCAATCCAAAGACACTGACGACACATTTGTGTCATTCCCACTTTTATTTCATTGAATTCCTAATACTGAAGGCTCTATCGCAAATGCCAGATTTTAACAGTTCTTAAATCTGCCTGGGTCTGAAATTTTGCTTAATGTCAAATTAAGTCCCTTGAGAACTAAATAGCTTTTAAAACGTAACTTGAAACATCTGAAAGGAGAAAACTATTTTATAAAGTGGAATTCGAAAATGGTAAGAGTTGGGAAGAAGTAAAAGTCAGCTATGGACAATACTTTAATTAGTCTGTTCATGTATTTTAATATTTCATAATAATACTGTTTCTGGAATACCAACTATTACATATAGTCAATATAACCAACAAATTGAAACTTTTAAGGCATTCTGCATAAAGTACACTATGTGGTTAAGTTTGTTGTAATTGATTTTTATAATAATTCATTGTATTTTTTAGTTTTATTCAAAATAAGTAGCAGTGCTTTATAGGTTATAATAAGAGGGTTTAGTTTTATTTTATAGAGAAAATCGCTACTAAAATGTATCATATAAATTCATTTTGCTTAAGTGCCAAATATAATACATCAAAATATAATATAACTAAAAACCTAAATTATATTATCATCTAGTAATTAGCGATATGCCGGGGATCTAATATGACCTAACAACGTGAACTATACTTTTCGTTCCTTACTTATGCTACAATAACATTTAATTAATCTTTGGCCAAAATATTAGTCCATATCATTTATTTGGATTTATTTAAATTCCTGCATTCTAAATGGTTGAACTCAGAATCTAAATATATCTCAATGTTTATTGTCACAATAGCTATAAAGACTTTATTCAAATTGCGTACAAACGGTTAATAAGTGGAAACATCTTACAAGAATGAGTAATACCAGCGATACACGCATTAGGTTGAAGAAAAAGTAATTTGTTTTTTCCTAATAGGTTGCTTTAAAGTCGTGTATTTCTGGTATATTTCTTTAATATGGCTTAGTTTTATCTATAAATCTATCTGTAGTAATTTATATATTTTTTGGATATGAACATGTTTAAATTATATTGGTTGAGCCGAAAGTAATTCACCAAGAATCAAGAAAACCAAAGATATTCAGGCGTCTAAGGAACATGATTTAAATTTAAGCTTCATGGTTTAAGCTATGATAGCCCTTAACTCTAGTTATGTACGAGAAATATATTCTTGGACTTCTTGGACAATATATTTCAAATATGGTGAATGCGCCACGATCGGTAAGAATGTTAGGTGCTTCCATGTATAGTGATTATTTTTGCACTTAAAAAAGGCTTTTATTGTGAAATTTTGGTACGATATATACTAATCAATATAATTGCATCATTTTTAAGAGAGCTGTTGATTTGGCAGTATTTCAGAATATTGAAACCGTACGTTAGTCAATCTATGAAATTTCATCAACACTCATTCTCATTTCATTACAGATTTGCTAAATTACACCAACTGACATCGTGTACTTGTCGTGGAATGATATATGTTAAGAAGTTATGCGTCTATCTTCATAGACAGAAGACTGAAAATCATACATGCAATGAAGATATATATAATTCATTACAACAGGACATTGTATAATTTATAAATAGTATTATTTGAAATGACACGACTAGATATGTAAACATATAACATGTAACAATGTTGAACTTATTGTTAATCTTTTTTTACGTCCATATTTCTCGTAACATGGCGATACCATGTAATGTCATCACATGTAATCTGGTTATTGGTTGATTGATTCATGAACTTCCAAGTTTTCTGAAGGTTCTTTGGGAGTTTGAACTAAGTTTTCACCCAATAGATCTTGCAACTAATTATCTTCGAACTCGTTTGGTTAACTTTAAATAGTTATTCATTAAAATCAAATAACCGCTTTTAAAACATTCAAACCAAAATCGACAATTGAGATATCACAGAGCAGATATGGAGATGTTTCTGAATGCTTTTGACTTGCTTCGGCATGAAATTTCTTCAAATCAAACAACAGTATGATTAGGGTTTGTATTATACGTATATTTTGTATAAACACCTAATAATTCGTTTATAAAAAATTTTCCTCAATTATAAGAAAATGCTAATGTTAAGGCACGCCAAAATATCTCCATAGTTCGATTTATTGAAACATATTTAAGCTGATAAAAAAATTGTAAAATATATTAAAATTATAGGCACAAATAATGAAAATAAAAATCATTCTTATCTAAAAAGGTGTTTAATGATAAGGTATTAAAGTTAATATACAGTTCAACGACAAGATATTGTTTTAAGACTGTTTCATTTTGTCTACCTCAACTTAACCTTGGTATCAATCTCTTTTTTCTTCAAGACGTCACTATAAAATTTGAAGACCGCGCTGGACATTCTTTTTACACAGTTCATCATATCGTTTCCGTATCTCAACAATTGCGTTAGTTCGCATTGTTCATTATATTTCGGCGTCTTTTTGTGGACTTGGATATCAAACAAGTACTTGATAGGTAGCTTATCTACCTTAAGAAAATCGATAAGAGTACCGTATGTTATTCCCCGGATGTCATAAATGGAACCGCATGAAAATTCTCTGTTACAGATGGCCCTTTGACCTCTCTTGCCAACGTCTTGAAGATCTGACGTGTCTGTGTCGATAGCCCCGCAAAATCCATGGGGATAACATATGCTCTCTCCTCCTTCTTGAAGGGATATTAAAAGTTTTATGACAAATTGATATGTATAAATAGTTTTCAATAACGTGTGGGCTTCCGGTGATTTATTTAGGTAGTTTTCTTTCCACTTGACAATTTTTTCTAAAAATAAAATAAACATTATAAAATAACATGATGTATATTAATAAAAAAAAACAATTTAGGAAGGTGTAAAGAAAGCTAACACAAACTAATAATCAGTGTTTTTAAGTTTAAATAATTTAATAACTAGCTAAATAAAATATTCAAAAACCAAGCAATTACAATTGAGAATTCGAATTAAAAATTGGAATTTTTAAAGGAAAAAAGTAGTATCTCGGAATTAAGAAACATGAACATACATCAGGCAATATAGTACATCTTGTTGCATGTTGGCAACACTGATTCCGTATAAGTAATGCGACGCGTATATATCATTCAATTTACATGCCAAGTCTTACAGTGTTATTTTTCAGTGTATTATACACTTTGTTCTGCGACGGTTAAAACAAGAGTTGTGTGAAATGTGTTATGTCAGAGAAATGTGTTATGTTCGATGAATCATTATTTCATTGTTTCCTACAATTATATATATTATTATTGCTAGGTATTATATTTGGAGATCCCCAAAAGATCTAAGATCTGAATTACTTCCTATAATGAAGCATAGCGAAGGTTCCGTTATTATTTGCTACCAAACATTGACATATTCCAAGATGATATTGCTCCCAGGCTTTGTATCTCTTCGACCGGCGGTTCGGTTGGCATTCCCAAATCCAGAAAGCAATCCAAAAAGGTTCGGGGATAACAAACCTATCTTCTCCGATCTGCCCTTCTAGCAGACTTCCCATCTCCATCAAATACTTATTTTACAAGACGTTAATTCGGTCCGTACTCCTCTACGAATCTAATGTCTACTTCAAGTTTGTTACACCCAACCAGGTGAAACGGCTTCAAGTTTTCCAAAATAAGCTCCTCAGGAGAATATTAAACGCTCCATGGTTTGTCAGAAATAATCAAATTTATAGGGAAACTGATACTCCAGAAATCAAGCACTTTATATCTCAATCATTCCACAAACAACAACTCAGCTCAAGTTCTTCTGAAAACGCGCTTGTGCGCGAGCTGGGCGACATGCTGGGAGCTTAGCACCGCGTCACCGCCAAGCTCCCCCCCTTTTCCAGGCTGAAACGACCTCATCCGTCGCTACAGTCATAACTTTTGCCCCCATACAACAGTACCCAGTTGTGTGTTAACTCAGGTTTGCGAATCAATAGAATCGCCGGGCCCTCGTGCCCAATAACGGTTGCCCGATCAGCGGGTGCCATATCCCCAAATTTAATGCAGTAGCAGTAGTGATCCACAGGGGTCAACTGTGAGGCGGTTTCGGTTTAGTGTATAGGTAAGCCCAGATGCAGTCCCACATAACCCGGTCTAACTTGTCACTCCAGGGCAAGTCTCTGCGACCAGGTATTCGTCATGCATTCCACCGCCTGGTTTTAGGCCAGAACAAAAAAAACCTTTTGTATCTCCACAAAATGATAACCTAAGTTAAATTTCTTGGCTTCCTGTTTTGGTCCTAGATCATTGTAACCGAGTCTCATTCATAATAAAGAAACAATGAACAGAATACTATCATTTCTAAAGTACTAAATATTGCTGAAAGAATGAATATAAGTAATTGCAGACGAATATGTTATAATTAGAGCTTTCTGAAATTCCAAAAAATTCACTTAAAATATTACTGACACAATGCTTCTATTAAATACATCTGATATAATCTACAGACAAAACTTATAAAACAAACCAAAGAGATTAAGACAGTTAGAATGGGTATTATTACATGTGAGATTTCATATAAATATTTTTACAATTTTTTTGTATACTTCTGAAACTATCAACTTTGTTAATTTCAATGCCTTTAAGTGTACTGAAAATATAACATATACCCTATATAATATAAATAAGTTGACGATAAGTATATGAAAATATTTTTAAAATAGATATGTGTGATAATATATGCCGCTATGGATAGTTTCTTTAATCATGTTAATTTATTTTGCATCAAAATCAATTTTCACCTAGCTGGAAATCCAAGTAAAGGTATGAGCAACGGTAAACTGATCTAAGTGAATATGTGATGAATATTTCAGTTTTTCAAAGAAACTAGCGCATGTAACATAACACAAAGGCTGAATTTACCTTTAAAAAGATCTGTTGGGATATTCCTCATATCATTTATACCCAATATAACCGGAAAATTAAACGTTAGATCCATTGGAGCAACGCTTTCATTTTTCTCTGCTGGTACACATATAGCTGCTTTAGTGGTATCAGCTGGAGATTGCGTCTTAGGTAACTTCGATTGCCTCTTTCTAAGGGAGGGACAAGTACGCCTGTTATTGCTATTATCAGTTTTCTTGTCAGGCGGCTCCTTGCTTCTAACAAAGGTATCATAAGAATCCGGGTTGCAACAAGGCACTATGTAGTAATCCATAATTGTTATAAAATTTTGATTATGTGTTAAGAAATCGATCATAAATAATGCATTGGACACAGCAATGAAGTTTGTTCCATTCAAGCCTGCAGCGATAAATGTGGCAAACTTTGGTTCTGAAGATACTTTGCAACAGGGCGTGCTTATAATTGCCATGTAAATAGGTTTTTCTAAAAAAAGGTTTATTATGTTATACAAGCTTTAAAATCATTAAATAAGAATAAGAATGACATGTTAAATAAAAATGTATTTTATTAAGTATGTACTAAGTGACTAGAATCGGAATGATCGATTGCATAACCGAGTATTTCTATGTATAATGGCATCCTCCAGTAATGTTCTTAAATATAAAATATGTAAAAAATGTATCCCTTGATCATCTATAAATTCATTTTAAAAAAAATATCTACTGTCTATAAATTATAATATTTTTAAACATATTCATTTAAAATTTTATTTTTTTTGTGTAAAGAATGTAATATATTGTTATAAGTATACACAATATGATACATAAGTAAAACTACATGATCTAAGGTAAGCGTTTAGATTCCTCCTTCACTGTTTGAACCACAAGTTTGAGTTCCACTATTAGAAAAGATGTTTATAATTGTTTATAGGTAAAACTAGGGGTGTCGGCCGCCGAGAAAAATATCAATATTTCAATTTCAGGATTTAAAAAAAAATATTTTAATATTTTCTTTTTTATTTTTAATTTTTTGCGACTACGACTAGAAAATATATATGGATATATTTAAGAAAATTTTATAAAATTATTGATATATCGGCTCAAGAAAATATCGATATTCTTTAAATATTTTAAAAAGTAGCCATATTTTTAACAAATATTTAGAATTAAGTACCAATTTTAAAAGTTATGTAATGTTTAAGAAATACATTTAAATCTTTGTGAGAAAATATCGAAAAATATCGGCTAGCAAAAATATCGATATTTTTTCGGCATCCCTATGTAAGATTATAAAATCTGATACGAAATGTTTGATGTGTTGAAATGATGTTTTCTGATATTCTAACATATACACCTTGATCACTCGCATATAAGCTTTAAGGATTACCACTTATTGTTATCCTAAAAGCTAGAATTGTAAAAGCCAAGGCATTAATCTGGGGAACTGAGAGACCAAGGTCCGTGGTTTAAAGCCCACGTCAAGTAGTAAGCACAGCCATCAAGACCAAGAGGTTGACGTGAAAAAAAAAGAAATATATCAGCACAATTATCTTGTGTATTCTAATCACTCTTTCACGTTAAAAAGATTTTTATTGACAAAAAGTGATATAATATATATTAATCAAAATATTCTATGCAGTGTGCAGAAAGAACGATGAACGACGATTGACGTCGGTAAACATCTGCAATAACATTCTTTCTCATTCTGTTTCAGCGGATAATAATGCACTACACCTCGCTATATATAACATAGATATAATGGTACGGCAGGATTTTTTAGTCATAAATTGAACATGACGTGAACGTACTCCTTCGGTGCCAATGTATATTACTTATTAAATTGATATCAGTATATCCTCAACAAACCCATGACTTTTGCGTTTGGGATTATCGTAGTAGATCCACTTTTCATAGACAGTGAAAATACACTACAGAAAACTTTATTTTTTTCTGAAAAGCAATAAAAAGTGGTTGTGGAAATTGTTCCAAATAGCTAAATAGTCAATCATTGTGGTAGCCACTTTGGATCTTTCTCCTCACATAAAATCAATAATAAACAGTGGTTTTATCGACTACTAAGTTCCTTGAGACTTGCAATTCATTGTCTTCCAATTATTTTGCTCCTCCAAGCAGTTCCTTGTCATTGACATCAAAATCGCCACTTTTAAATCGTTGAATACAACACCGATAATTAAGATGTGACGTACAAGCATTACCACAAGTTTCTAAAAGTATTTGATAGGCTTTGATCGTAAGTTTCTTCAAATCGCACAACAATACGGACCAAGTAATAAAAGTAATGAATGTAGAGAATCACTATCACCGCGTTTAAGTTCGGAAACGTATATGGTTAAAAAAAACCTATATTACACTTGAAGACTATTTTAAAGGAAACAATTGACTTTAAATAATAAATCGACGGTACAAGAACACTGTGAGTACACTTCTATTCTAAAATAAACGAGAACTCTTACCATTATAAACGCATCACTGTTCACCTCAATTCACCAAACAACAGACCGATTTGCGGGTCACAGACCTTTCGCGTATTAGATTTTACCAATATTTAGGAATGACCAACATGAGCATCATTTCATTTTTGTTAAATTATTCCATGTGAAATTTTACACTCCAGCCAAAAAAATTACACCCATGCTGACAGCGAGATGTTTTCAGTATTTTTAAAATGAATATTTTATAATATAAAGCTAATTTAATGAATAATGGAAGTAACCTTTTTGTATTTAACCTTTTGTTGATTTTCCAATTTCAACTATATCCACCTTGCCTGAACTTCTTTTCTGAATTTTACGTAACAATTCAATGATCTTATCATAGGAAAGTATATGATCATAATATTCTTCGTATCGTCTGCATGATAGAGTTTGTCTTTCTACTGACACTTTTAAATTTGATGAGGATGGTTGTTTTTTATCTTCTTTTATTTTTATGCGTGATTTTCCACGGCTTGGTTTTTTCTTGTTTTTCTTAGAATTAACCATATCTGAAACAGTAATAGAATTTAAAAAAAAAATTAAATTGTTTTGAGATGACAAGACGTCAAAATTTAAAAAAAAGTTCCTTCGAGCCGGATTTGAACCAGCGACCTATGGATATCAATTTCATATAAACCACTACAGTCCACCGCTCTACCAACTGAGCTATCGAAGGTTGAGATCTAATTTAACATAAGGTTTATACTATAAAAAATTAATTATGTTGTATATTTTAATTTTAAAATTCAAATATTATATCTAAAAAAAATAAAATTAATTATAATTATGTACTTAATAGAACACAATTTTTTGTTATAATAAATGTAAAAATCATTAATTAATAAAACATTTCTCGTTTGGGGTAATTTCTAAACCGTAATCACAATGTATATTTTGCTAACCTGTAATACCACGTTATCGAAACCAAAAATCTCAAGAACAATATGTTGAGTGTTGGTTTAGCCCACATTTTCTCCATAGCAGTAAACAAACACTTAACATCATGAATATTTTTGATCTCGCCTTATTTTTTGCTATGATAAACCCGTTTTAAGCGCCCACTTTTGTTGACTCACATTCGATATGTTTTATGTTATTTTTACGAGCAACATTTCAAAAACACTAAAAGATCTTAATTATCTTAGAAGTGTCAAATAATTACGCAGTTTATTTAATGTATATAGCGACGGTGAATTAATTCTGCGGCATTTTAAAAATTCTTAGTTTTATACTCGTAGCAAGAAACTTATATATACCACAATGTTTCGAATGTTGCTTATCGCTATAAATAGTCGATAGGTCTTTTGAAGTAATTCAACAGTTGGCTCGTTTTCAAGAATCTTCATAAAGACATATACATTGCTTCTTCTCCTCTGTGAATCAACGTGATGATCCCCGTATAAATATTTTATCCCAATATTGGCCAATCTATTATACTGAGACCGGACGTCAGCCGTATGTAACATCAAGGATTATTTATAGCTTTTCCGGACTGGTCACCACAAAATTTTATTACTCTTTTTTGCTTCTTTAATTTTTAGTATACCTATCGATATCACTTTTGTCTTAAACATCCTGTAAAGAACAAAAAATGAATATATTTCAGCAGTTGAAACTGTTATTAAAAAGTTATTTAAGGCGGCTTGGTGGCGCAGTGATAAAGTCAATAGGACGGTCCTCCTTCCGTTGCGATAGCCGCGAGTTCGACTCCTGCTGGGCATGGTCGTAAATTTATGTTTGTGATTGTTTAAAATTTATGATTGTTCTAGGCAAGAGTGTAAAATCCGACAAGGGGAAAATGATCCCAGTCACGCCAGTAACCAGGCTGGGTAAGACAGGGATGACTTCTGGGATGATTTCTAAAGTTGGTCACTCGCCAGTCGATAGGCTTAATTCTGAGGACCGTGGTTCGGAGCCCACGTTAAACTTTTAGGTCCAGTCCAGATAATAAACCCATAGTTGGTAAAAGGAGATTTTAACATATATATATAAAAAAATATTTAGTTTGCTAAAACTCACGTTGGCACAACAACCAGTAGCAATGTTATATCAAAGTAGCTTGACATATTTCATAAGCATTAAGTTAATTATTTTTCATCCTACAAAAAGAGTTTATCAGGGTTTTTAATATTCAGAATTTTAAATTACTTTAATTTTATTTCAATTCCCATTACAAAACAAAATATGGTGATACTGGCGATCTCCCAAGATAATTTTGCTGAGATTGAATATTGTCCTTAGTGGTATTTTTTAATCCAAGAGGAAAAGGATAACTATGAGCAAATTATGTTTTGTATTGAGCTAAAAGAAACATGTTGTTTATATTTAATGACTGTTATACAACCAACAACATAAGTATCATAAATCTCTTTGTACAATAATGGCGGAACTATTAATTTTTGTTTAAAGTATTGTCTAAAACACATAAAAATGGGGCAAAAGAAGTTTTTCAAAATAATCTAGAAAGAGCAACAATCTGATCTGGTATTTTTGAAAAAGAAAAATCAATATATTTTAAAAGTAACATCTTCCAAAATTTTCAACTTTATTGTTTACCTGTGTATGTTTGACTTCATGCCAACATTCTTTAAATTATTAAAATACCACAGCGTGCGCTTTGTAGAATGTTAAAAAATGTTCTGTTCTATTTCGCAAGCAGTCTTTGAAAGATAAACTATATTTGGTCAACAGAATAGTTAGAGATTCAAAATATAATAACCATCCTTAATAAAAGCAACCGGTAAATGTTTAACCAAGTCAAAATGGAATTTATATTTTTAATTTACTTCTTGTGTTATGCGATTTTATGTAATAACCACTTTAGCCTTATAAAATTTGTAAGAGATTTTTATATATTCTTCATTTAGTTCTAATTTTAATGTTCTATTTTCTAATTTAATCTAATCACTACATAGTATAAAACAAAGTCGCCTTTTCTGTCCCTATATCCCTATGTGCGCTTAAATCTTTAAAACTACGCAACGGATTTTGATGTGGTTTTTTTCAATAGATAGAGGAAGGGTTATATGTATAATACATGCATAATATACTAAGGCAACATTGCTAATTTTAGAGGTTTCTAATGTGATGTCGTAAATTAACCTATTTTTTTAGGCTTATTTAGCAATCAGCAAAAACGCTGCCTAACCCTACGAGTTAGATCATATTAATGTACTACAGTATTGTACACCATAAAAAGGTCTACAAAAAAGTCCGCGATTGTATATGTTTATCTTTTAGGGATAACCCACATTAACCATTTTTATTGTTTACTTTTTACGTGAGAAAATGGCTTATTTACGAAGCTATTTTAAGCAATACGGCATTAATCCTTATCGAATTAAGTACCTTAAATACAGTGTGCAATTAATATAGATCAATATGGTTCCTTACAGCATGTAAATTAAACAAATATTTTCGGAGATATTACAAATTTAAAATTTGCTTTTAAAAATGTGTAATGTAATAAAAATTGTATGAATTTAGATATTCCAAAGATAGCAGGAAATCTTCATAGTAAGTATAGGGGAAGAGGAATTGTTTTACTCCAAATTTAATGCGTGCAGGCCAAGGGCAGTAATGAATGAACCAAAAATACTGGATCTTCATTGAGTGACATAGGCATATATATTTTATGCCCGTGCAAAGTCGGAGCGGGCCGCTATGTTTTTATATACAACGTTCATATTTTTTCTGTAATGTATTTAATTTAGTATCAGCATTGCACCCGTGCGAAGCCGGGGCGGGTCGCTAATATAATATATTACTAATATTAGAATAACTAATACTATTTTATTTAGTAGCTAATTTTAGCATAATTCTAAATAGCTGAATAATATTATAATAGTAATTGTATATAAATTATGTTATGTTTATATACCAGAATTTAATTTTTATATATTTAAATACAATTTAACATAGAAGCTGATGTTATTATGTATTAATTCTCGATAATTTGTGAATCATAGTCACACGACTGAAAATATAGATAATCTAAGAATGAATCCGGCCTTACCCAGCCAGGTAACTCTGCTTATACTCTGCCAGAATTTATAGGTTTTCCTGTAAACAAAAATATCAGAAATATATATGCTCACGAGGTTCGAACTCACGAACGTCTTGGCGGCGAGGTGAATGGCATTAAATAACACATGCACCGGATATATATATATATATATATATATATATATATATATATATTTCTCGTAAATTGTATTTTTTCTTTAAATATTTTTTTAAATAGAAACTTTAACTTCAACGATATTAAACCATGCCATAAATTATTAAAATCAGATTATTGTTATAATGTATATATATATATATATATATATATATATATATATATATATATATATATATATATATATATATATTTATATATATATATATATATATATATATATATATATATATATATTTATATATATATATATATATATATATATATATATATACATATATATATATATATATATACATATATATATATTTATATATATATATATATATATATATATATATATATATATATATTTATATATATATATATATATATATATATACATATATATATATATATATATATATATATACATATATATATATATATATATACATATATATATATATATATATATATATTTATATAATTTCAAATATTTAAATACCAATAAATTAATTACTAATGCTTATTAGGTGATTATTGGGTGATTATTAGTATTGCATGTATTATGATCAGCGGTATATATTCGCGAAAATGCAAAATATTAATGTAATAAGTATAAAACAGCCCAATCTAACTGCTAAATTCGGTAGTTTTTGATATTTCTCTAAATAAAGTAACTTTTTTTTCATTCAGTATTATTAAGTTATTTGGTGTCTGGAAATATTAATCATGGAACGTTCAAAATTGTATTTTCAACATTCATTACTTTTGTTGCTAATCGAAGCTCATTAAAAATTTATATGGCCAAGCGTTACAAAAGTTGTGAAAAATAAACTGTTGCAGCTTAAAGTGCGAAAATGAATTGACGATTCAATCCCTAACAAACCGATATCATTCTTCCGGCACGGTATCACCATATTGGCAGAAAGATAAGAAAAAGTTGTAAAACATGTTAAATAAGATCAATATACATGCAATTTCATACATCAACTATTATATTCTTGTAATATAACAATGTATATAATATTAAACAAACGAAAACGTTGCTACTGATTTTTTTCGGATATCTTTATAAAAAATTAAAGTGTTTAAGTATTTGCATGTAGATTTTCTATGTGAATTACTCTACATTCAATACTCAATTAAAATTTAATTCGCTTTATGATGATCTATTATTTTAATCATTCTTTGCAATTATTCCTCATTTTAATTACTGATCTTCAAATCAGTTAGATAAGGCGTTCTAGATAATTGTAATGTGTAATCATCAATCTTAAACCGAAATCAACAACATAACCAATGCAAAACTTATATTTATCGTATTTTTCCGATAGTTTTTTGTCTCTTCATTGTAGCAAAATGGCATAGGACACAATTTTAACAGGACTGTAGTTATAAAGATATCCGATATAATTTATAATAAGTTATTGCATATTGTAAATGCCGCAAACTTAATTCACAATATTAATATTTATCATACATTAACATGAATTGAATGAATGTAAAAATTATTATTGCTTAAACAATAAACGTTTGAAAATCATTTTTAAGGTTTTTTAAACAATTTTGCTTTCACTGGTGCAAACAGACTTATACGTAGTCGGATAACATAAAACATATGCGAGGCAGCATTGAACGATTGCATAATATCGAGATCAGTGCCAACTTGGATCCTTATATGGTTGTAATCCTTCTACCCAATTGGGTTAAATAGGTTTCGCTTTGAAAGTAATAAATACGAAAACTTTTTCATCGGGGTCATCTGAAATTCAAATACATTTTTTTCTCGTTGTTATGACATTGAAATTGATGAACCATATGTAGTAATTCAATCAAGCGTTATGTTGTGCAATATAACCATGTATTGACAGGTATAGAATTGATTAACGTTAACTAGTTTACTTTTTAGGGACTAATTATGACAAAACTGATTAAAGCTAATAATTGGCACATGTTATAAAAAGATCACCTCATAAAAATCTCTTTAATATAAAAAAATTTCCCAATTACACGTAATTGCAAAAAAATTGGAGCATTTGCTAATATTGAAAAAATATAAATAAAATAAATATTACGTAGTGTTTAGTAATTTATATATATATATATATATATATATATATATATATATATATATATATATATAGATATATATATATATATATATATATATATATATATATATATATATATAATAAAGTCTCTTTTTACCAACTATGGGTTTATCTCGACTGGGCCTAAAGTTTAACGTGGGCTCCGAACCACGGTCCTCAGCATTAAGCCTAGCGACTGGCGAATGACCAAATTCAGAAATCATCCCAGAAGACATCCGGTCTTACCCAGCCTGGTTACTGGCGTGACTGGGATAATTTTCCTTGTCGGATTTTACACTCTTGCCTAGAACATTTACAAATATTAAACAATTACAAATATAAATTTACATTAAAAATTACTCACATTACTCACACAACACACCACAACATCTCCGGATTTGACGCATGCACATTCTCTATAATACCTTCCCTTTCGAAGGATACATTACTCACACAACACACCACAACATCTCCGGATTTGACGCATGCACATTCTCTATAATACCTTCCCATTCTTTTCGTGTCGTTCGGTATGGTCGATCAGATCAGAATAACAACAAAAACTAAAATATTTAGATTTTGTGTTATTAATAATTCGAATACTAATAATAATTAAATTATTGTGTTATTCTTGGTGTGAAGTGCAGAATGTAAGGTTAAATTTTTAAAAGTTATAAAATCCAAACAGCATCAATTTTATTTATAGTGGAAATTTTAGCTGCCAAATTTATAACACAAATCCATTACATGATAACAAGAACAGAGAAGAAATTGATTCGCTAGGATATAAGAACAGTACACAACAGAAAAGAACAAATGTAGACCTGGATCAAATAGACAAAATATAAAACTATCAACGACACCCTAATGATCTAATGACAAGGAAAATATAATGCATTATTATATAAGGGTATAAGTAAATAAATTATTGTTTTATAAATATAATGATGTATTTACTGAGATGTCTTTCAACTTTAAAATACGATCATCCATTTGTTTTAGGCTAGTAAAGGCACAATATGTTAATCGAAAGCTCGAGGTAGTAAATTCATTAATGGGGTTGGTGCATCAAGAATAGTAGCGATAATATTTGGAGATTTTTAGTAAAATTTGTTTGTGTATTTTTATTTATGAAAAATAATGATAATGTGTAATATGATGTTTTTATAAAAACAGAATAATGGACATATATTAATTATATTTTTATTATTTCATTTCATTCAATATTTTTTTTAAATAAAATGTTTTACTTCCAAAATTTTACCATTTTTATTTACTTCGATACTTTACTTATTACTTTATTACTTTACTCGAATTATTCTAAATGGAGCCAATATGCGCATGCACCAAATGGGGAGATGTTGCGGAGTAACGTATCCTGTTTTTTTCCCATTAATTTTGTTGTGACCGAAGCAAATCTGAATTTGGCGTAAGTGATCGTCACGCTCACAAATAAATATCTTATATGTTAACTGATGAAATTAACGAATTGCAAAATAGTTTATTATTTTTTGCAGCTCTAGACTTTAGGGGTGAACGTATTAGTAAGGCTCTCAATTTGGGCTCGCAATCTCCAGTTGACTAGATAGACGTTTTACAAATTAAATCAGGCTTTTCGAATGTTTTTAAATGCATGATTAAGATGATGTGAGTAATATTCCTGAAATCTACATTTGAGAACACTCAGATATTTATCATCTTTTACTTCTTAAGATCCTGCTCATTTCGATAGGGTATCTTTTTCTTGATTAATGCAATGTTTCTTAAAGCACGGAATATTATACAATTTTCAAAACATTTTATTATCACCGAATGTAGCCCAAACTACCCGTAAAAACAATTTATGTTAAAAAAAAACTTAGAACTTACCTACTGATAGCAATATAATCTACCACATCACTCAATACGCGACCTTTAACTTTCTTAAACCTCACCCTCAAATGTCACGTGCATAATATTCTTATCAATCAGGTATCTGGTTGAAAAATTAAAGTGGTTTAAATGGAACAACTTGCTTTAACATGCTTTATTAAAAAAGGTTGGAGTCAAATTATGAATGGAAAGAAAAAACAAATCGTTCTAAAAAAATTACAAAACAAGAGTAGAACTGAATATACCACTCTTGAAGAAAGAATATACATCATGTTAATTGAATTTGGCCTGAGATTGTTATTTTACTAGAAACAATTACTTTACTTTATTCTTTTTATATTTAAAGGGCATTTATAAATAAAAATTAAATTAAATATATGTTAATCAAAATATTTTGATATAGTATATGAAAAATTCTGGAAATTTAGCGATACCGTTTCAAAAATACGTCGTCTTCAGTTTTTCGAAACTCTGTGCCAGCTAAACCATACTGCTTCGATCTAAGCATATGGTACTCAAAATGCGCTATGCCTGTTCAGTACACTGTATCCTTTACAACTTTTGCAACGTGTGGCCGAGTATTATCATGCAAGCAGATAACTGCGCTGGTTTTTTCTATGATTAGCGTCTGTATGCACTAAATAAATCAATAAAACTAATTAGAAAACAGTTATTTTATGAAAAGAAACCAAAACCATCCAAATTGACTGTTAGGTTAGGTTGTTTACATATCTTCACTTTTTCCCCAATAGATAACGTTGAACAATGAGTAAACCTAATTAAACCTGATCATGTCCTAAACTTTTCTATAAATTTTATATATTTTTAGTATTCTCTTATATTGCAATAACAATAATTTAACACAAATGATGTAGAGTTAGGCAACCAACATTTTTTTACAAGCCGAAATATCAAATTTCGAATTAGATCTAATAAGTATAGTTTTATTACTATTCTAAAAATAACATTGTCCGTCTGATCAACTAATTGAATTTAAAAAAGATTTTTCTTAGACAATGCCCACGTACGACCAATGCAATAGTGCGAAAACTGGTCACCAGTATGAGAATCGCATAAAACCGGCCATAAATCAGACGTAAATGGCAAATATAGTGATTAGAGGAAATAGAGACTAATGTCATTTTAATAAATCCACAGGACGGTGGATGGTGTGACATCATGACGCTAGAGTTTTTAGCACGTGGGAGTTTATGACAATAGATTTTGATCTAAGGTCAGACGGTAATTGGTAACGACAGTATTAAACAATTATCGGCTTACTTTAATATAACGTAAACTAAATCTAAACCTTAGTTATTTGAGGTAGAGATATCAGATACGTTAAGCACTACGTTTTAAAAAGTTGTGTGCTTAATAAATGACATTTATGTTAACAGAGGTTATATCTACTTTTGTACGCCATATAGTAATTTTTACTTAATATTGCCTTTAAAGTCCAGATCTAATATTTCAAACCCAAACTTAATTAGCATTTGATGGATGTATTAACACTAGTGCACTCCACATAAATTATAATCCAAACTAGTTCAAACCATAACAAACTAATTCAAAGGTTTTTTGTCTAATCATCCTCCGGATAGGTCTGCTGTCGCCGAAATGAAGACATCCATCTTTTTGAATGTCTTCATCTCTAATATACAATGTGGCGTTAACAATGCTGCGAAAAATTTTTTTTTCATAAGTTATCCAAATTATCTATATATCAAAGTTAATTTAAATAATAATAATACGTTGTATTGTGGATAATTTTGATTGTCATTCAAATCACTTTTTAACAACTTAAAAGCCAATGCCATAATTTTGGACGAGGTCAAAAATATATGGACTACATGAAATATATTATGCACGGAAAAAACTTCATTTCTATAGAAGCGTCGATAGACTTCTGATTATTATATCATAAGCAGAATCGATAATTTGAAAATTCATTGAGGCAAGTAAATTAAATTATATCCAAGAAGATTATATTGAATAATAAAATGTATTTTTAGCCACTTTCAATATATATGTGAAGCCATACAATCGTGTTTTCCCCAGAAATTGTTCGAAAAATGTTTTATCAATCAACAATCTCGTATATTTCTGTTAAGTAATTTCTGCTGAAAACCCTTGCAATACACTATCATTTCCAACGTTCTTTTATTTTACTATTGCTCATCAGATGAATCATTTTATTATCATCAAATAATAATATTGTTCAAATAAATACAGAGATATATTATAAAAACCCCTGATTTTATAAAATACATTTCTGGTGATGAAAAATTATAAATCATCAAATGGTGTCAGATCAGAGATGTATTCAGGATATGAAACAGTTTCTCAGCAATCTACAGTTATTTCTGAATTATAAAATATTTTCGAACTCTTTAACCATATTTTAACTAATTTGAACCTATAGGTGCTACTGACAACACGAAGCATTTCATTATCTTAAAACATCTTATACTCGTATTAGTACAAATTACACCTATATCGATTGGCGATATTCAACTTTATACTGTAATTCACTAGCTTACATATCTGAAAGCATAATCAATGAAATCATTTATTCACGATATAGACCAAACTTAATACCCACGGATTATTCTATCTATATAAAATTTAAAAAATAACTTGGTAATAACATTTTATTTGCTAGCAATGATTTGATGGAGTTTGATTCTGTTAACATTATTATTTTATATAAGTATTAATAATATAAATTTATAATAAAATTAGAATAACTCATACCGTAGTTACAAAGCAAATAAAAATGTAAAATAAAAAGTTGTTCAATTGTAACAATTTTTTGTTTGTTTTCAGATAATTAAGTGTGACGATGTCGTCTGAATTCACGGACGTAGCTAGGATCCAGGACGAAGAGGTATTACGAAGAATGGTAAATTAACACTGGCACTAATTCCTTTCAGCTTTGCACTTATATCGATTTAACTGTATACAAACATTTATTAATATAATAGTAACTAACTTCTACATTTTAATAGAATTTTCATTGATTTTTAAAGACAAGTTACATTTAGAATGCTTTATCTCAATTAAAGTCTCAAGAATGAAAAAAAATATGCGTTTAAAAAGTGAAGCTAATAATAGACTAAATAATGTTACACAACGCGAACATAGCTTAATATAATTAATGATACCAGTTCGTACTAAAATAATCAATCATAATTTGAACCATAGTTTGAAAAATCAGGTTTGACGACGGCTTTTATTTTAAAATACGACTTATAATTCCATTTCTTCTCAAAATAAATCGTTTGTTAAGAAGTGATCAATTTTTTCATCTAGTTCCCTCGCTAAAATTCCAATTTATTTTTGGTCTACTAATCGATTAATTTTGATTGATAACTCAGGTGTGCAAAAATTGCCAGTTTGGGTAACTATATTATACCATTAATAAATTAGAATGAAAGAGAGCAGGCTTGAAAAATATTAATTTATTTACAAACTATGAACAATGCATATTTTTCAATTTAATATACGTTTTACTAGCACACACTAAGACTTTTTCTTCTTCCCAGTGAGGTATCTTTTGTACATTTTCGCGTGTAGGAAGAATCCAGGAGATCTCCCTTTAATGTTCGTCGTTCACTTTTTCTTCTTCTGAATTTTTCGGAGAGTATTCGAGCTGGTAATGAAGAAAATGTACTTTTAGACCCATTAGGCAACCTAAAGCTTGAAATGTGATTTTTTTTTGAATTTCCTCGTAAAACAAAAAAATCAATCGATCCTCCTTTTTGAGTATCCGACATGGTCGTTACGAATGGTGATGAGTGGGTGAATCATAAGCCGTCTAATGTCTGGTCCGACTAAAATACCTTCCTTCACCTTTGCTTCCGAGAGACCTAGAAATTTTGAAACTGATATATCATATTTCAAGCAATCCCCATCTTTGGGAAGTGATTTTACAAATTGATTCATCAATGCCAACTTTATGTCCAACGGTGGTAAAAGAATTTTTCACCAACTTAAAGCTCCCTCGGCGACCTATTCTTTGGGTCCAGTGAGTTGCTCAGTTTATGCTACCCCATAGACATAAAAAGCAAGGAAAATTAGTAAATGCACATGCAGAGAAAGCCAACCCAAAAAGCAACATGCACAAAAATTTAAAATCGCCACACACCAACTATGGTCTTCATATTTTAATTTACGAAAAACTTCTTCTGTTTTCGTACTCTTTTCTAGCGATATGTTTTATTATATTGCCTTTATATATTTGTAAACTATTTTGATTTAGGTCGTACAAATTTGACATCGTCGACCTCACTGATACATTTATTGGTCCAAAAAAAACACTGAATGTGATTCTTCGTTCCATCTTAACACGTAAAATTTCACAGCTAGATATTTCACTGTCTTAGTGGAAAGGAAATTAAGTTTAAATCCCCCAAATAACGACTGCAAAAAACACAACATATTACCGTAACTATTATCTATTTCACGTAATCATTCCACAACTTATACCACAACAATACAACAGTTTTGTATATTTATGTACCCTCCAAAATGAAAGTAAACTTTGCCCGCAAAGTGTATAATTAAGGACGATGAAACAAAACTCTCCATTTTTTACGGCAGAGGATTGACTTTAATATATTAATCAATATCCTGTCTAATTAATATCAAAATAACATGCACTTTAAATATAAATCAACAGATGGCCCACTTTCTTTTAATATAGAAAATTTTATTAATTTCTACGAATCACTGATTCAGTATTACTATATTCTTAATTTGAAATATGAATTTAAATGCTGCTGCATTTGTCACTGCTTTTCTTTCTGCTTAAATATTCTACAATACTATTTCTACAGAACTGTATTGAATGAATATTAATACATTTTATTTTTAACAATTACTTGGACAGTTGCAATAACGGAAACAATTACTTTTTCAACTAAACTATGCATAATTACTAACGGATAAAGCAACAATTTCTATCAGGTAAGCAAACTAAGGTAAGAATAGCTTCGACATTGTCTGATTCAAGTTATAATATCAACACATTAATCGAATCCTCAATGAATTAATTTTAAAAAATATAACATATCTGTTTTCTACATTTTAAATATATTTTAAACCTTCCTATTAATTTAATGTTATTTGATTTTAGTGGCAGGAAACCGATGATTTCGGGCGAAAAAAGGAGATCCGGGCCCATATGTATAAAGTACGTGAAAATCGACTGAAAGAGTTCTATAATACCGGAGAAGTTAGTAGCGAAATACAGAAAACTACTACCACGACAACGAGATCCTCCTCTGATACTTCATCAAAAGCTAATATGTCAACTACCTATGCTGACGATTTAGCTGACCAGACCTATGTAAAACTAAAGAGCAAAGAAGTCAGGGACTCTGAAAGTCCCATTCGTGATAATTACAACAAATCAATCGGTGAGAACAATACTTTATAGTTTTTTACATAAAACATCTCATTCATACGCTAGATAAACGTCAAGATCAAGGTTGGACTGTAACATCAAGCAATCAGCGCAGCGATGACGGTAAGACATTCAGCACTACCCATTCCGCCACTAGATCTGGTACAGAGAACATCAATGGAGGTAAATTGGACTACTCAGCTAAATTAGAAGAAAAATCGTCGGTCTTCCAAGATGGCGATGATAAAAACTTCACCAAAGCCGTCGGTTCGTCATCATCGTCCGTGATACGCCAAGAAGCGACAGGTGGTGACGAAAACTCCGCTTTTAAGTCATCAACCACCAAGACATCCTCTTCTTCAAAATATGTATCGGAAAGTAGGAATACGAATACCACAGAAGATATCAGAGCCTTGCCTTCGACAAATGTGGTTGTTACCAATGAAAAAGTGCCATATGTAATTAACGAAGATAATATTAGGTCGATAACGGAGAAAACATTTACAACTGATGCTCCAAGTGATTTGAAGAAACATCCAAATTATATTGAAGGCAAAACAAAGGTAAGAAAAACATGTATTTCTCCTAAAAAATTGGGATTCGACATAATATTATTTATTTCTTTTGATCTTCGCAACTCCGAAATAACCTAATGATCTTGTCTAAAGTAACAAGCAATGTTCTCATGAATTGCAAATATAAACAAACCTTTAAAGTCCCTATACAAAAATGTGGAGATAGAACTCTCAATAAAACTGCAAAAAATTTTCTTTAACTAATCTTTTATATGTAAAAATAAATTGCTGTTCGTTAATCTCGCTAAAACTATAGAACGACTATTCCGATGTGCAAGTCCAGGGAAGGGTTAGAAAGAAAATATGAAATAATTGCGAACGAAATAGTAAAAATAATAATTTTCTTTCCCCAGCGTGTCAGTGTTACTGTCACAAAAGTTCAACATAATTATGGATGCTTTCGGAAATATATTTTGTGACTAAACTTATTTCTCATCACTAACCATATAATACTTCACCACGATTTCTATCTACAAAATTGTGAATATTTTTTGATAGGTACATCAATTTGATAACATGAAAATCATGTAAAAATAATGACATCATCATCATATATGTCAAATTTGAAACAACAATGTGCCATAGAGTAATATATAGAGTGTTAATACATATAATTACATTTTATTAGGAAGGCATTTCATAGGTTAAGAATTTCATACGCATCGCGTGACTAAGCCCTGACGTCACATCCATTTACCAATTAAATTTGAAATAAAACCCAAATATAATTTCTCAAAAAAAATTATTAAAATAAAATTCTGTATAGGGTATATGTAATGTATATAAACAAAAAAATAAAATGTAAATATATAAATAAAAAATAACTAATTAAAATTGTGCAATTAAAAAATAATTAAATGTAGAAATAAAAACAATCTGCAACCTAAATGAGAACACAACATACCAAACCTGCCAAATATAATCAAAATTGTTTATAGCGCCTTTTCCCTTTTTCATGTAAGTGTTATCAATTTAAATAACATATATTAAAACTCCTATCTTTTTGTTCCTTATAGTGAAAACTTGCTACACAACAATGTACAACAACAACACAAAAATGTACTGAGGCAAGTTACAATGCTAAAATGTTAATTTTTACAATGTTATTGGGAAAATTGTGGAACTGATATTAAAACTGCTTAATCGTATAATATACCTCAGAATGGAGAAAACATACTAAAAAATAATACTTTACCAACAACATAGAACACCAGCAAAAAATTAAAATGTCTGATAAAAGAACTTATAAGAAGTATGATCATATATATATCAAAATTACTGCTGTACTCTTATTATGGCAAAATCGAGACAGAGCCGAGCAGAGTTAAAAGAGACAGCTTAAAGATATATTATCAATATAATAAAACAATCATGAGATATTATCTTGTCTTTAAAATCAGTCTAAGTTGTTGGTCTACGAATTGTATTATTTTATTTTGTATTAACGTATTTTTTAAACATACTTGTTGAAGAATTAATTTTTCTAAATCTAAGCGTAAACCCAGACCTTAGTTAAGTAGCCTTAAGCCAAAATATTAATTATAAATATCTTAATCAACGTATAACCACAGTAACTAAAATACAACAAAATTTGGATATATATATATATATATATATATATATATATATATATATATATATATATATATATATATATATATATATATATACCAGAAAAAACCATAGAAACAAACAATAACGCTATAAAAATGGGCCGATCAAATGCCTTTGTGGGGCAATTCCAGCGAACCAATCAAAAAAGTGATTTAAGTACCCGCATTGGTGGGACCACGCAAAACATTTCCTCGATTTGGTCTACTTCAAGTTAAACCTCTATATAACACTTTATGTTATGTGCTAACAGTAATTTCGAATCGTAGTCTAATTCCAGTCGAGAAAAGTTTTATCAAGTATAAAGTTGAAACATGTGGTGACTGTATATGGTAAAGGTATGCTTTATGAATGTATTTTGCATTTGATATTATTTACTCACTAACTAGTGACTAAATAATTAACTGCTAACTGCATTGATGACCACCAAGATACAAATTATTATAGTCATATGGATATTAAATAGGCTAAGAGGGCGTCAACATTCAAATTTTTATCAGAAATAAGTTAACAAAATCTTAAACGATACAAGACAAATGTATCACTTACTTTGCCGTACACATAGATGTAGGCGAAACGAAGTTCACCAGGTCAAGAAGTTATCTATATTTATTATTATTTATAGATTATTAATTCACACAATATATTCATATAAACTACTGCACAAACAATAATATAAAATAACTTTATTATTTTCAGATAACGCAAGAAACCAAAACATTAGCCGATGGTACTGTCGTAACTACAACACATTACGTCACTAAGGACGGTAACTCGACATCAACAGCTACCCACAAAAAATACAGTAACATTGGGTCTACAAAAACAGAGCGTCGATCATCTTCAAGCACCGCACAAACTCACACTAGAAACAGTGTTATAAACGACACCAAAAGGTCTACAACACGCGACGATCGAAGACCAGTTGAATATATTATTGAACCAGGAAAAACTGTTGACATAAAAGTAAAAACGGTAAAGGAGTATGGAGACCATACCGATAACACAGATGTAAATGAGCGATACTCTAATCAACATACTACTAAAATTATACGCGAAAGTATCCAAACTCGAAAAAATGACACCAATCTTCAGGATACTAGAAAAGTTGATAATAAAACAATTGATATCATCACTGTCCCCGCAGATTCCACCACTACAACAATTAAGACAACAAGAACTATAATTACTGAAGAAATTCCCCGTGAACAAACCGATGTTACCTATCATACCACTAAAACTCATCAAATTAATCAGAAAAAAGATATCGTAGATAGGAAAAAGGTTGTGAACGATGAATTCATCACAACTGAGCGACAACAAGAAATCAATACCAGGGATATAACTGAGACAAAAAATAATTTTAACGACCAACCTCAAAGAAAGCCTCATCCAATGCAAGAACCTTGCCAATCTTCTGTGCAACCCAAAAGCTCTCAGGATATTCCATATGAACAACCCCAGAGAAAATCTCAACCAAACCAGGAACCTTACGAAGTTCCTCTGCAACCTAAGAGCACTCAAGGAACTCCCTATGGACAACCTCAGAGAGTAACCCAACCAATCGAAGAACCTTGTCATACTCCTGTGCAACCTCAAGGTTCTCCGAAAACTCCATATGAACAACCTCAAGAAAAACAACAGCCAAACCAGGAACCTTACCAAGTTCCTGTTCAACGTAAAATCCCAAACGATGTTCCATATGAACAGCCGGAAAGACGTCAACCAATAAAACCGGGAAAATCAGAGATTGAAAAACCGCAACCCACAGAGGGTCAGTACGAAACAACATATCGTACTGAGTATACCAGCAAAAGAATCTCGGTTGATGTTAGCCCCACCCATGATGCATTTGCACGATCTCTAAGATCAGTGACACCAGAACGAAATACCAGAAGTGGAAGAAATACGCCCAGAACTGGAAGTAACACATCTTTGAGAAGCAGTCCTGAAAAAATGAGATTCCCTTCAAGGTAAGTCAACAGAAACAGGCTTTGAAGAGATTTGATATCTCAAATAATTATTAAGATTATAAAAATGTAATAACCAAACAAAACAAATGATTCTTTATTAAATAGTATTTCTTATCTGCTCCTGCAGCTATTTATAAAATTAATTTAATATAGTTGAGAAATACTTAAAATAAGATTTCAAAACAGGCGTGAATCTTTATTAATTCAATGAAAATAAAGTATGAAGTAAAGAAAGTTGAACAAAATTGCAACCCAATATACAAATACATAAAAGAGCTGATCCTTTTTTAACTGTAATTAAAACCAAAGATAGTGTTGCAGCCAAAACACAATCACTAAATGCAACTGTGTAAATAAATCTTCTGAATAATTATATCTATTATTCTTTACTCAATAATAATAGATCATCAGTCTTATCTGGAATTGTAAATATGAAATTATAATATTTTAATTTAAATTGAATTTGACAAAGATGGTATATCAACTGTGGTATTAAATCATTAATTTTTACCCGGAAGTAAATCATGGAATTTTTCTGTAATAAGATGTTACTCTTGAAGAGTCTTACTAAAATCATGTGTCATCTTCACGTTTTATATCTTCTAGTTTTCGTTATACTAAGATATATGTCGAAGTAATTAATTTAATTTTGTTGTAGAACTTCTCCAGATCGTGGTCGATCTACCAGCCCTAAAAAACCTAACGATAAATGTTCCAGTACGGAAACAATAACGTATAAAACCACAAAAACGTCGAAATATTCTCCTGAAGGAAAACATCCAACTGGTAGAAAACCCACTAATGACAGTACGAAAAAACCAAAAACCACCGAGCATTATAGTACTGATACAATTACTAGGCGGTCTCGAACTGAAACCACCACGACAGATAGTACCGACACAAATACTTTGACAAGAAGCAAGAATAAGCCTAGAAGTCCATCTCCGACTTCAACGACGACAAGTGATTTCGAGTACGTCCGCAATGATACGGACGATTCAATTTCGATTACCACTACAACTAGCACCACAAACAAGAAAATCACAGACACCGCACGTCCTGACAGTTTGGATATAACAAGAAAAACTAAAAAGGTCACTGACAGATCACCTACCTCCCCATTAACCGATTTGAAAAAATCCCCCACTAAACAGTCCACGCCTACATCAGAAAAACCTAAAACCACTCGAACAGATACGTATGAGGAAAGAGTTAAGGAAATTTTAGGTTTAAAGCAAGACAAACAAGAAATTCGCCGATCAAGTTTAGAGCGAAACTCATTGAAAAAGACATCAGTGAAAGAGGTGTCTACTAGAACCTATAGCGATGATGTAGTTAACAGATTGTACGTGACCAAAACTCCCTCTACGCCCAAACTAACAGATAAAAAGAGTCCAGAAAGAAAATCACCAGAAAAATACCCGGATTCTATCCAAACAAAAAAGACTTCTTCACAGATCAGAAAGTCCCCTCAGAAAGAACCACTAGAACAATCCCCGGAACGGAAATCCCCTAGAAAATCCGGACCAGCTGTCAGTGAATTTCCATCTCAAGTCAGACGGTCTCCTGAACGAGAACCTCTGGAGCCTTATCCAGAAAAAAGATCCCCTACTAAATCAGGACCATCTGTAGGCGAATTCCCATCCCAGATCAGAAAATCTCCTCAGAGGGAACCATTAGAGCCATATCCAGAAAAAAAATCTCCAACAAAATCCAGTCCAACTGTCAGTGAATTTCCTTCACAAGTCAGAAGGTCCCCTGAACGAGAACCTTTGGAACCTTATCCAGAAAAAATATCTCCAACAAAATCCAAACCAACTGTCAGTGAATTTCCTTCACAAGTCAGAAGGTCCCCTGAACGAGAACCTGTTGAACCTTATCCGAATAAAAGATCTCCAACAAAATGTGGACCAACAGCCAACGAATTTCCATCACAATTCAGAAAGTCCCCTGAAAAGGAGCCTCTGGAACCTTATCCAGGAAAGAAATCCCCTACTAAGTCAGGACCATCTGTTAACGAATTCCCATCTCAAATAAGAAAATCGCCTCAGAGGGAACCATTAGAGCCATACCCAGAAAAAAAATCTCCAACAAAATCCGGACCAACTGTCAGCGAATTTCCATCACAAGTGAGAAGGTCCCCTGAGCGAGAACCTCTGGAGCCTTATCCAGAAAAGAAATCCCCTACTAAGTCAGGACCATCTATTAACGAATTCCCATCTCAAATCAGAAAATCCCCTCAGAGGGAACCATTAGAGCCATACCCAGAAAAAAAATCTCCAACAAAATCCGGACCAACTGTCAGCGAATTTCCATCACAAGTGAGAAGGTCCCCTGAGCGAGAGCCTCTGGAGCCTTATCCAGAAAAGAAATCCCCTACTAAATTAGGGCCATCTGTTAACGAATACCCATCTCAAATCAGAAAATCTCCTCAGAGAGAACCATTAGAGCCGTATCCAGAAAAAAAATCTCCAACAAAATTCGGACCAACTGTCAACGAATTTCCATCACAAGTCAGAAGGTCCCCTGAACGAGAACCTCTGGAAATTTATCCAGAAAAAAAATCTCCTACAAAAAGTGCGCCAACAGTGAGCGAATTTCCATCACAAGTTAGAAAGTCCCCTGAAAGAGAGCCTCTGGAGCCTTATCCAGAAAAGAAATCTCCTACTAAATCAGGACCATCTCTTAATGAATTTCCATCTCAAATCAGAAAATCTCCTCAGAGGGAACCATTAGAGCCATATCCGGAAAAAAAATCTCCAACAAAATCCAGACCAACTGTCAGTGAATTTCCTTCACAAGTCAGAAGGTCCACTGAACGAGAACCTCTGGAGACTTATCCGGATAAAAAATCTGCAACAAAATGTGGACCAACAGTGAGCGAATTTCCATCACAAGTCAGAAGGTCCCCTGAAAGGGAGCCAATAGAGCCTTATCCAGAAAAAGGAGCCCCTACTAAATCAGGACCATCTGTAAACGAATTCCCATCTCAAATCAGAAAATCTCCTCAGAGAGAACCACTAGAGCCATATCCAGAAAACAAATCTCCAAAAAGAGCCGGATCAACTGTCAGCGAATTTCCATCACAAGTTAGAAGTTCCCCAGAAAGAGAACCTTTGGAGCCTTACCCAGACAGAAAAAGTCCTGAAAAATATAAACCGGGCATTGACGAATTCCCATCTCAGACCAAAAGGTCTCATGAGAAAGAACCTCTGGAACCTTATCCAGAAAGAAAATCCCCTACTAAATCTAAGCCCAGTGTAGATGAATTCCCATCTCAAATTAGAAGATCTCCTGAAAAGGAACCTCTGGAGCCTTATCCAGAAAGAAAATCTCCCACTAAATATAAGCCAAGTGTTAACGAATTCCCATCGCAAATCAGAAAATCCCCTGAAAGAGAACCACTAGAGCCATATCCTGAAAAGAAATCTCCTAAAAAATCTGCACCAACGGTCGATGAGTTTCCATCTCAAATTAAAAGATCCCCTGAAAGAGAACCACTAGAGCCATATCCTGAGAAAAAATCCCCTACAAAATCTGGACCGAAGGTGAGCGAGTTTCCCTCACAATCTAGAAAATTACCAGAAAAAGAACCATTAGATAAATACCCAGGCAAGAAATCTCCAGTAAAGTCTGGGCCAAATGTATCAGAATATCCATCACAGGTTAGGAAAACTCCACAGAAAAAAACTGTGGAACCTTACCCTGAAAAGAAAACTCCAACAAAATCTATACCCTCTTCAATTGTAGAATATTCAAAGCAGGTTAAAAGAGTTCCTGAAAAACAACCATTGGAAACTTACCTAGAAAAGAAATCTCCAGTAAAATCACGTCCTGGTGTTAGTGAATACCCATCACAAGTGAAAAAGGCTCCTCGAAGGGAACCAGTTGAAACAAATCCTGAAAGAAAAACTTCAAGTAAATACGATAGAACTGTCATAGATATATCATCCCAAGAATATATCAAAAATAAAAAAATTACACAAAAAGTTCAACCTATCCCAGGGAAAAAGCAACCTAAATCACCTAAAAAAATTAAAAAGGAAAAAACGACATCAGATGATGAGACCTCAGAGGATGAGCAAGAACAAATTGAGGAGATCTCCGAAATTACTGAAAATTATGACGAGGATTATCAAAGAAGAACAACAGATGAAATTTATAAACATGATCAGATTATAACTACTGACAAAAAGAGATCTACTAAAGAAATATTGGAGATTGAAAGAAATATAAATGATAAATCAAGAAAACCCAGTAGTAAAATTCCTGAAGGAAAACGAGCTACAAAACCACGAGATGTGCCTTCAACTGATGATGAAATTTATGAAACTATTACAGAAAAGCATCTTAATATGATCGAAACACGAAAACCAGTAGAAGAGCCTGTGGCTGAACGGAAAATATTCAGTCAGTTATGTAGAGAAGACGAGATAACTAGAGTTGATAAGAAGAGAACTACACAAGAACTTCTGGAATCTGAAATCGTAGAACATACGAGAACCGTTCAACCCAAAGAGAGGAGTCCCACTAGGGCCTCTCCAGAAAGAATAGTAGGAAAGGATTTGTTTTCAGTTAAAATCGATAAGAAACCGATCAAAAAGTCTCAGAAACCCCGAACCAAATCGGAGAGCAGCACTTCGGATGAGGACGTCCACACTTTAGAGGAAAATGTAATAGTCGAAATTTCAGATATTAAAAATGAAAATATTAAAAAAGTTCAGAAAACTAACAAAAATGCCGCTAATACAGTTGAATCTAAAACTATTACTACTTTGAGAAAAGACAAAACGGCGCCAAAGGATAAAAAGCCCTCAACGAAAACTACCACAGAAATAATTAAGACGACAGTAACAAAAAAAGATTCTCCAATAGACAAACCGACAATGAGAAAACCCACCCAAACATCAGTTAAAAAAGTAACTGAAACTGTTTCAACGACAACCAAACTTGTCAAAAAACCAACGCCAAAAACGGTTTATTCGCCACAAGCGGTTAAAAAACAACCCGAAACTATTTACAGAGTAGAAAAAACCAAGTTCATTGGAGAATCCGAATATCAAGACCAATTTTCTAAAGTAAACAAGGTTAGAAAGGAACCAATAAGGAAAACCACCAAACCTGTCAAAACGACATTACATGACATCGAAAAAGAAAATTTGAGAGAAGACAAAACACTTCATATCAGAACAAACAGAGTAGATGATACAGTCACAAAGAAGAAAGTCACTAAAACTATTATGGTAAATGGGAATGTTCCTAAAACTAAGATCACCGAAGTACCAAGCAAATTAAGTACAAAGAAATCACCAATTTCATATAAAACAACGGAAACAAAACCTAAAACACCGACCACAACCAAATATTCAACTACAGTTCGAAAAACGGTAACAGATACAAGGACCACCAAACCGACTGTAACAACTACAATTACAGTCACTCCTAAAACTAAACCATCAACAAAAACGCCCCAATCCAAAACTCCCAGTAAGAAACCAAAACGCAAGCCCACGAATGGATATGCATCATCGGACACTGAAGATGACTCTCTAGTGGAGAGTGTAGAAGGTTCTTTCACTGAATTTAGACAAGATAAGAATGAGTTCTCTCGGACTACGGACGAGACCTTTACTAAAAGAATTCGAGAACAACTACCAAGAGAACATGTCATAACAACAAAAACTGTACTTATTAACAATGATGACATTACCGATCGCGAAATTATAGTAAATTTACAAAGATCGAAATCATCCAGGGAACCTACACCTGACAGGTTGTGCCCCAGACCCTTAACAAGTGATGAGGAAGAAGAGTCAAGTCCAGTTAGATATCCCGACGAAATTAGTGAACCTGATGATGGTAGTTTGAGAAGGAAACCGAAGAAATTGTCGGATATGCCTATTTTTGAATCTCCAGATACTCAGGAGTTCACAAGAATAACCGAGATAACGGACAACAGGAAAAAAATTACTGAGGTGGATAGAGTCGAAGAAACAGATGAAAGTTTGTTGAGTATCGACAAAAAAATCAACAAATTTATGGACACTGCTGATAAGCTTACGAAAGAACCAATTAAACCAAAACCAACATCTGCGGACAAAAGCAAAGTATTTAAAATATCCGATGATTTACTCGATCGATCAGACGAGTGTTTGCTAAGTGTGTCCGATAAAGTGAGCAAATTTATTACCACAGCTGAACAACTTACTTCGCAAAAACTTCCAGAGAAATCTAAAACTCCTAAAACCAATGTGAGTATCCAGAGAAAAGTGGAGGAATTTGAAACTTCGGTGGAGGAGGCCAACAAACCGAAAAAACCAACGGGTCGGGCACCTAAAGTTGAAAGGCCTGATCTTACCCAGATCGACGATGAACTAAAAGAAGATGAATGTTTACTGAGTGTATCTGACAAAGTCAGCAAATTTATTACCACAGCGGAACATTTAACTAATACAGTCTCCAAACCAATCAGCCTTTCAAAAATTGATATTAAGCCAAGACAAGATGAACCAAGGGAGGTAGATAGGCGCTCACCTAACAGGGATGTTCAGTATGAAAGGCAACAAACATACACAAGAAAATCTACATCTTTATCGCCAGAACGTGAAATGTCGCCTTCGCCAAGACAGAGAAGTCCTTTGTACACTCGTCCAAGTTTGATTCCTCGTCATACACCCGATCGAACAACGGGTATAACAGAAACCCAAATAACGGAGACTACTCACGTTATAGAGGACAAATCAGTGCCATCGCCTAGAAGATCACCAACCACAGATGATAACAAAACCATCTTAAGTACTACAAGTCGTCTAAGAAATACCGAAAGCATTAAGAAAGCAAAAGCATTGTTTGAAAATATTGCAAAAGATCAAACTAAACCTAAACAAAGAGATATACTGAGCAGACCATCTGTATTTGAGGGAAAAACAACAAAAAGAACCGATGAAACAAGAACCAGTGTTCAAACAGAAGATCGGGAAGAAATCAGTAGGAGATCATCTATCAAAAGTAATAGAATTCAAAATGGTAAGTTTGCTACATTCAACACTTTTCACTTTTATACTGTGTCAATAATATTAAAACCATAACTAGAACTTTTGAGTGATGCCTTTAAATATAACAATCACTCATACCTGGCATTCTACAAAATATTATTGTAAAAGGTTTTAATATTAGGGCTGATTTTGCTCTAGAGGTTTAGATATAAGTATACATAGAGGTGAATGTTACAGTATTTTCAGAACTACGAACAGATAATTTTGTTATCTATAGAGTGAGAAGTATTAGTACTTTTGAAAGAACTGGGACCTTCGTATCTCAGTTAATGCTCAACATTCCAAAACTGAAAATTCACTCATTAAATTGACTTCCATGTACACCACGGGTCCACCTAGAATAGTATATTTATATCTAAGTATTGTTTGTTTATTAATATGAATTGTCCAGCTTCAATAAGAATTTTTAATAAGAATTAGGAAATTGAGAGGCCATGATAATGTATTGATATTTTTACAAAGTTATTTTTAATTAGTTGGTTGAAGTACGGTATTAGTTAAACTGACATTTACTGTCCAACTGTTCACTAACTAACCATATGACGCACAATTCTTTTTGTAAAAAAAATGTCTCTATGATTTAAACATTCGGCTAATACGATCATCCTCTTCATCGTCATCTGACTACAAATCGTAATTAGTAACAGTGGTGAAATTTATCATATATTTATCTTAACTAGCCTGTATTCGGTCGAAATCCCATCTGCCCTTCTCGGCTTGTTTCTCCAAAAGTCCATCGAAGCCTTATTAACATCATTTCCATAAATGATAGTTCCATCGATAGTTGATAAGAGACTATTGTTAAATAAAAAAGATAAAATATATAATATTAGCTAATTCTCTCCATATTAATTTAAAAGTATATTAAAATGAATGTCTAGCTTGATGTTAAATTAATGAAAATATGTTTACCCAAAATTCAATTTGTTTTTAGATAAGGACTTGCGATCAGCTAAGCTTGTGGAAGAAATAACAAGAAGATCACAGTCCCCTCAAAAATCGCCAGAACGATCTATCGTCGATAACGACAGACATAGATCTCCAGAAAAAATAGAAATTACGAGATTCAGGCCAAGCTCCCCTGAAAAAATACCTGAAATTGTCACATATACTCCAAGGAGCCGTGAACCATCACCAGACGGCGATATTCCTCATTACATGAAACCCTTGGATAGAAGTTTAAGACCTAATAGCCCCCATCGCGACAGTATCACTCAACGTAATATTATACATACAATAACAGTTTATTTCATAGTGATCTTAACTTATGTTTTACAGTAAAAATTCAGCCACAAGATAGTACCGATTCTAAACCATCCAGATTCGGTGTAACTCTCAAAAGAACTGATTCAGATAAAGTTTCAAAAACAAACGATAGCTCTTCGATAGAGAGGAGGAGAATTAGCGTGGATAAGAAAATAACTGAAGAGGAGGTCGATGAAATATTTGACTTGGAGATTTTGGAAGAGTTGGTGAGCAAATCAAAATAATTAAATGTATATGTTTAGTTTTTTTAATATTTTTATTTATAGTTAGAGATCGTCGTCAGTTATGAAATAAGACGAAAAATTCGAACCCAAATTCGTCTAGTGAAAAGACTTATAACAGAAGGTACCCTGGAGACTTATATTTCAAAAAGAAGATCTGTCGTTCGAAGAGGTTCTAGTCCAGTAAAGTCTGTACGCCCAGACGAACCAAGAAGGTCAAGCCCTGAGAAATTATATGAGTATACTGATACAGTTGACAGGAGAAGATCTAGCGTCGAACATTCCGAATATCAGTCATCCTATTCGAAAAGTGAAAGAAGGTACTCTAGCGAATCAACAAATGTGATTAGAAAAAGTCCGAGTCCAGTACGTGATAGATCTAGTCCTCAACGACTAAGTCCCGAGAGGAAAGTTACCAAAACCGTGGACGTTAACCCTACAGGAAAAGTTACTACTACAAAAACTACAGAATCAATTCCCGGAGGTGTCAGAGTAACCACTACTACCACCACAGAAACAAAATCGTTTACTACTCTGAAAAAGACCGTTCCCGGTTCAAAGAAACCAGTTGAGGATAATCAACCAGAATGGGTAAAACAAAGAAACTTGAGGAACACAAAAGAAACAAACACCAAAAAAGTAACTTCTGGTACTAGCACAGTGACTAAGAAAACGAGTTCGAGAAGCAGCCCATCAAAAGAAGTTAAACCAACAGATATCATTACATCTAGTTATGGTGTAGGGCCAACAGATGAGAATGGTACTCCGTTATTTGGACTGAAAGCATTACGAGCCCAGAATAAAAATACTACCACTAAAGGTGAGTTTAAGATAGAATAGGTATACATTTTTTATTTCGCACGTTCGTATGTATCACGTTCGAACTTATCAGACAGCATTATGTCTCTTTTTAACCAGAATAAAATGAGAAGGAAAATATTGTCTGATTTTGAAATGAATTTACAAAGTGCTGCAGGCAATACATTCTTGATGACACATACACAAAAAAACTTTGAATAGACTATATATCATTTCTACACAAATTTCTATTACTTTCTTAGTTACACTTCAAAATTGAATATTGTGTTTCATTAAAACTATGAAGTTTAAAGTTAAAACTATTTATAGGTCTCTCCATCATTTTATTTTTTATCTTACTGTCATTCAATATTGTTAATTTTTGCTATCCTACGCTACACTACTACTATTGTTGTCAGTGATCGATATTGCAATAGTATATTGATACCTTTCGTTCCGTACATAGACTTTCTGATATTTGGCAAATTTCAAGCTACGTTATTTGTTTTTATCGTAAGTTATAACCAAAATAGTGTCTCATAAGAACACGAAAATAGACAGGTTTTATAACGTCATTTACCAGTTGTGCCGGAAAGTCATCACCTGTTTTCACAACAACAGATGTCGCTAACTAACAGAGAAACATCATTTTATTAAGATATTAAGCTTCAAAGCTATAGATGTTATATATACGAGAATAACACCGTCATAGATTTATACCTCTTTGAAAATGTCAAGTTTCGTGCATGAAAACGTGTATTATTTTTCGTATTTAATCAAAAGAAAAAAGACGCTGAACGTTTCCTAGTAGAAACTAATAGAAACCGCTCACCGTTTACTGGTAGAAACTTACAGTGAGCAAACCCTAACCTTAAAAACATGCGAGGCGTGGTATCGAAAACTCACAAGTGGCGACTTCGATGTGGAAGACAAAGAAAAAGTTTGATGATGCGAAACTGCCAGAGTTATTAGATGAAGACCCAACCCAAACTCAAAAGCAATTGGTAGAAACGTTAAATGTGGCCCAAGCGACCATTAGCGACTGATTACGAGCAATGGGGAAAATTTAAAAGATGGGTATGTAGGTGCCACATTAATTGACTGGCAGGCAAATGAAAAATCGAAATATTGCCTGTGAAATTCTACTTGAAAGATATGATAGGAAATCATTTCTGCATCGAATGGTGGCGGATGACGAGTAGATTTATTTCGGAGGCCCTAAGCACAAAAGTCATGGTTATCACCTAGCGAAGCCGGCCGATCGAATCCAAGACCAAGACGTTTAATCAGTTAATAAAGATTAATCAAGACAATTATCTGTATTTGGTGAGACCAGAGTAGCATAGTGTATTACAAAACAACAAGTGACCAATTTGAACCATACGTTGATTAGAGAACATCCAGAATGGAACCTAAGAACGCGTCTCATAAAACAAAACTGGTCAAATCAGACTTCAACAATCAACTGTTTACATCAATGGCTCGATGAATGGTTTTTCTCAATAGACAAATATGTTTTTGGGATGGCATCCATAATGTACCGGAAAGAAAGATAGGCACGATGTATTAATTATATACAGTCTATTCAAAGTTTTTTCATTAATGTGACGTCGAAAGATTACAATGTTGCCGCATCAACTCTGAGTTTTAGTTCAGTTTGGCTTTGACATACAAGGAAATTCTAATCTAAATAAAATAATTCAATAAAAATGTTAGTACATTTAATACATATATTATCGACTTAAAATTACAATTAAGAACACAGGTATGATAGTTTGTAGGTTAAATTTGTTTTTTTTACATTTAACTCTTTTCCACACCACCCATGAGATATTTGTAGAATTTCTAGTCGCGTTTTTTATGTAGTGGTATCGCCCTGGAGGCTTAATCCACCTAATTAACAATTGTATATCTGAGAAACGTATTTTACTTTCATTCAAGAGCATAATTACCTTATTACGTTTAGTTCTTGTTTCCTTCGATGGTGTGTTTACTTGTCAGGTCATCTTGTACACCATTCTTCATAAAAAATAATCACTGAATTCTGTCTAATGCATTTACCATATCTACAAAACAGTTAGCATTCATTCTCTCCTCATACGTTCTAACCTAATGCTCATGTTTAATTTTGAACAATTACAATCATATTTGTGCACACAAATCTTTCACGCCCTACACAATACCATTTTCCACAGTTATATTCAATTATGTGCATAGCTTTAGTTATTTCCACTCTCATCACTCTGTCTAAGGAATTTCCAGCATTCCAAAGCATTATCACATATCCTGAAAGTTTCCGTTAACCATTTTGAAATATTCAAGATACAGAAATTCAAATAGTTTATATTCCTTGGTCTTATTTTATGCCTTTAAAAATTTAATTATTTTTAAAGCAATGTCTGGAAGTTCCATTAAACCTCTCCGGGGGTTATCTTTACACCATTTAAACCATATGCCCTATAAGAGTGTATGAAAGGATATCTTACATCCCTCAAAAAGCTGCATGTCCCTAACTCTTTTATGTATACTTTCTAGACAGGCAATTTTCTATAAAATAATTTTACTAAATTATGTTTATATCGATAAAATAGTTTGTGTACTTACTGTTCTTATACATTTCGTATATTTTCAATACAACTGAAGGGACTTATATTATTTAATACCATCAATAATTACCTATCTAACGGAAATTATTGGCAAAAGGGGGCCTCCATTATCTCGATCCTTTTCGAAATATTTTATTAAAGCCGCAATCAATTTATAATCCTGACTATTTATTATTTTCGGCTTTTCGAAGTGATATCGTATATTACGGAGCGATTTAAAATTTTTCAAAATAATCAAAGCGCTGAAATAACGCTTGTCGGTTTTTAATATGTATTATTAATAACTAATACTTTGAATAATTTTAGGTACGTCTGATAACCGGCCGCCTTCCGTTTGTCATACGTATGCAAATTTCTTTAATGCAATAGTTTTAAGAGGTTTTTAACTCTTACCTATAAATTATTGTGGCTGTATAATTAACTGTAGTTTTCAGATATACTATGATGTTCCACTTGATATTATTTTTGTTCAATTATTTTATTTAGATTAGAATTTTCTTGTATGTCAAAGCCAAACTAAACTAAAACTCAGAGTTGATGTGGCAACATTGCAATATTTCGACGTCTCAAATATCCACGCCGCATTACTAAAAAAACTTTGAATAGACTGTATATGGCCAATACTTTGAATAAATACATTTTTCAATTTTCTTAAAAATAATGTATCTTTTTTATAAAAAACCGATAATAACTTTCCGGAACACTTGATATTTTTGACTCTAAGCTAATATTGCGTGTAGTTTCGGCATTAGTAATTTAAATAACTCTCTTTAATTTGTATTTTAGTAATATATATATTAAATATTATATTCTATCACATTTACAGTTCAAGGCACAGTAGTATCGAGCGAATATTATTCAGAAAACGGTCAGGAACCAGTTGGCCAGATAAGCGTAACGAAATACTCAACCGACCCAAGAGATCTGGAAGAAGAGGGCATGATCACTACCGATGGAGAGGTAACCAGCGTTACTACTACACAGAAATTTGGTTACAAAGACACGCCCTCTTTGAAAAATCTAACCGGCAGCAAAAAAACAAAGGTGAGAACGAGCCACTCATTTCCTCCATCCGTTATTTATTTATTTATTATGTGTAGGAAATTTGCGATAAAAACGAATCAACTACTACTAAAACAACTAAAGTAAACAGACGTGGATCTGTGAAGGCTATTTCGCAAAAGTTCATTGAAAACGCAGGTTAGTTAAAATTATTTTATATTGATTTCCATTCTATTGAAATTGCATTTTTAGTCGAAACATTGAAGAGTGAGAGGCAAACAACCTACCCAAAGGCAGGTTTGATTTTGCGCACCTCCAGCTTCAAAAGTACCGAAGACCCTCATAGTAGAGAGGGCTCACCAGGTATTTAAAATATAACACTATATGATCTAACTTTCTTTTTAACAATCAAAACTGTTTTATGCCTGAAATTGAGCTAATTAACTTAAAATTTATTAACTTACAATTCAATTAAAAAGAAGCAAATTTGAACGATTCCCTATATTATAATATAAAAATAAGATTTAAACTTGTTTTATTAAGATATTCTGGTTAATGTAATACCGTTGTGTGGAAATATAGTTGAGTATTTGATTCATATAATCTTAAAAATAAATTCATTAATAACAATTTACTTCTAAACATAATAAATTTTTCCTTAATCACTTAAATCAATATTTTTCAGTCATCCTCTTAAGATTCATTAAACATTTCTGGATTTCGAGAAAGAACTTCTTTTTATTTCTCTGTTTTAAATTAACAAAAACCTGAAAAGTCCACAAAAACTAAAATAAGCTGATAACTGTAATATTATACTATATAGTACTATTTTGCAAAAATAAAATAAAATCAGTCTTATTCTTTTTCAGCGTTTATTGAACTAAAATGCAGTTATTTATGCATATATTTTGTTTCTTATTTATCTCAAATCTCTTCCTGGATTAGTATATGATTCTAATATAAATTAATACAATTTTTTAATACACATACGAATATAATATAAGACAATTGTATGATAGTAATGAAAAAAAACTAATTGTTTTACATATCCTTTTGTCGCCTAGTGACTTTACACATGATATTATAATTAGTTGCAATGGTTTCTTTTTACATAATTCGTAATAGTCAACTCTAGATCATTCCCAAGAGATGGATATGTTTCACACTATTGATTCATCAACTCCTGAATGATTTTAATCCATGCATATGTTTTATGTGCGTTCAAGCTAACTTTATGTCCAATAATACTTTCACTTTGATATCTTCGAACTTTTTTCAAGTATAGGACAATTTTTATGATTGACATCAAAATAATCACTGTAACTAATTGAAAACAAACTCGATAGCTTTTAATACTTTTCATTAACGGATCTAGAGTATGATAGTATAGGTTTGAAGGAGTACATAGCCACGCTAAAAGTAGGTTTTATCAAATAAACACTACAAAATACTTGTAATGAAAAATTTCCTATAACCCAAACCCTTAGCCACGCCCTGGAAATGCCCCCATTATTTTTCATATATGTATCCAGACAATGAAATGAAAATTTTCTGTAGAATTACTCCGTGACATACAGGGGATGGTCAAAATAATACGAACTATGTTGTATTTATATGGTGTAGAGAAGCCATTTACTATTAAAATAGCTGCAGTTCTTCGCCGAATAGATTTGTGGAGTGTTTGAATAGTTTCCAATATAATGTTACCTCATTCTTGTACCAAAATATCTGCTAGTTGCTTTAGTGATGTTGAAGATGGAATTCTACAGTTCAGTCTGCTCTAAAACTCCTCTAATGCTCATCAAATCAAGGCAGCAAAGTTTAATAGCAATATGCTGGTCAAAGCAATATATCTTCATCATTAATGATATCGAGATATTAATTTGCAATAATTCGGCCAGTCATCTGAATGGAATCTTCCCCCATACTTGGCGAGAAAAATCAGGCAGTCCGGGTCAAATATTTTTTGGACTTCTTCACATTTGTAGGGACCCGTTTGTGGGAAATAATATAAACGATGATTCACTGAATCATACCACATTCTTGGAATCATCAAGTATTCATGTTTTTATGATCGTTTCACCACATCTTTCGCAGCTTGGCGTTGGCTTCCTTTATAAAGGGATTCTTAATTGCTGTCCTTCCATAAATGTTAGCTTTCTAGATCTTCCAACGTACAGTGGGAACAGTATTACTCAAGTAAGTCTTGAGTTCTGCTATTACTTAACATTTATTAATTAAACAATTCGGCTGTTTTTGTCACAAACGCTCTCGCTAACAGGCCACCAATGAGTTGCTCTCTTTCGCAACATAAGAGATCACAAATTTCAGTAATCATTTGTTTTAGCCGTCGCAGAACCAAACGTATAATAAATAGACTGAAATATAAGCTACAAGACTTAAACAAAGTATTGCTAACATTCAACAATATTACTATGTTACACAATATTTATGTTATTTTATCTATTTCTTGTATAAATCTTATATTCGAATTACTAAAACTTATTAAGACTAAACCTAGCCTTTCTTATCAATTATTCATCATTTTGCATAAATAATTAAAATAAAAAATATGAAAAGGTCTATTTTTATTATTATGTTATAAGTTTTATTGATATATTTTATTTCTACTAATAATAATTTTATAAATATTCTATATACTAAATAGCACGTAATTTGCATATGTGAATAAATATTCAGGCTTAAATAGAAAACTAGCATTAATAATATTGAGCTGTAAGCATTAACTCATTCGCTTATTGTAACCCAACGCCCTTCTTTAGTCGAAGCTAGAGAACAAACAACCACCACATCTAAAGGCGGCGAAACATTTTTGAGCAACACAAACAAAATTACGGGCGTTCAAGACGTAATCACAAGAATGAAAACTGAAGAACATCAAGAAGGTGATACGGAAGAAGATATTGCCGCTCGAGGACTTTTAAATAAATTCATAGGTATCAATATTAAACTAAAATAATTCATTACAACATGATTATTTATTATTACCATTGGATGCTACTTAAGCTAATTAATTTTAACTTTCGATATCCTCTCTTTCTTCTATCTTCCAAAAGTAACTTAAAAATATCTCTTCCTCGATCTTCAGTAATTGTATATCGTAAAATGTTTTAAAAATATTTCCAGGTTCTCAAGTTCTTTTGTCTGGAATGGAAGCCCATGCCAGATCAACGAAATCCCAAACCACCGAGTCATCCTCGCCAAGTGGAACTGTTAAACGATCGACAAAAATTACATCAACAATTACGGTAAGTGATTTAAAGATGCTTTGCGAATAGAATTAATTACAGCAAGATAAACTTGTAAAATTTAGTTAAGTAAATACAGAGACACTAGATACTAGAGGTTAAAGCCACTTTTTTTCGTCTGCAATTCCAATCCATTATATTTACATCGTAACACCAATATTTTGGAAAGCATATTCATACTTCTCTCTTTCTTTAATTCTTCTCTTAACATCAATGTAATATGCGCTGAGTTATTTTATATATTTTTATTTTTCATTTATTTACGCCTTATTAAAAGTTGCTAGTTAGATAATTACAAGTGAGTTATGAGGAATATAATCAATCTATTATATGATCATATAGATCAATATGTATCCGATCTTGTCTTTTTAATATAGTAAGTTATAGAAATAACAGATCAATTGAAAAGTCACCGGCCTGACTCATAGATGGCGCTACTAGAATTAAATTTATATATTTTTAGTCAGCCCTAACCCTCAAAAGATGCGTGTATAAATTTGACAGCTGTCGAATCATTAGTTTGTGAATTATAACATTTTGAGTGAAGCAACTTTTGTTATTGTGAAAAAAATGGATAAAAAGGAATTTCGCTTGTTGATTAAATATTGCTTTTTGAAAGGAAAAAATACAGTTGAAGTAAAAACTTGGCTTGATGTCAAGTTTCCGGACACTGCCCCAGGAAAATCAACCATTAACAATTGGTATGTTAAGTTTAGAGGTGGTGAAATGAGCACCGAAGACGGTGAACGCAGTGGACACACAAAAGAGGTTGTTACCGACGAAAACATTAAAAAAATCATAAAATGATTTTGAATGACCGTAAATTGAAATTGAATGAAATAGCAGACACTCTAAAGATATCAACTGAATGTGTACATCAAATCATTCACGAATATTTGGGTATGAGAAAACTCTGGGCAAAGTGGGTGCCGTGCGAGCTCACTTTTGACCAAAAAAAAACAACAACGAGTTGATGATTCGGAGCAGTGTTTGAAGATGGTCAAGCGTAATAAACCCGAGTTTTTGCATCGATATGTGACAATGAATGAATCATAGCTCCATCATTTCACTCTGAAGTCCAATCGACAGTCATCCGAGTGGACTGTACACGAGGAACCTGCTCCAAAGGGTGGGAAAATACAGTCGATAACAGTCTGCTGGCAGGGTTATGGCGTCTGTATTTTGGGATGCGCATGGAATAATTTTCATCGACTACCTTCAAAAAGGAAGGACCATCAACAGTATCTATTACATAACGTTATTGGACCATCTCAAGGACAAAATCGCCGAAAAACGGCCGCATTTGAAAAAATAAGAATATTGAAAGATATATAATTGATCACTGAATAACTTAAGGATACTGAATATAAATAGAAACATAGAATAGAATAGAAAACTTATTATACAATATATAGTTACACGTAAAAACCATGGAATTTGACAGTTAGATTAAGTTATTAATTTTTTATTTCGATATGTTTTTACCAATAGATATCTCTGATCGAAACACATACAAGCACCCAATATTTATAATATAAACAATTAAATATTAGTACATATTAAAAATTATTCCTATAATAGATATATTCATCGATACTGCTTTTTTAATTGATAAATTATGTAAAAACTGCTATAAATGTCCAAAATAGTTTTAAAAATTTGCAATATAACACATTAAGTTTTTAAGTAAAATTTACAAGAAAGACATTCCCAATAAAATATTATTAAAGCACATAAATTATTGAAGAAATAAATAAAAGCTCTTAATACATAAATATTTTATAAAAAATTGCATAATTATCAGGAATCAAGTTCGTGTTTGAAAACAATGTTTCTAATAATGTATTGTATTGTGCCAATTTTTTCAGAGTATTTTTAAATCTTTACTACAAACAAGTATCGATTGTTCGACGGTTTCGTAATATCATTTTACATTTTAATTAATTCGTATCAATATATTATTAATTTATTTATAAGTCGATTGATTTAAGATAAGAGGATTTATGTATCCGATATTTCTTATTTATACCACATACATTAAAATAATTTAGTTAAATAGTTGTCAACGTATTGCTCTAGAATTCTTATACCTATAATATTCAATAGCAATTCAACTTAATCAATATACAATTTAAGCAAGCAATAAATACATTTACAAACAATACATTTTTAACACTTTTTGATACCACCATTAAAAACAGGTAAGAGCTTCACATATTTTATAAGAAACTTTAGTTATAATAATATAATTAAAATTAGAAAATTATACATTTAAATTTAATAGAGTTTTAAAGATTAACTGATAATATTTAATTACATAATAAGTGGATCTAGATCTAAATTTAAATGTAATGAACATCTAATATAGATTTTATTTAGATACTATCTAGATATGAGATGTTTGAATTAGTAGCATTTTTATTGTGGGGAACCACAGTAGGATAATTGATAGTAGGAAAATATTGATTACTAATAATAATTATTAGAATACATAGAGAATAGAGATTATTAAAATACATTCATTTTTAAATTAAAAGTAAGATTACTAAGATTTTTTACCACAAATAAAAACACAGAATTTCAAAATTCACCATTCACCTTTAACTCAAACACCTATCGGAAGCGTTACGAAACATTGACGTCATTTATCATTCCCTAACCATCATTTTCGCATTCCAACATTTGCACTTTATAGCGCGCTTCGATTTTATTTGGATTAGTTATTTATATTTCACAGTTAAAATATTAATGTTGTGCAACCAATGGAAAGAAAAGGTAAATGAAAAAAATTAACTGAGATTTATCAAGGAAAACAACCTAAATATGCCCACAATCGATACGTCGATAATGACTGTACTGTGTGACCATAACTGAAATAATAATTTTAAAAAGAATACGAATACTTTTTCCCTATGAGTGCTAAATCAAGTGTTATATTTGTTAAGTGAAACCAAAATTGTATTGATGGCAAACCTACTGAAAAATGTTACGATGATAAATTGATGCAGATGCAAACAAAATTTATGGTGCTACCAAAATATTAATTTTACACAATTGACAGTAACTACAATACAATTTTTTTTAATTATATACATTTGATGATGGAAATCTGGTTTTCTTAAACTTTTAGCAGCTTTGTACTGTATCTAATATTTGGGTAAATAAAAAGAACAAATTGTAATTTTAAAATTCATTTTAATAATAGTCTCACAATCTTTCGAACATATATGTATAGATATGCTTTAACGTACTAACTCCACCTATGAATTTTTGAACTAGATCTCTGCTTAGTCTATTACTTTACTTCATTTCAGTGACAACATTTGGTCTATACGAAAGTATTATTCAAAATTTATGTTTGCGATAACACACATACCAGGTTGTAAATACTAGATAAAATCACATTGTTCAATCAATCATATATTTCTTACCCTTAACTTGATAACTTGATATAACCCATCGAACTATTTAATATCAACCAGATATTTGATATTATCTGTTTGTAATCTAACCATTATGGAATTTGATTGACACTTGTTGTACTTGTACGACTAAATCAGTCGCATCACTATGATGACCAAAACCACTACATCACGCGTATATTTGGAGCGTTTTAGCTCGCATTTAAAAATGCGCTATTTCAAACGCTAATTTTTCTTTCGATTTTATTGCAAAACTATCTTTTATTCCGGGAAAAGTAACAACATAAATAAAACATAGATAATACTATATTTCCAAAGTGTCGCCAAATTATTCTGAGCTATAAGAAGATCAAATAGTTTAGAGCTGCAGTGAATTTAAACTGCAGCAACTAATTGACACGCTAAATATGTCAACGGAATGTGTTGATTATATCTGACATTAAAATTTGTGTGTGAGAATCCTTTGTTCGAAATTAGTGCGAAATTTAATACTAGTCGACAAAAAAACAACATGACGATTATTTAGAACACTGCATTGTCCAGTTTAAGCTTTTGCGTCGTTGTATCTTAATATATTAAACATAGATTAATATCACATACTAAAACCAAAACATCAATGACACATAAAAAATGTGTATTGTATCCTTATTGTATGTAATATTCATCCCTATCACAGGAACGGACGAAATAATACACTATAAATGAATAAAAATTAAGAAAATACAATAAAGCAATGGAAGGAATACTTTAGACTAGAGCATGTTACCATTATGTCAATGCCATTATGGTTCAGGTTACTCCCCTAGTCTTTCTGGTGTTTCTGTACATTTTGTGATTGTTATATTAACCTAAATAAATAAAATGACTTATTCGCAAATCACAAAGGAGTCTCCAATGGAAAAAATTTTCTAACTTCAGTAACAAATAATTACAAAAATGTATATGTGTTCTAAATTTACAGATCCATTAATTTTAATAATAAAAATATGTTGAGATATTAGAGAATCTCGAAGAAAACTATAGAAATAAATAAATTCAAGTTAGCACTAAATAATATTCATTATTTAGACCGCCTGATCTATAAAAATTCGATCAGCTCTTTATCAGTTATAGAAGGAAATATTCACCATTCAACAAGTTTAGCGATTTACATTGGTGAAATGCTTAAAGCTATAAAAGTGAAAATAATGGATGTTTCGGAAAATTTAGCAGCTGATGAATTAACTGTTTTAAGACATGCCATCGGAATAATCGAAAAGGAAGAAAATGAGTTGACTGAATATGCTATTTCAAACCGTTTCAATATCGCGGTTTCATTGGTTATCAGGCAAAAAAAAACAGATCCAAAGTCAAAATCTTTTACGACAAGTTACAAGAGTTGTAAAGGATACAGTGTTGCGGCTTAAATAAGAAGTTCTGTCGCACACAGCGTATTGACCACAGCGCGTTTGATTACCATTTGTTCCTATAGATGCATCATAGCTAGCTGGTACACAGTTGAAATGTTAAAGAAGTACAAAAATGTATCGACGGTTACATTGTTTCTAAACCAAAATCATTCTTTTAGTATCGCTATGTTTCCAAAAGGATAAGAACAAAAGAAAATAATGGAAAATATTTTAATGTTAACAATACATAACTTTGAAATATCGCGGCTTTCATATCAACTTCATCCAATTTTTTCTCGAATACTTTTTCGATATTTGAGCCAAATTAGAATTACTTGCTGGAACTTTCTTTTTAAATTTAAGGAAAATAAATTAATGGGTAATAACGAATGAAAATAAGAAATGAATTTGAGGTCAATGAGAAAATATAAAGGGAGACCGAAATGTATGAAGAACATAAAACATTAAACTGAATGAAATATTGAAAATGTCCGTTATACAAGCAGAAAGATCAGGGAAATGTTCTACATGGGATCGCTCGACTAAATATTACAAGATTGATGATGATTCACATGACAATATTCCTTCCCATTACTACTTGATTATATTGATGATACATGATATATGAATAGTACCTTGTATTTATTGATAGCCACAAAAATTGAAACTAGAGGGACATAGTAATGCGCAATAAATAAATCATAAGGTCCCAGTTTTCACAACAGATATCGACATTTTCAATTAAAGAAGCGGGAAATTTACTTGTACTCCTAATAGCAACCTACGTACGTTTCAATGTCAGCAAATAAAAAAACGCATAAGGCACATATATTTAGAACGCGACCACTTAAATATAAAAGTCACTTTAATCAGGAATGACTTTAATAAATTAAAAATGACCAAAACAAAGAGGACTACCCCCCAAACAAAAACACATGTTGGACCGACGAAATTCCAAATTTGGTGGCCGGCCTCTCGAGTATTAACCTGTTCGTTTTTAAAAATTTCGAAAAGCGTCGAACGCCCGCCCGAGTTTTGAGGTATAAAGAGGCTAAATTTGGACGCCGATGACGTCAAACGCCAAGACGCTCAACAGACGTTAGATCGTCGATGCCCGCGTGCTTGTGTTCTTTAATATCCTGCACTGTGAACACCGCATTTTCTAACACCATCGCCAGGTCGTTTATTAAATTTGTTCCTCTCCGTGTTTGTCTCTTTATCGATTTCTTCCAATCTTCTGTCGCTTTCGATTTCGGTCGTCGGTTCTAAACGAAGAAAATTTGCGCTCGTCGTGTAGTGTTGGATTAATTCCGTATCACGACAGAAACGACATTTAGGTAAGTACTCGTTTTATAAGGAGTGAAATTTTACATTCACCATTTACCAAACAAAACCGGCACATTTAAAACACAAAATATAAAACAAAATAAATAATTTATCTTAACATAGACCACACTGAAAGTGTATATCCTACATTAAGGATACCTTTGAATATTTGGTACTAAGCTGCCTAACCATATAATAATAATTATACTTGTATTTACAAATTACAAATACAGAATCTACCCAAATAACCTTCTGACAAATTTTAAAAATTTTAGGTGAAAATTCCAAATTAAAAATAACATAAACAAATATAAAAACAACAATAAATGTTTCACACAAAAGATATTTGTACATGATCCAACTTATACCATCTGGATCGGTATTTTTGGCATAGTATTGACCATTTAAATAGATACTATAATCATACGTGCATTATCCATTGAGTGGTATATAATAAATAACGGTTATAACTAAGATCATTATATACACAAAACGTCTAAAGCGAAGGCGTCTAATCACATTTGATTTAAAACGGAAATCTTCTTATTGCAACAGTTATTTTAAGGTTTTTGATGTGCGAAAACAGCCAAGAGGCTATGGCCTCACTTGTCATAATATTACGCGCATTAAAATTCTATTTTATTTTAACATGTCTATGCTCTTTATATATAAATTAAACTATATAAACCCAATAATATATCCAATTGATATGAACACATTTTATATATTAATTGTTTTTTTTGCCAATCTGATACCACGCAAATGAATACCTTTTAAAAAATGAACGGAGCTTATAAACGAATGGATACAAATAGATGTATAAACAATTTTTTTATTATTATTTAATTAATATATTGTTACTAGTCGTTTCCGTCCAACTTACAATTTGTCTTTATGATAACTTAAATCTAGGTATATAACTAGGATAAATAATGTTTATACATGTCACTGCTGAATTTTTTAATATATTCACCTCACTACACAACACTACACAAGATCAGATGATTTGATTCTTTTGAGTCTGTGTCCTGTTCTGGTGGTATCCAATAGTTACAATATTTCAATATTCGTATGAGAATGGAGTCTTTCCTCATACCCCCTTGCAATTCTCTTGATTTCTTGACTGTCAGTGGGTATCTGAAGGTCTCGATGTAACTAATCAGTCCCATAGTATTTGGGTGCACCCACAATACCTTTCAGAACTTTGTTCTGAAAAATTTGTATTTGATTTAAGTTACTCTTTGCAGAACATCCCCATAATTGAACTCCATATGTCCATATAGGTTTTAGTATTTGCTTATATAATAGCAATTTATTATGTACTGATAATTGTGATTTTCTTCCAATTAGCCAGTACATTTTCCTATATTAAACAAAAAATAGAAAAAAATAGTTACAACAAAGAAAAGAAGTTGAAAAATGACAAAAATGAATTTGATGAGGTCAAGGTTATTTGCAACAAGAAAGGATCCAAACAGTAATATAACCAAAAATAATATAACTGAGAAGAGAAGAAAAAAGAAGAGGAAATAGAAAGAGAACATAATTGAATTGGTGTGACCATAAAGAGAAGAAAGAAAAAAAGTAAGCGATCATGAGATAAAATGACGATCAAAAAATAGCAATAGACATAGCATAAAGGAAAAACTTAAATTTAAATTAATATTTTGTCAAAACAAAAAAGTTGATTCATTCAATTTGCGATTCTATATGATGCCCGTTTAGCTTTTCGTAAGTACCCTTTATGATTCTCATATTCCATTACGACAAAAAATGTTCATTTACATTTCACAACCTTTAAAATTTTATTACTTATTTTATTATTTACCAAAAGTATGTATAACAATAAATAACTTCATAATATTTAACAGTACTTCAATCATTTTACCATAAATTATAGAAAATATAATAAATTTAAAATTGTAAACACAAAATACCTCCTGGTCAAGTGGTAGAAACCTGATTAAATAATAATTAAAACTCACTGTAAAATACATTTGACGAGGGTACATACCCAAAATAGTCGTCAAATTAATTATGAATCTCTTCTCATAATACCAATTGCACAATTTTAATAAACCTATTTCATGACATTGGAAAATTAAGCACAATTTACTTACAGCCAAGCCAAGGTGTAATAAGAAAACACAGAAAAAAACAATATCGACTCGACGAACACGACTAAACAAAATAAAAGTACCATTTTTACCATTTATTTATTAAAAATTCGTACAGCCATTAACCAAATTATTAGTAATTACTGATTTTGCATTACTTTTTCTGCATCGCAAATCGATCAAATTTATTCTATAGCATGTTGAGTGGGATAAACGTAGATAAAGTAGAACAAACCTATTTCCAATGCAATACTGCAATCATGAAAGTCCTTATATAAATCGAGTAAGTTGTTTACTTCGATGAAGTACGAATTATTAACTTTTATTTTATTTATAAATTGTATACAAACGTTCTTTTTGTTGCCGCGTATTCAGTGAAAGGCACGTGTTAAGGCATTGACCTAGACAAAGGTGGGATCCAGTTTTTTGTATTCTTTCAATTTAGTCGAAAAGTTGATATCACTTGGTAGATGAGATTCAAATCACTAATTCCAAAATGTTTATACCAATATCTGTACATTTCATCCAATATGACATCGGCACCAAAAACACTAGAAATTGATTTCCTACATGTGTTTTAGAAGCATTTTTCTTTGTTGGAATTCATATAAAATACTGTTCCGAATCTGTTATTTATCAGCATATATATAAACTATTCTGAGAGGTTATGTAACTCAAGTAGACTTGTTCAATCCGATAAGTTGCATCCAATTACTTTAAAATCACAAAATACCGTGATAGTATTAGTTATGATGGTCCTGCTGCTTATTTTAAGCAAAACGTAAAAATTAACACTTATATCCGCTATAATTGGCGAGAGTGAATATTATACTAATATAAGTAAAAAAACACACAATTAATTGTGTCCCATTGTCACCAAGTCCAAGTCCCATTGTCATGGAATATCATTTCCACTCTATATCCGAGTGGAACTATGTTCAATCTGTAGAAGGAAATCAGTCCTCTATAACAAATCTTGAAACATTTATAACCTTATATCGGTAAAACGCGGTGAATATTGTGTTCCTCTATCCGCGGGTCTTAAAATGATAATATCGTCTTTGATTTTGGTAGAAACTACAGAAAATACTACACAAATCGAAAACTTTAAATTATGCATACCACAAAAGTTTCCTTCAATAAACCTATTGAGGCATAAGCTGTGTGACATCTTATTAAAACCGCAGCTCCTTCCAAGTGATTCATATGATGTAATTCAGAAGAAAGTTGATTTTTTGAAGCACGAGTTCGATTTTGTAAATCTGCAAACAAAATCTGTAAAGAGTTTGGCTTAAAACCTTCCCACAAAATCGTCCATAAAATGGGTAAACACAGATTCTTGTGAATGATGGTGGATGAACTCTCTCTGGTACTCCTCTATGCTACTCTATGCAACATTGCTACACTCTAAAACACACTTCTACATAGGCAGTAGTGATATCTCTGTGGATCCATGTAATTATTAAAATGTTCTGATGAACAACAACCTTTGAGACTAGACATACCACATAATATAAGACAATTATCGTATATAAATGCAATCATATTTTTATATAGAAAGGCATTGTAAGATGAATAAAACGTTTATGCGTTTATATTTGTTCGTGAAATCACAGGGTTATCGATACGGAAATTTCGCCTAAATTTAATTTCTGGATTCAGGCCAGAACCATAAAAAAAGATAAATAAACAATAACTTTTAAATGGTTTATGCTAACATATATCGAAAACTTTCTATAAACTTTACACATTACCGAAAGAATAATTTCGGCTTTCGATGTTTATGGCGCTTTTAACATGCTCATACAAAACGTAATTTCCTACCGGAGAACATATAAATATATGCTTTAACGGTTTTTTTACTACAGATGAAACCTTAACGTTTGTTAATGTTACTTATCTTAAGACGGGGCACATTAACCACGAAAGTTGTCTGGAAACCCAGATTTATGGGCACTAATCTTTTCATGGAGGTATATGTATGTGTCTTTTATCAATCGTATCAAAATATAGGACTCTAAATCGTCACATTACTTTGTCACTAAGATACATAGCATCTAGACAATCTATAAAATGTCTTCTAATCTATATAAGACATTTCCGTGAGAGAGCTTCTGGATTATTAGTAAATACAAATCAAATTTGGACATAAATAGAAACAGACATTCTTATTTTGGGGTCTATAATTGCAGCCAGACCTGTCAACACTTCAATAGGGCGGTTTTTTCTTCTAAAAATATTCCTCCCCTATCTAGTAGTCTAGGAATTCTTATACGCACTGAACTTTATAAAAATATAACAGCTTTATGAGGTTTTAAGCTTTTTAATAGCTTGGTGTATCGGTATTAAACATCAATCTAATAAAATATTATAAAAATCATTTTAAATTAATCGGTATTTTTAATAGATTTCTAACTTCTGATAGATTTTATTTAATACTATTTTCATCCAAGAATCGATGTTCTAATTATCCATCCAGAATAACAAATATCATCCATGGTACATATATCCTCTTTAAACTCAATATACCAGTCAATGATGATTGAAGAAGTCAGAGACAGCAACAATTATCAAGCTATTCCAATAACGCTTGTCCACTGTTGATGCTCCCGAACTATTATTAGATGTTAAATCATTAAAGATATAGCAACATAAATCATAATACATTGATAAATATGTTTAAACTGACGTTCAAGTATATGATGTAACATAAATTATGTATATATTTGATTATTTATAATAATTCTGAATCAAAACCAGATAGGTTTATTAGACACCAAAGATATTTACTGTATATAATTATGTGGAATATATGTCTGGTGCAAACTTGTAATTAACTTGTAGTCAATATTAGAAAGGGAGTTGGGCAATTTTAGTGGTGATAATTATATTATAAGGAGGGTTCATCCATCTTATAATAAAAAGTATACTGAAAAGACATACAGACTATTAGAATTAAACTTATATTGAAAAATAGGTAAAACACTAGCATCGACAGCAAAAGTGATACGTGTGTTGTTATCAGAAAAAAAACAGCATTTTGTAAACTATAAAATATCCCAGCCTGTGGTTATAAATAACAGTTATTAACAAAATTAACACTGAAGCAGAAATGTCGAAAATGTGGAAAAAGACGCAAAATATGTAAAATGATTAAATAAACAAACTAATTTTATCATATTTTACCAGAGTTAAAAATAGCCCTGATAAATGTAATGGCAATACTTATTTTAGTTAAAAAAGTAAAACAGTCTATTTTTATCTGTCTAATTTTAACCGCATTCTAAGAATTTCAAATATGTTCATTATTGGATTGTCGAAAATAATGGGCTGAATATTTCATCCGCTGTAACTTCTTTACTTACCATCCCATTACGAAACCATTATGTAGTGACAACTTTAAATAAATAACATCTAATATTTCACCATTAATCGAATTTAATCTATGACAGGTTGTTTATGATGCAAACATGAATTACTTTCATATAGACTGAATTATTTAGACATATTGACATATTTCAAGGCGAATTATATTAAGTTATAATATTAGATTGCTTAAAAAACCCTCCAACATTCTTTCGTGGAAAACAAATTTCATCAAATAAAAGAGCTACCATAGTTAAGAGGTATTTTGCAAACCTTTAGGAAAACTATTGCACTACTAATGAGATCCATGAATTTAAATATTGTTGGAATAAGTGTATTGCAGTTGAGTGAAATTATATTAAAATCTGTTCAATTTAATTTAATTGCAAATGGTGTAAAAGTACAAATTAACATCTGTACAAAACATATTTTAATTTATCGTTGATATAAAACGTACCGAGGAACTCCTTGATTTCTTTTAAATAGTAATGTTTTTATTGCGTTAACGCTTTCTAAAACATAAGAAAATAAAATGATATACCAATTTGTTAGTCAACTCTCAAGAAACCGAACTAATAGAATACAATTCTTAGTCTGAAAGCAACCCATTAGACCCGTATCAGACGTCTTTATACTCCCGAATGTAATCGTTAAGACGACCATATCATGCTAAAGAATTATTGATCCTTATTTTTTTATGATAATCAAGAATAAATAGAAAATGTACATTTGAAACGTTATTTCTATGCCATAAGAACTGATTTGAAAAAGGCGATGCAAAACACATAACGTGACTGTAATAGAGAAACATTTTTCCAACAAGATGGATCTGTTTTCGATATTATGAACATATTGTTTGATGCTATAGTTCTCACCACTGCAAATTTTTCAAGGGGCTTATCTTATAAATAAAGTTTTCAATATATCACTATAAAGCTTTTTTGAAACAAACAAATCATAATGACACGAAATCAAGCAACTCAAAGAAGTAAAAACAATTATTTTCAATAAATACGAATATTTGGTTTCCTATTATTATGCATTCTGGGTCCCCACTGGACCACCCAAAGTACAACAAAGGGACATTTCAGTTTTTTTTTCTCTTCTTTTAACCCATATTGCTTTCATTCTTTCAGAATGGGCTCTTTTTAGTTCATCTGAGTACTTGGTTTCAGGCTTCCTATGATTCTCTGTCTGGTACACCTCCATGTCACAAACTTGTTTAAAAAAAAATTCTGGTATTTTGTTACCAGACGTAAACACTATTTCCTCACTTCAAATTTGAAGACCTACTTTTTCTGCTGTTTCTTTTAGAATCTGTATTTGTTCTTGAACTGTTTAAGTATGTTGAGTTAGAATCGCCAGGAGATCTGAAAAAATCAAACAGTCTATAGTCATTTTGTTTCTTCCTAATTTAATTGGTTGATCAATTTTAATATTCGACTTTACTTTGCGCCACTCTTGGATTATTTTGTCTAAGACGCTTAAAAGTAATCCATCACCTTGCCTCACTCCTGCTTTACTTTCGAAGGGTTCCAATATTACTCCCTTCAACTTCAACTTGGATTTTGTACCAGTCCGAGTTTTTCTGATAATTGCGTTGGTCAAATCCAGACTTTGTTCTTCAATAATTTGGAAAAAAGACTCAGATTAAAAAGGCCCACCGAGCCATAGGCCTTTATAAAGTCAGACCATTCTATTATAAATTTTCTGTTATCTGGAATTTTTAAATTAATATGTGTTTTGGAGAAGGTCTAATACCTTTAATATTATATTTATTATAATTAAGTAAATTTTAAAATTTCATTTCTAAAACATCCATTGTAATGTTATCGTCTTTATTTCTTGATGTACTTATTAATAATATATTTCATATCTTCTCAAAAACAAGTATTTGAGAAAATTTTCAAGAATCTACAAGTGCTAATAATGTCATTTTATGTCACCAATAACCTGATGATTAATATATTTGAAAAACTAAAATGTATTTATAGGGTCATTGGTCAGTAGAGAAAAAATTCCCGTGAATCAAATAATAAAAATACTTCAGGAAATGTTCGGATTGGTCTGGATTTACAAAATATATAATCTGGAATTTATCTCTATTTCTCTCTTGGCCTACGCTCAAAAAGTATCAAAAAATTACAAAATAGTACTGACTAAACATACACATATATTTATATAATAATTTCAATAATTTTAATAGATATTCAAAATTTTAACCGCTATTGATAATTTAAATTATACGGAGTTATAAGTTCATATTAAACCATATTAATGTGTTTATTGCTACATGTTTGCCCTAAATTTCTAACAATTCTCCAAGAACCTTCCCTGAACGTTCTTTCGTGAGATACATTCAAATTATATTTTTCAGATACATGTAGAAGCAAATGTAGTTCCAAATATATCTACTAAATTGTTGTTATGAAAAGATAACATACAAGAAATTCTATTTGTTCGAAAAATGAAAATGCGGAAATAATTTGGCGGATTTTTCACGCTCCCAATTCGCGTATAAAGAGCGCGGGTTTATTTTAAAACGGATCGAACGTAAATTTAGACGCGACTCGTTCTGCGGCAAGTCGAATATAGTCCGAAACTACGTATCTGGATATTCTGTCCTTTGTTAATGCGCCCGATTTTGGGGGTTTTACGCCCGCGACGTATTTGTCCTAAGCACGCAGTAAGCCACGTGATTGTGCGATCTATTTTTGTATGTCGAATGCTTTTTTTGGTCTATTTCAATTATAATGGTAAACAATGGAGAATTGTCATATATGTTAGGCCTATAAATTAGTTTTAAAGGATATTTTGTTTTTAAAACTTTATTGTGACAAATGGGTACAATATGATTTGCGGATTCCATCTTGAAAGAACGATGTATCTTTTGAGGCTATCCACGAGCCGATCCATTTTTTATTATCTTCATAAAAAGTGACAGCTCCTCAGACAAGTCCCGACTCATATATCGGAACAAGTAGTAATCAGAACCAGCAGAAGAAGTCTGGAAAATACGGCGCGTGGAATAGCAATTGCCATTTTAATATTTCCATTTTTATGTTTTCGTCGGTTTTGCAATATCGAACGTTTTGATGGAGCGTTGTCATGCTGACGAATAACATTGTTGTATATTTGCTCGTTATCCGGCCGCTTTTCGTACAGTGCTTAACGATAGCGATCCCCATTGGTGGTTTCATCGAGTAATGCTTCAGATCCTCGTTTTCATTTTTTTAGCTGTCCAGAACACTCTTTATCTTCCGTGTCAAGATCACCACTTTTAAAACATCTAAACAATGGTGCATGGTTGCCACCATCGATGACCTTCAGTCATCTTTTTCCTAAAACTGAAGCAAATAAGTAAAGGCTTTACGAATTACACATAATGAAAATTAAAACCTGTCAGTAAAGCTTCAACATGAAGTTGGTAACACCATCAGTGAATCCCTCAAAATTAATTTCTCGGCGTGATATTTCATCTGGCGACATCATACGTAACTAAACATCAACCATAAAATAATTTTGAAACACCTAAAAAAGACACCAAGAAAAGCTTATTATACAGGAATTAACAATGAAAAATTGAAGTCCGAGTTTCCATTTGTGAATATCTACTGCATCAAATGATAATTACGGACGATGAAAAGACGATCATTTAGACAATATGTGAAAATTAACGTGATCGAACCCTTGAGAAAAAACGCCAAGAAAAGTTAGTTTAAGTGTGATAGTACTGGAAAGAAATTATTCATCATTAGCTGCTCGCACCTGGTTAACCATTAATTCGATTTTGCTATCAACAATTAAAGTGATTGAAACATATAATTTTAAAACGATGAGATTTCGAGAATCGATATGAGAGGCGATGTCATCCATCATAACAACGCTTAGCCGTACACAGCTTTAGTAACTTTAATAACTCGGCAAAAATGGAAAGAAATTGCGACTGGAAAATTTTCTACATTAACAGTCAAACGACCATTTATTGCGGTATCTGCAAAACTGTCTTCATGTTATAAAGCTAGTTTGAAAAGAGGCTTGCAAAAATCACTTTACACACCAAAATTGATGAAATGAATGATGGAATTCTGGTTTTAAAACATCCAATATATCATTGAATAGTGTTATATATGAAATGTTATATATTATATGAAATTTTATATCAATAAATACATCTTGAAAAAAAAAACATTAAAAACCAAAATAACTACTTCCAATTTCCAAAACTTATTGTTAATTCAGTGAGCAAATCCCAATTTGTTAAGTTGTTAATATAATTTGTTAGATCAGTTGAATGTAAAAATTTGCGAGAAAAGAACGAATCAATTAATTCGAAACATCCGCATCATCACAAAGAAATAATTCTACAAATGTGGACTAAATGTAGTGAAGTCAAAGGAAGTAAGTTCAAATGTAAAATAAATCATAAAATCGTAATTATCTTATCAAACGACAAAATGTATTCAGTCGACAGTCAAGTACACACATTATTTTCTTATATTTTCCTTCTACGATTATTACAAAAAAAAGAGAAAAATATATTTAAAACAAAGCACAATTGGGATAACTCTACGCATTTGAATATAAATAAGGCAATTTTTATGACGCGGAATTCCTTTATTTTTAGACGCCATGCAAGCGTGATTGCCAAATTAGATGACTATTGTTAAACCTGCAAAGTATAGTAACTTAGTCGATCGTTCTTAATTAAAACGTTGAGGTATTAATATAATTACTCAAAGCAATTTTTTTCGTGGTTATAATTTTATTAATTTTACAACTGAATTGCATGCAAAGAATTATTTCTATAATATATGGAAATTTTAAATCTCTCGAACATACATTAATATATGAACGTTACGTAACGGAGAAACAAGGAAACATAAGTTACATAATACTTCCATATGCTTCCAGTAGACTTCAGAGTGTGTATTATTTTTATGTGCAGTGATTTAAACAGTTCGGAATCTGGATCGACGTACTTGCCAGCCGATTTGGATGTTCTGCGTTTTCCAAACATTCTTCTTCTTTGTATATTTTTCCAGATTGCATTCCGACATCACGCGTCCTGAAACCCATTAAATGCTGCAAAGATTACATCTGATGAATGAAAAAATATGTATTTTATATATATAGTATGTAGTCTCTAATGCATCTGTTACTATTTGTTACATTTGGCAATACACACATTTAAGTGTAATGACATAATATTTATTTAAAAACATTTATATATATATATATATATATATATATATATATATATATATATATATATTTATGCAATGATCGCTTGATCAAATACAACTTGTAAAATATGTTTGGGTTATTTTAGTACTATAATTTACAAATAAACAAAAAAATATATGGAAATAACAGGTCAATTCAAAAGTCCTCGGCCTACTATAGTAAAACACATTTTTTGGCAAATTTTTTTTATTCAAATTAACTCCCTTAAAGGGTGATACACTGATTATAGCGGCCCTCCAACTTTTCGATACCATTTTTGTAGTACGATTTGTCCTTTGCTTCAAAATAGCCCTCAGTTTCGGCGATCACCTCCTCATTCGACGAAAAATTTTTCCCAGCGAGCATTTTTTTCAGATCTGAGAACGGGAAATAGTCGCTGGTTGCCAGATCTGGAGAATACGGTGGATGGATGGATTTTTACCATCGTTTTCACTGACTTGTGACACGGTTCATTGTTTTGGTGAAGCAGCACCTTCTTTTTCTTGAAATACGGCCATTTTTCGGCGATTTCGTCCTTCAAACGGTCCAATAACGCTATGTAATAGTCGCTGTTGACGGTCCTTCCTTTTTCAAGTTAATTAATGAAAATTATTCCATGTGCATCCCAAAATACAGACGTCATAACCTTGCCAGCCGACTGTTGCGTTTTCCCACGCTTTGGAGCGAGTTCATCGTGATTCCACTCGGATGACTGTCGATTGGACTTCGGAGTGAAATGATGGAGCCATATTTCATCTATTATCACATATCGACGCAAAAACTCGGGTTTATAACGCTTGACCATATTCAAGCACTGCTCTTAATCATCAACTCGTCGTTGTTTTTGGTCAAAAGTGAGCTCTCGTGGCACCTACTTTGCATAGAGCTTTCTCTTACCCAAATATTCGTGAATGATATGAAGTACACGTTCAGTTTATATCTTTAGAGTGTCTACTATTTCATTTAATTTCAACATACGGTCATTCAAAATCATTTTTTAAATTTTTTGTTTTCGTTTTTTTTTTCGTCGGTAGCAACCTCTTTTGGGCGTCCACTGCGTTTACCGTCTTCGGTGCTCATTTCACCACGTCTAAACTTAGCATACCAATCCTTGATGGTTGATTTTCCTGGGGCAGTGTCCGGAAACTCGGCATCAAGCCAAGTTTTTACTTCAACTCTATTTTTTCCCTTCAAAAAGCAATATTTTATCAACACGCGAAATTCCTTTTTATCTATTTTTTTTTTCACAATAAGAAAAGTTACGTCACTCAAAATGCTATAATGCTTGCATGTATTTCATCGATATCTATTGATGAAAAGGTAAAGTATCATATTAACATACGTAAATGTTAAAACTAATCTGAAATTCGATTGTATTGACATTTCTCGACATAAAATAACAGTTTCTTATTATGCTAAGTACTATTGTTATACGGTACTATAGACTGTAATCATGAAACACCTAAAATTGCAGTTCATTCGACATTCCTTACTTCTATTGTTTGATTTAAAAAATTTGCTACTGAAAACTATTAAACACTTTTAAAAACTTGTGGTGATGATACTCCTTCATATCATAATTGTGAAGCTTTTAAATAACTTTCAGACCGCTTAGCAGTTGATGAATTAACTGTTTTTAGACAATGAAATATGATGACGGAAGACCTAACAGTAGTGAAGACGGCTACTATAGGAATTGACTAAAAATGTCTTTTCAAACCAAGCACAAAAAGTCATGAATTAGTCTAGGAGATCCATCTAGATCGACACCAAAGCATAGAATATTAATTCTATATAAAAATAATGACAATACCTATTGTCTAAAGTATATAAATAACGCAAGATATATAGATTCGCATGAGTAAAGAAATCAAAATCGCCAAATGCTCTCCAACAGAACATCAAATCTTTGTAAACATCCACATGTGTTAACTTATCAATGCTTACTGGATAAAAGTATCAAAAAAATCTAGAGTTAACCATAAATAATTAATATTTCTAACGAAAACAACTTGGATAGATTTATATAATTTTATAATGTTTTATTTAAGTTTACTAAAATAATTGAATTTATTGGTATGTTAAATTTATTATCGAGCAAATCGATCGATCACTAATCGCTGCTTATAAGCATCGCCACATCCAAATCTAACGATTTCTATTTCCACGAACTCCGAACTCGTCGAAATTTAATTAGACTTAATTTACGTCAGAAAAATCCATTTTCTATTCGGGCCCACACGGGTTCGCGCGGGCATATCACGACAGCCCAAACGGTTTTTTTTCCGTCGAAGGACAAGGTCGACTCTACTACGAGGAGACGCGCGCAGGACGCGCCTACGGCCGAGATGGCGATCCAGTCGCCTATTTTGGATGCGACGCGGGATATTCGCGAGGACCGCGACTGCGTCGTTCGCCGATTCGGCCTCGTTCGGAGGGAACAAACGCGAATACCGAGCGTTGCGAGCCGCGGTTAAAGGTCGACAGGGGATGGAAGCAGAACGATGAAACGAATACGTAACGACAATTGAACTAGTTAGTCCGACGCCAGATTGATTGCCGAGTGGTTATTTTCACGTCGCTGACAGATGCGCCTGACAAAAATCACTGCAAGGCTGACTTAATTATAAACACAACACTGGCTTATATTAATTATAACACTTTTTAAACGTCAAAAACAGAAACAGATAAATATAAGTTTTAGATAAACTGAAATAACACAAGGGAATTGTTACCGCGATAAAAAAAATATTAATACATAATGAAATATGATGAAAAATGCAGATGAGGTATTTCGTTCATTCTCTTCAAAGTTCCTTATATAAAATATATTTATTTCAACTTTTTTATTTTTGAAAATATCTTTTAAAGACTTTTTTGATATATTTTGAAGTCTCCTTTTTACCAACGAGGGTTTTTATCTGGACCGGACCTACTGTTTAATATGGGCTCCGAACCACGGTCCTCGGCATTTAGCCTACCTACTGACCAGTGACCAACGTGACTGGGATGGTTATTCCTTGTCGGATTTTCCACTGTTGTCTATGAATACATTTATTATTATAATCACAAACATAAAGTGGATCTATGCCCGGCAGGATTCGAACCCGCGACAACAGTAACAGTAGGAGGACCGTCCTATCGCCTTAACTCTTGTGCCACTAAGCTTTTATTTTCTAAATAGTGGCTGAACAATTTCCTCAAGATGATTATTTAAATTTACCGAATAGCCAAAAGTGTAAGGGAGCTAAATAAAGATAATAAGACAGTTTCATATCGACTTTTTATTGTTTAATTAGTAAAATTCCTGAAGAAACAAGGTATGAGAAGACGCATTATAGCAATAAAAACACTTAAAAGTTATAACAATTTCATTTTTATTAGGTATTATACAACGAAAAGGTTTAAAATGTATGTTTAAATGTATGTTAAAAATTACTGTAATACGGCAGAATCTGGAAATTAAATAAATCAGATAGTTTAAAGACCTGCACACAATATAATAAAACAATCTTCAAGGAGTTGCTAAGAAATTACAAGCAAAAATTTCATTTAGTTTGGTTCTTTAACATAACTGTAGAAACAAATTCTAATACCTTCAAAAAGAAAAATCTAAACTGTCTTCGTTTGGTATACTTAACCAAAATATATTTCTTTAAATAAATTAGCCCCTTCAAAAAATTTATGCTATTTTAACAACCATATTTTTTTTAAATGCAATGTAGTGCATTGCCAATGCAAATGTCGAGTAACGTTGCGATATAATATTTGTAATGTAGTTACATTTACCTCCATATTTTTGAGATTATTCCATTTCAACATATTTTAAGTTTATACTATGGTTGATATTTTTAGAATTATCGTCCGTTTATTGAAAACAAGGCGAAAAAATGGGTTAAATTTCAAAAAAATCCATACCAGGTAAAAACAATGAACGATGCCTCATTATTTTGCTTTCTGTACACCCTGTTACGCTTTTTAGAACGAACATTTATTATAATGACCTAATTTTGATTACGACTTAATCACCAAAACATAAAAAAAAAAACGCTAAAAGCACTATTATTTACTTCTGCACGCAGAAAATGGCGCCTAAAATAAAAACAAACGCACCATAATCATGAATGAACGCACCATAAAATGAACCAATCAAATACCTTCACGGCTCTTAGCATAGCGATTTAAACAAGTCGTTCGTTCCAAGTTCAAAGTAGTGTCGTCCAGATATTGCGATACATCGCGAAATTTTTTTTCAAAATTGCTTATTAAGTTAAATATCTATTTTCTCTGTGACTATATTGGCGAAACAAAGTCGTTTCACTAATACAATATCATATCTTTTAAGAGTATATCTACTTATTGAATATCGGTCAAATTAGCGAAATTTTAGCTAGGAACAACTGTACAAGTGTGTTTTATCGAAAAGTATTTTTTTATTTTGCATTTACCTCAAAGAAAAAAATGTTTTGAACGACAGTTAAAAACACTGTGGTATTCAGAACGCCTAGCACAGGTGTCGGTGATATATATTTTTGGACAGTTTTAAGGCATTTAAAAAAATATTTTTACTGCATAGGTTCACGAACCCATTTTTTACAAAAATATGCAATATGATGATTTTAACTCATTTTGTACATATCCTTTCAATCATTCCTTAGTTATTTACATAATTTCAGTTATCTAGGAAAAATTTATTAATTCAATTTTAATTAATAGCCTTTAATTAATAAGCTATAATGCTAATGAAATGTTTTTTAAAATCTCTTATCGTGATGATCTCTTGAAACGAATAATTTGTTTTCGACATTTTATTTTACTTTTTTCGTTGTCTGAGTGAAAAGAATTTAAAGTTTATAGTGAACGTCGCAATTTTTACATCCTGAAAAGGATTATAATTTTATATCTAAAATATTTCAGTACCCTGAATATGAATTTTGTTTTATTAAATGGATATAATAATTTATTCTATTAAGTGCTTGATATTATGACCAAATACAAATCTGTTTTGAAAACACGTCCAAAACGTTTTTTGGTTGTGGAAACTAAAAAAATACACATCGTTAATTTTAAGAAATGAACTAGATATAAAGCCCATGGCAACTTGTATTTTTATTTTATATAAAAATAAAGTATATAAATAAAACATATAAAAAATAAGTGACTTTATAATAAATTCATTAGTCATAACTATACAGGACTAAATAAAAGGACGAAGATAAATACACTTAAATATAATTACATAAAACATATTTGAATTTATTTTAGAAAACTGTGCTAATTAAAGAGCAATTGATGATTGGCACGTGAAGGATTTTTGGATACTTTATGTTGTATGACTCATGCCCTAGAAAACAAATCTAAATTTATATTATATGTTTATATATTTTTAAAAAACCAGATCAGGTTGGTTTCCTCTGAAGTTTGAGAATAGTCAGCCGTTAGAGACATTTTTTTTTGTTTTTTCTTATTTTTTACTACAAACGTGTTAGTTCAAATATATATTATATTTACAACATAATGTGTTGCCTAAAATAATACTGACGCTACAACGGCAAGATATAGTCATTAATATTAATGTCTTATTTTGCAGGAAGGAGGTAAACCAAGAACGACAACCAGAGTGTTTCAAAGACCAGTAACAGAAAAAGATTTGGAAACAGTTTGGGACGAACAAACATTAAAATTACTGGTAAACCAAAAGTTCATAACATGAATCTGCCATATAAATCCAATATTATACAAATATTTTACATAATGTTAGTGATTATTGAAGATAATTTATTTTTACAGTTAGAGCAGAGTACTGACTACGAAGAACGTCGTGTAATAAGGGCTAGACTACGCCAAGTTATGGCGGAACAAGAAGGTGAGCTATTTCACACACATGTCATTTCCTTAGAAAAAAGTTCAGAAATTATATTAAATTTAAATTGAAATAACCAAAATTATGAAAACACATTGTTTTATACTTTTGACTATTAGGTATGGAAACCTTTCTCTACTTACTGAAAAAGTGTAACCGATAATTCTTATCACACTGCTTTCGATTACATATCATAGTTTAATTCGATATCATTTGCATTAGAAAGTTCTGCGAATTTAATCACTTTAGAAACTACATTTTTATATAAGTAATACATTGTTACTAGTAGTAATGCACAATTTGTTTTTATGATCATTTACAACTAGGTGTTGATTTAATATACCTATTGGTCCTTACTTAGTGACTACACTAAAATGTTGTCTTTGCTGTGATTTCTTATTATATTCACTGTTCTACACCGAGAGTTCTCTGTGTAAATAATCATTTCTATTGTATCTGATTATATTTACGATATTTATTGGCATATTTTTCTTGAAAAAAAACTTTTGAAATTGCATTACTTTTACCATATTTAAGTTTTAAAACCTGCTTATAAAGTAGCAACCATTTATATAACGATAACTGCGATTGTTTTCGAATATCCAGTACATTTTTTTTCCACTCGTGTTATTTTATTTTAATTTATTTTTAATATACCAATTCCAACAAAATTTTAATTCAAAATTCATTCAAAATATTGAGCATTACTATAATGTGTAAAGAATACTAATTTACTTTCATTAATATTTATTCTCCATGCCTGAATCAATCAATGAAAAATTAAATGGAAATGACGCAACGGATTTATGGTTTAAAAAAATTATTTTACTTTTCAGTATAATTTCATATAGCTTTAATGCAATTATTTTCATTAATCATTAAATGTATGGATCCCATCACTGTAACGGCTTTATAAAAGGAATGCAAAACATTATTTAACAACAGTGTTACAAGAGCTAGTAGTTAAAAGGAAATCTGACGAATAAACTTGAATAAACTGATTTTAGGACTAATAATTGAAGCAGTATGAATAGATGTGTTCTCTTGGTGAACTTCTTCTATAAACTTTCAGTCTTTTTCACAAAAATATTTTCTATACCATATGCTATTGTTTTACAACTTAGATAATCCGCTATCAAAATTACTTTTGGATTCCAAAAGACTAAGACTTTTTTTTCCATTTAAGATAACGATGTTAGAGACAAGTCTCTTCCAAAGATATTCAATAATATACAACCAATTCATAATACTATTTAGTAATAGTCCAAAATTATTTAGTTTCCATATTTATCCCTTTTATTTTATTAATTTTTTCTAATAATATATGCATAATACATAAGGCAAAAGTAATTTTACGTTGTAGTTTATCCATTTCCAGAACTTTTTTCTATTTTTTTTAATTACAATATTAACACTATTAAACACCATAATATTGACAGTTTTTTTTTCTGAACTATCCATCCAACAAGGCTGTCTTTCTCACACCCTAACCCTCTAACAACTCATCGCTCTTTTTTTCAGCCTGCACCGCTTTGGTCGACCAAGCCACCAAAGGCGAGGATCCAGCCACGCCCACTACCCCTACCGCCGGACAATTAGAGGGTGAGTCTCAACTATTGCCTCTGCTAAAGGGACTATTAGACGCTCCCGAAAATGACATCACGCCTGATTCTGGTACGGAATCGGGCGAAGATCAACGCTCGAACCTCATCGCCGAAGTACAAACAGCTCTCGAAAAACTCAGTACATCTTTGTTGAACGATCAGACCGATATATCGGAGGAGCGGCGTAGCAACTTATTGCAGTTGGTGGCTAAGCTACAGGCGGGTCTTAGCGGTAATGATCGTAGGTCATCGACGTCCAGTAGCGGCGGTAGATTTCAAAAGCGAAAGACCAAACAGTCACGGCATACGGTCGGGGTCTCCAAGGAGGAACTGGCGGACGCGCGGAAGCTCATAGAGGAGATATCGTTGAATGAACTCAACACAAGCGCCAGTGGTTCAAAAGTGAATTTGAGCAAGCAAAATAGCGAGAGCAGCGTTCCGACAAGCTCCGCCAGCTCATCATACCGTAGCATTCACCAAGCGAAAGTGAAAAATGCAACCGCCCGTCCATTCAGCTCCTCAAATAGTACTACTTCCTCTGTACAAACTCCTACTGAACATTTTGATGGTTTCGACAACCTCTTCGGTGAGGATAAAGACAAGGACATAACTTATCATGAGGCACCTACGGTGCAACAAAAGGCAACGCCTAACTTCTCAACGACGGTGAAACAATCATCACAAACCAGACTTGACAGAGGTATTTCTAACGACTCTACCGGTAGCATTAAATCAGCTTTTAAAGCAGTCCAACAAGCGGCTGCGAGCAAAGTATCAGCAATGAAACAAGATCAAAAAGATGAGTCCGAGTCCGAGGAGGTTGAAGAAGAGGAAGTAGAGGAGGAAGAGGAAGATGACTCTAGTACCGTAAAAACCTCGAATACTGTAGAAAATGCTCCGTTGACAAGCAATCCAATTTACTCAAGGCCAGTTCAAAAGTACGATGAGAAATGCAGTCGATTTGACACACAAAAGAGGCTGAAGATGAAACGGGCCAATACAATCGACATACCGAAGCCTCTCAATTTCTATCAAGACGATGACGATAGTGATTCTGATCACGAAGATGGTAACCAAAAGAGGAGAGATAGTTCTTACACCCTCAAAGGGCCAGTTGGAGTCGGTGATCCGAACACTAAGAAAATCGTACCTGTCTTTCAACCGAAGACGGAGTCTGACAAAAAATTTCTGGCCTTTATCAATAAACATAATGATAACAATTCGAACAAAAATTCGCCATGGGCTAGAAATTCTTCAGTCTGGGGTAGCAAATTCGGCAATATTAAGAGTACTTTCGAAAAGACCCAAGATAATGACGCCAAAAGCTTTTGGAAATCGGCTGACGATAATATCAGACGCACTACCTCAAATCAATTTGGACCGAAAATCAGTAGAGAGAGCGCTCGAAATTTGCAACAAATGTTTGAGGAAAAGAGAAAGGAATCACAAAAAAATCCAGCACCAGTGTATTCTGCTGGTCCGGTACATCAATCAAATATTGTCACCGGCTCTTTGCAGGTTAAAACCGAGAAAGAAAAACAATACAAGGTCATACCTCAGCCATTGCCAGTAAATCAATTTTCGCATGCTCCGCAGAGTGCATTTAAACCCATCAAAAAGGTACCACAACCACCTGTCCCGAATAGATCGTCAATTGTATTCTCCCCGGAAAATAGAGAATTAATCAAAAGTGAAATTAAGGAACCTACCGGTCCCGCTTTTCTTTACAGTCCGAAGCCTCTAACTAGTCCCATAGAGAAAACGACTGTAACATCACCCGTTGCATCGAAACCTTGGGCTGCTAGCTCCACGGGTAGTAGGGTGATAAGTTTGGCAGCTTCTAGGTTTGAACAACCGCCTATAAAAGAACCACCTAGACCTAGAAAAATGAGTAGAGAGAGCAATAAAGCACTTGTTAGCAGTTATCAAGCAAATACAAATATTGTTGATAGGACACCTGCATATATAAACAAATCTTCTGAAAATAAACCAAGCAGTGTGAGGAAACATAGCGGTCAATATGAAAATTTAGAAAGTAAATCAGCTGAGGCTCAACAGAAACCACAAACTTATCAAATAAGGACAAGTGTGGTTGAAAGTCAATATACACCTCAAGTAAAACTACCCCCACAAAACATACCTCTTTCACCTCAACAGTTTACACCATCACATCAACAAAATATACCATTTTCGCTTCAACAAAACATACCATTGATGCCACCACAAAATACACAATATCCCCTACAAAACCCACAAATTCCACCACAAAATATAGCGCCACAAAACTATAGTGTCCGATATGATCAGCCCCAAACTTACTCTATTCGATATGACCAACCACAAACTCAATATTATCCTCCGCAAAACTATAGCATTCGCTATGATCAACCTCAGAACTATTCGATTCGCTATGACCAACAATCTCAACAAAACTTACCTCAGAATTACAACATCGCTTACAATCAACCACAAACCTCACCGAACCAAAATTATCAACCACAAAACTATAGAATAGTTTACGATAGACCTCAGAATCTTCCCCAGAATTACTCAGTTAAATACGATCAACCTCAAAGTGCTCTTCAATCACCCCAAACGCCAACTAGACCTCAAAGTTACTCAAGTCCACACGACTCAGTAAGCCAAGTTCAGAATAAGGTTAGTCCAAGTTCACCTGCTCATAATACCCAGGTGTTATCTCCTACTGAGTCTTCTCCTCAACCGAACAATGAATATACTTCAACGTTTGTCTTTAAACCTACTCAGAATCAAAAGGTTCCAGTGCAAGCTATAGAGCCGGTGGTTCAACCTCCAAAAGCAGAAAGACAGATCTCGAATGAGAGTTTACACGAACACAGCGCTGTAAGTAGTAGAGTTATGACAGGGCCTGTAAGTCAGCAAGCTGTAACAGTAAAGCAAAAATCCCCAATGAGCAGAGACCAACACGATATGGAAGCTGCTCTTAATTTGAAGAGTTCGTTACAAAAGTTAACCAAACAAGATAGTAAGGAGGGTAACATACCAAATAAAAATCGATCCCCTGCAAGATCTCCCAGTAACAGCTTTAGCTACAAACCGCGACCACCCGAAGTTAAAAGTCCAAGTTTAAGTCAGAGTTTCAAGTACAAAAGCGAAATTCAATCCAAAGAAACATCAACATATAAGCCAAGCGATTGTCCTAAACCAACTGTGTCTCCTAGCAGTTTTAAATCAAAAAGCACCTTCGAAGATATCACAAAGGAAACCAAAAACTGTGGAGTAGTTAAACCGATGCAACAAAAACCGATACCTATATATAATAATACAAATATATCTAAATCAAACGAAAAAATTCGTATTAATGACAAAGGTCAATCAGTTGTAACGGGTCAGTTCCATATTCCCGTCATCAGTGTTAAATCTCCCGAATCGCCGAGACCCCCAACTCAAACTCAAGTCCTGAGCAAGTCCGATTCGTGGCATCAAATCTGCTTAGCTCATCAGAGCACCAACGAGAAACCTGTTCCGAAACCTGGACCGGTAAAATCTAAATCTAGTCACTCTTTAGCGGTACCGAAAATGTACGAAGCCGGAATGAGCAAAGAGGAAATGTTACATAAAAGAAAAACGATGGAGGCTTTCTTAACGGGTAACAAAAGTCCACCAGCTGACACGAAAATCAAAGCCGTAAAACGAAGCATTAATAGAATTAAGACATCTGAAAAGCGATCTACACAAACTAAAGTAACTGGTGGCCTTTGTAGAAGCAGGACTTTGCCGGATATAATATGTCCAGACTTATTGGATGAAAGTAACGTAGACAAAGCCTTCGACGAGCTTTTTGAATCATCCTAATTGAATTTTTAAAATATGTTCGTATCGGGAAGAACGAAAGTGCCCGTCAATTCATTCCATATTTCGACGTACTAAGTGAATTTTGTTGTATAGAACCGTAGATTTAGCTGAAATGTTTTTAGAAAACAAAATAGACGTAAGAAGTTGTTTCGTTTGAAAGGAAAACGCGAAGGAATGAGAGGATTCGAGCGATTACAGATCGAAGGTGGTGGTGAGCGTACACCCCACAACTTCGTGTGAAACTGAGGAATTATATATGTTGAGGCAATTAGTTAATGTTTTGGATTGTTTCATGGAGGCGACAGGATCTGACCGGAGACTCAACAGTGCATTGATGAGGGTGAGGACCAAAACACAAACTGGAATGCTGTGTGGGTGTACGCTACACCTCCTTAACCATTTTCCCTACTGACGCGAATGCCGCCATCGCTACACGCTCGTCCACACCACAAAAAAAATCCCCTGGAAGTGTTTTCCACGTCCATGTACTTTTTTGTTTCACATTCGCGACCATTCGAATTTTTTGTAGTTTTTGGAGCATCCAGTAGAAGTACCATTGTTTTGCTACTGTTACTATTGTTACTTAATTATTTATTTCTTTTTTGTTTTTGTCATATCCCATTATTCGAACACAGGCACTAATAAATCGTGCTAATTGCCAGTTATTTAATTCTTTAAAGCACCAACATAATTATATGATCTATCCAAAGTAGCAGTAAACTCAAATAATTCCAATAAAAACGTCAAAACATCGCAATATTGCCGAATTAAACTTTTAGTTTATTTTAGCTTTTATATATTACAACATCGTAATGCAAATAAAAGAATGAAACAAAATGTTATAAAGTATCATTTATTTTAACAATATAGTTCAAAGTTCACTGCTACTTTGTATAGACTGAACGTCTCTTCCATAAACAACATGTTAATCATTGTTGCTGCTTTAAAGGCATTATCTTGTATGCTCTTTCCTTGCAATGTTTGATTTGATTTTATATTTTTTTTAGTTGCTAACATTACTATACTCTTGTACTATCATTTATTATTTTCTCTAAACATTACACACTTTTATTGATTCTGATTTAATATATTGCGTGTTTTCTTCTTTGCAGGTAAACTAGAAGTACATGAGACTAATAAAGAAAGCGATGTCGCCACTTCGACGAAAGGTAAATATTATATTTCGGAATTATAAGAAAATGAAACATTAATCAACTTTCAGTCACCACGAGGGTTACTCAACAAGTAAGAGCACCCAAACCAATGTCGCCTTTTGCAAAATTTCGCCAATTGGACAAACAGAACAGCCTTAACAAGACCACACCACCAAGGTATATATTTTTTATTCAATGTTATTGTCTACACTTAAAAAAGAAATACATTCAACACACGGGCATAAATTTGATTTAATGCCAGCTCAAGAAAGCCCATAAAATAAGCTATTTAATAAAAATAATTTCTATTACTCCTTAATTCCAAACATAATGTAATTAATACATCTTTATTACCAACAAAAGATAGCAATTAAATACAAGGTTATAATTTAAATTATAACAGAATCATTTTTAACTTGCCATATATTATTCACCAAGAATCATTTACATATTAATTTTCTCTATAGTTCACACTTTCCATAATATATATTATTAAATTGCATTAACTTTTAACTTATAACATTATTGACATTTTTCAAATGACCTAGCATTACAATACTAAATAGGTGCATGAAACTTTTGAGGAATGCAACTTTTCATTATGAAATATAACTTTCATAGAATCTTTCTAAACTAAAATCAACTTCCCGTTACTTTTCCATCGAAATTTTGTATTGTAAGTGCCTGCTTGTACAACTTCTAATTGACATGAAACATTACACCTATTTTATTCCTGCATACCTTGAAAACTGTAATCAATAAAAACGTTTCTATCAAATAACAAATTTCATCAATATTACATATTTAAAAAATAAATCATAACATAATATATTATGACTTATTAAACTTATTGTATCTCAGAGTAGCAAAGTTTTTGTAATTTTAATTAAGTTATTATAAAACAATAATACACTGTAAAATATTACAATTTTCAATTATATAAATATATCTAACTGTTGAATGATTAATTATCTATAAAAATTATACAATAGGTACATTAAATATGTATATGCTTCATAAAAGATTTATGTCGCTAAATATCAAATAAAAATTTAGGAATAACAAGATAAAAATATTTTAAAAACTGTCTTAAGAAAATTTGCATATTTAAGTTTATAATTTTTTATTTAACATTTTACAAGTAATCAGATACGGTGTTATCAATCATAAATAAATGGATTTCACAAAAAAAATATGTTGCATCATTTGATGTATTAATTCAGCAGATGTTTCCAAGTAGTTTTAAATTTTATTTATAGGTATATTCAGATCTGGCGAACGGTGTTATTTACAAATGGAACCTTGAAGGTCCGAAAATAAGTGTTTCTAACAATATACTATTTTTATAATATTTATATAATAAAATACAGATAGGCTGTTTCTTTTTGAATCTTAAATACTTAGCACATCACTCAATAAGTCTCTCGTTTCTAATACGTGAACATATAAGATTTCTGAATAGTGCTAGCCTTCAAACGATACGTGTCAAAACCTCCACGTTATTTCAACTATTAGTTTGCAAGTTACATTATTACGGTTTAATTTACAGGTAGTAATGCAATGTTTGTTATTTTTAAAGTAATGAATAAAAAATATTTTCATTATAATTTTAACTAAATATTACATATAGGTAAATATAATTCAAGCAAAAGGCCAAACGGTAGCCTGAGTATTAGGAGCTTGCTTGTATTTTGATCAGCAATATATCTATTGCTGAAAATACGAAATATAAATCTAAACAAATGTTAAGAAACCTGTTAAATTCGGTGGTTTTAATGTTTTTCTATATAAAATAATAGTTTTAACAGCAATAACAGTAATATACACAGAAAAAATTGCAATTTCGAGATTAATTTTATTATTATTTGCTTTGAACAAAACTGCTACCGAATCCCATCATATATTCTTATAAACTTATGGTAATGCTGTTCCATCATATTCTAACTGTAAGTTTTAGTTTCAATGAGTTAAAAACGGTGATTTTGATGTCAATGGCAAACAACGGCCTGGACGACCAAAATTAATTTCAAGATTTATTGCACGAAAATAGAGACAAAATTCATTAAAACTTTCATGCAGCTTAGCGGTTGATGAATCAACTATTTCCAGACATTTACATGCGATTGGTAACGCCTAAAATGAGGCAAAATAGCTACTACATGAACTAAAAATATCATTTCGAACAATTTCAACATAACGAATACCTTGCTTGCCAGGCAAAAAAATGCGTTTTCTGTAACGCATTATGATTAGTGATGTGATTGTGACTAGTAAAGTTCAAGGAATCATGGGTTAGTCTAGGAACGTAATCTCCATAGATAGCTGATCGTTTTGACCAGCACATTATTTTTTGCATGGTTTGGCTGGTAATACCAATCTTTAAACACGGTGTAGCCATTTTTTCAGAAAAATGGGAAAAAGCTGTGAAAACTAAAAAATAACCGGAGACTTATTGAGTGATGTTATATAGTATAACAATAATCCAAAGCGTTTCAAAACCACAATTTTAAATTTAACATTCAATATTAACAGGTGAATTGAAAAGTCCCCGGCCTGACACATAGATGGAGCTATTAGAATTAAATCCATATGTTTTTTAGTTAGCCCTATCCCTCAAAGATGTGTGTATAAATTTGATAGCTGTCAGATTATTAATTTGTGCATTATAGCATTTTGAGTGAAGTAACTTTTGTTATTGTGAAAAAAAATGGATAAAAAGGAATTTCGCATGTTGATAAAATATTGCTTTTTGAAGGGAAAAAATACAGTTGAAGCAAAAACTTAGCTTGATGCCGAGTTTCCGGACACTGCCCCAGGAAAATCAACCATCAAGGATTAGTATGCTAAGTTTAGACGTGGTGAAATAAGCACCGAAGATGTTGAACGTAGTGGACGCCCAAAAGAGGTTCTTACCGACGAAAACATTCACGAAATAATTTTTGAATTACCGTAAACTGAAATTGAGTGAAATAGCAGACACTCTAAAGATATCAACTGAACGTGTACATCATATCATTCACGAACATTTGCGTATGAGAAAGCTCTGTGCAAAGTGGGTGCCGCATCATGTCACTTTTGACCGAAAACAACGACGAGTTGATGATTCGGAGCAGTGCTTGAAGATGATTAAGCGTAATAAACCCGAGTTTTTGCGAGTTTCATCCGAATGGACTGCACACGATGAAATCGCCGAAAAACGGCCGCAATTTGAAGAAAAAGAAAGTGCTACTTCACCAATACAATTCACCGTGTCACAAGTCAGTAAAAACAATGACAAAAATCCATGAATTGGATCTTCCAATTGCTTCCTCATCCACCGTATTCTCCAGATCTGACTATTTCCTGCTCTCAGATCCCAATAGAATGCTCGCTGGGAATAAATTTTCGTCGAATGAAGAGGTGATCGACGAAATTGAGGCTTATTTTGAAGCAAAGGATAAATCGTACAACAAAAATGGTATTGAAAAGTTGGAGAGTCACTATAATCAGTGTATCACTCTTGAAGGGAATTATTTTGAAGAAAAAAAGTCATTTTGCCAAAAAAATATGTTTTACTGTGGTAGGCCGGGGACTTTTCAATTGACCTGTTACACACAATTCAATGAAATTAATACAAAAAATAGAGAAGTATTTTATATATCCATAAATATGTAATATTCTTGAAAGGTTATTTTCAGTCGACTGTTACTTATTCCCATCACGATACTTAATTTAAAACGGGATGTAATACCAAATAGAACCCGATCAACGTTTTTTACTGATTAACGTTTACAATTCACCCTTTCTTCGTCTAACCCTAAATCCCTGGTTGGTGCAGCACCCCGAGCACTCCCCGCGGCTCCGGGCAACTCTTTAAATTCACCGATCCCGCCTTGTCGCAGTCCGCGAGTACGATTAAAGATCGCCTGTTGTACTGGTGTAGGATGAAGACTAAGGAATACGAGGTACGAGCTGATTGGTTTGGTGCTGGTGTTCGATGATACGTTTTGCTTTGCGCTTCCTGTTATGGGATATTTATTTGCTTAGCACCGCCTTTATCCATGTTTTCAGCATGTTACCTTTGTTAGCAGCACATACGCACATCTCTTTCATATATACAAAAAAGACAAGCTTTTTATTTTGCTCTTAGATGTTTGATATTAAATATTTGACAATTTTATTATTGATACAGTTGTAGAGTCTCATTAATTCGGCGTTTTAAAAATAAATAGGTACCGAGTTATTAAAATATCCAGATTAATGAATTAGGTAGAAACATTAAAGATAAATATATCATTTCATAATATACATACATATTAATTCAATAATAGAATATTATTCTTATACGTATTGCACATTTCGGTATGATATTTACACCTGATATTGATCTAATTTATCTTAAAATAATCCATAATTTAAATATATGTTATATTCTTGCAACTTGTAGCCATTACTTAAAAAAACATTTTTTTCTAAACTTTATAATACTCTTGGCAGACAAACTGTTTTCTACAGTACATGTTATGCAGATATTCATACAGCTGGATGTGTCTGGTTTAAATTTAGCAATATGACTTAATGATTCCAACATTTCTACAAGGATTTCCTCTTCTTGTACTTCTTCATATATTTCTTTATCTATCATCATTGTCTCTGCTTCAAACGAGCACTTGATTAGTGAGGCTCTACTGCACAAATGTTCACAAGTTCTTTCGAAATGTGTTCCCAAATATGTTTATTTATATCGTAAATATAAAGAAATATATTAATGTTTTTGAACATTACTTGCATATTTGTTAGACTTCTGATAGAATGATTAAGAGTTAAAAATTAAATTTCTTGTAATATTTAACTAAATTTTACACTAAATGTATAAGTATATACAGCTTATTTGAAGAGTTTCATAAGTGTTTTAAGAACTGTATATTATTGTAGAGTCCTTGTATTATATTTCTTATGTTTGTTCTTCAATATATCACAGAAATTTAATTTAACTAAAAAAAATTAATTTAATTTTCAACAATATTTGGGGTATATAACCATATATAATTTAAATATAGAATATTAATTTTCTTTCTATTTTAGAACATTCAACTAAACAACTTCTCCAGCAGCTGGGCAGACGGACTGGCTTTCTGCGCCCTCATTCATCATTTCCTTCCAGATTCGTTCGACTACAGTACCCTCACGCCAAAAGATCGCAGGCACAATTTTGAATTGGCCTTCCGAATTGCTGAGTAAGTATATCTCCATTTAATTATTAGGTGTTTGTGGGTTTCATTGTCATTTCTTCAATTTAAAAATTCATTTGTTGAAAAAATCACTGTCTCAATTATAATTAGTATACTAAGTATATATTAATCAAAAAAATTTTCATCGTTTTCTTTTAACATCTTCCCACCTTCTTTTCGACATAGTTTGTTTACCTCTGGCAAGTACGTTGGATACAACAAAACTCTTGCAACATGCGTTGAGCGTTATATAAGAAAATTACTTTGGATGTATTACCCACTATTCATGGTCTTTTACAATAGTAAATAGTTCAATTTATTCAATTGGCGCCCGTAAACATTTACAGTAGCAGCTTCATTCGGTTTTAGCAGTTCGTAATGCACTACAGCTTTCTGATCTCACCATATGCACACCAAGACTTTATAACTATGAATATTCCGCTGAGATGTCGATGTGGATGTTTCTGCTGAATTAACCCATGACTTTTAACGCTAGGGATTATGATAGTAAATCAACTCTTCGTCAGATCTGAAAACTGTTTTCTTTTTGGCCTAAAAAAATGTTAAAACGGTTCGAAATTACATTTTCAGCCAATTCGTGTAGTAGCTTTTTTTCCTCCTTTTCTCTGGAAGCAGTTGATTCGTCATCTGTTAAGCTATCTGCGAGTTTTTGGAGAGTTCCAGATCCCAGAGAACTAGGATATTATCCTAATAAATATTGTCATTAATTTTAGACCTCGAGGTCATTCCTTGTCATCAAAGTCACCACTGTTCAATCGTCAATTGATTAAATATGACGGAGTAGCATCAATATAAGTTTTTAGTCATTGTTTAATTATCAAACAAGAAACGTTTTATGATAAACAATAATTAACAAAACATTATGTTGTGTATACACTAAATAACTTAAGCACACAAGTACTTGAGAAATATATTTTCTAATAAAGTCTGAATATAACATTGTTTTTTTGTATTACAGTGAGAAAGCTGATATTGCACCTCTTTTGGACGTAGAGGATATGCTGGAAACTCGAAAACCAGACTGGAAATGCGTTTTTACATATGTTCAATCTATATACAGACGATTCAAGGATGAGGATTAGAGAGCCAGTTCCTAGTGAACTTTTATTATTCATATTTTACCTTAAAAAGGTGGTGCTATATTATGTAAATATTTGTTAATGGTCAATTTATAGATATTGAAAAGAAACGAGAATATTTTATGGTAAATTATGAATATTTATATGTTAATTTATTGTAACTATGAATGTTTTTTAATGTTTTGTTTGTTATTTTGTTTAGAAATTTGTAAATTGTTAAAATTTTTATTTTTGTTCCTTAATAGGAAAGTATTGCTTTTGTGTTTATCTCTACTGTGATTATTTTGAACAGCATTTTCTACATTGATCCATAGATCTCTGTCTTTATTTCACTCCAATTTCTATTATTAGGTACAAAACTTTTTATACTTCATGCCCAGCTGTGTCCTGTAGAATAGATATTTTTATAAGCTTTATTATGGAGCATATTTTTCTCTTCAAATTTAACTTATCACACAATACGTATTTTGCTTATTTATTTTTGTGATTGATAATATAATGGGATGTTGCTGAAAGCTTGGTATTTTGCCATTAACAATTTATATTTTTTGTATAACAGCCAATATTGCCATTTGCACTGTGAAGACAATAATTCTACAGCAATTTTTTATGTCATTTTAATGTTACTGTATCTTAGTCATTACATTTTATAAACTAAATAGATTTATATATAAAATATCTAACAAAATAAATGAAAGTTAATAAAGTATACGCTTTGTTTATTACACTCTTAATATAACCCAAAATAACAGGTCAGTAAAAAAGTCCCCGGCCTGGCACATAGATTACTAGATATACTACTAGAATTAAATCCATATGTTTTTTAGTTATCCCTAACCCTCAAAAGATGCGTGTATAAATTTGACAGCTGTCGAATTATTAGTTTGTGAATTATAGCATTTTGAGTGAAGCAACTTTTGTTATTGTGAAAAAAATGGATAAAAAAGAATTTCGCGTGTTGATAAAACATTGCTTTTTGAAGGCAAAAATACAGTTAAAGCAAAAACTTGGCTTGATGCCGAGTTTCCGGACACTACCCCAGGAAAATCAGTTGATTTTGACCGGTTGATGGTTATCAAGGATTGGTGTGCTAAGTTTAGACGTGGTGGAATGAGCACCGAACGGTGAACGCAGTGGAGGACCAAAAAAGTTTGTTACCGACTAAAACATTTAAAAAAACACAAAATGATTTTGAATGACCGTAAATTGAAATTGAATGAAATAGCAGAAACTCTAAAGATATCAACTGAACGTACACGTTCAGTTGATATGTACACATCATATCATTCCCGAATATTTGAATATGAGAAAGACCAAGAACAACGACGAGTTGATGATTCGAAGCAGTGTTTCAAGATGATCAAGCGTAATAAACCCGAGTTTTTGCGTCGATATGTGACAATGGGTGAAACATGGCTCCATCATTTCACTCTGAAGTCCAATCGATAAGACACCCAGACAATGCACCGTGTCACAAGTCAGTGAAAACGATGGCAAAAATCCATGAATTGGGCTTCGAATTGCTTCCTCATACACCGTACTCACCAGACCCCCAGCGACTATTTCCTAATCTCATATCTCAAAAGAATGTTCGCTGGGAAGAAATTTTCGCCGAATAATTTTCGACGAAATCGTACTACAAAAATGGTATCGAAAAGTTGGAGAATCGCTATAATCAGTGTATCTATCACACTTGAAGGGAATTATGTTAAATTAAAAAAATAATTTTGCCAAAAAAATGTGTTTTCTATGGTAGGCCGGGCATTTTTCAATTGACCTGTTATTCATTGTTATTAAACACAAGATAATGATTTGGTGTATCGACCAGTATTATGAAAAAGTAATATGAAACACATGAGTATCATATAATTATATACATATATACGCCCTTTCAATAGCCGAAGTTACTCTGTGCACTTGATCAAAACTGGAAATCTGGTATTGTTACCAAATGTTTAACACGTTTAAATATTAGTTTCTCAAATAGCTTTGATATTGCAGGTAGTAGCGAAATAGGCCTGTAAGACTTGTTCTGCAAGTTTGTCAGGTTTTTTGAGCATAATTATTTGTGGCATCTTAAAGCATTCCGGGACATGTTTCAGTCTTAAACAGGCATTAAATATATATGTCAAGATAATGATTGCTTTTAGTGGCAGTTCTTCCAATAAACCAGGTGAAATGGTATCTATACCAGGTGCCTTTTTTAGGAGTGAGGTTATCAATTTCAGTGTCAAGTTCCAGTGGAGAAATTAGATTTAGATCTACATCAGGTTGATAAACAGGAGATGTATCCATGGTAGATTCTATATCATTAGGTTCATTAGGTTGAAATATGTTAGCTAAGTATTGTGCGAACAATTCAGCTTTTTCATTGTTGCGTCAAACCCATTCATTTCGATCATTTTTAATTGGCAGTACTCGAATAATTGGTCTTTTAAATATTCGAATTGCTTTCCATAGCGAATAATCTTTGTCTGCTTGTGCGCTTAATTAACTTGCTTTTCTTAGGACTGTCGCGCTAAATGTTAATAATACTGGAGTATGAAGGTGTGCACAAGCTTTCTGTACTAATTTTATTTAATGAGATGCCTTTTGTAATGTAGAAATCCAGCAGGTCTGTTATCCAGTTACTGTCTGTGGTCCAGTAAGTGGGTTCGCTCCCCGAATGATAATTACAATTTGTAAGGTTAACGGCTTTGAGTAATTCGTTTCCTTTTCCAGGTGTTATTATTCGTGAACCCCAAGCTGTACGTTTAACATTAAAGTCTCCACCAATAATAAACCTTGGGCCTAATATTGAAAAGATATCTTTATATTGTTGTGTCATTTTATGTCTTGGTGGACAATATATAGCGCCAATATTTATTTCAACCCCGTTTTTTTCGATACTAATTATCGCATAATATATTTCTTCATTTTTAATCTCTTCTTGTTCGAAATGTTATATATTTTGTTTAATTATTAAAGCTGTTACACCTCGAGCCCGTTCACTGGGGTGTAGTGTCTAGTAAGCATCATAACCCCGTATTTTAATTTAGTTTTTTTAGAAAAATGTGTTTCCGATATGAGAGCTATATCTATGTTATTTGTTTTTAAAAATAATTCTTGTTCCCGGACTCTTTGATTTAGTCCGTTTGCGTTCCAAGTTATAATTCTTAAAAACGAATTACTCATTTTTGTTTTTCTTTAGCTTGTTTTGGGCTTGTTCTCCAATCCGGATTTCTCCAATTTTTCAACCCTATCTGCTAACTGACTGAATTTCTGTCTCATTTCAGTCTGGAATTCTTTGGGCAATTTCATCATGTCAACGATAGTTGGGTCGTTGGCCGCAGCTTTCTGCGGTTTCGTATCTATGTTTATCATTTGATATTTTGGTGGCTTTTGTATTTTTGACCGATAGTCTTGAGGTTTCTTGGGTTTCAACGGTAGATGTTGTTTCAGAGTTTTTGGCTTTGTCAGTTTGTCTTAAGCGTTATTCTGCTGTAATTTTCTTTGGCTGGAGTTCTTTTTTATATACTGCACATCCTGTATAATTGGCAAGGTGACCTTTTCCATCGCACAACACGCATGTCGCTACACTATTGCGTTGTTTTCTGCACTGAGTTGTGATGTTTACCGGCACATTTCACACATTTTGGTTCTCTACGGCAAAAAATTTTAGTGTGTCCAAAATTTTGACAGTTGAATTGTTTTTCTTCATCTCAATGAGATGCTTTTTTACGTTTTTGTAGTCCGTTTCATTACTAAGGGTTACGTTAATATCATCGTTAGACAAAGCTTTAAACTGCACTCGATCAGAGGCTACTCCCCTTATTTGCTTGCCAACATTGCTTACCTTGATCGGAGGGGGCAAAGGGATTTTGTCTTCTTACTTCTTTTTTTTTAATGTTTATAGTACTTTTTGCGATTGTCGAAGGCGTCATCTGTGACTTCTTCCTCTATTTATCCTTCTTGTTTGTTACTTCGGTCCAGTCAGACTGTTCCTCTACCTCTAATGCTAATTCGTCTTCATCAGTGTAGTAGTCTTCTGCATAATTAGTATGCCTTTTTGGTGTATCTTGCGTGTGACCTTGCTGCTCTTGCAAACGGATAGCAGCCATATCCTTAGATATTGCAACAGTTGTTGGTTCGGACGCTCGTTATTCGTTCTTGATTCTTCGTTTTCTTTCAATAATAGATTCAAATCCATTATGTCGTATTGTTATAATTAAATGTTTTTTTTTCACTAACTTTCACTTTTTTCCCTTTTTGGAAAACGTGTAACGTCTTTTGTTTGAGAGCACGGATTTACTTCACTTTGGGTTGGCCGTTTCACCGTATCCCGTACCTGGGAGTTCTTTGAAACCCTTAACCGTAAAAAAATATATAGATGTATTTTTATTTGATATTTACAGAGACTCGTTTTCGGGAAAGAAAAAACACGTCTTGACTCTATGAAGGTGGGGACCGAACTGCCCGATTATTAATGATGATAATTAATAATGATGTTGATTATTAATTGTAGTTCTTGAACTGATAAAATTAAAATTCTATTGTAAGGTAATAAACTATGTAAACTTTCAATACTTTCTTTAGGAGTAGTCTTACAAATTTCCGTCGATTCGTCAGAAGAGTCAATTAATTTAAAATGTGCTTTCCTGTGCATTATTCCGCTTATGAGGTGTTTTCGTTTTAAGCTTTCGAAATTATATGAGAAGAAATTATATGAAGAAGAGAAACCGTGGTAATATAAATACAGGTTTTCGAGATTTAAAAGCAGAACAGGACGATATAAATTGGAAGACGTTGGAAGCTTTGGGTTATTTTGGTGCAGTCATTCAGAATTATACTGAGAGGTGAATAGTCGTAATGCTTCTTGACTTTTTTCACAACTTACTTAAAAATTAAACAATTGCCATTTTAGCTGCAATATCGTCTCCACTAACTAAAACAAAATATAACAAAAGTATTTTCAAATCTTTTATGGGTGAAAGAAAGTGCGATCGTCATTATCTATTTTCGCTGTTCTTTCGACTGTGTACACTTACCCTGACTTTGGGCAGCATTGGAAGCCGAAAATATTTCCTTAAAAGTTTTTAAAATACTTCAGGTATCTTACGATGGTTCCATTGCGATTGCAAAATAATATCACAAATTAATTTGAGATCCGAGATGGTATTCACTAAAGAGATGTCATCTCCTCACTGCTTTTCAACATATTAGTGGATACAATTATGCCAAAAGTGTTTCAAACCCATGAACATCCAAATGTTGAATCTTTTAGTATTCTTCATGATATAATCATCAATAATCATGATACAATTCAGCAATGCAGAGTCATATGGCTTGAGAATTAATGAACAAAATATCAAGGTATTATTCCTCTACGTGAGCATCTGCTTCTCTAAAATGGTGCGTGTGGAAGAGAGGAAATATTACAACCAAGGCTAACATCCTCTATATCGTACGCTTATCTTATCAATTCTTATCTTCTGTGGCTCCGAGACTTGGACACTGTTGGTACTCTGACTTCTACAAACTCTGAGGTCTTTCAAATAGGTTGCTTAAGGAAACATGTTTCTTAGATCGTATTAGAAATGAAGTAATTCGTTTAAGATATAACTATCAGTACATAGTTGAGGAACAAACTCAAACACGCATGAAGATTACAATGGTTTGGACGTGTCTGTAGAATGAAATGTGAACGAATTTGCAAAATTGAAAAATCGATCTGAAAAAGGAGGATGGGTAGGAGCTTAACATTGTCCGAAGGCCGAACAGCTGTGGCCGACTGCCAGTAATGGCGAAATTTAGTGAAGAAAGTTAAAAGTCCTGCGGCACCAACAGCAGCGTTTTGGTTAAGACGTAGACATTTTCCCTAGTATTATTACTTCCTAGTACAGAAACCGTAATTACAGAGGACCGAAAGAAAATATGCTGCATAAAAGAATGTTTGCCAAATTTAACAAAAAACTGTGCTACATAGAGATATTACTAAACATGTAACTATAAAATATCCAGTGAATATAAGTCCCCTAAAACAACTTAACAACATACTCGTGATTAGCAACGAAATAAAATTAATATTTTCTTAAATGAGCTGAATGAAGAATAGAAGGAAGGTATAAATAGAAATCATCCTTATGAACTATGCGCTCTTTAGATCGCACTTAATTAATAAATTGAATATTCAAAAATGCAAATTCCTCAAACGTAAAATTAAAAAGCAAATGTTTAAGACAACTTGACAAGTCTCAAAAAAGCCTGTCGCTGTCGCTGAAAAGAAAAAAAATCAAGAAAACGTAATGCCATCGCCCAAAAATCAAAAGTTCACACTCAAAAGACTTAGTGATAAATAAATAAAGACGCAGGAATTTGTAACCAACAAGACAACTGATTTTCAATGAAAATTTGAAACTGAAATACAAACACTCGCAATTTCAGTCAATTAAGAAACAGGTTAGAAATATTGAAAATATTCGGAAATTTCCAAAACAAGATAAAGAAAAACAAATATGAGTAGTTTGTTCTTAACATGGAATGCAAAAAGCTAAATAAACGGGCCCGTGGACTAGAACTATTTCTGACAACAAATTTACATATATATATAAATAACATAAATATAACTCTCATATCTGAGACTAATTTTTTCAGAAAAAAATAACGGTGCTGGAATAAACATTTGCTCTATATACTGCCCACCAAGACACAACTACAATAAAAAGATTTCTTTTCAAAATTCAAATTTGTTCAGAAGTCGAATGTTTATTAATCGAGGGGACTTTAATGTTAAACACACAGCTTGGGATTCACGATTAATAACACCTGGAAAGGGAAATCAATTATTCACAGTAATTAATATTACAAATTGTAATTATCATTCAGGGCGCGAATCCACTTCCTAGCCTACCAACAATAATAAAGTATCTGACCGATTGGATTTTTAATCGAATGCCAGTCAAACATCTGATCACACTCCAGTATCGTTAACACTGAGCAGCAATCCTAAAAAATCCTATCAAATTTATTAACTGGGGCAAGTTTTGACTAATAATTAAGACCCAAAAGTATAGACGATCTTGACCAACAAACCCGAAATATAACTGGACAAATTCGGTCAGCTACAAAAGAAACTACCCTAATTCCAAGGGGGAAATAAGGATATTAATAAATAAGCCCCTCGAAATCAGGGAATTCATTTAAGAAAGACGAAAACCAGAAGAATATGGCATAGAACCAGAAATGCTGTAAAGAAAACCATATTTAATAGAATTAGTAATCACATATATCAAAATATTAAAGAACAAATTTGCTTCGAAAAATATGTAAGTAAATTAAACCCGGGAGTACCGCCTAAAATGATTGAAATGAATAGGTTCGATGCAACGACCAAAAAGCTAATTATTCGCACAATATTTAGCTAACGTATTCCAACCGATTGATATAGAATCTGCAATGGATACAACTCCTGTTTATCACTCCGATGTAGCAATAAATTTGATTTCTCCTAAGGAAATTACCATGGAAATTGATGACAACCTCAATTTTAAAAAGATTCCTGGAATTGATGATATTTCACTTAAGTTATTGAAAGAGCCGCCACAAAAAACAATAACCAATAACAAAGTTCTACCATTAATTACCAATGATTGTGGCTATGTAACCAACGAAGATCTGCAGGATGACCCTGAAATCAAATAGACTACGACGTTATCCAAGACTTCGCCTTAATACCTGATTAAGGTTACTAAATCACAGCAAGGTGGAAGCAATATAGGTACTGGACAAAACGCAAGAAAACATAAGATTGTAACGAACAGAAGCACACAAACTTTTAAAGTGCAAAATGTTACTCTTAACTTCAGCTTAAGTAATTTAATTTAATTTATTTTAGAAAATACATACTGATGTATTTATCCCATACTCGTGCAGTTTGTATATTGACACAAATACAACGTAACAATCTAATCAAATAATATCTAATGTAAGATCACATAATGATAATAAATCGCCTAATGAACTAAATAAAAGCACGTAGTTACTGATAATTGTTATATTAAAGACAACGTAAAGAATTTAATAAAATAACAAAATATTTCAAATATGTAACAAGCAGCTATTAAAAGTTAAACGGCAGATTTTAACAATTTTGTAGAATAATAGTCATTTACGTTTAAAATATCTAAAAACTGTACCAAATGGGGTTGGTAACCGCTTTTTGCGACTTTTTTGATTACTTTAAATAAGTATATAACAAATTCCTCGAAATTTTTAAATATCTTATCGAGTTTATTAAAATTTGGATGAACATATGAACCATCTTCACAAACCCATTGTCTTGATCTAAGATAATCATAGAATTTCAGTATTACCACGAATATTTTTTGTATAATATTTTTCAAAGCTATAGACTTTTGATTTAACATACACCTAAAAATAAATATAAGTTAAAATATAAATATAATCATGTCATATATTAACCACAAGAAATCAGTAAAAATTAATGATTATTTTATTTCTAATTATCAGTAAGTCAACTGATGGTAACTGAAATATATAACAACACTCGGTATATGAAGCATTTAAATTACCTAGAAATAAGTCTTATGGTTCTTACTATTTGACATTCTTTCAGAATAATAAACTGTATATCTTTTAATATACAATTATACTTCCTCTAACTTACCGAAACAATATATTTTTAATATAAACTGTATGGGCTGAATACAGTTCATCTAAATTGGTAACTTGTTCTAAGCTTCGTTCAAATAACTCCCAACTAGGTTGCAAAACCTCGCCAACAATATAATTTTGTAAGGTCTGCATAAAATGAGACATTACATGACGACACTGATGCAATTTCCTATACTGAGGAGACGACATCAAATAAATCTCTTTCTTGCCAGTCTCTTTAGCAAGGATCTTTAATTCCTGTCCAGCAAAAAATCATTAGTTATTTTTTTGATATATACAATATTTGATATTAAATAGTAATAAAATTATGTTTTTAGATAACTTACCAAAAATATTTTCTTTAAAACCCAGGATACTCTATTCAATTTTACTAAAAATTTAAATACTTGATCGTATTTGGATACAGCATCAGATGGGAGTAGGATATTAAGAGGCCATTTTACTTTATATGTTAATGAAAGACAATCCAAAACATCAGGATCTCCCAAATCAAAACATTTTGGAAGACTATTTACTTTAAATGATAGATACTTAGAATTTTCTTGATATTTACTAGAATTATCCAATGCGCTAAAAACTATACAGACATCTTATTAACAAAATGCGATTTAAAAGTAAACTTAGAACTAAACTTTCTAACTAGTTTTGTGCTAATCTCATCATATTTACTGTGCTAAAATAAGAGTAAGACTTGAAAAAAAAACGAAAATAGGTTTATTATTTTTCCACCAAAATCATATAATATTTCCTCTATATTTTTTTCATTCTACGAAACAAATGTTGAATTTAATTTCTAGAATAGCCTAATATTTTCAGGTCTTATAACTTTTTATTACAGTAGTATATAAGATAAATATTTGTGTTAATATAGTATTATATATGTATAGGGTTTTTCAATTTGGATGGGTCGATGTTAGTAGCTTATGGCGACCATCTTATTTTGATGACGGTTGTTCAACCTATTATTTATTGTAACGTGCATTACACCCATTTTATGCATCCTAATGGCTCCAACTTTTCGATAACTTTTTTGTAGTACGATTTCTTCTTTGCTTCAAAATAGGCCTGTGTTTCGGCAATCACCTCTTCATTCGACGAACATTTTTTCCCAGCGAGCATTCTTTTGAGATCTGAAAACAGGAAATAGTCGCTGGGGGCCAGATCTAGAGAATACGGTGGATGAGGAAGCAATTCGAAGCTCAATTCATAGATTTTTGCCATCGTTTTCACTGACTTGTGACACGGTGCATTGTCTTGGTGAAGCAACACTTTCTTTTTCTTCAAATGAGGCCATTTTTCGGAGATTACGTCATTCAAACGGTCCAATAACGCTATGTAATAGTCGCTGTTGATACATCCTTTTTTAAGGTAGTCAATGAAAATTATTCCATACGCATCCCAAAATACAGACGCCATAACCTTGTCAGCCGACTGTTGCGTTTTCCCACGCTTTGGAGCGGGTTCATTGTGTGCAGTCGACTCGGATGACTGTCGGTTGGACTTCGGAGTGAAATGATGGAGCCATGTTTCATCCATAGTAACATATCGACGTAAAAACTCGGGTTTATTACGCTTGATCGTCTTCAAACACTGCTCCGAATCATCAACTTGTCGTTGTTTTTGGTCAAAAGTGAGCTCGCGCGGTACCCACTTTGCACAGAGCTCTCTCATACCCAAATATTCGTGAATGGTATGATGTACACGTTCAGTTAATATCTTTATAGATTGTCTGCTATTTCATTCAGTTTCAATTTACGTTCATTCAAAATCATTTTGTGGATTTTTTTAATGTTTTCGTAGGTAACAACCTCTTTTGGGCGTCCACTGCGTTCACCGTCTTCGATGCTCATTTCACCACGCCTAAACTTAGCATACCAATCCCTGATGGTTGATTTTCCTGGGACAGTGTCCGGAAACTCGGCATCAAACCAAGTTTTTGCTTCCACTGTATTTTTTCCTTTCAAAAAGCAATATTTTATCAACACGCGAACCTTTTTACCCATTTTTTTTTTCACAATAACAAAAATTGCTTGAAAATGCTATAATTTTCAAACTAATGATCCGACAGCTGTCAAATTTATACACATATCTTTTGAGTGTTAGGGCTAACTAAAAACATATGGATTTAATTCTAGTAGCGCCATCTATGTGTCAGGCCGAGGACTTTTCAATTGACCTGTTATTGACTCTCGGGAAATGCTGTGCAATCGAGACTCCCCGCCACACCTCCAAGAAGAGAACCGACTGGATTAAATTTCAGAAAATTCTCCTGGATCCGGACCAATCCCGAAAATCGATCAGCCTAACCAATTCGAGACGTCCAGTTTGCCTTCCAAAACTCATATGAAGTTCGAACTCAGTGAAATTGCCAACGTTAAAGCCTGGTGAGCTGAAAAGTGGAACTCATTTCTAGCAGACCAAAAGCTGGATGACCTCCATCATTTTGAAACTCTCTAAAAGCCTTGTAGGGAAGGCGCGAAACGTAATCCCCTCCTCCTGAAGTCAGCGGAAACAAGGACTTTCGCAGTCACCGACCGCGAAAAGGCCGAGCTCCTCGCTAAAACGAATCAAATGCTCCGTTCACTCTTTAAATTTTCCTTAGCTACCTATTAGAACTTACGGTAACTCCCAAATCCTCTAGATTAACAATCAGCAAGATTTCTTGAGGTTGCAAGTCAACCCATAAAAAACCCAGGCCATTTTCTTCCACAAGACGCGTTCTGCATCGTGCATTCCACGTCTTACAATCGAGAATGCTTCTATCCCATGGTCAGAACAAGCCACCCATCTCCGTCTTCTCTTCGACAGGAAGTTTAGGTGAAAACTCTCCTTTATAAGATGCTGATTCGTTCAGTCGTTTTATACAGCTCCAGCGCATATCTCAAATACGTTACGCCCAACCAAGTGAAACATCTTCAAACTTTGCAGAATAAACTACTCAGGAGAAACCGCAAGGCCGCAAGGTTCGTCAGGAATAACCAAATCCATAAGGAAACAGATGTCCCCCAAATTCAAGATCTTATGTCCGAGAATTACTCAAAGTACATATTCACTCCTCGTCTGTCGAGTAATAAATTATTACTCTTATTTTCAATCGTTTGACCCCTTTTCGTCGGCCGATTAACTAACTGATTTAGCGAGCTTTTCGAGTATGATAACGACCGAGTCCGAGAAAAGATCAAAGTCTTCGTTATTTACTGCGAGTCTCCATGTCTAGGTACCCGTAAGAGGATTCCCCGACCCGTTTCAGGCCATAAACAAACGCCCATTTTACGGTAGACACGATGGTCCTTCAAAATCGATTCTCCAATTTTGATGATCAAATTCGAAACGACCGGCTACGCTATGTTAACAAGTATAAAATACCAAATATGGAACGATACCAACGCACACTAGATTCACCAGGTGAGTACACGTAAAGTTATTATTTGGTGCGAATTTTAAGCAGGCAACGTAATTTTCCTCGTGTGTGGTTCCAGCAAGACTGCTCTATGTGCCAAGGGACGTCACGATTGACATTCTACACAAACGATTCGATGGTATGGTTATCAGGATTTTACTTCATTCTTTTTATTTCTTATTTCCGGACTAGTTTATGCCAAACCTGTAACTTCCCTATAAACCACTCTCAGAAACTATCGACTAATGCGTTTGAGATTGAAAAACCTCATACTATAAATTATATATAAATTAGCTAAATGTATAAATTTAAAGCTGGTACCAAAAAATGAAAATATGAAAAAACGTAAGAAAAATACAAACCTAAATTTTGTAAAGTTCTACAATTAATTAGTTCCAAAGGGAAGTTAGCATTATATAACTTCTCAAATAAGTTTTCAGTTATGTTTCTTCCAAATTCACCATCTTGTAAAAAGAAATATGATCTAAGACTATCCAAGTGTTTCAAATAATTCAATTCATCAACAAAATATCTTAGAATTTCATTATTGGCTAGTCTCAACTGTGTTAATAAAGGTATTGAAACACTCTCATGTAAAAGCAACTTAAGACAATTTTTTGATACGCTACTAGCTTCATCTCTTGTAACTCTTTTAGAGAACTTGGAATAAGATCGAAATTCATCTGGCTTCTGATAAACAAAAACATAAAATTAAACCAAAATTTTTTAAATAAAAGTACTTACACAATATTAGTGTTGAATAATACCTGATTATAATACAAAGGAATGTGGGCCTTTTGTTGATTTTCATAGTTAAACTCCTTTTCATTTTGTTGAATTTCACCTGTCACAGGTTGGCTTTCTAACTTTGTATCAATACTCATAAACATACTACTAGGAGTTGTGCTTCTTGGAAAATCACTTAATGGTGTACCAGTGGGTGGCAGATCACTCAAAGGAGTTGAATCTACTGACATCGGAATAGGTTTATCTATGTCTAATTTCGCATTACTTTTATCAAAATCTAAAACAAGCGATTTGGACTTTTTTATGGGACTCTGAGCTTTAACTTCTGTCGTATCTGTAAAAAACAGTATTTCAAAAGCTTCAAAAATTTAAATAAAAGCATATTACCTGAGGGAAATCTAGAGTTTTTATTAATAAAATTTTCGTTATCCAACCTGGTTTCATAACCGCTCGTAAAACAATCATGGTGTCCCATAACTTTAGTTCTATTGATCTGTGCCACAGTTAAAACTCTATCAGTCCTAATATTTTCTTTTAATACATCTATACCAAACTCTGATGATAAAATCTTTAACTTATTACGTTGGGCTTCGGTAAGAACACTCGTTTGTACATCTTTAATTGGAGTTATATTTTTTTCTGACCAAAACCGAATGTCAATGCCCATTTCCTGATTTAAAACTTTTTCCTTAATTTTTCGGGCAAATGCAAAGTTGTCTATAGTTTGTTGCAAAGCGGCATTTGTTGTTGTTGTAATAACTTGCTTTGTTTCTAATTCTATATCACTAACCACCTTCATGTCTTCTTTCTTTTCAACATTGGCGTTTAAAAGATCCATTGATTGGGAACTGTGAACTTGGGCCATATTCTCTTCTATAGTCTCCATTTTTTCAGGAGGATCTTCTGATATTGAATAAAAACTATCTGAAGAACTATTCATTTTTTCTTGTTCACTAATAGCTGACGTTTTTAAATGATCTTTTTCCGTTATGGGCGAATCTATATGTATATTATTAGCTAATTTTAAGTGTTGCTCTATTTTCTCATTTCTAGTATCCACGGTTTCACATAGATTTGTATAATATCCAATTATTTTAATACTAAAATAAAGATACATTAAGTATCCAAAAACACAATATATAAATGTAATTAAAGTAAATTGCAAAATATCTGAAATGTATTTTGTAATCGTGACACTTATTCTATAAGCTTTTGAAGTCGGAATGATATTCAAAAGCATTTGATAACTACAGAACAAATCATAGATTCATTTTAACCTAAATTAAATTATATGGACGTGGAGGCTACGTGATTCCAGCAGAAATATTCGACAGGCATCTTTAACTTAACACAGCGGGTGCCACGATTAATATTTTGCATGAGGGTATGATTATCTGTCATAGAGTTGACGTAAATCGGCCACAAGATCGTAGTTTGATAGTCCAAATTTTTCTTGTGATAACACAAGAATTTGAACTCAAAAAAGAAGATTACATTGAAATGTTGAATTATGGCAGCAAAGTATCCATACTTATAAATTCATTTGAGTGCACTCCGTTTGAGATTAGGCGCCAACCTATACGACCTATATGATGAACGACGATTTTGGTCAAATCTGATCGAGCCTATTTTATCATACATAATGCAACATCGATAGTATGATCCAATATTTATATTTCCAATTTATTGAAATAAATGCATGAATACTTAAGACTTCTCAGAGTAGATCTCTTGGACGTCAATACACTACTAATAACTATTCTGACAATACTAGAAAACTTCCTGAAATTTAATAGACAGAACAGCCTTAAAACTACAAGTTAAATAGAATTTTACTCCCTTCAATGTCACCAGATGGTTTTTTCAGACTTGACATAAAATAACAAGTACTGCCTAAGTACTATAAAGAAGATGAGGTAGCATTACCATGCTTAGTAAAAAAATCACTGATAACAAGAACTATGTGACAGGTCAATTGAAAAGTACACGGCCTACCATAGTAAAACACATTTTTTAACTGATTAAAGCGACCCTCCAAAATTTCGATACCAATTTTGTAGTACGATTTGTACTTCATTCGACGAAAATTTCTTCCCAGTGAGCATTTTTTTGAAATCTGAAAGCAGGAAATAGTCGCTGGGGACCAGATCTGGAGAATACGGTGGATGAGGAAGCAATTCAAAGTCAAATTAATGGATTTTGCCACTGTTTTCACTGACTTGTGACACGGTGCATTGTCTTGGAGAAGCAGCACTTTCTTTTTCTTCAAATGCGCCCGTTTTCAGCAATTTCGTCATTCAAACGGTCCAATAACGCTATGTAATAGTCGCTGTTGATGGTCCTTCCTTTTTCAAGGTAGTCAATGAAAATTATTCCATGCATATCCCAAAATACAGACGCCATAACCTTGCCGACTGTTGCGTTTTCGCATGCTTTTGGAGCGGGTTCATCGTGTGCAGTCCACTCGGATGACTGTCGATTGGACTTCGGAGTGAAATGATCTTGAACATCTTCAAACACTGCTCCGAATCATGAACACGTCGTTATTTTTGGTCAAATATTCGTCAATGATATGATGTACACGTTCTATTGGTATCTTTAGTGTGTCTGCAATTTCATTCAATTTCAATTTACGGTCATTCAAAATCATTTTGTGGATTTTTTTAATGTTTTCGTTGGTAACAACCTATTTTGGGCTTCCACTGCGTTCACCGTCTTCGGTGCTCATTTCACCATGTATAAATTTAGCATACCAATCCTTGATGGTTGATTTTCCTGGGGCAGTGTCCGGAAAGTCGCCATCAAGTCAAGTTTTTGCTTCAACTGTATTTTTTCCCTTCAAAAAGCAGTATTTTATCAACACGCGAAATTCCTTTTTACCCATTTTTTTCACAATAACAAAAGTTGCTTCACTAAAAATGCTATAATTCACAAACTAATGATCCGACAGCTGTCAAATTTATACACGCATCTTATGAGAGTTGGGGCTAACTAAAAAACATATGGATTTAATTCTAGTAGCGCCATTTATATATGTCAGGTCGGAGACTTTTCAATTGACCTGTTACGGAGTGGCTTTATCGTGATGCAAGGCCTTGATCTTGCATCCCGATAAAGTCAATGTGATCGTCAGGATTTTCTACTGAATCTCAGCGCTTTTGAAATTGCTTGTGCCTCTTGTACGAAAGCCTGCGCACTTAGTTTTATCCTAAAATACTTCTCTTATCATAGACACGATCTAAATGTCGTCTTTTTTAGTTACACGCAAAATTTCAGGATATCGTGCTGTTCTACTAAACGCAACTTTGTTTTCCGACGCAATAAAAAAAAAGTTCTTTACGCAGACTCTTGCTTGTCCGTTGCTTGAAGATGGCTGAGCAGCGGGGCGCTTTTTAGTTTATAAATCCCCTTACTTTCCCATTACTTACCGCAGTCCTAGATTCTTTCCAGAACTCTGGAATATAATCTTAAGCCATTTTTAAGGCCGACCCTGCATATTTAGTGCTGTACAGCTGTATGAAATTAATACTGGTGTAATGCATATGTACTACTAGCAAGTGCGATACCTACTTGAAAATGCATTACTTAAGAAGTTCTTCCAATTATCATTCTAAGAGATCAATTCCACGTCATCTAGTTCAATAGTACTTACTTTAATAAATGTGAACTCGTGAATAACGCTAAAAAACTTGTAGTTTTTCTCATATGGAAATCAAATGCTGTCAAAAAACCTCTAATGCACAGAGCAAAAAAATGCATGAAGCTGGATATGTAAATAACAAATTAGGCCAATTGTAATATTATTATTTGAAAAACTACACAATGTCAGCTAAGGTTCATCAAATATCAGAGAATCCTCATCTCAAATTTAAAAGAATTATATCTGCAACACGCCAGCGTTTAAACCACAGTACTGATACAATGGAATTATTTAGCGGAAGAAACAAGCATTAAAAACAATAATCGCTGCTGAAAGGCAACTGTGTTAGAATTTGCAGAACTATATCAACCATAAAAGGAAGTGTAATAACAAAAATATCATAAAAAAACCTACTAAATATTTTAAAACACTTACGCCTCTTGCTCTATTAATTTATCTCTCATGGCTTCAATTTGTATTTCCTCCTGCATCAGTCCTATTTCTCTCTCTAAATCTTTATAAATCTTAAGGTGTTTTTGCTCAAAAGCTGCATCATATTGTTCTTTTAAAATAATTAATTCTTCTATCTTTCTTTCGCGTTGCTCTTCTTTTAATTTTTGTCTTTCCACTAAAAATATAACATATAAAGATTTGTACTAATTACATATCTTAAATATTATTTCAACATACATTCCAACCGCTTTAAAGTAATTGCCCTTTTCCTAGCAATCAAGCTAACATAGGCTATATCATCAACTAAAGATTTTTCAAAAATTTTTTTAAAACTAAATTTAGAGCCACTCTCTGCACAGGCTTCTAAGAAATATTTAGATGAATTGTGCTCTAAATAATTAAGCTGTACGTAAGTTAAACAACAGGAAAATAATAAAGGATTTTTTCCCAAAAGATATATGCATAGCTTATTCTAGAACAGACAAAATATATATAGCTGTTTTAATATAATTTTGTAATTAATACCATTGGAGAACATAAGTATAACAAATTCATCATTCTTCCACAAAATAGAATATTATCTTTCAAATCTAATAAAAAATCTGGTACAATATCTTGTCGAATTTCATAACTTCTTGTCCAATAAGTTCGTCCTCGACTTGATACATATTTTAAATTAGGTGTTATAAAAAACTCACCATAAGGATCATTAAGAATACCTTTCAAAATCCATTGATGTAAAAATCGGCTAAAAATGAAATTTTCAACACAATGTAACATTGACCAAACTTTTATAGAAATTACCTAAAATATGTTTGACAACAAGGATATAAAATAGAGTATAATACCATTAAAAGATTCTTATCTATAACATCCAGAGTTTTCTGATACAAATAGTTTAATAAAGCAACACCATGTGGGATTTCAACAGAATCACAAGAGTATGGACCTACTTTACATATTGATGCTAAAGTAGATATTTGCATCTGCAGTGGTTGAGTTTTCTCAAAAAAAGTTAAATAATTTGTGGTATCGGGAATGCTCATTACCGCAGTACGATAAAATTGAAGATATCTTGACATACTATCACAGAACTCCTAGAATATTCATAAGTGAATATATAGTAATTATAAATATATTAAAATGACATACTGTAAACACATATCCTGAATATTTATATTTCCTTGTAGTAGGATCAGGTGTTGCCATTTTATTTAAAGCTCTATAACAAATTCCAGAAAACATAAATTCGTTACAATATCTCTCAATAGCATCTGGAGTAATGCCATCAACTAAGATACCTGGAGATAAAAAAAACTCATCTTGGTTATTAAGATTAAAGGTTTCTGAAGGCATGCCCACTAAAAACAAAGTAAATTAAAATTTAAAATATAATCCAATAAAAATTAATAAAATACCTAAGAGATATTTAAGATCTTTGACAAATTGTTTTTTTGGTTTCATTTTATTTGTGATAATAGTAAAACTAGGGAATAGGTTATTTGCTAAATAAAGAGATTCTAAATTTTCAACCCAGAGAGACGATAGCTCACCAAGCTCTGACAAAAATGGCTTTTCTTTGTCTGGGGGACCACAACCATAATACTCCCAACTTCTTCTACAAGAAAATTTAGTTCTCATTGCAATATCCCACATATTTTCTTTTTCTGGTGATGAATAACCTTCATCAAATAATACTACATGGTCTTTAACTAGCAATTTATCAGCAGTTTGATCAAATTTGTTAGATGACCTGGTAAATCTTTTATCTAGCTCAAAGATTTCTAAAGATCTGGACTCATAAAGAAGTGGTGCTGGCAATTTAAATAACTGATTAAGGTTTAATACATTCTCATCAATCTCAGGCAGTGATGATAAATCCTAAAAAATTGCATTAATCTAGAATTTTTCAATGTATACAACTTAAAATATACCAGCTTGTGACTGTCTTTCTTTGGGACAGATTTTAAACATAATAAAAATGTTAAAATTCTATTAAAGGTCTCCACATCTGCACCATAATCATTTTTCAATTGCTCTGTAGCCCTTTGTAAGTTATCCGCAACTTCCTTTCTATCATAATGATGAATTAAAGTGTAACACCAGCCTAACAAATTAATTGAAGGATCCACCGCACCCTCCAAATCTTTATATTCTAAAATATGTTTTTATTTTATTATAGCCAATATTTTTAAAATTACATATACCTCTGGGATTTTTATATAGTTTCTTGCCCAATAATAATTCATAGCAGTTAGAACGTAAATATCGTACTTTACCAGGATTATTAAAATACTTTTCGCACAATTCCGTAATTAAGTAATATACCGAACCATCACTTAGAATCATTTTGAATCAAAATAAACAGATTTTAAATTCTGTCAACTAAAGTCATGTTTAACGTCAATTAATTGGTGTTGTTTAAATATAAATTTTAAAGTCGATATTCGTTATTAAGCAAACTTTACATCTAGCAATTGAAACTCTTTACGGAAAAGAAAACTAGTAGAATTATTATAAATATCCGAAAGTAGATATTAAAAATGCATTCATAGAAAATAATGTAAAGTAAGATTGAAAATAGTACATAAAATATATATTCTATTAACCAATTGATCGGCCCAAAATTTAACTGAATCAAAATCTATTGAAAATTTTCTGTAAAAATGATCATTTCTCATAATAACCTAAATAAAAATTAGACGCTACCACAAAAATTGGGAATTCTCTATATTTTGTTTTAGGGCGTTACTAATATAAGAAGTTTTTCCAATGTATATATGAATAATCCCTTTAATTAATATATGACAATAATTTTTATGTTTCGGCTTTTTTTTGGTTTGTTTTGATTACATCGCACGTATTAAGATAGAACCAAAAAATACATATATAATATTGCTCATAATGGACAATAATCGATATATTTCGATTATGTATTTTACGACAAAACAAAAGTAACAACATAACCTGTAAAATTGCAAATATATAAGTATATGAGTTTACTGTATATCATGAGCAACTGCATATTTTGTTTATCATTTTAGTTTTGCTTGTTATTGAGTAAAGGTGTCTTTACTTTAAGTTTGATTTTGTACAATTATGACACTGGAAACAATTCCAAAGGATTTGAGAGGCCTTAGGGCATGTTTAGTATGTTCCCTTATTAAAGTAAGTCGTCTAGATTACCAATTGTTGTATTTGTAAAATATATATTTGTAGTCTTTAGATCAATTTGAAGTTGAAGGATGTGATAATTGTGAAGAATTTCTACGAATGAAAAGCGATAAAGATAAAGTGTTTGATTGTACTAGCACTAATTTTGATGGGTATGTATATCAGTAATTTTCATAAAAAACTATTTTCATCAAAATTGTTTTAGAATGATTGCAATGATGAGCCCAGAAGATAGTTGGGTTGCCAAGTGGCAAAGAATTAGTAAGTTACTTATATTGATTTGACGACTTAATTTAAATAATTTTTCCCCTCAGATCGTTTTTGTAAAGGTGTGTATGCTATCTCTGTGTCTGGAAGATTACCACCAGGTATAGTTCGAGAAATGAAAAGCAGAGGAATAGTATATAGACCGAGAGATACAAGTCAGAGATAGTTTTTTACTTATACTTAATATTTATATAATAATATAATTTCTCATTTGGGCTGTAGAAAAAATACCAACAATATCTTTGTCAAATAACATTTATTTAAGCATAACAAGTTATAAATACAAAATGTAACAAATCTGGAGAATATAATTTTAGGCTAAATATAATATTCTAGCAAAACTGCATTTTGATTTTTTAAATTTATTGTGTAATATTCTTTATATATATATATATATATATATATATATATATATATATATATATATATATGCAATTAATGCCTTAATTTGCTAATGTTTACATAACACCTTAATATTAGTTTCATTCTATTTTGTTTTGAATATTATTTTTCAAGACAATATTTTAAGCATAGTTAAGACCTTTATTATACATATTTATAAGTTCATTTTTACTAAACAAGTGTATTTTTCATAGCTGAAATCATTGAAATAACTAAAAATATTACAAATCAAAATGTAATAAAAATACTAAAAAATAGTATCTTTTTGGTTAGTATATAATGCATAGGCACAAATATTGACATGGACATTTTCTTACAACTATGACTCGCTTAAAATATGGTAGCATTAATCTAACAATAAAGCAATGAAAAAGGACTTATTTATCTAAAAAAAAAATATTATGGTAAATATTTTATGATAAAACATTATATCCTTACTCTTTTGGTATAAGGCTTTTTCCAAAAATATTAGATGCTACATTTGTTACATCATCAATTCCAGCATGCGCCCTTTTATTACTTTCTTCTAAACTGTGAGATAACGATTCATTTAAGGTACGGCCAGCTTCAAAAATCTTGTTATCGATATTTTCACCAGTTTGCCGCAATTTGTTATCTATGTTGTGAAGTCCAACATTGAGTTCTTGTGATTTTTGACCCAAAACATTTCCAAATGATTGTAATCCTAAAAATGTAATGTAAGTAAAGATGAATAAATAAAATATAAATTTTATTAAAATACCTTGATTTACATTTTGCTTCAATTGGTTTTTCTCTGCTTCAGCTTCTGCAGCTGCATTCTTAGCTAAATTTTTTGTGGCTTCAGCTGCATCCCTAACTTTTTGTGCTGCAATGTCTTCTGCAGTCTTTATACTACTGTCAACATTCCTGGCTACATTTTGTACATTTTCAACAGTTTCTTTGGCTTTATGAGCTAAAGATTCTTCAGCTTGTTTTAATTTTTCATCAGTGCTTTTTGCTAAATGTTGAGTTGTTTCAATTACATCTCTGGCTTTTTCTGCTGCAATATTTTGACTTTCTTTAACTTTATTATCAATATTGCTAGCCAAATTATGAGCTCCCACAATTAGACTTTGTTTTCCTGTCTCAACAGCATTCGCTGCTTTATTAGCGTTTTCAATAGCTGCACTTTGTATATCTTTTAACTTGTTATCGACAATCTGAGCTGTTGACTGTGCACCTTGTACAATTTCTTGAGCTTTAAATGAAGCAGCATCCTTTGTATCTTTAATTTTCCCATCAATGCCTTGTACGATTTGTTGTGCTTTACTAGCTGTTACATTCTGCGTTTCTTTAACTTTGTCATCAATAGTTCTAGCAAAATTTTGTGCACCAGCAGCTAAGCGTTGTCTTTCAGCCTCTAAAGCTTGTGCAGCTTCTTTCGCTTTTCTAGCTACAGCTTCTTCTGACTCTTTTACTTTATTATCAATATTTCTTGCTGTACTTTGTGCAGCTGCAACAGCATCGTTAGCCTTTTGTGAAACTATATCCTTAGTTACTTGGACTTTATTGTCAATATTTTGTGCTAGATGTTGTGTTCCCTCAATCAAATTCTTTTTCCCTGAATCTAGGCTTTCTGCTGCTAAACGAGCTTTTTCAGTAGCAACATCTTTTGCTTCGTTTAATTTATTATCTATTTCTTGAGCAGCTCCTTTTGCCTTATTAACTGCTGCTTGCTCAGTTTCTTTCAAAGTATTGTCAACATTTCTAGCTAAATTTTGTGCAGCAATCGCTGCTTCCTTTGCTTTATTTGCAGCAACTTGTTCTGTCTCTTTCAGTTTGCTGTCAACATTTCGAGCTAGGTTTTGCGCAACATCAACAGCCTCTTTTGCTTTATTTGCTGCTGCTTGCTCAGTTTCCTTTAATTTGCTATCCACATTTTTGGCCAAATTTTGGGCAGCATCAGCAGCTGCTTTTGCTTTAGCTGCTGCGGCTTGTTCGGTTTCCTTTAATTTATTATCAACATTTCTCGCTAAACACTGTGCAGTGTTAGCAGCTTCCTTAGCTTTATTTGCAGCTGCTTGTTCAGTTTCCTTTAATTTATCATCGATATTTTTAGCCAAGTTCTGTGCCGTGTCAGCTGCTTCCTTTGCTTTTGATGCAGCAACTTGTTCGGTTTCCTTTAATTTGCTATCAATATTTCGAGCCAAATTTTGAACACCACCTGCCAATCTTTGTTTTTCAGCTTCAACTGCGTCGGCAGCTTCTTGAGCTTTTCTAGCAGCTGCTTCCTGAGTTTCTTTTAATTTGTTGTCAGTAGACTTAGCAAGATTCCCTACTCCTTCTACAGCTTCTCTAGCTTTATTTGAAACAGACTGCTGCACATCTTTAATTTTATTGTCTGCTGTCTTAGCCAGGTCCTGGACTCTCTCTACAGATTCCCTAGCTTTTCTCGCAGCGGCATCTTCAGCTTCTTTTATTTTGTGATCAACATTTTGAGCCAAATTAACGGCACCCGTAGCAACAGCTTGTTCGGTTTCCCGTAGTTTATTGTCAACAGCACGTCCTAAATTCAATAAAGCTCCTTGAAGGGAATCGTCAGCTGCCCGTGCTGTTTGGTTTACTTCCTCACTTATATTGGACTTTGTTTTTCTTACCTCACTTGCTATAAATAAAACGAAAACATCTTTAGTAGGCTTAAAAAATACTACATTATATCTTACCTGCTTCTTCTGCAATTTTTTTCGCGTCGCTTTTAGATTTCTCCAATGATTCGTTCGTTTTTTTTGTTTTATCATCGATTATGTCTTTAACCTCGTCCTGAGCCTCGTCTACTTCTTCAACCACTTCATTTTTCTTTTTTGTGAAGAGTTGGCCAATGCGATTTCCAAAGTTTCTCAATGAAGCTGAAACATCAAACAACTGTGCTAAATAAAATACTTTTTGTATCAATAACACTATAGTAATATATATATATATATATATATATATATATATATATATATATATATATATATATTTATATATTAAGATTCAGATTAATAGAAAATCAAGTAAGTAGTAATTAATGCAGGCAGATATAGAATTTGACTAGCTGCAATTTACTGACCACCAAAATACAATCAAAAAAAGGAAAATTACTTAAAGTGCTAAACAACTTTGGAGAGAAATTTATAATTGGAGGCGACTTCAATTTTAAAAATATAAGATGTAGAATCACAACGATTAAAGATAATGAGTTACATAAAGCAGCTGCTGAACTAGGATGTAACTATATATCAAGAAAGGATGTAACTACATAGTCACAAACATATCTACAAACTGCATGGAAATAGAAGAAAATTTTGGTCTAAACTCAGGTCATTCATCAGGGATTCTGACACTAAGTGAAAACATAATAAAAATATAAGAGGCAGAAAAACTCGTAGATAACTCGTAGATAGTAAACAAGCTGCCTGAAATATAAGAGAAACTATCCGAAAGAAATCAAGAAAAGCTGCGAAAAATAGAATACCTGAATATAAAAATATTTTAAATAATATAACCCATCCATAAATGACTATCTGCAAAATCCAACAGACGACAAGGAAATAGTTTCTTCGATATGGAAAGCCACCAAATACCGAAAACGATTATGTCTCCACAATCCACCTACAAAAAACTTACGTGGAAATTGAGCACTCAACAGAAGGCGGAAGCATTTTGCTGACCATCTAGAAAAAACTTTTAAACCAAATCAAAGTGATATGGAGTATAATTTGTCGGGCATAGAATGTGAAAATTCGACGATTCAATTAGTTACATTGAAATAAATAACCAAAATTATCAAAGTTGATGTTAATACAAAGAAATCACCAGGCTAGACTTAATAACATGACAATGGTTGCAAAAACTACCAAGAAAGGGAATTGTTCCAGATGTTTGTTTGTCAACAAACATTTAACAATTGACCGGGTGTATAGAACAACAGATGTAACTGAAGAAATCTAATATGAAGGTAAAAATGTATGTGCAGCTATATTCTTAGATGTAGCGCAAGCCTTCGATAAAGTGTGGCATGACAGCCTTGTTCATAACCTGCAGAAAATGTTACCGAAGCTATACACCAAACTATTAAAATCTTACATTACAGCCAGAATGTTTAGAGTCAAACAAGAGAAAACCTGAAAATGTAGTGATGCCAATTCTTTACCTACTCTACACATTTGATATATCACAAATGGAAAATATCACGATGACTAGAGATTTTGGGTACTGATTTGCCGATGAACAGCAAAGAAACCATGTGAAAATTACAGGCAAGTGACAATATAAATAACTGAACCAAAACCAAAACTTACGGCACACGCAGCAATAACAATAAATAATACTATAATTCCATATTGCAACAACGTTAAGTATCTCGGTATGAATCTTGATTCAAAACTTCGCCCGAAGAAACATGTAAAAAATAAAAGGAAAGAACTCGAGTTTAAATATAGGAGAAGTATTGGCTAATTAAAACACAATCCCAATTATCAGTACATAATAAATTGCTATTATATAAGCAAGTATTGAAACCTATATGGACATACGGAATTCAATTATGGGTAGATTGCATGAAAAGTAATATAAATACAATACAAGTTTACAAGTTTTCCAGAACAAAGTCATGAGAAGTTTTGTAGGTGTACCCAGGTAGTATGGAACAAATACTTACACTAAGACCTTCAGATACCGACTGTGATTCAGGAAATCAAGAGAATCGCAATCGTATATATTATATGTTACATCGTGCGACTTTTATCTAAGGACTAATTAATATCCTAATTATTCGTATTGCTCTACTGACTACTTATTATTTTTGAATAATCTCAGCCAGAATTCCATCCATGCATCCGATGTATATGTGATATAGGTATATTATGTAATGCTGATTACGACCCTATCGTGGCCATGTGCAAGAGGCATCTGTTTTAATACTACCTGAATGGTAAACGAGTGAGACGAGTAGGTCTGTTTTCTATAGATAAAAGTCCACGGTGTCGCTTTGTATCGTCGTTCCTCGTATCCGCCTCTTCTTGCCGTTAAATAAAATAGTATTTTAAAGTAAACTAATAGTTTATTTATTTAAAACTATTTCCCATTTTATAACTTGTATGTGTGCTTTATATCATTTTAGTGATAATTATTTTCACCCATCTGGTGCGTTAGAATAGCATGTACGAATTTTAATTGACATACTGAAGCACATATTGAATATGATGACGTCATACAAATGATATTGAATTTTCACATTTTTCTCGAACCTCGGCTTTAACATTTTTGTAAGTAGGTATTTAGAGTACAACTAATAATTGATTATTACTAATATCGGTACAAAATATAACAAATTTCGTAGTTAAAAATTATGTTATGACTATATTCGTCCGAAGTTCCCGCTTTACCTTTAAGTATTTTTGCGAGATTTATTTCAATATAAAAAGTGCCGTCCAATATTATAATATTTTAATAGAAGCCATGGTCTAGACAAACAGACATGCTGAAAGTAATTTGCATGTTTTAAAACAGATTTTTATTCACTATAAAATAAATGGAAGAACTGTTCGTGAGGACACTCCAAGAATGATCTAAATCGTTTAGTTGATATTGTTGAGTTTATTTATAAAGAATTAGAAAATGTCTAAAAGCCTCGGTAAACATAAATAATGCAGAAAATTAATTTCTTACGAATTAAAATACTGGGTAATATTTTACTACTAATTTTTATTTATAAATACCTGTTGTTTGAAGAATAAAACGAAATATTTTTTTGTGTCAGATCATCGTCAAACTATCATCAGATTAGAAAGCGTTTTATGTGAACTGCCAAAACCAAATAGGAATTATAACTCAAGATTGTTACTTTCTACAAAGACACGGCAAAATATTTATTTGATACAATGCTTGTCCTCACGAAACCGGTGAAAAATATTTAAAACTTAAAAGATTATTGCTAAACAGCTATTCAAATCGTTGTATTATCTAGATGCAGCTCTGCCCGACTATCATTTATTCCGATCAGTGACATATGACGTGTAATAAAAGGATTGCTTAACAAAAGTAGTAGCTAGCGATGGAGAATGTTTTCAATTTAATATTAAATAAAATTATATGTTATCAAAACAAAAAATAATACTTATATGAAATCAAATAATCATAACACATTATTTTTGATTTTCTCCAAATAAAACTTGTTCTCTGCGTAATTTTGATGCCACCTTATTACATCGTGAATCAATTAGCAACGAAATTTTAAAACATTGCATATCTCTGATAAATTATAATAATGTTATAATAATGTGTTATGTAGGATGCCCACGAGTCATTTTGATTGGCCGAACTTGCGGTCAGTTTTTATCGTGGGGTTCTATCCGGTTGGTTCACAAAATCTACAAATGATCTGCTATTTATAGAAGGCTCTTATTAGTAAACACAAACCTTGAATCGTTTCGAAAAGGCTGAATGTTGTTTCACGTAATAGTATTGGTTATGTTTAATAACGTTAATCGTGTGTTTTTATCTGCTTCAATATCATTCCACTATGTACAAATTCGAACTAGGTGTGAAAAACTACAGAATTTTTCATTTAAATTACAATGTCATAGGTTCCATGCAAAGCATAATTTTTGAATTAATTTGTTACCAATTATATTATAAATTAAGCCACGTATCTTAATGAACAAAATTATATAAATTAGTTTTATAACAAAGTTTCTAATTATTTAAACAATTTAAATGGAACGGGTGTTTCACAGTTGAATACATTTTCAATCTATGAAGATATTACTTTTACCAGTAATTTTCCAATTTATTTGTTGGTTTTGAAATCATTAATATTTACCAACTTGTACAATCACTATATGTCAATATTAAGATGCTCTTAGTAGCACGACAACCGCAATTGTAGGTGACAATAATATATACACTGTGATTAAATCTTAATAAAATATTATAATTTGTTAATATAAATTCAGACTTCTTAAATCCTAACATGTTTCCAAAAAAAAACGGTTTCTCTTAAAATTGTTATAGTAAACTAAATCAATAATTTTTCCATATCTGTGGTATTTACTTGTGTTATTTCTTCTTCTTTTTCATTGTGAGAATGTTTATCATTGAATAGACATAAATCTATATTAGCAGATGATGTCATCGTAACGTAATAGTATTGCGTTACCTAAGAATACTTTATTTAGCGCTCTCTAGGAGCATAATAGAATTAAAATTGATTATATATAATATTTAAACAAAGGATACAGTATTGAAATTGGGTGTATGATGCGAAAATATATATTTATCACAGTAGTTGCGTGATATCATGTCTATAGTATATTGTGAAGTAGCTACGTTTAAATTGCAAGTTGCAAAAACCTTCTCTTTTTTAGCATTTTATAAAATTTTCATTTAAGAGTTTTTAAAATTAAGCCTTTGAAACTTTATTTTTAATGTCCTAAATGTCCTTTTATAAAGAAAACCCCATATTTTGTAGGTAATAATTATTACATTATTTATTTATACATTTGAACTATGTGAAGGAAAATATTGTCGATATGCTAGCAATCATTGCTTATATTCTGTTAAGAAGGTGGGGAAAACTAGCAATAATGTGAAAAAGAATAATATACACAAATCTTCGCAATAACTCTTAATATTAATTGACAATCTTCAAAACTCTATTCTAAATATTTAGAATAGAATTTTCAGCATGATTTGGCGGACATGTTCTTCCTATATGAACTACTTCGTGACGTTCTATAACAGATGCGTAAGTCTACAATCTATTGTCCGCAAACTAGCCATTCTTAAATGTCTATTTCATTACTTCATAATTTTCTTCACGGTTATTATTCAGGTTTATACTTCAGATTCTGTCCAATAATACGTCTTTTTAGGAGGTTTTATTTCATTAATTTGGTATGAAAAAATGTGTCAAATAATCGTATTTCAGTAGAAATATATGGAAATGCTAATTTGGATTTCAAAAAAAAAGAAACGAAAATATTGAAGAATTAAAAGAATGTCTTGATAAAATTTTTGTCAAACACTTGAATAATATAAATAATGGGAAGTGGACTTACAGGCAAACACCAAAAAGCCTTGAGAATGATAAACAAAAAACGAAGCATAATGAAAAATCTTCATTTCAAAACAATAACCTGGAAGCATGTTATATGTATACAATTATTTATCATTATTTAAATAGAAAACAAAAAAAACATAATTAGCTATATTTTACTTATCATATAATATATATTTCAATGACATGGGATTAGTGCTTTTTATTGGTAGTTAACTACCAGTTATAAGTATTGTTGACAATATTACATAAGAACATCTTAAATAACTTGATTTAAAATAGGCCAACCGATGAAGAATGTCGACAGAATTGATATCTCGTCAAAAAAGTATTATAATAATGGAAATTGTGATGACTAAAGAAGTATATTAAAATAAAATAAATACATTTTGTGTCATTTTAGCACTGTTTTTTAATTGAGGCTATGAACTTTGAGAATCAGAAAAAAATATATGAAATAAGGCAATCAATTAATTTTTTAATTAAATTTCTTTTAGGTTAAGAAAAGAAACTTATTTTTTTAACGAAATTATACAATATTGCATAGCCTGATATTTTGAAATAAAATAGGGTCAATAGGTTTTTTAATAACTCAAGCAGCATTTTCAGTTATATTTCCTTTATTTTATGAAATATGATCATCTCTGATTTCTTTCTTTCGAATACCTAGCGACTGCAAGAATGGAAACTTTTATTTATTAATATTCTTAAGTCTATAATAATTCATACAATATTAGATATTCCCATATTTTTAATTAGAATAGGTCAACTGAGGAAATTGTAAATGTATAGAACGATCAAGTGTTAAAATTCTTAAATATAATATTTATCATTGAAATTAAATTAGATAAAACCATTATACAATAAATTAATTTGGGCATAAATTAAATTATATTTCAATCGAATTTAAATAATATACTTGTAATGATTAATTCAAATATTAGTAAATGGCATAATTAGCAAATGTTTTCCGTCATCTTTTCTATTTCATTCTCTTTGTTGTAAACAACGCATGTTTAAAATATGCTGATGATGTCATCAGCATAGCGCACTTTTATTTTACCTACGAGTGAGTTAATATTATATTATAGTCTGGCATTTCAAATTTATTTATATAAACCGGTACATTGTTAAATATCTGCGCGAGCGAAAAGCGTAGTGCCGGTGTGAGTGGAAAACTACGTATTACTTTATAATGGCGTTGGTGCTATTTGGTAAAACGTGCTTTATACTTACAGAACATAATGAATCAATCGACTGTCGGTTGGTAAAGAAAACAGAAACTTCGAACTGTGAAATTCAGTTACCGGTTGGAAAAAACTTTCGTAACGGCTCGTCGATGTTGCCGTCCTTACGAACGGTGTAGAACTGACCGTTCAACTAAAAGACAGCGCCACAGACAAGATAGAATATCGATTTCGTAGCGAATATCGCGAAAAGGTGCCACAAAGTCTACGCCATGACCTAAACCTTCGCGCTCTCCACGACCCACACCACTCTGGATACCGCGAATAATGTCCAGTCGGATCGATTTCAATTGTTATTATTCATCACTTAGAGCACATTGTAATGCCTACCCGTTTCGTGTTGCCATGTCAATTGGTTAAACCTTTAAATTTTTAGGAGTTACCCGGACGGTCAATTTTAAATGTTTTCCAGCAAAACTAATCGATCGCGTGTAAAACTATGCCAACGATTTTTCTGCTCGCGGCGCTTAAAACATAATTTCTTATTCCAAAAATAACACGTTTTAACGAAATTTAAATAAATTATGATATTTCAATTATGCATGGAATATAATTGAGTTTGAAATGTTTTTTTGTTTGTAATTTGAAGCTTTATTATGAAAAATTAATACAATGTATTTTATTCAAAGTATTGTCCATCGATAGTCGCTACTTTTCCCTCTCTCTCAGGCAATTTACGGATTCCAGCTCGGAGTAAATATGTATCTTTTGAGACTATCCACGAATCGACCCAGTTTTTGGTATCTTCATAAGAAGTGAAGCGCTGCTCAAACAGGTCACGACTCATATGTCGGAGAAAATAGTAATCAGAAGGAGCAGGGTATGTGGAATATGGCGGGTAAGGTAGCATTGCAAGAAATGACACATACTGAAAAGTTAAGCCTGTTAGTAAGTTGAACATGAAGTGGGTAACAAATGTACCTGATTCGATTAATGCACAGTAGCATCATCTGTTCTAAATCATTTAAAATTAATTTATAGGCCCAATATATAATTAACATTATAGTATTAATACTGCAAAAATAAGATTTTTGTAAGCTTTATTCAGAGAAATTGGAATCTATTCGATTTTATTCAAAGTGTTGTGCATCGTTAGCTACGACTTTTGGCTATATTTCAGGCAGCGTATAGTGAAATGTTGCATGGCTAGGTCATGTCATCGGCCGGAACAAGTAGTAGGGGAGAGCGGGGTTGGACGTTCCGATTTTTGGCAAATTGCTAATATCTTTATGAAAATGAAGTCTTGTTAGGTAGCACAACAACGCATTGATGTTATTTTTATCGGTGTTGGATGTATTCATTTTCTTTATCTAGATATAAGTCTTTTTTCTGGGCATATTTTTTTTCCTAAATTTCGGAGGGGAACAATCAACGCCGTTGTGAGATCAGTTGTTCCGTCCGTGAGGTAAGTTGTCCCCGTTACCGTATTTACCAATTAGTCCAAATAATGTATTATATTAAAATAAAACAAAGTTGTATCATATTATTATGAGAAGGGTACTCAAATAAATAAGAAATGACAACCACAGCTAACAAAGTTTTCAATAATTCTTTAACTTTGGTTTTTTTCTCATATCATATCTTCAAAAACTCAAATTTAACTCCACTTTAGAATTGATTCTTGATCAAACTCACAATTTAGGCAAATGTAAATGGTTACATTATCTTTTACCGAAACATTGAAAATATGTCCAATTTTTGTACATTATACACTCTATCTATTCGTCCTTTGGGCGTGAATTAAAATAGAAATCAGCAAATTAAGCAACATCATTCTAGATCAATTTCATTAGCACTTGCGCTACTTATTATCTCCCTAATACTCATCTTTTTCCTTTTTTCCCTTTTTCTTTTTTATATGTTTTACTGTTCTGAACTTATTCATTATTTTTCTTTCGTATTTTGGGCTGTACTTTAGCCAAAGCATTTTCTCTGGCGTATCTGTTAACACCACTGCCTTAGGAACAAGTCTCTTTGTTACTGTCTGTCATCTGGGACGCGCTTTGTGGAAGGGCTTTAGAATTTCAGGGAAAACTGTTTCAAAGCACATTATTGCTGACGTCTGTTAATGTTTTCGAACTATATCCATTATGATTTTCTAATTTTTCAGCAGATCTTTAATTAACAATTTTTTATGGGGAAGTTATATTGGACGGCCTATTCATCATGTTTTACAGATACTGAAATACTAAATTTAGACTAAATCTCTTAATTTTCTACAGATTTTTGAAATAAATTGTTGGAAACAGTTGGAGTACGTTATTATAAGGAACACTATAAATACAATGTGTATGAAAAATTGCAATATTTGACAAAATAGACCAAAATGGACGAACAGGAAAATATTTGTTTATAGGCAGCTTAGGAGCTTTACGCACATACCCACTCATCGTAAGGAATTTTACGCGTAACAACTTAGTCCGGGAATTTTTAGCGCCGCTCTCCCCTAGTTGGAGAAATATTTACTGAATACGGAGGGTGGGGTGGGATATCTCATGGAAACCATTAAATATGTAATTAATGATTGTTACGATAAGTTGTCAAGCGTCAAAATGCGGAATAATAACGTTTTCATGTCTTTGGGTAGATTGGGGTTTTTGAGCTTCAGTACTTCCCACAGTTGCATCAATTGTTGTTGGACATCATTCTCCGATAATGGTTTCCTTAAGACTGGAGTTTTTTTTTCACGATTCAATGTAAAAAAGAACTTCCTTTGGGATTTTAGTTCGCTTGTGAAAGGGTGTTCGTTGTGTCTTGGCTTGCGTTCGTACCTTGTGTTTGCTCATACTCATGCATTTTTTAAAATTACATCTTACATTAGATATGCTTAGTACAATTTTAATTTACAAATTAATTTATTCTGTTGTACTTGCATCGATACACAAGCAAAGCGAATGCGGGATAAATACATCAGTAAGTATTTCACCAAGTAAATTTAAATTAGACTGTTTACGCTAACGTTAAGAGTAACACTTATTCACTATATTAGTCCGAATGATTTGGTTTTATCTACTGATATCCTACGCGTTGTCCAGTAGCTATATTGTTTTCACATTTTTGTGGTTTAATAACATTCTTTCATATTTTATAACTTCGTAGTCCATTTCATTTCGAGGTCATCGCGAAGTTCTTCATCGTGAAGGTTACGTAGCGATAAGTATTAAGGAATTAATCGAACAAGTTTGCTTTGGCAGTATTAAATTACTAGTCGCTTTGGTGCCTAAAGTCCAAATAGGCTTTTTAATGAATTGGTCTTCCTACCAATACATTTTCTACCCAGTACAGTTATTTAATTTTTTATTTGATCTACTCAGCTTTGTATGTGTAACATGATGTATACCAATTGGAACAATGACTGTGAAATGGATTGAAATCAATTGAAAATAATTTTCAGCAAACTCCCTTTGAGTTTGACATTAATCTTCATGACTATTCAAGTCAGTATCTTCAACTTTTATTGACCTCCATTCGCTTTATTTGTAAATGTTATCAAAATTGGCAGTTCTAAATGGCAGAACTCACATGTTCTTACTCATGCGACATGTTCTTCCTTTGCTTCTCGCAATCGATGTTTATTACAATATTTTAAATTGTTGACACAGGTTAGTTGTTGACATGGTCAAAGCACAAACAAAATATATCTTATATAAGTTCAATTAAATTACCTTTACTGATTTTTAAAGATTAATGGGGACAAGTCAACATGAATACATTATAGTTATCTTTTGTAAATCCATTAAAATTTATTTGTATACATTATATTATTAGTACTGTAATTGCTTCAATAAAATATTAATTAAAATTCATGTTCATATATGAAACAACATAAACGCTATTAAGGATAAAAATAATGTAATTAACAAAGTGACTTACCATAAAAAATTTCATTTGTATTTGCTAGATAAAAGAAAACTTGTATAATGGGTTTAAATATTCGCAATTGTTTTATGGCTCTATTTTACAAATAACTTTTTTTTATTAATTACATGTTACGTTAGATATGCTTAGTACAATCTTAATTTATAAATTAATTTATTACTACTATTCTGTTGTACTTGCATTAATAATAAGCAAGGCGAGTAAGGGATTAAAACATCAGTATGTATTTCCCAAATTAAAAATAACTGGATACATTTTTTGTGCATAAGCTGCTGTTTTGAAAGAAATTGGAATGTAATATGTACAAGTTGGCGTAATTTAATATTAGGTATGTTATATGACTAAATTTTTACAGGTGTTTTATTCGGACTTAAAATTATACTTGAAATAGAAATATTTTAGCGCCCTTTGGTGATTTTGCTTAAACGCAAAAATTCAAGGCCATTGTTCAAAAAATACGTGAGTTATATAACCTCTAAGAATAGTACAGTTTACAATGGCAAGTGATAAATAGCACATTTGGCACTATATTCTATACAAATTCCAACAAAATAAAACTCGAGAATCAATTTACAGTATTCTCGGCGTTGTATCTTTTGTAATATGAAGTAATTCTACAAACATTGTTGAAGTGAACATTTAGATTTTAATGACCAGCAGCATTCTTGACAGTATGGAAACTTTGCGGATGTAGAAAATGACAGTCCTGAAATGAACATAATCTAAGTTAACGCATATGTTCAGATAGAACAGATATGACCGCATCCGTCTATCATTTGTTCCCGCCAATGCAGCGTAGTTTAACAGATACCACATTCATAATAGTTCACATCAAGTAAAGAAAAAGAAGAATTTTCTTCCACGAACACTAAATGTGCTATCAGATAAAGTGTATCATGTTAGGGCCTGCTGAATGTATGATTAAAGCCTGATAAAGAAGACAACCCCTGATTGATCACAAACTTGTCTATGGATACAGTTCTTATATTTAGTTAGCGTTCAAGGATCGTAAGCTTTTTGTTTTTATCGTTTAGGAAACTGACTAACACTCCTTTTTTTGTGCGGTTGATCACTCTGTACGCAAAAACAATAAAATCATTTTCTTTGCTAGTACTGCCTACCACTGTTACTCCCAGGCATTATTTCATGTTTCTTTTTGTAATTTGCATGTAAAGCACAAATTGCAAGATTTTGCTTCTCATCTCATGACCCCATTTATTTCAGGGACAGTTTAAAAACTTATAAAATTTTCAAAAAATTACATTTGATAGTGACTTTACCATCAACATGTACATTCAACAGAGGACATATACGCTACTGGTCACTGTGAAATACCTTCCTCCACTTAAAATTAGCGGATATGCCACAGCATCGTAACATTGGTAATATCCATCGTAACATTCGTACTGATTGAGTTTCGTGAAAATAATCATTTAAATATGAAAATGACAAATGATAAAATGTTTGACAATTTGACGTATGTAGGTACAGCGTTGCCAACTTTACATATTAACACATTTAGCGGTCGCCATTTTGCTTGCAAAAGCTATCTACCGTTATTTTGTGCAGTACAAACCCACTAATAAGATCGCTAAGTGTTCAAATATATTTTGAAGCTATAACTATTTGCAACACTAACTACAAAATATCTCAGCGTCTGGTATAAGAAGTAATTGAATTACAAATACCAAATACGTACTTATATTTCAATTACGTATTTTATTAATTAGAAGTAATTTAAATACTACCCAACTCTGCCTATTTCAATATACTAAAAATGTTGTTATTAAAAGTTTTATAATTACTACGCCCAAAAAAGGGGATCAATCAACGACAATGATGCTGTTAAAGAAATAAATTGAAGCGACAAGACCTAGCTCACATACTAAAGACTTTAAGAAAACCTAGAATTATCATTTGTATATAAATATATTATAGGTAAAAAAATTACAGTAAATGGCTGCCGTGTTTATTTATGGTTAACCAACATGTTGATGATTCACAACATTGTTTATGCGCAATAAACAGGCATTTTTGTAACGTTATGCAATTATAGATAAAATTCAAAAACATTATATATCGGAATTGAAATAACAATCAGTTGGGTGGATAGAAATTGGTGAGAGTCGATGATGACCTCCATAATTTCATATAATGTAGAATTATACTTATCGCCTTAACTAGATGTAGTCCAAAAAGACTCTTATTTGCTTTAAAAAAAAATGAAAGCCTTGTAGGGGAAGCAGAAGTAATTAGGAAGATAAACTAAGTGTATTAAAGAGATATTTTATCAATGGACTAATAAACCTTCAGAAAAATATGGATCTATCGAAATATCGCTTTCAGAATATTAACCCATTGCAATGCAGTATTGCAGAAAAAATATTTTGAGATATGACCATATATTAATTGATGAGCTACTAAGATGTTTAGACCAAGATACACACATATACAAAAATCAAATGACAGTTTAACTTAACTATTGGAAAAAGCATAGAAAAACCATATTTATTTATTATTTTATTAACTAGCGAGTTGAATCTTACGCCTAAGAAAATCATATATTTCTTATTAGGAGATTAGTGAAGTAAGGCGGTTAATATTAATTTTAATATCGGCATTTGCTATAAAATGCATTTTTATTAATATGAGAATAATGACATGATAAATATAATGACAAAAACTGGTACAAAATGAATGTAAATATAAGGTTCCAGCATACATTTTTGTAAGTGATATATTAGTGAATATATGAAGTGTTAATATATACAAGGGTTAACAATCAAATAATTGTGAATGGTTTTGACAATTCTCTATATAAAAAACCGTTTACCATCCTGTATTGTATAACTATTCAGTATATAACAGAGCAATTGAAAAGTCCCCGTCCTACCATAGTAAAATACATTTTTTTGGCAAAATTCGTTTTTTTTATTCAACATAATTCCCATCAAGGGTGATACACTGATTATAGTGACCCTCCAACTTTAGTATTAAGAAAATAGTTGCTGGGTGACAGATCTGGAAAATACGGTGGATGGATGGATTTTCAAATGCGGCCGTTTTCGGTGATTTCGTCCTTCAAATGGTCCAATAACGCTTTGTAACAGTCGCTGTTGATGGTTCTTCCTTTTTAAAGGTAGCCAATGAAAACTATTCCATGCGCATCCCAAAGTACAGACGCCATAACCTCGTAGCCGACTATTGCGTTTTCCCACGCTTTGGAGCGTGTTTATCGTGTGTAGTCCACTCGGATGACTATCGATTGGACTTCCGAGGGAAATGATGGAGCCATGTTTCATCCATTGTCACATATCGACGCAAAAACTCGGGTTTATTACGCTTGATCATCTTCAAACACTGCTCCGAATCATCAACTCGTCGTTGTCTTTGGCCAAATGTGAGTTCGCGCGGTACCCACTTGCACAGAGCTTTCTCATATCCAAATATTCGTGAATGATATGATGTACACGTTTAGTTGATATCTTTAGTGTCTGCTATTTCATTAAATTTCAATTTACGGTCATTCAAAGTCATTTTGAGGACTATTTAACTCTTTTCATCGGTAACAACCTCTTTTGGACGTCTACTACGTTCACCGTCTTCGGTGCTCATTTCATCACGTCTAAACTTAGCATACTAATCCTTGATGGTTGATTTTCCTGCGGCAGTGTCAGGCAACTCAGCATCAAGCAAAGTTTTTGCTTCAATTTTTTCCCTTCAAAAAGCAATGTTTTATCAACACGCGAAATACCTTTTATCCATTTCTTTCACAATAACAAAAGTTGCTTCATTCAAAAGGCTATTATTCACAAACTAATGATCCGACAGCTGTCAAATTTATAGTTAGGCCTAACTATAAAACTTGTGGATTTAATTCTAGTAGCTCCATCTATGTGTCAGGCCGGGGACTTTTCAATTGACCTGTTATAATTATGAAATCCTCAAAATTGCATTTTCAATATTCACTACTTTTCGTGAGATCCTAATTCTTGATATAGGTTTGAACGATTTAAAAGCAGTGATTTGATGTGATGTCCATGGCAAAGAACGGCCTGGAGGACTAAAACAGTTCGAAGATAATTAATTGTATGAAAATTGGACTGTGAAACAAAGCTCTAATCTCAAAGAACTTTTAGACAGCGTTTAATACGATGGGAAAGATCTAAAAGGAAACAAAATGGCTACAATTACCATTTGTTCAGATGGATTCAACATGACTTGACTTGCACACGATTTGCACGAAGGAATATATTTTGTTTAATATTATCACCAATCCCTAGCCCGGAGCCCACATTAAGCAGTAGGTTTAGTCCAGATAAACTTTGATTGGTAAAAAAAAGACTTTAAATATATATTATTTGTTTAAATGACTGATAAGTTTATTTTATAAGGTTATCAAATATCTAAGAGTAAAAAGGAAAAAAAAACATACAACATTTAATGGCTCTAGTCTAATCTCGTTTTATGTAAATTAAAAAAAACATATAAAAGAACAAGTATGGGTGTGTAATAAGGTATATGCGTAATTCACGGTTAATACATAAATAAAAGTCAATATATGTTTATACATCTGCTGACATTTAGTTTAACACACACTTTATTCATGACGTAATATATTATGAGGCCGGCCGTGTAGGATATATATTGTGTGTATAATGCATTTAGTATAACATATTTTTAAAAAACAGTCGAAACAGTCGATAGTCTCAAAACAATCGAAACAGTCGATACTCAAAAAAATAGCGACTGAAAATAGTACCTGTAATAGTATTACTTTTATATTGAATGTTCTGTGGATTTATAAAAACGAATGCTATAATAACATGTTTAATGTTTTTTTGTGTTTTAATATATTAATTGCTATTTTTAAATAACATAGTATAATAAATATAGACAATACAATAAAACTTAAAGAAAACCTAAAAACTAAAGATGTTCAACAACTATAAATACTAAATAAAATGTAAACGTATACCTAATCATTGAAAAATCTAATTCATGACGAACCTAAAAATAATCGTACAATAACTACCAGACCCTTTTAAATAAAAGTTTGATTTATTTTTGAATGGAAATATTTTTAAATTACTGTTCAGGAATACTATCATGTTCAACTTTTCTCCCGTGAGGCGATTTCTTCAATTGTTAATTATTTACCCAGATTTTGAAGAAACTAGTTCCAAGGGGACAGATGTTGCGGGTATAGAGGAATATTTTACTTATAACAGATATAATTCAGGTAGTGTCATTTTATGGGCTTGCCAGAAATCCAATGGGTTTTCTAAACGCCCAATAAATGGCATCTCTAAATACTGCTTAATCTGTAAAGTTTCTGCAGTACTTGGTGTTATTACTTCTTCCATTCTAGCCATTTTTTAATCAAAATATCTCCAGATGTCAATACATTCTTGGTCAGTAGTTGTGTCTTGAATTTCGAGTTTTGGAACTATATTTATATTTTTTGAAGTTAGAATGGAAGGTACCTCTTTTGTGATAACTTTTGGTATCGTCTCAGCATTATTTGCAATACCAAATCCTGCTTTTTTAAATCTAGGATTTAAAAATGTGGATTTCTCACATATCATGTTCATTTCTAAAATTGCCAGTCTTTTATTGATGATATCTAATAGACAATTTTGTATTTTTCCCCATTAACTTGTTAAAATCCTGGATTTAATGGAATCTTGCAGTCCTCTTATTAACAATATAATTAAAGACATCGTGGGAAATCTTTCACCAGATAACTCGGTGGTCATTATATCAATGAGCTTTAAAAGTTGAACACATCCTTTTAAGAACGTCCATTCGTCAACAAATAAAACCTGTAGTGCTAGAGTTTTCCGATCAGAAAATATATTTATTACAAATATTTAATATAATTTATTCACCTCTTTACCGTTAATATTTTTAAAAGAAATTTAACAATTGCTACTGCAAGAAATTCTATTAATCTTTTGGAATCGATGCAATTTCTGAAACCTTTGGAACCTAATTTTAGTTTTCAAGATTTTAAGAAAAAAGTTTTGACAAACAGAAAGCTTGGACAAAAATTGTGAAAGTTTATCAAAAAGGTATTACCTATTATACCAGCCCAAAGTATTACCTATTATGCCAGTCATTTACAATTCTATTTTTTTGCCCTCGAAAACTAGAGTTCCAAAATGCTGCTATATTAATTTACAATATATAGTTATTCACAAGCAAACTACCAAAAAACATAAAACCACATATATTACATATAAATCTATATAAGCATAAATTCGGCGCATTCCTTTCAAGGTTGCGGCTAGGACGACACAGTCACATTGTTGAAAATCTGTCAAATAAACTAGTAGAGCCGAAAATAGTAACTAAAAGTAAACGATAGTCGATCGAAACAGTCGATAGTAAATAGTAATAAAATCAGTGCGACCGAAAATAGCGACTGAAAACAGTCACCAGTAAAAACAGTCGAACCAAAAATAACTGAGAACTGAAACAGTCGATAGTCGATTTCAGTCAATTGTTCCCAACACTAGTATTAAGCTAATAATATATATAAGTGTGTATATAGTAGAATATAAAGTACATGTAGTAGATAGGTTAACGTTTTTGTTTATATTTATTTAGTTATTATAACGATTATTATCTACATATTTTATTCTAAAATATTTTTTGTGCTAAAAATAAAAGTTTGATTATTTTTTAATTTTTAGCGAGTTCCTTTCGATTTTTTTGTTAAAACAATTTTTTACCCGGGGCCGCTACCTAGGCTAGGTGATTTGACAAATGTTTTAACTAAACAACAACAAAAAGTTATTGTGCCGGCTTGGTGGCGCAGTGGTAAAGGCGATAGGACGGTCCTCCTACTGTTGCGATAGCCGCTGGTTCGAATCCTGCTGGGGCATAGTCGTAAATTTATGTTTGTGATTGTTTAAAATTTATGAATGTTCTACGCAAGAGTATAAAATCCGACAAGGAAAATAATCCCAGTCACGCCAGTAACCAGGCTGGGTAAGACCGGATATCCTCTGGGATGATTTCTAAAGTTGCTCACTCGCCAGTCGGTAGGCTTAATGCTTAATGTTCGGAGCTCACGTTAAACTTTAGGCCCAGTCTAGATAAACCTATAGTTGGTAAAAGGAGACTTTAAAATTATTTAAAAAATATTACAAAGGTACAGCTCGTATGAGGAAAAATGGGTATAAGGACACAAGGATCGAATATAGGGAGCGCTTCAGGCCCTGGGCCGCTACCTAGGCTAGGTGATTTGACAAATGTTTTAACTAAACAACAACAAAAAGTTATTGTCTCCGTCGGGAATCGGACCCGCGATCTCCGTGTGGGATCTAAACGCTTTAACCATTACAACATAGAACCAGTCTGTCTGTAGAACCAGTTGTCTACAATATTACACAGTTACAGTTAGTGCTTAAAAAGCAAACTGAATGGCTTTTACACTGAACGACTGCCGATTTTCCATCACATCAGCTTAATAATAACATTATACACAAATATCTGATTATTTTAGATAAAAAATATGTGAAAACTTTGTGCGTGCCTTTTAAATTTGATCGTTTCCGTCGATTGACCGAATGATATGATATGACAGAATACATTATGGATTTAACGAGAGCTGCTTAGGATTTTGTTATATTGTTTTTTAAGAACTTGAACTTAGGTATTTATTTCTAAGATAATTTAAGAAAATTCTTGGAATTCTGTTTTATTTTTCACACTTATAATAGCTGTTCAGCGTTGTTCAACATTTGTTAATTGCTATTAATAAACTCAATAATATTATAATCTTAACAATTTTTAGCTGGTAGTTCTGAGAATATTTTCTATTTTATTGAAAAACAGGTTCTGACACATAAAAATACTTTAATAATAATGATTAGAATATTTAAATATCTAATAATGTATTCAAAAAGCACAAACTAAAAGGTAAACTAAAATTATGGCATCATTAAGTTCTGTCATCATTTTGTTATCATCCGCCTCGTTGATCATATGGCTGATTAGAAGATTGACAGGCTTATAATAAGAATAAGTTGCCGACACCATATGACAGATCTGTTAATAATGAAACAAAATCACATTCGAGTGATTTATGCTTAGTTTCATCGTTATGAAGATTATCACATTAATATATTTTAGGCTTCATCAACTTGTTTACACTAATATTAACGTGTACATTAAGATCAGTGTTACACTAGTGATTTGCTTGTCACACCGTACATTAGCTTAAAAGGTTTAGTCCTGTTTCGGATTCCCTCAACATTGACATGGTCTGTAGTCATTCTACAACACTCTGGTTAGTAGTACACATTTCCTCTACGGAGATCACTAATAAATAGTGACAATAAAATAACAATAAAGTGACAATAAAATAACAATAAAAGTAACATGGAATATTAATTACACTTGCTAATACTTTGTTTGAAACCCCTTAAATATGTCCAGATTGCTTTTCCATACAACCCCTGACTGCTTTGATTTATGATTTGCAGAGCAGCACTACTCATAGTACTTTTTACATGAGTTTTCCTGTGTAGCTTCGTGTCCACTGTGATTCTTAAATACTTTGCTATGTTAGTAAATGACACGTGGATAATATTTACTCTGATAGTATGTCATGTCAATTGTCTCATATTTTTCTTCTAGTCTCATTCAAACTGATTCTCCATTTCTTGGTGCAATTGTTAATTTTGTTTACCCACAATTTCATTGATTCTTCCTTGTACTGTTTACTTAAAGCCAATATGGCAGTATTGTCACCAAAAGTAACTATTGTACTATGTTGCAACTCAGGAACACCAATTCTGTACCCTAAACGCGCTCCGGCTTTTATTTCTTTGAAATCCGGATAGGTATCAAATTCGGATCGACCATCCTGAATGAAAATTAAGGCAAAATAAAATTTTAAATTCTAATTAACAATTCGACAACGAAGACTATTTACCTATATTATATAAACTGGAACAATTATGTTATTATAAATATTGCAAAATATATTTCAAATCATAATTTTTTATGCTTATTTTAAACCAACTAGTATACTTCCTCTGGCAAAATTACAATTATATACAATTACCGGGATATGCCGGCTTAGAAGCGCAGTGGTAAAGGCGATGGGATAGTCCTCCTACTGTTGCGATAGCCGCGGGTTCGAATTCTGCTGGGGCATTGTACTAAATTTATGTTTGTGATTGTTTCAAATTTGTGAATGTTCTAGGCTAGAGTGTAAAATCCAACAAGGAAAATGATCCCAGTCACGCCAGTAACCAGGCTGGATAAGACCGGATCTCTTCTGGGATGATTTCTAAAGTTGGTCATTCGTCAGTCGGTAGGCTTTAATGCTGAGGACCGTGGTTCGGAGCCCACGTTAAACTGTAGGTCCAGTCCAGATAAACCCATAGTTGGTAAAAGGAGACTTTAAAATATATATATAGAAAAAATAAATTACTGGGATATAATAGATGATTAATCAGAAATGTCTATTTAATTAAAATATCTAAAAATACGGAACGACATTTCATCGGAAAAATGTCTTCCGCTAAGAATAATAAAATGCCATTTTTCTATCCGTATTACATCCCATAATAAAATTTAATTTCAGTTCTGCAAATAATTTGATGTAGTGTTGGGAACAATCGACTAAAATAGACTATCGGCTGTTTAGTAATGGACTACTTTTTACTATCGACTGTTTCAGTCGCTATTTTTGATTCGACTGTTTTTACTAGTGACTGTTTTCAGTCGCTATTTTTGGTCCGACTGATTTTATTACTATTTACTATCGACCGTTTCAGTCGTTTACTTTTAGTTACTATTTTCGGTTCTACTAGTTTATTCGAGTGATTTTTAACAATGTGGCTGTGTCGTCGTGACCGCGACCTTGAAAGTAATGCGCCGAATTTATGCTTATAAAGATTTATATGTAATATATGTGGTTTTATTTTTTTTGTAGTTTGCTTGTGAATAATAGTTTTTTCGAGGACAAAAAAATCGAATTGTAAATGATAAATAGTAAGATACTTTTGACTGGCATAATAGGTAATACTTTGGGCTGGTATAATAGGTAATATTTTTTTGATAAACTTTCACGATGTTTGTCCAAGCCTTTTCTTTGTCAAAACATTTTTCCTAAAATCTTGAAAACTAAAATTAGGTTCCAAAAGTTTCAGAAATTGCATCGATTCTAAAAGATTTGAAGAATTTTTGGCAGTAGCATTTGTTAAATTTCTTTTAAAAATATTAACGGTAAAGAAGTGAATAAAGTATATTAAATATTTGTAATAAATACATTTTCTGATAGGAAAACTCTACTATTCAACAATTTATTTTGATGACTATTAAGAAGAGCACTACAATTTTTATTTGTTGACGAATGGACTATCCTAACAGAATGTGTTCAACTTTTAAAGCCCATTGAAATAATGACCACCGAGTTATCTTGAGAAAGATATCCCAACGATGTCTTTAATTATACGGTTAATAAGAGGACTGCAACATTCCATCAAATACAGGATTTTAACAAGTGAATGCGGAAAAAAATGGCAAAATTGTCTATTAGATGTCATCAATAAAAGACTGGCAATTTTAGAAATGAACACGATATGCGGGAATTCCACATTTGTAGATCCTAGATTTAAAGAAGCCAGATTTGGTATTGCAAATAATGCTGAGGCGATATAAAAAAGTTATCACAAAAGAGATATCTTCCATTCTAACTTAAAAAAAAATACAAATATAGTTCCACAACACGAAATTCAAGACAATACTACTGACCAAGAATGTATTGGCATCTGCAGATATTTTGATTAGAAAAAATGGCTAGAATGGAAAAAGTTACTACTCCAAGTACTGCAGCAACTTTACAGATTAAGCAGTAGTTGAAAATGCCATTTATTCGGCATTTAGAAAACCCACTGGATTTTTGGCAAGCCCATAAACTGACACTACCTGAATGATATCAGTTACACGTAAAATATTCCTCTATACCCGCAACATCTGTCCCCTCAGAACGAGTTTTTTTGAAAATCTGGGCAAATATTTAACGATCGAAGAAATCGCCTCACGGCAGAAAAGTTGAACATGGTAGTATTCCTGAACAGTAATTTAAAAATATTTCCGTTCAAAAATATATAAAACTTTTATTTAAAAAGAGCCTGGTAGTTATTGTACGATCATTTTTAGGTTCGTCATGGATTAGATTTTTCAATGATTAGGTATACGTTTACATTTTATTTAGTAGTTATGGTTATTGAACATCTTTAGTTTTTAGGTTTTGTTTAAGTTGTATTGTACTATTTAATTTATTATACTATGTTATTTAAAAACAGCAATTAATATATTAAAATGCGATAAAACATTTGTGGTGTTATTAATCCATTCCTTTTTACAAATCCACAGAACATTTTGTAGAAAAGTAATCCTACTTCCTTTAAAATTATATTATTTATTACATGTTAATGGAAATTAGTAATTTTTTTCCTTTTCTTTTTTAAAGATAGCACGTGAACGAATATATATACATCTCTGTCTCGCTTATACTACCATTGGTCCTTTCTTATCCCACAATTTATACAGACAAGAATTCCCGCATCTTCGTCTGACATCACGAATGGAAAAAGCAGGCGAACCTTGCATTCGTAATAGTAATTACTATTTTCAGTCGCTATTTTTTTGACTATCGACTGTTCCGACTCTTTTGCGACTATCGACTGTTTCGACTGTTTTCAGTCGATAGTTCCCAACGCTAATTTGATGCTACTTTAATTATATCTCATTTGGAAGCTAAATCCATGGAGACGATCACCGTCGTAAATTAAGTTCCTAATAAATTTTTCTACTCCCCAGCTGTTATCATTGTTTAGTAAATTACGCCATTGCCAATTTTTAATAAAAACTCAGTTAATCTTTATTTAGTTTGCAAAGAATTCGTAAAACGCGTATATTTAAATTAATAGTATTAAACGAAATACATAACGTACATAATTTATGCTGTAACATACACCAAAGGATATGTTAATCTTTAATGTTTAAAAGAACATTACTAACAGGACTAGTATAAATAGTGCATTTTATTGAATTTTATGTCCACGTATTTTGGATGATTAATTTTATGAATTAACGCAATAGCAGAATTATTTCTCCATTTGAGCCAAACCTTTTTTCCTGGAATATTTTAAGGTGCTAAAGCACACATAGTATGCACAATTCATTCAAAATTTTTAAAAATATCATTGTTTCACTAAAGCTATTGCAATTTTTAATTAAAAGCCTGATCGTCATGAAATGTTGATACGTCCAAATTAAAGGCTATGACTATTAGATTAGGTTTAATAATAACTTCTTTATATTATTTTGTAATGCAATCTTTTTTATTTTGTTTTCCTATAATAAACATTACTTTAAAATAAAATATGTTTATAAAAAGCTCTTGGTCTTACTTGAATTATATTATAGATGATATTTTTGGTACAAATAAACCTAACTAACCGAAACCTAAACTAATTGAAATTTAAACTTAATTTAAAGAGGCTATTTTCGGTTAATTTTTGAAAACGAGAAAAATAAAAATAAAAATTATATATATAAATTATATTCTTGAAATATACATATAATTAACAAGAACTGTCAACGTGGTAAAATCAAATTTTCGTAGGCATGTTAGGCATCCCTATTAGTAGACTATTGAGTAGAATTATATAAATAAATAATAATAATTCATCATAGAAATTAAAATCGTTAAGCAACATGGATTACAAAAACAATAATACGAGAAACATCCATTTGGACTGCTGGCAAAATTCGATTGATAATGTCTATAAACATTCATAAGCCATATCTCAGTATATCTATTATATATATAAAACATAATATATTAGAAAAAGAATAACGTTCTAAAAGTTTAAATGGTAGTCATTACTATAAATTAAATAATATTGATATCATAACAATTAAATGATTCCACCATAATAAAACTGTTGGAGCTTACAAATAATTCATTTATTTGCTAAAACGCGTTATATGCTATATCGCTTTATGAGTGATGCGATAAAACATACTATATTAAAAGAAATGTGGTTGCATTTCACCATGGAGTAACAAAACACAGATTAGATTACCGATGATGCCGAGTTTTCAGTCATTTTCTGATAAACTACAAATATTTTTGCATACCATCTAAGTTGATGTATTCCGGGGACGCTTAACGAGGATTATTAAGAAAATATCATGTAATGTAATGTGATTGTCCAAATAAACCGTAGCGCCTTCAATACGTAGCTAATTTTACAAATTCTTGTTTCATTGGTGTTGACTTTCAAATAAATTAACCTAACATCTAGCTGAGTTCCCAATATATGCGCCAAATATAAATCATCAAATCAAATCATTGCCATCCAATAAAACAGCCAATGCAGGTCATCAAAATTTATGACGTCTGCAGATCGCTATGTTGCCGCATCAACTTAGAATATTGGTTTACAACATTGTCCGGTTTATAACCTCTAATTATTATCACTAATGTTTTAAAGAATTTTGCAGACATCTGGCAACATGGTCCACTAGTAAAATCCAAATCAAATTTTATAGGTTAATGCGGTTACATGTACAGACAGTATTGACACTTTTTAACTATATATGATAAAATGAGAAAGAAAAATTCTTTAAATTTTAATGCTTCGGTTTTAAAACGATTTTAACATTTTTACAAACTGCAATTGGTAATATATTCGAGGACATCTATAACGTGCATTGCTATATTTAACGTATGATCTCCGTTACTTGCAATTGAATTCATGATAATGCCCTGAATGAATATGAATATATGATTTTTAAATGAAAAAATGTACATTTTCAAGAACATTGAAATTTACTTCAACAAATACAGTATAAACAACGCGAAGTAGTTTTATATGCATTTACCCGAATGATTTATAGATAAGAAATATATAAGATTTGGGAGAATTTCGTTTTGTATAATAATTCCTAATAGAAGGCTTTAAAAACACTTTAGAGATAAACATACTAGAGATAACTCGTTTACTCAGTCAAAAATTATGCTCTTTGAAGATTGGGATTCTTCATGGAGGTTTCTGGAAAATTGCGTGGGGATTATGATGATGTATGTATAAGTAAACACCAGTATCACAGATTGGATTGTTCGCTTTGGTTATGGAAATTACGATGTTAAAGATGAACCTCACTTTGGCCGACCAATCCTTGAAAAATCGATGAAATTATAGAATGAAGAAGAGTATGCTAGTATCAACATAAGTTAATATATTTCATCTCGCGACATCGCTAATACATTAAGCATCGACTGTAAAGCAAATTTAAAGAATCAATAAAAGCTTGTATCTTGGGTTCCCTATGAATTGTCAACGAACATTTTTCTTCTCAAATCAAAAAAAAATCCTTTTGTGAATCGCTTTTGAAAGGAAAAGAAACGAAAACGAATAACTGGTGATTAAAAATTTTTCAAAAAATCTTGGTTGAAGCTTTATAAATGGTTGCAAAACTTGCTGTGAGGCCAAGTGTTTATATAAGTGTTTGATGGGATTAGAAATTATTTGATCATCATCAAACCTGGACAAGCTATTGTATGACTATCTACTGTTAACATCTAATGCTATAGAAGCAGACGATTAAAAAAAAAGAGATGGCCGGAATTGATCAACAGGAAAGAACTTGTCTTCCTTCATGATCAAGAGAGATTGGCTGGGAAGTGTGGATGTATCCATTTTATTGCCTGGATTTAGCCTTAATTACTACTTCTTCCAGTCACTTGAATGGTCTAAATACTGCATCAGAAGAGGCTCTAAAAATCGCTTGCTTCAGTTTCTCGTCCTAAAATCTTAGAAATTCTGCAACGGTGCAATTATAATTTAACCAGAAAAGTAGCAAAAGGTCATCGATCAATACGACACATTGATTAATGTGGATGATAGACAAAGAAATGTCTTTTACCCCAACCCATTATATTACTTGCACTTAAATTAAGTTTTTGTGACTCGTACATTATATCGCAACTGACTATTGCAAATACTATACAGTTTAAGTTAGTTTAACATATCCTGATTGATTTAGTAGAAAAAATTGTATTGTTATATTTTGTAAGGTTATAAGATTATGTACAGTCTTTTTTACGCTATTTGTTATGCCGCATTTAAATTTTAATTGAAGTAAAACTGTTTTATCATTATAACTGAGCGTTCATTTGCTTACTATGCAGCTTGAAATATGAAAGTGAAAATAAATGCAACTGATATTAAAATATTAATATTTGTGTTATTAGAATTGAACTGATTATTGTAGTAAATATGTAAAAGTAATATATTATTATCTGTCTAATCTGTGATGTATGTTAACACCAAGTTACTAAAATATCTCCTCGTTAATTTAAAGCAAAATATCATATATTACTTGAATCAGTAATATAAAGACAATAAACATTATAATTATTAGAGTTCAGAAAAACCACAAATTGACATTATAAAGTCCTTGTTTGGAACAAATATTAAACAGTACATTTTCAGAAGTTAAACCACATTCTTGATTTAATATTAATTAAACCCCATAACAAAATGAGAAAACGTATTATATAATTTGAAATGAATTATAAACCTCACAATAACTAGTTAACGAGTCATCTTCATCCATCGTGACGCCACTCTAATTTAAAGCAATAAAATGTAACATTAAAAGTAACAAGGAAGGTTTATTAATATTATAGCATTCTTGTATGTAACAATAGGAGAAAATTGGTAGAAATTATACAATTTATTAATGCATTTAAGGCGTATTAATATTATCAATTAAACTAACAACGCAAAAAATTTAATATTAAAATATACCTGTAAAATTAGCCCAAAATGACATGTTGTTGATGGACACTTGCCACGGTTTTCTATACACCACCCAAAAAAAAACACTAAAATTAGATCCAAGTAGAAAATTGAAAGCACTAAACAGCAGCGATCAGATACAACACGAGCCGCAGGTTGAATCGTAACTAAAGAATTTTTTTGCAGTGTTCAAGGAGTCTCTCAGCACAAAATAGAATATTTTAATACCGGCAACTTGCGTGGGAACAAGTCATGAGTGGTTATCCTGACCTTACTGTAAAATTTCTACTGATATCTTGATTAAAATATTTTCGTTTATTATTACTTTCAGTACATTCCTTGTTAAACAATAATTTTAAAATTTACTTAATTATTTTTACTTTTTTGTTGCTATTTGAATATACCGGTCCATTACCGAAAATTGTTACTTTCTACAAGTCAGTTGGTGAGTCACAGTAACGTTAGCTACGCAGCGGCTTGAAAGAGTTCATATTTATTTTTAAGACAGTTAATACTTAGAAATTGGTGTCGTACCAGCTGAAAATAAATTTTAACAACAATCCTATTAGGATATATTTGTAGAGATGATGTTTTATATTGAATATAAATGTTGCATAAATAATAAACACTGTCCTATATTTCAAAATACTGATAATATTATTAAACTTAAAATACATTTTAATTTTATATTAAAAAGAGACTTACATATCTGATATATTTTTTATATATCTCGGATATGTCTCTGCTCTAAAAACTAAGCTAATTAGATTACTTTTATTTAGGATAAGTAAATAGAAACTTTGAAAGAACGATTTATATTGATTTGGTTTTTCATTTACGAAATACCAAAAAATCAATTTTGTATATTGTGATTTTAGATGTTGAAAAGTGAAACGCAAATACCATTTTATAAACACAAAATAAATACTCTAAAAATAATGAAGATGCAATTGGAATTCAAAAATGTATCTTTGGAACTATACCAACTCTTTCAAAATATTTAAATCGCATATGTCCAGAGAGAGAAAAATTGTTCGTCAATATAGTTTCCTTTCACTTTATATATTTATGTATTTTTATACGAAAATATATATAAATCAAGCGATGTCATATGGCGTGATGCGTGATCTTAATGAAAAATTTTTATGTCAGTTCTATAATGCTCTATGATACTGGCTATTTTTAGTTATTCTTTTTTAATAATGCATATCAAATGTATATATTTCTATTTAAAATTATTGGTTCATTCATACAGCTAATATGATGTCGACAATTTGTGAATTGTTGATATCCATTCCCTAAACTGTTTTTTAAATCAATTACAACAATTAATTGACAATTTAAAAATTTCGTTATTTTATGAAGAATCAGGGCTCATTATTCAACAAGCTAATCCTATGAACACCTAAAATTAAACTTATATGTAATATTAAGCTACGTCTTATTTGAATTATAATAAAGGGAGAAATAGTCCATCCAAAAATTAAATTTAATAAAACATTAGTATTTTTATCTTTGTTACCAAAATGTGAAAAATAAAACTAACGAACACAATAACCAAGGATTCAAAACAAAACCTTTAATAGCCAGCTTGGTTAGAGCAGTGGCAAAGACAACAAGACGGTCCACCTGCTGTTGCGATAGTCGCGGGTTTGAATCCTGTTGGGGCATGGTCGTAAATTTATATTTGTGATTGTTCTTAGGCAAGAGTGCGAAATCCGACAAGGATATGATTCCAGTCACACTAGTAACCAAGCTAGGTCAGACCGGATGTCTTCTGGGATAAAAATCATCTTGGCTATTAAGTTCACTCGCCAGTCGGTAGGCTTAATGCCGTGGAGCGTGGTTCGGAACCTACGTTAAAACTGTAGGTCTAGTCCAGATAAAACCCTCGTTGGTGAAAAGGAGACTTTAAAATATATGTGTAAAAAACCTTTAATAATCAATATTTTTATTTATTTATTTTAGAATATAAAACGGCATTCATTGATGAAAATCACTACAATACACATTAATCAAAATATTTTTACCATTTTTACAGCTTTCTGACAACATGGCGACAACGTGTCAAAAAAACGATATTGGTTGGGCAACTATCCAATCATCGATCCATTTCCGCTCTTCTTACCACTCTACAAGTCATTCGGTAGGCATATGCAGTAACAGGTTAATTCAGATTTACCATTCTATCCTCATAATCCCACTATATGCACGAGGCTTTATGGTAATTAATTATTCTGCTTCAGCGTCGATGTAAATAATAACTAACTACACATAAACCTACTACATTCTCGTAATAGAATCACTTTTTATCGCCAATCACAACACGCATCAGAAAACTATGTTTTTTGGCCAACAAGCGATGAAACTGCAATGTTGAATCCAATCTGAAGCCATTACTGTATTCGATTTTTATTGTTTTCATATCCTCAATCATCTCAAAGCAATGTCCTAGAAAGGGGTTTGAACATAATTTCAAATCATACGCATAAAGATACATAAACAACATATAGCTCTCGTGATGCATTTTAAATTAAATTTGATATAGGGATCAAAAACCCTCCATCTAGAGTTTGGATCCGTTCATGCGAAGAACCTATAGGCGTATTCTCACAATAAAAAAAAGAAAAACTGAAATTGAATCGAAAGCCTTGTTAAATTCCTCCCAGAATCTGGGGGCATTCATATGAACACCACAATTAAGTAAATATTGTACTGTAAATCAACAACTATATAGCAAAGACTTTTTTGTGAAATCAGATATGATTCTTTTTAATGAGATATAAGCATGCATAGCGACCACACAGTGTTGTAATTTTAAATATAATTTCAATAAATGTTTGAATTTGAATTATTTCAATAAAACATACATAAATGCTTGTATGCATAAACTAATTTTTCAGAACTGTATAATTATAGCCAAATGCTCTTGAATTATATTTATAGAAACATATTTGACCATGACTATTTATAAACACAAATGACCTATATTGAATGAGTTTATGACAGCTCATTTTCACTCTGAAATCTTATTTGCCTTTTATTTCTGTAACCCCCTCAACGCATAATAAACCATTACTTGTATGTATAATTATATTAATATAATAATTTGAATATATACAGATTTTCACAAATTTAAAATTTACTTTTAAATTATTTATAACCTATTTCTTTTTATAAAAATTTGCTAAAAAACCACAAGCTGAACAAATACTATTTCATTTATTTATTATATAATTAATATATATGCATAAGTGACAAATGAAAATGGTACTTCTTGTTATAAATAATACTGATATAAATCTAAGAACTATCTCTAAAGAGATACTGGAGAGGATGGGAAATCCATAGGTTCCTTGAAGTATCAGCGCAAATAAAATGAAGACCTTGTCCTCTCAAGTACCTTTCTACATGTGCTTAGCCTAGTCTACACTAGAAAGGAAATCACAAATCATAAAAAGTTTATATGACAATAAATTAAATAAATTATTTTATTTCATTTACGCCAAACACACATTAAATACTATCTACTTCCATTTTAACTTCGACGAAGTTATCAATTTGTACTTCAGATAGAAATTTATCAGGTTCACTGTTTTCCATTTCCTCCACTTCTTGCTTAACATTTACCATCTCCGATGATTCTTCACTTGTATTTAAGTCTTCTTCCTCGTTTGCGTCATATGTGTTTCCATTGTGTTTTCTTCCTACATGGATATCTAAACTTTTTTTATGTTTAAATTGTTTGGAACAGTATGAACAATCAAACGGTTTAACTGAAAAAATAAAAAAATCTATTATATTGTTTAAAATATATAATGTATAACATATTACCTTTAGCATGTTTATACAAGTGGGCTTTTAAGTACTCTTTCTTTTTGAATTTGTTTCCACATGTGAAGCACTCATAAGCAAGTTTGGTTTCATGAGATTTCTTATGTACATAAAGTCTCCTAAAATGTATGAGATATAATCTATATATTACTTAATATTATAATAAAAATACAATATAAATCATAAAACTGGCTGAATATACAATGTAATTGCATTGTCTATATTACCTGGCATTTTTAAAAGTCTTGTTGCAAATATCACACTCGAATGGTCTGTCATCTGAATGAGTAGAAATGTGATTCTTTAAACTAATTTTCGTAGCATACGCATTTTGACAAATCGGACATCTAAACTTCCTTTCTTGGGTATGTGTAACTGAATGTAGCTCTAAGTTATATCTTAAATAAATTTAAATTAGTTAGTTATTAAATTTTTTTTTGTTAACTACAGTAGTTTATTGCATGCTACTTAAACAAAATATATGAGAAAATACGTAGAATATTTTTTAATTTGAATTTTTAGCGTTATTTCTAATAATTGTGATTTCAGTGTATACAGATTTATGTAAACTAAATTTTGATTTTATTAATTAGATACATGTGTTTAGCACCCATTTTTTGCAACTTAATTTGTAATTTCAATTAATACATATAACACCAAACATGAGCAAACTCGTATATTCTATATTTTGGGAACTCAGTCGAGATTTACCTACAACAGACGAGAGAATAGACAAAAAACGAATATTCGATCTCTAAGCAAATAGAAAAAAATTAAAAGCAAAATGTTAAGTGAGCGAAGTAGAAAGAATGACTGACGAAGTAATCGACAATGATGTAATATAAACGCGATAAAGTTGAATGAAAACCAGCTAGTGTGAATGTAAGTTGTTGAAGTTCAGACAAAAAGATCTGTGAACCATAGATTCTTAGCATGAGTCGTTGAAACATCTACAAATGGCGTTTCAATGATGTTTACGAAGGCATATATATCCAAGTTCAAAAGTTTACTGATGATAAGGATAATAAATAAGGGCCATACATTTATTATGTAAGACGATATGATGGGAGAGGAGTCGACTATATCTTTTTTTTTTCATAAATATACATTATAAAATTATAAAATATTAATAAATATTAAACAGGGTGAGCAAGTACATATATTCTAACTTTTTCTTACACAGAAGGGGCGGGGATCAAAAACTGACAAAAATCACCTTTTGTAATACATGAATGACACCTAAGAAAATTTGTTCACCGCCGCAGATCTACTCAAAAATGGCAATTGAGAAAATTCGAAAAAAAGTCGTATACGCCAGGTAGTTATTAAGAGTTTACAGAGTATGAGAACTGCATAAAAGGTGCACAAAGCTTTTGCTAATATTAAAGATGATTTTGAACAAATCATTCCAGTATAGATAATATATAAACAGAGTGATTACCAAACTAACCCGATAAAACGCTTCAGATTCATTTCATATGATGCTACAAATTGCTTTACAAGCCAACTAAGGTACCCTAATGATGTTTTCAACAACACAATTGCATCGTTCGAATAATTAACCATAACGTTAGTTTCCTCAATACAAACGTATAACGTTATATAACTCTATTTTTAAACCGTAATTCCAATCAGTTAATATATAGATTATAATAATATATTAATTATAGACTGCATAAATTATTTTCATGGTGCAACTATTAAATCTAGATGTCACCAATGCTATAAAATATTTTTAACAGAATAAATTACTCACCTAAAAGAAAACTGCATATTGCAAATAGAACACTTGAAACATTTATTATGAGACCGCAAATGATTATTTAACAAGAATCTGTTAATAAATGTCTTTTCACATATATCGCATTTGTTGTTCCGACCATCGTTGGTGTGTTGGACTCTAATGTGCTCCTTTAAATTTTTTGGCTTATCATAGGCTTTCTTGCAGAATTCACAAATATTGGGTTTTTCTGAAAATACGTTAGATTAATTAAAAGCAACAAAAGACATTTAAAATATAGAAGCTTAGCTTTAAAATAGTGGATAAATTATGCGCTTTAGTAAAAACTAAATAATTGGCTTTACTTAACACATCGAAATAATATAATACAACAAAAAAACAAAATAATTAAAAAATCAATTATTATATGTTAGTAACAAACAATAAATTGTATGTTTATTATCATTTGATATAGAGGACATATACTCTTTTAGCTTATTGAAATTTCATAATCAAAATTGTTAGTTCAACGATACACTGTGTTTTAAATTATTTAAATTTTTATAGCAAAAAACATTTTGATTTTCTTATAGTTAAATAAATTAAAATGCTTCAAAGAAACAGTTGATAGTTGAGATCTTTATTGTTTTTAATTAGGTGAATAAACAATTCTATACTGTAAGACCAAGAGTCAATAATAGGGAAAAAACAATAGATTTTATGATTATATATAATTTAAAATCAAACTAAAAAATATGAGATTTTCCAAAATTTCTGAAATAATTCTCAATAATAATAATGAAGTCAATATAGTTTATACAAAAATTGTTAATTTGTAAATATTCCTCAACCAAATCAATTCATTATGTTCATTGTAGAATTAGAAAACATAACTTGAATTTCTGGAAACATTTTCCTCTAATATTTTTAGTAAATATTTTGTTATAGAAAACTAAAAAAGGGTTCTATTATTTTTTAAAAATCATATCTAATTATTGGATAAACTGAACCCTATAGAAATTAGAAATTAAATGTTTTTTGACAATGGTTAATCTACTATACATTTTATATTGTTTCAATGGTGAATATTAAATGCCACGCCTGCAAAAACATGCAGTAAAAACATTCCTGAACTGTAGACTTGATTAGCCTAGTATTGTTGCAACTTTTTATGTACCATTTTAGTAAATAGGAAGTACTATTTTCCTTGTAAATTAAAACACCATAAATTTTTTATTAAAATTGGACAATTAATTTTGGCATCTTCTGCAACTGACTCAATACTCTAAATATAAATATGTATATAAGTATTTCACTTTATATTTAAATTTTGCCACCTTTCACAGCAATATAATATCATCTTCGATAAAAAATTCTTATTTTAATATAATATCAAACAGAGATATTAATAAGCTAAAATACTTCTAGCATATTAGGTAAATCTTAAAACATAAATAATTGTATATATATTTCTTAATTTAAAATTATCACAAATAAATATATGTGAATTTTTATTACATACATGCAACAAATGAAATTTAAACAAAGTTTATTAGTTAATATGTTGCAGAAGTTGCTTAGCATTAGTAGTGTCCAATTTGTTTCCAAATCCCTACCTTTAATTTTAGAAAAAATCTATTTTTTTAAGTTCCATATTTCCTGAAAATCTACAAAATAAAATAATAACATGATGACAAATTGAAGTAAAAATATGCAACCTAAAAAATCAATAGTATATAATATAACAAAAATAAATACCTTCAATATGTTCGGTTTTCCTATGTCGAGTAAATTCAGCTTTATCATAAAATAGTTTCTTGCAAAATTCACATTCATTTATAACATGTACTCTTTTGACATGTTTTTTAATCTTCATCATGGAAGGAAATATTTTGTTACAGTATTCACATGGAAACTGCAATTCTTTGTGGGTACTTAAATGATTTTGTAACTGGGTTTCATATTTAAATGTTTTGTTGCACAGTGTGCATTTTGGTTTAGGAATATCTTCACCATGTTTTTGCATATGACGACAAAACTCATGGAGCACATCAAACTCTTCTTTACAAATCTACATAAAAGTATCCTAGTTAAAAATAAATGTGTATGATACTTTAAATGTATCATTTACTTTGCATACATAATCCTTTATTTTTTTAGCATGTGTATCCATGTGAACTCTTAAAGATCTCTTGGTTCTAAATCCTTTACCACATTTTTCACATTTAAAACTATTTTCTTCCCTATGACATTCCATGTGGCATTTCAATTGATTAGCAGATATAAAGCCTTTTTCACAAACTGTACATTTGAATGGTTTTAATCCTTGGTGAACATTCATATGTTCATTTAGCTTAAATAAAAATTCATAATAACACATAATATAATATGTAATAGGATATTGGAGTTTACCTTTGCTATTCCTTGGAATAGTACGTTACAAATTTTGCAGGTCCTCTTTTCTATTGAGTGCTGTGTTCTATGTAATCTAAATTGCGGATATTTTTGGAAAATTTCATCACATTCTTGACATCTATATACAGTAGTTTCATTCTCAATGATTTGTTTTTTCTTTAAAGCTATTTCTTCACTTGGCTCTGTTATCTCATATTCAATTTCTTGGTTATAATTGAAAAAATCAACAGGCTCAGATTTTATGATTGGGGTATTTGTAAATAACATAGTACTTTCAGTGGTGTCCTTAGATATAGCTATATCTTCACTCTTATCCATTTCAACTATATTTTATGAAAATAATTTAAGAAGTACTTCATTAAGTCAAGTTATATTTGCAAATAAATTTGAATCATATACTTACATGTGATTTAGCAAACTATATAAGTTTTAAAAATATAATATGTCCAATTTTACTCCATATTTTACATTATTTTCATACAAATGTACAGAACTATGAAAAATATTAAAAAATCAATATTTAAAGCTCCATCGACCAAGGTCTACATTTGTTTGGTAGTTTAATTTGACTTAAACGTCACCCTTGTCATAGTAGTTCTATAGTTTTATATGTTCATATATACTAAATTATTATAAATATTTTATAATTTTTATATAGATGTTTATTCTAATCATTATAGTCAGTTGGACATCATTTTGTATGATATCATTAGAAAGTTATAAAAACATTTAATTAGTTCAATCTGTGTCCTTCAATAGTTAGAATAAATTCATAAAAAATTGACAGAATTGGCACTAGTGACATGGTAGTGACATTCCGTTATTAGTGCAGTAGATGCAGTTTAAGAAGTTAGTTTTTGGTCAAAAATGTGCTTAATAAGTTGAGTATATTTAAGTAACTAGTGCATAAAATTTGTATATACAAATAAGTTATAAAAATGAATGGTGAAGATAGTGATGAAAATTGGTTAACTGGATGGGAACAACAATGTGCAGAAAGTATAGAAAGTGAGCCCGATTATGATCAACGTTTAGCAGAAGAAAACGAAAATTTTCAACGGAGAATTTGGACAGATTTTCAAGATTCCGCGACGGCGATAGCTCAACTGTATAGAGGTTTGTTGCTTTATTGCATAAATATGTCAGAATCAAATTTTATCTAAGGCGTTTTTTCTTCAGCTATTATTAGCAGACATTTTGTTGACATTTCGAATATATCGATTAAAAATCAGCTGTTTTGCGTTGTTAAAAAGAATATATATTTTTGATTACTAAATAATGTTTATTGTTCTAATAAATACTGTTCTATTGATTAGATTGTATTTTTTTGAGACTTCATTGTTTTGATTGTCTTTGTTGTTCTTTATATAATATTAAATATGGCAACATTGTAATATTTATAATTTGTAAAATATTTATTTTAAATGTTTTAACTAATATTTTAGACCGCTACACTGGTGAACCAGCAACAATTTGGTTACAATTTCAAACAGCTGCTGGGACCGTAACCACACTTTATAAGGGTAAGATTGAATTATATAGCACCATTACATGTTTTATTTTTGTACTGTTTTTATTATAGAATCTTGTGAAAGTTTTAAAAAGGTAACAGAATTAGCAAAACAAAGTGGATATCAAAAACGAAATAGTGAATTATTACACTGGGCTAAAAGAAAAAGACGATTGATCAGAAGGGAGGATCTACTAGCTCATTTAGCTGGTAAACCATTACCACCTAGGCAAACCCACCACCACCATCATAGTCATCATAGGTAAACAAATATTAGCTTAATATATTTTTGTCTTATTTGTTTTATTACAGATTATCTCCAAGACCTTGTAATGTCTCTCCACCCCCACATCACAGGGATACCTCTAACAGTACACCTCATCTTATTGATCCAAATTTGCATATGTTTAGGGAAGCTTTAACAAATACAAGAACTCCAACTATTCGGAGTTCCTCTCAAGGTGATCCTGATTTATGTACTTTTATAGCTGGAGAAATGGCAAGACATGGAGCTAAAAGATCTGCATCACCTAATGATGTAACTATGGGTAGTCCAACTCATCAAAAAAGACCAAGATATATGTGATTGTACGGTATGTCATCAAGGGCAGCAAAGAATAATATTTTTATGTAGTGTTGGTGATTTATTTTTAGAAATCATACAAAAAAATTAAGATGGGAAAATAATTAATAAAGAATTTAATTTTGGTGAGATATCTGGTGCTATTATTCTTATGAAAAAGGATAAGCAAGTTATAGACCTAATACATAAGCAATTAAATATATGATTTTTAACAGCATTGAAAAGGAAAAAGTAATTTCAGATTTCTCACCAATGGTACCATGGTAATATGATTTTTAACATTTACATAGACAAGTGATTAAATATTTTCTCAAATTTTTCAGAATTATTCAAAATTCAATTTTTTGTATAGGCAATTGAAAAAATTTAATTTAATTGACAATTTCATTTGTATTCAATTAACTCATGCTCTTGTGGCTTTGTCATCATCATGTATGAGGGGATAACCTAAAAAATAAAGCTAGGTAATGCTGGATATTAAAAAATTATATTACATCTACTTTAACAGTAATATTTACTGATATTTATATGATGTTTGATTTATTTATTTATTAATGTAAATTATAAAATTGACTAATTTAAATTGTCTATAGGTTGTCTACCCTTATCTCATAAAATTTGCTCTGTAAATAAAAATGCGAATGATGCAATTTTAAAGGAGTGTTTCAAGTTAAGCACAAAGGTATAGTGTTATCTTTTAGCATGAGAAAGATATAGAATAATATACAGTGATTCCAAAAATTGTTGCAATAATGTATTATTTTAATACAATACATTGTTTAAAAAATTATTCTATACAATGGTTTTATTTATATTTAAAAGCTGCATTTTTCTGTTTAAATTTGCTTTTGTACTTTATTTTTATCACTTTATAAAACCAATATTTATATTGTTTTTTTTTACCGTCAATTGTTATTAGGAAATAAATTGAGGCTAATTTTAAAGATTGTATTTTTTTACATATTCCTTTCAGTGGTAATATGTTAATGCTTTATGTGATGGCAATACAGAGTTCCTATATAATACCTTTTACATTTACCAATATGAGACTTAATGTAATTCAAATGTGTTGCAGCTCTGTTGCAGATCATTGTATATTATGTTATTGTAATTTTTGTTTGATTGTTTTGCTAAAAGAGGCACATGATTTCCGTATTATATAAAGGTGGAAAGAAACATGTAAATACATACTTATTTTGTATTATATAGCAATGTTGTTTTAGTTTTAAATCTTTAATTTGTTTTTAAGAGCTATATAATTTTTTAGAATAATTGCTAAAATTACCTCATTGTCATTAATTATATTGTGTTTTAACATATTTTCAGTTTTCCTTGTACCATTCATTTTGTACGCTATTTTAAAATAATCCCAATCAGAACAAATATTTAGATGTGGAATCTTATATTATTTTTAGTAACAATTATTTATTGAAAAAAGTATAACAGTTCTTTGCAAAGTTCACTGCTTTTGTTATTTAGTTTATTTTTGTATCCTAAAAATTGTATTTCTTTCTTAATTAAAAGAGTAATAGTTGAGTGGAAGTTTTAATTCTCAGTTTTAAATCAAGAGTACAGCAAACATATATTTTGCTTAATATACTACATTTTATTTTGCAAATATTTTTTGGTTAATGGTCAATATTATGTACAAAACAATTAGTAGGAATTTAAAAATCCATCAAAAATTTACTTTATATTAGGAATTTTTCAAAAAAATTGTTATTGCAATATGTAGAATCAATATCAAATTTTAAATTCAAGAAATAAACTACACTAATTATATTAAAAATAAAAGTGGTTCTGATATTTCAACTATTTGTATACTGTTTTTCTATTCATCAATAAAATTTTGTCATTAATTCTATTTACTGATTTACTTTATACTATTACGGAGTAAAATATAAAAGTCGATTAAAATTTTAAAGCTTAAATAAAATAATCGTACGGTTAGAACGTTTATATTTTTCAGTTTATTAAGTTACCATTACGCGTTATGTTAATGTACGGAACTAACAAGTAATTTTCACAACAGAGAACTTTATAATATATGTATACATAATATTTATATACAAATCGTGTTTAACTTTAAAGTGAGATTAAAAATAATACGGTAATTAAAACAACAGTTTAAACGTTTTCTTATTTTTTTATAAACAATATGCACGTTCTTGAAGGTGAGTATTTGTTTAAACTATTTTTATCAAGTTCACTTTTCTAGTCAGTACATTGTTGATCGCTTTTTGAGCTACCTAAGACGATACTGCTAAAATGTCAATTGTGACAATTTTATATATTTTTATAAATTATTTTCGGGAATAAAGTATATATACATACGTTATAACGTGAGTATAATTTGGCAGGTAATCTAAATTTTATGTTAGTTTGATTATTTAGTTTTATAACAAACTAAAAATTTATATTTAAAAAATATAGTGTGTGACAAGTTCAGAAAAAGATCAGTGTAAACTAGTAAGCCAAAAAATAACTAATAATATTCGATTACTAGTAATTTGAAGTATTTTAAATTATAATTTTAATGACAATTAATGATTAATTATTTTTACTGATTATTTTACATGTATGTAGGATGGAGTTCTCAAAAACCGAAGAAAAATCACCGTTACTTCTTTATATTATGGAAAATGAGGGGAACGTCTCTAGGAACAATAAAAAAGTTAATTTTGACAAGGGCCGACTCTATGGAATATCATCGGGCGCTACAACGGTATTCACCGAATTTCCAAGTATGTTTTTATATTATTTATAGAAATAAATAATAAAGCCATTGCAATTGTTATTTCGAAATTACCGGAAGTATATAATTTCATCTCATTCATTGTAAATATGTTATATTTTGTGCGTAAAATATGTAAACTTTTATGTAGTTTTTACCATATTTCTGAATATGTTTTTCAATAAATTTAAAAGTTATATTCAATTATATATACGTTTTTGTGAGTGAGGTATTTTGTGTGTAAGAGTCGTGTTATGTCATGTTTAAAATTTTGTAGATTATGTCAGTCCTTGTTGGTTAACTGCAATTTTATCGGGATTAATATTCTTTATGTTGCTTTTACTCACGATATCGTCTATTACACCTTCCCGTAATTCCAGATTACCAAGATGTATAGGAAAGTAAGTATAAATTTGTACTATATTTTAAAAATGCTTATTGTGATGTTTTCTAGTCATTTTGAAAACATAGATAATAAAACAATACATTTAATTCATGATGCCGCAAACTGGGATGTCGAGACGTTACATTTATTGGAAACTATTAAAAATGAATATTCAACCTATCACGTGCACATTGTAGAATTGAATCAGGATATAGATACTTTGTAGGTAATTTATGATAGGTACTTGGAGGCAATTCTGACGGGCTTTGTTTGAATCAGGACCTCAATTATTACTAGTTCAACAACAGAATATCATACGAAAGAAACAACAGTAACTACAGTTACTCCAACCAGTACTATTGTTAGGAGAAATAAGCGAAGCACTAGTAATATCACTCACTCGTTAAGAAGGAAAAGAGATCAAGGAACAGCATCATTTTTAGGCGTTAAAAGTCTTTTAGATATACTCCTCAATAGTAGACTGAACAGTGGACTGAATAACCGACGGAATGGTATGGAGTCTAAAAATTAAACATATTCTATTTATAATGATATAAATTTTTTCAAGTTACACGTTTGGAAACAACAAATACATCTGAAATCACTACATTATCGATTGATTCAACCACAGAAATGACTAAAGCAGAATTAACTTTCGAAACTGTTGCTGAAAACTTTCCCAACTTAACTGTTGAGCAGGTGACCGTTGATGAAGTTTTTTCCAACACGCCGTTAGAGAAACACTGGGTCAGATTTAATCCTGCGCTGAGAGTTTTCTCATTACGTGTCTTACGCTTATGGCAATATGGAGGTCTTAGTTTCAAGTTCAATGATATTGGTGGAATTGGAAATGCAGCTGACAAGTTTTCAATAGCTCCAAGTAAGATGGTATTATTATTAAATATATATAATAAGCAATAATAATATTAGATGTGTGTAAAATAAATCTATATATTTTTTAACATTTAATTATAAAGCCTCCTAACTTTTATTCAATAGAGTAATATGTGGTCTTCGATCAGTTTTAATCTTTCTTTCCTAAGAATACTGATAAAATTGATTAATGAGAAAAATCACTCGGAGAAATATATGTTTGCCTTTAACATACAACAAAATCTAAAATATATATCAAATCTAAATAAAATAATTGAATAAAAATGTTATCACATATAATTTATTTTAACAATATAGTACATCTAAAAACTACAGTTAATTATGCAGCTACAATAGTTTAGAGTTATAACCTCTTCTTACTACTATTGCTTTCAAGAATTTTGCATACGTCTGACAACCGGTTGGCTTTGACAGGCTCATTAGTTTACGCGTTCGAACTAATCAGACAGCATCATGTCTTTTTTTAACTAAAATAAAATGAGAAGGAAAATATTGTATGATTCTAAGACGAATTTACAAATTGCGACAGGCAATACATAAAACATCTTGATGACGCATATACCAAAAAACTTTGAATAGACTATATATATGAGCATGTGTAGTGAACTTACGTCATCTCAATTTATGATGTCAAAGCGGTGCAATTTTGCTGCATTGAACGTTGCCATTTTTCCCATTTTCGTTTATTTTAGCTTCAATTTATAACATTCTAATCTAAATAAAAAAAATGAAACAAAAATGTTATCAAATATTATTTATTTTAGCTTTATAGTACATCTAAAAATTACAGTTAATTATACAGTCATAATAGTTCACATAGTCAATTCAAAATAGCAATGACATGGGAAACGTCGCAATGTTACCGCAGCTACTCTGAGTTTTATAATTTAAAGTATTATGTTAAAAGTAGCGACATCTATATGTTGGACCTCGCGAAACATTTCCCAAAAATTTCCTAAAAAGTTAAATCTCTATTTCTCTATAGTTTTTTCTATTACTACCTGTGTAAATTTTTCTTGATAAAATTAGGTTTCATCACTCCGTAATGCTTTTGAAAAACAGTATTCATTCTCTCCTATATTACAGTTATCCTATATTAATTATATACTCACCTTCAGTTGTTTCCATTCTCATCACCCTCCCGTCTTGGTATTCTCGGCATTGAATCATAATCCCACATCCAGAAAGTTTCATTTGCTCACTGTCACATTATGAGCCACTATTCAAATCAATAACTAAATTGTTCATTTTAAATCTAAAACTAGTTCACAATTCCACTATTTATCAATGTCTTCTTCTGCGTGTCTGATGAACTTCATCCCAAACGATGAGTGTTATTCTAGAGAGTGGTTTGCATATCTACTACAGTCTTTGCCACATCCCATAACAATTCGATTTGAGAGGATGACTTACACTCTGTGGCCATGTTATTCTGTCATCAATCTGCTGTGTATTGTATTTTAGGCCTATTTCTAAAAAAGTAAATTACATAAAACACAATTAATCATTTCATTTATATTTATCAAGTTAAATTTAACAATTTGAAATATTTCATTCTTTAACATGGTATCTTGAAAAATTAATTTATGTTTTGCAAACCAATCCTTACAGCCTTTCCGACCACTTATTGGAATCTTTTTGTTTCTAGCATGAAGAACAGTACATCTCTAATGAATTATTATAAAAAAATATGATTTACAATACCTAATGAAATATTCTAACTTTCACCTTTTCCATCAACTTTTGTTTTCTTTATACTCTTTTTATTAGCGTCTTGCCAAGTTCCATTTTGAAATACCTATGTTTGTACAGAAATGATGACTTATGTCCCTCAAAGAGTCGCATATGCATAAGTTTTCTGTGGAGACTTTCCATAGTAAGAGGTACCCCTGAAAGAGTTGTATTAAATTATTTTTATGTTGAAAAATCTACTCACCGTTTTTATATATTTCATAAATTTAATCTTGAACAAAGCTAACATCAAGGCTTGTAGATACTTTCTTTTCGGTGAATCCAAGGATATATTGGTTTTCTTTAATTTGGGAGATTTTAATTATAGTGGCCATACTAATATCCAATGCAGCTGCAACATAATAACAATATTTCCAATAAAAACCCCAGCAGCTTAATATTTAATAGTATCAATACTCACCTCTCTAACGCATTTTACTAGTAAGAACGGGCTTCCATTATCTCGTTTCTATTCGAAGTTATAGATGAGGGATGTAATCTGTTTCTGGCTGACTATTTGACCTCGGCCTTTTCAACCAGAGTGATCAAACCTATTAAGCAACTATTTGAAATTTACCATAATAAGCAAAGCCCCAAAACAATGTTTGCCGTTTTATAGCCTCTTATCAGTAAAGTTTTGAAGTTTTTCGCTTATATGATTCGGTTATATGTTTGAAGTTGTCACACAGAAATGTATCTTTTTTTAATTGGAATAAAACGAGAAGGAAAACATTTTTTGGCATTAAAACAAATTCATGAACTCCAATAGTCAATACAATGGCAATACACATTGATGACGTAAGTTCATTGCTATTTTGGATATATATATATATATATATATATATATTATTATATATATATATTCTGAAGTGTTCTTACAAATACAGTTGTCTTCTTTTTATGCATTCTTCAGCTGATTGAATATTGAGACCTTTTCTTATTTCTTTACCTCTTATCTTGTCATCTGTTATAGCCTCGACTCTTCAAACGTATTTCACTGTTCTTGTATTTTACTTTTAGCTCTCTTTAACAAGTAACTCTCTGTAAATTGCTTTGTACACTTCCATTTTAGTTTTGCTTGATATTTGATTGATATCATTGGTTTAGAGTTTTACCGACGCTTTAGCATGTTTTAGACACTATTAACACATACCAAGAATTTTTAACGAAAAGCAAGGCTACATATGTTCCCCCAGTTGCGCTTTCAATGAATTCCAAAACAATAAGCCAATCAACAGTTACAATGCTTGGAATTTAAAAAACCATTAAACCAGTGATCTAGATCACTATATAACACTAGTCACATCAAACCAAACCTACATAACAAACATCGAAACAAAACACATATCTGCACAACAAATGAACAATAAAATAGTGTATAGATAAAAGTTATCCTAAAATAAAGGTATGTACAGGTTAAAGTTAGATATTAAAATAGAGACCAATTTCTTTGACGAAATCAAGCAATTTGGGTAGGTTTTGATGTAAGAACACATCTCTTAATGAAGCAGGAAAGCCATGAATTAACATTTAAAACATTTCTGCATTTCACCATGGCAGCCTGACATTGGTTCTTCACAATTGGGACACAACTCGATTCAATATGAAGGAATGGATAAATTGGCAGTTACAAATTATTAGCCTGTTTAATTTTACTTGCAAATCTTTATTCCCTAAAGAGGAAGCAGTGGAAAAGAAGTTCTTCAATTTGCACCATTTATCTAAATTACGATATATAAATGGGCACAGGTGGTTATAATATAAAGTATTTTTTGACCACTTGCAATAGCGTTTTTGCCGAGGTCAGCCAACTCGTTCCCAGGTATGCTGTTGTGGCTGGGGATCCAGATGAATATAATGCTTTGTCGAAATATAACCAGGCCGCACAATTCAAGGATTTGCACCACTAACAAGCCATATTTTAGCATGGCTATTAAGTAATATTATAAAGTTTAGAAGTTTAGAGTTTCCTTTATTGTGAACATTTCTGCTATTAGTATAGTAGTAATAGAAGGCAGACTATTTTGAAATCTATGATGTATTGCAGTGCCTACTCCCATAGAGGACTTACAGCCATCCGTATAAACTACCTCACAATTCGGGTATTCTATTTTGTTTGCTTAATATATATTTTTATTTATGAATTTGTTGTTTATGGCGAGGTACAAATTTATACTTTTTGCCGTTTTGGCGTTCTCTCCTGGCTTCCATTGCTTTCGATTTCTATATCCAGATACTTAAATACATTTGCTTGTTCTATTTTTACATCCTCGATTTGGATATTACCACTTTTGGTTCTCCTATATCCATAACTTTCGTTGTTTATATTAATTATAATCTTTTTAGTATCATATTCCATCTGTTAAGGTATTCTGTAGGCGTTCCGGCTTAATAGTTATTATTACATCATCGATAAAAGTTCCTATTGACATTTATATTTTTTCCTTATTTTTATACCCTATATGTTGTTTAACAGGTTAACTGAGAAGTCCCGGTCTACCATAGTAAAACACAATTTTTGGGCAAAATTAGTTTTTTTTATTCTATATAATTTCCTTCAAGGGTGATACACTGATTATAGCGACCCTCCAACTTTTCGATACAATTTTTGTAGTACGATTTGTCTTTTGCCTCAAAATAGGCCTTACTTTCGTCAATCATCTCTTCATTCGACGAAAATTTCTTCCCAGCGAGCATTCTTTTGAGATCTGAGAACAGGAAATAGTCGCTGGGGGCCAAATTTGGAGAATATGGTGAACGAGGAAGCAATTCGAAGCCCACTACATGAATTTTTGCCATCGTTTTCACTGACTTGTGACACGGTGCATTGTCTTGGTGAAGCAGAACTTTTTTTTTCGTCAAATGCGGTCGTTTTTCGGCGATTTCGTCCTTCAAGCGGTCCAATAACCCTATGTAATAATCGCTGTTGGACTGATGGTCCTTCGTTTTTCAAGGTAGTCAATGAAAATTATTCCATGCGCATCTCAAAATACAGATTCTATAATCTTGCCAGCCGACATAATCTGTTGCCTTTTCCCACGCTTTGGAGCGGGTTCATTGTGTGCAATCCACTCGGATGACTGTCGATTGGACTTCGGAGTGAAATGATGGAGCTATGTTTCATCCATTGTCACATATCGATGCAAAAACTCGGATTTATTACGCTTGATCATCTTCAAACACTGTTCCGAATCATCAATTCGTTGTTTTTGGTCAAAAGTGAGCTCGCGCGGCACCCACTTTACACAGAGCTTTCTCATAGCCAAATATTCGTGAAAGATATTATGTACACGTTCAGTTGATATCTTTAGAGTGTCTGCTATTTCATTAAATTTCAATTTTCGTCGATAACAACCTCTTTCGTTCACTGGGTTCATCGTCTTCGGTACTCATTTCACCACGTCTAAACTTAGCATACCAATCCTTGATGGTTGATTTTCCTGAGGCAGTGTCCGGAAACTCGGCATCAAGCCAAGTTTTTGCTTCAGCTGTATTTTTTCCCTTCAAAAAGCAATATTTTATCAACACGCGAAATTCCTTTTTATCATTTTTTTTCACGATAACAAAAGTTGCTTCACTCATGCGATAATTCACAAGCTAATGATCAGACAACTGTCAAATTTATACACACATCTTTTGAGGATTAGGGCTAACTAAAAACATATGGATTTAATTCTAGTAGCGCCATCTATGAGTCAGGTCGGGGACTTTTGAATTAACCTGTTGTACCCTTTGTGTTTGTTTATACCATTTTTGTCTACTTAACATTTCGTGCGTTAATACTATAAACAGGGTTTAGCTTTCGCTTTGTCTTAGTTCTACTTGGTGATGGAATTTTTTTTATTTTATTTTGTTCGCAATGACGGTATTGGTATTTATCCGGGATATTTCTGAAATTATTCTTACAATTTTATTAGATATTTCTTTTCCTTCTAATACAATCCTTCTCGTCTTTCTTCTTCTTCTTCTAATATAAAAACATCTAATGTTTCTCTTGTTACTCTTGTCAAATGCTTTTTCTCAAATCAATAAAATATATCTAAATTTTTAGGTTGAACTTTTCCCACTATTTGTCTTATACTAAATATATGGTCTTGTATATTTGGTCCCTTTTGGAATTCACTTTGCGATTCTGTTAACAATTTATCTACTACTGATTTTAGTCGGTTTCTTATAATTTTATAATATATTCATGGCTGTGCCCAACGGAGTAATCTTTCTATAATTATTACCGCTTCTTTTATATCCCAATAATCCAGTAGCTTTCGGACCAATTTTTTTAGAATTTCTGGTATGAAACTGTGTGTGGTTTTGGGGACAAATCAATTTCTGAAAGTATTCCTTGCATCTCTATTATTTTTTTCATCTTCAGTTATTATCAGTTCAGTTATTACTTCAGTCTGTAGTTTTATGCTTTTATACGTATATAAGTTTCATAAAATAAAATATGACGGTAAAGTTCTCGATCTGACTGAGAGATGGTGTCCCATTGAGCAAAGCTGTATTTCAGTGCATATGTCATTAGATCCTTTGGGATTTGTTAACTTTAATTACCTCTGTGGATAGAAAACACTTGAATATAAATGTTTGCTTTATGACAAAATTACTTAATGAAAATTGTATTTGCAATAACTATTTTTTTTATTGATTTCGTTGGATGTCAAACATTTTATTATAATACTTGATGATTATTTAAATTTTTGTTTGTAATTTAAGACACCAGTATGAAACATAAAATAAAATTAACTTTAACGCCGGTCATGGAATATCGAGCACTCGAATACCATAGCTATAAGTTACCCATGCTGTACGCTTCTTATAGATCAACAAAGTTAGCACTTGGGTGTTCAGTAAGTTATCGGAAACGAAACGGATAAAGCTCTGCATGAATGCACTTATATGAACGATCTTCTATCTATTTTATAGCTACCATGCAGTATGGTGATTTTTTGGAAGGCGTTTGTGGCAATTATTATATCTTCGTTTGATGAAAATAATTTTTGACGAAAAAAATGTAGATGTGTAAAGAGTCATAAGTCAGAGGGCGAATAGTTATCTTGATTGACAAAAACTTTTGATTTGTTGTGTAAACCTTTTCACTTTTCTGTTTCATAGTCGTATCTTTTTCACAATTTATTGTCACCCAGTCGGCTCAAAAGTTTACATTAAAGAGCAATAAATTACAGATTAAAAGCAATCTACGAAATTTATTGACTGATTTCTGAATGCGAAGCCAAAAAGCTAGTTTCGTGTTATTTACTAGTCTCTTGTTTTTTTTTTGTTAAATATCACGATAATATACCCAATTCTACGTCATTCGTAGTCCTAAAGTGATGCCCAAAATAATTTAGATCATTTATAAAATAAACATCAAACATCAGCCAATTTGGACATAGTATTCAACTATGGGGTAAGCAACATCAATATTGAAATATTAGAAAGATTCCAGAGCAAAGCATTAAGGGACATGATGCTCGATGTTCTCCAAAGCATGAGCAACAGGTACATGTATCTAGATCTCAATATGAGAACAGTAAAGCAGTAAATAAGTCCGTATGGCATAAAATATCAGAGGAGACTTGCAATTCATACAAACGAACTGACATTTGTGCTGAGTGAAATGGGAAAACAACAGCATGTGAGGATTAGAGGATGCTACATCCCCAGTCTCAGTAATATATTCATGTAGAAGAATGGAGGAAGCTGCTCCCACAGATTGAAGCTCTCTCATTAAAAATATAATGAACAAACATTTTAGTAGATGGACAAGACAGTATCTTATTGTTCTGAAATAGATTGCCATGGCACAGAGCAAAGATGGGTAAAGAACTGAAAAATGAAACCCAATGGTTTTCATAAATCTCTTTTGAAGCCAGTTTTATCATTAAGTGAATTTGTGAGAGACTGGAACAAATAGTAACCAGAGAGGTAACGTCCGAGCTATACGATGAATGCATCAAAACTTCGCACTCAATCTTTCTTCATTTTTGTCGAGTTACTAAAGAAAGATGTGTTTAGTTTAGCATTGTCGTGAGTGAAAGTTTTTAATCGACTGCTTCAACATGAACATGAACTCACGTCATTGCGATGTCGAATTTATTGCCTATCGCAATTTGTGAATTCGATTTAAAATCAGACATCATTTTCCTTCTTATTTTATTCTTGTTAAAAAGAGATACAATGCGATCTAATACGTTCTAACTTGTAACCGAATCAGCCTACCAAATTCGTCTGGTTGTAAAACATCTGCAAAATCCGTCAAAACATGATAATTACAGTTGTAATAATTACAGGTAATAAATCGGCAAACGCTGTTTTGGCGCTTTGCTTGTTTTGAACGACATAATATATGTATTAGAGGTTAAAATATGTTATATTTTAAAAATTATTTTTGTTTTTTTATTTTATTTAGATTAGGATTTTGTTATCAAGCCAAAATTAACTAAGACTCAAAGTTGATGCAGCAACACTGTAACGCTTTGGCGTCATAAATTTAGATGACGTGAGTGTACTGTTTTATTGAACGGGCTATAACATTACTTTTCCTGGCGTTCGTGCGGACTTTGTAACAGTTTGTGGAACTTATCTAGTCTTGACTATGATTTTTTTCGTATGTGATTTTGTACTACTTTTCATCGTTCGTAATCATTCGCCTTAAAAATGTCATGAAATTGTTTTGATTCAGCAGCGATTTACAGATGGAAACTCGGCACATTAATGTGCAACCCAAATATCGAGTTTCGTTTGGTATACAGTGGTAGGCAAATATTTCAAAACAAATTTATAGTCCATGTTTGATTCTATAATGTCAAAAGTTTAAATATGCCGACCTACCACTACTACTACATACACACGTAATATCGGGAATTTCATAGAGTTTTTTGCCGACCGGCTGGTCCAGGTTTAGTTTTATGATCGAAATTTCCGGAAAATAAAGTCTGTCATTGGTCATTTGAGGACTCATCACCATAAAGTACAAAATAGTATAAGTCTGCCCTGCATTTTTCCCTTTTCGGAGGTAAAAGGGCAAAATATAATGAAAATTCTGGAATATTCATTTTCAAACCGTAATAACTTTTGACGATTTAAACTAACGGCTAACCGAACGACGCCACTTTTATATTTTGAATATTCTATAAACTGTTATTTTTAAAACTCACTATACTATCGCTTCATTGAATACAAACTAATACATGTGCATACATGCCACTTAAACCTATTAAAAAAAATCGAAATTACCTTTTTCTTAACCCCTTAGCTTTTTTCTCAAAATAAAGTGAAAATTAAATCCTCCTATACAGTAATGGAGTAACATCCAGAGATAAAATAGCTGGCTGAATGCTTCTCTTTCAATGCACATTCATTAAATGTTACTCTAATAAAGTAAAACAAAAGAACAATTTTGTGAATAATAATTATTATATAAAATATGATATTTGATTGTTAATTTCGAGAAGTTGGCTTAAGTTAAGAAATATTACTTAAAAGTAATATAAAGGAATTCTTAAAAGTAATATTTCTTAGGTATATGGGTTTATTTATACAGATTTCGCATCACTTTTACTACATATATAAAATAGATAATGAACTTAATATGCCCTGGAAAAAATTATTTTCCATGACCTTGCGTTTTATTTAATTTAACATATAAAATTGTTCAATAAGGTAGGAGAACTTCTCACCCTAAGTTTACTAGAATCTTTTAGGAATCATGCGAGCATTATGAGGTTGATCGTTATTATACAGCAGTTTGACTTGTGAGCTTCCCAATTGAACAAGTTTTTTTCTCAGTGTGTTTAATTGTTGTAGTTCATCTAAGTTCTAGGTGAGATTTAAACTATTGTACCATTGACATTGAGCTTGTGATTTTCGTGGTTTATAGGTATTTTTCTTTGGTAAAATTATTCTAAAATGCAGTGTCAAATTGTACCATTGTAGAATTATAGTGTTCTGAAACTTTGCATCTTATACTGTTAAAACCACAGAAGACCATGAGAATATGCTCAATAAATTAAAAACTAGAGGCCTAAATTAAAAATTATACTTATTCAGCTAACCGTAAGAGCTGGTAACAAATATAGTCTATCCAATAAAAAGCCAATGCAAAACTCATCAAAATTTATGATGTTAGCAGGTAGCAATGTTGGCCTATCAAATCGGTCGGGTAGTAACAATACACATTTAATTTTATAGAATGATTCTTTTACATATTCCAATTCATTACACATCATTCTGTCTCTTTTTAACTAGGGTAAAATGAGAAGAAACAATCCGTCTGAGTAAAATTGAAAAATTCGTTTTAAAAATTTTACAATTTTACAAACTGCATTTGGCAGTATATTTGGCGTCATTTATGACGTAGTTCGGTCCCGACCTTCATAGAGTCAAGACGTGTTTTTTCATTCCCGAAAACGAGTCTCTGTAGATATCAAATAAAAATACATCTATATATTTTTTACGGTGAACTTCGGTTAACGGTTTCAAAGAACTCCTAGGTACGGGATACGGTGAAAAGGCCAACCCAAAGTGAAGTAAATACGTGCTCTGAAACAAAAGACGTTCCACGTTTTCCAAAAAGTGAAAGTTAGTAAAAAAAACATTTAATTATAACAATACAACATGATGGACAACAACATGGATTTGAATATATTATTGAAAGCAAACGAAGAATTAAGAACGAATAACGAGCGTCCGAACCAACAACTGTTGCAATTATCTAAGGATATGGCTGCTATCCGTTTGCAATTGCAAGGTCACACGCAAAATAAACCAAAAAGGCATACTAATTATGCAGAAGACTACTACACTGATGAAGACGAACTAGCATTAGAGGTAGGGGAACAGTCTGACTGGACCGAAGTAACAAACAAGAAGGATAAAAAGAGGAAGAAGCCAGAGATAACGCCTTCGCCAATCGCAAAAAAGTCTTAAAGCTTTGTCTAGCGATGATATTAAGGTAACCCTTAGTAATGAAACGGACTACAGGAATGTAAAAAAGCATCTCATTGAGATGAAGAGAAACAATTCATTCAATAAAATCGAATACGACATTTATCACTTAAAAAGTGATAAGTGGTATAGAGTAGTCATTAGAGGATTACCTTCCACAACAAATCAGCACGATATTAAATCGGAATTACGGGCTTGCGGACACGAAGTAGTGACCGTCACGCCCATAGAAAAACTAATTAAAACTTTTCTGTTGTTCTATGTAGATATGACACAAAATGAAAATAATAAAAATATATATGACATAAATTATTTACTAGACTGTAGGATAAAAGTGGAACTTCCTAAGAAAAATAATGATATACCACAATGTGCAAACTGTCAAAATCTTGGACATACTAAACATTTTTACAGTAGGTAACCAAGATGTGTGAAATGTGCCGGTAAACATCACACAACTCAGTGCAAAAAACAACGCAATAGTGTAGCGACATGCGTGTTGTGCAATGAAAAAGGTCACTCTGCCAATTATAAAGGATGTGCAGTATATCAAAAAAATTCCAGCCAAAGAAAATTACAACAGAACAACGATTAAGACAAATTGACAAAGCCAAAAACTCTGAAACAACATCTACCGTTGAAAATAAAATAACGCAAGAAACCGCAAGATCATCGGTCAAAAATATAAAGGCCACCAAAATATCAAATGATAAACAAATAGATACGAAACCGCCAAAAGCTGCTCAAAGAATTCCAGACTGAAATGAGACAGAAATTCAGTCAGTTAGCAGACAGGATGGAAAAAGTTGGAGAAATCCGGATTGGGGAACGCTGCCCAAAACAAGCTAAAGAAAAACAAAAATAAGTAATTCGTTTTTAAGAATTATAACTTGGAACGCAAACGGACTAAATCAAAGAGTCCGGGAACTAGAATTATTCTTAAAAACAAATAACATAGATATAGCTTTCATATCGGAAACACATTTTTATAAAAAAAACTACATTAAAATTCGTCGATATGATACTTACAGGACACTACAGCCTAGTGAACGGGCTCGAGAGGGAACAGCTTTAATTATTAAACAAAATACAACATTTTGAACAAGAAAAGAATAAAAATAAAGAAATACAAGCTACGATAATTAATATCGAAAAAAACAGGGCTGAAATAAATATTGGCGTGATATATAGTCCACCAAGACATAAAATGACACAACAACAATATAAAGATATGTTTTCAAAATTAGGCCCAAGGTATATTATTGCTGGAGACTTTAATGTTAAACATAAGGCTTGGGGTTCACGAATAATAACACCTGGAAAAGGAAACAAATTACTCAAAGCCATTACCCTTACATATTGTAATTATCATTCAAATTATCAATCCATTTACTGGCCCACAGACAGTAATAAAGTCCCAGACCTGCTGGATTTCTACATTAGAAAAGGCATCTCATTAAATCACACTCCAGTATTGCTAACCCTGGGTGCGACAATCCTAAGAAAAGCAAAAAAGCCTAATCTTACCAACAAATATACTGACTGGGACAAATTAAGTTTAATACTACAAGAACAAATCAGTTTAAAAGTAAGACTTAAAACTATAGATGATCTTGAGCAACAAACCAAACATATAACTGAACAAATTCGGTCAGCTGCAAAAGATGCTACCCCAATAGCAAGAGAGAAATCAGAATATGAAGTAATTTACCCCCACGAAATTAGAGAAATGATAAAAGAAAGGCGAAAAGCTAGAAGAGTATGCTTTGCTGAAAACAGCTACTTTTAATAGAATTAGTAATCAGACGAATCAAAAGATCAAATATAATATAAACAGAATTGCTTTCAAAAGTATGTAAGTGAATTAAGCCCACAAGCAGACAAAGATTATTCGCTATGGAAAGCAACTCAAAGATTTAAAAACTGCCAATTAAAAATTATCGAAATGAATGGGTTCGACGTGACAATGAAAAGCTGAATTGTTCGCACAATACTTAGCTAACATATTTCAACCTAATTATATAGAATCTACCATGGATACGTCTCCTGTTTATCAACCCGATGTAGATCTAAATCTAATTTCTCCACTGGAAGTTGCCACTGAAATTAATAACCTCAATCCTAAAAGGGCACCTGGTATATATGATATTTCACCTAGATTATTGAAAGAACTGCCACGAAAAGCAATCATCATGTTGACATATATATTTAATGGCTGTTTAAGGCTGAAGCATGTCCCGGAATGCTTTAAGGTGGCACAAATAATTGTGGTCAAAAAACCTGACAAACCTGCAGAACAAGTCGAATCTTACAGGCCTATTTCGCTACTACCTGCAATATCAAAGCTATTTGAGAAACTAATATTTAAACGTGTTAAACATTTGGTAACAATACCAGATTTCCAGTTTGGTTTTCGAAAACACCATTCAACAATCGATCAAGTGCTCAGAGTAACTGCGGCTATTGAAAGAGCGTTTGAGGAAAAGAAATACTGTCCTGCAATATTCCTGGATGTCTCACAAGCTTTTGATCGGGTTTGGCATTTAGGATTAATCTGTAAGATGAGCAAATTGTTACCGCGTAACTATTGTCAATTGCTAGAGTCATATTTATTCGGAAGAAAATTTAGAGTATCGTACGAAATGGCGTTCTCGACATTCAAAAATATCTCGACTGGAGTTCCACAAGGTAGCGTCTTAGGACCTCTCCTGTATCTGCTCTACACTGCTGACATTCCAACAACAAAAGAAACACTTCTTGGAACCTTTGCTGACGACACAATTATTATGACAAAAGATATATCTCAACCTAGGGCAATAGAAAAAGTGCAAGTGGCAGTCAACAAAATTTACAAATGGTCGAAAGATTGGAAAATTCAACTTAATAGCTCCAAATCTGTCCACATTAATTTTGCATTGAGGCGAAATAATGGAAACTTAATTATATCACTCAATGGATGCCCAATTCGTCAAGCAGAATCAGCTAAATACCTTGGAATTCATCCTGACGGTAGATTAAATTGGAAACATCACGTTAGACAAAAAGCAAAACACATTAGAACCAAAATAAAACAACTATACTGGTTAGTCGGAAGATGCTTTCAACTTGATCTAAAATCAAAGAGGTTGATCTATAATACAATTATAAAGCCAGTTTGAACCTATGGGGTTGCACTAAAAATTCAAATCAACTAGTCATACGACGCTGTCAAAACAAGGTTCTTCGATTGATTACCAATGCTTATCGCTATGTAACCAACGAAGAACTGCTCGATGACTTGGAAATCAAATTGATTTGGGAAGTTATCCAAGATTTCGTCTTGAAATACGAAAGAAGATTACTAAATTATACTAACGTGGAAGCAATACAACTGCCGGACAGCGCGCAGGATGTCAGGAGATCGAAGCGAACAAAACCATACGAACTTATATAAAGTTTTATAAAAAACATTTAGTGTAAACTATAGCTATAAGTTAATAATCAATAAATAATTATAATTTTATAATTGAGGAATAAATACTGATGTATTTTCTCGCACTCGTCTTGCTTGTTAATTAATCCAAGTACATAGGAAAAGTAGTAATAAATTAATTGTAAATTAATATTGTACTAAGCGTATCTAATAAAGATGTTATAAAAAATTATGACGTGTATTGGCTGTTTTATTGAAAGGAATATATATATAATATTTTTATAGTAAAGTTTCTGGTAAATATGAAACAAGAAATAATAACTAATGCCTTTTTAGGAACCGGATTAACTGTTACTCCATTGATTAATAATAAACTGATGAACTTTATTAAATCGGGAAAATTGGTTTTCGAGAAGCTACCAGATGAAGTGATCACTGCAGACGATGAGGGTTATCACATGTTTACTAAGATGCCGTGTCATGCCTTCTTTGGTGAAGTCCTACTGGCACTGAAGAAAGCAAATGGGGATGAGAGCGCCAAAACAATAATTCGGCAGTCGTTGAAGTTCTTTTGCGAACGATCATCCATGTCTAGAAAATACTGTAAGAATGTCATAAGGAAATGGGGATGAAGAGATAGTCTGTAATTTATATTTATTGTTATTATATCAATTTGAAATATATATTTCACATACATATTTATTATTATGTTTGTTCTTTTCCAATTTAATATATTGTTTATAACATATTTGGATTACTTGAAGTACTTGACACGAGTCGATATTATACTTGATGTACGATATCAATGTAAAGAACTATTAAACTACCTAACTATTTTATTCGATGGTTTTAACATTTGTCGACATAAAATGTTCCATTTAATATCGAGTTACTCAGCGTATACAGAAGCTATTCATGGAACTGTCAAAATTGCATTTTCGCTATTCATTACTTTTGTTTGATTGAAAGAAAACTGCTACCGTAACTCATCAAATACATTTAGAAACTTATGGTGGGGATGCAGCCCCTTTATATTTAAATCGTTAGTTTTAGTTTTGATAATTTAAAAGTCAGTGGAAAATAACAAAATAATAAATAAAAAGACCGACAAAGAAGAACCAAAAAAAGGTCGAAGATATTGAATTTTAACACTTATTTTAACAACTTAGCAGTTCGTGAACTATGTCTTTGCAGACATTTAACCGTGATGGGAAAGATCCGAAAGGAGATAAAATTGTTACCACCGGAATTGATTGAAAATTCCATTGCGTAAGTATTGTCAAGCGTTAGAACTACTAGAGTGTGAAATGATTTGTCAAATTTATCGGATCGCAGAAGTGCACAGATTTTCAACACAGTAGTGGATGTAATTATGTGAAAAGTTCATAGTATTCTGTATGATGTTACAAATTCCTTGATCGATCTGATGTTTTCTGATAATAGCGCTATATTCGCTGGCATAGATGTTGAGTCTTCCAGCATCATTTCCATGATATAATTCGTACTGCAGGAGTCTTAAGAATTAATGAAAAAAATACCAAATTATTGGCAACTGATGGATCGCCTTCTATTATAAAGCTCAATGGGTTCCAGTTAGAGCAAGTTCAAGAGTTAAAGTATTTGGGCATCAGTAGTGCAGGAAATACAAACGACAAAATAAACATCTATTTCTTCTAATATATGTATCATTCGAGAGACGAAGAGTGGAGGAATATCTCGAATATGTCGGATCTAAAATCGTGAACTGGGGGGACATTCTCTTTGAATTTGATTATTCTTGATGAATCAGGGGGCATTGATTATTCTCCTGAGAATTTTGTTGATTTGAGATAGTATGAGATGAGATAGACACTAGGTGGTATGAGATAGTGTTTGAGATAGACACTGGAGCCATATAGAACGACTGAACCAGCATCTTGTACAAGAGAGATTTTATTGAAACAGGAGGCCTGCTGGCTCAGTTGATGAGCGGGAACAGCAGATTAACAGTACTTTAATCTTTTTGGAGGGATCTTCAAATTTGGGAATTCCACCTAAACTTCCGATCGAAGAGAAGACCTAGATAGGTGGCTTTATCTGACCTTGGAATTTGGGCGTTCTCGAATTTAAGACGCGAAATGCTCAGTGTGAAACGGTTCTTGTGGAAGGAGATGGCCTGGGTTTTCTCTGGGTTGACCTGCAACCTCCAGAAATGTAACCACTGAACCGTCTCAATGAGTTGTTTCTGGAGTTCGTTTTGGATATACGTGCTACTCTTGAAGAAGTAAAGTAAGCAGTGTCATCTGCGTAAAAAGCTGCCTCAACTCGTGATCTCCTAGGGATATCTGAAAGGGAAATATTAAATATAGCGGGTACTAAGGGGAAACCTTGTGGAACTCCTCCGTCGATGGTTTTGCGGCTGCAGAGAATATTTTTAATCTTGACCTGGAACGAACGTCCTGACATAAATGGTTTGATAAGAGTGGTTGGGTCATCGGGTAGACCTAGCCGAATGCATTTTGCTACTAAGCCTTAAGGACTGTTCCATGAGGTGTAAGATAATCTAAGTCAATTCCTCGCAGTAAGTAAGTAATTCCTCCAACTTTTCTGTAATTCCTCCAACTGTGAACAGGAATTAGTCGCGGGGGGCCAGATCTGGAGAATACGGTGGATGAGGAAGCAATTCGAAGCCTAATTCATGAATTTTTGCCATTTCACCGTTTTCACTGACTTGTGATACGGTACATTGCCTTGGTGAAGCAGCACTTTCTTTTTCTTCAAATGCGGCCGTTTTTCGGCGATTTCGTCCTTCAAACGGTCCAATAACGCTACATAATAATCGGAGTATGGTTCGGATACGGATATGGATAGTATGGAGCCATGTTGCATCCATTGGCACATATGTGACTCAAAAACTGGGGTTCATTACGCTTGATCATCTACAAACACTGCTCCGAATCATCAACTAGAAAATTTTAAACTGTTACATTATAGGTGCAAACAATGTTTATTAAACTTGAGTTAGCTCATTTTAATTAAAGTGAGAAACACAATAACATCTTGACAAAATAAATGAAAGTATTTATTTAAAAATGAAAATTGTGATAAACATTTACATAGTTGTTTAACATCTATCATTGCCATGAAAACTGATATGGCAATTATTTCGAGAAATAGCTGGCAACAAAAGAAACAGGTGGATTTTAGTAAAACCAAATATCTTTTCTGTTTGATATTTATATAGACATTGCTAGAATGCCGGTTATTTATAAACACTGATATAAAAATCCTTAAATTAATAAATATATAATGAAAATATGTTATTGCGTTGTTATTATTACGAAATATACGAAATTAGGGATTAAATTTGAGGCTTTTATACTATTATTATGATTTTCTACTAGACCAGTTTATAGTCATATGTTGCCTCATGCCTTGGAAAATATTAACGTCCTTATTGTTGACCCTCATCATATTTATAATAGCGCTCCTTGCTGTGTAGTTCTTGATTAGCTAGCGCCACATTACGTTCAACCGTTTTACTTCCCGTAACCCTTTCGACCTCTGTTCTCTTCTCTTTCCACTCTGGGCGTAAGTAAATAGGACATGGGAGGGTGTATCCATTTCTCCAACAGAAGCCTGAAAATAGATTCCTATCTTTTGCAGATAGGAACCAAATATCTAGTTAGAGCTTGTGTTAGGTAGTAGCCGAGGGTTATGTTTTGTTTTATCTATTCTTCCGCTTTCACTAAATTTTGGTCCACCCCGTCTATAAGTACCATATTTTTGCCACTTGTTCATTAGCTTTCAACTGTCCCTATCTCCTCGCCTTTTTACTCAGGGTGGCATTACCCCCAGCACTAGTAGTGCCTCTGTAGCCGTAGTTCACTCTGCCGAGGTTACTCTTAGCGAATTTTCTTTTTATTCTTTCTAGACTCTTTGTGTATAGTTCATATTTTAGTGCATACAATGTGATAGAGCGCTCTGTGGTTGCCAGCATACTTCTTTTCATCATTAGTCTAGTGAGTTACAGCAAAATTAATGCTAGTGAGCCTGTTTTGCATCTGTTGGATGTGAGCCATCGTTATTAACCCTCTATGTATTCATTCTTAGTATTTCATGTATTACGGTCTCCTGACATTCTCTTCCCTGCCCGAGTCATCAGCTCAGTCTTGTGAGGCGCAAGAGTCAGCCCTATGGCCTCTAAACGTTCTTCTATAGACTGGAGAGCCTGGCCTAAGCGACACTAGAGGAGAGTATTAATAGCGGCTTCCGCTATAACCACCAAATCATTAGCATAAGCGATGATCTCTATTCTTTCCCCCATATCTATTCTCAAAACCTAGTCGTCGAACATATTCTACAATGCCGGCCTCAGTACTGTCCTCTGTGGAACTCCACACCACATTATTGTACCTGTCACCGTAGTTTCGACATATCTCTTAAGATATGATAGGCATTCATAGGTATGATAGGCATTCATAGATATGATAGGCATGATTAAAGGCATTCTTCACATCGAACGTTAGGAGGGCAACTCTATCTCTGATTTGATAGGCCTATCTTTTGGATTATTTGTAATTCGTCTATAGTTGATTTGTGCCTTCTGCATTTCTCTGACAAAGTTTATCGCCTCTCTCACACCGCTCAAATCTGCTTCCGTTACTCTTACAACACTAGCACCTCCTGGTCCTGCGATCGTGTTTTCTGCCACATGGTTTTTATTAATTTTGGGAATAGCTTTACCATGTGGTTCAATATGACTTACTTTCTTTGGTGAGCTGGTCTCATTGCCTATTTAGTCGTTTCATCGCCAATTGGTAGGAATTCCTCCAAACGTCTCGGCACTTCTTAATTTTTTTTGTCCTTTTGGACTCCTCGTTATCCACCTCTATCCTTCTCCTATTTGTTCTATTCATTGCCATTCTAGGCCTGTTACACTTCCTTTTTTGTTTTGCAATTTCAGTTTTCCATCTGTATGCACTCCTTGGCTTCCTTTTTTTGTTCTTTTTCATTAGGAATCTGTTGCATATCCTGCACAGGATCTTCATTGCTCCTTTCGGGCTCGTCACACTCATACGTAATGTCTCCCTGTCATGTTATTAACACTCGGTCAGATTATTCAACCTGTTTAGGGTGTCTCTCCAGTTCAGACCCCAATCGAGCGTGTTTTTCGTGGTTATGTTTTCACTGATTTCGAAGGACGTGGTTCTATATAGACTCATATTCTCTTCTTCTGCCTTCAATCTAGTTATTTATTTTAGTGCTGAATCGATGGATAGCCATAGGTACGTCTATCAGTAATATGCCGTTGGCGTTCCTAAATGTCTACCAGATTGTGAGGGGCTACCCACCCTCGAGGATTCTGTCTCTTTGGTTCTGAACCGTACATCTGAATACTATATGACTGGTCCACATTCTCAAACTTCAGACATACAAAACCTAGTCCTATTGTATAGCATATCACAGCCTTGACTATGAAATATTGGTATGAATACATATACATTTATCTGAGTGTTGTATCTCTAGTATGACTTATGCTTCAGAGATTTATGGTTGAGTTTCTTGCCTTAGAATAATTGCGGTTTCTTCTTCTGCGGTGGTCTGTAACAGCATGTCATGTGCCGCTATTCTCTGGTCTATGTTCAATTGTAGTTCTCTTGTTTTCTTCCCCTTTCCTTTTGCGTGGTTCTTTTTCTTCTTTGTCCCATTTATCTCCCACTTTCCTAGCCCTATACACAGCCTTTTCCTATCAGCCCTACTTCTCGTTCCGTATCAAGGCTTATCGCATACTAAACAGAAAGCCGTTCCTGCGCACTCCACCGCTCTGTGATCTGATCACACTTCATAAATTTCGCCTTCTTATCCGGTTCTGGACACTTTCTGTTGATGGTAACATCCCCAGCACCTTGAAGATCTTTTAGCAACGATTCTCCTTTTACCGTACCTCTGTAAGACCGATATTGATATGTCAGTGATGACCGTTACAACGTGGGTGTTGACTCTTGATGGTCTTAGTTCTCTTAAGCTTCTCTTACTTCTTTCTCCCAGGAGGCTGTCCATAGCTGTCTTCCTCTTTTGTGCTCAGCTCATCTAATCCCCTGGCGCTAAAATCTCACTAAGTCTTATGTGAGTTTTTCAGTTTATCTTCTTCAGGATATGTATTGCAACTTTTGCTTTGCTTGTTGCGAATATACCTTCACTAGCAGTGGTTTAAAGCCCTTTATGGATATCCCCCAAGCGCACTAAGTTACTCTTTTATCCTTCCTTGTCTTCTTTCTGAATAGATCCAGAGACTCGCACGACTATTTAGGGATACCCCTGGTTCCCATCTTGAAGACTTTTGTTTAGTTGCCCCTTCGTCATCTCCCATTCCTGTCGTTACCTCTGTAACCCCTATTTTCTCTTTTAAATTTGGAAGGTCTGGAAAGTTGCCTCTAAATAACCATTGCACACTTGTTAATTTCCAAATCATCGCGGGCTCCTCGTCTGTCAGCGGATTACTTTCCACAATGTTGGTGGTCAAGTACGCATCCTCCTTCTACCGTTCTTTCATCACGGACTCTAGTTTCTTGCACGAATTGATTTCCTTGGAGCTGACATACCTGCTTATGGATTCACCCGCGTATTGTGTCTGACGAGGTATCTGTCCTGCATATTTTTGTCCGATATTCGGGTCGGTCTGATATTGAATGTCGTGGGTGGAGATCTTTGGCGTGATCCGCCTATGCTCTTTCAACCATCTTTGTAGTCCAGAACACTTCAGGGTCTCTGCGCATCTCCGCAGTTTTGCTGAGGATTTTTTAGTTTCTCTTTTACTTCTTTAATTTAGATTTTAGTTCACGCTTCTTGAATACTATTATGCTTCTCACCTTGATCTATGGAGTTGTCCAATAGTCCTCTCCTTCAACTGCTCCATCTAGTCCACCAAAAACGATCTCTGATGATGACTGACGTCTGACGCCATCATAGCCATCATTATGCCGGAGTGGGATTTCCGCGTATGAGGACCCACCTGGAAACATTTTTCGTCCTGCGCCTTACCCTTATTTTTTCTGTTAAGACTTGTTCGAGTTCCCTTCCCTAAATTAGTTACCTACTGGAATTGCGAGTTTCGTCTGCACAGCTGTTACTTTTAGGCCTTCTTCTTATTTATGATTTGTTCAATACGGAACAGTGATCATCGTCGCCATAGCTCACTAGTTCATCGGAATATTGAGCACCAGTGGTACGACAAACCAGGAATACCTCGGTAAGTATTCCAAAAATCTAATTCTACTTTATGAATATCAACATCTTTTTTTTATCAAACATAATATAATACATTCCAAATTATTCATTCTTTAAAAAATTATGCACACATTTTTTATAGTCTAACCCAAACGTTACCGATCAACAATTCTGACTACATATGAACCAAAACAACAAACCAAAAATACGCTCTCAACAATTAATAGTATATAAGTGGGCAGGTTAGCTTATTACTTATTACTTAGATTAATTTGTTTAATGCCGATGGTGAGTGGGTGGAACTAAAACTGAACAAGTTATGTTAATATTATAAAAACACACATCAAAACTAAACCATTATTAAATGTACGCAACGTAACACAAAATAGCACTCATCGAGGTGCGTGCTAATATAAATTTAGTTGATCCGTAATACACCTGTTGCGAAATTATTATTGTACGTGGGCACTGATATAAAACAAACATAGAATCGATCTACCGGAACCTTTTTAAAATATTTATTAGGATAATCTGCATTATTTCTGGAATATCACCTTTTCTGAGAAATGTAGGGTATACAAAAATACACATGCTCTTTGAATTCAAACGGATATAGTCATATTATTCAATGATCTTTGCGCTGTTATGTTCTCAGTTGTGGCGAATGTTTTCCACTAATTTAGAGCAAATTTTAAATCTAAGCCTAAAAATATACTTAAATAAAACAATTTAGCATCTTAAATAAAAACAAAGATTAAAATAAATTATATGATAGCTGCTTATATCATAAATGACAAAATAAATAAAGTAAATTCTAAGCGTACGAGATTCTGATGTCGAGATGGTTGGGTGATAGTTCTGAAAACGAAATGACGATGTACCAACCAGTTTTCAGTGACAAGACACACACAATTAAAAACACATGAGATATAACAAGAATTGGTAATTATTACGACAGATACTTTTAATGTAAGATAATATGGAAATATAACAGTATTGACAGTTAATATACTGCCAGTTATAGTACGAGTGATTAGTTGCGCTCAGGGGCCATAGCACTGATAAATAATAGTACCGATAAATAATTGTATCAACAAGTAGTGGTACTGATAATCGATGGTATTGATAAGATCAATGATAGTCAATAGTAATGACGGATTAATCAGGATGATTAATATCAGTTTTAGAAAGTAGTAGTCAATAACTCTTATAGAATAAACCTGATATCAACAACAATCTTAGTCTATAATAGTCAATAATAATGACAGACAATCATAATAGATACAGGGATTAACGGGAAATGTATAACTACAAATCAGTTACTTGGGCCACTTTGGCATCAGTTGATGGCTTGTAAAATAGTTATAATTTATACTTTATAGTAGTGACCAAAAAACGCATTAAATAAGTTAAATATCTTTAATTTACGGTAACTTAAGAATCATGGAAAAGACATATATATCTAGTCCCTAGAAATGAGTAACATTTCATTATTGTACTTAACACAGATTTCTTCTTTTAACTAAAGAAGAAATATTTACTTTAACACTTTCCCTTGTTAGTAGGTTTGTTTGCCTGTAGGCCAGATCTGATCTGGTCCTAAGCATTAGATAGATTAATCCTCCAAGTTCTTCTCAGTTTGGAAACTTCTGCTTTGTATTATTTTCTTTCTCTGTTCGCAAAGAATATAATCATTGAAAGAGTGAGGCTTTTTTTAAAGTTGACCTCTCTCCTTGGAGCTCTGAAACAACTTTATTTAAGACTTCCTTTGAACAGTTTCTCCTACAATTTTGTGACTCATCATTAACAGTTTCCTCTCCTGGTTTCATATCTTGAAATGGTAGTTTAATATATTCATTGCAACATCCAGGTTCCTCTTCAAATTGTACATCTCTAGGCAAAATAATACTTTGATCATTTTCAATCCAAATTCTAAACCGTTCATCGCCATTGTATCCCATTAGGCGCCCTTTTATGGCTTTTCTATCCATTTTTCTTTTCTGACTAGGGTTATGAGCATAATATGTTGAACCAATGATCCTTAGGTGTTTGGTTCGCTGCTTCTTTCCATTCTACGATTCGTAAGGACTGACACCATCTACAGATGATTTCCCCTTTCTGTTCAGAATATATACTGCAGTGTTAACTAACTCAGCCGATAATTCTGCTGGATGGGTCACTCTTGGATTTGAATATTTTAAGGTCCTGGCCATTTCAGCTATTTGTTCTATTTTCTTGCTCACCAACTCCATTCTGCTCAGGAGTGTAGGGTGCCATCCACACATATCTGTTAATATTGGTTCACCTGGAGTTTTTGACATCTCTCTTTGCATATGTACATGGTTCACAGATTTCTACTTCATCTATCTTGACATCAATACAAATATCCTTCTTGAGTTTTGATTTTTCATGATGTTTGTCATGGTGACTCCATCTCTCATGATACAACTGTATCAGACTAGCTTCACCATCGACAACAGAACATGAACTCGATGTTCAGGTACTAATGGTTTAATGGCTACTTTGTACAGAGTACCATTTATTGCACAAAAACCACATAACTTCAATTGACCATGAATTTTTATAGAGCAGGACATAGGCGTTGACTCAAAACTTACTATTCTTATTTCGGTCATGAGCAGCTAGAACAGAAAGCATTTTTGGAAATATTCGGTACGTACCAGACATTCTTCAATGCAATTTCCTCACATCTGTCTTTAACTGTTGATGAGAACCGAATTGTTCCTTTTCCATAAGCATTTAAAATTTCTTTTCAAGCACTTTTAATGCATTGTTGTTGACTGAATGCTTCATAGCTGACAAAATGATCTGGCCTATTTGTCACATGCTTCATAGCCCCATTGTCAATCTACAAATTGTTTTCGCCTACTATTTCTTTTTTTTTCTATTTCTATTTTCTACTATTTCTGCAGAAAAAATCTCACTGCATGTCGTTAATAGTGCTTTGTTTATCTCGACTGTCCTGTCCTTTTCCTTCTTCAGTGTTGCATCCTTAGACCGTCTTCCATCAGCAATCCATTTTTGACATTGTCTAATCCAATGGCCTGGTTGTTTGAAATAGTTACAAGTACTTTTTCCCTTAAACTTATTTCTGATTCTGTTACCCTGATTTATTTTACTTGATTTTACCTCTAAAACTTCCTGTTCGATTTTTACATCATTGACATTGGTAAAAGTCCTTTCAAATATGTAAAGTGTTTATTTTAGCTCTTCGAATGGCCCCATGTCATTCCTAGTTAACAACATCCAACTTGATTTTTGAAAGTTTCGAAGTTTGCTTGAAACACTAACTGTTTGCACACTAACATTAAATCAGGTAATTCATTTTCGTTTTTGTCCTTAACTCCATTATTTAATTTGTTCCACAAACCTGTCAATTTTGCAATATGTGTTGCGATATCTTCTCCTTGAATCCAACCAAATGCGAAATAGTCGGTACATATCTTAAATAACTGATCCTTGGACGATGCTTCGAAATTTTGCCTCAATGCCTCCCACACTTTATACCCATTGTCCATATTTTTTTGATATACAGCATCTGTTACTGCACTTGTAATCATATAGTTGGCATAACTATAGCTTTTCTATACAAATCCGATAGCACTTTATGATTTTTCACCATCTTATCATCAGCGTTAGCCGCCAACGCGCTTGCCGAACAATCAATAATCAACTTGCCGTCGATTGGATTTAAAGCTCCCACATGGTAATACAGCAAATCTAGAATTTTACGCTTCCACCTCGGCCATTCCGTTTCACTGCTTAGCACTTTAATATGTTTAATTAAATACATTTCTATTTATTTTATAACTATTTAATCTCAAAACTAATAATGTCAAAGGAAAAATATCTATTTCCTTTTCGGACATGAAACTGGGCACATAACCTGTTGAGATTTTACTAATTGATATACTGAGATTAGTTTTAACAAACAGATTTATTTAGTACACACATACAATATAAACGAACTACTGAATTAATCCATATATAATAACAACAACAACCACAACAACGTGGTTTTTCTCTTGACAGACACTTACATATATCTGACAACTATATAACTTGAAAGTCTCTAGAAACTAGTATCATTTCATTATTGTACTTAACACAGATTCCTTTTTTAACTAAAGAAGAAATATTTACTTTAACAATATTTTCTCTATATTTTTTTTTAATCCAGAAAAAGGTATTTACCATTCAAGAAAACCATAAATCATTCCGTAGGATATTTACTTACTTTGACAAACACTTCTAATTATTGTACCTTATGTTTGTAAGGGAATAAGAGCACTTTTTATTTATTTATTTGCAATGTTTTGACTAAATGACAATATGAAATTAATACAATTGTTCAACCACCAGAGCCACCATCATGGACAGGAACGGATTCCATACATTTTCTTATAAATATCTGAATATGTAAAAACTGCTTTTAACTGTCTACTTGGAACAATAAATGTAGTTTGGGACAAGTTCATGCTTAATTTAATGTTACCATCAAAATATAACAAATATATTTTACTCTACTTTATTTTTTTTGTTTAAATAATGTATTTGTGATTGTAAAGATTGCACAAGCACTTCTGGTGAACTGAAAACTAAAAATGTTATCACGACATGCATACTTTGCAGCTTACAATAGTTTGCTTTTGACAGAACTCTGTGTGTTGAGTTAGTTTCTATTAAATATATTTTAAAACTTTAATTTAAATCATATTATGGTCTTATCAAACGAAATCATTTATAGAACAACTTAGTATTCGAAAACATGCTAAACATTAGTGGAATTGAAGGTTAACCTCATTGTGTCATCCTTATTGATATGGTTGCAATGTCAAAAATGAATAAGAGAGAGTCGAAAAATATCACGTATAACATAGTTACCGATAATAATAGGTGCACTTAGAACAATTTCGCTAAAGTTCAAGAGCTATTTAAGTCAACTTAACATTAGAACTATAATACCGGAATGCTTGCAGATAAATTCCTAGATTTTTATTTTTGATATGAATCTGGGCAATTTTTCATCGCTATCGATCTCGTTAACTGCAATCAGATTCTTTGTTTTTTTTTTGGTGCCTTAGCCTACTATGTTGTTCACTGAATTTTGTTATTTGATAAGAAAATTATATTTCAAAGTTTGAAAATATTATGGGCTTCGATGTATTCTGATCATTTTTTCAATTTTAAAAAGGTATGGTATATATATATACATTCAAATCAACAAAAATTTAATAAATGTCGAAGGTGCGAAAATTGTGAAACATTAATTCTATATAGAAAACTGTTTTTTATGAAAAAAGTAAAACCACCGAATTTAACTGTTAGGTTAGGTTCTTTAACAATTGTTTACATTTATTCGTGGTATTTTTACCAATATATATGGCTGAAAATATGCATATAAGAACCTAATAAAATGCCTACTCTGACAGATTATGTAACTTACGTAAATTAAAAACCACAAAAGACTGAATATTAATTATTTTTATTTTAAATATAAATTAAGCTCCGAGGAAAAATGTCTAAACATTAAGACAAATATCTTAGGCTTCAGAATAGTTGTGCGAAATTAGAAGGTCTTCTGAATGGGTTAATACAAACGCAAAGTTCAAATAGAAGTCATTCCAAGAACTATTTTCAAATATTTATGTCAAATGAGAGTAATTTAAAGACTTGGAAGGTGGACCTTTTATGTGTTGATCGAATATGATTTAGGTCAATGTAAGAACAGGAAAATTCTTAAAATTGACGTGTTTAGAGGACTGTCAGTTTTTTTCACAGCAGCATTTTTATGATAGTTGATATAGAGAAAGCTTATAAAAAACAATAGACAATAATTCCATTTGTACACATCGCATTTTTGTTTGAAATTCTCGTATTTTTACTGAAAAACTAATTAATGTATATACTAGTAGATTTAACGTTAAAGGTACATAAACATACTTAAATAAATAATTTCGCTGTCTGAATGTTCTTAGTCGTAAATAATGGCAATATATAACTACTTAATTGTAAGTAAGAAGAAAATTATAGGAAGAAACAAGTGGAAGAAGAAAAAACAAAGTTAACAGTTAAGAACAAAGTATATAAATTGACATAGAATAAATCTACGATTCAGTTATTATTCTAACAAACGTTACAATTAAAATAAAGTTAGATTAGTTTCATAATGGCGCATTTAAATAGTTCCTGAATCTCAGATGTTTTATCGTCTGTTCAATGTTAAGATTTCTAATTATGACCAGAGTGATTTATGACGGTATTTAAATGGTGGCGTTGTTAGCCTAATTTTGCCCGTCTGTTCGATTACCAAGAATACCGGCTTGTCGAAAGATATATTGAGATCCTTACAGATTTCTAACACGAAGTAGATTTTTTGTTTTCAATTTATAATTATCTAGACCTGTAAGAAAATATGTATTATTAACGATATTAACAGCAGTTTGTTAGTTGAGAAACAAAAACTTTTGTCGAACGCTGTAAAATAATAAACACGACATATAGATCAAGATCACTTCAATAAGTCATTCCCTATGTAAATGTAATGTCTATACTTCGTATATACGTCCATTGATCAGATAGGATGGTAGTAAACGTTTCATTCTTTCATCCGTTGTCACTTACATTTAGCTGAGTGTTAAGTTCATTGGGGTGTACTGACACTGTTTCGAAATAGCGACTAACATACGTGTAGTTATCCTCTTTCATAACAATGCTCGGCGACACGTTGCAAAAGTTGGGAATAATAGCAACTTGAATGGTAAGTGTTAAATGGGCTTAATTTAAGGATAACTTTGATTCCTATAACTAATACATTTAGTTTAATTTACGCCAAAGCTGTTTCTGTTTGGAAAACATGTGCTTCTTCCTAGTTAAACGTTCGTCTAGATGCAACACAGTATATTTAGAATCTTCCTCCTGGGGGAGTTAATATTCACTGGTGGACATGTTTAAGAAACTTTTCGTATTGTATATATGCAACTACTACTATGTTGAAAAATAGTGGAGAGACATCACCTTGTCGAATACTCTCAAGACCTCAAATGAATTTGTCAAATCATTTCCCACATGTACAAAACTAATGGAACTATTAAGATGTTTAATAACTTTTAGGGGAACATGTTCTGCTTTTAAAGCTGCCCAAAATGAGAGCCACTGGAAACAATCGAAAACAGAGGGAAAAATCAATAAAAACAACAATCGCATGCTTTCGACCAATACGTCTTAATACGTTCTTAGCTGGCGTAGCGCGAAAATCTCCTCTCTGTACAACCTTGATTGGGTGTAACTCGCGTCTACTCTTCTTGGCTTAACTCCTCGCGAGCTCTATGAAGCCTCAAAGTATATTTTTAAGCAGACGTGGCATTCAATATGATGCTAAAAACTTCTTGATCGATCTGATATTCGCTGATTTGCGTTAAATACGCTAATACAGATTATAGGGCTTCTAGCATTCTTCTTGATATAGTTCCCACTACAGAGCTATATGGATATTAATGAAGAAAATACCAAAGTATTGATAACTGATGGATCGCCTATTGTAAATTTCAACGAGTCCTGCGGCATCAACAGCATTGTTGTTGATTTGGTTGAGAAGTAGACCTCCTCCATTGGCTTTAATAGAACAAGCTTTCAGTCGCTGTTCTATTTTATTGAAATGTCTTCTGCATATGTTGCTGCAGTAGTGGTTTCTGTTATCTCCTGAACTGAACTCCTGAATATATTGGATATAGTTTAGTGTTTTTATCGTCTTATTTTATTTAGAAAATGCCAGGAATCTAATGGGAATTCGAATCTTCAAATCTGAAAAGGTGTCTAGGGGAGCATTTATCTTCAGTTCTTGTGGAGACGCGGCTTGGAATGGGTGTCTGCCGATTGGTGATAGTCACCCGAAGGGAATGTGGTCCCGTGGAGGAAGGTTTCTGGAAGTCCTTAGTGGAGGTAAGCCTTTTAGTTTCTTCTTGGTGGATGGACTAAGAACACCATTTGTCCACAGGGTTTCGGAAGGAATATATTTTCGGGACGGATATATTTTCAGGATATTTTAATATAAGATGTCAGAATGTATATTTTCATTTTAATATAAGATGTCAGAATGTATATTTTCAGGATAGGATATATTTTGATATAAACAAACTTTTTGTGATGGCATATTATATTAAGTGAAGTTATATGGCTGAATGTTTCTTGATATGATATTTTATTGGTAATTGAGATTTTATATTAATAGTTTGCGGTTTGTATATTTCAGTCTGAGCGTTGACTCTTAGGTTTTTTTTTTGTTCTGGCCTAAAAACCAGGCGGTGGAATGCATGACGCATACCTGGTCGCGGAGACTTGCCCTGGAGTGACAAGTTGGACCGGGTTATGTGGGACTGCCTCTGGGCTTACCAATACACTAAACCGAAACCGCCTCACAGTTGACCCCTGTGGATCACTACTGCTACTGCATTAAATTTGGGGATATGGCACCCGCTGATCGGGCAGCCGTTATTGGGCACGAGGGCCCGGCGATTCTATTGATTCGCGAACCTGAGTTAACACACAACTGGGTACTGTTGTATGGGGGCAAAAGTTATGACTGTAGCGACGGATGAGGTCGTTTCAGTTTGGAAAAGGGGGAGAGCTTAGCGGTGACGCGGTGCTAAGCTCCCAGCATGTCGACCAGCTCGCGAACAAGCGCGTTTTCAGAAGAACTTGAGCTGAGTTGTTGTTTGTGGAATGATTGAGATATGAAGTGCTTGATTTCTGGAGTGTCAGTTTCCCTATGAATTTGATTATTTCTGACAAACCATGGAGCGTTTAATATTCTCCTGAGGAGCTTATTTTGGAAAAACTTGAAGCCGTTTGACCTGGTTGGGTGTAACAAACTTGAAGTAGACATTAGATCCGTAGAGGAGTACGGACCGAATTAACATCTTGTAAAATAAGCATTTGATGGAGATTGGAAGTCTGCTAGAAGGGCAGATCAGAGGAGATAGCAGGTTTGTTATCCCCGAACCTTTTTGGATTGCTTTCTGGATTTGGGAATGCCAACCGAACCGCCGGTCGAAGTGAAGACCTAGGTACGTGACGTTATCCAGCCATGGAATTATTGCGGTGTCGATCTTAAGTTGCGAGACGCGCAGTGCGTAACGCTTCTTGTGGAAAATGATGGCCTGGGTTTTCAGGAGGTTGATTTGCAACCTCCAGAATTTGAACCACTTGACCGCATGACCGAGCTGCTTCTGTAAACGTTCATGAATTGTAACTTCGAACCTGGCGGCCGTGAAGAAAGCAGTGTCGTCAGCGTAAAAGGCGACGTCAATATGCTCTTTTCTCGGCATATCTGAAATAAAGAGATTAAATAAGGCTGGGGCCAGCGGGGAACCTTGAGGTACGTCAGCATCGATTTGTTTACGACTGGAAAGTGACGCCCTGATCTTGACCTGGAAAGATCTGTCCGAGAGATAGGACTTGATGAGAGCGGTTAGGTCTTCTGGGAGGCCTAGCCGCACGCACTTTGCGAACAATCCGTCGTGCCAGACCTTGTCGAAGGCTTTGGTTAGGTCCAGAAGAACTTCTCCAAGCTTTTTACGTTGATCAAGAGCATGATGGATGTGTGCAGCCAGACGGGAAGCTTGATGGACGGATGAGTGGTGAGCGCGAAAGCCGAATTGTTCATCTGGAATGATGTTGTTTTCCTTTGTGAAAGAGTTGAGAGCGTAGAGTATTGCCCTCTCGGCAAGCTTCGAAATGGCGCTGAGAAGGCTGATAGGCCTGTAATCAGATGGAGATGATTTTGCTCCTTTCTTGGGTATAACCGCTATATGTGCGTGTTTCCAAGACGCCGGGAAGTGTTGCAGTCTCATGATGGAGTTAATAATGTTTGCCAGTTCTGCGAGCTGCTTATGCGGGAGCTTTTTTAACTGGGTAATCGATATTCCATCGAATCCTGGAGATTTTTTGGTTTGAAGTTTGCCGATCATAGTCTGTAGAGACTTTGGAGACACAAAATGGTTGAGAAGAAAGGCGGGGGTTACTGGTCTTTTGACGGAGTTGGATTCGTTGATGACAGTGTCAATGTCTTTAGTTTTAGTGTTCTGTGCGGGTGGGAGGCATTTCATTTGAGCTTCGTAGGTCTCTGCAAGGAGCTCGACTTTTTCTTGGTCAGTGACTGCGAAATTTCCTGTAACCGCTGACTTCAGGGGAGGGATGACATTGTGCGTCTTCCCCACAAGGCATTTGGAGACACGCCAGAAAGAAGGGGGGCCATCCAGCCTTTGGTCTGCAAGAAATGAGTTCCATTTCATTGCTCGCCAAGTCGAGACGGCCGCCCTTACCCTCTTGCATGCTCTGTTCGCCTCCCTTTTGTCTGCAGCATCAAGGGTGAATCGAGCTAATCTGCATAAACCGTTTTTGATGCGAATTTCACGTTTAAGAGAAGCGGGAAGGTTGTTTTTCCACGGCTGGGGTTGTGATGAAATTTTGACTGTGGAAGATTCGTGAGCAGACTGAATAACGCGAGTTAGCTTGAGTACGGCTTCCTCGAGGTGTTCTGGTGTGTTAATTTTCGGAATTGGATCGGATTTCAGGAGAAGAGATTGGTAGTTTTTCCAGTCGGTTTTTTTCCTGAATCTTGTTAGTGGGACTTGAGTGGTGGCGCAGTTTTCGAGTTTGAGAAGGACCGGACGATGATCAGAGTCTAGTTCGTCAAGGACTCGAACTTCGGAATCGCGATTTACGTCTTGAAGAATAAAGAAATCAAGGATTCTTGCTGCGCCTTGAGAGACTGTACTAGGGTGATGGGTGGGTTCATCTGGCAAGGCAAGACCGTAGCCCAGATCTGCACTTAGAGCTACGATGGCGTTACCTGCGGGATTCGCTCTGGAACACCCCCAGGTGGGGTGGTGGGCGTTGAAGTCGCCACCTATTATTTTCGGAAATTTTCCTTCGACGAGTGATCGGTATTCGGCATAGTTGAATGCAGAAGATTTCCTGTACAGGGATGTAATCACGAAGGGACGTTCTTGGATATCGATTTTAATGGAGGTTGTTTCGAAGTTGTTTACTGATAACGATGGAAGGAGCTCGTGTTTGACTCCTTTTCTGACGAGAATGGCGGTTCCACCGCCTCGACCCGGAGTTCTATCGTTTCTGTAGACAAAAAAGTGTTCGAAAGAGAGACGATGCGAAGGTTTCAGGAAAGTTTCCTGGATGAGCACGATGTCGACGTCATAGAATGTCATGACGTCTTCCAATTCCGCTTGCTTTCCGCGTAAGCTATTTGCATTCCATGTCATCAGTATAAGAGATTTCGGAACAGCCATTTCGAAGAGTTAAAGGCTGCTGAAAGTTATAGAGACAGGTAAGTGTTGCCGCTTAGGCGGCGACATTTGGAAAAAGACGAGCAAGTTGGTGAGTCAGGGCGATCACTTGTAGGAAAGCCTGCGGGTCAGTAAACGCCTGCATTGTGGAGTTAAGGTCCGGTGTATTGGTTGGAGCAGGAGTTTGAGTTGGAGCAGGCTGGGTAGCGCTGGCTAATTTTTGGGCTAGCTTCCTGCCACCTTGGTTACTCCATGCAGAACCTTGTGGAGGCCTGGTTTCGGTCGGAATTTTTGGTTTTCTTGGATCAGGACGGCAGCTGCAACCGCTGAAGTTTGCGGTATGAATTTCACCGCAGTTGCTGCACTTTGGAGGTGCTTCTGGGATTTTGGTACAGGATCTAGTGTCGTGATGCCCGGCACATTTGACGCACCGTGGGGGGGCTCGGCAATATGAGCTGGAGTGCCCGAAAAGCTGGCAGTTGAAACACTGCACTGGCTGGCCGTTTCCCCTCTGGACCTCGACCTTCACTGTGATGACGCCGAGTTCATACATATGATCTGTCGCTCTTCGCGAGGGACAACTACCTGAACAATTGGTAGTTCTATCCCGGATTTTAATTTCCATCTTTGCACAAATTTGGGATGGAAGCCTTGATCAAAGAGAAGTTCACGTACTTCGTCAATGCAGAGTGATTCTGGGATGTTTTTAATTATTACCCGGAATGCTCTCTCCTCCGGATGACAGAAGGAATGGTAAGGGTAATTCCTTTCCTCGAGCAGGGTAGTGAGTTTACGGTAATTGTCGCTTGTGGCGACGAATAAGAAAATGCCCTCCTTTTTGTTTCGGGTTATAATGTCTATTGATTGTGCCTTAGTAATTCTAATGAGCTCCATGAACCTCTTCTTGTCACGGAGCACTATAGGCGGAATTTTTTCCTTTGAAGGACTTTGAGAAACAGTCGCCGAAACGGTTGGCACTGTTTTTGCTGTGGAGGTTAAGACTTGTTTAGTGGCCTGGCTACTTACCTGCGCAGGCTGGGTTGGTCTTGTGGTAACTTGTTTCGGTACTGGCTGTGGGGCCGTCTTGGTGGTCGGCTTGTTTTGCACTGGTCTGGTGGCATATTTTGCAATCGAAGGCTGTACGTTAGCCTTGGCTTTCGATTGGGTGGATTTAGTGGCTGGCTTGGCTACCGGATTGGGTTGTGATTTGGGAGTCTGGTTTCCCGTGTTGCCGGCCTTCGGCAGCTGGCTTTCCTGAGGTGGTGTGACGGGCCCTCTTTTCCTTTTTCCCACCAAGGTGAAACCGTCGTCTGAGTCTTCAGTTTGGTTTAAGTGTTGTGCCGGTTTAGCTGGTGTCTGAGACTGGATTTCTATGGCAGCGGGAATCTTTACTTCCATGGCATCTTTTTGATGCTTCATGAATTGTGTTATCGTAGCTGTGAGAGTTTTTATTTCTTCCTTGAGCTCTTCGGAAGCTTTTTCGCTCTTTTCCAGCTTTTCCGTCTGTTTGTTCAGGGCGTCTGTTTGGGCTTTTGCGGACGTTTTAAGGTCAGCTATCTGCTTTCGCAGGTCTTCGTTCTGTTTTCTTAATTCTATTATGAGCACTTCTCGGCTGTCTTCTGAAGATGGTCCATTTGAATTTGGAACACTGGGATTATGTTCAGGAGGCGACGTCGGCTCTGACGTACATGACGCCATTGCCTTGTCTGTAAAAACGCCTTTTCGGCGCTTACAGACGCTTTTTTTTTAACGTAGGCACTGGTGAAACGTGATAACGGGTCGACCGTCTTAGGGAAAGTTTCGGGTAATTCTCGGAAGCGCAGGTAGTTTCGGCGGACCGGACACGACCGTTCTCTTCGAGAGCTAGCACGGAACTGTGCTAGCACGGAACTGACTGTTAGGGAGTAGCAATGTAAATTGATTAGTATTAAGTATTAATTTATGGTTGTATATTTTGTAACATGTAATTCAATATAGATATAGTTATATTTTATATCATCTTTCCTTGTACCCCCTTTTAGTCACTCTTATTTAGTGAATCCTGTATCTCCTTCGTAGTTTATGATACTGGAGAGAGTCAAGAATCACGTGGCATCCATTGAGCAAAACCCCCAGAAGAAAACGTTGAATACATTCGACCCACGTGCGAGAAATTCCCCAACGAAGACAATTTCTTCTTAGATTAATTTATAGCCCTGTATATGATACTGTTTCAAACGCCTGAGATATATCCAAGAATGCGGCCAAGCTATATTTTAGAATTTAGGTCTGTATCTCTGTTCATATCTGTTCAATATCTTCGCGCTTATAAAATAACCCAAGTTGTCCAGGAATAATATTTATATTTTCAATTATTGTATCAAATACTATGAATTGCATACACTTTTCTGGTAGTTTTGGATCTTTTTTAAGCTTAATTTCTTTTATTATTATTTGTTTAACTTACTTTACAGTGGTTTTTTTCATTGGGTAGATGGGGAATTAGGAACTTAGAAACGGGGCTAAATACTTTTTCTAGAGTGGAGAAAATTTTAACAGTCTCTTCATTGTTCTTAACTCAATAATTTTCATTGCTTTTAACGGATGGTTTACACTGTTGTTGATTTCTAAGCTTTATTATTGCCTTCATAGTGAATAAACTATTACTTCAATTTTTTCAGGTCTTTTATTGCTTTGTTAAATTTTCTCTTGTTTTTTTCCATTCTTACTTATTGCCAAATTTTTCAAAGTTTTCTTTTTCCTATAATTTTCTGTTGAATTGTGGCTAATATGTTTATTGATTAAAACTTATTTGCATACCATGTATAGTAATTCATAATATACATTGCGTATATTGTTTTGTAACATGAACTGCATTCGCCAGTTTATGTGTTAATCAGAATGGTTTAATACATCATAAGATGCAGCTGGTGCCAAAATGTTCGACCATTGTATCGACCCAGTGCGCAATAAAGAATAAAATAAATATAGACCTGGTATGTTTAAAGATCAAGTCAAAAATAGTTTGCAATAAAAACGATTTAAACTGTATTTATTAACAACAATCGAAGTATTAGTGCAAAATAAAAACCACATGTTTCGCTAAACATTTCAAATTAAACAAACCGATGATACGAGTGATTTTTCATCGACTCCATATTCTTGTGGGCATTTTTCCAGAAGTTCTACGTTACACCAAATTGTTGCTAATAACCTCAATTTAAATAAGCATTTTTCTCATGTAGTTATGTCGCGTTTTTGGGTGTATTTAACTAACTGAAAATGTTTCAAATGATCATAAAAGCTATGAATTAACTCTACCCTTTTTTATTTCGATAGAATTTTTAGAAATATATATACATATATATATATATATATATATATATATATATATATATATATATATATATATATATATATATATATATATTACACTGCATGTAGTATCAAGTATCAATATAAATAACTCTTAAAGTTGATAATGTTGACACTTCTGATTCAAAAAATAACAGTTTTCAACCTATACTGACTACAATAATGGAAAGATCAATATTGTCTTTTCCATATACATTACTTTCGTATTTCAAGAAATATACTGCCGAGCTCAAATATTATCTCAATCCTCAATTATATTCGATTGATGAATTAACTATTTCCAGACCTTTACATACGATGGGAAAGATTCGAAAGATATGAAATTGACTACCATATGAATTGACGAATGAACTTGCCAGACAAGAAACAATTTTCTATAGTGTTGTACAACTGGCAATAGAAAGTGGACTTACTACGCCAATCCTCAATCCAAGAACTATTCACATCGACACCGAAGCACAATATTTATGGTCGTCAAGTGTAGTTTTGGATATGTTGGGATCAGTACTGTGTAGTGTATTACGAGCTGTTAAACCCAATGAAACTGTTACTGCAGATGTCGAACGACGTTAATTGAACTAAATAAACAACATGTTGTTGCTGGACAATTGATATTAAATATTGTATCTGGATTGGACCTACTACTTGACGTGGGTTTCGAACTATTAAATTCTTGGTATCAAGGGTACCATTTGGCGAGTGTTGCAGCACATTTGCTCTTACTCAGCCTGATTACTGAGGTTGTTGGGATGATTATTCCTTGTAGCAGCAAGCATTACTTTTCTTCTTATTTAATTGATAGAAAAAATCCACAAAAAAGCACTGTTTGCTGGTAGAAACTTACAGTGAACATGTCCTAACCTTAGAAACATGTGAGACGTGGTAAAAAATTCAAAAGTAGTATTTTCGATGAGCAACACAAAGAATGTTCTGGTAGACCAAAATAGTCTGAGGATGAAGACACAACCCAAACTCAAAAACAATTGGCAAAAACGTTAAATGGACAAACAGTTTTTTGGGATGGCATACATAAATTGCTTGTAAGATGGGCAAGATGTATAGACTCAAATGGCCAATACTTGAACAAATAAATATTTCAATGTTTTTGAAAATAATGCAGTTTTTCCAAAAAAAAAAAAACGGTAATGACTACTAACGGGATACCTTGTTTCATTGTTTACGGACAAACATAACCGCAAATATATACTTCAAATAAATGTAAATATAAATTAGGCGCGTAATCTCGGTCAGCTCGGTGAAGAATATATTTTCTCTTTCTCTGTGTCTTGAGATAAATGTGATGAAATGTGTCATAAATGAGAACCTGCTCTTGGGGAACGTTAATTTCCTTGTGAATATTGGAATTCCCAACGAACGTGTGGGTATGGAGGATTCTCTTGAGGTGTTTATTCTAGGATATCTGAAGGCATTCTACCTAATAAGCTGAGACGTGATAAAATTAGACGCTGGAGGCGTATAACAGGTCAATTGAAAAGTCCCCGGCCTGACACATAGATAGCGCTACTAGAATTGAATCCATAGGTTTTTTAGTTAGCCCTAACCCTCAAAAGATGCGTGTATAAATTTGACCACTGCCGGATCATTAGTTTGTGAATTCTAATATTTTGAGTGAAGCAACTTTTCTTAATGTGAAAAAAATTGATAAAAAGGAATTTCGCGTGTTGATAAAATATTACTTTTTGAAGGGAAAAAATACAGTTGAAGCAAAAACTTGGCTTGATGCCGGACACTGTCTCAGGAAAATCAACCATCAAGGATTGGCATGCTAAGTTTAGACGTGGTGAAATGAGCACCGAAGACGGTGAACGCAGTGGGCGCCCAAAAGAGGTTGTTAAAAACGGAAACATTAAAAAATCCACAAAATGATTTTGAATGGCCGTAAATTGAAATTGAATGAAATAGCAGACACTCTAAAAATATCAACTGAATGTGTACATCATATCATTCACGAATATTTGGGTATTTGAAAGCTCTGTGCAATGTGGGTGCCGCGCGAGCTCACTTTTGACCAAAAATAACGACGAGTTGATGATTCGGGGCAGAGTTTGAAGATGATCAAGCGTAATAAACCCGAGATTTTGCGTCAATGGGTGAAACATGGCTCCATCATTTCACTCTGAAGTCCAATCAACAGTCACCCGAGTGGACTGCATACGATGGATCCGCCCCAAAGCGTGGGGAGGACCATCAACAGCGCTATTACATATATTTATTGGACCGTCTGAAGGATGGAATCGCCAAAAAACGGCCGCATTTGAAGAAAAAGAAAGTGTTGTTTCACCAAGACAATGCACCGTGTCACAAGTCAATGAAAACGATGGTAAAAATCTATGAATTGTGCTTCGAATTGCTTCCTCATCCACCGTATTCTCCAGATCTGCTCCGAGCGACTATTTCCTGTTCTCAGATATCAAAAGAATGCTCGCTGGCAATAAAGTTTCGTCGAATGAAGAGGTGATCGCCGAAACTGAGGCCTATTTTGAAGTAAAGAACTAATCGTACTACAAAAAAGGTATCGAAAAGTTTGAGGGTCGCTATAATTAATATATCATCCTTGAAGGGATTTATATTTAATAAAAAAAAAGTAATTTTGCCAAAAAAATTTATTTTACTATGTTAGGCCGGGGACTTTTCAATTGATCTGTTAGAATGACTGATTGAATTAGCATCTTCTACAGAGACATTTGATAGGAAGAGGCAGTCTATTGGCCTCGTTATGAGTGGGCCCAGCAGGTTTGATACGCATGGTCAAGGCATAACATTTTGGATCGATTTTTGGATTTGAAGAGTCCATTTGAACCTTCGTTTGAGGGGTACACCTAGATACGTGGCCTATTCCAATCATAAATTGGGGTGTTCTCGATCGTGAACACTTCTCTCATGGAAGGTAATGGTCTCGGATATTTGGGGGTTAATTAGTAATCTCTAAAATTTTAGCCACTGGACCGTCTCGAGTTGCTTTTGCAGTTTGTCCTGAATTAATTCTACATAATTCGAAGTAGTAAAAATTCAGAGTAATTCGCGTAGAACGCAGCTTCTATGTGGGTCCTGTTGGGTATAGTCAAAATCATGATGAATCTTTGCGGAGACGGTGGACCTGGTATACGGTTGAGCATTTGGCCAGATGAACAGTTCGTCATCTGGAATGACGTTTACCTTGGCGAAATTATTCATAAAAATACTGTCTCAGCAAGTTTAGAAATCGAACTCAGAAAATTAATGGGTCTGTAGCTGGATGATGGAGATTAGACTCCTTTTTATTTTGCGTTATCAGGACGTAGAAAGATATTGTAACTTCAGAACGGAATTGACGAAGTTGTCCAACACTGGGAGATGTTTGTGCAGGACCTTTTTTTGCTGGGCTATTGATATACTGTCAAAGCCCGGTGCCTTTTTGTTTGGAATCTTGTTGATATGTTCACGAGCTGGCGTGATCCAAACCCATACAGCTTACGCAGTAGTAGGGAGACCATCCTGTTGAAAAAATTATGAAATCATTTTTGCAGTAATACTCTTTATATCAATTTTTATTGTTATATAATTATGTGTTAGCTTCAAAATGTTAATTTTAAATTTTGAAATTAATTTAACCTTTAAAGTTCTCTAGAACTGGTCAACTGCTGGCTTATTTTCGAAGTGTTTATTATTTTAAAATTGACAACATTCCGTCACGACAAAGAGAAAATTCGATTTTGATGACAAAATAATATTTTTTATATAGTACAGGATATAAAAGCTGTAGAAGCTAATCTTCATTTTTAATATTATGTTCACTTTGAAAAGTAATTTGGAAAAGTTTGTATAATGTGTTACGTTATATGTACTGCATAACAGAGATACGTTGACTCATGTTTCTGCTATTACACAAATAACTATTTGAGCAACTTTATTTCCAAAATATGCAATAATTGTAGTTTAAATGCCCAGTTCCCTACCCCTGTTATCCTGAATCAACATAAGAGGTTAACGAGTGAGGTGACTTTTTTATGTACAAACGAAATTTTGATCGCGGGTCACCTTCTAATTGCAATAAACAACAAACCCAGATAATTATTGTAACTCTTTGAACCAAATGAAAGTCAAAGAGTCATGAAAAATATCCGATAGAGGAAATAACAAGCAAGTTATTGTATTAAAAATTGGTAATTACATTTTAAAGAGTTGTTTTATGTTAAGTAAAAACGTGCAATGGCAGTGCGTAGTCGAAAAGTTATATGAAATGTCTTAAAACCGTGGGAGTGACTCAGAAGAAAATTATATCAAATGATCTAATAATTATTGGAAATTGGTTTGGGATTGATGATCTCTTTCTCTATCCTTTTCTTCTTTTCTCTCTCCTTTTTTATATCTCTCTATAAAATTTTCTTTTAAAATCTATGATACAATTTAGCCATTATCAGCTATTTAATTATTGAATAAATTAGTTATTAAAATGTTATGTTTGCATTGAAACTAATTTCGTACATCAGACGTTGGTATGAGGTCACTAATGAGGTTAAAAAAGTAGTCAAAGTCATAAAGAATGCCTCTATAGATACGTTTAGGTCGCGGCTAGGTATCCTAAATGTTTTACATACGTTATGGAATAGTATTTTATATTCCATTGTATGTATATAAGACAAAATGATATACTCTGATTACATTAAGATAATTTGTAAGAAACTTGGCGTTAAGATAATTTATAAAGCAATTAACAAGTCAATATTAAAGTAACAGAAAATAAATATATAGTAATTATTTAACCATGTTTAAGACATTAATGATAATGAAGTATTAGAATCATAAATAAAATTGACTCCATTATTTTTTATATTATATATTTTATTAGATACGTTTAGTCAAATCTAAATATTAATCATTGTTATTATTTTTTCTTTTGTAGTTGGATTAATTTAAAACAATACAAAGTAAAATTAAATTAGAGAACTTTAAGATAAAGTCAATAGTCACTTATACTCTTTATACAATTTCGGGCAAATTAATTCGACTTAATCCACTGATTTTTATGAACGTTGTCCGGTAGTTTTATTGCTTCCACATTGCTCTGATTTATAAACCTTCATTCCAGTCTCACAATGAAATCATGGATAGCTTCGTAGATTCATTTGATTTTGAAGTTATTGTGCAGTTTCAATTAATTATATTCCCTACAGATCAAGAGACGAATCCTGACTTTTAGATAATCATCAACCATGAGTTGTTTTAAATAATTTGCATAAAAAGTGAACATCCATAGACTATGTGCCATTGGTGGGAAAAGTGGCTATTAGATGATACGATTTTTCATTTGAGTCTTTTCTAATATGTTTGACTGTTTTTAGACATGTGGATGAACAATTTTCCTTCAGTATCCGACGAGTGACGTCGAATATAGTGACACTTTTAGTTTGTAATAATATCATATGTCTTAAACTCGGAGCGAATTATTATTTCTATTTAAATTCTAGGTAAAAAGACATAGAATGTTGTCGATGCGTCGAGACATGTAACCGAATTAGTCTATATAATTCGATTTGGGCTGGTATTGGTTGGCCATGTTATCTAATATCTAAAAAATTCTTCAAAATATCAGTAATAATAATTAGGGCTTATGAATCGGTGTATAGCAAGAACTAGATAACGAGTCATTTTAGTCATTAAATTGCGTTAGAGAGTAAGTATTGATGTTTTTAATATGAAATTGCTGCGATTTTTACTGGAAATAATTTAGCTTGTTACAGCCGCGCTGAATATTAATATATGTATTAAGGCTAAAATCTTTCAAAAAATTAAGAGCAATATAATTTTGCGTTCAACGTTAGTTTTTTCGATATAAACATAATTTAATAGAATTTTTTCAGATAAAACTGTTATATCATTTTTAGTATTCTTAGAAGTATGCAACATTTAATATGAAGAATGATATTAGGAAACATAGCTTTTAAATGGTATAGAGATAACCCTCGAAGAGTTCTAAAAGCATGTAGTAGAATTAAGGAGGATTTCTGTGAAACAATTAAGGGTCGGTATACGTTAAGTCTTTTTTCAAGAAAAATATGTACAAGTAGTAACCGAAGATAATAAGGAGATATCAAAATGCGATATCAAAATGTCGACAATAAAAGGCAAGATGGAAATAAAACAATGAATTAAACAAGAACTAAACATAAATAGGTAAATGCTCTGTAATAAAAGTATAATACATGACTTGCACATATAATTATTAATTAGATGGAATTAGGCCCCCAGGCTCCGCTGCATGGAAAAAATGCCCCTAAAGCTCTACCTTATAGAGGGCGTGGGTAAGAGTTCAGTGTAAATATAATGAAACAACCCAACACTGCAGACTATTGGAGCTGTATAGTTAACATTACTTTAAGTGATTCGATAATATATGCATTAGATATATTATACTATTAAAATAAATTGTATTCCGTATATATGTTTCGCTATTTTATTTATTTTAGTATCTTGTTATATGTCAGAGTCAAAATATCAAATTTCAAAACAAAAAGTCAAATTTGATGCGGTAACTGCCGTTATATGTGTCGAAAATTTTGATGACGTGTATTGGCTGTTTTATTCGACGTATTATATATTTGCTAATAATGTTGATGGTTTGCCGATCTTAATCCATAAGTTTTTATATTTGAAATTGTTGTAACTGATCTATTAATCCTTAAGGGCGAAGAAATCTTTCATCGCGCAATTTTTATCGGCAATTTTGGTCGTTCCTTGTTATACAAAATATAAGCAGAACTTTTAACTTGTCTAGAACACTTTTCAAGCGTTTACTCAGCTAAAGCGTAACTTTAGTAACATATTTTCGTACGTAGTAACGTTATTTTGTTCCGTACTAAAATTAATTGAATTCAAAATTTCTGAAAAAAAAAACACTATTACTATACTTTTATTGTTATTTTTGTTTAACTAAACAAAAATATACTGAAATAAATGCTTAATAACAGTAGATATCTGAAGCAAAGACTTAACAGCTTTTTTATTATTAACATTAACACATTTTGGAATGATGATGCAAAGAGATGATATTCACATAGAAGTAAGGTGTGCAATGTATAGTACATTTCACTCTCAGCCGTTTTTCAATGTACCTCATATGCTATAAATAGCTACAAGCGATTATGCCATTTGAAAAATATGTTAAAAATGTACTAAATTTGCAATAAACTGAAAATGTTTTAAATTTTTTCTGCTACACTTCCATTGACGTCTACATTAAATTGATATACGTTTTATTGACACTCGAAAACTAAATATTGACATTGACGTCCATATTAATGATATATTTTGATTTACATTGATTTCATCGCGCAAAATTTAAGACAAAAATAACTATAACGCAAAATATTTTTTCTTGGAATGTATTTTTTTCAGGAATCTCTAATATTAGAAAATATAAAAAGTATGGATAGATTTATAAAAAAATAGGGGAAAATATAATTTCAGTTTTTACCACTAAATGGTTTTCAAATATTATTCAAATGAGCAAGGAACAAGGTGAATAATAAAACAGAATTAGCTCATACCTAAATTATCAAAGACAACATGGAACGAAAAAATAAATCTGCGCTGCGATTGCCCTATACTTACTATAAGCTATAACTCTCTATAATTGGTGTATATAGGCAATATGACCAAATTCACAATACACGATATTTCTTTATTAATAAGATTTTTACCAACCATTTGTTTATAACAGCTGCAGTATCTTGTGGAAGAGATTCCTAGAGTGTCTGAATACTTCCCAACTGAATGTTGCACCATTCTTCCACGATAACATCCATCAAGCAGGGTTTCCATCTCCATGGCGATTTGCAGTAATCCGATCAGTAATGGGAATGAAAAGCACCAGCTGTATACCACGCTATTTCCGTCTAAATCATATCGCTTCAATCATAGCATGGAAACTTCCCTCTTTTTTTTTGACCTGGAACCGGGAAAGCGAATCCTGTTACGGATACCTGGTAGGAAAGACCGGCGGGAATAAGCGAGTTGGACTGGTTATGTGGAAATAGCCTCTGGGCTCCCCACTAAACCCCACCCTATAAGCTGATCCAATGACCCTAACTGATACTTCTTACTGTTAGTAAGGAGGGTGCCCGTAGCCGGTAACATCGTTAAGGGCCAGGCAAGGACGTGGCGTCGTTATCACACCACGCAGCTTGCGGTACATAAGTTAATCGCTCGCCGGAAAAGGTCGAGACAATTTGGAGTTAGAGCACGACGGGGAAGTGTCGGCTGTGATGGAATAAGGCCACGAAGAGCCGAATGAGTTATTGGCCTAAAATATCGGCCAGCTCGGTAATACATTTATTGTCCGAGAGACGAAGAGTGGCTGACGAAGCTGAATAAAATCATGAACTTGGGGGGCGTCTGTTTCTCTATGAATTTGATTGTTCCTGACGAACCAGAGGGCATTGATTATTCTCCTGAGAATGTTGTTTTGACAGACTTGAAGACGTTCCACCTGGCTAGGTGAGATGTATTTTAGATAGACACTGCAGCCATATAGAACCACTGATCGAACCAGCATCTTGTACAGGAGAGATTTTATAGAGAGCCTGCTGGTCCGGTTGATAAGCGGGAACAGCAAATTAACAATACCTTGACCTTTATAGAGGGACCTTTGAATGTGGGAATTCCACCTAACTTTGCGATCGAAGACAAGACCGAGATAGGTGGCTTCCTCTGACCATGGGATTTCAGCGTTCTCGATTTTAAGACGCGAAATGCTCGGTGCAAAACCCTTCTTGCGGAAGAAGATGGCCTGGGTTTTCTGTGGATTGACCTGCAACCTCCAGAAATGTAACCACTGGACCGTCTCATCGAGTTGTTTTTGGAGTCTGCTTCGGATGTGCGGTGCTACTCTTGAAGAAGCAAAGTAAGCAGTGTCGTCTACGTAAAAAGCTGCCTCAACTTGTAGTCTGCTAGAGATATTTGAAAGAAAAATATTAAATAGAGCGGGTGCCAGGGGGGAGCCTTGTAGAACTCCTGCGTCGATGATTTTCCGGCTAGAGAGAATATCTTTAATCTTCAACTGGAACGATCGTCCGGACAGAAATAAATTGATAAGAGCTGTTAGGTCATCAGGAAGACCTAATCGGATGCATTTCGCCACTAAGCTTTCTCTCCAAACCTTGTCAAAGGCTTTGGTTAAGTCAAAGAAGACCGCTCCAAGTCTTTTACGTCGGTTAAAAGCACCGATGGGTCTGATGAACGGCTGAGTGTTTGGCGCTGAACACGAACTGCTCATCTGGAATGATATTGTTTGTCTTCGTAAAATCATTAAGAGCATAAAGAATTGCTCTTTCAGCAAACTTGGAAATGGAACTTAGAGGCTGATAGGTCTGTAGTCAGAAGGTGATGACTTAGCTCCTTTTTTGGGGATAACTGCGATGAATACATGTTTTCATGTGGATGGAAAGTATTGCAGACTCAGAATGGCGTTGATGATATCACTTAGTTCGGCGAGTTCCTTGTAGGGAAGATTTTCTAGTTGGGCTATCGAAATATTATCGAAACCCGGGGCCTTCTTGTTCCGAATCTTGCTGATCATTTGCGTGAGTATTTTAGGAGTGACTAGATGGTTTAAAAGATAACTCGGAGGCACTTGAGAACAAACAGAGTTGGCATGCCTAATTATTTTGTCGTTCTCAGCAGCGTTTATATTTGAAGCAGGAGGGAGGCGTTCCATTTGAGCCTCATAGGTTTTAGCGAGGAGCTCGGCCTTTTCGTGGTCGGTGATTGCGAAAGTTCCTGTCTCGGCTGACTTTGGGAACCTCCCTCATGCTTGACTGTAGGAATAAGTCAGTCCCTTATACATAAAATCGGCCGTTGCAGTTAACAATTAGTGTAGTGAATAACGTAAACTATGATTTACTAGACCATGTTACATTATTCCAATCATCAAATGTCCAAGTTTTATGATCGTTCTTTCGCAATTGAAGCCCTTCCACGAGTGTTAGCTTTGTGGAGCTACCGCCGTACTGTTTTTGTCGAAACAATATTCCTCAAGTCTCTATTGACTTTGCGGTGGTAGTTTTATGTTTTCCGATCACACTCCTTTTTAGTGTTTGTCGATCTCAGTTAGCTAACTTTGGGTTTCGCCAACTATTCTTCTGTGTCGATGACGTTTAACCATATTTTCGTCGATAATGTGTCTAATGAAACACAGATATCACAGATACTCTCCTTAAATGGGCACCAACTTATTATACCCTTTCGAGGGCTTAGATATCAAACATTTTATCAGTGGCTTGTTTTAAGCGTCCCAGAATTAGTCGTATAATACATCGAAATATAAGAACAATACTTGTGTCATATAAACTAAGCAATACAAACCCGTCGCATTATTTACACGGAAGCAGTGTTGTCAGCATGCAACAAGATATACTATATTGAATGCTATTTTTTTGTCTATCTTTTGTACTATTTATAAATTTTTATCAATAATGTTTCTAAATTTTCTAACTCCCAATTATAGCATTCCTCTAGTTTATACGCCTCCATACCTTTTTTGAAATGTGTAAATCGTTATTTGAAAATGTCAACATTAGATAACGATTTTCGGCAGCACTTTATAATAAGTTATTCCTTAACATAGGGATTCCACAAGCTAAAGTGATATGGATCTGCTATGTGGCACACGTGGTTCATTGATGTATGTAGTATAAATATATTAGTGTGTTTGATAGTATATGCAGATAGGGTAGCTTTATTAATGACTTAAGTCATATAACACGATGTTACAGTAGGTACCCCGTAATACCTATTGGTATAGAAAGGAAGGAAAACGCAACACAAAGGAATAATTTGAGTTAATTCAGTAGAAAAAAAGTTAATAGCAAAGCTGAGAAGTTATGGTATCTGTATTTTAAATTGGTTCAAATATCAATCAAACAACTAATTGTATCACTCTCTAATCGTTGCTGAATGTGTAAATTTACTGTAGAGCGGTTCCAGGTTCTACCATTTGATTTCAATAAAAAGTAACTCAAAAGAAGAATCTTTAAATATTTTAAAATTCTATCCAATTAAAAATCTAATTCGATTATTATAGATTTATTCGATTATTATGGATCTATTCGATTATTATATAATATGAATATATAAAAAGAGTGGTTTTAATGATATGAATTACATTATAAGTTGAAATTGTTTTAGTAAAATGAATAATCGTTAACATTTAAGTATTTAAGATCAGCTGCGAAAAAAACAATGAATGCTATCCATAAACTTAAATAGGTCGATATTCTTCTGGGCAAGTTTCCAAAATTCACTTTTACGTCAAGGTATTGGTAATAAGCAGGACCTAAACAAGCAAACATTTTACGCGTGTAACCAACCTTGAGTATAAATATGTAGGCCATTGCTAAAGGTTCACCAAACAATAATACATAAAGCAATAAATAATAAGTGTCTGGTAAGAGAGCTAATGTTATATGAAAAGAATTATCGGTCCATAATTTTAGCCTCTTGAGATGAATAACACTTAAATAATATTAATATTCCTTGTTGACTGTTCGACCGAAGGATCAACATAATGATCAACATCACAATTTTTATCTTATTATTGTTTAATTAAAATAGTATGTATTCATGAATGAATATATAATAGTTACAGTTAGAGCATAGTTACAATAGTTACATTAGTAGAAAAACTGTACACTAAATGAAAGGAAACAAGGTTATTTAACTTACTGAATGTGAACAGAGTTCGACTTTTTATAATAGTCAACTTATTTAATAAAAAATGTGTAAAGGACTTTGTGGGGGAGGATAATTAATACATAATTTTCTATAGTCAAATTTTTTTTGATAATATTTGTCAATGTTGATACAATTTATTTGATAATTATCGAAGTTTGACTTCTTTGTTGAATTAGTATTTAAAAGATTGTTAATGCGTTTTTCAGACACAATAACTGGACAAAAAATGCTAACGGTATAACACTTTGATATAAAGTTAAACGAATCAAAGTGCAGGTAGTAAGCCTAAAGAGTACCCAATGATGATAACGCAATCACTAATTGGGAACAGTGAAAATCGTTTTATTGAAATCAAGTATCCCATATTTGTTTAGATATATGTAATGCTTGGTTAAATATGAGTTGTAATTTTGAAATTAGCCTTAAAGACCATGTGTAACTGTAATAGTTGATCAAGTAGATCAAAATTTGTATTTAGTCATAATAAACTTATAGGCCGGTAGGAGGTGACATCTTCAATCATCGACAAATCATTATTATTTGAGCTACTTTCCAGATGCTAGAAAAATAATTATTTTGTAATATAGCATTAAATATAAATGTTAGTAATTTTACCCTTTTTCTCATAGTTCCTGTAATATTTTAAAGACATGGTTCTGTATTGTTATCTCTAAATAGCGGTCAGTTAGTTCAATTATTACACAGAGAAGAAGGTTTATCTTTGAAGATAATTTTTAACGAAACTGTTACTATTGTTAGCGAACTGTCAGGAAACAAATCGAAACATGATTCTGGCCGACGTTTTTTTTTCATCAATATTTTTCGTGATACAGAAGTCTATAGCATCTGGTTTTTTATCTGGTCTGGCCAATATGTTAGTTCTCCAGTAGATATATTATGTAAGTTATCCGTTTTAATAGCTTTCAGCAGCTCCCTACCTTTTGAGGTTGCTATCCTTGATCACCATATTAGATGCTTGCGATTCTAATCTCCTCCGGCAATAAACCTTTTACCGAGCGTATTAAAGAAGGCTCGGAAATGGTCCGATTTGTTATTATGTTTAGGTGGGAAATAAATAGCAGACATTGTCATTGCTCCGTGGGCTTCCTCTAAAGTTATGCTGGTTACTCGCAGGTAATCTTTGTTGAATTTTTCTCTTTCAAAATCTTTTATATCATCTCGAGTGATTGTGGCTATACCTCCATGTCTTTTTTCATCTGGTTGTTTTTTATGATAAAATATTATCTAATATAAAATAATATAATGATTTGTAAATAAAAATATTCTATCAGATAGTTTTTACTTGTCAAATGCGTCTCGAAAACCATCATAATATCAATATTGTATTCAATTAGGAACATTTTTAGTTCCCTATCATGTTGTTGGAGACCATTGGCAATTCAGATGGCGATTTTGTAGTTTATTCTTTTAGCCATTTGTCCATTAATTTAGTCATCATGCTTTCCAATTTAGTGTTGTCGCTGCTAGTTTCAGTAAGTTTCAGTGTTATGTATGTATTTTTGTTGGGCGTGTTGACTTCCGCATCGAGTACTTGTATTTTCATGGTTTAAAAGTTTAGTTTTTATTGTGCAATTATTGATGATAGTTTTCAGTAAGTCATGGATGTATTTTATAACTCTTACCTGATAAACCGTTATTGGTGGTGTCTTGGGGACAACTTTTCCTGGGCTTAGTTGTATAGTAGTTTCGATTTCTTCCGAGAGGCGGCTAAAACTGTTCTTTGTTTCTATTAGTTTTTGTAACCAATAGTCAATAATCCTGGTTTGTCTTCGAGCGATCTGTTCATCTGGGTTCCTCAATCGTTTTTTGTTTAATAACGGTAGTCCATTCTGTTTGTGGGGTATTTGTTATGGACGACTCTTCACTTGTACCACAATGTGTAGGTGATTTGGTAAATTTCATCTGTTGATGCCGGTGTGACTGACTTTTCGTAATAGACTGACTATTTTTATCTATACTAGCGTTTATAAATCAGCTTGTACAAAATAACGTAACTTTGACGTTTACAGGATCTTGTGCTATGTGTTTTTATTAGTTGTTTGTTGTAAACATCTAGTCCCTAAATTTATTATTTATTTATACCTAATCAATTTTTTATATTTACAGTTAATTTATTAAAGTACAAGTATTATATAACCAACATTTTTATTCGGTGAAATACGCTCGGCTATTATCCACCATACTTTTTCAGGTCGATACAATTAATCCTCTTACAGAGCAATCTATCTGTATTTTTAATACATTTGAAGCACAAAATGAGTTGGTCTCATTGCAAAACATATATAACAAAACCTTCACATCATGGATATTTGGTTTTGTCGTGAATGTGGAAACGATGGTTCGGGTTTCGCTATTGAGGTTTCCTGTTGAGAATCCATTTTTCGTTTCCATCAACTAGCAGTTGCTGATCTGTAAAAAACACCATTCGACCTCTCTAGGTGATAATTCATAGGGTAACTAAGAAATATTTCTATATTTCCAAAATATTCAATCAATGGGAAATGGCTTATTGAGTAACTTCTAATGGGCGGGCCAGTTCTTGCTGAGTTTGGCAACAATAAGCGTGTCTCCTTGAATTCCACGTCTTTAATCTTCTCTACTCCTGGAAGCTCTTGGTCTTCCACGTAGAAATCACTTGATTTGAACCACTAGAAGCATTCCTGGCACTCTTCTTCACTAATCTACTCATCATATGTTTTTTTTATCAGCCTAAGCATGTGTACTGTAGATTTTTGCATTGAAAAATACTCCCCAAATGGTGTTTATTATCTCTTAGTGTATATCACGCTATGTTGAATTCGCCAATGTATTGATGCATGTTTGAAGATAATCATTCCAAGAATAATATTAGTCTGGTTTTGAATTTATTGTAGATTACCCGTTTCGTTCAAAAATATTTTAATTTGAACAATTAAGAAACAGACAGTGAAATAATTGTATTAATTAATTCTAAGCGTGTACAAAACAATAAATTCGGATTAATTGATTAGTTTAAATTGACTGTATAGATCTACATATACAATCTCATTTTACAAATACAAACAAACGTAGTAATAATGTTGTTCAAACCAAATTAACTTTTTAATTGCTTCAACATGCTATTTTTAAATAAAACTAAGAACCGCTAGTTAAAATTAGCTGTCCGTAATATATTCTCTGTAGAATTGCGATTAAAAAAGAAATAAAAAATCGATATTCCTAAGATACAAATGGAATTTCTGAGATTAAAAGAAGGTAATATCGTTAACACTGAAATTAAGTTTAAATAAAACTAAATCCTAGTAAAAATTAAAGGAATTGTTTATGAGTCTAGCCGAAACCTCTATTTACCAATTATATATTTTTAACATATTTACACTAGAATCAAGTTAAAAATATTTAACTATTCGCTTGAAATAGCCTTCTTATATGTATGTATATATTGAGATGTATATTGATATATTCGCATATGTCTTCGTCGAAAGATATGTTTTTATAAGTTTAATTTACTAAATTTAACTTCAATATTAATTGCAACGGTTCATTAATATTTGTGTCGACGCCTTTTTTGCATAACCATTTGTCTTTGCTTTTATTTTACTATATATTTAATTGAAGCATTATAAGAAAGTATTTTTATTTTGATTGATCAACGCGAAACCGCGTTTGTTTTTGGTCCGATGTAAGCAAACAAAAGTGGCTCACATTTTGATAGCTACCGACATTACCTTCTGACGCCTTTAAGGTGTCAGTTATCTGTCTTGTTTGGCTTCAACAGTATATTGTTCATAATGAAACAATATTTTACATACAAAACTCTTTTTTTATCTATTGCTATTTTACGTTTTACTTTTCTTATTAAAGTTAGATATGTGTATTTTCGGACTATTAAGTGACTATTATTAAGTGATTAACTTTCATTGCATATTCTATACTTTCGAATCATTAGAAAATAGTATACGTAAACATTATACCGAGAACAGACAAAAACAGATAGCAGTATTTAGTAAATATTTACATTTATAATTAAAATCCGATTTATATATAATATGGCCATTAATTTTTCTCATGTTCATTATTATTTATCAATGAAAGCTATATCTGTGGTTGCCTTAATTCCTGGCTGATACAAAAAGTACTTAATAATTATATGAAAGTTACGGTTTTGAGTAGTAATTTCGATAGTATTTTGATTTTTTCACGGATTTGTTTTTTTCTGTGATGTAGTTGCAAATAAACAAAAACTCATCGAATAATTTTATATCTTGACTCTTGTTAAAAATTGCTTGCGCTGTCAATACATATTTAATTTTTATGATATTTCACTTTTTTAAAATGTATTTTCACATCCATATATGCCTTACCTATTTTATAAAATGTAGTTGTATTAGCTTTTATATAATACGAGTTGACAGCAACGTCAATTTATGAAAATTTATCAGTAGATTAAAGACTGTATGAAAAGACAAGAAGACTCTTGAAGACAATACATTTGTTCTGCACACTATGCCACATAGTCTATCAAAAATCACAAATCACAGTGAACTCCCATTGGTGATGACCATGTCGAAGGTACTGCTTATCTCAATTTGTCAGTTCGTTTTAAACAGATACAGAATTTTTCCTACTGATTTTATTCTAGTTACAAATAGATTGAATGCTGTCTGATGCGTTCGAAGATGTATCCGAACCAATCTATAAAACTCACCTGGTTGTCAAATATCTGCAAAATTTATCAAAACATTGATGACAATAATAAAAAGTTATAAACCAGCAAACGTTGTTTTGGTGCTTTGCCTGTTTCGACACATTTTAAGTTCCTGCTTAATTTGCATATATAATGTTGGATTCACCGAAAAGAAAGCGTTCATATACGAAGCGGTAGACGAATGACGAAAAAGCAACAATTTTTTTTATATGGACATTTAATTTAATACAATTACTTCATTCATAGGAAGCCCATATTCAACTGTTTGAGGGAGGTGTGTCATAAAGGATTCAAATGGTATAAAGATAACCCACGAGGAGGTCCAATGAAACTTCCAGACATTTAAAATATTACTTAGATTTATTACATTTTTAAAAGCATATAGTAACATTAAGGAATATTTATTAATTCAATTTGTATATCTAGATGAGACATGGATATTTAAAAATGGAACATAGGTTCGTTATTACCTTTTGCAAGACGCTAATATAAAGTGTATAAAGACAACAAACGTTAATGGAAAAAGGTAAAACAATGACATTTGATTATATTTTATTACTTATAATGTTTTAAAATAATTGATAGCAGATATATTGTTCTTCATGCTGGGAACGGACAGAGTTAGTGTTTTCCTCCGGTAAGTATCATATGTTTTTACTCTGGTGGAAAGCATTCCAACAAGTGGATTGACAAAGAACATAAAATAAGTTTCGAAAATGCATCTTCTGTAATTTACTTTTTTAGAAATATACCCGAAAAAGATACACGGTAGATTAGATGGCTGAACAATTTGCACACAGAGTATTACTTTTTTCTTCCACTGCATATTCAATCGAGTCGAACTTCATCGTTTGAATATCTGGAAATAAGCACTGTCTATAACAATACCTACCATATGGATGGACTCCAGTAGATTCAAGGAATAATAAATTGACAAATGATGGATGAAAACAACTGTTAAATAGATTGGAAACTAACAGCTTATTTATTGACTTGAATATTGTCTTAAAAAGTAACAGTAACTGAACGAAATATTCCGGTTGTGGGATTATGATGTTCCAATCCCGGCAATTTTCAATACAAGGTGATTTGGGTGAAAACAAATAAAGATGAGTATACAACTAACATAATACATGTAGAAAGTCGTATTGTAGAGTGCGATAGATATGTGCGTATGTGCACAGATATATATGCAGTTCTTCAGAATACAAAGGAGAATTCGGTTAGAATGTATGTGCAGAGAATGAATACTAACTATTCTTAAAATAAAGCAAATACATTAGAGAAAATGCAATAATTAAATTTAATTTCATCAAGAAAAATATACACAGGTACTAACAAAAAGAAATTAAGGAGAAATACAGTGATATCAAAAAGACTCGACAAGGAAATTCTGTTACGAAGGCAACAAGAACTAAATGTAAGTGGTTAATATATGCTATTTAATGAAAGTAAAATACATTATTTGGATGTACAGTTAGGTGAATTAAACCTTGAGGGGATACCACTAGAACTAGAACCCTACCTCAGAGGTGGCGTGGAAAACAGCTCAACGTAAATATAATAAAATAACTCTTGCTATTATTAACCTAAGTTATTGTGGCTGTATATGTCCTTCTATATGTCTATATATATATATATATATATATCTTCTATATGTCTACACACTTATATATGCATGTACTATATTCTTAAAATTAATAATATTTGATAACGTTAATTTTGTTTCATTATTTTATTTACAGAATTTTGTTGTCTTTATGTTTATACATGTATAAGTAAATACTTACTATAAATATATGTAAAAACATGCTAACTTGTTGTATTTGCTGTACATATATAAAATATAAGTAGATTTTAGAGCAGGAATTTCCAAAAACGTTTTTAAAATAGTTGGGTATTTATCAATGCCTGTGAACATTTCTAAGACATTTTCAAAACTCTCCCAAGTGCTAATGTTAATAAATCAACTTGTACTATTCAATTCAAACTACTAGTCATTCAATTCTATTGAAACGCTATTAATGTACAAAATGAACAGATATTTACACTGATATACTCGAAGTAAGGAAGACAATGTTCTGATGTTTTCATTACGTTAACTATGTGGGCTCCAGAATTAATCTAAACTGTCTTGCGAATGATATATTTAATTTTTCGTAAATTGTATTAGTTTATTTTTCATGTTTTGCTTTGAAATTGCAGTGGGTCTCTTAGATAGTCTAGATATTAGCTGTAAAATATTATACTTGTTGTAGTTCCAAATATTCGATTATGTTTATCGCGAATTAAAATAGAGAATAGTTTTACAGAAATACTGTTACAAACATCCGTATTTAATACGGTATGGTATCGTTGAATACGCTGCTTCAATTTCCCTATTGCTATAGGTACATTTAAGACAATTACTTGTGATTTTATATGAGTATAACTGCTTAAATGTATGTAAACATATTATAGATTTTAGTAAGGATTTCATTATCATTTGATCTATTTTTTAAAGCAGGACATTTTTGTACTTGTTGAGCGTGCAGCTTGAAAGCAGTATGGTTCTATTTGAATGGGATTAATATCTAAACTCAAGAAAAGAAGACCGGTTGATACTGGATTGGCAATATAAGTTTACAAATTCGGACCAGTTTATAGTTTTATTGTAGTAAATACTGAAAAGCTGTACAAGTGGTAAATTTGTCAAAATACATACTGTTCATTTTTTGTGCCAATGTTATGAAGAGAACAGAAATATATATGATATGAATGATGATCTAATGAATGATGATGAGTGATGAATCTTGATTTGCTGTATGAATGTCGTTGGCATAAATGCAAGAAAACAGCACAGTATAAGTATTCTGACGTATAGTCAGATTCGAAACCAGTTCCATGTACGGATAGTGATCTATTGCCAATTTGCTCAGTTAAAAGTTTAAAAATTATCTTAAGAACTTCGTATTCGTATTACAAGCACGTAAGCGACAATTTGTTGCAAAATTACTAAGATTGGAGCTCGAATGTCTCTCAAAATACAGTTTCTGCTTTCACATCCTGATTTTTTCTAACATAACTTCGACTCCAGCAAGAGCTATATACCAAGATATAGCGAAAATCGAATGACGATGCCAGGGGTTTTGGGTCGATGGCATGATGAGTGATTACTGTTGGACCCTAATGCATAAAACAGATTCCAAGCAGTACAAAGACTCAGTTTAATCTCTGTTAATTTCTGATTTAAGCTTTTTAATTTTATAAATAGCCATTAATGGCGGAAAATAGTAAAATGATATATTTGTTAGATATTTCCAAACCCAGATCCAATTTAAAAAAACGGGCTGCTCATTTGAATTTAGCCGGGATGGAAAGGGATCCATTTTTTGTGACCACTCAGCTACATCAATGAATGCTTCTGCACTGAAAAGAGTAACTGCGGAACAATTGCCAATACAACGTCAATCTGTCTTCTTTCCTCGATAATTAATTATATTCCGGTTAATGGAATGAATTCAAAAGAAAACAGCTTTTTGATATCCCTGGATCAAATAACTTCAAAATCTGTTTTACTTAAAAAAAAGAAGAGGCGACTTGTTGAATGGTGATACAACACGACACTGAAGATTTTTATCTATTTGAAAATAGACCAAATCCATCTCACTCGTTCACCATTCAAGTAATCTTAAAATAGATGGCCCTTTAACATGACCAAGATATTCAGGTCCATAGCGGTATATAATATATGTACGCCGACAACATGTCAGCTCAATAGGATGGACAATCTGCATGACCGATTTGTGGATATGAAGGGATGATGGCTTGGATTGGCCACCAGAACCATGTGGTTTTCTCGTGTCCAAATCAATATTAGTAAGACTTATTGGGTTAATAACTTGTATCATTTCATTATAGTTTTTCAAAATAATAATTGTAATATATTAATAATTACGAATACTAATAATGGACGCATGTACTAAAGTTGTTTAAAATAAAGTAGCGTCCAGATGAATTTCGACAAATAAAGTGTGAAATATTACGATTAATGAATTGCGATAATGATTTAAAACAAAAGACAGACCAAATATATTAGAACAATTTTTATTATTGACATCTTTTGGGCAATATGCCAGAATATTAGGTAGGTGGTTAAAAATCGCCATGATTCACATATGTACTCATTGTGAAATATATTAATAAAAACAAGAACAAAAGGTGTGATTATATCTTCGATATCTGAGAATTTAGGAATAATAAATTAATAGTTTACTTTTCGGGAATAAAAATAGGCCGCCGATCATTTTCAGAGAATATTTTTAAATAGATGGACGACAAAAGAATTAAATAAATCGATTGTTTCTGGAAATAGTTCAATATAACACAGAAAGATCGACGTTTTTATTACCATACTATGTGGCTAATAAAAGAATGGATGTTTTTAGGTCAATAAAACAGTCAAATTTAATGATTAGTCTGTATTGAACATCTGATGTAATCTATCGGTGTTTAAAAACAATTAATTGACAGTAAAATACAAAATAACTAGGATTGTCTCAATCTCTAATCATTGAGCTGTCAGACAATCTTCTTATATTGATAATGAAAAACTGATCTATTATATTGATTAATTAAACTTAAAAATGATATCAAAAAGAGGTAAATTTTTATTACTGCTTTAAAGGTGTTTGCTTTATGAGTTATTCGAATTTGATAAAACTATTGTAGCTGATCGTCTTCTTTCTGTAAACTTAGTTTTAATAAACTTTTGTATCCATTTATAGTTTTTATACATCATTCATATTTAATCAAATAGGTTGTATAATAGTAATGTAACTTTACTGTACTATCTGTTTAGAAGTAATCCATGAACAAAATTTCTAAATCCCCCAAAGCACTTGACCGACTACCGGATATGAATTCGAAACGTCGGGATTGCCTGATCTATATCGATGAAACGATATATACAACCATTTTAATTATTTTTAAATTCACCTTATAATGTGTTTTTATTTGTGTGTTTATTGTATACGTAACTTGTAGTCTCTTCAAAATTTTGAAATGAAAACTAATCTACTGAAGAAGTTTTGGCTATATTCATATGAAATATTACATTAAATGGCATTGAATGTTTAGTTCTACTATTGCTTAATAGATTATGCTTCAAGGTATTATAAAGCACATTTAATATATATGTGTGTAGCTAGCCGGAAAATATTTTGCTTCATCCACTCTTTCCTTCAAGCCTCTTTTCTTTATTTTCATCTAAATCATTGTCAATCAACAGCAGTAGAGTGATAGTGAGTTCGTACAACCAAGTAGAAGTTCTAATATTGATTTAAATAAACGAGTTCACGATGAATCGGTAAATTAATCTTAAATGAAGACAAAGGAGTCATGTATCCTGCAATATCTTAAATATTACATTCAACTGGGCTTTATGGAATGCACATATAATAAACCATGATATTTAATTTGTAATGTCGAACTATCAAAAAGTTTGCAAGCGGCATTTGGAACTAAAACATCCTGACTACAAAGAACAGCCAAAACAGTTCTTCGCAAAGAGAGAAAGAGTTAAATAACAGAGAAAAAAATATGGAGTCTATTTTTTCATAGGGGAATCACGCTCATAACTTTATCCTGGCTTCTTATGAAATTTCACAATTAATTGCCAAGTCCGGCTTTCCACATGTTATTGGTGAGAAGATAATACTTCGGTCGCTAATTTACAGCATCTCGATTGTTTAAAAAAGCAAAGTGAAGTAGGTCAGTTGGCGTTATCGAATATCACGATAGAACGTAGAATTGTCGATATAGCAGATGATATTGAAAAAACAGTCGTAAATAATCTGAAATCATGTCATTATTTTTCCTTGCAAATCTGCGAAAGTACAGAGTAAGTTTTTTTTTAATCTTTGCCAAGACGAAGGAGACCAAAAATAACATTGAATGGAAGAAATGTGTGGGATTGAGAAGTGATGGCGCATAAACAATGGAATAGCACTGGAATGTGTATGGAAGCACTGTAGCATTTATAGAGAGGCATTGATTGTCAAGAGTGTGTCAAGTTCACAAAATTTATAAAATCTTGTCCACTAAACTCAAGGTTATTCTCTGTTTTATACGATCTTTTTTTACACTGTGTGGTGCGATGTCTCTCAAGAGGCAATGCATTAAAAAGTTTTATTGAATTAAATGAAAAATGAGAGATGTAATATTTGAATTAAACTTTTTTTTTAATGTATTTAAACTTGAGGATGTTAAATGGTTGGCAAAAGTGGGCTACCTATCTGATATTTTTGAATTCTTAAACAATCTAAACATAGCAATGCCAGTTAAAAATATTTAAAGTGGAAGTCAAGGTGGAAGCTGCAAGGAAAATAGTTAATATGTAGGCATAACGCGTGGAAACAGGAAGCTTCAAAGTATTTTTAATTTAAGTGAAATACAAAAAGAGTACAACATGATTGCATTGTCTCAAGACATCTTAATTCAAATTAAAGAAGGTTTATTAGAACTATACTATATATTATACTAGAGAGGAATTTTCAAGAATACTTTCCACCGTACGACAGCAACAAAGCTTGGATAAGAAACCCATTTACATTCAAGTTAGTTTCCAAAAGTAATTTGTCAGATTCAGATGTCGATTCGTTAATTGAACTGTCAACTGACATAGTACTAAAGAATATATTTGACATAAGACAATTAATAGATTTCTTGTTCATTTTTTTAGTGTGTTTTGTCACAACGTATAAATTTGAAGCTGGGTTTTCAGCACTAGTTTAACTTAAAAATAAATATAAAAACTAACTTAAAGTAGAACCGGACCTTAGAATACCGGGCCATTGCAAAACAATGATTGGGAAACACTGGTCTATATAGATGGTTAATTTGCAAAGGTATTTATTTTATTGGTTAATACTGATTAAAATAATTCTGTTTTAATATTCGTTAAATTGTATACTTCAAGATTAATGTGTTCAAGATCTGTTGTATTTAGAGTTGTTACAAGATAGCAAGCATCTATAAAAATATAATGTTTAATTAATAAACATAATCGCATAATGACAATAAGAGTTAAATTTTTAAGTTGCTTAATAACATCCGTAAATTGTTATACGATGGGCCATTAAAAGAAAGAAAATCATTAATTTGGAAGTCAAAGTTATTTCACGGCAGGTGTCATTATGCTATTTTGTTAGAACCAAACTTATTCCACCTCTATATCCATAATAGCGACAATAACAAAATACAGTTTGACATATCATAGCTTGCACTCAAGCAGAAGAGGGAATGTAGGAGTTCAAAAATTCTTCATCAAGTCTCATTGATGTTGACGATCTCTTTCATATCATTAACTTTCTATTTTTAACTACTAATATATTCGATCTTCCATCATATTTTTATTGAATCTTCCATCCAAAAGATCGATTTCGCTGCATAAGTCTTGGAGGACTTCGTTAATTCATTGAATGGTCTATATCTTACATAACATATAGATGGCTATCATGACGGTAGTGTTGGCTGTATCAAAATAACAATATTCTTGTAATTATATCAGAATTTTAATATGACTACTTGTATTAGAGTATAATTTGAAATTAAAAAGTATTCTAATGAAAATGATATGATATATTTTTTCTTGTTAGTAGACTAACCTGGGTACTGTTAATACCTGGCCTAAATAAGCTAATGGAGTTAGCAGAACTATTGATGAAACACTTAACGAAATTTGTCTTTTGAAAGTTTTTTAAAAATGAATTTAGTCGATTAAAGTGCGATGACACAAGCATACACGATTTTGGACCTGAGCAACCAAACGCTGTTTATAGAGGAGATTGGTGGACTGCATCCAAATCAGTAGCCCGTCTTCTAAAATTAGTTCTAGTTTTTAAACTACCCAATAATTTCATTACTTTAGTATTTTTTTCCTATCTCCTATTATCGGCTATTTGTTGAATTAAAAAGTATAAATTAGAAATGAATGGGGGTTGAACTGAGTCTTTTATACTACTTTCTAGGATCTGTTTCACGTATTATAGCCCAACAGTAATCGCGCATCAGGCCGTCGAATCAAAATCCTTGGTAGCGTCTTTCCATTTTCACTATATCTTGGTGTATCGGCTTTGCTTGTTAGTCGCTCGTGTCGCCCAAGTAAGACAAAATCAACATGTGAATGCAGGAAATATATTTTGAGAGACATTCACGCTCCAATCTTGTGGTAAATTTGTAATAAATTGACGATTACGTGCTTATAATACGATGGTTTGTGATTACCGAGAAAGTAACACTTTTTAAGTATTTTTTTGTTCTTGAACTTGGACAAATTGGCAATGGATCACTGACCATATATGAAACTGACACTGATGATACTTCAGAATATTTATACTGTATTATTTTTTTTCGACACTCATCGAGCAAAATTAGCAATCATGTAGATGATAAGTATACTGTCTTAATAGGAATAATTTTAAAAAGACATGAATTAGTATCATAAAAAGCTATTTAATAAATTATATATTGACAATATCTGGGATATTTTCTATCAGTATTGGTGTTCAGTTGGAGTAGAGTTTGTAGCAGGGAACCCAATTTGTGAACACGATAAGCAGATACGTATAAAAACTTTTCTTTATTACCAACTGCCTTATTATTTTAGTTAGATGGGTTCCTTTACAAATATGTTTGACTTTTTAGATTTTTTGTAAACATATCTAACCCTAACGAACAGTAACAACAATATCTCTTTTAGATTAGTAAATAATCTATTTTAGTATTCGAAGTCATTCATGGCATAAATAATGCAGTAAAATTATAAATATTTAATATTCAATTTGTATTTGTTATAATAAATAATGATTTTTTATTTTAGATATATAATTAATGGGCATTGGAATAATAAATATATCGTAAATAAAAAATATATATATAAAATATATAAAACCCTATGTGTCTTTTATGTATTAAAACCAATAAAATTTGTCTTTTTTTATGTTAATTACTATTTTTACGATATACGCGATTATCAATGAAAGAGTATAAATCGACACTTCAGTTCAACTTTTATTACAATCGGTGGATAATTAATAGATATTTTATCAGCATTTGCGAATCTAAAACCCACTATTTACAATCACGTTAATATTAATGATACATTCTGATTTATATAGATTTCGCCGTAGAATTTGAACATATGAAAATAATCGTAGATTACGAAGATAATTTTCTAAGAATTTTTTTCAGGAATATCAATAAGAATATACATGAATAGAGACGTGAGTCGAAGCAGCTGCTATTGATATTCTAAACATTCCAAAATTATAAAGATTCTGGTATATAATTCACTTCTCATGGTTTTATTGACTATATTTTTCTACTATTATTATTAAAATAGTTGTATTTTATTGTAAAATATGTTATTATTTTAATATAAACCTAATTATTATCGTGTATAATCTTAATGAACCAGGATCCCAACGTTTGGTGACGAAGTTAAACAGGCATTACAAACCTGTAATTATTAATTAATCATTTTTATTCTAAACAACGTCAGAAACATTTTCATTCTAAAATTTTTAAATTTTATTTATTTATACACATCATTACCCTTATACATGAAAGGTTGATGAAAATGATCTTGATTTTTGGTTGTTGAAACTTACATGTGATAAAATGTGATTTAGTATTTAACTCGGCATTGGGTACATTTTTTACCAAATTCATGTTGAAACTTCACTTTCAGTGTATGTCATGTGTAAGCCATGAAAAATATTATAAAATTATTTTAATTCATAATATAAAAATTACGGTCAAATGTATATAATGTTTGTACACAAAATATCGCAAATTTCGGATATAAAAGGCAAATGGAATGGTAAAATGTACATGTCACCAGCTATTAATATTAATTATTTATTTATACGCTTAGTAGCTAAAGTAGTCAAGATAGCAGCAGGGTTATTTAGCGACTTCTGGTCTAAATCTTTAATTAGGATATATATTTGTAATTGTGATTATTGACAAGAGTCTAAAATTTGACTAGCAACAACAAATAAAATCACGCAAGTAGCTACGCTGATAAGAGGCCAAGGTCTTTGTCTCTAAGTTGGTCACTGACCAGCTACTAAGTTTAATACAGAAGATAATGATTCGGACCCAAAAAGGCAGTTGATCCAGTTTAGATATACCATAGTTAGTGAAAAAGAGCGTCCAAAATATAACAAAAATATGTTTATAATTGATTATTTAGAGATAACTTCTGGATAATATTACTCCATTTCATGATGTAATAATAATTTCTACTGCTTATTATCCTAAAAAAAGGATTAAAAACAATTAATTTTTATTGTCACATTATGTTACTATAATTTAACATTATTTTTAGTATATGGTTGATTTTAGTTTATTTTTAATACGCTATTTTTTCGATTTCTAAATATTATGGTACATAAATTAGAGGAACTGGACGGAGGTCATTGCTATATATTAATAATTTAGCATGATGTAAGTGGGTTATTAGGAGGACTATTTTTTTAATATGTCATACTCCTATTGAACAGATTAGACTTTCCAGATTTCTTCTTTCCAAATATTTGGAAATCATTTAGATTTTATCTATTTAAGCGGTTGATTATTAATTCTGTTTTATAGGATAAATAACTGGTTTTTATTAAAATTATTAAAAATATTTTGAACTGCTATTGGTATCATATAATTACATTTTCTTAAACATTTTCATTACCTCTTAATACATAATAAACAGCGATATTTGATGATAACTTTTTAACGTATTGAGTGAAAATAATGAAGAATGTTTTATTATGCAATTCATTGATTTTTTAAATCTAAACATAATGACTAGATTTATTTTGTATTTCTTATTACCATATATTATTCCATTATGACATAATTATATGGTAAGGCTATTTAAATTAGCTTACTAACATACAAATTTCAAAACATAAATATATCTTTGTGGTTTTAAACTTTGTTTTTTATCAGTTAAATCTCATGGCCAAAGTAGTTAAGCAGGATAATCTGATAAGAGCGTCTACTGTCAAAGCTCTCGCCTCGAAGATGTAATCTGTTACGATTGCGAAACGTTGGATAATTTTAGTGACACTGAAAAACGTTGTAAATGAAGACGCTCCAATCCGAAAACCAATGGTTCAGATATGAGCGACCGCGTAAATTAATTTATTCTCCATTAATAATAATTGATGCTTATATAATAATGACTAATTTCCAACTGAAGGTAGAATTAAAAGGTAAGAGACCTAATAAAGAATTTTAATATGGAATGGTATTCTTATGAAACTAAAACGACCAGTTTTACTAAGCAATAATTAGTAACCTATGTACGTCCGTCCACATCTACGCTAAAACTGATCAATGAAAATATTTATGAATCGAAATTAAAATATAGAAATATAGAAAACCATGTGTGAATACAAAATAAGTTATCAAATATAAATATCAAATATGAATGGTAGTATATTATTTCTGCAAATTTACAAGTAATTTCAGTATGTAAGTAAGTGCATATTTCAATAAAAATCAAACTTATGTTAAATACGCAAGAGAAGATCTACACAAATTACTCAGAGTATTTGGCTAAGCATAAAGTATGTGCAAAACGAAGAGATTAAAATAAATTTCAAAATAAAGTTATGAAACGTGAAAGGATTTAAAAAATAAACACCATTATCCCTATATCGTCGACGTCTTAGTCGTTGTACCACTTATTCCTAGCACACGCATTTGACTACGCAGTGCATTCCGTAGCTGGATATGTAACAGTCACGCGATGCAATACCTCCATTCCTATCTGGACAGCCAGATAGTTCTAATAAAACTATTTTGAGCACATTCGTCCACCGGTTTGCCTGTGTTAATATTCTACATAACTCCGTTTATAATCAAATTTCCATGGTACCCTTGTTTGGAATGGTATCCCAAGCTTTGGGGGCTCTAAATTCCAATAGTTTATGGATAATAAACCGAACTACTTCAATCCGCTTTCCTTTATTGATGGCTGTTCATCTTGAACTCCAAATCAAAGTCTAACTTGTAGTAGACTATGTTAGTTCACAGTAACTTTAATCCGCCTTTGACAGCCTTACACCTTACTGTGATGCTATAGCTAGTGACTTTTGAGCACCTGCAATCCACTGTTTATGACCTTACAGCTTCAGCTGCTTGCAATACTTTTATTAAAAGTGCACATATGTCTCTTAATCCGGTCGGTAGTAAATATTTTATTATTGGGATGTACTGATACTCCTTCAGACTATTTTACACTGCCACTTTGTATTATATCGTGTGATATCTTGTTATCAACAGATATCTCATTGAATTAGATGGCTAGTTAGATTTTCTAGTAGTCCTTGATGCCATAGTTCCAAATAGCCCTAAAAATTGACTTAAACAGCAATAATTTGTTATCTAAGGCAATTTAGATTTACCAATACATCTGGTCCAAGCTGAAATAGTTTATGCTTTATTAATACATGTTTTTGTCAAGTTAAGCGTCGATCTAAATATATTCCTAGATATCTAACATTTTCTGCTTGTTGTTCATGATTATTAATATTATAGTCCTTCTACGCAGGGTAAATCTCACATGAGTAGATTTTGTCTCGTTCGTCATAAGTTTCCATGTTTTCATCCAAAAAAAGGTTTTGTTGAAATGAATTTGTGATCAGAAGAGTGAAGTATAACAATGGACCAAGGACATTACCCTGCTGAATACCTGAATATATTAGATGTAGTTCAGTGTATTCGTTACCCTCTTTCACAATAAAGTACCTATCTGTGAGGTGTGATTTAAGTGGCAGGAAATGCGGATGGGGCAGAGGATTTTTCAGTTTAATTTTCTGTCTAGCATGCCATAGTTTATCAAAAGTTTGATAGATATTGAGAAATGTAGCCGAGCAATATTTTTGAGTCATTTCAATATTTATTTATTTCCTTGACGTTTCTTTGATGTGAACTTATTCTCTTATTCGTTCCGTGTTTACTATAGAAACCAAATAGTTGCTCTTGAATAATATATGCTTCTTCTTAAAATGCTTTGAATATCGTAGGTAACAGACTTTGGTAACATAGGAGAGGACACCTTTAGATTGTTTCCTTCGTTTCATAATCATAATGATTTGGTTAAATGCTAGAGAAGTAGGTTTGTCGTAAGGATATAAATAATAAATAGTAATCTAAAAAATTAAATATTTTCAGATCAATTACGTAACACACCTTATTATATACGCAATGCTGACGATCGTTGCATACTGAGGCCCAAGGATGCCTGCAGTCACGAAGGAAATAAAAAATTCCTATTCAAAGGGTCTTCCGATGGATGCTAGGAAAAATATAAATAGTAGATAAAAGGGAACAAAACCCTATACACTTTTGTAATAGCGGACGAGTGAAAAAAATGTAAATTAAAAAATAATCAAACGTCTAACCTTACAGTACTAATCTTTGAATGATACGTGTCGAAATTGTATGACTATCTGGCTTTTGGTTTGAAAGTTACAATGGTTTTAGTGAAAACATTTGTTCTGAAATTGAAAACGGTAACTAAATTAATTTAATTGTGTTTTCAATACTTGCTTGCTTTGGTTGTAGTTACAGTCACAATAGTTTAGTTATATTACATAGTGCAGAAATAGACTTCAGTAGCTAGTTATTTGCAAATCTGAATATTTCATGGACAGAGATTTGATTTAAATAAATAAACAATTACCAAAGTTGAATATCTTGACGAATTTAATTTTATTTAAAAGTTGTTTTATTACTTAGACCTGGAAATTATTGATTGATGTGTTATAGTGAATAAGTAATAATTTAATATTTAAGCTTACACAACAAACAATTATTACATTATTCAGATGTTTTTTTAGAAGATTTAGACTTAGTTCGGAGTCCAAATTAAGGGGGTATTTTTGTGTAGAGGTATACATTTTAGGTATTTTTTTTAAGTGAAATAAAAAAAACGAACAATATTCTACTACCTATTTTTTACTAAATATGTATCATTGTTCTTAACTCTGTTCTAATAAATATTCTTGATATAGAGAAGTGCCGTTATTGTACATAAGTCAAACTAATTTTTTCACCAAATTATAGCTGCTGTAGTAAACGAAACATTTTTACATTTTTTAAAAATAGTAAAAATCTATAGAGAAGGCTCACACCAAATTTCAAGTAAATCAGTTCAGTAGAACTTGAGATATTATGTCAACCGTCTCAAAAAAAAAAAATAGTTTCGAGAAAAACGCGTTTCAAATTTCGAGTAAAGTTCTAACGCGCCCTCTGTGCCTTACAATAGTATTTTATACTTACATTTTTGGTGTAGGTATGGTATTGGCAAAGTTATTGCGAAGGGACATGATCGCAGGTAGACTATTATTAGTTCCGTTCCGACTAAGCCGGTTTAGATGCCGCGTTACTAAAACATCTATAGTTTGTCCAAAGAAGTTTTGAACATACGTCATCGAGACGTTTAATGTATTGCCTACAGTAAATGCGCTTTAGAATCAGATAATACTTCCCTTTTCATTTTATTCTACTTAAAAAGAGACAATGTTGTCTGATATTTTCGAACGTGTAACCAAACTAGCCTGCCACAGTTGTCCGGTTATCAAATGTATGCAAAATTCTTCAAAACAATAGTGATAAGAGGTTATAAACCGGCAAGCGCTATTTTAATACTTTGCTGCTTTTGATAAATTTTAAATCGCTGCTTATTATTACCCGGATTGAAAATTCCTAAGCCAAACAGAACAGATTGCGTTTCTAATAAGTTACTTTGACTGGAACGAGATAATGGAGCCCCCCTTACCAGTAAAATTCGTTAGAGTGCTATACATTTTTACTGTTAAATATCAATTTGCTGCAATTTTTATTGAAAATAAATTTTAACGCGTTGTAGCACTGAATATTTGTATGCACACGATCATTAAAATATCTCAAAAAATTAAAAATATAATCTTGAATTCACCAAAAAAAGAAGGGTAAACTTTGGATTAACAATTGATTAGGTTTTATTGACACATTGGAGACGAAATTGAAAAATGATGGAATTGTGAACAAAAGATAGGTTGGAAATGAATAGCTTAATTATTCACATAATTATTCACTTTATGCATATGATATAATTCAATGCTGCGAGTTTCACACATTTAAGGCAGAGTGATGAGAGTGGAAACAACTAAAGGTGAATATATAATTAATATATGACAACTGTAGGAAATGTTATTGTAGAGTGTAAAAGATTCATGTGTTCAGAATATACATGAGCACTTGGATAAAATGTGTCAGGAGCGAAATAGTAACTGTTTTGCAGATATGGCAAATGAATTAAGGAGAATGCATTGATTAAATATACAGGTATTAATAAAACAAACTAAGGAGAAATACAGTGATATCAAAATATTTTTACAAAGGAACACTGTACTGAAGGTCGCAAGAACTAAGCGTAAAAGGTAAATATGCTCTCTGATGAATGTAAAATATATTATTTGTATATTCAATTGTTAATTAGGCCCTCAAGGGAGGTAATTACATAAAAACGCGCTTAGAACTTTAATCATAAGTGGTATGGAAAAGAGTACATTGTAAATATAATCAAATACAACCCTAATCTACAAACTATTATAACTGTGTATTTAATGTTCTGTGTGGTAATGTTGTTTTAAGTCCTTCGATAATATATGCATTAGGTTTACTATATTGTTAAAATACATTATATTTGATAACAGTATTTTTGTTTAATCATTTTATGTAAATTAGAAATGTGTATATCAAAACCAAACTAAACTAAAACTCAGAGTTGATACGGCAATATTGCGACGTTTTGTCATAACACATTTAGTTGACGTACGTTCAAAACTTCTTTGGATAGACTATATATCTTCGAAAATGATTTAAATTTAGATCAGCCTAGATAAACTTTTATTGATAAATTGGCTCTAAAATATATTTTAAAATATATTACGTTTTTAACGAATCTAGTATAATTTTCCAAAACGCATAAAAGAATTAAACCTGAAAACGTAGATACGTTTAAGATTGTGTAATTGTGCAATATTTGTACAGTCGTATAAAATTCTATTTTAAACGTTTCATTTCTTTGAGTCATACATTTTTTTGACACTTCCCGTTAAAAAAGGAGGATCGCCGTTAAAAAAACAACTTTCCTCAAATCGGCTCGTAATTTATAAACGGAGGTTTTCGAATTTGGCGGCATTCCTCGAAAGCTAAATAAAACAAATGCATCATACGGACAAGCGACTGTGAATCCGCATGGAAAACGTGGATCTGGTTTTCCGGCACGCCAATGGTTTTTCTCCCACAGCACGCTCCTTTTATTGTAGTGGGAAAGTAAACATATTGAATAAAACCGAAAAACGCGTCTTGATAACCGGCTTTTCGGCAACAGCCTTTGCACGGGTCAAAATATTGTTCTGTGTGATCATTCGGCGGCCTTTGTTCTATCTCGTTTTATCAGTGCAATCAGATTTCGATCTATTCCTTTGATCTAAATTTAGTTATTTCTTTTGGTTTCAAAATGAGCTGTCGTCATCGAAGGAAGGTGAGCATTGTTTAAAAATCTTTCGATATATAAATGATTAATATAAGCCACTGATATTTTGAATAAACCATAAAACTTAATATTAAATTAATTAAAAAAAACTGTTTTTTATTTAAAACATAATTACAGACACTTATATACATAATTCCAGATAATTACCATATCAATTACCATTAAATAAAAACGTTAATATATATATATATATATATATATATATATATATATATATTCCATTTTACCGAATATTGTAAAATTGTATATATCTAGTAAAGAATATAGTATAAAAGTTTTTACATGCTAATCGTTTGCTGCTTGTTGCTTCTTGAAATTGATGAAAGAAGAATTGTAAAAATTAAACCGCTGGTTTGGTTGGCGTAGTGGTAAAGGCGACAGGACGGTCCTCTTACTGTTGCGATAGTCGCGGGTTCGAATCCTGTTGGGGCATGGTCGTAAATTTATGTTTGTGATTGTTTAACATTTGTGGTTGTCCTTAAGCAAGTGTGTAAAATCTGACAAGGAAAGTGATCCCAGTCACGCCAGTAAGCCCCGATATCTTCTGGGATAATTTCTAAGTTGATCATATTCGCCAGTCAGTAGGCCTAAACGAGGACCGTCGTTCGGAGCCCACATTAAACTGTAGGTCCAGTCCAGATAAATCCTCATTGGTAAAAAGAGACTTTAAAATATAGAAAAAAAACTTGTACATACTTTAGGGGGCGTCTATGGTTTAGTGAAATGACCCTTATATATTTGATTTGAAATATTTTTATATAAACAGAAGATTTTTAAGAGTATTTTTACGGAGATGAATGAATTATGCTTATTTTCTTTCACATTCTTTTAATATACTGTTTCAATTAGCTTATAATGTTGGTGATGACCTGAACCCTTTTGCGTTTTAATATAACTCTTGTTATGGGTATTAATTTGAAGCAAATTTCAAGGAAATGATTTTCATTGTTAGTTACTTTACATAGCTGTAAAAGTCAATATTGGCTGATTTCAGTCAAGACTAGTTAAATAATAAATCATCAGTTTATAAACCAGATGATAACAAAGGATTATAAATTAGTTTTCTACAGTTATAGTTATAGTTTTTTTTTGAGAAATCAAGACCATAGTGTGAAATAATGGGGTATTTATTGTCCATTTTTAGCCATTACTTTTTCCATATTTCTGGGAGCTTTGAATTCTACGTCGGGCAAACAGTAACTCTTTTTAAACTTTTCTACTTTTACTAACAGTTACTAAGTTATATAATAATTCTGATTGTTGCTTCGTTCGTTACAAAATTGCTTGCTTGTATTTTTTGATTGGTAATTAATATCAAAGGTATTCAATTCATTTAATAGTGATTTTCCATAATAGTTTTGTGTTACTTAAGCCTCCGACTTATCTTTGAATATCTTCGATTAACTAGGGTAGTTCCTGTCATTTAAATCAAAATAATCACATCCGAATAGTTGAAACAAGTAATTATGGCATTTATTAACACAATATATTGTATTCATAGTAATATTACATTTTGTTCTTTATTTAATTGATCAGGAATATTAGAATTTGCAATTCAGCAAAATAATGAGGAAGAAAAACTAAAATAACGATCACTTAATTTTTATTAAGTTACAGTTGTTTATTATATCTTTTTATTCCAGAAAAGTGCTTCATCTAGAAGTAGTAAATCAGAGTCCGGGAATAGCAGCTTGACAGATGAGATGGCTGACAGTCATTTCATTGGACCTAAGTATGATGTTAAAGTATCTAAAGTCATGGGAAGGTAATACATATTTTTATGAGGCATTAGCACTAATTAATATTAATTAAGAGTATTAATATAATCTGATTCTTTAGACCATTAGGTAACATTATTGTTACCTAACTTACTAAAAATAAGCCATAATTCTAAAATTTAGTGCTAGTTTCACTTAGTATTTTATGTTATTTCTACCAAACTATTACGTAGAAATCATTGAGACATTATACGCAGCTTTATCATTAACTATTATATAGAGATTTCACTTGGAAAATTGGCACTATTAGCTTCATATATATCCATCTGCTGATGAATAAGCTAATGTTGATGTTATTAAAGTCGATGATGTTAAGCTGATGAAGTTAATGAAACACAATAAACGAAATGTATCAAAATGTTACAATATAGTTTATTATGATATCAAAACTATATTTTTGAATATATTTTGGTTTGGGATGTATCTAAAAATATACCTTCAATAATGGCAAACATGCAGGAAAATAGTTGTAAAAATGACTTCTAACAAATCTAATCAGCGAAACCTGGATATAACGATATAAGTTATTCAAATTAACATAGTTATGTTTACAACTCTTTTGTATAAATAGAATTATTTTTATATCAGAATGTTAATCATAATCATTGTTAATTCAAAATTATTACATTATACTAATGTTGTTGTTGTATATACCTGGACAATCCTAACATTCACATAGTCCCGTAGTCTTTCACGTCTAAATCAAATGTGTGGACTTGTTTTTGTCCATTGCCTTAACCTTATTATAATTGAAAATCTAATGATATCTTAAATACCTACTTAATGACATCTCACATCTAGGCACTTTTGTTATATATTTGTCGGAGGAGTAAATGAGTTTTAAAATATTTGGTCTATTTCTAGATGCATTTTGCTGATGTTGATTTGAGTTATGTATGTGTGTTTTCAATTCTGCACATTTTAATAGTTAAAGAAGGAGACTCGTTTTTCGTTTTTGGAGCTTGATGAATGGATGTAAGATGAAATAAAATAGTAATAATTACATGATATAACCGTTATTTATTGTCAGTATAAAATTGTAAAGAAGACAGAGAGAAAGAAGGAGAATGGGACAGTGTTATGTGAGTTCGGTTTACAGCAGTAGTTTATCACTCTTTGTTCATCACCCATTAAATTTGGTCATCGAAACAGAACTAATAGCATTTATCGAAGTATTCCCTACTTGTTTTATTAAATGTAGGTTCCGCAGATATGTGAATAAACAGCAAAACAGAATGTCAGCTTATTACAATTTTACCAATTGATTGTAGATTGTCTGAGAAAGGAAAATCCAATTCCCCTTGAATGAACGTTAAAGTTAAGTGATCTTGGGGACGAGAAATTTCGCAAACCTATTTTAACCCTCGATTTTTAACATGATGAGTATTACCTGCCTGTGCATGCGTAAAATATAACTACAGTTCAGAATAGGATTTCTCGAAAAACATTTTTTAAATAGTATTCAAATACATTTTCAAGCCTTTCTCAACTCTCTCGTACTGCCACTGATACTATCTTATTTCACTGAAACAGTTTGTTAAACTATTGTGTGTCTGGTTGAATTTCAGTTGATGTAGAATAGATCAAGACAATCTATTTTGTGTTTTACTGGTTTAGTTTTTCATACTTTGTGAATTTTATTGACTTCACACGCATTCCCAATGAGCTGTCTTTTATTTTAATTTAACATAATTCTTGCTTACGTTTTTATTTTTTCATTATTCAAATTATTGGTAATATTGTTGGTAATTTTTCAAACTCTAAAACCTTGATCTTTAACAAGAAAATTGAACCGGTTTCAAAAAAATAAATAAGGAACTAACTAAAAAGGAAACAATAATCAAACTTAGATTTTTAACACAAGAAGTTTTAACATAAAAAATATATATAATATTCATTGTAATATCTCAATAAAAAAAACTTATTTAACCTACCTACTACACGTATTTATATTCTACTATATACACACAATTTAGCTTAATACCGACCTAAATCTACTTAATTACTACCAACTGATAAGTTCGAAGTCAGTGTCAAACCTAAACAATACAAAAATACTGATATAATTTTGTGACATATACGAATTAATCTAATTAAATTACGAACAAAACAAACCTAATTTGTTGTAGTACACCTCTTAACCTAACTGATTTACTTTTTTACATCTAATTGTGTTATGCATACTTTAATAGCAGTATATAACTAATATACTACTATAAAGAAATATATTTTGATATTCGTTTAACAATAGGAGTTATACCATTTTATTCAAAAACAACTACATGTTTTACCCTGTATATGAAAAATAATATATAGTATAAATAGTATCTTATAGTATCCATAAACAAAAAGCTATAATATTTTTTGTTATTGTTCTTGTTCTATTTTAATCATCTTTATATACATACGCATTATCTTACATTGGGGATCTATTAAGATTAACCAGCCCAATATATTATAAACAAAATATATACTTAGTTATTATTAAAAATCCATTACAACGGCAATAAAAACAAATAGAGAATTTTAAAGTAATCGATGCTATATATTTGCAGTTGAAAACTAATGAGAACAATTAATTATAATTATAAAAACATATTTATATGTTTTAGGTTTAACAATGTAGGATCGTAATTGTTTGGTTGGTTTTATTTTCCTCATAATTTATTTTTGAAGGCGTTTACATCGTTATTTTCTTCAGTTTTTTGCCAGAAATTAGTTTGAAGTTTCTATACGGTCTCTAGGTTGTTGTAGCAACTATTAGTCTTCTTATTAAGGACATTGCCGCAATGGTAAATTAGACGACATTAAAGAGCACCACAATTGACAAATATCTTCAAAATTCAATATACATTTTAATGGGGAAAATGTCAGGTCCTTACATAAGGCTGACCAGTTCTAAAATATTTCAAATCAATAAACATGGAAGCGATATGTCTACTAAATCTAATTATTTTTTTCCTCGATAGAAAATATCTACAGTGATGAGAGCTACATGAATACATCTCCGTTAATGTTGCTACTTTTAGAAGTCACAACTTGGTTAAATATAATCATATAATAAGATTAACTTTTCAATCAGATTAATCGTTAAACGGTTTTATTTATTGATCAGTATGAAATACCTTTATACCATTTCGCTTTCAATCAGTTTTAGAAATGTTGATACGCTTGTTATATATTAACAAAACATTTAACGATCATTAAATTTATTTGTAGTTCTAATGTCAACATACAATTAAACGTTTTCATTAAACAAGAATACTCGAGATTTAGAAATGTTGGAGGCTTTCCAGTTACAATTTAAGGTTGAGGTTCGATCTCTATTAATTTATTAGATGTTGTACTTGTTATAAAACAAAATTTACATTATTTACTACTCAGACTGATCGACCTTAAAATGTCTATTCTGCCTGTTCCATATTTTTGTAATCAATATCATAGTAAAAAACAACAATCAAAATTTTATTTAGAGCAAGGAAAAAAGTTTAGAAGGCTATTCAAATACGGTCAAACAAAATGTTAATATAACTATATGAACTATGATCACAATTAGATGAGGGAAATGGTGAAGCCATATTTAATTGATAATAAAGAGATAAAATTTAATAGAAAGAAGAGAAAGAAAAGTCGAAAGAATATGTTGCTTTTTGGTTAACAAATACCAACTAATTCTTTATGCTGGTTTTGCTGGAAAATTAGATCGGTGTTAAAGTCTCGTAAGTAAATATACATTCTCCTCTTTAACGTCTATTATTTTTAAGTTTAGAGGGTCGTTAATCTTTTTTTTATTTGGTGTTCATGCATTTATTTTAAGCATATTATATCATTGAGTTTTACCATCTGTAAATCTTTTGTGAATGACGGTTAAGTTTACAAGCCTCGCTGTTAATATTTCAACAATATTTATGGACCAAAAACATTAAAAGTATTGGGAACAAGCATGTTAGTCAGCTTTAAAGCATTTTATTATCTATTATGTCTTAAACCACTGACCCATTTTACCAATCCTACATATAAAATCAGAGTTCTTTTCATCCACATCAAAATATATTTTCGTAGTTAGTGAGGTAAAAACTTGTTTTGGCCTTACGCTTTTACTGCGATACTTTTGTGCGAAGTCCACTTAACTACATAAAGAAACAGTTGGAGTAATTGCACAATGATTGACAATCCAACGTCAACTTGTCTTCTTGTCTTGATAATTAATCAGATTCCTGTTAATTGCATGAATTCTAAAGGGAATAATCTTATTATCTCCCCGGAATCAAAAACTGCTAATTTACTTGGTAATATTATTTCATTTAACGGAACGAAGAGACGACTGGTTGAACGGCAATACAAAGCGATATTGAAGGTAAAAACAGACCAAACCGTTTGAGTCGTTCACTGTTCAGGTAGTCAGAAAAAGGCAGAAAAAAATTAAAAAATTAAAAGACAGGAATGTATAGATTGATGACGTGGGGAGTATTAAAATATGGCGCGCCCTCGTTCGCACTATTGCAGCCTTCTTTGTAACCTAAAACAAAAAAAAAGAAAATTCTTAAACTAGAATCGTATAGAAATGAATATCGTATAAAAACCAAACCTTTTATCACCTAATTACGACTCTTTAAAAGAAAACGATAATTTTTTTACCATTTTTTGGCATTACAATGATTAGAAATCCTAGAATTTTATTACAGTCTTATTTTAATATGATAGAAATCTGAAAAATGTATAGAAAAATCAAACCAAATTTTATATAAATCGGTTTAGTAGAACTAGTAGAACTTGTTTAGAAGAAATAGTTGTTTGGAGAAAAATGCTTCTAAAGTTACGCGTAGTTTAAGCCTAACCTAACTTTTCCCAATTTCTTTTAAACGGGCTGCTCTGGCCTCTTTTGGAGCATTAGAAACTCGTATTATTTGAGCGGTCAGTCCGGGTCACATTAAAAATGGGATAAAACCTTCATTAAATATATAAAAGTTGTAAAGGTATAAGCTTTCATAAAATCAATTTGAATTGTATTGAGTTCTATATTTTTAGGTACAAGATGTCATATCAATGAATTCAGAGATTCATTGTCATTTTAATTTCTGAACAAAAATTTTAAAGTACCTTTAAAGTACCACTATGAAAGCACCATTTAGAGTGCTAAACATTTTATGAGGGCAGAACGATCGCCAGTAGACGAATGATTCCTATTATCTATTGTTTGGTTCTTTCCGACCGAGCCGATTAAGGGCCTATCTTACGGGATTAAGCTTTGAAAATATAAAGAAAAATCGTTTTACTTTTCAGAATTCTAGACTAGAATAGCCCCTTAAAAATCTAGAATTCACTTCAGTATAACTCTAATTCTTACCCAATTTGCAGAAAAATGCCAGTTATTCGATACTTGCTGAATAATTTGATATTTTCTTTAGTCATAAATATTTATAACATTTTTATATTGCAGCTGAATTTATTAGTTTTTTTAACCGTCCGGTCACCGACTAAACTTTCACCATTCGTTCAATTACCGAGTACCCGGGTACCCACCTATAGCGTGGCAGATGTGTAAGTCATTAGTGTACTGAATATTTTTTTTTTTGGGTAAACTGGCTGTGTGGCATACGAAATAGCTATAGGGGCACAGTTTATAGTTCTCATAGAAACAACAATAGCGGAAGCCAACAGAATACCTGACAATAGACGAGCAACTTTATCCATACCGAGGTCAAACTAGATTCACTCAGTATATTCCGTCAAAGCCAGCTAAATATGGATTTAACGTATGGTGGATATGTGATGCTGAACATTCGTATCCACTTACTGGACAGCTTTACATTGGAAAATCAAAAGATGGTTGTGAGAAAAACGTTGGTGAAAGAGTTGTCAAAGACTTATTCACTACTGTTCCACTGGCAAAATCTTGGAACAGCAGCATAAAGCATACATTCCACCAGCAATTGCTGTATCAGAAACGCGAGAAGAATTATCTACTGTGTTTGGCTTTCATAAAAAATTTACCCTATGTAGTTATGTGCCAAAAAAAAATGCATCATGGAGCTAAAATTAGTGATAGTGCAAAGAAAAAACCTGAAATTATTGAGTTTTATAACTGATCTAAAGCTGGAGTAGACACGATGGATAAAATGTTTGGTAGATATACTACAAAAAAATCAACTCAAAGGTGGCCTCTAGCATTTTTTTACAATATTCTCGATATTGCCTGCCTTGCATTATATGTTCTGTATTATGAGAATAATAAAATGATTGATTGTTAATGAAATGATTTTTACAAAATCGTATGAACGACGATTATTTTCATCGGCAGTTGGGCAAAAGAAGTCGTTCGAATAATGCATAAATTACGAGGCATTTCTCAACGATAGTGGCGATTGAATCTTTTCTTGGTCAAGCTATCAATCCGAATGCGCATTAGCGAACATCATCTGTATCATTGACAGACCTCAGACACAGCTCGATTCAACTGGGAGGAAAACATTACTAGTGTATGCTATGAATGTCTCCAAAGTGAATTTAAAAAACGTCGCAAAACTAGAAAAATATATTCGGTATGTGAGAATCCTATTTGTGACAAACACTGTATTACAATCACGACATGTGAAGGATGTCTATTATCAATATTGTCATAATATATAAAATAGTGTAAATAAATAAATAGTAAAAGAATGGAAAACGATATTAATAAAATAAAATAAAACGTTATATATTTCAATTTTTGTTATTGTTTATAACAAGAGTCAAATTAACTAAATACTTTAATAAGCAGTAGTGGGTACCCGGGTACCTGGATATTGAACGGGCTGTATCAAGTTTGATAGTTTATAACTTTTATTAATTAATTGATTGTTAAACATTTTTGGGGATCCAGACGGCCATAAAAAAATTAAGAAGATAATATATTTTACCTGCGGATTGAACTGAATAACCCGGGTGACCGGTCATTGACCGGACGGTCAATGGGAAAACTAAATTATTAATCAAAACCCTAAAGCAGCTTCTGGAGGCACTTACTTTTATACCATTATTTGGCGAATTAAACGAGATCGAATGAAAAATTATATTACAACTTTACCTGGCTTTAATCATATTATAACTCTACCCTATATTACACTCAATATTTTAAGAACATTAATAATTTATTTGTATATACACGTCATATCAATCTTAATGGAAGAATGTTTTGATTATTCACTAATTAATTACATTTTGTTTAGATATCATTGTCTCTAAAAAATAAATAAAGATCGTCCTCGAATGATGAACCTCATTTTGCGCTAAGGCAAACAGCTGCCGATAATTTACTGAATAGCCCTGTTTTCCAAAACAAAAGGAATTTTATATCAAAACCTGATCGTTCTCTGTTTCCAAACAAACGTTAATCATTTTGCGCGGCATCTTTATCGTTGCTCTCGTCTGACTTAAACAATATGCCGATAGCGAAAGACTTAACTTCGCGGCTCGCCCTTCATCGTGTCCAGAATGTTTACGATCACCGCTTGAAAAAATAAACTTTGGCTGAAATATAAATAACTATTATTATGATTTTATAAAGTCCGCGTTTATAAATATAAAGCGAAATAGCTATAAAATAAACCGAGTGCGGTAATGTTTTCCAGATAAGAACGTCTCTGGCCGGTTGCCAGAAATGTTAAAATTGCACATTATTGCACAGAGTTTTGTCATTTTGCTTGGTCATTTGGAGATCTTGTTATTTAGTGGAATTTTCATGACCTGCTTTGTTTTTAGACTTGAATTATATTAAATTTCAAGCTAGGCTACAGGTGGTACCGTAAAACTATGCAGACATTGACGAATGAGTTTTAATTCGAGTGAGTTTCGATGAGCTTAATTTTGATCTTCTCATGTTTCTCAAAGTTCGTTTTTTCATATGAATTTCAAACACTAATTTAGGATATATGTGCCCCCTTTTGATCGATGATACTTTTTCTGTTTCTAAGATTTTTGCCCGAAAACAGATCCAAGTGTTTTACACAAGCATCATTTCAATCGAACTTAACACCGTAAAAAGAGTTTTAAAGATCAGCTATAGGGTGAAAACATCAAAACTTTCCAGCCTCTCCCTCCGAATTTTTGGCGAACGCCTTACTTATTGGTCAATTCTGGTAGTTGTACTCGCTTCGGTGATACCTATAGTCTATCCAAAGTTATTTTGTACATACGTCAACTAACAACATTATGACGTCAAAACGTCTCAATGTTGCCGTATCAACTCTGAGTTTTAATTCAGTTTGGCTTTGACATACAACAAAATTCTAATCTGGATACCGTGATTAAACAAAAATACTGTTATCGCAAATATTATCAAATGACTTAAAACTACAATTAAGTACACATTATTAATAGTTTGTAGGTTAGGGTCCTGTTTGATTATATCCACATTAAACTCTTTTCCACACCACTTATGATTTAGGGTTCTAAGCGCATTTGTAGTTGTATCCTCTGGAGGCCTAATCTGCCTAATTAACAATTGTATATCCAAGTAATATATTTTACTTTCATTAGAGAGCATATTTACCTTTTGCGCTTAGTTCTTGTGTCCGTCGGTACAGTGTTTCCTTGTAAAAATATTTTGATATCACTGTATTTCTCCTTCGTTTGTTCTCTTAATACCTGTATATATATTTCTTTAAAATGATAATATTATATTTGATAATACTATATTTAATTATTGCATTCTCCTTAATGCATTTGCCATATCTGCAAAACAGTTACTAGTCTTTCTCTTCTGACAATTACGCGCATATCTGTGCACATACATCTTTTACACTCTACAATAGGATTTCCTACAGTTATCATATATTAATTATATACTCACCTTTACTTGCTTCCATTCGCATCACCCTATCTTAGAAATTGGTAGTATTGAATCATACCATATTCAGAAAGTTTCATTCAAATGAATAAGTAAGCTGTTAATTTCCTTTCCAATATAATTTGTTAATTTCTTTTTCAATGTATCTTATCGAGTTCATCCAAACCGAAGATGCTACTAACCTTTCCTGTTTCCAGCACGAAGTTGAATATATCTGGCAATGAATTATTAATAAATGTTATGACTAGTAAAACCTAATCAATTGTTATTCCAACGTTTACCATTTTCCGTCAACTTTTGTTGTCATGATACTATTTTTATTATCATCTTGCCATGAGTGACCATTGCGTATATTGGCCCCATTCTGAAATATCCATGTCTCATCTAAATGTCTCATCGAGACGTTTATCTGGGATGTTATTGAAGGGTATTTCGGTCATTCAGTGCTCAACCCTTGTTTGGTTTAGACGTGCCACAATCGACTGCCCAAGCCTCGTCAACAGGTAACTCCGCTGCCATCCTTTTTATCTTTGTATTTTTCACATTTTTTATATTGTCAATAAATAACGGTCACATCATGTAAACACCACTATTTCATTTCGTTTTACCTCCATTCACCGAGCCACATCATTTACCCTAAAATACAAAATTGAATAAATATTCCTTCATTTTATTACATGGTTTTAAAAAATTTATTCTTTTAAAAGCAAAACGCGGAAGTTCCATTTGACCTCTTCACACTAATATTTTCCTTTGAAATAATTGTATTAAATTATATTAATAATGAAAATACTACTCACTGTTTTTATACATTGGATATATTTAGTCTCTGAGAGAGCTAACAAGCTCAAGCTGATCTTGACCCGCTTCGTATGAAGACGGTTTTTTTAGGTGAATTCAAGATAATATTTTTCTATTTCTTAGATATTTCATGAGCGTGTCCATACTAATATTCAGTGCAGCTGCGACACGCTAAAAGTATAAAAGTAAAGTAAAGCAAATGAATGTTTAACAGTAAAAATGCTTACCTCCCTAATGAATTTTACTGACAAAAGGGGGCCTTCATCATCTCGTTCATGTTCAAAGTGACTGATTAGAGCCAATCTGTTCTGTCTGGCTTCGGAATTTTCAATCAGAGTAATAATAAGCAGCAATTTGAAATTTATCAAAACAAACAAAGCAATAAAATAACGTTTGCCGGTTTATAACCTCTTACCACTATTATTTTGCAGAATTTTGCATACGCTTGACAACCGGATGACTTTGACAGGCTAGATCGGTTACACATTCTAACATATCAGACAGCATTGTGTTTTTTTTTAACTAGAATGAAATGAGAATGAAAATATTGTGTTATTCTAAAACGTATTTACAAATTGCGACAGGCATACATTAAACATCTTGATGACGTATGTACAAAAAAAACTTTGAATAGACTATATATTAAAATTGGAACGATAAAGAAAATATTAGCATGGCCCTTGCGCTAAGATGAGACGCAAAATAGTAAATCATTCCACATTTATACTACAATAAATTATAATAAAAATATATCTACTGATCATCCTTCTAAAAGTGGACTATGGCACTCTATATCCTAACCTCCATATTCCGATTATCAGTTACAATAAGTTGTGCAGCCTTACATCTACCATTCCTCTCATCTATCGCCGAAAGCTACTCTTCCCTTCTTCTCTTATACCAAATTCGAGGAAAGATCGATTGCAATACATCCTTCCACTAGATAAGTATCTAGACTCATCATCCTACACGGAGGACTCTACCCTCTATCCGTGTAGGTCGGGGGACTGTACTCTCTATCCGTGTACACAGAGCATCCTCCATTATATCTGACTTTTCCCAATTTCTCAAATTTCCCCCTGAACTTTCATGAGAGCAGCCATTTTTGAGTTACTTTCTACCTGAAGCACAATCTCTTTTATACTGATTGCTCCAAATTCAGTGCAGAACTAGGTTCTAATGAAATATGATATCAATAATGAAATTCTCTAATGAACGATGCTCACTACTACGCCTTACACCAGGCCCTAAAATATCTTTTTTTTTTCCAAGCACACAGGAAACGGTTTATCATTTCTGACTCCTAGAGTGTGCTGGATGGTTTCTGTGAACGGGAGTATAACCATTTCCTAACGTGACATATACTGACGCTAGTAGAGATCCCCTTTCGCGTTATCATACTTCATGCTGAATAAGTATATGCCACGGTGAAGTCTACCGTCTAGTCTGAACTCTCTATCGTGAATATATGCATCCACAACTTTATCCCATTATCAGAACCTTTATCAAAGACCCAGTCCAAAGATGTTGGGTCTTCAAATCAAATCAACTACTTGAAATCAAAAGTGATTTTTTTAATCTCTATCCTATTCCCCTGCCTGTTCTCATGGAGTGAAACTAAAAAGTCTGAGATTGGAACACTATCTTTCTTGCGAGGCCACTTGATGCCCTCAAAAACTCCGGTAAGCTGTAAATTGTGTGACTATTATCTGTTTCTTATTTATTTTTTGATGTCGGTTCAATATTTTTGTTTAAAGTATTTTATTTAGAGTAGATTGTCAAATTAATAGTTTGGCTAAGTTCGAGAAACTTATGATGAAGAGCCCTTATCGTGCACATATGCATCTACATTTTTATCTTATTATCAGAACCTTTATCAAAGACCCAGTCCAAAGATGTTGGGTCTTCAAATCAAATCAACTACTTGAAATCAAAAGTGATTTTTTTAATCTCTATCCTATTCCCCTGCCTGTTCCCATGGAGTGAAACTAAACAGTCTGAGATTGGAACACTATCTTTCTGCGAGGCCACTTGATGCCCTCAAGAACTTCGGTAAGCTATAAATTATGTGACTATTCTCTGTTCCTTATTTATTTTTTGAAGTCGGTTCAATATTTTTGTTAGAAGTATTTTATTTAGAGTAGATCGTCGAATTAATGGTTTGGCTAAGTTTGAGAAACTTATGATGAACAGCTCTTTTCCACGTCCATCATACTTAGCATCCTTTTACTTGGCGTCAATGATCTTCTCCGAGCTTCGACCACGATATTTTTTGCGCATTATTGTCCTATATATATTTCCATCGCTTTTAACTAAGATGCGGAACCCAACCTAGAGAAGTTCAATTCGTTTTTTATAAACCATTATATAATATGAAATATTTCGGTTTACATTAATATGCTTAAGAATTTAGTTCATTTTTAACCGAATTTGCAGGCTTAATTTTAATTTAATTTAATTTTGGGTAAAATAATAAATCTGTAGTTTTTACGCATTAGTACAATTTTGCTTGTATTATCAAGAATTCAAACAATATATGTTTGGATTAGTATAATATTAGTTTTTTATTTTTTAAATCGCCTATAATCTCGATCCATTTTATTCGAAGCTGTTTGTTGCACCGACATACATGTCTTAACCATTGTTATCTGCCTCTCTGAAATTGTTCCTCAACTATGTACGCATTTTAAAGGAATGACTTAATTTTTAATTTGATCTCGGAGATAAATATTTGAACAATTTGTGGCGACCATCATATTTGAAATATCTCAAGCTTACAAATATTAGAAAGCAATAGTGTCCAAGTCTCGGAACCATAAAATGTTTGGCAAGATAGCCTTTTGAAATAGGCAGATATTATTCTGATTGTAATATTTCTCTCTTTCACATGCACCATCTTAGAGAAGCAAAATTTCCGGATACGGCTTATTACTTCGGTAGATACTACTTTCTTCACTACATAGAAAAAAACGAAGTCGCCTTTTCTGTCCCTATATCCCTATGTGCGCTTAAATCTTTAAAACTACGCAACGGATTTTGATACGGTTTTTTTCAATAGATAGAGTGACTCAAGAGGAAGGTTTATATGTATAATACATGCATAATATACTAAGGCAACATTGCTAATTTTAGAGGTTTCTAACGTGATGTCGTAAATTAACCTATTTTTTTAGGCTTATTTAGCAATTAGCAAAAACGCTGCCTAACCCTACGAGTTAGATCAAATTAATGTACTACAGTATTGTACACCATAAAAAGGTCTACAAAAAAGTCCCCGATGGTATATGTTTATCTTTTAGGGATAACCCACATTAACCATTTTTATTGTTTACTTTTTACGTGAGAAAATGGCTTATTTACGAAGCTATTTTAAGCAATACGGCATTAATCCTTATCGAATTAAGTACCTTAAATACAGTGTGCAATTAATATAGATCAATATGGTTCCTTACAGCATGTAAATTAAACAAATATTTTCGGAGATATTACAAATTTAAAATTTGCGTTTAAAAATGTGTAATGTAATAAAAATTGTATGAATTTAGATATTCCAAAGATAGCAGGAAATCTTCATAGTAAGTATAGGGGAAGAGGAATTGTTTTACTCCAAATTTAATGCGTGCAGGCCAAGGGCAGTAATGAATGAACCAAAAATACTGGATCGATTTTAATCCTGTTTTCATTGAGTGACATAGGCATATATATTTTATGCCCGTGCAAAGTCGGAGTGCAAAATCCCGCTATGTTTTTATATACAACGTTCATATTTTTTCTGTAGTGTATTTAATTTAGTATCAGCATTGCACCCGTGCGAAGCCGAAAATCCCGCTATGTTTTTATATACAACGTTCATATTTTTTCTGTAGTGTATTTAATTTAGTATCAGCATTGCACCCGTGCGAAGCCGGGGCGGGTCGCTAGTATCCCATATTCTATTAATTACTCATCCCAAGTACTTATGCTCCTATACATGTTCTATCTCTCAAAAATGTATTTTTTTTTTCATTCTCAAGACGTGGTTCTGCAATTCTAACTATATCATTGCGAATGCTAGAGCTAAACTCATATTGAACGCCATACTTGCTTCCAGGAAAAATCACATAATTGCATCAATAACTATGTTGAAAAACAATGATCATATTGAGAAGTAATTTATCAGTCTCAGAGAAACTAATAATCGTGGATGAAGGAGATAGTAGTCAGAACTACAATCAGGTCTCCGCATTGCCTATCGTTGAGCCTCAAACAAACTAGATTAAAATTGGATTTACACAAAAAATTGAGGGTGGAATATTAGACATTTTGTGTTCTGGCTTAAATCAGCTAAATTCAAAATAATCCAGAATAACGAAGTCGAACATGCTTTGTGACAGATCTTAAAGCTACATCTAATATATGGACCAACATTGATCATAAACGTGGATACTGATATATTTATGATTGAAATGATATATTGAAATAAAACTAACATTTCTCATATTCAAAATAGGTAAAATTGTTGTACCGTTTTCTAAAATACTACCTGCCAAAATATTTGATAAATTCGCGGTTATAATGTAAATCTTACTAAGCTATAATGAAATATGTGGTAATATTTAAGTACTAATAAAAATTTTATGTGAGTTAATAAAATAAAAAATGTTTGTCTTAATGAACGGTGTTCGATTCGCTTAGTTACGCAGTTGGCTCAGCGCTTTAAACGAATAATGACTAAAAAATGTAATAATGTCATTTTTATATTTGTATACTTCATTTATAACAATAATATAATATAAGAATATACAATCAATATAGATATTTTATCGCAAAACAATTTATATTCTGGAGGTATATAAACATATTTAAGTTCATAGTAGATCGTATCCTCATCCTCCGAAGTAGTAATAGTGGAGTTGTTAAGGTGACAGGATGGTCTTCCCACTCCTGCGTTAGTCGATAGTTCGAATTCCGCAAGTCTGAATGTAATTGTTTGTTATTGTAATTGTAAATGTATTTGTAAATTTCTCTAGACAACAGTATAAAATCCAACAAGGAATAACCATTCCAGTCACACCAGTAGTCAGGCTGGGTAAGACCGGACTTGGTGAAATGGTTAACTTTAATTTGGTCACTTTTGCAGTTGGTAGGCTGAGTGTCGAAGACCGTGGTTCAAAGATTGACATGACAAAAATCCATACATAATTCCTTATTTATAATCCCTCTAACTCTAATGATTAATTTAAAATTAATGTGAATTTTTAATTAATTCATTCAATACCTTCTAAGCTCGAGATTGTTATAAGAGATAATTTCTTTTTCTACCGACATAATACTGTCAAATGCAAAAACATTGTCTTTTTGCACTCATTAAAAAACAATGTCTTGAATTGCAAGTTCTAATACCACAGTTGAAGATTTGCTTCGAACAAATTCGGCTCATTGTTATAAGTAAGCGAATTCGCTACCTTCCTTCAGTATTTATCACTCCCAAGAGACTCCCAACCAGAATGAATAAAGCAATTACGCTAATTATTTTTCACCAAATGAATGCTCAAGTAATTCCTTGTCTTATTAAGCGAAATAACCACTTTTAATCATAATTACGCATATAACCCTCATTCAGGTCATATTCCGCAAACATGATATTCCACACTGTTTACTCGCAAACGGTTTTTTAAATTACTCGCAAAGTCGTATTTATAGTATGGATGACGTCAAATATATTGCCAATGGCAGTTTGTAAAAATGCAAAATTTGTTTTAAACCCGGTTTTTTTCCTTGTCATTTTACCTTAGTTAAAAAGAGATAGAATGCTATCTGATGCGCCGAGACATGTAACCGAATCAATCTATAAAATTCGATTTGTGTTGATGTCACTTACTATAGATAGCGCTGTATTAACATTAAATTAACATTAAACATTTAACATAAAAAATTTTTAATTTCTAATAGATAAAGACCTACATTGTTGTCTTATATGGCCGTTCAACAAGTCGTCTCTTTTTTCTATAAAATAAAATAATATTTTAAAGCAAACTAAAAAATTGTGTGTTTTTAACCGTTTCATCTTTCATCACTCATATATTACAAGCTACAAATTAGAGTAAGTTACTGTATTTATTTCTTAACCAAATAAAAAGTACTAAATTGGGATATTTATAATCGCTAAAATAGATAGGGGGTAATAGACTATTAAGGCAAATAATGGAATGTTTACTTTGGAATATTTTGTAAAAGCTTGGAAATTCTAATTGATTATTGATGATGTATTTTATATGTTTATTACATATTATAGCTACAATATATTTCATACAATATCCTTTATTAATGTGTATGTTCTTATTATTAAGTCGTTGCCCTACTATTTAACTTAATTCATAATTTTAAGACCTCCTGTAAATGATTGACTTTTATATTAATCAATTTAAACTAGTTTATTTGAAATTGATATAAGTTAATTTAAAAATTTGATGAATAACCTATATTAATAATAGTATTATCACTTATTTCTTGAGCATTTTAATCATAATGTGTAGCACTACGCACTATAAATACATTTTCAGCAATATTTTTCCGAAAAATAATAAATCTAAAACTATTGCAAAACTACGAGTTTCATATTTTTGAGAACTACATATTTCCATTGCACTTTAAATATTTGAAGTATATGTTTTCTATATATTTAATCTTTCAGCATCCATTTCTAAATGTGAACGATTTTGTTTCGGCGCGACTTTTGATGTTAATGTCTTGAATGGTTTGTGTTTATACTCAATAAACATGGTGTGATGCGATATGTCAGCATAAATTTTAGAGCTCGGGCCTACTGCCAGGGAAAATTGAAACCGTTGTGGTTCGAAAATATATGGAAATGAGAAAAAAGTTAAGTGTTGTGAGATGTGTTTTATTATGCACTTAATAAGTTGGTATAGTACTATTTATAAATTGGCCCAATTCTATTTATATCTTGTTAAATAAGTGTAATACCTTTTCATTTACTGGAGTAATAATACAAATTTACCTCGTTTAACCGATCGTATTATGTTATGAGTTCTTATTTTAGAATATATATTGCATCTTCCTGCATCAGTTTTGTACCGTAAAATTCATGATTCTTTTGTCCAGTCCACGTAAATCGTAAATTGACGTACGTGGTCAAACGACGATATTAACGATATATATTTTACAGTAGACATTAGTCGACTATAACTAATTGCGCACGGATTTTGGAATTCTTTATTATTATTATTTAATTATTACATTATTACTAGTAGTTTCCGACTAACCTACAATTTATCTTTATGATAACTTAAATCTAGGTGTATAACTAAGAGGTCCCATCGGCCCTATCTCGGACTCTAGTGAAATAATGTTTATACATGTCACTGTGGTATTTTTTATTATATAAACCTCACTACACAACACTACACAAGATCAGATGGTTTAATTCTTTTGAGTTTGTGTCCTGTCCTGGTGGTATCCAAAAGCTGCAATACTTCCATATTCTCATAAGAATGGAGTCTTTCCTCATGCCCCCTTGTAATTCTTTTGATTTCTTGAGTGACTGTGGGTATCTGAATATCTCGATGTAGGTAATCACTCCTATAGTATTTGGGTGCACCCACAATACTTCTCAGGTCTTTGTCTGAAAAGTTTGTATTACTTTGTTTATGTTACTCTTTGCAGAATATTCCCATAATTGAACTCCGTATGCCCATATAGGTTTCAGTATTTGCTTATGTAATAGCAATTTATTATATACTTATAATTACATTTTCCTATATTTTAATTTCAGTTCTTTTCAATTTTTTTTATATGTTCCTTCCAGCGAAGTTTTGCATCTAGATTAATTCCGATATATTTAGCGTTGTTGCTAGATAGAATGATAGTATTCTATAATGTTATTGGTGCTTGTACGGTCTGATTGTAGATGAAATGCGCATGCACAGATTTACTTTCGCTAATTTTTATTTTCCAAGCTTGTGTCCAATTACTTACATTGTTACTTGCCTGTTGTAATTTTTGTCAGGTTTTTCCCCTATTGTCTTCGACAGCTATAATCGCAGTATCATCAGCAAATGTAGCCATCATAATATTCTCCATTTGTGGTATATCACAAGTGTAGAGTAGATAAAGTATTGGCGCCAGTACATTTCCTTGTGGTACACCTACTTTAGCTTCTTTTATTGTAGAGCGAGCTCCTTGTAGTTTGACTGTAAACATTCTGGTTGTAATGTACGATTTTAATAGTTCGGTGTATTATTTTGGTAACATTTTCCTTAGAGACCAAGGCCTTAGATATTACTGGCAGCAGTGATATAGGTCTATAGACTTTTATTTCGTTTGGTGATTTCTCAAGTGTTGGGATCATTATATTTTCAGCCATCTTCCAAATGTCTGGGACATGTTTTAATCTAAATGCTGTATTGATCAAGTTGGCGAGTTTTATAATTTTCTTTCTTGGTAGTTTTTGCAGTAATTCTACTGTTATTAAATCGTAGCCTGGTGATTTCCTGGGTTTAATGTCAGTTTTAATAACTTTGGTTAGCTCTTTCCGGGTGACATTCAATCATCGAATTTTCAGCTTCTATGGCCGGCAAATTATATTAAATATTAGTTTCGTTTAGTTTGAAAGTTTTTTCTAGATATTCAGCAAATACTTCTGCTTTTTGGTGATAAGTTCATATATATGCTGGAAATATATTTACTATTAATTTGCGCCAATGTATAAAAGTCTATAGGTCTTATTCTTGCTTCAAGATTTTTTTGAGACTTATTTGTTCGAGAATACCTTTCTATTTTGAGTATATTCCAGAAATTAGCTTCACTGCAATGGAAGGGCAAGTTTCTGAGCAGGAGAAATTTCTATTTCTATATTTATCCTTAACACAATTGACGCACAGCAACAATTATTTATTTTTGACAGTTAAAATATGAGAAAACTCCTAACCGTAAACATATGTTTGCAACCACTCAATTGATGGCTCTACTAGAAGTTCTGTGCGTTCTGAGTGCTTTGTGGGCTTAGTGAAACTTTCTACTCGGTTTTCACTTACGATGTAAGATTCAGTTGCTATTTTCGCGACCACCCTTGTCATACTACCCCTTTTTTATGTTATTACAAAATAGTACAACTAAAATTCTAAACATATCCACTTTATAAATATTAAAATTTGTTATATATTAAAATTATTAATCATAATGGACATCATAATAACATAATAAACTGTCTATCCTGTAGATGTATTATGTCTTGTTTTCAATTGGTAATACTACCGCAGTTCTTCTGCCATAAGGAATTGATAACTTTGTTCTTGTATGATTTAAACTTCCATCAATTTTATTCCTAACAAAATGACAGAAAGTGTAACCACACCACAGGTGAAATAATTAGTTTTTAATGAACTGAAAACGATTAAAAATTATGCCTTACTAATTAAATTCGAGATTTAATATTTGAATATATAGCCTATCCAAAATAGCAGTGAACTCTGAACTTATAATATTTGTATTTCATTATTTTATTTGCATTCGAATGTTGTAATATATGAACTAAAATAGGCATAATGTATATGCTTTTTATGTTCCTTTTTCATTTTTCAATGAATTAACCGAAAACAATATATAATTCAACAGCAATACAAAACCGTAGCCTAGCTTATAATGGGCAATAAGAGCTAAAATAAGAATTAAATAAATACATTTTGTGATCTGTAAATATATTCTCTCATAAACTTTATTCTAATATTCTAATAATTATGATAGTATGGTACAATTTGAAATATGTTGTAACACATAGTGGCACATCAGAGTCGTATCAATGACACATTAATAATAATACCTGGTTTCGCTAGACATGTTATTTCCTCGAGTATTGCGGTGTCTACAGCATAATCACAGCGTTGACGGGTTGAGTTGGGTTTTTTCTCAGTAGATGGTATGCATTCGGGAAATACTTGTCAATCAGAGTGGTGTACGGTTATCCATTATTTGTTTAACTAAGTCTATTCTATAAAATGTCTGACTTTGCTCATCATGTTACATAATTACATTATTATAATTCTCATTATATTTATGATAAAGCACTAATTTACGAAGAGTAATATATTGCACAGCTATTGTATTTATTTATATGTATATTAAATGTTTTCCTTTAATTTCTAAGGTAATTCTATTACAATGTAGATAAGAAGAAAATATAAGAAAAACTTGCAATTGAAAGAACAGATAATATTTCAGTTTTAGTTTAGTTTAATCCATCATTCATTCATCTAATAATATTTGAACTTAATTAAGATTAAAGATATTATAACGTATTGGAGAATAATAACAGCCGAAATTATATATAATATGTAATAAGGAACATATTTTAAATATGTAATGGCAATGTTGATATTTTAAGGATATAGCCGTGACTTTCATGTGAAAGCAATCACGCCATTAATAGTATTTTCGATATAATTCATTTCATGCGTAAATAATTTTTTAAATGTATTTATAGTACTATTAGAAATGTTTTTAGTAAATATATTTCTACACTTGTAGGAAGAAAGATTTTTGCACTTATTAGCAATGTCATGTATATTTATTATTACGTTGCTTACTAGTTACTAGTTAACCTAATTTCACGGAATTATGTGGTTTTCCCCTAAAGAATACTAAACAAGTTTTATTATTCACGGGAATACACAACTTTCAACTATCAAGATGTATTTCAGAGAATTAGTATATAATGTACGATGAGAATTAATACACCGTTATAATCCGATATACAAAAATGAGTTGCTCTTCTAGCATTACTAATATATATTTACTATTAAATTAATATCGACATCACCATATATCATGCTGTATGATTAAGGTAAGGCAACCTTAGTTATTTGTTCTATTACATTATTATTTCCGTTATTTGTTTTTTATATATTAAAGTCTACTTTTTACAAACTAAGGTTAATTTGGACGGTACCTATTGCTATATGTGGACGCCAAGTAACTGTCCTCGACATTAAGCATACTGAATGGCGAGTAACTAACTTGAAGATCATCCCAGAAGACATCCGCATGATTACTGGCGTGACTAGGATGATGTTCCTTGTGGGATTTTGCCCTCTTGCCTAAATGAAAATGACAAATATAAATTTAAAACCGTGCCAATATATATATATATATATATATATATATATATATATATATATATATATATATATAAGGTTTAAATATACTGAACCTTAATACAATAAGAATTTACTTGAATTTTCATTTAAATTAGTCGTAAACTAAATTTTTACTTATATATGTTATATCGCGCGACTACTGCAGACATTTCAAGGAGGACCATGTTAAGACTAATTGATGTGATATAGGAGTTTGGTTTATATAACATAGATTTCAGCACTCAGAGTTATTTTGTATCACCGTTCAACAAGTCGCCACTTAATTTCTTAAAAAAGTAACATTTTAAAATACATTATTAATTTTTTTTTTAAATTGTGTTTTAAACCCTTTCACATTTCAACTTATGCATCTAGATATACTTAAAGAAAAGGATCTTTCTAGCTCTCTTAATAATGTTAAAGAATTAATAAATCTTTACCTTATTTATTTAATTATTTTTTGTTGGATGTTTCTGAAAAGACAACATAACAATATAACATATATAAATGTCTGTAGTAAATTGGAATATTACTCATATGAATATGCTTCATATTACCAATATTTTGGGGTGTGTATATTGCTATTTGAAGTAAAATTATTCATTATATATTATACTGCCTATATATTACAATTTAATTTTTCTTATTATTAGAAAGGATATGAAAAGTAAATTTCAGAGTGGTTAAAATGATAGGACGGCCCACTTTGAGGATGAATTGCTTAAAATTAAACTGCTGAGATAGCCGCGGGCTTGAATCCCGCAGAGCATGTATGTGCTTTTATTATTATAACGTATACATATTATAACATAAACATATATTAGCAACAGTGTAAAATCCAATAAAGAATAAGCATATCGGTCACACCAATAACTAGGCTGGATAAGACCAGATATCTTCTGGGATTATCTCAAAATTGGTCACAATCTTTATTGGTAAAAAGCATTGTAACGAAAGATATGAAAAAGAAGACAAATGATAAAGAGGGCATTAAAATAAAATTTAAAAAATATAAATTATATAACCATAAATAAGTTAAAAATTCAATTAATTAAATTTATAAATTACATTTGTTTATTAAAATTAAAATAATTATTTAAAACAATTTAAAATTCGGTATTATTTTAAAATAAATGATCAATATTCATTCTCAGTTATTATCTTCAGTTTTTAAGGTGCATTAACATTTTAGCTATTTTTGATTGATTTTATTTATGTTTATTTAATTGGCCAAAATCAAAAATTGTCTTAATATATTTTAGTTAAGATATTGAAATTTTATTAATTTAACTACATTTATATTATAATTCTTTTCTAGTTTTAATTAACCTACAGACTAGTTTAAAAGAAACGACCAAAAATATCCGTGTATTAATATATTTTCACATTATAGATCAAATTAATTTTTTTGTTTGAAATATCAAAACTAACAGATATAAAAATTGATGAAATATGTAATTACCAAGTTCATTACCAATAATTCACAAATAGCACCAGCTAATTACAGTAAATCATTATTAATGGGCATGTTAGGATAGTTTTATGTAGAACAATTTACTTGGTGTATTACATAATGTTTTACTTTATATTGTCAATAATATATCTTCATGTTAAAAAAGTAGTGTTAAATCTTTTTTTATATTTTGTTTATTTTTTGTATATACTTCTAACTCATTAATTATTATGAATAGTATTAATTTTATATAATCATATAAGGATAATATTGAAATAAAATAAAATTATAACAATTTTTTATTTTTATCGTGAATGTATTAAATTTATAAATAATTAATAAACATAAATTTATTATTATATCTAATTATATCTATTAAATTATAAAATCAGGAGACTAGAGAAAAAGGTTGTTGAGACTTAAGATAGTTGGGACTATTTTGTTTGATCTGATTAAGATATGACAAATATGGCAACATTTACAAATTAATGAATTTTGATTTCTGTTTTAATCTGATAGTAGATATAAGGCTGACATATATTCATCTGTCTGACACTAATAACTGACAATGAATTGATGATTTTAACTTTTTAATTTTTAAATTTTAATGAAGTAAGAAAAATCTGTGTGCATATAGATGAACCATGACAACACTGAAATAAAATTAATTTGATTTTAAAAGGATCTTTACAAAATCATTTATTTTTATCATGTTTATCAACTCTATAAATAAAAATTATGAATGACTGTGTTCAATTGGATGCGACATTAATAATGATTTGTATGTTGCCAGAATTTTTAAGACGTCTGTTCTTGTTTGAAAAAAGATTATTTTTTATCATGTTAAATTCGAAAATTTATCTGTTTACATATGACAAGATAATTATTCTTGCTGTTTACATATTTAATAATATATATTTTACAATGTCCTTCAATAAATCATACTAGCTTTTGATTTAATCGAATATAAAAATTATTATATAAGTTATTAGGGGTAATCGGTAGTTTATTTTTGAGATTCGTGGGGATGTAGACGAGGAAAAGTAGGACCAGTCCCCAGAGAAATTCAAGAGAGACATTCAAGAGGTTGATATTTTTATGTTTATCGGAATTTGACGCAAAGTTTGACTCTGATCTGAGCCACCAGAGAACAAAAATGTTTAAAAAATTTCAAGAAGATAGTGTTTAATGTAATGCTCTTTGATGCACAATATTGTTAGTTTTGTTTTCTGGTACCTAAATAAATAACATTAATGGTTTTTTATCTTTTGAACGAAGAAATTCAAAAGGGAGCATTCATTTCAATCGAGGACTAAAGCTGACTCCGACTAGAGGACTAATACGACTCCGAGGTATTGAGAAAAACCGCTCAAAGAAACTTTCCTTTCTTAAATCACCAACAAAATATATAACATACCTACGACGCGCCTATGAATGTAGTAAACGATGTAACTGGTAGTAACTGGAAACTGGAAAAATAATTTTAATATCAATGATTTTGGTAACGATTGGGTCGTATAATAATCAATTTCACATGTATTTGCTTCACCAGGTATTACAGGTACGTTGTTGGAGTGCGGTCGAGCAACTCATTTAGCACTCAAACTTCGACTGAACGTACAATCCAATGAAACTCCAATTGGCTCACAAAAAGTATTTGGTGCCATAGACAAACGTAGATGTAGATGTAGTAGTCAGTGGTTGTGCTAGCAAACCTAAAATTGGTCTTAAAACATAGAATAAATTAGAAAGGCAATTTCCAGCAACGAATGAATGTGGTAGCTCTGGTAGATGTACTAATGACGCTAATCTTACTTGGCGACTGGCACAACACAATCCAGAGACTTCGTCAATCACCGCGTTATAAACTGTTGTAACTTGATCGGGATTAAGCGAAATATTTCTATGTATCTTCGACTAATAAGCGGAATTTTGAAGAACCAAATTCAAATAAAATAAAAAAATAAGACGTAAGACGTAAGTAAAATAAAGACACCCTTACTGTGTCTGTATAATCATGTATACAATATGTTTGTCTATCAAAACTTACTAAAAATTTATATTAATTTAAATTTCTAATATTTCTATATTGTGGTGAACTAACTGCGATGAACACAACAAAAACTTACTCAACAAACTCAAAATTAGATAAACCTTCGGGTCATATTGATGGCGCACTGAGAAATTAATAGACACATGTTTAGCCGATGTTTGCCGACTGATAGAGCTGTTCATTCAACAACACCAAACGACATTCAGTTAACATGTCAAAGACGCGAAGTTTAAATACTCGTTAAGTCTTCTTAAAATTTCTAATTTTTTTGTGAAATTTTAAAAATACAATTTTTATTTTAGTTTTTTGTCTTTTTTTCCTTAATTCTCACAACACATGGCTCTACAACATCATGAAGAATTTTACATGCCTCAACACCTGTATTATCAAATATAGCGTTATTACTTGATCGGTACATTGATTGGTCAAGTAGTATAATATTGAACGCCATGTATTTTTTTAATTTTCGCACAATTTCATCTTGAAACGCAGTGGGCAGACGACATTTCCTTAGCGATAACCGGCTCGGATCTGAAATGAATAATTTTGTACTCGGACGCAGCTACTGAAACCATTGTAAGATGTTGGAATACTTTAACAATCTTTAATGGAGCATGTTCCTAAACTGCTCAAAGTGAAGACCAATGTATATAATCTAAAGCAGAGCGAAAATCAATAAAAACAACAATCGCATGCTTTTCATATCACGTACGTTTTCCATTAGCTGGTATCAAAAGATAATCTTATATACGTAACCGCGATTGGGTCTAACCCCCTTCTGTTATTCAGGGCTTTTCTCTTGGCATACTCTTTGAAGTATCATTTTTACGATTTTTATAAATACTTTTCACATATTTAATAGGATTCTTATACCTCAATAATTTAAATGTTTACTATTTGCTTTTTTTTATATACAAGCAATTATTGATTTTTTTCATACTAATAGTACTCTCAGCGATCACTATGAATAATAAATAAGATGCAGTTTAAATAAACACTTACCATTTACGCACACTCTCAAGATATATAAATAAAGATTACTATAATAAATTCGGGTGTAAAATTGGATCACTCATAAATAATGACTTGATTGTTTCCAGAAACGTGCAAATGTCTACTTCCCAAAAAATGTGATTATTTTAACGTGGATAGTTAGATTGTTTACACGATTATTAATTAATTTTTATTTGAAATTTATGAGCAATAGTTCCTTTTGGTGTGAAGAATTAATAGACTCGGAACAGCTAATAGTGAAATACTGAAAAAGTCTGAAATGTTTACTTCAGTTTAAATTTATTAATGAGTCATACAGAAAGAGTAGTAAGAGAGTAAACAAAGTTAATTATCTTAACGAAAAAGATCGATTTACTTTTATCTTTTAACATTATATTTTCACACTCTTCTGTGTTTGTGTACGGCGTCTTCCCTGAAAAGTTATAAATATTTTATTTCGATGATACATAGATATGGTTTCCAGATAGATGCAATTATGTTATGATATTTTTACCGACCTACGCGGTTAGTAAAGTAAAAAAAGAAAAGTTTTTACGCTGTTATGAAACACTAATATACTGTGCGGACTCTAAATTTAGCAAATATCGAATAATACTAGTTGAAATACGTCAAGGTGATATACTGATTATAGCAAGACAATGCTTTGAATTTATTTAATGTGAATTACAGAAGAAATGCAGTACTAAAATATATAAAGAAATATGACAAGCTGCTTAAATTAGATGAAAAATATTATAACTTATAAAATATTTTTAAGAAAACCGGCTTCAAAAAATAAATAAGAAACTCACTAAAAATAAAAAATAATCAAACTTGGATTTTTAACTAAAATAACGTTTTTTGTGTACATATCATAAAATATGTACATAACAGTCGTTGTAATAACTAAATAAAAATAAACAAAAAACTTACTAATCTATCTACTACATGTATTTTATATTATACTATATACTCACAATTTAGTTTAATAAACCTAAACCTATTTATCTATTTACAATATTATTTTAATTGCTGTCAATTTAATTAATAATAACTTTGAAGTCAATTCAGTCAATTTTTTTATCAAAAATATTTTGTTTTTCTCTTTTTAATGTTAGATATTTACTCAATAAATTACGCAGTTATTTAACAAGTATTACAATGGATAGCCTAAGTAAAAGTGCAGCTCGTATGAGGGAAAATGCGAACTAAGAAACAATGATTGAAAATAGGGAACGCTTCAGGCCCCGGGGTCCGCTACCTAGTCTAGGTGATTTGACACATATTCCAATCAAACTAGAATAATATGATGAGTGCTTAAAATTCAAACTTAATTTTTTTCCACTGAAATACTTCTAATTTTTGGTCACAACAGTTCAGCTTACCAATATATTAATATTGTACACAAATATCTGATTATTTCAGTTAAAAAATATGTGAAAACTTTGTACGTGCCTTTGAAATTTGAGGTTTTCCCTCGATTTCTCCCTTCTCTCCAACAGATCCATACTTGGTTCCAATGGGAAGTGTACTGTTTTAAATTTTAAAAAAGAATTTTGAAAATCGGTCAATAATTGATGGAGAAATCGACGAACATACATTAAAAATATATATATAATATAACATCCTCCTTTTTCGAAGTCGGTTAAAAATGGAGCGCAGTTTGAATACAATTCTATTTCATTGTATAAACAAAGCGGCAATTTTATAAATTCGCTTTTAGTCATTCATGCTTGTTTTATAATTAGGTATTTTTATGTATGTTGAAACTGCGAAGTATCAATGTATGTAACTATTAAACAACCTAACCTAACTCGTAAATTCGATGATGTGGATTGTATTATTCTATTATTGTATTATTCAGTGTATACAGGCGCTGAAGCGCGAGTCATTGAATTTTTAAAAATGTATTTTCGACAATCATTAGATCAGTTGTTTAATTTGACAACATTTGCTGACAAAGCCCATCTATCACTTATAGTTTATGCTGCTCAGAAATGCCCCAATTATCGGTATTGATTTCAACCTGGATTTCCTGCAGATATTGAGCCTTAAGAAATTCTTCACAAAATAATTTGCATTGCGTTAGTTGTGCATCACTATGTCAGTAATACAGGAAAATAATAGTAACCAAAACTAATCGGTCATACTGCAGCAGCCCTTGGTTCTCCAATATAGTGCATGATAATGATGCTGCTGCAGTCTGATGCCGATGCTTATTCCACATATTTTCGTCTGAGGTTGTATAAAAAATCAAGTAATTTGATTAAGATACGACAATTAACGTGCAATATAGGAAACAATGCAAGAACCGAAGAACGATTGAACATATTTAAAGAATACCCAATTTTAAGAATAGAAACAAAGATATAAAAAATAAAGGAGATTTAAACAAATTTGTTGAATGAAGGGTGAACGAATTTGTTATAAACTTCTGCATTAATATGGGTTCTATATGTGAAAGAAAAAACGACAAGGTCCAAGGGGGACCTGAACTAAGATCATTGCAAATGTTTTGTAGAATATAAGGGTAACAGTATCAGAGGTTTCAACAGATGCGGAAGATTGCCAGCAGTAGAAACATGTTTTGAAGAATATTCCCAACAGTAGCGTATTGATTAAAAAGTAGAACTAGAACTTAATTCAACTATACCATATTATTGATTGCCTTTTAAATCTGGACATTTTTCCATTAATTGTTTGTAAAATAGTTGAAATTGAAATAGCAGACACTCTAAAGATTTCAACTGAGCGTGTACATCATATCATTCACGAATATTTGGCTATGAGAACACATTGTGCAAAGTGAATGCCGCGCGATCTCGCTTTTGACCAAAAACAACGACGAGTTGTGTCTGAAGATGATCAAGCGTGATAAACCCGAGCTTTTGCGTCGATATGTGACAATGAATGAAACATGGATCCATCATTTCACTCCGAAGTCCAAACGACATCAAGTGGACTGCACACGGTGAACCCGCTCCAAGACGTGGGAAAACGCAACAGTCGGCTGGCAAGGTTATAACGTCTGTATTTTGGGATGCGTATGGAGTAATTTTCATTGATTAGCTTCAAAAAGATAGGATCATCTCAAAAGAGTGCTCGCTGGGAAGAAATTTTCGTCGAATTAAGAACTGATCGCCAACACTGTGACTTATTTTGAAGCAAGGACAAATCATACTACAAAAATGGTATCGAAAAGTTGAAGGGTCGCTATAATTAGTGTAGAACTCTTGAAGGGAATTATGTTGAATAAAATAAACTAATTTTGATAAAAAAAATGTGTTTTACTCTGGTCGGCCGGGGACTTTTCAATTGACCTGTTAATATAGTCATTTAAACCCATTTTCCCTTGTTTGATCCCTAGAATAATTTAACTATACATTCAAACTTTTTTTCATCCATATGTCCATATGGTCGACTTTTATGAATGTTCATTTTACAAACCTCTTCCTTACGCTCATCATTTCAACCCTTTTTCTATCCTACCTTCTTGGGATAGAAAGGGTTGTCTACGTTGAAATTGCCATGATTGCCTAAACATATTTTTAAAGATCCATTTTGAGACCTGTTATATAAATGTGAAATGTGATTTGGTATGAAAATATTACTTCTTATACGTGAAATAATAATACAAGTTAAATATAACTTTCTATTGTATATCAATTATTAGATATTTAGTTATTATTGAGTTAAATGTAAATACACAATTCGTAATACTAATTTCCCATCAAGCTAAATTAACACCCATTAAAAGAATTACTAATATAAAATAGAGACTAAAAATATATAATTAAATCGATTAATCACTGAACAAAAAATCTTTTATCATAACATATAATTTTAAATGTTAACGTATATGTAATATATCTGTTTATATAAATTTATAGACTAAGAAATCTAAAAATAATGAACACACCTACATAATGTATAAATAAAATGTTGTCCCTGTAAATTGTATAACATAAATAATGACTTGATTATTGCCAGAAGTTTGCATATGTCTCTTCCAAAATAAAATGTTATTTGTGATAATATTGACACGGAAAAGTGAATTGTTTACATTAATTTTTACACGCTTGTGTCTAAATTTATCTCATTTATAGCAAATGTGCATAAAACTGTAATACTAAGATACCAACGAGCCATAATATAGTGATACGCAACAAATAATGATGTCTATCGTATAAATGTTTGTGCGAAATAAATCACTCCATTCACTCGTCACATACATGTTGAAAATTTGAACATTTCTAATTAAAAATCAATCAGTTGATCTTCATTTTGGCATATTTTGAATTCCATTATTTGTTAAATAAACTACAGATTTTTTGCAAATAACACTTGCTTCCACAAGAGAAGATAATAAATCTATGATATATAAATCATACGTTTATCTTTTTGTATTTTCGTATAACCAAACATAACTTGTTTTAGATATATTGTGGCTAGAAAAGATATCCACCCAGGAGAAGTCATCATCACGGAACAGCCACTAGTTGTTGGTCCTTGTACAGATTGTAAAGTTCAATGCCTGGGTTGTTATAGAGATTTGGAAAATGAACAATATATCTACAGGTAATATATACACAGAAAAGCTATTTAACGAGTAACTATTTATTGAAAATTTACTTTTAGATGTCCAGGCTGCGGATGGCCCCTTTGTTCCAAAAAGTGTCCAGGTCGCAAGCGACAACATGGTCATACACAAATAGAATGCACCATTCTACAGGAATGCAAATCAGCTCTATATTTAAATTATAATGATCTTAAAAGTATGCGTGTAAACTTTCAAGTTATAGGTAAGGAATCAATAATTCAATTCTTTTTATTTGATACATTTATCTATCTATTTAAATTATCTATTCAAATTAATATAATACAACATAAAAGATAATGATCAGTGGATACGGTATTTGTTAAGATTATTTTAGTATTTGTAAATCTCAAAATGTTTTCAAAGTTTTCTCATTTTGTAATGTGGCTAAAAACTCGACTTTATAGAACTGAATGTATGCTGCTAGTATTTATCGACTATTCTTGATGTTCTTGTATCCGAATTTAGTTATTATTCCTCCATTTTCTCCTATGTACACTTTCCTACTATCACAGGAGACTTTATACACATATCTAGCGACCTCTAGTGGGCCTCTTTCAACTTCGGGGGCATCTTATGTATGGCGAAATGTGACTTTTTTTGTTTTTGTCTTGATAGTTTCTTCAAATCTTCAATTCTTCTTAATAGTTCTTTTTCTTTCATATCTTCCTCTGCTTTACTTTTAATGGTAGATGGTGAACATTGAATCTTATTACTCATTTATTTACTTTATTTCCCGAGCTGTAGCATCTTGAAGAAGGATAGGTCTGAACTGATTAAGTTAGTTAGCAACAAAGCAAAGGTCGAAATACAAACATTGGCAGAAAAAGTAATAAATCTCGAAAATGCTATTTCGAATGTTTCATTATTAACGTCTATGTATACATACGTAGACTATACATTCAAAATTGTATTAGTAATTGCTTTGCAATACACTAATACGATTACAATATGTCCAAATGATAATATAAAAACATTCCATTGTGGAATAAATATCGATCGTCTTGGGTTTTAGATAAGTACTGTTACCAATTTTATTACAATGTAACTTTCCGCATATTGCTTATTTCATTTCAATTATGTGGAAAAAAATTTAATGAGGATTTATATTTTACATTATATGTTATAAACGAAATATTTTTTAATAAACATAGTGAATTAACTTTCACAGTTTTATAGATTATAAATATTATAATATTGAACGTTAACATTAAATGACATCAATCGCAACAATTCAAAATCGAATCATTTAGTTATATTTGTGTTTTATTGTGGATTTTATTGTATACATTTATGTATATGTTTTTTAGGTATATGTTGAGTATTGTTATGTTGTAAAACAATTTTATCATGTGTCTGTATGCGTGGTAACCAGTATTATTTTAATGTTAATGCAATTGGTAATCTGTTTATTAATTGATTTCAATTAATACATTGTTTAATTTAAACTTAAACCTCATCCTTGAACTTCTCTGCCAGCCATATTTTTATTCAATTGTATAAAAATTATAAACTTTACAACTTCAAAATAAGATTCACATATCTATATCGAATAAATTGGTTCACCGTTACACACGATATATTTTTAAAACCAATCTTTGAAGTAAGTTAAAAAAAAGTATTCCTTACCTCTGCATTTTCATTTTATTACCTCGTAACCGTCAGTCATCTTGTCATCTGTGTCAATAACACCTATGGTAATAGTTAATAGCAAATCTAAGTTATGGCTATTGATATATTTCGACTTCGAATTTCTTCTATTCTAAAGGTGTTTTAAATTACACAAAAGAGTAAAACTCTGTATAGCACATGTAGCTTTATGTGGACATAATATACTTATGTTTAACATAAATCAAATATGTGAGACTTGGCTAGCATGTATACCCATAAACAAACTATAATTTACTAACATAGTTTCGATCAATTTCTATAAATTTAGAGAGGAATGCCAGACGAACGTTTGTCTACAATTACTAAGCCAAACTATAGTCATACTGCCGTGACGTTATAGAGTTCCTTTAAACAAATGGGTTGCCAAATTTATAGAATCAAAAAAAGCAAACGGTGTTTTAATTCAGGATATACTAAATAAAATTTTCATTTACTTGCTTAACGATAAACTACAGTAATTGTTTGATGGATCCATGAATCAATTTTATAACCTGATATTTATTTTTGGATCAAAAACAACTCAAATATTATTATAGTGAAGCGATCTAATGCAATTTAAGAAATATGTTACTAAATTAAAAACAGGAGATCTAAAAATATAGTGTGTCTGTATCTAATCTAATATTACTAAATATACGAATAGTTTTAATAGTAATTAATATCATAACATCATTAAAATGTACTTGATATTTATTTATCGGCATATTCAATAAGTTCGCGGATATAAAACATTAATTTTAGAAAACAGAAATGAAAATATAATATAATTTTACTAAACTTCAAAACATATCTTAAAACATATTTAAATAAACTATATATTAATTGATGCCTCCCATCGCCTTAATAGTTTTTCGGAAAATGCTTTTTTCGTTTTCACCTCAGTTGATTAAAATCCTTCTTACAAAATAATTTCTCGAGAATTAGTTATTATTAATAATTTCTGTAAGAAGAATTAGAAGCTAAATATATCTTAGAAACTGCGTGTCCAAGCAGTTTGTTTCTTAATCAGTTGATTTTAGCAGTAGGTTGTTATGTATTCTGTAATAATTGGCAGAATGTAACAATGTTTACATTATCCTGTTTCTACTTTGATATTCTGAAGTTATTGATTTAATGCTCGATTTAAACGCATCTATTGCAATCTTTCATGATATTCTCGTTCGGTTTAATCCCCTATTCCATGTTTAACTTTACTACATCAGAGTTCGTATTTTTTTCATACCGCTTTAGCATCTTTTATCTTTATAAACATCCTCAACAAGAAATTAGCGTCTTCAAGCATTAAAGAATCATGATATGTTCTTTCACTGAATGCTTGTTCCCTTACTAAAATTATATGTAAACAATCAAAGTGACCTTATACCGTAGATTTCTAAATATTAAAACAAATAACTATCTATATAAGGTTATATTGTTGGGTCCGCTGGCTAACATTTTCTCCTGTCAGCATTGGCCTTTTAGAATAAAATATTTCAACAATAAAACAAATACTATAAATAGTCACAATAGTTTCCAATAAGTGATTTTGTTGTGATATGCAGTTATCGAAAAATATTTAAAGATATAAATAAATATTTATATATAAATATATAAAAAGACTTCAGAACTCTATTGCAGCACCGCCTGGTGGGTTCGGTTATGAATCTAAACCATTCTGAAATCGACATAATATATATAATATAATATATATATATATATATATTACTTCTTATTTTAGTTCCATTAAGATGCTTGATACTAAAAACAACAGATCCTAGTAGTTACGCTATATTGATGGATATGGAAAGTCATAATGATATAAGACGAAACATTCCTGAGTTGTGGAATCTTAACCAAACCAGAGTTGTAGATAGAATCATAAAGGACTGGGGATTAACTGAATTTACAGAAGATGAAATTCATACTATCTGTGGCATATTAGAAGTAAGTTGTTTTGAATTAGCACTATTATTGTTTGTATTTATAATATTTATTACAGGTAAACGCTTTTGAAATTGGGCAAGATATTAATATAAGAGGTTTATATCCAACATCTTTTCTACTATCTCATGACTGTGTTCCAAACACCAATCACACAGACCAAGAGGGTACATATCAGTTAACCATAAGAGCAAGCACGAATATTTTAGAGAGTCAACCAATAACTTTAAGCTATGCTTATACTTTACAAGTTAGTTTTTAAAGAGATACAGTAAATATTACTCAGTTATTGATAACAAATATTATTTTAGAGTACACAAAAACGAAGAGAACAGTTATTAGAAAACAAATTTTTTGAATGTAGATGTAGAAGATGCTCTGATCCAACTGAACTGGAGACATACATAGGAGCTCTTATTTGTCCAAAATGTGATAATGGTTAGTAATTCATTCTTAACAAAACGTTAATTAACACGTCAATTCAAAAGCCATGGCGCTACTGGAATTAAATCGATTTTTTTTTAGTTAACCCTAATTCTCAAAAGATGCGTGTATAAATTTGACAGCTGTCAGATCATTGGTTTATGAATTATAGCTTTTTGAGTGAAGCAATTTTTGTTATTGTTAATGAAATGGATAAAAAGGAATTTCGCGAGTTGATAAAATATTGCTTTTTGAAGGGAAAATATACAGTTGAAGTAAAAACTTGGCTTGATATCGACTTTCCGGACACGGTCCCTAGAAAATCAACCATCAAGGATTGGTATGCAAAATTTAAACGTGGTGAAATGAGCATCGAAGACGGTGAACGCAGTGGACGCCCAAAAGAGGTTCTTACGGACGAAAACATTACAAAAATCCACAAAATGATTTTGAATGACCGTAAATTGAAATTGAATGAAACAGCAGATACTCTCAAGATATCAACTGAACGTCTACATCATATCATTCACGTATATTTGGTTATGAGAAAGCTATGTGAAAAGTGGTTGCCGCGCGAGCTCACTCTTGATGAAAAACAATGACGAGTTGATGATTCGAAATAATGTTTGACGATGACCAAGCGTAATAAACCCGAGTTTTTGCACCGATAAGTGACAATGAATGAAACATGGCTCCTTCATTTCACCCCGAAGTCCAATCGACAGCCATCCGAGTGGACTGCATACGATGAGCCCGTTTCAAAGCATGTAAAAACGCCACAGTCAGTTGGTGAGGTTATGGCGTCTCAATTTTGGGATGCGCATGGAATAATTTTCATTGAATACCTTGAAAAAGAAAAGACCAACAACAGCAATTATTACATGGCGTTATTGGACCGTTTAAAAGACGATATCGCCGAAAAACGGCCGCATTTGAAAAAAAAGAAAGTGCTGCTTCATGCAAGACAATGCACCGTGTCACAAGTGAGTAAAAACGGTGGCAAAAATCCATGAATCGGGCTTCGAATTGCTTCCTCATCCACCATATTCTCCAGATCTGGCCTCCAGCGATTATTTGCTGCTCTCAGATCTAAAAAAAATGCTCGCTAGGCAGAAATTTTCGTCGAATGAAGAGGTGATCGCCGAAACTAAGGCCTATTTTGAAGCAAAGGACAAATCGTACTACAAAAATGATATGAAGTTGGAGGGTCGCTATAATCAGTGTATCACCCTTGAAGGGAATTATATTAAAAAAAAACTAATTTTGCCAAAAAAATTTGTTTTACTATTGTAGGCCGGGGACTTTTCAGTTGACCTATTACTATCAGATAATCATTTTTCTTCATATGTATGGTGAAGGACTTAATTGTTTATAACTTAGGCAACATCTAATTATACTGTAGTAATAATATATATTAGGTGCTTGCATGTATTCTGAGGTTTTTCATTTTAAAGAGGTGTTATCAATATCAAAATGTATGCCATTACATACTACTCGTTCCTTTGATTTGAGCGATCCTATAATCGATCCGTTTTCGCACGTCTTCAGCATCCCGAAACCATATTCCAGCCAAATCATGGTGCATCGATCTGAACAATGGTAATCAGGAGACCTTGCGTTTAGTGAGTACGCCGATGGCGGCAAAATGTCCTGTTCGCGCTGCAACAGTGTGTCCTTCAAAACTCTTGCAACATATTGCTGAGCGTTGTCATGCAAGAAATTACTTTGTGTCAGTTGCTCGTTACCGCTGGTTTTTTTTGCAACAGTACGTTCAACAATTTGTTCAATTTATATCGCTAGACGTGCGGTAACAATTTCATTCATTATTCAGTTCATAATACAATACACCTTGTTGATCCCACTACATGCATAGCAAGGCATTATAGTCACGAATATTTCGCTTGGGTGTTGATGTGGGTACTTCTCCTGGACTGACCTATGACTCAGACGGAATGCACTACAGAAAATTGTATTTTTGCCGAGCAAGCAAACCGTTGATACAATTCGGAATGACATTTTCAGTCAAGTCATGTGACTGAAAATATAAACGTTCATCGCAAATAAACATCTGGAAACACTTAGTTCATCAACTACTAAGGTGACCGAAAGTTTTCTAAGAGTTTGAACTGGGTTTGCGGCCAATATGTCTTGCCGTTCATTGCAGATTCGAGCTTTTTTAACCCGAGAGGTTCAACTATAACCGTTTTGATGGTTCAAGCATTCAGATTCAGATTCAGATCAATTAGACAGAACCATTATACGTTTCTGAAAATGTTGGATAGGTTTTGGCAATAAACTTGTAATAATACTGTATTACTCAATTATACTAATGGAAAACTGTTTTATTTTTTTTATATAAATAAATATCTAAGCCATCGAATTTGGTGTGACGGAGTTGGATCCAAACTGTTGGGTTACGTTGCTGAACTGTTTTCATTGATACTTCGCATTTTTAAAAATAAATATCGCTGATAAAAATACATGGAAGCATCTATTTAAAAATATTTCTCCTAACATATATAAACGTTTAAGATCATTAAAATTATACTTTTGAGTGCTTCCGGTATTTATTCTATTCTATTTCTCAAGTATCAATCTTATATATGTTATATTAATGTTATACATTCTGCCATAACACAATATATTTTAAAGCCTTCAAAGCAGACTTCTGAAATAATACACTTATTGCAACGATTTCAGTTTTTGGCTCGAATTATCTTTTGATTTTTTAATGACTTAAAAAGGATTCTTCAAAGTGGCAGTTTAAATTTTTGAAAATGACAGAATTCGGTTGTTGCCTTATCAGATAAATACGATGGTTATTCGATGGTATTTGTTCAGAAGTTCATATAATCTTCTTGAAATTAAACTTGTTAAAAGTTACGTTGTAATGAGTGATATTCAAGAATTTTCTTCCTACAAATCTAGTATTCTTTTCCTAATTTGTTATCTTTAACGCACTCAATCTTAAAATATAATTTTATGTTACCATTTATTTTAATTTAACGATACTAATTTCAGTTAAAACAGAATCGATCACTATATACATATTAATTTTTTTTTATTATTTAATTAATATATTGTTACTAGCCGTTTCCATCTAACCTACAATTTGTCTTTATGATAACTTAAATCTAGGTATATAAGTAGGAGGACCCATCGGCCCTATCTCAGTCTCTGGTGAAATAATGTTTATACGTGTCACTGCTGAATTTTTTAATATATACACCTCACTAAACAACACCACAGCAGATTAGATGGTTTGATTATTTTGAGTTTGTGTCCTATTCTGGTGGTATCCAATAGTTGTAATATTTCAATATTCGTGTGAGAATGGAGTCTTTCCGCATGCCCCCTTGCAATTATCTTGATTTCTTGACTGACTGTGGGTATCTGAAGGTCTCGATGTAGATAATCAGTCCTATAGTATTTGGGTGCACCCACAATACCTCTCAGGACTTTGTTCTGAAAAATTTGTGTTTTATTTATGTTACTCTTTGCAGAACATTCCCATAATTGAACTCCGTATGTCCATATAGGTTTCAATATTTGCTTATATAATAGCAATTTATTATGTACTGATAATTGTGATTTTCTTCCAATTAGCCAGTACATGTTCCTATATTTCAATTCCAGTTCTTTTCTTTTCTTCTTTATATGTTCCTTCCAGCGAAGTTTTGTATCGAGATTCATTCCAAGATATTTAGCGTTGTTGCTATATGTAATGATAGTATTATTTAATGTTATGGGTGCTTGTACGGTCTGTTTATAGGTGAACTGCACATGTACAGATTTACTTTCATTAATTCTTATTTTCCAAGTTTGTGTCCAATTATTTATACTATCACTGGCCTGTTGTAATCTTGATGAGGCTTCTTCACTATTGTCTTCGACAGCTATAACAGCAGTATCTTCAGCAAATGTAGCCATCGTAATATTTTTCGTTTGTGGTATATCAGAAGTGTAGAGTAGATAGAGCATTGGTCCCAGTACACATCCTTGTGGTACACCTGCTTTAGAATCTTTTATTGTAGAGTAAGCTTCTTCTTGTTTGACTCTAAACATTCAGGTTGTATTGTATGATTTTAATAGTGCGATGTGTTGTTTTGGTAACATTTTCTGTAGTTTATGAATAAGGCCTTCATGCCAAACCTTACCGAAAGCTTGTGCTACATCTAAAAATATGGCTGAGCATACTTTTTTTATTTTCGTAGGCTTTTTCAATAAAATCTGTTATTCTGTGGACCTGGTAAATTGTTGAGTGTTTGTTAATAAACCCAAACTGGTGTGTTGGTATTAGGTTTTTCCTTTATATGATCGGTTTTATTCTTTTCAACAGAAGTTTTTCAAAAACCTTATATATAGTAGCAGTAATATAGGTGACTTCCCAGGTTTTGGGATCATTATAATTTCCGCCATCTTCCTAATGTCTTGGACATGTTTTAATCTAAATGCTGAATTGATCAAGTTGGTGGGTTTTATAATTCCCTTTCTTGGTAGTTTTTGCAGTAATTATCCTGTTATTAAATCGTAACCTGATAATTTCCTGGGGTTAATGTCAATTTTAATAACTTTGGTTAACTGTCTCGGCGTGACTAATTCAATCATCGAATTTTCAGCTTCTATGTCCGACAAATTATGTTCAATATTAGTTTCGTTTGGTTTGAAGGTTTTTTCAAATATTCAGAAAATGCTTCTGCTTTTTGATGATTGTCACGTGCCCAATTCCTACATGGCTCTCTTATAGGTGAACTATGTAGACATGAGCACTTTAAATATTTTATGGCTTTCCAGAGTGAGTAATCAGTGTCTTTACCATCTATTAAATTTTTCAGATAGTCATTTATGGTTTTGTTTTTAATTTTCAGTATTTCTCTTTTTAGTCTTTGGGTTATATTATTTAAACTATTTTTATTATCAGGTATTCCGTTTTGTTGCCATTTTTTTCGTAATTTACGTTTTTCATCTACCATTTCCTTCACTTCTTTTGGATATTTAATTGCTTTAGTTGTACTCTTAATTTCTGAAGTACTATTCCAAGCAGCTTGTTGAATATCTACTACGAATTTTTCTGCTTCAAAATTTAATTGTTCAGTTGTCTTGAGGGGTACATGTAGTTGAATTCGTTTGTTCAATTCTTCAGCAAATCCTTCCCAGTCTGTTCTCTTGTTTGTTAACGTTTTTTCTTTAAAATGTTATTGTTAGACTTTTTTTAAAGCCGCATTTGTGACACAGATGTTGCACTTTTGTTTCGTTTCACTGACCGTCTCTCCGAACAAGTCTTTACTCTGTGGAAGTCAAACGTCGACTAACCTATTAAATGATAATTGATAGGTAATGGCTTGTTGTGGACTAAAATTGTTATTTTTGGTCTTTCCTTTTTTTTAAATATTTGTCATATTTAAGCATTTAAGCCCATTTTGGTTTAGTTCTGCGATAATTTTTTCACTTTTAGCTGTTGATGGAAGCCCTCTTGCCATAACTTTGATGTCTCTAGTTTGTTTGTCTTCATAAGAGTGCCATTGCAGTTTCAGCAACTCTAAACTATCTATTACTTTTGTGAACGTTGTACGACATTCGGCGTTCAGTTTTATTTATCCATTATTTAGTACCGTTGCTTTGAATACTATATAGTTAAATCTCAGTGATTCGCATAGCAAGTCAAAGTCTGTAACATTACTTACAGTAATTGGGGGTGGCCTAGGCATTCTAATTTCTTTATTTTGTTCATTATTTTGTTTTATTTTTATTTGCTGTAGTGAAGATCCTGGAGAATTATTTCTTTTTATTTTTTTATTTTTAACCGCTATCCAGCCTACTTCTTTCTGCAATTCTTCTTCAGCTGTTTCGAATGTGACAATTGGACTGCTTTTGTTGGCTTGATGGTTTATCATTGTTTTGTCCTTGTCCTCAGAGCTTTGTTTATTTAGTTGTAGCTGGAGGGCATTTATTTGTTTTTGCATATTGGTTAATGCAATTTCAAGACTCTCCCGCGCCGACTTTTCGTTCATTCACGCATTGTAGAGTGCCTGTTTGTTCTGGATTCTAGTTGTGTTCTCTACATTCAAAACTGCAATATGTGATACGCCTGATGTCGATATTTCCATTTTATCTATTTTTTGTACAGTGTTCTTCTCCATATTTTTTTTATATATTTTTGAAAAAATACTGTTATTTTTATGTTTCAAATTATCCTACGCCGCATTTGTGGTCCAGATGTTAAGTTTTCGACCTTTAACGTTTTATGGAATTTTGCATTTATTTTCTACTGTACTGGCCTTTTTTCCGATCACCCTTTCACTTTTTCACCAGTCTTTAAAATATTATTGTTAGACTTAGCTGCATTTGTGACACAGATGTTGCACTTTTGTTTTGTTTCACTGACCGTCTCTCCGAACAAGTCTTTACTCTGTGGAAGTCAAACGTCGACTAACATATTAAATGACAATTGAAATTCTAGTCGTCATAATAGAAGACAGTTATGCTAATTTAGTAACAAAATAATAACATTGACAATTAATTCTCAAATTATCACTATACTATTACTTTATTGACAGCTTGTATATAATGTTAAAATATTGCTATATTTATATGTGTTTGTTTTAGGTTTAGTACTGTGTAACAACCCACTAGATTTTAAATCAGCATGGAATTGCGTCAATTCAACAAAATCATGCCCTGGATATTCTTTAAGTGCACAATCACATAAATTATTAATGAACAGGTACTACAATTATACATAATTATTATATCTTTTTCTATATATATTCTTAATTATCTAACTAAACTTATTCTAATTATTGTATTCTTAATGAATCAGTTATAACACACCACTGCCAGACTCCAGTTTGAGAAGCAACATGACATATGACATAAATTATGTCATTCATAGTATTAGATACGTTTGTATTGATTTTTGTAGATAATTTATCTTCAAAGCAAAGGATAAAATAATTTTGTATCTTGTTTTTAATTGTTTGTTAATAGGAAATAAATTGTTAAGCCACAACAGTGACTTGAACACATTTTACACTAAAGAAATTGACTTGTTGATTATTGAATTGAAATTAGTTATTGACTAGTATGCTACATTTAAAAGAATGTCATACAAATACCACTGGTGTTCTCTTTGGTGGCCTAAGATTAAAGGTTGTTCAGGACAATAGTCGATTTTTTTGCTGTTTTAGAGACATTGCCGAAGTTAAGGAAATAATTTTGAACAATCATAAATTGAAGATAGATAAAATAAATGATAAAGATGAAGTTAGAGATATTGAAAGGTAATGCGTATACAATTCTAATGTGTATAAGAAAATACGAAAATATAATCAGGTGTAATTTGTTCCTGAAGAAGGTGCAACGAACGCTCAAAAAAAGAACAATAATACGTTCATGATTCAAAACAACGTTTGAAGTTGTTTATGTAAGGAGAAATAAGTTATCTATTATGTCAGTATGTAACGACCCGAATGTGAATCTCGAATCCATTATTATGCATCCGTACAAAAGCCGTCCAAAGCAGCTAAAATCAATTTATTCTACAACAATGGCATCCAGAATTTAGAAAATATTAAAATGAGTTTGTTATTCTTGAAAGAATGATTAAGAACGCCCAGTTTATTAAAATATGTTATACTTAGACTGGAGTTTTGTTGTCTGATGTGTTATTACGAACATATTGCTCTAATATTATAGTTACTCTTCTTAATCATAGCTGATATGTTACTAATTACTTCATATTTTAGGATAACTAATGAAGTTGACCAAATCGACAATAATGACATTGAATCTTTAGAACATTTCCTGCATAAATATAGAAATGTTTTACATCCTAATCATTATTTATGCCTAGGAGTCAAGGTTACTTTAAGTCAAGTATATGGCAGGATAAATGGTTATCTCATTCATCAACTTAAAGAAAACCAGTTAATTAGAAAAAGAGAAATATGTAGTGAAATTTTGAAGGTGTTTGATGTCATTGAACCTGGCTTTACTAGAATTCGAGGTATACAAATAATATATCATTAACAAATTGTATTATAATGAATTTATTTTAGGAGTAACACTTTATGAAATTCATGCACCATTAATGATATTATTCACCAGACAAATGGAAACTCAATCTTTGAATAAGGCAGATATCAAAATGGCGCTGAAGAAAATACTAAGGTATCTCGCGGAAGCCAAAGTGATCCTTTCGTATGAACCTGAATATTCCGCGGAAGGTTTAATGGGAATAGCTGCAAGAGATGCTTTATTGCAAATTAAAGACTGGGAAAAAATTGTTGGTAGAATTAGGTAGTTTTATACTGATTTTTGTATCTAAATATATATAATATATAATGTGATAATTACAATATTGCTCTTTTTGTCCTCGGCCTGACACATAGATGGCGCTACTAGAATTAAATCGATAAATAGATAAGTTTTTTAGTTAGCCCTAATCCTCAAAACATGCGTGTATAAATTTGACAGCTGACCATTAGTTTATAAATTATAGCATTTTTTGCAACTTAGTTTAGGCAACTTTTGTTATTGTGAAAAAAAAATGGATAAAAAGGGATTTCGCGTATTGATAAAATATTGCTTTTTGAAGGGAAAAAAATACAGTTGAAGCAAAAACTTGAATTGATGCCGAGTTTCCGGACACTGCACCAGGAAAATAAACCATCAAGGATTGGTATGCTAAGTTTAGACGTGGCGAAATGAGCACCGAAGACGGTGAATGCAGTGGACGCCCAATAGAGGTTTTTACCGACGAAAACATTTAAAAAATCCACAAAATGATTTTGAATGACCGTAAATTGAAATTAAATGAAATAACAGGCACTCTAAAGATATCAACTGAACGTGTACATCATATCATTCACGAATATTCAAAAACAACGACGAGTTGATGATTCGGAGCAGTGTTTGTAGATGATCAAGCATAATAAACCCGAGTTTTTGCGTCAATATGTGACAATGGATGAAACATGGCTCCATCATTTCACCCCGAAATCCAACCGACATTCATCCTGTGTGGACTGCACATAATGAACCCGCTCCAAAGCGTGGGAAAACGCACTAGTCGATTGGCAAGGTTATGGCATCTGTATTTTGGGATGCATATGGAATAATTTACATTGACAACCTTGAAAAAGGAAGGACCATCAACATCGACTATTACATAGAGTTATTGGACCGTTTGATGGACGAAATCGCCGAAAAACGGCCACATTGGAAGAAAAACAAAGTGCTGCTTCACCAAGACAATGCACCCTTGAAGGCAATTATGTTGAATAAAAAAACTAATTCTGCTAAGAAATGTGTTTTACTATGGTAGGCCGGGTACTTTTCAATTGACCTGTTAATATATTATAAGTATGAATAAAAGTATAAAGACAAATAATAATATTTAATAAGAAAGTAAAGTGTCAAATATTAATTAACGTTGCTATTTAAAACAACAGCTAATTGAAAAATAAAGTGAAAAGAGACACAATAAATACAAAATATAAACTTTTCTCTTCTAGAACTTTAAAAGGTGCTCCACATATATATATTAGGAAATTTAAACATTATATTTCACTACAAAACATCCAAATAAAATTAAAACCACTATCTAATCTGACATATTGCAATTTTTTGCCATATGGAACTCAATAATATAATTTCAAATGGGATTATAATGAAATGTTTATTTTTTAAAGAATTAAATATAATATATCTAACCATATCATCTTCATATAATATTCATCATAACATTTCATGTTCTGAAACATTTATTAGATATTAAATAATTTGGGTAATAAATAAAAAAATTGGATTGTGGCATAATTTACGAATGAATTATTTACATACAATTATATAGATTCCTGGAACAGTTAAATAAAATAAAATACAACAGTGGCAGAATAATAAAGAGTTATCTAAATAACATTAAAGTATAACAATTAATAGCTACACACAGGCAATCTGTTTCCAATAATTTATGTAGAAACACACATAGTTGTGTTATAATTTACATTTTCCAAACCTCTCAATTTACTTTCTCGGATAAATATTTCGAGAAGTTAAGATAAATGATCTGTGGGGATCAATTCATCTATGTACAGCAATCATAATGAAATATTTACTATTTAAATTACAATTGGGAATCGTATCTTGGTTAAGAAATACTCTTACAACCATCCGGTCTGAAATGCACAACAATATTTATATTTATGTTATGAGTTCATAATCGATTTCTTTAAGTTTATCATTGTTTATTTTATAAAACTTCTAGGTTAGGACAGGATATGTTGGAAAATAATTCAATATAATTTAACCGTCACATCCTGTAAGATAATTTTGTTGCCGTTTTCATATATTTAAATGGACTATTTTTACCGTAAAAAGTATAAAAATGGCGTTATACATCAAATTTTCTTAAAATTATACACAAAACTGCAACCAAATATAACCAAAACTATCCTGTAAAATTACGGACCAAAGCATAGAACCAAATGCAATTAATCAGTGGGCTGTTCAGTTCTCCGGTAGTTCAGAAGCATATTTAATTTCTCATCTCAAAGATATACCTGCCGTTTTGTAGATCCAGAAGGGTGCTTAAAAAACACCGAAAAATAAAAGGTGTACACAATATCTCAATCAAATAATGAGTAAACTAAATGACATCTATGCATGGCCCTGCTGAAAGCCGTTTTGTTGGCAATAGCTCGAATATTCTGAAAACTTTCATCGGGCTAAAAAAAACTTCAAGGAAAACCTGCAAATAAGCCCATAAGAGTTTAGGTGTAATAAGTGAGAAGGCTTTTGTTATATCTATAAAAATAAATAATAAAATTACGAAACATCAATACTATACTCAATATACCATATGCCATAGGTATATGCTATTTATACCCAGCCTTACATGCCATGTTTTAGTTCATTATATCTAAACGAAAATCGAAACGAAACGAAAATTATCATCAGACAATAAGGAATACAGAGTTGAACAAGTCTGGTTCATGGAAGATATCTGACCGAGATTAACGAAGATAACAGCGTCAAGTAGTACTATCTACTACCCCTAATACGGTATAATGACGAAATGAAAAAACCTCCTGGTTATTCACTCACCTTCAACCCCAAAAACCTAACATACAATTTAAGTAGATTAATGATAGAGAAACAATTTAGAATTCAGGACACTGTACGTACGATAATTCTATTTAAATATAGGTTTGACAAATATAATTAATATATATCCTAGGGATTTCAAACATCTACATCATACAAAAACTCAAAATGAAGAAAAACTAGAAAAAATTTAACTACCACCAACTAGCCAATTACGTTTTGGCAAGTATATCAGCAACCAAAAATGATGAATCTATTTTAATTTTCATTCAAGACCATAATAGTATACTCAAATCTCATCCAGAGTGATTCAAGATAATTATTTAAAATTACGTTTAAATGTAGTTTCGATTGAACAATTCTATATTCAGTGCAAAAGTAAAACGACGTGGCGACTGTCGGGACTCTATAGACAACCAAAAATTCACCAGCAAGGAACAAGCGGTTTGCAATCCGTGAAATATTTCCAGATTGTAGAATATTATAATCATCATGAATAACACAACATAATTAGTATTTGTAGATTACAGAGAAACAAACAAGATCCCATTGGATAATTGAGCACATGCCCATTTAATAAAAAAATATTTAAATTTTGTTTTGTCATATATGATGTTTTATAGATTTATATTATATTACCGTTATTAATTAACCTTCCTTAATTAATTTAAAATTATTGCTTAAGCTATTTCTCTTTGTGAACCGATTCGTAACCATGGGATTACAATTATTAATATTTTAAAAGAATTAGTGGAAACGAATAACATGGATTAATAGATAGCTGTGTTGCTGAATTATTAATATATATTTAAAATATAATTTATGTACAAAAGCATTTAACTGAGGTTTCAAACCATCAAGGAAAATTTAAAAAATAAAACTAAATTTATGTCAAATATGGTGTATTCAACGATAAACTTCCTTTGCATTTGTGTTTTAGACACCACTTTTAGTCTCAAAATGTACCTTGTACTATCTCGTAAGTTTATGTTTTTCATTTAGTAGCATCCATTAACTTTACATACTCCAAAAATGTACAATATTCTCCGGAACTTTGTCAGAACTGCAACACATTGCATTATCATATAATAAACATAATCAGATATATATTATTAAAATATGATGCGAAGAACAAACCAATTATTTGCTAGACCTTATTTGTTTCCCTATAGACTATTGTTTGTCCAAACAAATAATGAGGGTAATGGTAATGGTGATATTTCTAATTTTACAGGAAAGTTCATAAACTTTTTAGATGATTAATATTTTACTATACCATTTGTGTTGTAACCATGTGTGGGTTGGCCATCAAGAAAATACATTTGTATAGTTGATAGTCTGTGAAAATCATACAGCGAACAAAGTCCGTTAAATGGGTTGATGATCATCGATAAAGGGAGGTTTCTTCGAGAAGTATCACCCTAGGTGATGAAACTAATCTTAACCTCGATGCTTCCACTAATTATTGTAATTGTATCACATGTGATTATGAATAAACAAACTATTCACATCGAGTGATTGTTGTGGATGTTGGGTTAAAATCACCATTAGATCCTACAAATAAGACTAGTCAAACAGGGACTGCTACTGATTCTTGATAACAACCCACTATTTAAATTCGATGGTTATCGATATAGACGACTCGAAGTCCTTTCAGTAAAACGACGCAGCACGGGCTATACAGTCACAAAAGCAATTATTTAATTATATGAACCATTATCTCTGTAACTTGAAAACTTGGTCGGTTACTATTTATAGTATGATGGGCATGATTCCATGATTAAAAAGCCAAGAGACCCTATTCCATATCATTTTTTACATAACCTTATCTTATTTATTTTATAATTCAGTATTAAAACAATTTTAACGAAGTAAATGCGTTTTCTATTTAATTTCTGAACTTTTAATCTTGACAATTACAAATTTTTGTGGGTGCATATTGTTTAAAAAATTAAAAATTCATTTTATTATATAAAATTTTATATTTTAGATGAGTAGACGTTGAAAAAATAAGAGAAAATCAAAAGTGTTATTTACTTTATCCAAATTTAAATGATCTTTATAATACATGGATAACGTCTAACGAAAACACTACCACTAAAGTTGTTATCTGCTAATAGGTTTCCAATACGACCTAAATAGCTCCGTTTTCTAACCATTACCTCATTTAATCAATGAAATGCAAAGAAAGTAGGTGCGTCCAGGAAAATCAAAAAAATGGTATATAAGTGCGAAATTCATAAATCATTTTTGATTGTTATTAAATAGGTTTATCGGGCAAAAACGCATATATAAATTGTAAAATATTTCGGGGAATTATAAGATTTAATTTTATTATCCCTTAGAAATTTTCTTCTTTTTTTGTGTTTATTTAAATTTTCTTTTAATCTTAATAAATTAACTTTAGTATTTGTTGCTTACTAGTTATTATTGTGTCAAAATGTAAAATTTATGTAAACTAACTATTCTCCATGTTTGTCATGTCATCAGTGAAACATTTTGGTGATTTGATTGTATAATATAATCAAGTATGAAATTCACAATGTTTTTTTAATGCGGTTTATTTTAATTGAGAGAATTCTGTGGATTGTGTTGAGAGAAATCGCAACAAATATTAGTCAGAGGAAGAAATATCTGAACTATATAATAGATGCATCAAACATTTCCAACTATGCTATTACAAACTTTGAGATCATCATAGAAGTCTGTGGTTTGGCGTTGTCATGATGAAAGAAAACATCTTTCCTGTTATCTAATTTGGGGTGTGTTCTATACAATGCCTGAATATTAGTCCAGATAGCATTTCTGATGAGAATTGTTTGCAATTTTCTGGTTAAACTTTCAGTCAGTATTTCCTATTAGTAATATTGCTATATAATCGACAAACTATATAACATCATTGATGAAAGAAGCAGATATAGCACTGATCTCACTGCATTTCTGTCTGGTATACCTACGATAATCAGACGAATTTATGTTTTTGTTCTTTTTTCAATAAAATATCATATTACATTATCATACTTATATAAAAATATCAAAAAAGACAATACCTTACTGAAGAATATTTAATTAAAAGTTATGAAAAGTTAATGAACCTTGGTAGTTTATGAATATGTTTTACTGCAGTAAAAAATAATTAATATAAACAAGCTATTACATCACTATACTATCCTGATAACCACGATAATACTTATTGTTAAGATTTTAATTATAATAAAACTGTTCTTATATGAATGTTGTAAGTTCAGCGACCGAATTTTCAATGTAAAAGAAATACTTGCAATACTTCAGACTTTCTTTATTAATAATTATACGTAGACTGAATTTATTTTATTAAAATACTTTAATTATTATTATCAAATATTTTATTATTGTGTGCATTTTTTATATATTTACTGTTTTCTATCTATTATAGTATCGTATTCATAATCATAAGTGAAGTTATTCCATATTTTTATCTGCTGTTGAGTTTTTCAAGTTGAAAACAACTTTCTTACAGTATAGTTTTAAAACATTTATTAGATTGGCATGATAATTATTTACATTTTCCATGCTATATTTATTATAGTAATAGATACAAATAGATTTTGAAAAGCTTCTTTTTTATTACAAAAAGAGTTCACCATTCGTAGGAACAAGTAGTAATTATTTGCTGTTAGACAGCATAAGAACCTCCTAATCAAGCTCATGGAACGTCTGGTGAGACATTATCGACAGTGTGACTTGGCGTTATCTTTATAAAACATAATTCCTATCTTAGTGCCCAAAGTTTGCTTCATTCAAACGGCTCACTTGATCACAGTACAGCTTCATGTTAAAGTTTGACTAAGGTAAGCTTAGTATAGAATCCCTGGTCGACAATCTTGACTTGACCAGCGTTTGTACTGGCTCGCGCTTCAACCACTATTTTCCCTTGACGTTGTCGTCAATAATCGTCAATCATCCAATAATCCATTTTCAGTTCTCTTGATTTCGACAGCAGATTTCCTCTGATCAAACAGAAGTAATGGATATCGAGTAATTTTGACCATTTCATGATTCACGTCTGTATATACTGATTAACTCTAAATAATCTACTATATGAATATACGAAATAATAATACTAAATGGAAATCTGTTATATTATGTAGAAGTATGTCCAAACCATCGAACACAATATTTCCTCAATGGATATATCTGCTGAAAATACATGCAAGCACATAGTATTTACGCTAAGCGTAGTGTTAGAGAGAAAATCTCAAAAATGTTTATTCTTTGAGTTGTCAAGATCTATACTATCTATCCCCTTAAAAATGTTTACAGAATCATAAACTTTACTCAAAATGTTATCTTAATTTAATAATACATCTGTCATAAAACATAAAATGTAATCAGGTTTTTAATAAGAATGAACTAATATTAACACAATTTATTTATCTTATTATTAATGGGCTATTTTTGCTAGATGCTTGTAAACCAGAACACGTGAACCGTTAAAATAAGCGTAGTTCTAACATTTCTATTGCGAATCAATTCAGAAGCAAATTAATTTCTATTCAATGTTTGGTCAAGGTATTTTCCTTTGACAATGACAGTCATCGAAACAACGCAATTGAATCATTTTTTTAAACAAATTGATGTCAACACCCGCTAATTGACGTTTCCTAACAGACGTTGATTTTTATACTTACATAACTAACGATGGTTAAACGGTCATTGCTGCTGAATGAAAACCATTTCAAAATCGATTTTGTTTAAAGGGAAATTATTTAAATATCAACACTACGTAACATCTATAGACAGACATTTCTTGTTTAAAATTTTTTATTAAAAACGTTTTAAATATGCAATAACATGAGTTTTTTTTTCAAGTTAAGCTAATAATAGATCACAAAGGATACTAATTTTAGCTTGCTTGAGATCAGACGTAGCTCGAGGAAGAATCCAAATAAAAATGATAGACCTCCGCACTGTACAGGTACGAATTGCGTTTCACCATTATCAAACTAAAGAACGAACACCTATGGTATAGGTTGATGATCATCGGATTTCAGTTTAAAGGGAGTTTTCGCACTGCAGACGTAATATATTACTTCATGGTTTATTCATATAGCAAGATAATTGTTACTATTGATATTTGATATCTTAGTCCGAATATAATATATTCTACTTGAAAAGGAAAAAATTACACGCTATACTTAGTACAAAATCGCCAAATGTTTTTCACTGATTGTTTAGTGTTATAGACAGAATATTGATTCCATGAAAGGGCATTTCTTTATATACTACTGTGATTAGAAAATTGTAAACAATTTAAAACATGATAATAAATTAATTAAAAAATTGAGACATCAGAGACATTGAGAGAAAAATCACGATTATTTAATCCGAAGTTCAACTCATACCATTACAAGTGATTTACTCGTCTGACTTAGGTCCGTCTAATTTCTGACATTTTCGAAACTTCAACAAAACTGCTTCAAAAACATTCGTTTGAATCGGTTAAAGAGACTAAAACACGATTTGAAAAAGGCTTTAAAGGTCATTTCGAAAACTGAAGTTCACAACTTCTTAGAAGGCTGGGATATCATTGTATCCAATGAAGGTTACTTTGAAGGAGTCAAAGTAAATTTGGAAAAGTAAATAACCATTATATTCCAAGTCTTATTATTTTTTACAACACTTCTTGTTATAGTAACCGTGACAGGTTTCTGGTATAATAAATAATAAGTTCAAATTTGGAGGTCCTCTTTTATTTTACGTTCTTTATTTTTCTCTATGATTTGAAACTGTTAAAAAATGAATCATAATATAATGTGTACATTTTCATTATATTGTTCTCTTATTTCCTTTTTATACATTGTAATAAAACTATAATATAAGCAATATATATAACAAAACGTTCCCAGATTTCAACCAAGAATTCAATCTCACAATTAAATATATTGAGCTCTCGTGTTGTCTGGAAGAACTTCAACATTACTACTCGATAGAACAATTGTTCTTCCTCCTCCATGAATTTACTATATGTATTCAGAGATGTTTATATGTTATTCAGAGTGAAATATTCTCACAGTTACAGGAAATAGAAAAAGGCCAGTTGAAAATCAAAAAATATTTGTCCTAATATTCCAACTAATAATATAAATTACGGCTGAAGTGGTGAAAGAATTATTATCTAATTAAAAACTAACCTTTGATAACTACATAAGATTTGTAACAATGTTGCTAACTAATTAACAAAGTAGAAGCTTAACATGTAAATTTTAATTTATGATATTTATTCACAATTTGATTAGCGTTCAAAACTCGTATTTAATGTTTTGCAGATTAGATTTAGATATGGATATGTTTGTGATTGACACTGTCTAAAGGCAGTTGTCTAAAATTTGACAAGAAACCAATAGTGCTAAGACCATTCGTTAAGCCAGGAACTTGACTGGATATGATGGAATATCTTATGGTATAATGTCTAATTTGATTACTAGCCAATCTGAACACACAGGACCATGGCTGGGAGCTAAAATTAAGCAGTAAATGTTATATAGTTGCCATTATTAGTTGTACTCTGATCTTTTCATTTTAAAACTGAATTTATTGATAAACATTGGTACACCACATATAAATATTTTCTGTCACTTTATTCCACTTTTTGCATCTTTTTACCAACAGGGGTGATACAGTGTCGAAAGAATTATGTTGGTTTGGCAGCGATCCATAGTAAAATATTGATCATCGATCCATTGTCGCACATCTTCAGCACTTCGAAATCTTGTGACAAGCCATTCTGTATTGATGTGAACAAATGACAATCAGAAGGTGCTATTACTATCTCTGTAAGTCTTTTCTGCTAATCTTTTTACACCAGTACGTCATTGAATATGTTCAATTGGCATCGATTGGTAGCAGTTTCATTCCATTTAAGCACCTTACTAATTAAAACAAATGCACAATAAAACTTACAGTGCGTTTAATAGTCATTTTCCTGCTTTTGGATATATGCTCATATAATCATCTGGAAATAATTAACTCATTAACTGCTAAGCTGCTGAAATTAATTTGAGAGTTTCAGTTAGATTTTCATCCAGTTAGTCTTAAAATTCATTGTCTTCTAAATTATTCGGCGCTCTAGAGCACAATCACTCTTGAAACAAAACTCCACAGTTGGAATATGAGGAAGTAACATCACCATAAGTTTATAAAAGTGTTTAATCAGCTTCAGAAACGGATTTCTTCAAATCAAACAACAGTAATAACGAACGTGGAAAATACAATTTTGAGCGTTCTGTAATTAGCATCTGTATATACTGAATAACTCAATAACATTAATTATTATTAATAATATTAATTAACATTAATATTAAACCCACCAAATTTAACAGTTAAGTTAGGTTGTTCAACAGTTATTTACATTTATAATTTAATAATTAATGAATAATTAAAATACATACAAACACCATATATTAGTACACCAGCATATTAGTATTAAATAAAATATAAAATATGCCAGAAAATTTTAATATATTTCAATTATATATATTAAACTTCAACTCATATATAATGGGAATAATGTTTAATAATCATGAAGTGGAAATACATCTTTATTTGTCGTTCAAATAATCATTACTAAACATACAAAACAAGTTTTTAAAAACTTCTATTAACGTATTTCTTTGTAAAATTTCGATGAAAACAATGCTTTTACTTAATTAGCTTATTATTTTACTATCATTAACGTTATCTCTCTAATTATTAAAAATATAATAGTGAAATAATCTTGTCCAGTCCAGTGGATTTTCTTAGATTGTTAGATCATATATCAATGATTTAGTATTATTGACTAAAGTTTGACATCGCCTAATTTTTATTACTGTTTTTTATCGAAACAATTGAATATTTTCTGTACAAAACAAGTGAACTGTGCGTTAATTCTATTTTATAACAAATGAAAAATCTGATTTACCATCTGCGAAAACTCTTCGATGGTCTCACACCGCCATCGTGGTGTAGAAAGAGAAAAACCGTGTAGCTGACCAGGAGGACCGCGGCTCTAGTCCCAGCAGTCACAGAAGTGCCTCAGGTCAACTTGATCCTCACTGTTTATATCCGACCGGTTTAAGCGACATTGAAACGTTCGAATTTTTTAAAAAGTTGTGTTTTCAGTTAAAGTACTCGAAACGCCGGTAAGTTTTCCACTAATATTTTACTGTTGTTTCAAGTTAGGATATGTATCTATGTAAAACTTTTTTTCTAAAATCCATCTATTGAATAGTTACAATAGTTCCATAGCTTTTAACCTAAAAAATATTTAATTGGAACATTATTACATAAAATATATCTGATTTTAAATGCAGATTTTATACTTAGTTATTTTATAACGTAAATATTATCAATTGAAGTAAAAATGAAAATATTTCAGGTTAATATATGGCTTATGATTGGAAAACAATTGTAGGACTTATATGCTTGATGGGTAACAATAAGAGCTTTATATATAAATTCTATTGTCGTATTATCGTATTGTCGAAAGAAATTTATAGAGAATGGTTCGATGCCCCTTATTTTTTTTCTTGCTTAATAATTTATAATTTAACATATAACAATTAATTACATGACTATATTTGTTTCAATTATTGTTATAACAACTGAAAATGCAGTTTATTATAAATATTTAATTTAAAAAAAGCATGCATCAATCAATCATCATCATGATACCTTTTTATTATGATCGTTTTCGAGTAATCTTAGTAATCGATTTTATTTCAATATTTTTAAGGACGTTTTGATGTTATTGAACGACCTTCATACATCCATTTGTTATGTATGTATGCTATGCCTACTTATATTTAAAATTCGTCATAAATAATATGTAAAACCATTAGTTTCGTATTATATAAAAGTCAACAAGAATTCTATATAAACTTTAAATAATATTTTATGTCAAATTTGAACAATAGTCCGTGGGATTATCTGTTATAATTAATATTATTGTGCTATTTATATTTTTATGATACAATGACTATTTATATATTACAAAGATCGATTACTAAAACTACCTTAACGAGTTTATTTTCACAGATTTGGTGAAGGCGTGCACGCAAATTTTAACTGAGTGCTGTTTACCGAGTTTATTAACAAACACAGTCATATTTTAATTTCACATGAAAACAGAATCTAAGGTATAAGATAATTGTCAATGATTATTCATATATTGTTATACAATCAAAATAAAAAATAGCCATTATCCTTGCTTAAATTACTAACATAACCAATACTAATACTAAAACATTAAATTATAATGAAGGCATAATATAACAGCTATTTGATTAGAGACAATATGTTTTGACGAACGTGGTAGCTTGGATCATAGTGGAAGTGCTACCATGTCCACTCATTTCCTTTTATTGTCATTTAGTAACTATGCTTTTTACTGATCGGTTTTTGTTACCATTATATATTTCTAGAATAGCTTCGTAATGCTATTAACGAGTTTCAAGGTTAAATTGATATACCAGTACAATGAATTCATTTTGAAGGATTCACAATAGGTGGCAAAATATAATTTGTGTCTTATCAAACACATCTCTAATTATATTTATGATTAGGTTTTATATTTTTGATACAAGTTTAAATAAATTATTTTTCTCAACCCTGTAGATAACGAAACCTAATTTTATTGTTTTAATGTAAAACAGTGTCTGATTTAAGGAGGATGACAATATTCCATCGATAATAACGTGTCAACGTTTTAGATATAAGTTTATTTAAAAAAAAGCATAATTTTCAACGATCATTCCGGAAAAACATGGTATAATATATATATATATATATATATATATATATATATATATATATATATATATATATATATATATAATTTAACATTATACAAATTCTGAATATGTAGATTAATTTATTATATTAAGTCAAAAAATCAATTAAGAGAAAATCTATTTACATTACTAATAGCTGTGAAATTCAATGAATCATCATGAATGTCATGATTCATCATCTATCTAATGACATATCTAGATAGATATAAAGGTGTCTCTGGTGGTCGTATTTATTTTAATAAAGAGGCACTAAAATTAATTAAATCAGTATAATTAACTCTATTAATTAAAGTTGCTCGAATTCCTTTATTTATTCACACTGTACTCATCTAAAAATAATATATAATACACTAAAGGTACTAATTTTCTAAAAAGCTTACATCAATTTATATTCATCAAAGTTTCAGACTAAAATGACTTTCCTTATGTTTATGTTTGCTTTTGTCTTTGTTGGGAATGGCTTAATACTCATAAATATCAGGATCTTCTTAATGTTCTATTTTAAAATAACCTTGTGGAGAACAGTAGCATCCAGTATTTAGCCAAAGAGGACTGGGCTGTGTGACCATATCTCACACATTGTACAGTTGATATTCCATATCCGTGTACTTGTTATCCTCGCAGTTTCTCCTAATTACATTTTTCCACACGTAGATAAAAGTTTTTTGTTGGGTTTGTTCCTTAGACCTGTTTGCTTCTCTCCTTTCTTATCTATAGTGTCTGAACATCGCATCTTATTGATCTTTTATTACACCTTCTTGTTTATATCCCTTAAGCTATATCAATTCTAAGCAACGTATATGGGATGGCCAAATTGGTTTTCCAAGGAGTTATAAATGAAGGACTTGATTCCAGATATTTTTGGGATGAGTGATGGTGTGACTTGGGTACAGTGGGCCTGAAAGTATTTATCCGTATATGTAGGCTTCCTGTAAAACTGGTACCCTGGCTGTTTTTCCGTCGAATTAAAATGTCGAGGATGGAATATAGCAATTAAGTTTAATTCGCCATTCGAGTTAAAAGTTTGTTAATATTTTGAGTAATACTGTATCATATATAAAATAGTAAAAGTAGATAAAATTTGATTAATACAGAGCTCCCGTCCAGGACTAAACGTTTATTCAAATATTGTTATAATAATTCTATATATTTGTCTAGAGAGCGATACTTACTTTCAAACAAAAATACACATTTTTTTCGTTATACCCGACAATTAAAAAAAGATCAGATCAGATCTGGATAGTTACATAAACTAAAGATTTGTGATTCAAGAATGCCGAGAAATTCTCGTTCTTAAATTATCGTCATTAAAAATTATGAGCAATTATGAAGAATATTTCTGTTCATTTGTTGCTTTGTCGTGTGTACCAATTCATATATCACGAAGTCACATAAGATATAGAACTCTTTTTTAATGTATCTAAAGAAGGAAATGAAATTGAATGGAAACTGATCGTTGCGCTATTTATTAAGAATATAAACCGCAGCTGAAATACACATGTTCTTGTTGACTGACTGCGACCATCTTTGGCGGAAATAGTGTTCAGATATAAGTTTTCAAAATTTTTTATGTCAAATAAAGAAGAATGTTCTTGGTTGCATCAGCTGGTTGTTATGCATTTATAAAAAATATAAGTTATATAATGTTATATGTTATTTTTAACATGTAGTAATTGGCGGTTAAGGAAATCCTTATTTTATCAGTTTTTTATGTTGTTTCTTAATGATGAACGTAAAAAGTAATTAGAATCTTTGCAAATTTGTATTATTTTTATGTAATATTCTTAGTTTCTTTATTTTATTACCCAAGTAAGTACACAAAAGACGAAATATACACGTATCATAATTTACTTTTAAGTTTTAATATTTTTCAGCACAGAGTAAGTTTTAACTATGATAACTGATTCAATTGCTTTGACGTTAATATGGTTCTATAGGTTTTTTATGTTTCCGCAAGTACTTTGTTGTATCTCATCACCAACCATAGTCGCACTTAAGTCTGCGCAATCTATTTCTTATATATATATCAGTACATAGTTTTATCTGTCGTTTTATCACGAAATCTGTCTAGATGTATTTTTTCGTGGGTCATTTAATTTCTTCGCTGACCTTTAGTACCCTTAAATATTTGTGGATATCCTAATTTTGAATTTCTAATATACTATGGAGCGTTAACAATGCTGCGAAAAACTGTGTTCGCATACGAAATTATTCTAGAGCCAATTATGGCTGGCAGGTAGTCTATTTTTGCATGTGAACTTCGTTAATTTTATTCACTATTTTTTAATTAACTCAATATTATTGATTGTCTTGATATTTGTGTAATCTATTTACATTTTTCTCAATATTGCTACTTGTACCTAATAATAATATCACTAGTATAAAGTAAATACAATAGTGGTCCAAGGACATTTCCTTGTCGTACGCTCGTATAGATGAGTTTCAATCTGAATAATAGTCACCATCTTATTCTGAAATGACGATTGAAACTATACGATTTGAGGATGTGGCTCATCTGGTTTGCTAAACTGTATTTAAAACCTTAGTACCATGCTTTACCAAAGGTTTAGACTTTTTTCAGTTACATCCGTAATTCGATATATCTGATCAATTGTCGAATTGATCTTTCACATCCATCCTGAACCCATTAGAGTCTGTGCGTGCAGTCCAGTTGTTTTTTTTTCAATATCAAGAAGTCTATTAGGCAGGTTTTATATTGTATATATGGGCAATACTATATATTGCACAACTGTATACTCTTTAGATTTTGTACGGATTTGCACAAATGTTGCTTGTATTTTGTATATATAGATCTAATTTATGTCAAGAATGATACCGCTGATCTTGATCCAATTTACCTTAATCCTAAGTTACATATTTAAAGTCGACACCAGTGAGTTATTTCTATAGGATGAAATGCCTATGTTTCTTTAGTGCCCTGTCCTCTTTAGTACTTTTACGTACAATTATAGAACATCTAATTTAACTATTGTGTCTGTTTACCTAATTTCCATCACCAAAATGTGTCATTCTGCAAGAATTTTTCTATATACCCCAGTGCTGATTAAAAGTAAAATGGTTACGGAAAATTTCAATTAAAATACTTAGCAATATATTTGCATCTTTTTCATCAACATTTTTCCATCTTTCTAGCAACATAGCAATATCAAATTCTCAGTATTTCGGAACAGTGTGCTAGCCAAGCCATGCAATAATCAAAAAGCGCTATGCCTGGTGAGTGCTGCAAAAGTTCCAATTCGAACTGTATTAGCTAGCGTTGAGAATTTTCAACTGAAATTAATTATCGACTGTTTTAGTAATAGACTACTTTTTACTATAGACTGTTAGCGGCGCTATTTTCCTAGACGCGGCCTTGACAAAAATATGCCGAATTTAGGCTTATATAGATTTATATATAATATATATAGTTTTATGATTTTTTGATAGTTTGCTTCTAAATAACAATATATTGTATATAAATAGAGCAGCATTTTGGAATGCTATTTTTCAAGATTGTTAGTGTAATAGGACAAAAAGATTCAAATTGTTAATGATAAATAGTAAAATACTTTTCACTGTTGTCATAGCAATAATATTAGTTTTGATTAAGTTTCTAGTTTCGAACTAACTAAGTAAAAAAATACAAGAAAATAACGATGGTCGCGACACTTTTTAGTTAAGATTTATTTTACCAGCAGGTAAGGTAGAGACATTTTTTTATAATCTATTTCTATTATTTTATAACTTATAACTAGAATGATGCATTCAGCTAAACGTTCTGTGCTTTGAGAATATTTTGAAAGAGAAGTGGAGGAACTTCTGCTACCTGCAAACCTCGATTTAAAGAATCGAATCTACAATGCAAAATTCAAGACACAACTACTGACGAAGAATATATTTTATCTGAAGACATTTGGATAAAAAAACTAGCTAGAATGTAATAAATAATTACACCAGGTGCTACAACAACATTACAAATTAAGCAGTAATTGGAAATGCTACTTATTGGGCGTTTAGAAAACACATTAGATTTTTGACATGCTCATAAAACGATATTACTTGATTTATATCAGTTACATTGAAAATATTCCGCTATACCTGCAACATCTATCCCCTCGGAATTTTTCAAAATCTGGCCAAATTATTAACAGTCAAAGAAATCTCATCACTGGAGAAAAGCTGAACACGTATATTATATTTTTAGATAGTGATTAAAAATATTTCCATTCAATAGTAAATAAATCATTTTTTTTTTAAATTCCTAATCAGTTATTGTGTGATTATTTTTAATTATGTCATTGATTAGTTTTTTCTGTGCTTAGGTATATGTTTAATTTTTATTTAGTATTTATGGTTATTGTACATCTTTAGTTTTTGTTTAAGTTCAATTGTATTGTCTATATTTATTATAGTATGCTATTTAAAAATAGCATTAATATATTAAAATACGATAAAATATTTGTGGGGTTATTATCCCATTCCTTTTTACAGATACAGATATATAAGTTATTCTAAAATTCAAATTAAATTCTTCCTTTAAAATTATGCTTGTTAATATTATTCAGTAATTACTTTTTTCCTTTTCTTTTTTAAAGTTAGTACGTGAAGGAATATATACATCTCCATCTCTCTTATACTACCGTTGGAAAATACAAGAACATCTAAAATTAACTGCTCGAAGCAATCAGCAATCTTCGGCTGACATCACGGAAAAAAAACAGTCGGAACGTGCATTTTACTGAAAACAGTAATTACTATTTTGCTATTTTACACTAGTAATAGCGAAACCTACACCATTTGGTTGCAACGTGATGACGTCTTTATCTTCAGTAACAGTTTCATTCTGTTTTAGCAGCTCGTAATACACTACACCTTGATGATCCCATCATGTGACCATACATTTTGTTCCTGGATTACCCCATAATTTTTGCGGTTTTTTTACCTGACTGGCAATGAAACTGCGATAACGAAAGCCACTTTCCCTCCTTTCATATTTTAGCAGAACATGCTCACACCTAGAAACAGTTGCAACAGGTAAGCATTTTTTACGAAAATGCCATTTTGAGCGTCCCATCATTAGCAAATAGACTGAATAACTCAATAACATAATAATAATGGAAAACTATCATTTTATGTACTGAAGTCGTCAAAATCATCGAATTCAACAGTCGACACTTCGAATTTTCACCATTAGATGACTTTGATCAAAATACATACAAGTACCTAACATTTATTATTTTGTTAAAAAACTAACCTCTTAAATTCGGTAAAGATTTCGTACGTTAGATTCGCAAATATATGTATATGACAAGTAGTACAGTTCTATTTGCAAATGCCAATAATGGCTGTTTTTTAATTGAAACCAATTCAGAGAACTTAAATACTAAATGGTGATTAACAATTCTCGATTGATTTCAATGAAATTTATTATACTGCCCAACACAAATAAATTACCCTTTTGTTATTAGCGGGGTGGTAATAAATAATAACAAATATATATAGTTTACTTATTTTTTTATTAAATAAAGAACATTATACAAGTAACTTAAATTTCTGTATATTAAATAAAATTGGCTAAAAAATTAAGAAACATTTTTTGTCATCTCTCAAAAGGTGCTGCACCTTTAACAGTGTTATTATTTTATTTTCTGTATGATATAGTACGCCATTGTATTCTGATGCATGTGGAGCTTTTTATTTAAGATGTAATACTACATTTCAATTTTCAATCATCAGGCCGTGTAGGCATATTTACTAGGTGCTTACATGAATTTTGATCAGCTATATCTATTAGCAAAAATGTGAAGTAAGAATGTTAACCACTGTTAAACCATTTATCCTAATATTTCTCTACATAAGCCCATTTAATTTTATTATTAAATTTAGTATTACTGAGTTATTAAATGTCGATGATTAGTCGATGTTCGAAAACAATTTATTGCAAGACTTTTTTACTAAAATTCAGCTGATATTCTCAAAAACTGTTCGAAAACCTGATGAACCAACTTTTTCCAGACATTTACATGGGACGAAAAAGTTCCAAAATGATGGAAAGTAGCTTCACAAATGAAAATACCGTTTGAAATCCTTTCAACATCGCGATTTTATTGATTTCCGGGCAAAAGAAAAAAGTTTCTGTGGTGTATTGTGGCTGCTCCTGAAAAGTGAATCTACAAAGATAATATCAAACGCAAAAATAATGGGTTAGTCCAGGAGACCCATTCACATTAACATCGAGGCGAAATATTTATGGATATGTATATATCAAGTCTTGCTGTGAACGTGATGGGATCAGCAATGTGCTTTTTATGAAATTACTAAAACCGAAAGAAATTGTTACTGCAGAGGTATGTCGATGCCAATTAAACAAATTTAACAACCTATTGTTACGAATAGATCTGAAATAACGAGTAACAGACGCAGTTTTCCTACTGTAAGACTCGCCACTATGTTCTAAACATAGTGAAGGGTCACACTGTTACAGCTCGAATAAGAAATACTGCAATTTAACAGGTCAACTAAAAAGTCCCCGGTCTACCATAGTAAAACACATTTTGTTGGCAATTTTTTTTTGTTCAAGGGTGATACACTGATTATAGCGACCAAAATAGGCCTTAGTATCGACGATTACCACTTCATCCGACGAACATTTCTCCCAGCGAGTATTTTTTTGAGATCTGAGAACAGGAAATAGTCGCTGGGGGGCAAATCTGGAGAATACCGTGGATGAGGAAGCAATTTGAAGCCATCGTTTTCACTGACTTGTGATACGCTACATTGTCTTGGTGAAGCAGCACTTTATTTTTCTTCAAATGCGGTCGTTTTTTGGCGATTTCGTCCTTGAAATGATCCATTAACGCCATGTAATACTCGCTGTTATTGGTCCTTCCCTTTTCAAGGTAATCAAAGAAAATTATTTTATGCGCATCCCAAAATACAGACTATTGCGTTTTCCCACGCTTTGGAGTGGGTTAATCGTGTGCAGTCCACTCTAATAACTGTCGATAGGACTTCGGAGTAAAATGATGGATCCATTGTCACATATCGACGCAAAAACTCGTTACGTTGGTTTATTACGCTTGGTCTTCTGCAAACACTGCTCCGAATCATCAACTCGTCGTTGTTTTTGATCAAAAGTGAGCTCGCGCGGCACCCACTTTGCACAGAGCTTTCTCATATCCAAATATTTGTGAATTATATGATGTACACGTTCAGTTGATATCTTTAAAGTGTCTGCTATTTTAGTCAATTTCAATTTACAGTTATTCAAAATCATTTTCTGGATTTTTTTAATGTTTTCATCGGTAACAACCTCTTTTGGGCGTCCACTGCGTTCACCGTCTTCGTTGCTCATTTCACCACATCTAAACTTAGCATACCAATCCTTGATGGTTGATTTTCCTGGCACAGTGTCCGGAAATTCGGCTTCAGGCCAAGTTTTTGCTTCAACTGTATTTTTTCCCTTCAAAAAGCAATATTTTATCAACACGCGAAATTTCTTCTTATCCGTTTTTTTTTCACAATAACAAAAGTTGCTTCACTATAATTCTATCTTCCCTATAATTCACAAATTAATGATCCGACAGCTGTCCTATTTATACACGCGTTTTTTGAGGGTTAGGGCTAACTAAAAAACATATGGATTTAATTTTAGTAGCGCCATCTATGTGTTAGGTCGTGGACTTAAATTAAATATATTCCTTTTTAAACAAAGTTAACTATCACATGAAGAGAAAACTATTGTGCTATTTGATAGTCTTCGTTCATATATTGATTAACAACTTTTTCATTGCTTTTCAACATTGCTATGCTCTTTAGTGTGTTTTTTTTATCAGGATTTGATTTGAAAACATGAGCAAAAATAACTGTAGTAAAAATAGTGGTTTTATTTTTATTTAGATCTATGCCTAACAGTGATTTTCTTTGAAATCGAGTGATATAAACAATGAAATAAAAAATATAATATTTACGCAAATTGACGGGCAACTTTAAGAAAATTAATAGAGCAAATAATATTATTTTTATTCTGGTTATAGAATGCGTATCTAAACTAGGTTACTGAAACGATGTTAAATCTGTGTTTTTTAACCAAACCACAAGTATTTGCGCTGACATTGTTATATCATCGATCACAAATTCTTTTAATGTTTATTTATCGTGGTGATGTAAACAGTACTACCATAAAATAATTCGTAACGACAAGTGTAAACATATTTGGTTAATAAGTGGGTAGAGCGGGAAGTGGAAACGACACATTCCTCATGACCATTGAAGATATTATTATAGTATCGCCTGACTATTATTAGTATGAATTTCAACAGAATTCAATTGTAGGTTAGGCGCTGAAGCGTCGAACATTAATTACTAATTTTTAATTTTGAGTATCAGAAATAAAGCTGACATAATCTTTTTTCAGATTGCTAATAACAATTTAAAGGTATATTTTCATAATAATGGTTAATAAAAATAAATGTTATTAATTATTTCCCAACAAATATTTTTACAACAGGAAAATTATGTATTAATATAAATCCTTTTTGTTCACGAAGCAAATTATATTTTTTATAGAAAAAATAAATATTTTTTGTGCATAATTATTCTATCTAACAGATTAACAGGTAAATTGAAAAGTCCCCGGCTTGACATATAGATAGTGCTACTTAAGAATTAAATCCATATGTTTTTTAGTTAGCGCTAATCCTCAAAAAATGTTTGTATAAATTTGACAGCTGTCGGATCATTAGTTTGTGAATTTTAAGTGAAGCAACTTTTGTTATTGTGAAAAAAATGGAGAAAAAGGAATTTCGCGTATTGATAAAACATTGCTTTTTGAAGAGAAAAAATACAGTTGAAGCAAAAACTTCGTTTGATGCTAAGTTTACGGATACTGCCCCAGGAAAATCAACCATCAAGGATTGGTATGCTAAGTTTAGACGTGGTGAAATGAGCACCGAAGACGGTGAACGCAGTGGACGCCCAAAAGAGCTTGTTACCGGAGAAAACATTTAAAAAATCCACAAAATGATTTTGAATGACCGTAAATTGAAATTGAATGAAATAGCAGACACTCTAAAGATATCAACTGAACGTGTACATCATCACACACATTCTTCACCAAAGTCGGTGCCGTGCGAGCTCACTTTTGACCAAAAACAACGACGAGTTGATGATTCGGAGCAGTGTTTGAAGATGATCAAGCGTAATAAACCCGAGTTTTGCGTCGATATGTGACAATGGATGAAGCATAGCTCCATCATTTCACTCCGAAGTCCAATCAACAAACATCCGAGTGGACAGCATACGATGAACCCGCTCCAAAGCGTGGGAAAACGCAACAGTCGGCTGGCAAAGTTATGTCGTTTGTATTTTGGTATGCGCATAGAATAATTTTCATTGACTACCTTGAAAAAGGAAGGACCATCAACAGCTACTGTTATATAATGTTATTGGACGATTTGAAAGACGAAATCCAGCCCATGAATTGGGCTTCGAATTGCTTCCTCATACACCGATTAACAAAATTGGAGAATAACAAGAATCGTCTGTTTTCTGTGCTTACAAGATATTTACTAATACTAATATTTATATACTAATACATTCTTGATCGCATTCAAATGTATACTGGTTCCATTATTACTGAAGCTGATGCTAATTATTCAAACAGACTATTGTCTCTTGAAAATTTGGTAATATTTATATGAAAGTTGATATATTATTTTTTTAAATGTTTATTACTACTTTTCATTTGTACTTTCACCAATTCCTAAGCGGTGTGAGTGCGAGATAAATACATCAGTGTAAGCTAACAACTCTAACATTTTGTTATCGACATGAGAAGCAATCTATATCTAGACAACACAGTTCAAAATTGTAGGATTTGACGCAAAACAACTGCATCTTGTAAATAAATATATTCCTAGAATAGAAATATAAAATGGAACATATTGTGTTATGTTTCGATATTGATATATGCGATATATAGTCCTTCCAATATAACAGGCACTGCACGTCATAGATGACGTCGTATATATTGTCAAATGCAGCTTGTAAAAATGTAAAATTTGTTTTAAATTTGAAGCGGATTCTTCCTTCTTATTTTACATAACTTTAAAACATTTATATTAAAAAGACACAGAATCGGTACTGTCTGATGCTTCGAAACATGTAACTCAACCAGTCTATCGATTTATGCTGGTATTGGTCGACTTTGTTGTTAAATGTCTACAAAAGTCTTCAAAACATTAATAATTATAATTAGAGATTATAAACAGGCAAACGTCATAACGTTTGATCACGTAACTGGTTGTTTGGATAGACTATATCATTCAGGTTGATCATACTTGATTTTATCATCTTAACAAGAGATCCACATCAAAAAATTGTTCATTATTACTGAATAATGTAGAATCTGAGTTTCTGCAACATTTTCAAATTTAGGTCAAATCATAGATGTCGAAATTTTAAGTCAATAGATGAAGAACTTACATTTTTGTTTATATAGATTATTACTTTCATTTATTCGGATTCGCTGTTGTCAGCATTCCTGTTTCTTATTAGCATATTCATTCTTGATTGGAATTACTTTTGAAAATAACATATATATTACACGGCATACTATAAATATTATATTATATACTTGTCAAAGATTGTACACACAAATTGGCTGCAAGAATAATTGACATCGAAAAGAGCAAGGTTTTCCACGATTTGTTTGAACTTCTCTTATATTCATTTCCTGTGTAATCCTCTAGATTATTCGATTATAAATAAAAGATCAGTAGCTATTGCTGGATAAAATCAATTGTGTATAATGTTATAGTTACCACCCACGCTGTTTTCTAAAATTTGAACAACACAGTAGTGTGGGAATTGCAGGCATTTTAGAAGAAAATCGGTTACTGGCTATAACACAAAAATATTAATCTATTATCTCATCGTATAATTATTATTATTATTATTATTTGTATTACCGTCAGAATATCTAGACAAGCTGTAAATGGAAGGATGAAAATGTAAAACGGCGAACATACCGTTGCTAACGTGAATGATACGAATATTAATATGCAAAGCCATGCTAGTGACTTGATAATGAAACACATGTTTAATCTACTGTAATTTTGCAGAAAATCATCACTGATAATAAATTATACGATATATTCGTTACAACTGTCAAGTTGTTAATCTAAAAGCAATATTTGTCATAGGAAAACAATATCATAGAGTATATTTGGTTGCCTGATACAATAAGTCAAAAATATATTTTACTGCCAAAAGTAAATTTAAAATACTAAATAATTACATATTTATAACTCTAAATCCTGATTAGTCGTCAGATGCAATTCAGAGTGCAATAAAATAAAAAAAAATTTTAAACGATTATAAATATTTGTGGACCTGTATATTTAGTTGCCTAAACAAAATCCAATTTTTTAATAACAAACTACGATATTAATTAAAAGAAAGTTTAATTACGCTTTGTACATTCTTTGTTGCTTAATTAAATTAACATTATTATCATTTTAATTTTTATTATTTCAAAATTGAAACAATAGTAAAATATTTACACTAACAACTGTCATTTAAAATAAGTGCTAATATCTTACAAATATTTCTCTTTATTCTATTATTATCATTCTTTTATATGTTAAATGAATGTGTTAAAACTTTATAACTATAAAAACAATATTAATTTCTAATTCATGTATAAAGGATCACATTAGATTTATGAGAAAATTTGTATTAACGACTTTTATGGAATGGGTTCTCCTGACAGCATTTTCTTTGCACAGTATTGTGGGAATTGTACTCCAGACAATAGAACATCTGCTAAGCCCTGGCGACAAAAAAAAGATTATATTTCTAACAAATTAATGCTTATAAACTATTTGGTGATCATCTTTATCTAACATTAGGTGTACAAGTTAGCTTTGATGCTTTATTTAGTCAAATTGGTATAATGTGTTTTGTATTGTATTTTCTATGTCGCTAATTAAGTAGCATACTAATTTTGTTTTAAAAAATCGTTGGTTTTCTGGAGTATTATCAAATTTTCGATTTCATATGAAATTAAACGATAGGGACGGTTTTCACCATTCCGCTAGGTTTTCGATTTTTCATTACAAGTAAAGTGATAATAGAATATATGATGCCGATCCAAGATCATTAATGTTTGAAGGTTATGTTGTTGCCAGATGTCTACTGTTGCTATATCAGAGTACGATCAGAAAGTTTTACGTTCATTGGTGGAGTCTTATTTTATTGGATGCAAATGATTTATTTGTACACCTAATATAATATTAACTTACAGTTAACGGTGGTATACACGCTGATAAGCAATATACGATGATATATAATGTCGCACAGATATAGGCAATGAAAAATGACAGGAATATTAGAATCAACAGCCATATTATTGAAAATACTACGTTTGCCATCTGAAAAAGAAAAATTAATAAATTAGCAGAGAATTATTGTTAGACAACGTAACATAAGCAATAAATATATTATAACATTTATAATAATAATAGTTAAAAATTGTGAACAATTTTACACCCAAGTTTATTGACTTATTTTATAAATAATAATATTTAAAATTAGATGTTCGTTTAGAATTAATGATATGTGGTACTACTAACGGCAGTCATGGGTTGGTTAATATTTGTTTATAATAATATCCCATTAAAGTTTACTTAAGTTAATTAAAGAACACTTTTTTTATGATATTATTATAAATAGCGTCGTTACATATATATCGCTGACCATAAAATATGCAAGCCCCTAATATTAAATGCAAGTATTATATGGAACTATTGAATGTAGTATAAAAAATAGCTTAAGTGTAGAAAAATGTTCTGTTTCACCAAAATATAAGACGAAGAATACAATTCCAAGCGCCACCTCCAATTCCTCCAATTTTGGAGAGGCCTATTTTGAAGCACAAATCGTATTTCAAAAATGGTATCGAAAAGTTGGAGGGTCGCTATAATCAGTGTATCACCATTGAAGCGAATAATCTTGAATAAAAAAAACTAATTTGATTAATCAGTAAGGTGTGGTGCTTTACGAGCTGCTAAAACCAAATGAATTTATTATCGTAGATGTCTACTGACGTCAATGAATTAAATTGGATGATGTATTGTTACAAAAAGGCCAGCAATAACATATACAAGATCATCCTCTTGAATGACAACGCTCGGCCACGCGTTGCAAAACTTGTCAGGATACGCCGTTGCAGCTTAAATGATAAATCACCGCCTACGCGCTCAGCGTACTCACCAGACATAGCGCCTGTTGATTGACACTTGCTTCAATGCATGCAGCATGGCTTGGTTAGCAAACAGATTCGAAATATTGTCAAACGAACATGGTTCTTTCGACACGGTATAGCCATGTTGCGTGTGTCAGAAAGATGAGAAAAAATTGATGAAAGATATTTTGCATAGAGATATTTAGATTTTGAATTTGAAACTAATAAGTTTTTGAATGATCGGAATACGAGGCAGTACCTCTAATATTTATTTTATATATATTATATATATCATATTTTGTATATTTATACTTAAAAATACTTAATATTGGAATTTTTGGTTATTGTCGATGAATTCTAGTAGGTGATGTCCACTCTCTGACGATCTTCTTGATTCATATGTGTTGTAGTGGATTCATATATCACTTATATGTATTCACTCATATACCGACATAAAAAATATATTTTTATTTCTCTTGAACAATTCTATGCAACGCTCTATATCGTTAATCGATGTAAGCAATTTACTTACCCTAACTTTTTTAGTAAAATTATACTATAAATTAGTAAAATACACTAATTTTTAATATTTTTAGGTCTCAGCTGTCTTTGGCTCTCTATCTTTTTATGTTATGTTACTATCACTGTTCTCATAACAATGGTCGATTTTGGGAGATGAAAGGATTCAGTACCATGATTTATATATTATATTTTTATCGGTATTTTGTATCAGAATTTTCATAATACTTATAAAGCTAGATGTCGAAAAAATATCGATATTTTTTCAATAAATATCCTAATTTTTCGCCGCATATTTTGGGCCGATAATTTTCGAATAAGTATCGATAGTTATAAATGAGAGTATCGAACTTTTAGTGACAATCGATTAGTGGTTTTCGAATGAGGGTATCGAACTTTTCTTTTAGAGATTCTCCCCCCAGAGCCATTAAGTGAAGTTATATACGTGTCGAACTTTTATTTTGAAATTTCTCGCCCCGGACATTAAGTGAATTTTTCGTGCTTCGGTATTACCATTTTTGTTCGCCTTATGTAACGATATTTTTCTCCGCAGCCGATATCCCTATATCAAACTACTGTTTGGCTACCACAGTATTTCCCCCATATAAAAACATTATCTATCTTCTGTAACTTCTAAAATATTGATATCACATGAAACTGAAATATCCTTAAATTAACAAATCATATTTAAAAGATCCAACTGAAATTATTGGTAAAATTAAGAAAAGTAATATACTTGAATAACAAAATTATTTTATAAGTAAAATCTTATTACTAAAAATACTGTGAACTATAAAAATAAATGTTTTTATAGTGAAGAAAAACACATAATCTACCTCTAAACTATTTTCGATTTTATGAAGAAATGAAATAAATATTGTGTTGAGCTAATACTTTTTTCAATCTAATATTCGATTATTTATACCAAAATAAACTTTGGTTACGACAATATAAGATACACTACTCGCCAAGCAATCAAAACTTTTTCTGGAGCCGGCTTGGTGGCGCAGTGGTAAAGGCGATGGGACGGTACTCCTACTGTCACGATAGCCGCGGGTTCGAATCCTGATGGGGCATTATGTTTGTGATCGTTTAATATTTGTTAATGTTCTAGGCAAGAACAATGCTGAGGACCGTGGTTCGGAGCCCACGTTAAACTTTAGGCCCAGTCCAGATAAACCCATAGTTGGTAAAAGGAGACTTTAAAATATATATATATATATATATATATATATATATATATATATATATATATATATATATATATATATAAACTTTTTCGGACTTGTTTATTAGCAGTTGTTAAAAGTTATTCGACTCTTTTTAATGATATATTAATGTATTAATCTAACGATTTACCAGCAATTAAGAAAAAATAAACATCAACATTTTGATGAAATACAAACAAGAAACGATGAACCTGTTAAACGACCCATTTAATTTTATTTATTTTCCGTAAATAATCACTTATCAAAATTTTCTTATACATTTTCAGAGAAAATAAAGATAACTCGCCTTATATAAATATTTAAGTAATCGATATTTTTTAGCTATTATAAAGTAATTCTTATAATATTTCGTTTAATCTCTGGTCTCCAAATATTTATTTAGCTGAACATAAAAAGCTGTTGAAAAAATATATCAATAATTTAAACTAAGAGTGTATACAAATTAGAACTTTGTTCTAAAAATCAAACACAAATATATATATTGAAAACTGAATATTATTTTGATTGAACTGATCTTCAACCTGTCATTGTAAGAAACATATTAAATAAAAATTAATTTTTAAAGTTGACATAATTTATATTAATCGATTTACTCCTTATTTTTTGCTGAATATATTATATATAAAAAAGTATTACCTAATTCGTACGGTTTCGATTTTTGAAGCTATTGACTTTTTAGATAAGATAACGCATTTACTTGTTTACCGTAAATTATATTTAACTACGGAAACAACGTATACCGATTTTGGAATTTCCTTTAAATTACTGTGTATTGGAAAAACGCTCTCGAAAAAAAGTTCTAAATTTATCAAAGGTTAGCTCTATACCATGTTATTCATATTTTATAAGAAAAAAAATATAAGACTGAATTAGTATGACACTAAACTTGAAATGTTTTTGATTTGAACAAGATTTGGTTCAAATTAAGAAGTTAAAATAAAAAAAAAGATTATTTGTACGTCCAGAGTTATTGTTTAATAAAAATTAATAAAATCTTTATTAATGAATCAGCTAATACTTAGCCAAAAAATATTTTTTGCCACTAGACTACATTAGACTTTAAAAATTTGGTGCCAGGTTCAATCAAAATATTCTCCATGTTTTTTTCATCATTCCGGCAGCATAACGAGATCATGTCAATAGATGTCAGTTTTGATACTATGCATTTATCTACCTTTATCCCCCTTCAACACTTCAACCTATTGGAACTTTATATCAGCCGTCCTTCAATCGGCGAGTTAAAATACTATTGCTAACTTTTATTGCGGTCTCTCATTCAAAATTCAGTTGGTGTTGATAGATCTCAGCAGTGATTGTTTCGTTTGTTTTAAGTGGCTCGAAATAGATAACACATCCTTTTGGTTCTTAATGATCCAGTGGTAGGCAGTGGTGGGATCATCATTATAGTTGTCATTTTTCTTCCATTTGCTATTTTGTGAAAAAATACGAGTATTTTTTAAATGTTAATTCGTGAAGTTTAAACTAGTTCGCAACCTCATAAGGGGTTTGTATGTTTATGTTCAACAAAGCTTGTAATTTGATATTTTCTTAATTCTTTCACTTGTTTAGCGCTCATTTCTAAAGCTTCACCAAACAATGCTGTATCGATCTGAACCAAGTGGTAACCAGAAGGCGCTATATCTGGGGGGTAGACTGGGTGCGACAGAACTTTCTATTCAAGCTGTTAGGTCCTTTTACAACAATACGTTATTCAATTCATTGAATTAATGCTGGTAAATATTACCAGTATGGTATTATTAAGCAACACCAGATTTATGTGTATTTTTAGTAGTTCGTACCTTGCTACGTCATTAATATTTCGCTTCCATGTCGATATGGATGGTGCTCCTGGACAAACCTGTGAAGTTTTGCTGTTCATATTGTTGTAGTAGATCCACTTTTTATCAATCATAATACAGCACAGAAAACTCTTTCTCTTTTGCCTGACAAGCAATAAAATCGCGATGTTGAAACGGTTCTAAACTACATTTTCAGTTAATTTGTGTGGTAATCATTTTATCTCCTTTTGTATACTTTATTTCACATATAAACATCTAGAATTAGTTAATACATTAACCTCTTAGATGTCTGAATGTTCTATGACAGTTTTTACCAAATAAGTCCAGTAATTCATTGTCTTGGAATTTTTTGGTCCTCTAGGCCTTTCTTTGTCACAACACCAAAATCATCACTTTTATGACGTTGAGACCAATTTGGATATAACGGGAAAGTATCACTATATGTTTCTAAATGCAGCAGATTTCTTCGAAACAAAAATCAACAACAAAAATAATTAATGATGAAAACATAATTTGAAGCGTCCCATTATTCGCATCTCTATACACTGAATAACTCAATAATGCTAAAAGGAAAAATGTTATTTTACGAAAATGTCAAAACCATCTAGTTTCCATCGAGTTATTTACACTGATCTTTCACTTTTACACATTTTCACAAATAGATATCGCTGATCAAAATATATGTTAGCGCTTAATAAAGACGTACAGTAAGGAATGTTAAAAATACTATTTTGAGCGTTATAATTTTAGTAGTTGTTACATCTAATGAAATGCTAACATTGACGAATAATAATAAATTCTTGGTACATTTAAAGTTTATCGAATAATTATATTAAACATTGAATAAGAACAGACCAAGTAAATTGATCCCGCGCCAGTCGCTATAAATGTATGTTAAATAAGAAATAGAACGAGGGAATTAGGAATAGTGTCCCACCCACGATCTATACAAAAATAACATTTTTTTCTACAATGTATATATATATATATATATATATATATATATATATATATATATTTCTATGACCAAACTATATTTAAAATCTTTTAAAAAATTCAAAAAACTTAATATGTGGCAATTCTAATCATATCTACTAGTATTTAGTTTTTAGTTCTGTAACATTCCGAACATGTAAATTACCTTAATTTTAGTATTGCCTGTATGTCTATTAAAACGTTAAATTAATCTAAATAATCACTATTATAAATAACAACTGCACTAATTTTTCACTTAACCCACCATAAACACTTTTGCGCCAGCTATAAATAAAAGTTACACATTTAATAACAATCAAATATTAATGATAAAATTTGTAGATAATCAATAAATAATGGAGGGGAATTTAGAAACGATTATATCGTTGATAATATAATTAATTATCGTTTACAGTGGTTTATACTTTCACACCTTATACAAAATTAGTGCATTATTAACAATTTAGTTATTTACATTATTTCCTGTTGCCTTTTAAAAAGTAACTTGAATTATGAATGACAGAAACCAATTCATTTTTGACTTACCGCGAAAAATACACTTTTAAATTGAAAAAAGGATAATAACTGAAAATAACGTCAAGCCTATGACTAATTGACGTGGTACTATAATCCTGTATGCAGGGTACTGACGATGTGCTACGTTGCCGATAGATGCGAGTGAATAGGACTGAACGACAACATTTTGTTTACCGTAAGAAAATCAGAGAATCGTCTACGTTTACACGCACTAAACGTGTGTTGAAACAGAGCACTACACGTACAATCGGTATTAACTGAGTAACATAACTAATGGGAAAACACAATATTCTATTATGTTGTCATATTTAAACAGAAAATATTTAAGCATTAGTAACGATTGCTTGGAATTAAAAGTATACTATAACGAATATTTATTATAATTTAATCACCATATCATTCAATATATTTTAATAAGTTAGCTTACAATATGTTACTAAAGTTACTAAAACTCAAAAATTCAGATTATAAAAAATATTCTATGCACTCTGTCTTGTAACTCTGGAGTAATATTGGCTGAACCGTTGTGAGCGTACAAATTCTAATATCTAATCCAGACCACAGATTTTCTATTTTATAAATGTTATGTAACTTGAAGGTTGCTTAAGAAAGGATGGGGCAAAAGTCCCGCTACCATTTTGATTGATGATCTTGTGGTCTATATTTATACACAATAAAATTTGAACGTCTACACAACACAAATGTTAAAGCATAGAGTAATATATAGAGTGTTAACTTAATACAAATAATTTCAGAAATGCTTTGCGTGGTCTCAGCAGAAAGGCGCTGAGAACGTCATTTCACTGAATTTCATTGGTTAGTTTAAATTACCATTGCAGGCACCTGTAATGAAAATATTTTATAAGGATTGCATTTCATTGATCGACGATTTCATACGTATCACGTTACTAACCTCTGACGTCACATTGTGCTGACCAATTAAATTTTAAATAAAACCAAAATATAATTTTTTTTGTATTCCATTCGTTTACTTTCATATGAATGGCTGTTATTTCATTCTGATTCCTAATTTTGTTAATGTTGTGTTAATATTTTTGTACAGATTTCCTAATAGTCTTTGGACATGTTACAAATAATTAATGTCCTTTTATATTATACTCCTAGCTATAAAATAACAAAGTAGAGGTTAACTTAACCTTAAATTATTAATCAAAACTTAGCAAATTTTATTATTATCCCTAAATATATAATTCACAAAGAAAAACTGTATCAAATTATTACATTCATAGTTATCCACATACGTTAATTTTTCTATTAATAATCAAAATTATCCATCAATAACCTAATCGTAAACACCGCCATTCTAATCAGGTGGAGTTCACAACAAATTTCGGAAGTGCCCATATGTAGTGTGAATAAATGAAAATGATAGCGGGACTTTTGCCCCACCCTTTCTTAGATGCTTGCATGTGCTTTGATCAACGATACCTAAAAAAAATATTAAAATTCGTTGGCTTTGAATCAAGTAACAATTTTCCATTTGGTATTATTGAGTTATTCAATTACTTACGTTAATCATTTGCGATATTCATTACTTATGTTGTGCTTTGAAGAAATCTGCTGCCCAAACCTATCAAACAAATTTAGAAACTATGGCGATGCTACTCCCTCATATCACAATTGGCGGTTTTGGTTTCAATAATTTAAAAGTGGTAATTTAGATGTCAATAATAAAGAACGGCCTGGAGGACCAAAAAAGACCAAACACAATGAATTTCAAGAGTTAGTGGACAACAACCTGGCTCAAATTCTTTGAACTTTCACGGAACTTAGTAGTTGATGAATCCGATGATGAAATACCTTTTTTTTCGAAGAAGTGTTGGCCATTTAATTTTATATAATTGGTAAGATCCATCTTTCAGGCAATTTATGGATGCCATTAAAAAAAACTGTTTGTGCTTTGAGCAAAACTATTCATCGAACCATTTTCTAATTTCTTCTTCCATGTTTTCGGGTCTATTCTGGATGATTTTCGATCAATATATAGTTCAAATTGATCATTTGTCGGTAGTGATAACTATTAACTCTGTTTCAACAGATTTCAACACTTAGTAGTATACCACGCCACTATGATCTCGACAAACACAGAGCGTTGTCTTGCGATTTTCTTGAGCGTTGTCTTGAAGATTTGGTCTTGGAGTCGATCGCTCAGATTCACCAGTTGATAATCATGATTTGTTGCACTTACGGTTTTCAAAATAAATCCGCTTTTCCTTACCTGTCACTATTCGATGCAGAAATAACTTTCGATCATACCTTTGAAGTAGAATTTCACAGACGTTATGTCAGTTTTCCATTTTCCAGTCATTCAATTAATGTGGCACCCATCTTTCCCATTGCTCGTAATCGGTCACTAATCCTTTCTTGGGCCACATTTAACGCTTCTGCCAATTGTTTTGGAGTTTCGGTTGGGTCTTCATCTAGTAACTGTTGCAGTTTCGTATTTTCAAACTTTTTTTGACCTACCAGAAAGTTTTTGCACATCAAAATCACCACTTTTGAATTTTCGAAGCTACGCCTCACATGATTTTAAGGTTACAACATACTCACCGTAAGTTTCTATCAGCAAACGATAACTTTCAGTGACTTTTTTCTTTTTATTAAATAAGAAAAGTAATACGTGCCGCGAATACATGTTTTTTTTTTGGCACCAAACTTGACATTTTCAAAGAGGTATAAATCTATGGAATTGTTATTTTCGCAAAATATAATATATATAGCTTTAAAGCTTGATGTCAGTAGAATAAAATATATTTACGCATGGCATATATTTGAAATTATAACACTAAATACGTAAGCCTAGCGAAATCGAGAGCAAAAAGTCATGGTTACTCTAGGAAAGTCATCCACGTTAACATTAATGCAGAATAATCATGGCCATCATGTCTTGCTCTGCATATGGTGGGGTCAGTAAAGGTGTATATTGAAAGCAATTAGAACCGTATTAATTTGTTACTGCAGATGTCTATCGACGTCAATTGAACAAATTGGACCACATAAGAGATGTCAAGGATATACTGTTGCAGCTCTAATGGAACGTTCTGTCGCACTCAGCGTATTCACCAGACATAGCGCCTTCAATATAACAAAACAAAATATCATTTTTTCGATACAGTATCACTGATCAAATGCAATTAAAAATGATGAAAAATGTTTTTATTAATGTTTAACCAAGAATTGAATGATCATTGTAAAAAATGGAAGCTTATGTTTTTAAGAATATTATCAGTCTTTTTGGAGCCACATTTTCTCATGTTTCTTGCAGAATGCTGTATTACCATATCGAAATAATATTTTCATGTTATAGTCTGTTTTATCTGTTACATCTTCTTAAATTTTTAATACCGCTGGCGATAGCTTTTCTCACTTACATCAACTTTACTATATATTTCAACAAGTAATCCTTGATCCAAGATGCTTATTTATCTAAAAACGAAAATAAAGAAGTAATATATTCTAATGCAAAATTGCTAATGTTTTACAACTAATTTTAACATAATATTTTAGTCGAAGAATGAAAACTTATTTCTATACCTAATATAACCATCAAATCATTTTATCGAATCGAATGATAAAACTTATTGCACAATCTATCATTTATGAATATTATTAATTAATTAATTTAAATTTTTAATAAACATTAAAATTTACAATTTTAATCGAATACGAATTAATTGAAAAGATGTAAACGTAACCACCACATAGGCCTACATTTTATTTTAATCACGGATTCCTTTGATTTCCTTATCGTTGAACGAATGGCAGTCGCTTACTGGTGGTCACAAACTAAACTATATACTTATTTGTTATTCGTTTAGGTTATTGGCATAATTAAATCTAAATACTATTATAATAAAAGGAAGAATGAGTAACTGTTTTTTATTTTAATTTTAGTACAATAAACTATATAAGTTCTATAAAAAGAAATCATATAAAGTAGAAAAACAATTATTCACTAGAATAGATAAGACTAGGCTTTTAGCAATAAAAACATTACATTTTTGACGCGAATTGTAAAACTAATAATAACAAGATAACACATTTCTATTGTTTTTCGCAACTGCGGATATTCAGATCACTAATTGTTTAACATCACGAGGTTTGATATTGCAGTTTTCGATCAAATCTATTCAAAATGTTAAATAATTCGATAAGACATTAGTAATTAGTAATCATTTTAATTCCTGTTAGTCACGTTATTAGTACATTTTTAAACATATTGAGTATTTCTAATACTAAAATTATTTTACAAATATTTGTCGTAAACTAATTATACTTAATTTATATTTGAGAGATAGTTATTTCTTAGAGAATTAATTGAGTGATTATAATTAATTGACAAATTATAATTAATTTTTATTTTCTTTTTTCAGCTATGAATATTGAGATTTTAAATAATCGTTTAAAATGTTGCTACACCTACAATAAGTGATGCACTATGATAGTAATCAAACTATGAGTCAGTAAAGCGTGTGTAATAATTCTAAGAATATTTAATTATTCTTAGTGAGTAGAACAACGATTTAAGTTTCAATTGTACAATCTACCCGCAACGGAAAAATTATAATACTAGGATTGTGATTTATTTTTAAAGGTTTTAGAGTAGATATATCAATTTAATTTTTTTTTAATTCCTACGATGGTAAAAAATACATTAGAAATAAAAACACAAACGAGTCTTTCATCTCCTTCAAATAAATCAGTAGTAATTAAAGTAATGAAAAATATCAATTTATGGAAAGGTTTGGAAAGGCCTTCTTCAGTTCGGTTTTATTGGCAAAATGAAACTCTCGAAGCTTTTTTTTTTTTTGAGAAAATAAATGAATAAACGAATCGAGAATAAAGTCGTGAAGAAAATATAATATAATGAATTTATTAGGCGTCGGCATGTACTCTGATCATTTTTCTTAAAAAAATAATTTATTTACAAAAATTATATTTTTCCCATGTCACTGGCGATACCCTGTGGAAAGAATGATGTTGGTTTGGGCAACAATCCAAATCATTCATCCAGTTTTTGCCTTTTTTAGCATTTCGAAACCGTGGTCGAGCATTGTCATGTAAAAGGACGACCTTGAGAATGTTTTTACTATTTTTGGTCTTATTTCTAACAATACGTCGTTCAATTTATTCAATTGTAAAGAAAGGCATATGCAGTAACAATTTCATTCGGCTGTAACATATCGTAATGGTGGATCAGCACATCATATCACATCATCCCCACCATTTGCACATTATGGCCATGAATAGTCCGCTTCGGTGTTGATGTGGATGACTATCCTGGACTAACCAATGACATTTTGCACTTGGAATTGTGGTTGTAGATTCCCTATTTATTGCTATAAATCTTGCTTTATTATTGATTTCAGCTTTTAAACGGTAAAAACGAAAAACCGAACATTTAGATATGACATAGCAACATAGGTTTCTGAAAGTGTTTGATAGGTTTCGGCAGCAGATTTATTAAAACAAAACAAAAGTAATGAATATCAAAAATATAACTTTGGGCCTACTATGATTAACATCTCTATACACTGAATCAATCATTAATAGCATCAATGGAATACTGTTATTTTTATAAAAATGTCTATATATTTATAGTTTATATGAATACTTCGCATTTTTAGAAATTCGGACACTCAGGGAAGGTGTCTACGTCTGAATCAATAGGCTGCTGTTGGTAGTGCAGGACTGCAGAATATTCTTTAATAAATCTCGCCACAGTTGGTGACCGGCTGTAGTTATTCTGACCTCGGAGAATGATAATCTCCTATTTCTCAGATCGTTTTCGATGATTTTGATCCATGTCTTCTGCTGCGTCTTCCAACGAAAAAATTGATTTTGCTAAAGACACCTGTGAAGATAATGAATTCACTCACCTTTAATTCGGCATCCAAACTATTGTAATATCTGTTTTTGAATATGTTCCTCAACTGTGCACAGATTGTCGCATCTTAAACGAATTATTTTATTTCTAATAACGTTCTCTTAAAGAAACATATCAAGTAACAGTGTTCAAGCCTGGGAACCATATAAAAGATTGGCAAAATAAACATTTGTAATAATCTTGAGTGTAACATTTCCCCTCCTCCACACGTACCATCTTAAAGAGTCAAAATCTCCTACAAAACAAGCCGACTCGACTTCGTACTTAAGCGGTAAATGTCACTTTCTTCTAATATATTAATGGATTCCCCCGTTAACATTTAGTCAACTCTTTGGTCTTTTCATCAATAATTCTCAATCCATATGGCTCTGAGTTGGGAAATATATAACATTTGTATTGGCGAATTTAGAGCTGTCATCAGCGAACATCAGATCAGTCAAGAAGTTTCTAGCATCATACTGAACATCATATATGTTTTTAAAAACTTGTCACATGGAGAGATGACCTGTCTTTGACGAACACCTGCTCGGATCTCGAGTAAATTTAACAAATTTTAGGGAAACATGTTCCAAAGCCGCCCAAAGTGAAGGGCAATGTATACAGTTCAAAGCAGAGCGAAAGTCAATAAAAACAACAATCGCGGGCTTTCCACTGTAATATGATCCTCCGTAAAACGGCGGAGTACGAAAATCATATCTACACAACCGTGATTGGGTTCCAATTCCGCCTACTGTTCTCGTCTTCTCTCGTGTGTCATCTGTACAGATATTTATAAACATCTTCTCGATAGTCTATAGGAGAGTTATACCTCAATAATTTTTATAACGTTATCGCCTTTTTCGATATCGATTTTTTCCATGCTGACGGTATTCTTTCCGATCGCCAAATTTCTGTGAGCACTATGTGAGCAAGTCGTTGAAACAATTTTTCCCCACCAGCTTGGATAATTTTGTCGTTACGTGATCGACAATTGACTGAATCATCAGGAAATAAAGTTTCTGTAATGCAATTGCTGGCAGAGTTGCCCTGTGGTGGGTTGATTGATTCTATTATTGATTGTAGAGCTGCATAAAGAACTCCCTATAAAAGTAAAAAGACCATTTTATTTTTAATTTTATTATTATTTTCTAAATGATTATTATTAACTACTGACGTTAAGGTCTTACAATTTAACACAAATAGAGTTGTGGTTCTACCAACCAACAAAATAATTAATGCTATATGAAAATACTCGATCGATTTAATTTCAAGGCCTGTTATATTTTAATAATAACAATATGATAATCTAATATTGTTCTGATTTTCATTTTTGTTTTCTATATATTGGTTTAGTTTTAATAAACCTCGAATAAATTATGTACAACCTTCTTATAATCTGACATAAATGTACATGATGCAATATTGCGTTTAAAAATAACAATTATAATAATTACGCTACTTACATTACTGAAATATATCTACCGAGTCAATAGATTTGTACATTTTTATATATATCCATTAACTATTTTCTTTTCTTTCTATAATCTTATATTTATTTTTGCAATTTCAACGTTTGTTTCAAGTGTACTTTACTAGTATAGTATTGTGAGTTCATCAATCAAAACGGTACTTATATTATTCCTTAATATTAAATAATTCGTAATGTTGGTGCATTATCTTAAATATTATCACTAATGCTTTGAATAATTTTGTGGACATTTTACGACAGGGTCGATCAGTACCAACACAAATCGAATTTTTTAGACTAATTCGGTTACATGTTCCAACACTTCAGACAGCATTCTGTCTCTTTTTAACTAGGATACTTTAACTAGTAAAATAAGAAGAAAAATCCGCTCCTAGACTAAAACGTGTTTTACATGTTTACAAATTAAATTTGCCTATATATACGAGGTTATCTATGATGTGCATTGGTTGTTTTATTGGAAGGATAATAGTTTGGGTATTGATGTAACTCAAACTAGTACTACAATATTTTATTTTATATCGGATTTTACAGTCTTGCATATACGAGTACGAGGGATCACAATTATCACACGACACCATCAACATATATCTTGTTTCGTTCGTCTTTACATCGTCACTGCTGTAAAATATGTCTCCATGATAACTATAGCCCTTTCAGTACAATATCCAATACACGTCATAGATAACATTGAATATATTACCAAATGTCCACAAAATTCTTCGAAGTATTAGTAATAATGATATGGTTACCAACCGGCAAACGTTGTAAATAAAAATTCTAAGTTAATACGGCAACATTGCAACTTACTGATGTCATACATTTTTGTGACTTGCATTGGCTGTTATATTAGATAGACTTATTTTGGTGGAAATTGTCTTTTGCCGTTTTTAAGGTATAAGAAGAGCTAAACATCAAGCGGGGTTAAATATGGCGAATGCTGAATTAATTCATATTAATGATAATATTTTAATTTTTAATTTTGGTGTAGTGATAGTTTTTAAGCTGTATGAGCAGGTACATTACACAAAATATTTTTTGTTTCTTCAACTGAAGTCTATTTTACAAATTTTTGTATTCAGTTCGTCCATGGAAAATGCGTTATCATTTAAAATCATGGAAAATCTAAATTTATCGTTTGTTTTCAGCTTAACAATAATCTGGGAACAAAATTCCTTTTGCATTCCAAAGAATAAGAGGATATTTAATTTTAAAGTTCTAGTGGTTTTGTGAGAAATTAAATTTTAAAATGTTGGCAAAATGATGGTACAACACGCAATTGAATAGACTAATATTGAATTCATGGGTTGTGATCTTTTATAAAATACAAATTTTGATTTTTTAGATATAATGTATAATCGACTAATACCATTGTTGACATTTGCTGTGATTTCTACCAATGCCCAAATCAATGTTGGAGCTGGTCGAGGGGGCGGTTCTAGTTCCCCCGACGAAATATTAGAAGATTATTGTTACAGACAGGATGAAGAACCATACATTTATTTTGGTACTAAAACATCCTATGACAGTTTAACAAGAAGAGGGGGTCAGCCGCATACAGTACCAGGTCAGTGTGCTATTAAAACAAAAAATATGATATAAACTAAGAAAACGTTAACAATAAAATTGTTTCAGGTTGTCAACCAGTTCAATTTTGGGCTTTAAACCGACACGGGACTCGATTACCAAAAGCACCTAAGATTGAGAAGTTGAGGAACCTTCAAGATTTCAAGGATGATATTTTAAAGAACTATGAGGAAAGAAAATCTTATCCCACTATTGGCAAATTGTGTTTCGATGACTACAATTTGTTAAGAAGGTAACATTTAGATAGTCGTAACTCCATAGTTACATTTAACAAACATTAATTAAAAAAAACATTAATTCTGTGTTAGGCATTAAATTATATTCCATTAATTAAATCTAAATATTACTTCAATCATTTCGTTTTTGATATCCATGATATATTGTGTTATATAATTATTTATTATATATGAAGTGATATGAAGTACTCAAACACATATATAAATTATCTACAATTGGATACATTAATTTGGATAATTGGATCATTACATTTCGATACTTTCGACCTTTCTCTACAAATAGTTTTCAAGTGGTAGTATTGAGTCTAACCATGGATCCCTCAAAATTGCATATTTGATTTTGGCTACTGCGAAACCCATAAAATACGTTTAATAACTTATAACGATGCAGCTTCGTCGAATCCCGATTGTCGGTTTTGAATTCAACATTTTAAAAGTGGTAATTTGATATCAATGATAAATACAGTGATTTGTAAGATTTATTGTGTGAAAACCTAGATTAGTGAGCAATAATAAGCTTATCAGTGATGTAAAATCCAAAATAGGACGAAAGCTAGAACACGAATAGACTAAAACTGTCATTTCGAACTGTTTCAACATGTCGATTTCATCACTTGTCAACCAAAACACTGTGTCAACCAACTGTGGTTTTCTCTGTGGTGTGTTGTGATCGGCGATGAAAAATTTGGCAAACCCAAAAGTGGATCTACCACAATCCCAAACACAACAAATTATGGGTGAGTCCAGGAGAGTTTTGGATATGATGGGCTCAGTAAGATGTAGTTTATCTTTTCGCTTGATAACGTTAAGCATACACTGTTCCAGCCACACCCAGCACATTTGCCAGGCACAGCACCTTCCATTTACAGCAATCGTTAGTCCACACACTCTGTGCGTTCGGGTATTATCGTAATTGCCCTTCGGTTATAATCGTATACTCATGGCCGATCAATTTTTTTGCAATATATTCGCCCTTTCCGATGCATCATTCAAGAGAAGTAGGTCGTTGAGGTTAGAGTTCTGGTAATAACAGTCTGCTGTTTCATAATTTTTCATTATTGGATGTTACGTGTTTACTAGTGAGTATTAGATTAGTGATTGAATATTAATCATGTTTGAAGAACGAAAGAAAGACATTTTTAAATTAACTAGTTACTTGATTTTTAATTAAAAAATTTGAAAATTTTATTGAAGAATGTTGATGAACACGCACAAGGTGATGGCAAAAGTAACATCGTAATCTGATTTTATTTAAATGTTTTTAATTTAGACAATCTCCATTAATGAATTGACTACCTCTAGCTGGAGACTGAAATACTGTAGATGTATTTGCATAACGTTAGTTGAAATAATTGATTATACCCAGGAATGAATTCTTGCAGAATTAACACCCTAAATTCTCTCTATAAATGTGATATTTATTTTAATAAATTTATTTTAACTAATTTAAATAAAGTCAAAGGATACCTACTTTTGAACTTTCATTTTTAAAACCAATTATTATGGCTTCTGTTATTAAAAATATGCCTTCAGCAATATATTCCACTCGCAGGTAGCCATAGAAAAACAGGCAGCGTCAAAAATGGCGATCGCGCAGCGATTATTCCCGATTGCAAATTACGATTTTACCCGAACGCACAGGGTCTACAGTTTAACGAACACTTCTATATACTACTTATTCAGATCGAAACATTATAGTTTAGCTGACACACTATTTAGAAATATTCAGCAATGGAAAAATGGATGAATGGCAAAATAATAAAATGCCATAGTTTTTTCGACATGATATCGCCATATTTCAGAAAGATTATTTGATTTTGTACCAATTATTTTCAGTAAATACTGTTATAAAATTACAGAATTAGAATATGTGCAATTACTTAATGTCAGCACTCTAATTTGTCTGAGCTTGCCGTAAGTTATACAAGTTAGACACTTTGTTAGAAAATGATCTAACAGTTATTATCGTACTATGTACTGGTATGATTTAAAATATTCATCACATTCATTCTTCCACTATTTCTCCCCATATTCCGTATTCGAACGTATTGTCCCAAATTAAATAAACGGATCACCCTTGAAGCGATACAAACATGAATAACCCAAACTTTAGTTAGGGTTTATTTAGGTAATGGTCCAAAAATGTAATGAAAGAAAAATCCAAAGCATACTAATTACAAACTTGTTCGCCAAAATGAATTATCTCTTATGGTGGGTACAGACCTGAGAATTCAGAGCGAATTTCAATAAAAAATTGAAAATGCGCATGAGCAGAATTGAATTCTGCGAACATTTGTGCCGAACAGGTTTCAAAATTGGTTCAAAGTCGTAGTGCGCATGCACTTTGCTTAGTTCCAGGGTTGGCCCGCATGACTTTCAGCGCTTGGCGACGAACAGAACGTTGTTCTAGGAGCCGCGGCACCCGCCAACGAATTTGAGCGAATGTGGGAAAAATTGGCGGGATTATGAATGACATAGGTTTTGGTTTCGAGAAAATAACCCAGTTTATTCCCTTGTAATTTAATTTATACCACCAAGATGTTTTTGAATTGTAAACATGTACTTAATATCTATTAATGATTAATAATAATAAATATAATTATATAAAAACGCTATAAAAAAACATGAAAAATAAAAATATTTATATTTTCCGAGCAAGAATCTTATTATAAAATCTTAAATAATGTTTAACTTGGATTTCTTTCTAACAAATGACAGGAGTCATAAAAATAAAATAGTATCTTAAAAATATGAGTTGTTTTTCTTATTTTTCAGTATCCATAGTATAAAACTGGTCAAATAATATTGAAAAAGTATTTTACAAATGGTGAAAGAAAATATATTTAATAATAACCTCATATAAAGTATTTATTAGCAACATAAAAATATTAAGTTTACCAAGGGTTGTTGGAACATTATTTTTCGATATATTATTATTCGGAACATATACGAATGATGAGCAAATACAAGAAATAGCAATGGAAGAAATACAATAATATCACTAATTTTATTTAATAGAACGTAGAACAATGTATAATTTTAAAATGTATCTAACACATCAACATGTAAAAATAACCACCCATTAATCGCACTCAACAATCGGTTTTTAGCTTCTTTCCAAAAAAACGACTATATCTTCGCTCTAAAATATAAAATTAAACAAATAATTTTAGAAAATAGTCACTTACCTTTGTTATTCTTTAGACAGCAGATATATCACTGCGGTTTCAAGGTGCTACTCCTTCATTTTTTCCAAGATATGTCTCAAATGTGCTTATTAGCAAGTTTATTTTTTACTTTATAATTTGAAAAGATACTAGCATAATATCCTCTTGTATGGACTCTGGCTCTTACATCCAAATCATCTTATACTTGTTAGCTTTTATTTTTTCATACTTCTTAGCCTTACGTCTGAAATAATTTAAACACAGTTTACAAATATTTCACCTTCAAAATAGTAATAACATTTCTAGAATATAATCATACTACATGCAGTAAATATAAATTCTTACCTGTTTATATAATTCTTCTCTACCAAGTAAAGGTAATAGTCTTAATTTAAGGTTTTATTATGTCCACCTCATAGTGAAATTGAATATATTTTCTGGTGATTTTGGATTATATTGTAATCGTTACAGTATTGTAAATGTTTGAAATCTATTCAGGAATCTATAACTAGTATTCTTACCATAATCTTCAAACGAGTTTAATTTCAATATTATACTATTTTCTTCCTTATCATAACTTTGTTTATTGTGTTACCGGCTATACTTACAATAATATCACACTCTTTTAACACATATCATTTTAGCAATAAACATTGCTTTTTAGGCAAAGAACGGTGATTTATATTTTGGCATGCCATTGTAAAATTATGATTATAAAAAAAAGAATACGTGCCTCCGAACCAAACGATGAAAACCGTCAAATGATTTTTGGAGACCGAAACTTTCCGAGAGGAACCGAAGGCACTATTATAGTTTCCGAGTTATAGAATATCGAACATTTACATATTTAAATTGTCAATTTTTCTCTTATACTTATACTTCTTTATACTTAAGCAGAATGGGATGGAATCAATTAACGTGTATAAACAATATAAAGTGCAATCAATTTATTTTATCTTCCATTTTATTATTATAATTATTAAAATGCTTAATTATTTATTGTTTTTATGTAGGTGGAGATGGAATGATTCAATAACCATAGATAATGCAGCTTCTCTAACTCAGCAGGGCATAAATGAACTAAGACTGTTAGCTCGAAGATACCGGTCAAAATTTCCACAGTTATTCAATCAGCCTTATGATCAACAGTCCTACTATGTAAGTTTTTTAGACGTAATAAATGCAGTAATTTTATTATTTTGTTATAATACATTTTTTGTTTATTACGCCAATTATAATTCATTTACTTAACCACGATTCAATTCAATATTTAAATTTAAATTTATTTGTATAGTTTCAGTATACTGAGTCTGACAGAACTCATGATAGTTACCAATCATACATAGAAGGTCTATTTAATCATGATTACTATCAAGTTCATGCTAATACTGTAGGAAATGACTTACTGTTGAAAGTAAGTATAGTTTCATGATTCAATAGTTGTTTACAATAATATATTTGTTAGCCTTACAAAAATTGCAAAGAGTGGCAGGAGAAGGTTGCCAATAATCCAGACAGTGATTTAGAATACAGAACCTTTCTGGAATCTAAAGAATACGAAGATATGGCAAAACAGATATCTAGAAGATTAGGATTTCGTTATACTTTGAATTCATCTTTAATACAAGATATTTATGATATGTGTCGGTTTGATAAAGCTTGGTAAAAATTGAAATCAATAACCCATATAAATTGTAAGGATTTAAAAATTTCAGGCAAGTTGAACAACCTTCAGCATGGTGCACAGCATTTACCAAAGAACATTTAAAATTATTAGAATATGGAGAAGATTTAAAAGAATATTATATTACTGGATATGGAAATAAGCTGGTTGAGAATATTGGTTGTGGTATTGTCCAAGATTTATATAGAAAATTCGAAAGAACTGTTCAAGGTATATTAATACAACGTACAAGTTGCTGTAAAGCAAACTTATTATCTGGTTAAATTTTAATTTCAAGGATATCCTGATGGCAATAAAGTGACTGCATTATTTACCCACGCAGCTACTATGGAAGCAGTTTACTCAACAATGGGAATCGCTGAAGATCCCAATGGACTTAAAGCTGATAATTACAAACAACAGCAAAGAAGAATGTGGAGAACATCTCTCATAAACCCTTTTGCAGCTAATTTGGTTGCTGTTTTATATCAGTGAGTTGGTATTACACTTAAGTTCAACAGCTAATTCATGATTGAATTATTTATAGATGTCAGACTAGTAATCAGCCCCAAAACAATTTCAAAGTGATGTTCTTCTTAAATGAAGTACCAATTGAAGAATTTCTTGGATGCTCTGTAGGTCTCTGTGACTGGTCTATCTTTGAAAATCGATTTCAAAAATTAGTTGAAATGTGCAATGTTGATGCTTTTTGCGAAGGTCTCAGTTCCGCTTCAAGTATGAAATTATCATTTATACTCAATGTTATATCCATATCATTAATATTTTTGAGAAACATTATATTTTAAGACTTATTTATTTCCATTGTACTTTTTATACAATTTATAAACAAAATTATAATGTTTCGCTTTGACTTCAATAGCATTAAATTAATATATATAGATTGCTTCACAAACCAGATTTTATTTAATAATTTAGCATAGATCAAATACTAGTATTCATATCTACTTGTACTGTTTTTGTGATGTTTAGTATAAGATTTAGAATTTTATGTTATTGTATATATCTTATATTTAACATGAACTATTTTTCACTTTGTAAAATATTTATGGAGAAAATTCTAAAGCTTCTTTTATTCAGCTTTATTATTAAATGTAGTACAAATATAATTTTAAGATATTGTTAAAAATTGTTAAATAAAAAAGGCATTCTATGTTTGTGTATATTATGTAATATTATTAAGGTTACAGCCACTTCTATCCTGCTAATCCAGTGGCATAGCAACGTACCAGATAGCATCGGTAGCATATTTGATATCATAGATGATGCCGAATATTCTACCATATGTAGTTTGTGAAAATGTCAAATCCGTTTTAAAGTCGGAGAAGATTTTTCCTTCTCAATTTACCGTAGTTAAAAAGAAACAGGAACTAAGGCAAGGACTAAAGGACCAAAAGAACAACAAGGAACCAGGACTAGATGAAATCCGCTCAGAAATCTATGTCAGGTGGTGAACACCTAACAGAATCTATCACTGATAACAAAAATATAGAAAGAATCCCTGAGGTCTGGAGAAAAAGTATGATTTGTGCTATTTATAAAAAGGGAAATAACTGAGATAACTCATGGAATATATTTTCTATGTACTGCATACAAAATTTTCACATCTCACATCAGGTATTGATCAAATTAGGGATACCTAAATCAGAATAACAGGGATAAACTAATCAGAATGATAAAAGCAAAAATGTAAGAAGGGTAGTGGTGATACGAATCCAAAACCAATTAAATGACGCAATTCACCATCTCGAACGGCTTAAAGTAATAAGATAGTTTGGCCTTTGGATAGGGAAGGAAAACCTGCTAACCAATAAGAAGCTACCGCGGGCTGCAAATGCAGTTGGCATCAATATTATGAGCAGAAGCGTCAAGCCAAACATATTTAGAACTGAAACTATATACCAACAACATCGGCCTTGATATTAACCCGAGTAAAATAAAGACTTTAATACAGAAAAGAGATAATGAAGACGCACGAATCATAGTAGAAGACAACATTGAGTCGGTGGATCGCTTTACATACCTGGAGTGGAAATGAACTCAGTGGGTACGGAAAATGGAGAAATTCGCAGAAGAATAATATGGTCAATAAAGCCTATTTCGCAATATCTCACGTACTAAAATCTAAAAACCTACATAACAAGCTGAGAGTCTACAAAATAATAATAAGACCCATCGCAAGTTGGGAATCAAAGCGAAGCGTGGACCATGACGAAAAGAACAAAAGAAAACATTCTCAGTGTCTTCGAAAGAAAGGTATTGAGGAAAATAATGGGACCAATTAGGGACAATCACATCTGGAGAACTAGATCTATTCATCAGACTACAGCGGTTACAGTGGGTGGGGCGTGTGATAAGAATGGAAGACAAGATATTATCAAAAATAATTTTAGATAGTCGAATGTACGGAAAAAGGCCATTGGGAAGACCTCGAAAACCCTGAGAAGAAGAAACCCAGGAAGATGCATGAGAGCTTCTGGGCATCTGAGGGGGTAGGAGAGTGGCAAAGATAGGCAGGCATAGGGCAGAAAATAAAGGAGGCCAAGGCCTAGTTTAGACTGTAGCGCCATTCGAAGAAGTTTGAACATATCGAAGCCATTAAATAGACAGTCAGAAACAGATTGAGTCACTGATTAGTTACTTCGAACAGGAACGAGATATTTATTTACTTTATTACTTTTATACTTATATAATATATATTATATTATAAAATCGCTTACACATATAAATGATATTTGCTGACAACAACTATAATTTTATGGATTAATAATCGCAATTTACAAGAATATGTTATATTACTTATATTAAAATGTTATATATCAAAGCCAAAATTAAATAAAACTCAAAGTTGATGTGGCAATATTGCCATATTTTGACATCATAAAGTTAGATGACGTGAGTTCACTGTTTTATTAAACTGACGTTATAACTAACCTAGCCTATATATGGCTTAGACCAGGTTATCAGATGTTAATAGATTATTTTGATTTGAGTGTCACTAGGACGTCGATATTGCATTGATGAATCCAATAGCCGATCTAATGAAGTTATAGCTTAAGCAAGCTCCCCTAAGATTAAGTAAATTAAAAAATTGTATGTTTTAGTGTTTCTACCTTTATAAAAAATACCCTTAAGGACTGCCTAAGCCAAAATCCTAACGTCGCACTGCATCAGGTCCCTGATTTTTTTTACTGATTTTATCATTGCATGAGTGAGGCCCAAACCACGGACATTGATCATCATTTAAACAATAGGTTTAATCTGAATTACAATATACTTAATTAAACTTTAATTTTAACTGAAAATATGCTTTGACTAGTATTTCCTAAATGAATTAATTAAGAATTGTTTCAATGAATAGGGTATAGAGTTACGTAATGTTTGAATAATGCTGAAATAAAGGGTGAACGGTACAGACTCGGATTATTCTTTAGTATATAGTGGATGCTTGTTTTTAAAGATATGTGATCTTACATTGATAATATATGTTTACATCTGATAATTTGGAGTGTTTAATGTAGACGAATGCTTGGATGCAAGTTAATACGGTTTGCCTGGAAGCTTCTGATTTGAGAGGGAAATGACTTCGGGTAGTTATAAGGCCCTGGCCCTATACTGACACCCTTATTAGTATCATATACTTTTGCACTCAAAATCTGGACTAAGCAGAACACAAGCAAAAGCTAACTATTTAACAGATCAATTGAAAAGTCCCCGTTCTACCATAGTAGACCAACATAATGACATATATGTCTATAGACCCTTCAAGGATGATACACTGATTATAGCGACCCTACAACTTTTCGATACCATTTTTGTAGTACGATTTATCCTTTGCTTTAAAATAAGCCTCAGTTTCAGCGATCACCTTTTTTTATTCAACATAATATAGCCTTCAAGGGTGACACACTGATTATAGCGACTCTCCAATTTTCCGATACCACTTTTGTAGTACGATTTGTCGTTTGCTTCAAAATTGGCCATCTTCATTCGACGAAAACTTCTTCCCAGCGAGCATTCTTTTGAGATTTGAGAACAGGAAATAGTCGCTGGGGGGCCAGATCTGGAGAATACGGTGGATGAGGAAGCAATTCGAAGCCCAATTCATAGATTTTCGTCATCATTTTTATTGACTTGTGACATGGTACATTGTCTTGGTGAAGCAGCACTTTCTTTTTCTTCAAATGCGGCCGTATTTCGGCAATTTCGTCCTTCAAACGGTGCAATAACGTTATGTAATAATCGCTGTTGATGGTCCTTCCTTTTTCAAGGTAGCCAATGAAAATTATTCCATGTGCATCCCAAAATACAGATGCCATAACCTTGCCCCAGCCGACTGTTGCGTTTTCCCACGCTTTGGAGCGAGTTCATCGTGTGTAGTCCACTCGGATGACTGTCGATTGGACTTCGAAGTGAAATGATGGGGCCATGTTTCATCCATTGTCACATATCAACGCAAAACCTGAGTTTATTACGCTTGATCATCTCCAAACACTGCTCCAAATTATTAAAACGTCGTTGTTTTTGGTCAAAAGTGAGCTCGCGTGGCACCTGCTTTCTCATACCCAAATATTCGTGAATGATATGATGTATACGTTCATTTGATATATTTAGAATGTCTGCTATTTCAGTGAGTTTCAATTTACGGTCATTCAAAATCATTTTGTGGATTTTCTAAATGTTTTCGTCGGTAATAATCTCTTTTGGGCATCCACTGCGTTCACCGGCTCATTTCACCATGTCTGAACTTAGCATACCAATCCTTAATGGTTGATTTTCTTGGGGCAGTGTTCGGAATCTCGAGCATATCAAGCCAAGTTTTTTCTTCAACTATATATTTTCCTTTCAAAAAGCAATATTTTATCAACACGCGAAATTCGTTTTTATCCGTTTTTTTTTCACAATAACAAATGTTTCTTCACTCGAAAGGCTATAATTCACTATCTAATGATCCGACAGGTGTCAAATTTATACACGCATCTTTTGAGGGTTAGGGCTAACTACAAAACATATGGATTTAATTCTAGTAGCGCCATCTATGTGTTAGGCCGGGGACTTTTCAATTGATATGTTATGTCTAACATGTGATAGCTGACGAATTGGTAAGAGGTTTTGTTGCTGGACAGCTTTCTCTAATACATTCCTCTTTTAAAAGTCCACTATATAAGAAGTGCCAAGGCTAGGTACTCTGATTTAAATTAATCATTTTGACAGTTCTCAATAGAAAAATTAATCAAAAGCTTTGATCGAAAAGTTTGATAAGACTACATCTACTTTATTTATTCGAATTGTGCAATTGATAGACTGTCAAACTTTGCAACTGATGACCAGTAGCATAAAGCGCTGCAATCAGCAAATGCTGGTCACAACGTATTAATAAGAGCACACCGTGTAGACGATATAAACCAAACCAACACAAACTTCATGGATATAAATGGCAGTCACACGGTTGCATGTATATCAGAGCTATACAGGTATCGAGGCAGAAACGTGTTCGTCAAGTCAACGTTGTTGGTTCATCCGCATTCACGGCTCATTAACAATTTTGTTTACTGACACAGTCTTCACAGTCAGAAAATTCAAAATTCTCATGCGTATATTTCTAAATACTTTTCTGAATTCGGCGAACAGTTTCAAAATTGGTTCAAATTTGTATTGCGCATGTCCTAAGGAAAAATTCCAATGTTTGTCGCATTACTTTCAGCGCTTGGGGACGAACGGAATCATGTTCCAGGACCTGGGAATCGGGTTAAGAAATTTGAGACAGAATGAAAAAACTGGCGGGATTAGGAATGACACAGGATTTGGTTTCGAGAAAATAACAGTGTTTTTTCCTTGTTATTGAATTATTACTACAAAGATATTATTGAATGATAAATATGTGTTTAATATCTATTAAGAATTAACAATAATAGATATAATTATTTAAAGACTTTATAAAAACATGGAAAATTAAAATATCTGTATTTCCTTACAAGAATATTGTTATGGAAACTGAAGTAATATTTAAAAATATGAGTTATGTATTATTTTTCAATATATTATTGTTCGGAACATATATGAAAACTGTGTAAATACTAGAAATAGCAATCGAAAAAAAATTCATTTAATACATAGAACAATGCAAACATTTTAAAACGTATAAAACACATCAACATGTAAAAATAACTACTCATTAACCTCACTATACTCAACAACTATTTTTTTTGCTTCTTTCCCATCCGTTCTAGTTATAAAGGTCGTCAAAAAGTATATTTGAGACTATCATATTTTCTACCTAAAATATAGAGAAAAAGCTATTAAATACAGTAATATTAGAAAAAAGTCTTTTACTTTTGTTATTCTTTAGATAGCAGTTATCAAATCACTGCGTTATCACGATATTACTCCTTCATTTCTGTCAACATATCCCAATGTGCTTGTTAGCAGGTTTATATTTTAATTTATTATTTTAAAAGATATCATATATTATGATCTAATCTATCAAAATAATATTGCACCCGTCAATCCCAACAACTAGATTTTTCATACTACTTAACCGGTGTTTGAAATAATGTTAACAGGGATAACAAATATTTCACCTTCAAAACAGAAATCAAATTACTAGCATATAACCACACACCATACAGTAAACATAAATTCGTATCAGTCTATACAATTATTGTCGATATCCTTGATAGATGAATTGCTCGATGACTCCATTTATAAATTTTGTACTACACATTAGAGGTAATATTTTCAATATATGGTTTTATTATGTCTACATCATAGTGAAATTTCCACACATGTACTGAATATATGGGTATATGGGACTAAATAGATCTTCTGACGATTTGAATTATTTTGTATTATTTTGTAGTGATTACAGAATTGTAAATGCTTGAAATCTCTTCAGAAATCTATAAATAGAATACTAAAGTTGTATTAGACATCGGAGTTTTACGAGATATTCTTACCATAATCTTCAAATGAATTGGATTTCAATTTTATTCGTATTTTCTCCCTTATCACAACTTTGTTTAATATGTTGGTGTCTATACTTATAATAATTCGATATTCTTAAAAAAAGAACGCTCAGACGGTACATATTATTTTAGCAATAAGCATTGCTTTTCAGGAAAAGAACGCCGTTGATTGATTGTTGGTGACCGATATTTTTGCGTTCCAGTTATTCAACAATGCCCTTCCATGGTGCTTAATTGAATGCATTTTTAATATCTAATGTCAGCAGCACAACCCATTCCCTCTTACATGCTCTACTATTAGTTTTTTCTACCATGTTTCTTATTATATTCAAGGCGTCTATAGTCGCTATTCTTCTCTAAATCCATCCTGATTGACTCTGATTTAGAGCTTGTTTAATCTCCAGATCATTCTCCAATCTTTCTTTTCGCAATAACCCCGGCAGCTTTCATGCTGAATTTATCAAGCATATGGACCTATATGCCGCCTCAATCTCTCTCGCGCCCGTGCCATATTTCTGTGCCAATAAACTACTTTGGCCGTCTTCCTACTTCTTGGAAACTGCTGGTGTCTATCACTTCTTTTCGATCTCTCTTTCCGCGATATATTCCAAGATATATCTTCTGTCTCTGATATTTAATACTTCTCGTTTTTGGGAATAGTATCTTAAGTAAGATTGTTTTTCTTGGTATACTACATCATTTTCTTCCCAACCGCTTCATGGCTATCCTATTAGCCTTGCCCCAAACATGGCTCTCCAATTACATACAGAGGCTCTCTCATGCATCTGTCTTACTGTTTTCTCTATAGCTTTCTTTGACTCTTTCCTGGCCTCTATATATGCCTCCGTATCTATACCATTTTCCTCCTCCCTGTTACCTCGATTCCTTCTTTTGTCCTTATGTGGTATGAGGCCCTCTCCTTGACTCTAAAACATGACAGCATGCCTTCTTAAAAATCTATTACATAGTAATGCCATCATAAGTCCTTCTGAGTTTGCCACGTCTCTCCAGCATCGCTATCGATCTTTCTACGCTTCAAATTCCTGATTTCTTCATTTGAGTTCCTTTAATTCGTTACGCAATTAGTTTAACTAGACTACAATTTCCTAATTTCTCTCAAATCTCTATATTTAGACCAATCTTCCGTGTAGCCACTATAATGTGTATTATGGATTCTCCATTCATATTTTTGAAAGTGGGAATATTCCCGGCATTAATTATAAAAAGATCTGCCAACCAATCCTCGAGAATTCTTCTTCGCTGATTTTCTATCATTGATCCGAACGTCTGCGATAATATATTCTTTCTTCATATACTCTTACCCCTCATATACACTAGCATTTCCCTTAGCATATCTTTCAAGTTTTCACTACTAGATGATCACTACTTCCGGTCTAAATGGCGACATATAGCACGAAGAAATAAATCAATCTACAAATTCCATCGATAAAAAACATTTACCTCTCTTATAGTTTTGTTACTATTTTTGCCATAAATTAGTTGGAGCGTTAATATTAGGCTCCTCTCAAAATATTAATAATATTAGTAATATCCTCATGAGGTCCCAGTATTCGTAAGAAGCTCTCCTTTCTTCTCCTCCTTCACCTAAAGCTATCCTAAATTTCAAGCATCTTCCACTCTTTGCTTCGTGGTCCTTAGATTCGAACAACAGTATACAACAGCCTTTTGGTACTATCTTCTCCATAATAATCTTTTTACAAACGTTCAAAGCTTCGTTTAAAGTGACATTTCCTACATTACCTTACATAAATCCTTTTTTCGACTTCGAATTTTGCAAATCCTATTTTCAGTTTTCCCTTCTTCAGGAGAGATGCTTCTTTTGCTCCAAGTATATTCGAGAATTTTGTACTTGATCTAGCTGGCCCAATCCTAAGCTTTTGTTCCTTAAATTTTCGCAGTCTTTGAGTGAGAGACTCCATTATCTCCTCCCTGATGGCATGGATGACATAGCCCTCACGTGAAGTGTAACTGACTTGTCTCTTTATTAATACCGGATTCTCTTACATTCATCATCTTCATTTATTTACCCTACAAAGCAGTTCGTTTCGCCTGGGGTGTCTCTGGATTCTTCTCTATCGATATGTTTCCCTTTCTGGTGCTCATCAGGCCACATACTTCTTTACTTTTATCGCTGTATCTCAACTCTAATTTTAGCTTCTTTAATGTCTCTTTGGGTCCTAGTCCTCTTACTGCAACCACCAATGCAAAGGATCCACATTATCTCTTTATATCCCTTACCAGCCTAGCTTTCTTCATTTATTGAGAAGAAAGAGACTGCCAGGTTTCCTTCGGGGCGTTCTCCGTGGCTCCATTCTTCCCATTTTTGGTCGTCGTCACCTCCACGACTACAATATTCTCTTTTATACTTCTCGGCGATCCGGAAAATAACCCTTGAACATCTTTTGTATGCTTTTGCCCATATCGTTCTGTACTAGGACGTCTTTTGGCATAGGCTTCTCTGACGCTAAAGGATTACTCTTAACGATCTTCGTCACTCTGTATGCGTCGTGCTCTCAACGCACACTGATCATGGTTTCCAGTTTCTGTTATGTATCAGTTATCTGGGGCCACTACATTTCCTCAAATTTTCGACCCCCGAGTATTATGTTTGTACTCCAATCTTCTTGCAGCCCAGATTTATATCAGTTTGGCACTAAATTTTGTAAATCGGATAAAGCGAGATACACCTATGGTCCTCTAGTCATTGCCGCAGTGCAGTGCCCTTTGATCTCCCTCTTGTTATTTATATTTTTCTGAATGAATTTCTCCAGCGTTCTGCTATGCCTGGCATACTCCATATGTGTGTACAATAGTGAACATTCTGTTTTATTTATGTCCACCCGCTCCATGAAGGTATCTAGTATTTTTCTCTTTTTATACCGCTCCAATCCTCATCGAGTGTACCGAAGAACAAGGTGCAGACTTCATAGAATTCCTAATGGCCCTCCATATTTCATGGGGCAACCCGATTTAAGTGTAAGTAAGATTCTCATACATGCGGGTCCACCCGGGGACAATTTTCTTCCTGTTTTAGCATTTTTATTGTGCTTGAGGTTTGTTCTAAAACCCTGTTCCCTGCTCTAAAATAACTACCCGTAAAGGCTATGAGTTCGATCCACCCATGGAAGGTTTATTCTGTCCCTCCATCCTAAATTAGTTGCTTTTTCAGACTCTGAGTCTGATCCGCCCATGGTTGTGTTCCGCTTCCTCTGATTGCCAACCTTTATCCTGTATAACAAGGAAGACTCAACGGCAATGCCACCGTCATCATAGCACGCCAATAAGAGTATGGTAATAGCAGTACGCAACCCCCACCGGTACGACCACCTAGGTGTGTTGAACATTTGAATCATCTGAACGGATTCAAAACTACCTCGGACATATTCCAGCGAAAGATTGGGGAGGCAGTCAGTAGAATTAAGGAAACTCTGGTGAACCACCAAAAAAACGGCCAAACAAATGCCTTCACCAAGAACTCATTTTACTTCAAGATTGGGGATCAACCTACAGTTGAGAAAATGTCATTTCAACGTAATGTGTTAATTACTAGGCCTCATTTACTAGAGGTTACTAGACCTCATTAACAACTACAACTTTGTTCATTTGAAACCAGAAGCATGAACGTTCCTATGAATAGATAACAGCAAGCTTCAGTAGTCCTCTGCTTCTGGCTACCTACAATCAAGTAGGAAACTCATCGATTTTTGTTATTTTACAATATCACACCGACATCTCAAAAATAGCAATTTTACACTTGGAAAAGTATCTGAACTCTGCTGAAAGGTACTACAATAAATTAGAAAAGGAAGTTTTAGGGATGAAGTTCATCTAGGGTCGTCGCTTATTATGAACACTGACAATCGATCAGAGCTCATATGTTAAAGATAAGCTATCAGAAATCACTGCTATATTAACTCACAATCACAGAGATACATTAATTACTGAGTGTTTCTCAGCATTCACTCTAAGAGTGATTCTTCGGGAAATAAATATTTGTACTATAATTTTTTATGGAGGTGATTCCAATAATTTTTTGGCTGATATGAATGACGATAAAGTAGAAAAGGTATGATGCCCTGAAACAAACATTTTATTTTTACTGTCATTATCGGTAACTAGGCTACGCAAGCAATATAATTAATATGTAGTGTTGTTTATTGTGATTTTTTAAGTATTATATTAATTTATTTTTCTTAATTAAATAGGATAAACGCTGGCAGTGTCTGGCAATTGTGTTGCCGTTGTATATGTATAATACTATAACACTGTATCGATCTCCACGACTAATAATATTCATTTTAGAAACAACACTAGAATCAATCTTTTAATACTTTTAAATTACCATGACAACTGAAGGTCCACATTGTATGGAGTAAGGAAAGCATGCATCATCAGCAAGAACAACAATAGTAATATGAATTTAGATAAAAAATGTTACTTACTACTTAAAAAAAAGTTTTACTGTAATTTTGTTTTAATATTATTCATAATAATAGTAATATATGAAAAAGGCACGAACGATCTCAATAGCTTTATTTATTACTAATTTTATAATTAACATCAAGTCAAGAATTTATTTAATTAAAAATAAACATGTTTAGATTAATTAAGAACAGTTTAAAAATAATACATTATAATCTAAAAATGGGGTAACTCTCGCCCTATTTACAATAAGGTTTAGACGAAAATAATTTGAGATAAGAGAACTTAATTTGCCGCTAAAATGTTTAAATTTTGTATGATCTATGATACAAAATATAATATAAAATCTAATGGCACAGCTTATACTATATCAAATTCTTATATTTATACATTATAACACATATTTTCTCTTATACATAAACCAAAATATCTGTATTTTTTTCAGTTCATTGTATAAAAAAATATGTCATGATTAGTTTGCAGTGGTATAATGCTATACAACTATCATATAATTATTGTCACAAACTTTACAAGCAATTTATTATTCCTAAACTATTAAAAATCTTTTAAATTTGTTTTGGCATACCAATGTAACTTATTCCTTGTATTTTATATAATTATTAATATTTTTAAAGCCAATGCATTTCCTGTAAAATATGTATCATACTTTAAAAACTTTCGTTAGTGGCACATATTTAATTATCTTTTAATTGGAATAATTTACAAATAATTTGAGATTATCCAAATAAAATCAAAGGCCACAGTTCAAAGAATACTATGTATGAGCATCAAAAGTTATTATGAATTAATTTAGATTCAAAAATCAGTTCAGTACGAAGTTTTATAACAAATCGTCTGAAATTTTTAAACTAAATATTCCCCAACATAATCCTACCAGTAATTATAATAGTGGCAAATGTTATGTAGTTTGATTTATACATATTAGGTAATGAAAATCACAATAGAGTTTTTAAAAATTGGCATCCCACCCAGTAGTGTCATCTGGTGGTGGACCACCTTCATCTGGGGGATAGGGGTCAAAGTTTGATGTGTCAACCACACCTCGAATTTTCGGTAGAATTGGGGGAATTAATGTACGGTTGATTAGGCCTTCCCAGTTGAAACCATCAAACCACCTAAAATAAAATGATATATCTGTAGTTAACGTTTTATTAATGAAAATATATTATAAGGTTCCTCAATAAGCTTTGTTTTTGATAAGAGATGATGCTTTTAGATTTGTATTGTGGCTAACGCCATTGGTAACATAATGGTTGCCATAATCGCTAACAATGAAACAAAAATATATACCAAGGCAACTTAAAAATATGTGTAAAAAATTGTGTGAAACTGCATTGCTATGGGTATACAACTATGATACTAAATTAAAATAAAATATTAAGGAGTTATTGTTTCTGAGTGTAGACTGCAGTGATAAAATGATTATCATTGTAACTTGTTGGAATAGATGAATGTAAATACTTATGAGGAAAGACCTGGTTTAAACAAGAAAGATTATATTTCAGACGACACATCCGATCATTGAGCTTAAAGAACGATCAGTAGATTAAATTATGAATTATTGCAACATCCACTTTATTTGTTATATTTACACAATAATTAATTATCATTTTATGTAACAGATGCTTTATATTTAATTAAAATGAAAAATAATAGCTATAAGAGATTTTAAGAAAATTTGATTGGAAATCAAGTCTAAAAGATAACAAAGCCCAAAACATTAAATTAATTATAAATGTATGTATCCTCATATATACTATTGCAAGGAGAGGGATAGAAAAACATTATTGACTATATTAAGAACCTCTATACACAAATTTCTTCAAAAACGAATTAGTATGACACAAAATGTAGTGTAAGTATGACTAAAAACATAAATATAAAAATATAGTAATTGAATTTATTAAGTGGATATATGGAGTATATAATGATGGGGGCTATTTTTTTTATGGAAAGGGAACTAAGAGCTCTTTTTGATATTATCAATGCAAATGAACGAATCTATTACAAACCAACAGCTTGAGAGGAAGGATGTGTCTTGCCTAAAGAGGGATAACTAACTTTGTAATAATTATCACGCTGTGAATAGTCGACGAAGAATATATGAAAAAACTTACTTGTGTTTTTGTATATCACTGATTCCGCCTTTTTGGTAGCCTAACCTCTCTGCGGGATTATCACGGCACAATTTTTTAATCAAAACTGTTGCGTTCTTTGTGATGTTCTTCGGAAAGTCTATCGCATCGATACCCTGTATATAAAAAATATTATATATGGTAACCAGATATGTATTCATTTAATTTGTACCTTCAGAATGACATTATAAGTCTTCATGGGGTCGCTTCCATTGAAAGGCGGAGTTCCAGTAAGCAACTCAAACATAAGTACTCCCAAAGACCAGTAGTCAGCACTAATGTCATGTCCTTTATTCAGAATGACCTCAGGCGCTACATATTCGGGTGTGCCACAGAAAGTCCAAGTTTTTCTACCAGTTTGCAATTTCTTAGCGAATCCAAAATCAACCAATTTCACATACCTATAATTCATAGTTAGTTGTTTGTTTAATTGTTTATTGATGTTTTAATTTACCCTTGAGCATCCAACAATAAATTTTCAGGCTTTAAGTCTCGATAAATAATATTTCTAGAATGTAAATAATGAAAGGCTTCAACTACACATGCTGTGTAGAAACGTGTCGTGTTGTCATCGAAGTGACCTTTGTCTCTCAATACTGTCCATAATTCTCCACCCAAACAACTCTCCATGAGCATGTATAAGTATTTGGCATCCTGAAATTAAAGTTATATTAAAATTAAAGCTGTAATTTCAAAAACATACAATTATATTTAACGAATATTTTTATTTTAAATTAATAACTTAGGGATAAATATATATGTAAAACTAATAGTTTGGGCACAAAGAGTTTAGAACTACTATATTATATGTAGCCTAGAATTTTTAATATCTGCATAAAATAATTAGATAATATCAAAATAAAGAAATAAATTAATATTGACCATTATTAAAATCTAGTACTTATTTAATCTATTTATGATTTGCGATGTTCAATAAACGATATGACAAAATATCCTTAACTATTTAATTAGTCAAGATTAATTTCTACATATAAATTTTAATGTTTTATTGTTTTTTCCTGTTATATAGTAGATGCCTCTTTACCAACTAGGGTCTATCATCCAGACTGGACTTATACTGGTAAAATGGACTCCGAACCACCGTCCACGGCTTTAAGTCTATCGACTGGTGAGTAATCAACTTAGATTACAGATCATCCAGGAGACATTTGCGATCCTACCCAGCCTGGTCATTAGACGAGGTCGGAATTATTTTCGTGATGGATTTTGCATTTTTGTCTTATGCTTAAACATACATGTATAAACCCATCCCCTCAGCTGGATTCGAACCCGCAATTATCGCAACAGTGGGGGAACCATTCTGTCGCTTTGATCACTGCGCCAATTAAGCCAACTTTTATTATTTTAAATTGTGTTATTTATGAAATGTGAATTATTGAATGTCTATAAAGAAATAACTAGCTATGACTTTAAATATTTGTTGTTATCGATTTTCAATTAGTGTAATATATAGAAAATCGTTATTTTTCACAATTTATAAGACAATGTTAAAATTCTAGTCAGCTGATATTGTTTACAGTTACATTACTACTTTCTGTAATTACTGTTTTATTTCTACTCATAAACATTAGTCATTTGTGTACTTGATGGTCAATTCATGGCCTATACATTTTGTACTTAAAATTCATGTTTTATGTTATTTATTTATTTTTATGTTTACGGTTGGCAATATCCTTTAATTTTATAACATATCAAATTAATATATTATAAGTCAATGATAAAAAATTGTGGACAAAATATGGAAGTTTTGTTAAATGCTTGTAATATTGGATTTATTTCTATAAAATAAGGAAATACATTATTTAAACTATTGTTCAGACAGAAATTATAATTTGTGCCATCTTTCAAACAGCGCATCAAACCTACAAGCAATTTTTAACACTTTTTGATTCATTTAAATAAAACAAACCATACACCCGGTCCAAATGGTAGTCAGAAATAACTAGGTCTTGGTTATGTGGCAGGATAGTTCCCTCTGAACTATTATTACCCAAATAGTTTAGTATGTGCTTGTTTGACTTAAGGTTCAACATCAAGCATCATAATATAAGATCAATGTTTCACATCTGATTTCCCAATTATTAATGCTTGTTTCAAGTTGATGTAAAATTTATCCCAAAAAAATATTTTTCGAAACAAAATTTGACATGTTCAGTGTTAAAATAACTACGTTTAACTACTAGGAAAAATTAAATAGAAAGTAGCAGATAATAAAATGAGCTAATCAATGACTGTCGTTCTGTTGCTAAGTAGGGCTATTATGATGACGTTAAGAATGATAGAATAATGAGAACTATTTTACCTTAAATGTTTTAAACAATTTAACGATGAAATCACAGTTAGCCTCGCCCATAATTTCTTTCTCCGACATTATATGCTGTTGTTGGCGAGTTTCTACGATTTGCGACTTCTTCATTTGTTTCAGAGCATACGATTTATTCGGTTGTCCATTGATTTGAACAAGTTCCACTCGTCCAAAACCTCCAACACCGAGTGTACTGATTGTCTTCAGATCTTCAAGTTTTACATTAGCATATTCTTCGTTTAGCCTGTAAAATTTAAAATGTCTAAAAACTCGTTTTATTATGGTATATCCACAAAATGTACAATACAAATATAGAATTTTAATATTAACATATCTAAGTTGGATTAGGAATTATACATTTTTTGAATTTAGTTAATTTTTCAAAGGATTTTTTTTAACATCCAATAAAATTTAAAATATAAAGTTTGAAAAAAAAATGAAGCGTCCTACTGCTAATAAGGTTTAATACTTACAGGGATATAATTCCTGATATTGCAGGAAATAAACATGGGACAATAAATGTAAACAGTAATAAAATGCTTTTGTATTAATAAATAACATAACACCTATGATAAAACACGGTTTTTGTCAAAACAGAACATTAGTTACGCCTATTAGACATATAAACAGTACACAGTAAATTAAGAGAAAGCAGAAAAATAAATAGTATTTGTAATTGGTTATACTTTTCCAGTCAGTGTGCAAGCTCGTTTAACCGTTGTTTTCAATTAATCCTATATTAATGTACTACAAAAGAAAGCATGAAGGAAAGTTTAATAAATGTGGGTAAAACATAATATTTTATTTTCTACTCTAAACTATTGTCTAATAGTTAAAGATATTTTTTAATAAAATGTATATCTTAGGTGTTATGCAATATTAAAATGTATATTTGGTTATATAACTATACCTTCGTCGGTCATCGTTATCATCGACATATTTGGTCCTGACCTCGTCAAGTGTTGATATTAGCTGTATATACGTATCTCTATCGATGACTAAGCAAGTGACACCTTCTAGATCATCCGCAATAATGTTAGCTGTTCTTAAATCATCTCTGGAAAACACAAATCCTTAAAAGTGACAATTGATATCAAAATTATAATATTACTTACCCATGTAAAGCTTTTTCTCCGAAGAAATCGCCTTTTCCAAGAGTTCTAATATATTTCTCTTCTAGGGAATCTTTCTTTTTAATTGTCACCTTTACTTGACCTTTGCTGATAATGAAGAAAGTATCACCTCTGGCACCTTGTCGGATGATGTAATCTCCGTGAGCGTAGTAACATTCCTCCAATACATCGGATATTTTGATAAGAGTTTCCTCCGGTAAATCTTTGAATATTGGAACACTAGAATATAAACAATCCAATTATTTTTAATTCTATAAACTCTAATATGTGGTCATAACATTAATATTATAATTCAGAAAAAGAAAAAATCAATTCAAGGTACATTAAAAAAATATTAAATGTTATATTGTTTTTAGTTTTAGTCTCTTGGATTTTTTAGTGACTGGACCTACAGCTTAACGTGGGCTCCGAACCACGGCCCTCGGCATTAAGCCTACCGACTGGCGAGTGACCAACTTTAGAAATCATCTCAGAAGACATTTGGTCTTACCCAGCCTGGTTACTGACGTGACTGGGATCATTTTCTTGTCGGATTTTACACTCTTTCCTAGGACAATCACAAATATTAAACAATCATAAACATAGATTTTAGGCCTATGCCCCAGCAGGATTCGAACCTGCGACTATCGCAACACCAAGCCAGATTTCTGGTATATTAGCTTATTTATATAACCACTTTAGAGGCTTCGTTTCGTTGTTCCGTGTTTTTATGAAATAATCATTACTGTTTATAATAAATATCAGCAAGGGAGCGTTGCCTTGTTGTATATATAACTTATTTTAGGTACTATAATAATGTAATAAGTTTTAATGCAACTGCAATGACTGCGATTGTATATTCATAAAATAAGCTTCATTGTATGGTATAAAATACCATATCGTAGTATAGACATCTGTCAATAATATAATCTTGAAATATTAGTTTATATTATAAAGTATATATAGAGGTTTTACTTGAGACCACTTTTTTTATTGGTTCATTTGAACTTTCTTATAAAAGCATTTGATTGGCCAATTTCTATAACTCGATTGTTTGTTGGTCGACATTGAGTATGATCAACATGTTTGTGCCTCAATTATAATCATTATTATTTGATTATAATAATAAATAAATCTTCATTCTCGAAAGTTTTGTGTATCCAGTATATATGCAGAAATAAAAAAAAAACCAGACGTCACTTTCCTAGGAAGAAAGAACCCAAGTTAGTTAGATTAAGGAGGTGTGTGTGATTTGGCATTGTCGTTACCTGGTACGTATACAATTATTTATATAGAGCATTTGTATTTATATATATATATATATATATATATATATATATATATTGTTATTTACAGGAGTGCAACAGAATAAATGAAAATATTACCCTCTTTTTAAAACCAAAATGTGTCCAAATTAGGCGGTGGCAAAATTACATTGAAGGTAAATGTGATTATACTACATGAAAAGTTTTAGTTTATTATATTGTTAATAGATCCTTAAACTAAACTGTTTCTTTAACACCTCGATTTTACCATAATAAGAGCACAGTAGTAATTGTGATATATATCATACTTCTTAATTTTTTGTTGCTGTTTAAAGAAGTATTACTTTTTGGTATGTTTTCCCCATTTTGACGTATATCATATAATTTAACGGGTTTAATGATCCGTTCCACAGTTTTCACAATAACATTGTAAACATAATTATAACTTGTCTCAATACATTTTTGTGTGGAACAAGTAAGTAAAATATAAACAGACACAGACTTTCCGCTGTGCTGCTCTGCTTTCAGAATGAGGAACAAAAAGATAGAAAATTGAATACATCTTATTTAAAGTGATAGCACTAAAGATATATGAAAAAGGGAAAAAGCGCTATAGACAAGTTTGATTATATTTGCCAGCAGATATCTTATGTATTCAATTAGATTACAGCCTTCCTTATATTCACATTTCATTATTTTTTATTTATCTTCATTATATACTTATATTTTAGCTTTATGATATTCTATAATATTTGTACTTATATAGAATTTTATTTAAATAAATTATTTTGAAAAATTACGTTTGGCTTTTATTTAAAATTTAATTGGTCAGTAGAATGTGACGTCAGAGGTTAGTCACGTGATGCGTATGAAGTCCTCGACCAATGAAATGCTTTCCTATTAAAATATGTTCTTTACAGGTGCCTGTAATGGTAATTTAAACTAACCAATGAAATTCAGCGAAATGACGTTCTCAGCGCCTTCCTTCTAGACCACGCAAAATAATTCTGAAATTATTTATATTGAGTTAACACTCTATAGTTTATATTAACGTATTTTTTAAAAAGTTTTCGCGTTTTGGTACCAATAAATATTATTTGCTGGAAGTTTATTAGAGTAATGTTGGCCTAAGTGAGAGAAGTAGAAAAAGTTGAAACCACTCAAAATAGGGAAATTTTCTTAGATTTTAACTGATGCATTCGAGCTGAGCAGAGACTTCGGGAATTAGCAGAACTAAGAAAGAAACTAATCGATCTGTCTACACATAGTATAGTCTGATAACATTTTTTGATGATGATTTAGAACTGAATAGAACATATATATATAGTTTTTTTTCTTTATTCTGCAATGGTTAAAACAAGCGATCGGTGAAACGTGTGATATTTCAGATTTGAAAAGAGGACAAATCATTGGTGCTTCGTTAGCGGGAGCGTCTGTAATAAAATCAGCTGAATTGTTTAATGTCAATCCATAAAACATCATCGACGAAAAGCAATAGTGGGCGAAACCCAAAAGTTAACTGACAGAGATCGACAAATTTTATAGAGGATTGTGATCAGACAATACCAATCACAAAACAAAACTACCACCGCAAAGTGAGCGACGATCTCACAATTACACTCAATATTGTGGTATTCAATTGGTTCTTTTCTCCATATCATTGGCCGGAGTACTGCGAATGAATATCTCGACATCCTCAATGATGAATTTCTTATTATGCCTAGTATATTGTTGCCAAATACTACCATGTTACAAGATAATAATGCGCCTATACACACGACCAAAAAGGTTCAGTCTTGCTATGAGGAGCATCAGAATATTACATAACTGAATCGTTATGGGGAGTTTTAGAGCAGATAATGAGGACTAAATTTCTATTTACAACATTATTGAAGCAATTGGCGGTTATTTTTGGGACATTGAGAAAACTATTCAGACACTATGAATCTATCGCTATAAATCTATAAATATAAATATTATATATATGTTAGATTGGGCACCTACAGAACTACAATACTGAGTATCTACAAAGAACTGACCCTATCTGAGCTAGATTATGAATATCAATGTTTCATTTCTGCGACTCCTTCTTATTTAAACAAATAGAACACCATAAATAATACAGCGATAAGAATAACACTGTGAGTTTTTCGAACAAGCCCAATGGAGAGCTTGTATTGTGGGGCGGAAAAATCCCTATTAAAGAGCAAGAGGGAATTACTCTTCATAAAATACGCTAGTTCACTCCTATTTAAAAGAGTAACATAAACAAAATACAAATTTTCCAGAAAAAAGCCCTGAGAAGCACCCAAAAAACTGGACTGACCACCTACATCGAGACCTTCAGATACCCACAGTCAGTCAAGAAATCAAGAGAATCGCAAGGGGGCATGAGGAAAGACTCCATTTTCATGAGAATATTGAAGTATTGCAGCTTTTGGATACCACCAGAGCAGGACATAGACTAAAAAAAATCAAACCATCTGATCTTGTGTAGTGTTGTGTAGCGAGGTGCAGTTAATAAAATATACAGCAGTGACATGTATAAACATTATTTCAGCAGAGACTGAGTTAGGGCCGATGGGTCCTAATTATATACTTTGATTTAAGTTATCATAAAGACAAATTGTAGGTTAGTCGGAAACGACAACAATGTAATAATTAAATAATTTTAAAAAATCTTCACGATAATTTTGTTTCAATGCAATTTGGTGTTGTTTTTGTTTTGATGTAAAATAATTTGTGGAACTGCTTCACTGAGAATTAGTTACCTAGAAAGCAATAACCCTTCTGATACCACCAAATATTAATTTGATCTGTGTATTTTGAACAGTGTTATCTATGGGGAAAATGCGAAGTGTCAATGTACACAACTGTTAAAACACAACCTAACTCAACTCTTAAAATGTATAGATAGATAGACAGACAGATATAGTGCCTTCTAATTACCACTTCATCAGTTCATAATCACTGCCAAATCAACATTTCAGTTCTTTTAACACGATGTCACTATGTTGTCAGAAAGATAGGAAAAAGGTCGTCGTCGTATGGAAAATATAAATCTTAATTAATTAATATTTAGATGTTTTTTTCATGCGAACATATGTTATTTCCACGACACCTGTCGAAATGCATTACAAAATATATGAATTAGACTTATGAAACTTACATCAAACAGAGATAAGTGAGCGTTACTAATGAATGTTACATGAACCTATTTTTGTTTTATTTTTGCTTTGATGTATCATTAGTTAATCAATACATCTATACAATTGATTGTAATATGCAGTAAGATCTTTGATGCGATTAATCTAGTTATTGTTGCTATATACTAGATCCCAAGATACTGCCTTTTTAATTATTATTTGTATAATAAAATATGTACTAAATATAATTGCAGCAAATGTTATCCCTAGCTTGTAATATGAGCTAAATGTGATCGAAGTAAAAAATATAAGGCATATTTAAAAAAAAACATAGTTTACAAAAAAAGAAATTATATTTTTAAGAGATTTAAGTGCATACCTTTATTATAACAGCGATAATTTATTAGCAATTTTGTTTAATTATCTAAGTGTGTATATTAACTGAAATATTTTAGAAAATTGAATAAAAGAAAAGGTGTCCTTAATATTTCCACTTTTGCATGTCCCCGTAAATGATATATTAATTCAATACCAGATATTTAACGGCAGGATTTAAGTATGGCTATAGCATTTTGCTTTTATGAGTGCGTAGCATAATTACAGATCTTAGAACGAATTGGTTCAGTAATTACTAGCCATTATGTAAGAATAGTGACTTAATTGATACATATTTTGGTATTGCATAATTCACGTTTAGTTTAGGTTTATTAAATGATTATTAATAACCAAATAACTCCAAAGTTATTTATTGCTCTTTATTTTGTATTTGATTTATTTTTTGGTTTTTGCCTTTTTCCTTGCATTTCAACACATTCCCGCAATATTAAGAGCAGACATTTTGTTTTAATCAATTAATTTATCAAGCCGATACTCTAGGTCAGTGATTGACAAAGATTATGTAGGTGTAACGACGTTTTCAGAATAATGTCCTCAAGTAAACTTTTCTAGAGTAACGGTACGATGAACCCTCATATTGTCCTGCTGTGCAACAGAAAGAAAAAACCTTATTTTAGATGCACGGGTTCGGATCGCAAAAAAAAACGTCGGTCACTAACTGTCTGGTGCGGAATCTTAAACGAATAATCGCGTTATTGGACTCGTATTCATTTCAACAAGTTGTCAGTCACTAAACTTTGTTTATATATATTCTTATAATATCAAATACTGTCATTAATGTTAAAAGGATTACCACGTGTCTTATTGAGAATTATTTTATAAGGGAAACTTCAACACATTAGCGTATTATATAGTTACTGTACTATAGTCTTTTGTGGGAAGTGCTAAAATAATGTAGATCACTTTTTATAGTGGTTATAAATTATTAGGAGTCTATATGTATATATTTTGAGCAATCATATTAACAAAACCTAACTGTTAGATATGATGCTTGAATTCTATTCTGATAATTTTTTTCTTTTGAAAAAAATCCGTACCAACACTGTTCTGAAAACACTGTTTCGGAGTAACGATGTTGTGTTGGCAGAATAGATCGATTTTCGTACTTTAGGATTTCGAAACCGTATGCCAGCAAGTCAGCCAATTCGTTCTAAGATCTGTAATTATGTTACGCACTCATAAAAGCAAAATGCCCTATGTAATTTTTTTGTCTGAGGAGCTATGAAATCATTATGTTGAAAAGATGTGAAATGGCTTTTCAATCAATTTGTGTAGCTTCACATCGCATATAAACGTATAAATGGCATATTTATTTAAATTAAACAACAAAAGTAATTAATATCGAAAATTAAATTTTGAGCGTACCATGATTTTTTAAAAATATATTTTAAAGTCTCCTTTTACCAACTATGGGTTTATCTGGACTGGACCTACAGTTTAACGTGGGCTCCAAATCACGGTCCTCAGCATTAAGCCTACCGACTGGCGAGTGACCAACTTTAGAAATCATCCCAGAAAACATCCGGTCTTACTCAGCTTGGTTACTGGCGTGACTGGGATCATTTTACTTGTCGGATTTTACACTCTTGCCTAAGACTATTAAATTTTAAACAATCATAAACATAAATTTACGACCATACCCCAGCAGGATTCAAACCCGCGGCTATCGCAACAGTAGGAGGACCGTCCTATCGCCTTTACCACTACGCCACCAAGCCGGCAACGCGTACCGTGATTAGTGTCTGTTTACACTGAAAAGCTCTATAATACTAAACTGAATATATATCATTGTAAACTCTAAGTAGGGCATTTTGAATTTATTTTTTCTTTCGTTGATACTCCGCATGTTCACCAATATATATCGCTGATTAAAATACACATAGCATTATTATGTGCTTTTTTTGACAAAAAAATTACATTTAATAAACTTCAAGATCAAAATCAATATCAAGGGTTATATCAAAATACTTTTTAATTTAGAAAAACATATTTATGGAGAAATTCAAGGAAATAATAGCGTTTGTTTTTTTTTCTATTAATGAGTAGGTTTGGTAGAAGCTGGCATAAAAAATCATGTCGATACAGTAAGGAAATTTAATTATTTGTAAATTTATTCACAAAATATAACAATAATGATAATAATAGCAATAATATTAGTGTCGATAAAATTGCGGGTTTAAAATAGATCGTGACACAAAACTTCTTATTATTAGAAATTATTAAATATTTATTATTTAATATAGTTAAAATTTTACGTAAACTCTTCAACAGTTGTATATACAATTGTTATGTAGCAATATATACAATTTTTAAGACCAGGAATGCTTTAACGTTATCACCAGTATACAATAATTTGCTGCAGAAGTAACTTTGTACGTTTGAGAAGCTAAACGATCGGTGCCACAGGATATTGAATATTTTTATGTAATTTTGTCATTATTAACGCTTGCTGTTCTTTATTGTTAATCTTCGATTCTTCATGTAATTTTACACAATTTTAATCTAATACTCAACATATATATTTCTTCATATAATATTATTTCTCGTTCAAAGAAAACGCAATCTGTATTTTTGGATTTGATCGACGTCGTTTTACTCCTGCTAGAATGGTATCAGTAGCGGTAATAAAAAGAAAGAGAGGTTGGTGAGAAGTGAGACATACAATTGGATTAGTATTGAGTACGATTTAAAGATTTTTTTCTTCTGGTAGTCCTATATTAATCAATATCTGGATAAAAGACACTTTTTAATTGATATTTGAAGATAGTAGTTACAAGAAATAATCGAAGGGCTGTTCTCAAAGAGTTGAAGATGTCGTTTTAAAGAGCTAAATAAACTATTTTTAATGTATATATTACTTGGTGTAAAAAAGTACAGGTAAAGTAATGTGATAATTTATAAATTTAGATATCAAAGAAATAATAAAGTGATCTTCTTTGCAACAAATTTAAAAATATTACATTACCACATAATAAGTGAAGTAATTGGTAGGAATTAAACAAATGACCTCACCTCTTGAGGAAATCCGTATATTCCGCCTGCCTGATGAGGCCAGTCCTCATCATAATAGTTTGGAAACATTGTCGTTCGATCGCCCATAGTTTACAGTCGGTGGCAGCCTTGATGGTAGCAGTTCTCTGGCAATTATATAATATTGCCAACTCTCCTAAGACTTTTCCTGGAGTGAGAGTGCTCAGGAACTTGTTTTCTCTTGATACTTCCACACGTCCCTCTGTAACAAATAACGAACTAATAAGTATTGGGCATAATCAATAAAAATGAAAAAATAGTTATTAAATAATAAATAATCAGATTAATTAATTCTTTTGCGCTTTGCTTATTGTATATATTTCAGCAACAAGCAAAGCACATTATAAATTATACATTGAAATTACATATAAAATAATACTTGTATTTAAAATTATGTATATCATTTATTTTTTTATTTAGTGTTTTCTATAAGAATTAATAATATTTCTATCATTTTCAATTCCACCATGAGGACAATTTATGTAAGGCTATAATCGATTCAAACAAAAATCTCTCATGCATCTTATCAAAATTTATGACGTCAGCACGTCTTAATGTTGTCGCGTTAACTTAGAATTTTGGTATTCAACATTTGCCGGTTTGTAACTTCTAATTATTATTACTAATATTTTGAAGAATTTTGTAGATATATAAGTAAGATAGATAAGTAAAATATAATTATTGTGTATACCATCACTATATAATGTATACAGCATGCAGCTAGTCAACCTCAGATATTTATGTTTAATGGAAATTGTTATTCCATATTACCAACATTCTAACAAAATTGTGTAAGCTGCTGTCTTAATAATATAAACTTATTATAACCTCAAAGTATTAGGTGTTAGAATTAATAATAATATTTCTTCGTTATCTTCACTTTGTCTTCTTCGTGAACAATTTGTTCCTTAGGAAGGTAGTAAATATCAATAATGTATAGCTTGCTTATTAAATTGAGCTCAGTAAAATCAGATGTCCTCTGCAATACTCTCTAAGTTGGTAACAGGCCAATTGGTAGGCTTAATGCCAAAGACTGTGGTTTGAAATCCACGTAATAGGTTCAGTTGAAAGAATTCCAAGTTCGTAATATAATTATATTAAAAAAGTAACACCATATTTTTTTTGTTTTGTAGCGACCTTGAGACATGTTGAATTTTACATAGTGGAATAACGGTTTACAAAATACCCAGAAAAATAATCCCAGATGTTGAACATGGGCGGGGTACCAACAGCGCCAACTAGAATACGATAACAAATAGCTGGCAACCCCGAGACGTTTATCTGGGAGATTATTGAAGGGTATTTTCAATCATTCAGTAACCGACCTTCGTTTGGTTTAGACGTGCCACCATTGACTGCCCAAGCCTCGTCTCCAGGTACACCGCTGCCATCCGTTTTATCTATTTTGTTTTTTCCACATTTTTATATTACTTCAATAAATATCGGTCACATAATGTAAACACCACTGTTTCATTTCGTTTTACCTCCATTCACCGAGCCATATCAGTTTACCCTAAAGTTTTTTTATTGTTTTTGTGGAAAGTATTACGTTTAATATAGTTTTAAAAATTTGATTTGTTGTAAAAATCCGAAGCATATAAAATCAAGGATTAAGCCACCGACAATAATATTATGTTAGTTATAAAGCCAATATGCGTATTTAGCAGAGTTAACAATGTGTGATATGCTATGAATTCTTAAGATCAAATGAAAATATAACTGAGAATTGCTGAAAAGTCACGAGTTCTAACGTTTCAAAATAGGTACCACTCGAGGAGACTGTAATATTTAATATAATATTTACAGAAACAATTTATTTTGCCAAAAAACGCTACGAATTAAGTCCAACGCCTAGTATCATATACTCCTTTATCTCGATTGAGAATAAAAAACTTGATTATCCATTATTTATCTTAGCTTTTCTATAACACCTCGATATACCGTTAATTGAAGATCATTCTTCATCCTACACATATTGGATAGTGAGTGCTTTAAGTAGGCTACTAAATAAATCGGAAGCACAAAGACAAGAAAGCACTTAGTCATGGTTGCGTGGTTCACTTATTTCTTTTGTAAAAGCGTTCTATTCTCTTATAGCTACCGGTAGCGAGAAAAAACTCACATTCGTAAATCTTTTATGTAACTCTGCATCAGTTAGATACGTACGGTATTTGTTTTGTTCGTCATTTGGTTCCGTGAAGCCGATTTATTTCTTAGAGTGCATTAACTTTTTAACATATGTTATTTTGCATATTTAAATTTTTATTGATGTTAAACATATATTCCATAATACAGTTGGCGATTTCTTAAAAATTTTATTAACGCTCATTGGCGTTATATAATAATTTTATATATCTGAGTCATAATTTAAACTGTTAATATTTTTTTTTATAAATTAATTTGTTTATAAATAAATTTAGTCCTACTCATCATATAATAGAAACTTTTAAGTTGCGTATGTTATCATCCATTTATTATCGAAATAGAGACGAAGAGAGTATCGTGGTTATATATTTTAAGAGAAAACAGGAGAACTATGAGATGAAGCACCAACTGAGCAAAAAATGAGGCCGGATCAGAAATATTTATGTTTTTTGTATTTATGAATATATTACTAGGTGTTGCCCACTAAATTAAAATTCTTTCTATAGTGACTTAAAACTAGATATTTATGATCTATTCAAAATAACAGTCAGCTCACGTCATCAAGATGTTTAATGTATTGCTTATAGAAATTTGTAAATTCGTGTGTTTTACAAATTATGCAATATTTTCCTTCTCATTTTAACGAACACGCAACCAAATCAGCCTACCAAAATCGTCGGTTTGTTAAATGTCTGCAAAACCGCTCTCATACGAAGCGGGTGACCGTCATATGAATCAAGATCACCTTGATGTTAGCTGTAGCAGAGATAAAATTTATTAAATGTTTTTAAAAAGTGAGTATTTCTTTCAATACAAATATAACTTAATACAATTATTTCAGAGCAAACTGTTAGTCTGGAAAGCATCCATAGAAAACTTAGAAATACGCAGCTCTTTGAGGGATGTGAAACATCCCTTCATACATTGTTAGGAAATATAGGATTTACATATTAATATTGTAAAGATAATCCACGAAGAGATCTAATGGAACTTCCAGACATTACATAAAATCAAGGAAGACGTATTCAATATGCAATAGTCATTTGAATTTGTGCATTTAGATAAGACATGTATATTTCAAAATTGATTATTGTGTCACTGAAGGCAAAATAATAATAAAAATAGCATAAAGACTAAGAGTTTGAGCTGGGTTTTTCTTCCAATAAGTCTTGTAATTAATTATCTTCGTACTTTTTCGGTTTCTATATTATTTAAATAAAATATAATATATATTATTATAAATATATATATTAAATAAAATATATACTACCGAACAATAACACACATAGTGCAATAACACAGAGATAAAGAGATATATGCATATATCTAGACTATTATCGTTGTAAAAATAAATCTTATCTAACTTCCGGACAGAATAACCTGAGTAACCTTTAGTTTCTTTATAAATTTGCCTTGCAAGGTAATCAAATTCATAAACGTACCATTTCTATTTTTATATAGCAGAGTCTCTTTGTGGTAAGGGAGATAAATAATTCCTATCAGCAAAAACCATTTCAAGTCGTGGTTTTCAAAATGTTTTGGTTGTCGGGTATTCTTAGTATTTTACATCAAATTGTTCAAATTACAAAAATCTGTTGAAATTAAATGTGTAAATTTAAAGATATGATTCAGAATATTTTGAAAATACAATTAATAAAAAGTTATTCGTGGTCTACAAATTTGAAAACCTTAAAATTTCATAGTTTTTGGAATTACAAATATGTTAGGAATTAAATTTGCCTCAAAATATAATTGATATAGGCATTTTTTTTAATTGCTCAATAATAATCGTTTCACAAGAAACTTATGATTCTATGGTATGAAATATGTTGTAAATATCAACCCAATAAATACATTTTAAAAGATTTACAACAATGGTGTTATTGTGTATTAAGTCGTATCGGGTACATTTGTAATTAACTTCCTGTTAAAGCCTCACCTACAGGCTTCTCTTTTCAGTATGTGTTATTTCGTCGAAGTGTGAACAAAAGTTTAAAGACGAGGATTTTTTAATCTTTCTTTTGATATGGAATGCGTAAATTTCTTGACAGATGGCAAAAAGTAGCGGCTATCGATAGGCAATGCCTTGAATAAAATACATTGTACTAATTTTTCACAAATAAAACTTTAAATAAAACTTTAAAAATCTTTAAAACTGACTTATACACAATATAATTGTTACAGTTATTTTCTACTAATTCATTTCATCGTTGCAACGATGGTGCTGAAGACTGTTCAAACAAGTTGCCATGACTGCTATTACTTCATCTTTCAAGGCAAATTGGTTCCTACGTCCGCATTATTTTAGGTGCCAGAACCATTTGAGAAGTCAGAAGGAACTAAATCTGGTAAATTGATGCTAACATAATTTTGCATTCCAGCATTCATACTATACCATACCTTCTTATTTTGATTCAAGATCATGATTACTATTTACACAGAACTTTCAAAAACTCAAAACTACAGTCAAAATATTTTTCAAAGAGCCTAGTGAGAAGGCTAAGTGCAAAATAAATTAAGTAAATAAAAGTTTGCGTATTATGAACGCATTAATTTAAATTACTATTAACGTTTTTACATAATAACAACAACATTTATCACCTCCAGCTACGCCACATGTTACATCAATGACATTATTAATATGGCAATTGAAAGCAATCAAAATCAACCGTGCTGGTATCGCAATGCTTACATAATATGCAATTTTAATTATTTTAAATTAGAAAACGAAAGCGACTAATCGAAGAGACGTGCACATACGTAATCTGATCTCTTGAGATCTTCACGCTTGACCTATGTTGAACTTTTACTTCCTTTTTGTAAAGCTCTCCAACGCTATTGACTGTCGGTCGTACGCGGAAAAATCACAAAAAAAACGACAAGGAAGAAAGCTGGATATAAATTTCGTTGCGGAAATGATTGTAAGCACAGCTGTGGGAGATTATTAGCAATTTCTCTTGTTCGGCAATAATAACAATATAATATGTATTTGACCTTTTATATCGTAGTGTATAATTTTGCATATCTATACATTCAACAATGAACAATAATTTACTACGGTGGAAAGATTTATAGTATTGTAATTTATATCACATAAGAGCTTCATGTAATATTAATGGAGACATATAAATACTAATTAATTATTTGAAAATAGTTATGAATGATAATGATAAATATTAAATCCTAGATAAGATTACATTATATTTCGGAAGCTACAAGATGTATAAATTAATATAATAATCTGTTAGCAGATTATTTATTTATATAACCCTATTGATAACAAGGATATAACAGGTCAATGAAAAGTCCCCGGCCTGACACATAGATGGCGTTACTAAAATTAAATTAAGTATTAGTTTGTAAATTGTAGCATTTTGAGTGCAGCTACTTTTGTTATTGTGAAAAAAATGGATAAAAAGGAATTTCGCGTGTTGATAAAATATTTATTTTTGAAGGGAAAAAATACAGTTAAAGCAAAAACTTGGTTTGATGCCGAGTTTTCGGACACTGGCCCGGAAAAATCAACCATCAAAGATTGGTATGGTAAGTCTAGACGTGGTGAAATGAGCACCGAAGGCGGTGAACGCAGTGGACGCCCAAAAGAGGTTGTTACCGATAAAAATATTTAAAAAATCCACAAAATGATTTTGTATGACCGTAAATTGAAACTGAATGAAATAGGAGACACTCTAAAGATATTAACTGAACGTGGACATCATATCATTCACGAATATTTGAGTATGAGAAAGCTCTGTGCAAGGTGGGTGCCGCACGAGCTCACTTTTGACCAACAACAATGACGAGTTCATGTTTCGGATCAGTCTTTGAAGATGATCAAGCGTAATAAACTCGATTTTTTGCGTCGATATGTGACAATGGATGAAACAAAGCTCCATCATTTCACTCCGAAGTCCAATCGATAGTCATCCGAGTGGACTGAACACGATGAACCCGCTCCAAAACGTGGAAAAACGCAACAGTCGGGTGACAAGGTTATGGCGTCTGTATTTTGGGATGCGCATGGAATAATTTTTATTGACTACCTTGAAAAAGGAAGGACCATCAACAGCGACGATTACATAGCATTATTGGACAGTGTGTCACTAGTCAGTGAAAGAGATGGCAAAAATCTATGAATTGGGCTTCGAATTGCTTCCTCATCTACTGTATTCTCCAGATTTCGCCCCCAGTGACTATTTCCAGTTCTCAGATCTCAAAAGAATGCTTACCGGGAAAACATTTTCGCCGAATGAAGAGGTGATCGCCGAGAAAGGACAAATCCTACTACAAAAATGGTATCGAAAAGTTGGAGGGTCGCTATAATCAGTGTATCACCCTTGAAGGGAATTATGTGGAATAAAAAAACTAATTTTGCCAAAAAAATATGTTTTACTATGGTATGCCGGGGACTTTTCAATTGACCTGTTATACCATGTGCCACATTTTCAATTTATTTATTTTAGAAGGAAAAACATTTAAAAATGCAATTTATCACATCACACCTCCTATTTTTTGTGACTGTATCTAAATGTTTTTGTATCTGAATTATACCTCAACAAGATAAACCTATTTGAGACGTAGCTATTACTTATTATAAAGACTTGATTTTCAAAAAAAAGTTTTTCAAATAAGATCATATAACAACAATCTATTGATTAAGTGACAGTTAGAATGAACATCGTCTGGACAGTTCCTAGTATAGTTTATTTCATATAGTGTAGTAATGAATTACTACACTTAGAAGTTGGTGTTTTCATGTTTTTTGTCAGCAATATTTATTGTGAAAAATGTGAAGTATCAATGTAATCAATTATTAAATAATCTAACCTTACTATTAAATTCGGTAGTTTTTATATTTGTCTACATACATGTCTACATTACATTTGTACACACTAACGGTTTTACATTTAGTAATAGTGAGTTATGAAGTGTATACAGGCAGGGAAATATTAAAAAGGTAAAATGGTTACCACACGAATTGACTGAAAATTTAAAACTGTTTCGACATAGCGGTTTCATTGCTTGTCAAGTCAAAAACCAAGAGTTTTCCGTGGCAAATTGTGAGTGGCGATGAAAAGTATGTCTACTACAATCAACAAGCGCAAAAAGTCATAGGTTGATTCAGTAGAGCTATCCACATTAACACGGAATATAAATGGCTATAACGTCAGCTATGCATAAGGTGGCATCAACAAAGTGTATTGAATTATGTTAAAACCGGATTACACTGTTACTGCAGATTATTGTGCAGTTTACTGTCGTTGAGTGAGTAAATTGAGTTGAGTGAGAACACTGATTCATCCAGTATAAAATACAAACCAATATTCTTCTATCGATATTATATCATGTTTCCAGAAAGCTAAAAAAATATGTGTACTGTAGCAATATTTCACAATAAATCCATTTTTAAATACAAAAAATGATCAGAATACCTAAGCACCTAATGCTTTTACACTCAAATAAAAAATCTGGAAAAATTAAACCATATACCCACTATATAAACTGTTTTTATACCGTACAATCTTCACATGTGAAACAAAGCTAATTAGAGTGTAATGAATATAATTACCAATTCGGTTTAATTCATGCTGTCGATCGTGGCATAAAAATCAACTCAAGTGTTGATAAAATTAACTAGAGAAGAATAAAACTGTTGGAAATATGAACCGGGAACAGTGTAAATAGACTGGAACAAAACGTGATATTGAATTATACACATACGCGCACATACACGATATTAACTTACCATGGGAACATAATTTAGTTAAATTTCTCCTTGTGACTAAAAACCGTTCGTTGGATCAGATAGGATAAATTATGAAGTTAATTTAAAAACAAAAAATAATTTATGTTATATATTAGTACTCACTTTCGTTCAATTTCCTTTATTTTGCGTATGGCGGCAGCTGTTTAATGACCATTAAAGCAAAAGTGACATTAGAGAAAATAACACTTTTCCTATAATTCTTCGGCGCCATTTCACATACATTTTCTAACGTGGATTATTTATTAAATAAATTAATTTTTGCACCAATTAAAATACGAATTAATATTCATTTAATTATATTTCAATATATTATTGGATTGGTCATCATGCAAATGAATTCTGACCGTTTTTACGCTTTACACTTTTACACAACAAAAAGGCATTTATTGAGAAAAGTTCTTACACTATATATTTATTAAAATATTTTCCATAATTTTATAAAAAAAAATTCCACTCTTCTAGGAACATATCCACCGTGTCGAAAGAAAGATATTGGTTTGGCAGCGATCCATTCATTTATCCATTTTCGCATTTTTTGAGCATTTCGAGACTGTGTGCCAGCCAAGCTATACTGGATCATTCTGAACAAGCGGTTATTTTAATCTCTCCATTTGGGTATTTTCTATCACCTGTAAACGCCTGGAAACAGTTGACTCATTTGTTACCAAGCTGCCTTAGAGTTCTTTAAGAGTTTGAGCTGGGGTTTCGTTCAACTTGTCTTGTCACAAGTCTTGTTACTATCATCGAACATTCAATCCTCCAGGTCGTTCTTTGTCATTGACATTAAAATCTTCAGGTAGCAGATTTCTTTAAAACAAACAATAAAAGTAATGAATATTGAAAATGCAAGTGTGAGAATTCCATGTTAAGCGTCTATATAAACTGAATAACATAATACTATTAAATGGAAAACTGTTATTCTATGTAAGAAATTCCAAAACCATCGAATTTAATAGTTAGGTATGTTATTTAACGTTGTTTGCGTTGATACTTCGCATTTTCCCCATTATATATCGCTGATCAAAATACATGCAAACATCTAATAGATTGCTATTATTATGTTCAAACTTATTGAGCCTCTCGAAGATTCTCGAAGTGTTCATGTTCTGTATTACGAGGGGGAATCAAATATAAACGGTAATTTTGTGAAATAAATTTATTGATCAGTGGTATACACAAACTAAACATTTAACATTTTTTAATGTAATAAACTCCGTGTTACGATACGTTATTTAACATTGGAATTATTTCAGTAAATATAAAAAAAGATAAAAATTGTTAATACTACAACAATGATTCTACTTTTGTTTTGTCCATTTATTTATTAAAATAAAAGGTAAGATGGCAAAGTTTAAACAAAACCAAATAGCATTGAATAATAATTAATAGCTCCTTCAAAGCTATTAATGCTCAATTTCAAAAGCTGTAAGTTGCATGTTAATTAAAAATTTGATTTTAGCAAACGCACTACTACAGATGGACGCTAGAGTGGAAAAGAAGAGAATCTTTTCAGAGAATTTTATTTGCAACAAAGTTTGAAATTTATTTAGTGGTTTATATATCCACTAATATATTAAATAAAAAAATTGTTATAGATATATGTTGAATATTGCTGTATATTGAGTATACTGTAGTAAGGTCGACCTGTTAAAAGGTATCAACTGATACATCTTAAAAGGTATCAACTGATACATCAAGCTAACGGGTCAATTGAAAAATCCCCGGCCTACAACAGAAAAACAAATTTTTTTGACAAAATTAGTTTTTTTACTCAATTTAATTCCCTTCAAGGGTGATACACTGACTATAGCGACCCTCCAACTTTTCGATACCATTTTTGTAGTAGGATTTGTGCTTTGCCTCAAAATAGGCCTCAGTTTCAGCGATAACTCTTCATTCGATGAAAATTTCTTCCCAGCGAGCATTCTTTTGAGATCTGAGAACAAGAAATAGTCGCTGGGGGGTCAGATCTAGAGAATACGGTGGATGAGGAAGCAATTCGAAGCCCAATTCATGGATTTTTGCCATCGTTATCACTGACTTGTGACACGGTGCATTGTCTTGGTGAAGCAGTACTTTCTTTCTCTTCAAATGCGGCCGTTTTTTGGCGATTTCATTCCTTCAAACAGTCTAATAATGCTATATAATAGTCGCTGTTGATGTTCCTTCCTATTTCAAAGTAGTTAATGAAAATTATTCCATGCTCATCCCAAAATACCGACGCCATAACCTTGCCAGCCGACTGTTGCGTTTTCCCACGCTTTGGAGCGGGCTCATCGTGTGCTGTCCACTCGGATGACGATTGAACTTCGGAGTGAAATGATAGAGCCATGTTTCATCCATTGTCACTTATCAATGCAAAAACTCGGGTTTATTACGCTTGATCATCTTCAAACACTGCGCAGAATCATGAACTCGTCGTTGTTTTTTGGTCAAAAGCGAGCTCGCGCAGCATCCACTATACATAGAGCGTTCTCATACCTAAATATTCGTAAATGATATAATGTACACGTTCAGTTGATATCTTCAGAGTTTCTGCTATTTCATTAAATTTCAATTTACGGTCATTCAAAATCATTTTGTGGATTTTTTTAATGTTTTTGTCGGTAACAACCTCTTTTGGGCGTCTACTGCGTTCACCGTCTTCGGTGCTCATTTCACCAAGTCTAAACTTAGCATGCCAATCCTTGATGGCTGATTTTCCTGTGGCAGTGTCCGGAAACTCGGCATAAAGGCAAGTTATTTCTTCAACTGTACTTTTCCCTTCAAAAAGCAATATTTTATCAACACGCGAAATTCCTTTTTATCACAAAATGCTATAATTCACAAACTAATGATCCGACAGCTGTCAAATTTATACACGCGTCTTTTGAGGGTTAGAGCTAACTAAAAAAACATATGGATTTGATTCTAGTAGCGCCGTTTATGTGTCAGGCCGGGGACTTTCCAATTGACCTATTCTATGGTTGATCATCATGGAATAATTGATAAAATCATCAATGGTTAATTAATGAAACTTGGAGAGGATTATCTAAAATAGTAAAGTAGTCAGTCATAAAAGCATACTTGTTGACTAGTAGATATTTTATCGTAAAGTAGGTTATGAATTAATGATGACAATAAAAGAAAATGCCATTAATAAAACTGTAGTACATTTGATTACACCCAGTACTAATATATTGAACACCAAGACCAAACATTTTACAATAAAATGCAAAATAAAAATCAATTGTCATTGACCTCTACTTCAATGATTCTTCTCATGAATAATACATCGATTTGATGATATAGTCTCAAATATAAAATAAATAAGTAAATATAGTAAATACTTGAATACCTTGAGTTATATTAGCTTGATCCTATATCAAAATTACAATAGATTATTACAATAGATGTGTTATGATATTTTATTATTCACCTTGATTTTTGCAAGTTATCGATATACTTTTTAGATAATATAATCATACAATTGTTATGTGTTTGGTCCAGTTTATATATAGCTATATCACATACGAGAAAGGTCAAGGAAGCTTTGGCCCATTTTGGAATTTGTAACACGGCCTTGCCATTTGTGATATAAGAAAAATGATTTATCTATGTAACTTTATCTCTTGCTTAACATTTGTTAAATAACTATACTTAACACTACTACAAAACTGGCAAGAAATATTATTTGAAAAATTATAAACTGAATGACGTCAGTCACACTTCAATGAATTGAATATTATAAGGATTGTTTTATAATTCTGGCCTAACATCTGTGTTATTTCTAATGGCAAGTTTGTTATCTTAAATTGTCTTGCATACAGTGCTATTACTGAGTATTATACTGGCGTTTAAAATATTTAAAAGAAACTTGATTAATAATCACACCTTTTACAATTTTCGTTGTTATAAGATCCTAATTTTGTTGAGGTATTAGTACAAAAACAATAAGTAAATGGTGAAAGTGACAAAAACGCAAGATGAATATAATGGCCATCATGAGCGTGTAATGAGTATGTCTGTGACAATGTCCAAATGTACAATGTACAAAGCCATATCGGAGTAATCATATGCGGTAAACTCACGCAAACAACACTCAACTTGAAGTTTAGGTGAATATATTGAAGATAATGTTATCGGTGCCTTTTTGTAATAGCATGTTTGTGCTAATTAAGGTTGAGATATACTGTCGAAATAGCGTTCCATTAGATGCTTAGTCACACTATGTCGAAAGAACGATGTTGTTTTGGCAGCGATCCAATCATTAAGGCATTCTTCAGTAATTCGAAACCATCTGTTAGGAAAGCCATGCTGCTTGGATGTGAACAACTTGTAATCAGAAGGTGCTATGTCTGGTTGGTACGCCATGACTCCCCATTCGAGCTGCAAGGTTGTATTTTTCTCAAATCTTATCAACGGCTTATTTTATGTAGAAACATATTAAAACCATCTAATTTAACAGTTAGGTTAGGCTGTTTTGTAGTAGTTAGCATTGACACTTTTTGGAATTTATATTTAAACATATGCAAAAACCTAACAATATTTATTTTTTTATAGTTTATATGAAGTTTCGCTACGTTCTAATTCCATCGAATAATTAGCCACACACGAAGTGTATTAAGAGTTCGTTAAGACGTGTGCAATTATTAACTTAGCAGTATTCTTACTTACTGATGTTAATTCGAATTTTTAATGCCAGAATAATATGGAAAACTATTCAAAAAATATGTGAATAGGTCTAGCTAGGATGAATAATATGATTATGCAAATGTTATTGGATTCAAGTATCGTATTATATTTGATTTGAGTACTCTCGTGAATAATAAACTTTTTACGTTGTTAAGTAGTTGTAATTTAACACGAATTTAAAAACAGTTATCTTTAATATGTCAAAGGAAGCATTAACAAGGTTTCTAGATATATCTCATTCATAAGAGTAACAACATCCTATTTTCGGTTTCATCACTTATATTTTTAACCCAAAATTGCATCCTCGTCAACCCACTCAAATACACGAAATGGAGATATCTTTGACGCAGCGGAGAAACTGTTGATCTCAACATGTATGTTAATTATTGTTGTCGAAGAAATCGCGTGTATTTATTTGCCAATTTAATATAATTTGGCATTCTTTTGCTATTCCTAATGTTAATACGTTTGACTTTCACCGTTCTTTGCTTCTTAAAATTCATCGACCACTTCCCATTCTACTGAGTGGGGTCACAATTCTGACTAGTGCAATTCATTTGTGTACTTTTTTTCGAAGAAAAATTTAAATAACGCAAGTGAAAATATATTGCGTGTTGATGTGAGTATATACATAGAATTTTTAAGTAACTATGTCGTAATACTGTTAAAGTACAGGTAATATTGATTTATAAAATGTTACTAACATTTAATATTTATTAACAATAAATATTAAATATAAGACATGGAAAATATTTTCTCCAAAACGAAGCAACTAGTGTTTAGTTGCCTTTTGCCTACATCATTTAAAAATGTATCGCAATAAAATATTTCAATCTATTGTGTTTCGCAAATATTTATTAACCAAACTATTTAATTCTCGCATATATTTTGATCAGCGATATCTATTGGTAAACAAGCGAAGTGTAAATATTAATGTTACGAGTTAATGTTATAAACGTTAAGAGTTCTTTATAGCGTATTGTTACGGCTGAAGAAATGTGAATCTACTGTAACAATACCAAGCGTAAAAAGTCATGAATTAGTACAGTAGAGCCAACAACATTGACATCGAAATGGAATAACTAAGGCCAAGTGTTGCTGTGATATAGTGAACCGAAATGAAACTGTTACTGTACCAGCAACATCGAGTAACAGACGTAATTATCCTCTAGGCTACTGTGTTATAACTAACTACTCTATGTTATAAGAGATGGGAAGGATACAATGCAGCAGTTTTAATAAAAAACATAGCGCAGCTGCATAATATAGTCCAACGTATTTACCAGGTATATGGAGCCTTGTGACGGCTTGACTGGCGCGCGATTTTTAAATGACGAAGAAGTACGAAGATGGATCGATGATTTGATCACTGACAAGCCAACACTGTTCTTTCGACATGATATCGCTATGATGCCAGAAAGATGAGAAAAAGTTGTAGAAAATTATTGTAAAATATAAATAAAGGATCAAAATACATACAAGAACTTAATACATAAAATCATATCCAATATATTCAAATAGATAACAAAATATCGAATAAACTGACGACTAAACAATGTACGCAAATAGTGCAGATTTTTGTAGAAAATTATAGTTCTCTTCGAGAAATGTGTTATGTAGTGCGCCTATTTTATATTTGATACAATCATCCGTAAGCGTAATTAATTCCACAGTACCAGATTATAACTTTTCGCACCACCTTTTCATTTTTAAATGACAAAATGGATCCAAAGAGATGTCTTAAAGTATCTACAGAAGTTATTGGTGTTGCGGATCAAAATATATAAGCAGACTAGAATAAGTCCAGTCACCATAAAGGACTGCATTTGTGTTCCCTCTTTATAAAACATAGCGAAAAATATTGACTTTCCGCCTTACACCACTCAACTTGGAGAATTAATTAAATTTAGGCAAGGGCTAGGTTGGGTGAAAGGATCTGAAACTAAATTACTGGTGAGTTTTTTTAGTTGAAAGGTCACGTCAAGAATAAATTAGAACTCATAATGGTTCAGTCAATACTATCGCAGTTGAAATGAATAATCACATAGTCAAATATGTAATGAGACAACATTACAGTTAAAAAAATCACTATTTGGTGTGTTTTATGGGCTATTAGAATTACAGGTCAGTGAGCACGTTAATTAACTGCAACGTGCGCATTAGAACCATGATTAGTGAGTTCTCCGTTCCTGAATTAAATCAACCGACTGATGGAGGACCTATGATTTTAACAAGACTTTCTTAAGCTGCGTGAACTTATTTTGTATTTTTTTTGTGTTCTTCTTTATAAATCGAAAAGGTCACAAAAATATCCGGGTTTACTGTTTTTTAGGTCTATGAACATAATTCCTTTAGATCTTAACGTATTTGTTGATTTTATATATTTACTGTTTGTTGCACGTAAAAAACTGCGTGTATTTATTTGTCAATTTGACGATATTTTGCTTCCTAATGCTTATAGGTTTGCTAAACGAAAGCCAGACCATTGATACTTTCTTGTAAACAAATAATGAATTGGTACACCAACATTACATTTTTCATAATTTTCTACAATTTTGGTTTAATAATGATCCAATCATCGATCCATTTTCTCACTCTTTCAATATTTCCAAACCCTGTGTCAGCCAATGCATCTTTCTGAATAAGTGATAGTTCGATGGCACATCTGACGAGTACGCTGGGTGTAGCAGAATTTTCCATCCGAGTTGCAACATTACTTCACAATTCTTATAACGTCTGGTCGAGCATTATAATGTAAGCGGATGACGCTGAATTTGTTACTCGCTATTGCTGGTCTTTTTTGCAACATTCAGTATACATCTGCAGTAATAGTTTGCAATTTTTTGCAATAATCTGCACCTTGATGATTCCATCATATCACAGAATGACTAAGAATATTCCGCTTCGGTGTCGGTATGGATGGCTCTCCTAGGCTAACCCATGACTTTTGTGCCTGGTATTGTTACAATAGATCCAGTTTTCATCGACAGTCACATTACGTTAAAGCTGTTGTTCTTGAAACCGTTCGAAATGGCATATTCAGTCAATCACTCCTCTTGAATCTTTCATATCGTATGGTGTCTCGAGAGAGTTGATTCATCTATCGCTAAGTTACCTACAAGTTCTTTGAGAGTTCGAGCTAAGTTCTGATATCAAAATGACCACTTTAAAATCGTTCAAACCAAATCTGGCAATTGGGATACGACAGAAAAGCATGATAATAAGTCCCTAAAAAAATGTAGGAAACTATTGTATATACAAGACAAATTAAAAGCATCCAATTTAACAGTTATGTTAGGTTGTTAAATATTAATAGGTACTGCTGATAGCAATATACGCAATCAACTAATATATTGTTTCTAATAATATCACCTTAATATTATATTATTGCATAACTGTGAAATATATATAGAATTCCCCAAGGCTAATAAAATTGTATAATAAATAATTAATTTTTCTGTGTGTAATTTAATGTAAATAAATCATTCCACGTTATCAGCGATCTGGCATTGCAGCAGTTCAAGAGGAATTCTTAATTAAGTGAATGTTTAACAGCAAGTTACAATCAACGGCCCAAAAGCGATTATAATACGTAAACGTAGATGCACTATCATTTAGTTAGCCACTTCTTTAAAATTAATTGATTTTACGTTGTCGCTGTAATTAATCATTTTTTATTTAACTATAAATTACGTATCAGCCCATCTAGCTTTTAAAACAAACTAAAAATCAAATGGAAAACGGTTGTTCAACCCAAATCGATTATACCGTGAATTATATTGAATGTTGAAAATATAGACTTTAACATAAATGTAGTTTTAGTGGTTTTAATATGGTTATATTTACAACTAGATAGTAATAACCGTACTACAAAATATGATATGTTTTAATAGATATTAATGAATAACGGATAACAAGTATCTAGCTCCTACGTTACCGAGGCATCATTTTCTCCAGTAATGATATTTTAAACAAATATTCTCTGGATTATGTAACATTAATAATTTTTTGGTTTTGATATTTGTTATAATTCTTTTCATATTACATTTACAGAATATTTGAATAACTCGATTTACATTTCTCAAAAGCAAATCATGTTCCAGAGAACTTAATGAGCAAAATATCTGCGCCCGGTAGAAATTAAAGTGATTTGTTTAATTTGAATCTAAGTGTAAAGTAGTCAAGAAATTAGCATGTCTCTTTACAGCACTCCGTTTACCACAACTTTGTTGCCACCTTTATTTCAAATAATAACGATTAATGATGTTGTGACTTCTTTACCATTCTATGATACTTTGAATATGAAAAATTAGTTCTGTTCGATAATACAAATTGATTGAAAATATTGATTTTGAGCCCAACATCAATCTTTCAATTTTGGATTTTTTTAAAGTAATTCCAACGTCAAGAACAAAATCATCTAGATTCCAAAATTACTCTTGCGGAAGGATCGATACCAACATATTTACTAATGTCAATCGCTTGAGCACGGGATTTCGAATAAAATATGTATTAAAATACAATTCTGATAATTTTTCTTGTATCTGGATGTAATTTGTTAATAGTTTTATTGAAATAAGCAACTTAAAAATGACTCTATTCAAGATTTTCATAGCAGACATCATGACTATCAGATCCCTATGTACACTTATAATACTGCAACAACGAATTTGGGCGTCATAAGTTGATTTGTCATTTTGGGTTCCTATCTTAATGCCTTCCAAGCAGTTATATAAATGCAACTAATTAAATGCCAATTTAATACGCGAAAGAAGAAAAGCCAGGTAGTTTCCTTAGATTTCCTTTCCTTAAATTAGTATGTAATAAATATTACCATTAGTAAAACTATAGGTAAATTTTCCATTTTACCATTAACATTTTCTATATTATTCTTTAGCAATGTAGTAGTTGTAGTGGCAATTACTGAGGCGCCGAACTCTTAAGCTTGGTAATAATCTTAAAGAGTTTATAAAGGAGCTCATGAAATATAATAACATAAAATATGTGAATTCATGTGCAATTTAAGATATAGATAATATATGATAAATATATTTAAAAACAGAATCATTATATGGAAACAAAACATTATATATGACCTGATGGAATAATTCTACTTTGTGACTAGTTAACAAACATTTTAACAGATCAATTGAAAAGGCGATACTAGAATCAAATCCATATATTTTTTAGTTGGCCCTAACCCTGAAAAGATGCCAGCATATATATTGTATAAATTTGCCAGCTGTCGGATCATTAGTTTGTGAATTATAGCATTTTGAGTGAAGCAACTTCTGTTGTTGTGAAAAAAAAATTGTTAAAAAGGAATTTCGCGTGTTGATGAAATATTTATTTTTGAAGGGAAAAAATACAGTTAAAGCAAAAACTTGGTTTGATGCCGAGTTTTCGGACACTGTCCCGGAAAAATCAACCATCAAAGATTGGTATGCTAAGTTTAGACGTGAAATGAGCACCGAAGACGGTGAACGCAGTGGACGCCTAAAAGAGGTTGTTACCGATAAAAATATTTTAAAAATCCACAAAATAATTTTGTATGACCGTAAATTGAAACTGAATGAAATAGGAGACACTCTAAAGATATCAAATGAACATGTACATCATATAATTCTCGAATATTTGGGTATGAGAAAGCTCTGTGCAAAGTGAGTGCCGCGCGAGCTCACTTTTGACCAAAAACAACGACGAGTTGATAATTCGGAACAGTGTTTGAAGATGATCAAGCGTAATAAACCTGAGTTTTTGCATCGATAGATGACAATGGATGAACCATGGCTCTATCATTTCACTCCGAATAGTTCTCTATATTAAGTAACAGTTTTCTATTGGTATTATTGAGGTGTTCATTGTATACAGACGCTTATCATAATGAATATTTGTAGTTTAATTTGAAGAAATATATTACTAAGGTGACGCTGCTCCATCATATTCTAATTGTCGATTTAGGTTTCAACAAATTCACCCTTTGTAGAAGAACATGTCCCTCAGTAGAATTGAATAATCATGAACTTCCGCAAGCAGACAACGTTAAATATCTGGGAATGCACTTCGATCGACGTTTGACATGGAAAAACATATTATTATTAAACACAAACAGCTTGGGCTTAAACTAAACCAAATACGCTCGCCAAACAGTTAAATGTGCGCGATGACAGTGAAGTGCGTTGGCTCAAACGTAAACTACCATACGAACTGATTAATGACACATAGAGTGAGATTTAATATATCTAGAATAAGCTAGAATAGTTTTTAGAATAAGTTAGGATATACTTTAAAATAAGTATTTTTAATAAAGTATCCAAAATAAGATTTAGATTATAAGTTGTACAGGAGATCACTTACTGAAGTGATTTTCATGTCAGATCTATATTATGTTATATAACTGAAATCATATAATAATACTTATTGCCCACGAGCCGATTGTTGACGTTCTAGGAAATTAATAAAAAAAGGGTTTCAATAATTTAAAATTACTGTTTTTGATAATAATAACAAAAGGATGGTCTGGAGGGCCGAAAAATTTCGAATTCAATTAATTACAAGACTTATTGGATAAAAACCATTTTCATGCAATAGGGAAGATTCAAAAGAAAAGAAAACACCTATTACATGAATTCACTTCAAATACCATTTCGAATCATTTCAAAACCTTGGTTTCATACCTTGTCAGGTAAAAAAAGAATAGTTTCCTTTAGCGTATTGTAACTGGAGATGTATAACAGATTTACTACGGCGATACCAAGCACAAACTGGTTATGAGTTAGTCCAGGACATTGATATGATCGATATGATGAAGCGGAATATTTATGGCAATAAAGCTTCGATGTTTATATAGTGCTATCAATAAGGTAATATGTGCTGCAAGTTGCTGCTAACCGATGTTAATTGAAAAAGTGCTACATATTGTTGCAAAAAAGACCAGTAGTACCTGTACGATATTTCCTTACTATTAAATATTGGGAAGTCATAGTCCAATTAACCAAATACATTTAAATATTATTGTTTAGTCGATAACATCACATATTATATAATAACAAATGGTACTTATGTCAATATTCAGCGTTAAGGGCTTAATTTATATTGCTTAACGAACATAATGTAATAGTATTGCCAAGGCCCGCTTAAAAATATCTTTGGCCCAGAAAGTAGTGTTACAAATAATCAATCCTAATACAATATCGTGTTCTCAATCTAAGCAACTACGTTCGTTATAGCAACAGAAAAGTGTTTCTTTATAGTGAACATAATATAAAATAATTGCAAAGTTCTGAAGTATCATTAGGGTAATTTATTTTTTTGTCGCAAAAATCAGAATAACATATTTAAATGCATTTATTTCATTTTATACATGTAAATTTACGGTTAAAAACTGCTATATTCTTGCTTGTACCCAATATAATAATAGAGAACTGATTAGGCATTTACTTAATGAGAGATACTATATTTGTACAGTTAATTATTATTCGTGAGTAACAGATGTTATATCGATACTATTCTCAAAAACTTGGCGCAGAATATTGCTTCATTCATGATTTTATAATTAACATACATATTTTCTACACGACATATTGCAGCTAAAATGAATGCCTAAGGAAATAGGGTGTTTAGTTCGCCAGGACTGTTAAGGAACTGAATAAATAACCGGTCCCAGAATATTTTGATTATAAATATTATTACCCGTTTAATAATATGCATATTTAGTGTAAACCGATCAAATAAAACACGAATGTTGACATGTATATTTTCACATCATTATTACACATGCCATCTGTTCTGTGGGTCACCATTACCATTATCGTCAAACCAACTGAATTTATATATCGAGTATAGAGTTTTTTCGGATCGTATTTACCAATTATTGAATAAACCTAGACTTTTCTTCAATCGAATAGGGTCAGTGAGTTTTTTTTCGCGTATCGGTAGCGGTCAAGTACGCAGCCTGTGAAATCAACTATTCTTTAAGCGATTGCAGAAATCTAACAGTATGGTATGGGTTTTTTTTCTGCCGATCCGTTACATTCTTCAAAATGAGTGCACTTTAAATGAATCGGATAAGTGCAACTAGTTTTGGAAAATAACGTATTTGACCAGTCGTCGTAAACGTGATAGAAGTCGTTTAAGGCTTAGTTGTTCTAGTTTAAGGGGTTTTATTTAGTTATTTGAGTCCAAGAACGTTGTATTTCTTGTTATTAGCGTTTAGTTAGATCTGTAGTTGTTATTATTATTAAAATCAAACAAATATATTGCGATATTGTGATATCTTACATTTTCCTAATTAAGTTGTTCGAGGATATTGTAAAATTACTTCGCAACATTTTTACTTGTACGAGGTTAGACTGAAAAGTAATTCATACCATCAATACACTGGTATTCTAAGGAATCGGTCTGTTGTCTGGTGATGTAATGTGATGAGTGATGTTTTTACATTATAACGGTTTCGTTATAACAGTAGGATAACCATAACCATATTATTTCCGTTGTTATAAGATGTTTTTAATGTAAATTAAAAGTTTTCGTTTTAAAAGTCGTTTCATGTTTCATGACTGGCGCAATTTATATATTTTCAGGGATATCATAAGGCTGTTCTCGTTGGATTTACTCAATTCCGGTAAAATTCAATTTCCTTCAAATATTGCCGTTGGATTGGTAATTGCTTCCGTAATTTGGTTGAAGTTGTTTAAGGTCCGCTAGCTATGAACTATTAGAATTAAGCATGCTTTGAAAAACTAATCCTAATCGGTGGATACCGGGTGTAAACATGGCCGTTAGGGCTTGAGGGTGCTGTAATCTGGCATAGTTTTCTGGAATTTGGATATTTATAATGGGCAATAAGTCTACTATTAGCTTGTAGTTCAGCGTGTACTGCAATCAAAGATAGATTGCAATAGACTATTGGAATTTGGAGTTACCAAAACTTGGGAAACCACTCCTTATTAACTATACCCTGCAAATTTGGATAAAAACAGTGCAATTCAGAAGATCATCAAAGAGACATCGACAAACGAAGGTACAGGCGATACTCACAAATAATTTATCTACAGCTGTAAGTTGTCTATATAGGACAACGACCATGTAAGAGGTTCATTGAAAAGTCCCCGGCCTACCATAGTAAAACACATTTTCTTGGAGAAATTATTTTCTTTAATTCAACATAATTCCTTTCAATGGTGAAACACTGATTATAGCGACCCTCCTACTTTTCGATACCATTTTTGCAGTACGATTTGTCCTTTGCTTCAAAATAGGCCCCAGTTTCGGAGATCAACTCTTCATTCGATAAAAATTTCTTCTCAGCGACTATTCTTTTGAGATCTGAGAACAGGAAATAGTCATTGGGGGCCAGATCTGGAGAATATGGTGGTTGAGGAAGTAATTCGAAGCCCACTTCATGGATGAACAATTCGGCTTTCGCGCTCACCACTCATCCGTCCATCAGGTTACCCGTCTGGCCGCACACATCCATCACGCTCTTCACCAACGTAAAAAGCTTCGAGCAGTTCTTCTGGACCTAACCAAAGCCCTCGATAAGGTCTGGCACGACGGATTGATCGCAAAGTGCGTGCGGTTAGGCCTCCCAGAAGACCTAATCGCTCTCATCAAGTCCTATCTCTCGGACAGATCTTTCCACGTCAAGATCAGGTAATCACTTTCCAGTCGTAAACAAATCGATGCTGGCGTACCTCAAGGTTCCCCGCGGGCCCCAGCCTTATTTAACCTCTTTATATCAGATCTGCCGAGAAAAGAGCACATTGACGTCGCGTTTTACGCCGACGACACTGCTTTCTTCACGGCCGCCAGGTTCGAAGTTACAATTCATGAACGTTTACAGAAGCATCTCGATCATGCGATCAAGTGGTTCAAATTCAGGCGGTTGCAAATGAACCCCCTGAAAACCCAGGCCATCATTTTCCATAAGAAGCGTTACGCACTGCGCGTCTCGCAACTTAAGATCGACACCGCAATAATTCCATAGTTGGATAACGTCACGTACCTAGGTCTTCACTTCGACCGACCATTCGGTTGGCATTCCCAAATCCAGAAAGCAATCCAAAAATGTTCGGGGATAGCCAACCTGCTATCTTCTCTGATCTGCCCTTCTAGCCGACTTCCCATCTCCATCAAATGCTTATTTTACAAGATGTTAATTCGGTCCGTACTCCGTCTGTTACACTCCGTAGTCCGTACTCAAGTTTGTTACACCCAACCAGGTCAAACGGCTTCAAGTTTTCCAAAATAAGCTCCTCAGGAGAATATTAAACGCTCCATGGTTTGTCAGAAATCGGCTGCCCGATGAGCGGGTGCCATATCCCCAAATTTAATGCAGTAGCAGTAGTGATCCACAGGGGTCAACTGTGAGGCGGTTTCGGTTTAGTGAATTGGTAAGCCCAGAGGCAGTCCCACATAACCCAGTTGAACTTGTCACTCCAGGGCAAGTCTCCGCGACCAGGTATGCGTCATGCATTCCACCGCCTGGTTTTTAGGCCAGAACAAAAAAAAAACTTCATGGATGTTTGACACGGTACATTGTCTTGGTTTTTTTTACTCTTTGTGATTCCACAATCTGCCCTATAGGCAATAAGTATTTCTTATGTCTATATTATATTTACATGGCATGCAGAAAATCACTTCATTAAGCGATCTTCTATATAAAATATTTTCTTAATTAACTAGTCTTATTCTAAAGCTTGTTCTGAAGTCTACATATGTCCAGTAATCAGATCAGGTGGTGTTAAACGTTTTAGTCTACTCACTTCACTATCACGTCGCATATTTAGCTGATTAGCGAGTACATTGGAATACACTGACACTCTTTCGAAGTACTTCACACAATCACGTTGAATTACACTCGTTATAGGTCCTAGAGGAATATCGCGTTGTATCACTTTATTTGAAATATATTACGGAGCATCAACAATGGCACGCAGCACCTTATTTTGGAACCGTTGAATGATGGATATATTAGATTTGCTAGCGGTACCCCGTAGTTGGATTCCATATGACCAAATAGGCTTGAGTATAGACTCATATAGCAACACCTTGTTATCTAATGATAACTTGGATTTGCGCCCGATGAGCCAATACATTTGATATAATTTCAGACGAAATTGTTTTCGTTTAGAGAGTATGTGCTTCTTCCAAGTTAGGCGTCGATCTAAGTGCACTCCAAGATATTTTACTTGCTCTGCTTGAGGGAGTTGACGATGATTGATATTCATATGGATGGATTTTGTTTCATTGACTTTAATGCGCCATGTCTTCAACCATAATTGTATTTGATCCAGGTGGGTTTGTAGGTTTATTGGTGCAGTGTCTGTATCTTCATGGGATGCCAAGATTGCTGTGTCGTCTGCGTATGTTGCCACAGTAGTTATTTTTGTGGTGGGCAGATCGGCCGTATACAGAAGATACAGTACTGGACACAGTACACTAGCTTGTAGAACTCCTGAATATATGGGATTTAATTCGGTATGTTCATCGCCTTGATTTACAATAAAATGTCTATCAGTGAGATTCGATTTTAGTAACTGATAGTCCGGATGAGGGAGAAGTCTCTTTAGCTTAACCTGCAAGCCCGTATGCCATACTTTGTCAAAAGCCTGAGATATGTCTAGAAAAGCAGCCGAACAATATCTTTTGGCAGTCAGGCCAGTGTTTATTTGGTTTACAAGTCTGTGTACTTGTTCTATAGTCCCATGCTTATTGCGAAACCCAAACTGATATTCTGGAATAATTTTTCTTTTTTCTATTATATAGTTTAGCTTCTTGATGTATAATTTCTCGAAAACTTTCGAGATTATCGGTAATAAACTTATAGGCCGGTAGGAGGTCACATGTTGTGGTATTTTCCCTAGTTTAAGAATGATTAGTATTTTAGCTACTTGCTAGATTGACTAATTTTTGAAAAAAGTGAAAACAGGTCAAAACGTGATACTGTATGACACTTTTTTGTATCAATATTTTTGGTAGTACAGAAATCTATAGTATCAGGCTATTTATTTCTCTCTGAAGGCGAATATGTTGGTTAGTTCTCTACCTTTTGAGGTTATTATTCTTGAACCCCACATTAAATGTTCTGCATTGTAATCTCCTCCGGCCATAAATCTATTACATAGCGTACTGACGAATTCTTGAAAGTGTTCTGCCTTGTTGTTATGTTTGGGTGGGCAATAAATCGCAGACATTGTTAATGGTCCATGGATTTCCTCTATGGTTATACTGGTGGCTTGCAGGTAGTCTTTGCGAAATGTTTCTTTTTCGAAATGCTTTATATCATCTCGAATGATTATGGCTGTACCTCCATGTGCTTTATCATCAAGGTGATTTGTATGATAAAGTTTATATTTGGGAAATTTCAAATACTGTTTGTCCGTAAAATGTGTTTCGGAAACCATCATAACGTCAATATTTTGTTCAGTTACGAACATTTTCAGTTCCATGGCGTGTTGTTGGAACCCATTGGCATTCCAGACGGCGATTTTGTAGCTAATGGTTTCAGGCATTAGGCAAGTTATTGTCTTGGCGAAGCAGCACCTTTTTCTTCAACTACGGCCGCGTCTTCAGCGACTTCGACCTTCAAACGTTCCAATAACGCTATAGAATAGTCGCTCTTGATGGTCCTTTTTCAAGGTAGTCAATGAAAATGATCCATGCGCATCCCAAAATATAGATGCCTTAACCTTGCCAGCCGACTGTTTCGTTTTCCCACGCTTTGGAGCGGGTTCATCGAGTGTAGTCCACTGTGTGTCGATTGGACTTCGGAGTGAAATGGTGGAGCCATGTTTCATCTATTGTCACATATTTTATTATGTATGACGGATTTGTTACGCTTGATCATCTTCAAACACTGCTCCGAATCAACTCGTCGTTGTTTTTTTCTGAGGCAGTGTTCGGAAACTCAAGTTTTGCTTCAACTGTATATTCTCCCTTTAAAAAGCAATATTTTATCAACTCGCGAAATTCCTTTTTATCCATTTTTTTCACAATAACAAAAGTTGCTTCACTCAAAATGCTATAATTCACAAACTAATCATCCGACAGCTGCCAAATTTATACACGCATTTTTTGAGGGTTAGAGCTAACTAAAAAACGTATGGAATTGATTCTAGTAGCGCCATCTATGTGTTAGGCTGGGGACTTCTCAATTACCTGTTACATCGCTTTCGTAGTTTTTCATGAGGCAGATGTTACCAGGGTTAATATTTATATTTTCAGCTAGTGTTATAATAAGTGTAGTTATGCTTCATCTGGTGTTTCCAATTGGTAGCTGGAAGTTTGTAGCATCATATCTTCAGAATGTTTTGTAATTAGAGCACAAACTGCGTTGTTTATATTGACCTAAACATTTTGTTTCAGTGAAAAAATGGAGTTAACATAGGACCTCCTATGGAAAATTTCTGTGTAATGATTTTCAACGACTTCTTAACCTCTGTGAAACGTTGGTTGCCCAAAAAGTTGCAATGCGATAAAACATTGATGTTCCGCGAGAAAGTCAGCAAGTCAGTGCCTGTAGTCATGTGCAAGCATCAAGCGGTTCAAGGAAATGGTTTTTAAATAGTATACAACGATTTAGTTACTAGAGGCGCATCGCGAAGTACGAAAATAGAAGCGGCAATGAAGTATTATTTGGAGGAACTTCAATTTGAGTAGAAAAAGTGTTACGAAGATACTAGACTGAAAGAATAAATTACTGTTTTTTTCATTAGGCTAGGCATTATTACTAGACTCAAATTATATATATGAGAGATAAGGGTTGCGTTTATGTTAAACTAGGACTAGATCGGCAGCATGATCTGTGCCATTTCTTAAGGTTAAAATAAAATATTTTATAGTAAAATAAACACTTTTGTTTCTAAACCACATTAGCTTTGTAGCTCAGATACTTTACTTGAATACAAAATATGAATATGAATGAAGGAAATGGCCCACCTGAAATAAAACTTGTAACCAACCAAACAAACCAATGGAAACATAGATGTATAGAAACATAGTTATATAGATTGTTAACGCTATTAGCTATCTAACATAATGTTATTAGTTGTTTAAAGCGCAAGTCTTAATGAAATTCGTCTTCTATTAAAGCCTAATTATGGAAACATTATTACTGAAAAGTCTACTATAATTCGATATATAATAAAATTTTGTGGCTACAGATCTGCCTGAAAAAATTGTTGATATGTCCGATCACTACCACATATGACATTTCACAAACTCGTCGTCGACAACATTGACTAAAAGTGTATCAAAATGAGATTGGAATATATGTAAAGCTGTACATATATCGAAAACAGTATATTGAAATTTTTGCAAGCAACTCTTGCAGGCATTACATAAATTAGTAATTGTTAGCAATCTTCATACCATTATCAATCCATAGCCAACGCTTGTCTGCTTTTCAACTAATAAGCTGCTGCTGATGCTTCAGGATTCTTCAATAAATCTCGCGTTTCGTTGTTCTGATATTTCTTGTATGGGTTTCTATGATTTTGGTTCATGTCTTTTTCAGAACTGTTTGCTCCATCTTCCATAAAAAATTTCGGTTTCGCCAGTAAATTTTGTCCGGAATTTGTTCATTTCTCATGCATGTCAGATATGTTCAAACCATTGTAACCTACGCCTTTGAATTTGTTCTTCAATTATGAATTGATTGTTGCATCTCAACTCCATCAATTATGCATCTTAAACGAATGACTTAACTTCTAATATGATCTTATATTATTAGCGAACTTTAATAACTCTTTTATTAGTTTTTATCTGAAATCTCAATGGAGATCTCTTATAATGTCCTTATCTCGTTACTTGTCATGTTAAGGGAGGAAAATAGAGAAATAGAAGAAGAAAATTTTTCACTTCACTAAAATTCCATAACATCACCCATAAAGAATGACTATGTAATACACATGATAGCATACGTTTTAGAAGTGCTCAATGCAATACAGTACTATCATCAGTTTGTTTATTAAATGATTATTTAATTCACCTTGTTAATGTATATATAATTTATTGAATTATTAAAGAAATTTAACATAATAACCTCCATATATAAGAATTGACACTTAAACATAATATTGTTGTTACACTATATATATATATATATATATATATATATATATATATATATTTAACACTATAAAATAAGTCTAATATTAATATTATGAATTAAAAACAAAAAATAAAACTCGTAAACATATAGTCTCAAATAGAATTTTTCTTATTACATCACCCTGTACACAGACAGGCATTGAATAGTTTGTTGTTCTTGGTTATCCAGGAATAGACTTTATAGCTCATGTCGGTTGTTTAGATTTAGCTTGGATTTTTCGTCCATTACCCTTTACAACATCTAATATATTTCGTTATAAACCAGTCCTATCTACTTTGTTGCACCTATTTTAAAGCAACAATAAATAATTCCAGTACATTAAGAGAACCATGCCGTTATTGCAGTTAGATAGTATGCAAATTTTACAAAAGATAGAATCAGATTTTGAGTTTTTAAATTAATTAAGTTAAAATGTAATTCATTAAGGGGGTATTCTAGTCTAGAAATTTGAAAACATCGGCTTTTCAAAATGTCTTGTTTAAACTCCTTCGTAAATGGTAACACTTGTTTAGATTTAGATTTTTTTTTTGGTTTTAAATCACTAGGTTGCAATCGTGTCAACAAGGATGCGTATATTTTGAGGCCCCCCTCTTCATGTAACTTTTCGGATAATTTTATAATAATGAAACTACTTCTAAGCCATGATATTATTATGCACATAAAGTGATAATCCGAGGAGACTTTATTTAGTGAACATATAAATTTCACATTAATTAATTAATTAAAATTCCGCGTCTGCTGATGATATTGCGATTCTTGCTATCGCAGAAATAACCGAAAAGTACAACAGATCAGTGACAAAATAAATAAGTCGAACCAAACCTGGAAAATATAAATTAACCAAGTATATAATTAACTTAAATAACAATAAACAAAAAATAATAATATTTCATATAGCAACAATGCTATCTAATAATAGCTCTTATCTCTCTCTCTCTCTCTCTCTCTCTCTATATATATATATATATATATATATATATATATATATATATATATATATATATATATCTCGGAATACAAAACTACGCTGGAAAGAACAATCACAGGCATGAGAATCGCAAGAAGACATGAGGAGATGCTCCATTCTCATATTAATATTGAAGTATTGCAATTTTTGGATAACACCATAATGGTACACAGACTCAAAAGAATCACACTATTTGATTTTGTTTAGTATAGTGTATTGAGGTGCATTAAATAGAACAGTGTTAACACATAAACATTATTAGACTAAAGATTAAGTTAAAAGCGATAGGACCTCCTAGATATATACCGAGTCTTAAGGTATTGTAAAGACAATGTTAGAGGTTAGTTGGTAATAACTAGTAATAGTGCCATAAATAATTTTAAAAAGTGCTACTGAACATTGTCATATTATAGAATGATGGTTCCGTTTGGTTTAAACAAGTCGTAATAAAGTATAACTATATCTTGCAAAAATCATATCATCATATCAAGTCCGATACGTTTATTATTAAAAAAAATTCAGGGAAGTGAATAAACCCAGTCCTGGTAAAGATGATTGATCAAAAACAGCGAACATTTACTCAAGGTCTTATTATATTACGTCTCATGAAACATGTAATATTAAAATTTCAATATTATTTATACTGTTAGAGAAATAGAAGCAATTTTTCTTCGGGAATTTATTTTGTCTTAATTATGCATAACATCGCTTTTTTTATTAAATTAATTTAACTGGTTGATAGACAGCCATGCCTGTAACGCTTTAAATATAGTTATGTATCTACGCGTAAAAAACCGTACAAATTTGTTCGGATAAGAATTACAGGAAGATAAAATCAGTTTCAGCTACCTACTGGAGACATACCATGATAGGCGGTAAATTACTTAAGAGTAAGGAATATTAGAAGGATTTACGTTTAGCAGTAGTGTATTGATCTTTAATTTCGATAATGATAAATCGTTATTAGCTTTGGAATTAGTTCGTAGCGTTTCATAGAATATGGTGTAGGTAATACAGCATTTCGTAATTTATTCCAAGCAAAACAGCTATTGTTTCAGCGCTTTTTGTTTCACGATATAACATTAATTAGAAGAACTCTATAAATTGGAGTTGATATCACATATAATATGACATAATTTTAATTTTTTATCAACATGTCAATAATATAAGACAATATATTAGAATATATATTTATATCAATGTGAAACAATTAAAGCCAGACACCTTACTTGTGGCCTTGTCATAAAACTTACGTTACAGCTCGACCTCCTACAAATTGGATAAACAATAACTCATAAAGCAAACAGCAACAATCAAAAGGTTTCACGATCACGCGTCCACGGAGGAAAAAAAGACGAATGAAAAAAATTAATCACAAACACAATGCCATCTTGATAGTACCCGATATGCGGGTTATAACTACATGGCTTTGCAGGCCATCATCACAGCGTGGGGAGTTAATGATACGCTTGTAATATATTATAAGAAATGCAAGAGAAGGTACCGTATATACTAAACGACTTTTGTTCTTACTGGTTACAAGATAATCTATATGTTTCTTCCAGGACGGCCTCCTCAATATGCATGCTGTTATTTACTTTGTAATATGGGCATTTAGTTTATAGTATTATTCAATTATTACAATGTTTGAAAATATGTATGAACATAATTCAATTATTATAAATAATAGAGTTGCTTCACCAACTTGAAATAAAGAGTTAGAAGGTAATTAAAACGTTGAGACAATCACGTGAAATATATAAAAGTAGTATTATAGTTCATAATTTAAATATACCAAAAATCGTGATTACGTGATTGTTAACATTGCATGTTTGAAGGTAATTTTAATCTTTAATTTGGTAAATATTCACTTTAGGATGATGTTATGTGAAGCAATATTTTATTATTTATTATTTTAATTATAATGTTGGACTTCCTATTGTAATTAAGGTTTACTGACAAATTAAAAGAGAAAATAATGGTAAACATGGTACCCACCTAAACCAAAATAAAGAAATAACATATTTAGGATAGCCATTTCCATTCTTTTGGATTTGTTCCATCGCATGTAAACTTCTGGAAACAGTTGATTCTCAGCTGTTTGACATTAATGAATGCCGATAAGGCAATCTTGAATCTTCCATAATTAGCGTCTTTATAAATAAATAATAATACTACTTGGAAAACTGTTATTTTATGTAGAGCAATATTAAAACCAGAGAGAAGTTAATGTTAAAGGTTGCTAATAGTCGTTCTCATTGATATTTTGCATTTTCACCAATCACCATATCACTGATCAAAATAATCTAACAATAGAGAAAATTATTTGAGAACTTGTAGAAATATAACATAATGATAGGTAATTAAAAATAATTAAAATTAAAGAAATGCTTAGAAAAGCGGTTATGCAAAATTATATGATGTTTTTACTCTACTTGAATCAATATTTTTCGAAACATTTACTCAACGAAAACCCTCGTAACTAGTTTTCATATAAAGGAAATGTCTACATTCCTACAAAGGTGTCACATAATTAGGAAGCGGTGAGTCATAGAGTTGACTTGAAATATAAAAAAATACTATGCTTATTTTCTAAGAAAGGAAAGGTCAGTGGAGATCTCAAGTTATATTTCGTGGTCACTCAGAATTTTATAATACAGCAATAAAACATATGGCTAATAATAATTTGACCTGGATCTCCAAATTGCAACCATAATAAACTAGTATCTCTTGATAGATATCTTAAAACCTTGTGATGGGTAGCAATAATAAAAGATGTTATAGAGCATAGAAAATCATGTATATATATATATATATATATATATATATATATATATATATATATATATATATACATATATATATTCTTCAGATACCATATTTTAAAAATAATTTAAGGCACAAATTGTGATGAAAATGAATATAACAGCGATAGATAGCATATCAGTTATTTTGAAAGATATCCTAAAAAAATATACATTTCCAACATTTTAATTGTCATTGTAATTTAATTTAATTGGAGATTAGAACGATATTTTTTGTATATACTTGTATAGAATTTTATCTTAATAAATTAATTTTTAAAATTAAATTTCGTTCGAAAATGACCAATTTAAACCAACCAATGATGATTCGCATTCAATGATTGAACCAGGCAAAGCATTTCCCCAGAGCTTACTAGAGGAAAAGCACTACCCTGTTATAGAGTGTACCAAAGAAGTAAATTTGAAATTGAAAAACATGAACTGTTTATTAATAACTCGTATGGCATTTGAAATGACACCTGTCAAAATCTAAAGGAACAACAATGCCCATATTTGTTGATGATTCTGTCTTATTTAAGTAAATAAGCAAAATACACTAGATACGCACAAATAGATTGCAATAGAGACTGTAAATACATTACAAAGAGCTGTGAGTAACACTACTGAATGAACTAAGAAATGGCGAATTCCATTAAAGGTTACGAAGTCTAAAGGCATCAATTTCACATTCAATAAAATAGTTTACCTGCCAGTGATAATTAGCTCTATAGTTTCTCCGTCTTCGAACACAGTTTAATACTTGGACCTGGCAATGGATGCCAAGCTCAAGTGGATAAAGCACGTTAAAAATGATGAAATAATAAATAAAATAATAAAAATTATGGTAGTTGCTTGGACAACATTCATTCCATTAACACCATAAGATAAGTTTTATTACATAAAAAAATTGAAGCCAGTGTGAACCTATGGTATACAATTATAGAGGTTACAGAAAAAAATGCAATGTCAATATGCTTCAAACTTATTAAAACAAAGTTTTTCGTAGGGTTGTTAACGCCCCCATGTTTTATTCGAAATAAGGACATCCACAAAGACTATAGAAAAAGAAAGTATTTCAAACTTATGTGGAGTGTAACAGTAGAAGTACATCCAGCAAACGCTAATTATCCTTTAATTAATAGTCCTTTCACACTCGCCGATATGTCGGTATCGTGTCGTTGCCGGCACCGACATGTCGGCGGGCAGCAATCGGTCCATTCGTGTCGGCGCCAATTCTTATTGTGTACAGAGATATTTTTAAGGTTAAAAGAGAAAAATGTCTAGCTTTAAATATGATATTGTAACAATTGAATTAGTAGAATCAAAGTCTTCTATACGGAACAATATTAATGAAAATGATAAAAACAAAATACGGTGCCGTGTCGGAGTCGGGCTGTGCCGGTGCCGTGTCGGTGCCGGCAGATGTTAAAACACCCATTATTAGTGATTTTTTTCATTCTTTCGTGACATATAAGTATAGTAATTGATTCATACCAACGCTCAGTGAATAAAATTTATATAGTATAATTTATATAACAGTGGCAAGCTTGAGTTGATTTATATATTGAATGAATTTTATTAAACTATAATGGAAGCACCGCAGTTACAAATTCTCGTATGACAATATACAAAGCGGTAACATTAACCACGTCAGACTATACGACATAGTCAATTAGTTTTACGGTCCTAATTAGCTCGTTTTAGAATGAACAAGTTTCGGCCTTCGAAGGCTTTAAGGTTTCCATGAATGCCGAGAATATAAAATTCTTAGAGTGCATTGCGCGATGAATTACGTAAAGCAGGATTTAAACTCGGCTAACCTTCACATTCTCTTTATTACAGTAGCGAAATGTATGTAGAAAAAACAGTCGTCGAACAATTAGAACAGCGGTTTTTGTTTCTGCCTGTCTTTTCGGTTTCAACAAACTCGATTGTCATTGCCAAACTAGAACGATTGCCATTTTAAATTCTGATTCCAATGTTTCGATAATATGAAGCTAGTTCGACGCAGCAATTTTAAATAGTGCATTGGGAACTGTTGTAGATCGGAGAATATGATTAATATTTCCGTTAATTTTTAGATTTTCTTTAAGGAAGTTTTATTTTAAATTATTTTCGTCTGCCTGGAATATTTTCTTTCATAAATTCCTTTGTTTAAGCATAGAAGTTATGACGAATACTGAGAATTTTTGTGTAGTTTTTTAAGTGAAAAATTGTTGTACGAGACCATGTGGTATTATGGCGTAACATAATTCCCTTCCGTACTTTACCAAACACAGTAGGAAAACAATTTTCGACGTGCTATTTAGCGATAATTATCTTCTAGTTTTCTAATTTAATTATGTCTACAAGACACGTAGTTCCAAAACACACTATGTAACGTTATTCATTTCAGGCTATACTCCTTTGGTCACATGTGTTTCCTCATTTTCACATAGTAACAAATTTACTAATCCAAATAATATCTGATGACTTTGTTGGTAAGTGCCGACACGTTTTGTTATTTTAAGTTTTTCAGATATATGGTATGAACTGACTTAACACGTAATTCAAATCTAAATACCTGTTGAAGATTGATTTTAGGTCCGAGAATGTTTGTAATCTACAGATTGGTCTCTTACACAGTAGAAAACTCAATTGTCCTCTTTCAGTGTAGTTTTAATATGACATATCTAAATCATGTGTGTGTACAATATTGCAAAAGTGTAACTAAGCGTAGTGCCAAAAGCTGATATCACACTCATAGGCGATTATTCCTTTCTTGAAATCGCACTGATTCATTTTCTGAAAATTATCTCGTAACAATCACATTATTTTTCTGAAATGAACGTTTATTTAGTGAGTGATTTCTCAAACTCTATTCACCTAAATTTTCCAAACTAAACTAAACCAACATATACAAATATTTATTAAACAACTATTGGTTTTTGCACGGTTAACTAAACTTTTCTTTAACAAAGTGAGACATAATGAAAACTAAATATGAACAACAGAAATTTGACATGATAAGTTCTGAATTCTTCTGTATATATTTTCATTTAGTGTAAATGCTCTTTCTTAATTTTTAAAATATATATTTTCTATTAACTTCTTTATTATCTTTAAATAAAAGCCTTTTATTTTAATTGTAATTGTAATATTATAATTTAATTTAATTATTTATTTTAAAGTATTTTAAAATAAGATTGATTATCAAAAGTTTAGACAGATAATCACACGAAACTTGAAAATAATGAAATCATGTTTTGCTTCTATAGATAGCAAGAGTATCAAAACAAATTGATTCAGTATTTTATCTAACAGAACTTATTCATTTATTGTTATATTTGATAATTGATCAGCTACTAACTTATATGTTAGTTTTTCTTGTTGAATTATTTAAAATAATCTTAATATGGATTTTTTGAAAGTAGTAAAATATTTCTAGCCAAAATTTTCGGAATCTTAAGGTAAATTGCTAATGTGTATGAATACAAATTAAATAAACTTGCTAAATTAACAGAGAACCAGATCTATGAATAATAATTATAAGTGTTAAGAGGATTTCCTTTCTCTAAGTTTTATTTTACAAAACAGCTATATAACAATTTCAAAGAGACTTTTTATACATTTCTTATGCCATCACAGTGTAAATGTAATTGATGTAATAGTCCACTTTACTGGTTGTGTAATGAGCAATTTAAAATCAGCAAAGAAACGGGTCAATATTCAATCAATAAACTATAAAACAGTAGTAAAACAGCAAATCTCTGAGATGCATACTAACAAGAAAAGTAGAACGAACACAGCCAAATACTTTATGCAATAAACCCACAAAGATGGTTCAATTTAGAAGATAGCGGTTAAACATCTGCAGTATTATAATAAAGTTGATTAATACATACATTCATAAGAGAGTGTATAAGGTTTAGTGATCAGAAAATATTAATTTAATTTTCTATATTCATTTCGGCTCGTTTAATCGAATAATACTGAGGATACAATATGCATTTACATAAAGAATTTCTTCAGTTTTAGAAACTGTTGAATTCTATTTCTAGAATGATATAGTCTTTCAATGAGTCACAAAAGAATAGAGTCGAAGTGGTTGTTTGGTTTTACAGAATAGCCAGAATTCTGATAGAACCTGATGACCAGGTGCCTGACGTCGAACATTAGTGTGACAAGATGCATCATTATGATAAAAAAAAAGAGTATAAGGGTATATTGGGAAAAATAATGTATAACTATGTGTATGTATGTATGTATGTATGTATGTATATATGTATATATATATATATGTATATATATATATATATATATATATAACATAGATGAAATGGATTCATATTTAATAACACTATGAAAATAAAAGAAAATATTACTTTAATTTTCGCTTTGGCGTGATGATATCAAGAATGTCTCTGATTGCCACTGAACGACAAACTTGCGCATTAATTCATTGATTTGCTTGACGTGATTTTATTGGTAAATGTTAACAATAGGACGTTCAATAACAGTTGAAACATTTGGATGTTCCTCCATGCATTCTTGAAACAAAATATATTGATTAAAACTCATTAAGATTAGAGATTAAAACAAGAGAAGAGATTAAAGATTAAAACTTATTCATTCGAATATATAGGAAGCCAAAAATATATTTTTAAAATAAATTTTATTGCAACATCTTTAATTTTAAAGATATATATTATTTTTAAATATTTTCGGAAATGTTTGACTTTGTTTTACAAAGGCTTTGATATAGTTTAAAAGTTTAATTGATTGTGATTCGATAAGGTTTTGATCCAAACCCACTCATTTTCTAATTAATTATTGGAGTATCTTTGAAATACTTTAACCCGTTACTAATTTATCGTGACTAAATGGTTTATAAAACGTTTGAAATAGACCTTGTATGTATTTATATTATATAATTTTGATGATTCACATCACACAGTTCATTAAAAAATAATAAATTGTTTTAAAAAATCAAAACGACCTGCCGTATCTTCTTCTTGTACCGAAAATGATAGTGATTAATTAAGCATATCTATAATTTAAGCCAACTCATAACATCGACATAACTGACTTTGTTAATGATCAATAATAATCCGACTGAGAGAATATATCATTTACATTTTCGAACGGATGTTCCACGGTTGTTTACTCTGAAAGTAATAATATGTTTACGAATTAAAATGGTTAAAAAATATATGGGAACCTCTTAGAAAATGTATTCAAATTCTCATGAATCTAGTGAACATATCGTTAAACACACTAATTATATAAAATGGCTAAATTTACCGATGGTTCCTTTTAGCTATAACGTGGATATGGAGTATAGTAAGTGATATAATCAGTATAAGATGGAGTTATGCACTTAAATAATTTGTAATTGTTCATAATGTAATCGCATCAACAAAAGCTCATCATTGTTTAGTTGCCATGAAATAATAGTAAGTTAGATAATATATAGAGGCATGTATCGTTTAAATTAGAATTGTCGTTTCTGCAGCCGATAGAGTAAGTCGCCACTTCTTTCGGTTAAAATAAAACAGTTTTAATATAAATGGTTTTAGTTCACAAACTTTACAAGTTTCATAACTGAGGCAGTCAATAGGATTGTGAATGAATCACAAATCCGTTCTCTTTGATTTCTTGGATTAACTGGAATTTACTTATCAAGAAATGAAACAGATTGTCAAGAAAAGAAGACAGGTTGACGTTCGATTGGCAATCGTTCCGTAGTTACTCGAAGTATTCCTTAACATATTTAAGTGGATTTCTAAAAAAATTATAGCAGTTCACGATATAATGGCACTAGCGGAAGAATTTAGTAGCTCTGTAGGATAGCTAAGCCGTAGAATATCGGAATTTCGAGACATCAAAACTTCCATACCCGTGGCATGGAAAATCAGTTAAATTTAGATCATTAAAGGCAAACTTCATCGATAATTATTGGAAACAATTTCGACATATGGCTAAATATGCATAAACAAAGTAAATTATCAAAAAAATTATTAATTAATATAACACTAAACACTAAAACACTAAAAAATTGTAATCACTGTCAAAATTTAAGAAAATATGGGGAAGCGTTTTCCAACTACGTGCTACGAAGTGCAAGTCTAGTTAGGTTATAGTGTTAGATCCTAAAATACATTTAGAATATGGTATGCCTGCTTCATGAAATTCAATTAATTTTATTTCAACATAAACTGAAACCAATTAAACAAAATACACTAATTTGGTGGAATAAGAATTAAAAATATATGCATTATTAAGTCAGGTCTTTCAAATTAGCTTTATCAATTTTAGTTTATTTATTGTCTTATTTTTTAGTCTTATTTACTGTTTATATCTACTTTTTTATTATATTTATCTAGTTATTTTATTATTTAGATATATTTTATTTATACCTATAACTTTATAATAATAACTTTATAATTATGATATTAATATTTAATTTATTTTTTATTCTATAATATCTTTATATTTTTCTATTTTTATATTTTATATATAAATGTATTTTATATATTATTAAATAGAAAAATGTTAAAATATGCTAAAATTCCTCTAACTAATTATTATTTTATTAGATTCAGGAATGAATATAATTAAATACCAGTGATTTTTGTAGTTGAGAAACTTATAATAAAAAAAAATAACTGCCATTGAAAATTATTCCATTGTTTGTTAAATTCTTCTTGTTCTTTAAGTTTTTGCTCGGAATCTCCATATTTTAATATAGAAATTATTATAGAAAGTATTAAATTAGATATATTAAATTATTATTATAGAAAGAGCTAACCAAATTTATTAAAACTGACATTAACACCAGGAAATCACTAGGCTACGATTTAATAATAGGATAATTGCTGAAAATTCTACCAAGAAAGGGAATTATAAAACATTTCTTAGGCATTTGGAAGATGCCGGAAATTATAATGATCCCAAAACCTGGGAAGTCATGAAACGAAATTAAAGCCTATAGACCTATATCACTGCTGCCAGTAATATCTAAGCTTTGTGAAAAACTCCTGTTGAAAATAATAAAACCGATCATACAGAGAAAAAACCTAATACCAACACACCAGTTTGGGTTTATTAACAAGTATTTAACAATTGACCAGGTCCACATAATAACAGATGTTATTGAAAAAGCCTACGAAAGTAAAAAAGTATGCTCAGTTATATTATTAGATTTAGCACAAGCCTTCGATAAGGTTTGGCATGAAGGCCTTGTTCATAAACTACAGAAAATGTTACCAAAACAATACACCGAACTATTAAAATCGTACATTACAACCTGAATGTTTAGAGTCTAACAAGAAGAAGCTTAATCTACAATAAAAGAAGCTAAAGCAGGTGTACCACAAGTGTACTGGGACCAATGCTTTATCTACTCTACACTTGTGATATACCACAATTGGAGCGATTATAGCTGTCGGAGACAATAGTGAAGAAGCCTCACGAAAATTACAACAGGCAAGTGACAATATAAATAATTGGACACAAGATTGAAAAATAAGAATTAATAAATGTAAATCTGTACATGTGCAGTTCATCTATAAACAGACCGTACAAGCACCAATAACATTAAATAATACATAATACATAATCATTCCATATAGCAACAACGCTAAATATCTCGAAATTAATCTTGATGTAAAACTTCGCTGGAAGGAACATATAAAAAAGAAAAGAAAAAAAACTGGAATTGAAATATAAGAACATGTACTGGCTAATTGGAAGAAAATCACAATTGTCAGTACATAATAAATTGCTATTATATAAGCAAATACTGAAACCTACATACAAAGTTTAATTATGGGGATGTTCTGCAAAGAGTAACACAAACAAAATACAAATTTTTCAGAACAAAGTCCTGAGAGGTTTTGTGGGAGCACCCAAATACTATAGCGCTGATTATCTACATCGAGACCTTCATATACCCACAGTCAGTCAAGAAATCAATAGAATTACAAGGGTGCATGAGGAAAGACTCCATTCTCATGAGAATATTGAAGTATTGCAGCTTTTGGATACCACCAGAACAGGACACAGACTCAGAAGAATCAAACCATCTGATCTTGTGTAGTGTTGCGTAGTGAGGTGCATATAATAAAAAATACAGCAGTGACATGTATAAATTTTATTTCACCAGAGACTGAGATAGGGCCGATGAGTCCTCCTGGTTATATACCTAGATTTAAGTTATCATAAAGACCTAGTAACAATGTAATAATTAAATAATAAAATATTTGCAAAACAACAAATTTTCGTATTTTTCACAAACATTCAAATCATTAATTCCTTTAATGTTAATGCATCTTTTTGGGACAAAAGATTATTTGCTTACAACAAAGTGATCTAAGTTAGCATTTAGTTAATAATTTAAGACAAAACATTTACTTACCAGTATATACAGTAAGTTTTCTTAACTATGTTTAACGATATAAAAAATGGTTCTCACCTGAAACAAAAATAAGTATTAGAAAATTTGCAATTTTATCAGATTTTGTGACAATAATAAACAATTTTTTTTATAATTAGTAAATAAGTCTTGATTATTAAATGGTTGTTTAAAATATACCTAAAAGCTAATAAATTGAACTGTACTGTACTCTTAAACAATATAATCAAATTCGACTATATATTCAAAGAGTTATTACAAGTTAACTAAAAGATCAGAATATATCTACTATGCAAATTAAATCAGTGCTAGCGGAATAACATTATTAGGCAGTAAACCCACATTTTCAGCCACTTTATCGACACCAAGCGTACTTAAAACGTAATTGTAATCCAAAGTGTTGCAGAAAGCATTATGCTTTCTCAGTTCTAGTGTTAACTTTATTTATTAACTGCAGTGATATGGTAACATATGTTACGTTGCCTACTTTTACAATATACTACGCTTAAATAAGCTATCTTGTTGATAAATTAAACTTCGCGTGTATTAACAGATGTTATCTTTTTTACTGCAATTAAATCAAATCATCAGGAAGTCTAAGAAGCTACGTAGAAATCTGTCATGAATATTAGTTAATCGGAACTAAACTCTATATTTTTATGTCGGATATATCAATTAATATAAGAGTACTTTTCTTGCGTATAAAAGAAATTGCATACATTATAGTTCTATCATGAAATAATTTATGATATTATTTTGATTAATTTAATATTCTAAATTGACTCAAACCGCTCTCATCGTTATAATTTCTCCCATTATTTTTTCTATGGGTTAAAAAATGTGTTTCTATAGGGTTTATCTGCAATTAACCTGTTTCTGGTTAGTGAGTTCTGACTCACTGTCCTCGATATTAAGGCCAACTAGTGAATCAACTTAGAGAACATCTCTCAAGACATTTGGTTTTGCTTAGACTGATACTGGCATATACTGCAATCCTGCCTATGACAAACATAAACTACAACCACGCTCTGGTGGTATTCAAAACCGTCACTATTACAGCTGTATTGTATAAATATGGATCGTTTTTGGCTTTTTGATCTTGATGTATCAAACGTAAGAAAAGCATCTGAAATATATTACCACATCTTATTTCTATAAAAAATAAAACCTTTTTCTGAAGGTTAAACAAATATCATAAAAGTGAGGATCTTAGTAATTATTAAATTTCAAAAAAGCCGGCTTGGTGGCGTAGTGGTAAAGGCGATAGGATGATCCTCCTACTGTTGCGACAGCCGCGGGTTCGAATCCTTCTGGGACATGGTAGTAAATTTATGTTTGTAATTGTTTAAAATTTGTGATTGTTCTAGGGAAGAGTGTTCGACAAGGAATTCGACAAGGAAAATGATCCCAGTCACGCCAGTAACCAGGCTGGGTAAGACCGGATGTCTTCTGGGATGATTTCTAAAGTTAGTCACTCGCCAGTCGGTAGGTTTATTGCTTCAAAAAATAAATTATAATTAAATTAATTTTCTATACATAATACACAAAATCTCTTAATATTCGTTACCTTTTGAATCAAATGCAAAATGCTTTGAAAACGTTTGTATTTAAAGTAATATTGTATGTTATGCTAGTAGTTATTTTATTTTAGATTACAAAATTGTGATTAATAAAACTGATTGAAGCAATACAAATATTTTGCATAATTCGTGAAAAATGATAAATAGCAGCTTGGCTACCAAAAAATCATTAAACCTAGTTATATATTATGTTTCATTAATTTAATATTTCTTATTTTCTTGTTTATCAAAATATAAATTAGAGTACGGTATAATACTACATTATCATATTATATTTTATTTTTATAAGTTATACAATATATTTTGTTGATAGATATCAAAAAGACGATTTCATATTTGGGTATATATTTTATTCTAATTCTCCTTTCTACTCTCCTTGAAATTCAATAAACTTGTTTCAGTAACACTTTATTATAATGCACTTTTATCCTGAAACTTGAAAACGCTTTAAAATAGACAATTTTCCTTTTGTTTTTGTTTAATGAAAATTATTTTCACCAATAATCAAAAATCAGAGTAGACGTTGTAATACCTCGTACTCTAATTTTCTAATTTACATATTTTGGTTAAATTTTTTTCTTCTGTAATGCAGGTCTTTTATCTCGTTCAAATGTTACAATAATATTTTTAGTTCACTATTCGGTCCTGTTTTTGTTTCTTACCCAGAATGATTTTAACCTCTTATAGAGAAACCTCTTGTTGTAAAACCTCTTGAGAGTTTCACGAACCTCCTTAGTTCCATAAGTAACTTTTGAAACCAGATTTACACTATTAAAATAACCATAATCTTGCAGAGATCCAAACAAATAGTCAGAATATGCAAGAGGTTCTGGCTATATGGTGAGATAAAAGGACATAAAAAATGCCTACTCAATCTCTCTCAATGTTTACCAGGTCATTAAAGATGTTGTTGTCTTACATTATCGTGATGAAAGCCAACGCTATCTTTATTCTAGGATTGTAATGGTTATATTTTAAAGAATGTATGGTTTTATTGAATTTTTAGGGAGTATTATAAGAAACATAAAGAAAAACATAGAGAAAATTTTTTTCAGCAGTAGAATTCATATATGGTATTTAAATAGAATGTTTTTAATATATTTAAAATATTTTACGTATATACTGAAACTCTAAATCAATAGTTTAAACGGGAGACAGGTCTGATTCAAACTACCAGATAATTTAATCTTAACCCTTATGGTGGATATTAATTAAAATATTCTTATTATAAATAAAATATCTTATAATTTTCAAAAAATATAGAATACATTTACATTTACTATTAATTACATTTACATTAATACTTATAATTATACTTACTATTTATGCATTACTTATTAATTATTGATGTAATAACAATGATAAAGTTCTTACTAATATATTGCTGTCAAACACTGCTATATTCCAAAATGACAAAATACGCAGCCAAAAAGGTTCAGACTTGGTTTGAGGAACATGAGAATATTATGAAATATCTTCCTTGGCTAGCATAATCGCCAGACGTTAGTATAATTAAACCTTTATGGGGAGCTTTAGAGCAGAACCTCCTCCATATTCAAACTCATTGAAGCAATTGGCGGATGTTTTGATCTAAGATGTTGTCCACTTCACTGGAAACTATTCAGATACTCTACGTTTGAAAAACAAATGGTTTGACAATACCTTATTAATTAATAAATATTACGTATATGTCAGGTGTTCATATTATTTCGCCCAATCCCTGTATCGTCAGAATCTATCAGGAATAATACATTAGACAATCCGTTAGTATGTTAGTGAAAAGCGTAGGCTAAAATAAACCTATATAGTATATCCAATAAAAATCATCTAAATTTATGATGTCAACACCGTGCAATGTTGCCGCATTGACTTGGAATATTGGTTTATAACATTTGCCGCTTTCTAACTACTAATAATTATCAATAATGTTTTGAAGAATTTTGTAGACATTTGACAATACTTTCGATCAGTACAAATCGAATTTTATAGACTTATTCGGTCACATGCTCATACAGCATTTCTAAATTTTTAAGCTCTTTTTAACTAGGGCAAAATGTGAAGGAAAAATCCGCTTGGAGTTTAAAGTAAATTTTACATTTTCACAAAGTGTATTTGCCAGTATATTCGACGCCATCTATAACGTGTATTGGCTGTTTTATTGCGGATATACATGTGTATATGTAATGACATATTTTCAAATTATAGAATCGTTAATTATTTGTTAAAAAAACTAAATGGTGAAAAATGATATGTAAAAAAAATATTTTGGAGTGAGTAACTTCGAGATCGAACACAGAGAACCTGGTTATTGGCATCGTTGAAATGATTTTCCTTGTAGGATTTTATATTCTTGCCTTATGGACAATCATAAAAATAATTTTGACACCACCATTGCAGGATTCGAACTTGCGACTATTGCAACGATAGTAGGACCGTCCTGTCGCCTTGACCACTGCGGCGAACCAAACCGGCAAATAATATTTTTCTTTATGACGGTTAATAAAATATAAAAAATAAAATGACGGTTTATTCGATATTAACATTTGTGAACAACTGGTTCTAAACAAAAATAAATTTGGTTAGTTTTATTTATTCTGCCATATGAACCAATATTTTATAGTCGATAAAAAAGTGAAAGGCAAGTGACTGTGACACCGGTTAGAATATAATCCGTGTTAAATCAACAATTCAGATTTTCTTACATGCAGATATTTTAAAGAATATTTAAATCAGTTATTTTCGGTCTGTTTTTATATATATATATATATATATATATATATATATATATATATATATATATATATATATATAATCAATATTGTTTATATATATATATATATATATATATATATATATATATATATATATATATATATATATATATAATCAATATTGTTTATATATATATATATATATATATATATATATATATATATATTTATATATGCTGATATATGTTATAATTTTTATTTTCTCGAAGATCACTTTACTCATACATGACTACATCAAGCAAGCCTTGAAAATTAAATAAAAATGAATTAGCTTGACAACCAAGGACTTTTAAAATTCTATTCCCTGTACAATATTCGGCTTAAAAAATACGGAAGCCCCTTATTTGCTAAAGCTCTCATACCAGCTTCTGTAAATATCTTACAAAAAATATGATTCCTGGTACGGTAAAGAGATATTCTTTCAGTTTATGAAGGTTATAATAATACAAATAATGTAATGTTCGCAAATCGTACAAAAATAATTTAACGGCTATAAATGAATATGGCCTTAATTAAAATAAAAAAATCATAACGTAACTAAAATTAAACCTATTATCAGTTGGCGTGACTGAGATGATTCCGGGTTGGTTAAAAAAATTAAAAAAGAAGTCATCAGTATTACTACAGTCATCACTTATAAACAGAAAATATATAATTAATGTTCATGTAAGTATAATAATTTTTTATACTTTTATTTTGATATTATTTTAGATGATTTAGTTTCTAACATGTTTATTTAAAAAACACCATAGCCGGCTTGGTACCACTGCGCCAATGGTAAAGACGACGGGACGGTTCCTGCTGTTACTCTAGTCGCGGGTTCGAATCCTGCTGGGGCATGGCCGTAAACTTATGTTGTGTGTGATTGTTTGATTGTTCGTAGGCAAGACGGCAAAATCCGACACGGAAAATAATCCAAGTCATGCCAGTATAGTATATATATATATATATATATATATATATATATATATATATATATATAAGTAAAACCTTTTTTGTTACTACATAGCCATTTATTTACATATTTAATAGTTATGTAATATTTTTAACATTGATTATTTGCTACATTTTGTTTTTATCTCAGTCCCCTTTTGTCCAAGTAAGTTAAAGGAGTGTAGAAGTATTAGTATTAGGTCTACCAGAAACAGAACGTATAAGTATAAATATCATTCTAGAAGACATCCGCATTAGTCTGAATAATGGCGTAACAGGGACGATTGTCCTTGTCGGATTTTATATTCTTGCCCATGCATAACTGCAAATACACATTTATACTAAGCCCAGGTGCGATTCAAACCCGCGATTATCGTAGCAGTCGGTGTGGATAGTTCTGGCAGCCTGACCACTGAGGCTACCTTAAGTCCCCGGCCTACCATAGTAACAAATTTTTTTGGCAAAATGTTTTTTTTATTCAACATAATTCAAGGGTGATACACTGATTATAGCGACCTTCCAACTTTTCGATACCATTTTTGTAGTACGATATGTCCTTTGCTTCAAAATAGGCCTCAGTTTCGGCGATTACCTTTTATTCGACCAAATTTTTTCCCATCGAGCATTCTGTTGAGATCTGAGAACATGAAATAGTCGCTGGGGACCTGGAGAATACGGTTCATTGTCTTGGCTGCTTCACCTGCTTCACTTTCTTTTTCTTCAAATGCGGCCGTTTCTCGGGGATTTCGTCCTTCAAACGGTCCAATAACGCTATGTAATAGTCGTTGTTGATGGTCCTTCCTTTTTTAAGGTAGTCAATGAAAATTATTCCATGCACATACCAAAATACAGACGCCATAACCTTGCTAGCCGACTGTTGCGTTTTCCCACGGTTTGGAGCGGGTTCATTATGTGCAGTCTCCTCGGATGACTGATGACTGATTGGACTTCGGAGTGAAATGATGCAGACATGTTTCATCTATTGTTACATATCGACGCAAGTTTTTGCGTCTCGTCGTTGTTTTTCGTCAAAAGTGAGCTGGCACTTTTCGCGATTCACTTTGTACAGAGCTTTCGCATACCCAAATATTCGTTAATGATATATATGATGTACACGTTCAGTTGCTATCTTTAAAGTGTCATTCCATTCAGCACGGTCATTAGGGTTATTCAAAATCATTTTGTGGATTTTTTAAATGTTTTCGTCGGTAACGACCTCTTTTGGGCGTCCACTGCGACACCGTCTGCGTCCACACGTTCACCATCCTCCGTGCTCATTTCACCACGTCTGAACTTCGCATACCAATCCTTGATGGTTGATTTTCCTGGGGCAGTGTCCGGAAATTCGACATCAAGCCAAGTTTTTGCTTCAACTGTATTTTCCCTTCAAAAACGAATATTTGATCAACACGCCAAATTCCTTTTTACCCATTTTTTTCACAATAACAAAACTTGTTTCACTCAAAATGCCATAATTCACAAACTAATGATCCGGCAGCTGTCAAATTTATACACGCATCTTTTGAGGGTTAGAGCTAACTAAAGAATATATGGATTTAATTCTAGTAGCGCCATCTATGTGTCATCTATCAGTCATATTGACCTGTTATAATAGCACAAGCAATTTAATTTTTCAGCTGTAGTACAATGTGATTTCTTTTAAGGAATATATAATAGCTTTCATTTATAATTATATGATCGTTTTCAAGTGTCAAGTGTTACTCACTGTCACTGAGCGCAATATTAGGAACATAACTACGTAACTAACTTGAAATACATAATCGTTTATATTGGTTCCTAAAAATATATGGGCATATGTATGAAGGAAGAACTGTAAAGGAAGCCTAGGATTTGGACTAGACAGTCAAGCATGGGCAAGGTTCAGCTATGATTTGGGCAGCAATATCGTTGCATACAACTGGTCCTCTCGCCAGATTACTGTGAATGAATATCTAGACATTCTTAATCATGAAATTCTTACTAGGGTCTTCGACTACCGAGAAAAATATCGTTTCCGATATTTAAAAAAAATCGATATATCGGAAGGAAAAATATCGATATTTTCTAACTATTGTAAAAAGTAGCGATCAAACATCTTTCCTCGACAGCACAATCGCCACACTTCAGTATAATTGAGTCGTTATGGGGGTTTTAGAGCAGAGAGTGAGGAGTAGATTTCCACCTGCAACACCATTGAAACAATTGGCGGATATTTTAGTACAAAACAACATTCCATCGTATGAAACTATTCAGGCACTCTACGATTCTATTTCGCAAAATAAATTGCAGCTGCTTTAAAAGCAAATGGTGGCATTATGGCAAATGGCTTTATACCTTATTAATAAATAAATATTGTTTATATGTCAGTTGTTTTATTATTTTATCCATCTCCTATATAATGGTGGCATATATAGAACGCAAAAGAAATAAAATAATATTGGTCCCCATAGTATAAATCTGTGGTTTCTACTCCAAACTATTTTTATCCTTATTGTTATTTATCTTTTATAACATGTCAGAAGTAGTATATCAACGTTAAAGAACCACTATATAATACAAGAATTCTGTATCGGACATAATATTTTATTGCACCAACCGAAACCAAATGAAGCCAAATGTCTTGATATATTTTATTACAAGCTACGCCCCTGGTCCTCCATCAAAGAATATATCAAATTAATGGTACATGGCTTTTAAACACAATTGTATATCAATAAATAAGGTCCACGATGTACAAGTTAGATAAGCCGGTCCGGTCTCGGTCGTACGTTTAGATTGAAATAGTAGAAAGAATATGTAAAATATTTCTTGGAGAGACTTTTTTTCATGTCACGGCGTAAATATATATGTCATCGCAATAAATATTGCCATAATACGCGATTGGGTTATATCACAAGATCTTAGCTTGTAATTTATGTCGCTTTTCCTGCCGTTAAGTGTCGGCGGATTTTTTGCTTGAACTATGATTTAGTACCTTTGCCAATTCAATTATCTTAAATCTCACAAAAGTAATCCCGCTGTGTTGTTTTAAATGCTCGAGTAATTATTTATTATTCTCGTTACAGAACAGGTTGAAGAACAATTATTCAAATTATAATGACATTGAACCAATAAATGCGGTTCCTAAGACTATTATATATTACAATCTTAAGTAATATTAGGTGACAGAGAAAGAAGAGAAATATTACTGTAACAAAAACGGGCAAGTGACAAAATGGCAAGTGTAATTCGACAAATATCTAGTACAAATGCTGTTATTACGGAGTATAACAATTTAATTAAACATATTCAAAGGCTCAAGCAGGACTAAGACAAAGTGGAAGTCCAACCAAGTGCATAATATTTCTCAGAAAAAATAATACAGAAATGTGTGAACAGGACTTTACATATGTATATAAGAAAATAAAAAAATATAGGAAGAGGCTTTTGTTGATCATAACCAGTATATCATCAGAAAAACCTAAAATTGATAAAAAAACTGCCCGTTTCAATCACCTACAGAAACTCGATATAAATGATACATTTATTGGCAAAAAGAGGTATCGAGCAAAACGAAAATGGAACTATACAAAAGATATAGACCACTATATTTTCGTTCGACTATGAGGCTATTAAATAATATCTTTGCATTTTGCAAATAATCGAATAAAATAGACGACGCTCAAACCTGGGACGAAGGTATATAGGAGATATTGAGCAAGAAAGAATCGGCCGAGTTTGTACACAGAATAATACATACCAAATATAATATAATACACCAATACTATAGTACAAAAGGTATTCATTGACGCAAAATCTATTCTCTTTTTCGTTTGCTACCGGAACTATTTTTATTTTGAAGAAATCTGTAAAAGTATGCCATACGTTACAGACACTTCTTAAGAACATAATTTAATGTTGGAGTATATAGCGAAATACCCAAATATCATTAAAACAAAACGATCATGGGAGTTCACCAATTACTATCGGAATTGATTCTTTTAAATTATCTTGTAATATTGGATCAACGTTGAAATATAAATAAAATATGTGAAATTCCAAACCAAAACCTCTGATTACTGTTTATTTTTAAAGAAAACGTATGATCTGTCTGAGAAAAATCAATGAAGAATGAATATATCAAAAAAACAGAACGATTTGTGTATGATCTGAAAATAAAGAAATCTATATATTTTTGGGGTAAATAGCTATGGCTCGGTGGTAAAACAAAATGAAACTGTGGTGTTTACATTATGTGACCGTTATTTATTGAAGTAATATAAAAATGTGGAAAATACAAAATAGATAAAACGGATGGCAGCGGCATTACCTGCTTACGAGGCTTGGGCAGTCCATGGTGACACGTCTTAACTGAACGGTAGTCAGATACTGAATGATCGAAACACCCTTCAATAACACCCCAGATAAACGTCTCGGGGTTGCCAGATAATCGTTATCGTGTTCTAGTTGTCGCTGCTAGCACCTCGCCCGTGTTCAACATCTGGGATTATATATCTGGGTACTTTGTTGACCGTTATTCCACGATGTAAAATTCGACATGCCTCAAGGTCGCTACATATTAATTAAGTAATTTTGGGAAAAATAAAAAAAGATTAATTAAGTTCTGAAAGCTGTTGATGAGAAACCAGCAGCTGTAGAAATAAACCGTGCACTAATAATGTAATAACCTTTATTTATATATCGCCTTAACTTTTGGGTTATTCTTAAAGTAACTAACATTAGATTGGTATTCTAAGTAAGTTTAATTTTATCTAAGCATTATTATAGTTTCATAGAATTAGATATAGACAAAAAATAAATCAACAATTATAGATTATTTAGTTTACTGCTTGAAAGAATACTAATTGAATTAGTTTATTAGTTACTAATTAAATTAGTCATTATTTAAAGACATTCTGTACTGTGATTTTTAATTTTATTATTCAAACTTTATCAAACAAAATCAAAAGACCTTTAAAATAGCCTAAGAAGATGCAGTTAGTTAAATTAATTTAGAGCTTTTTTCTTTTTAGCTTGTGCAAAAATCTATTTCTTCTATATTTCGCATGGATTGCTAATTTGATAGGGCTTAAACTTCCTTTTCCTTCGTTTAATTATTATTTTTGTAATCAGTTTCAAGGTTGATTCAATTATGATTGAATTATGGCACTGGTTACGTACTGCACTGTATTCGAGGAATCGAGGTTTTAACTGAATACTATAACAAGTAAGATGGGTTTAATCTGTTTCCTAATAGATAAAAATCCTTAGTGTCGTTTACTACAGTCATAAGTAAGTAAATCGCCTTTATTTGCACAAAATAAAATACTATTTTGAAGTAAATTAATAATTTCTGCGCTTTAAACCCCTTCATATTTTATAACTTGCATCCATTTTAATATGCTGTTCAACAAGTTCTGTTTTTCGATAAATGTGCTTTCCCGTTGCACAATCAAATTATATTGTTTTAGAGAATTTTGAAAAATTTTGAAACGAACTTGAATTTCGAGAAAATAATTGAACAACCTGGTAGCAAAAACAATACGTAAAATTTAATGGGTAATCTTACTATATTTTAGTGCCGTTCCTCTTCCAGTCTTATCCTTTATTATACATGATTATTGTTATTATTTATTAGCCGAAACTAACTAAATGTACTAAAATCATGATATTAAATGTATCTATGTAACTAAATTAACTTCATTTCGAATTTAAGTTCGATCATTTAGAATTAAAAATGTTATGATAGTTCTTTAACAGAATTAGTCGGCCAAAAAATTCTTGTAACATGCACTGTAGCTTCTACTTTTTTGGTTCCTAATATTATACATAAAAAGACAAATCTTAAAATATCGAGGATATGAGTAATATCTATTTTAAATGAATCAAAATGACTAATTAAGAGTTAATAATGATTAAGATAATGTAGACTGATCAAAGTTTATCAAACTAAATTACTACATTGTTGTAGAAATACATTGCGAAAGAAAATATGTTAAGAAATAGGCATTTAATTAAAATTAATTTATGTTAAACCATAGTAATTAAATAGAATTCTAATTGGAACTGATAATTTCACACGAATTAATTTGATCGGAGTGCTTACTATATGTAATCCCAATTTATTGCAAAAGTAAATATGTTAAGTATAATGAACTAATTAAAATTTAGTTTGGAAGCTTTTTAGCAATATTGCTTAATCCAGTGATGTTATTAAAAATTAAAATCTTGCTAATGTTAGCATCTATACTACACTAGCACTGTGTTCTGTTGTTATACTAACTAACGCAAAAGGCTTTGTTCTCTTGAGAGTCAACTGGGATTTTTTTAATAATATATGTTTGATAAAATATAAGGAGAAAATCCGTAATGATAATTTTAACAACAATCAAAGCATTTTAACAAATACTTGATGCATTGCGTATGTCATTAAGTATTATAATACATAAAAATAAATAAAAAAACACTATATTTAAAACCTCAAAAGTGGAAGATGAATGATACTACCCATTGAATAATTTTTTTTTGTTAAAATGATCCCTTCATTCTTAAAAAAGCAATTTTTCAGTTAAAAAAAAACACAATAAAAAGTTATTGGGTGTACAAATTAGTATTTTCTAAGTTGGTCACTGGCCAGTCGGTAGGCTTAATGCCGAGGATCGTGATTCGGAGCCCATGTTAAACAGTATGTCCAGTCCAGATAAACCCTCGTTGGTGAAAAGGATACTTAATATATATATATATATATATATATATATATATATATATATATATATATATATATATATATATATATATAAAGCATTTTTAGTAATAATAATTATAAATAATATGTTTCGTTCAATAACAAATATTGTATATTTTAATATTTTTATGTATTTATCTCATGTCTTATGTATTTATAGTGTAAGTAGGATCACATTTTTCTTATATTCAGTTTTCAACCGAGGAGATGTTATTTATGGGTCAACTTGTTTATGTTTAATTTACTTAATTCGAACTGATTTAAGTTTTAATTGAATATTGTTCAATAATGCTTAGTTGAATTGCTCATTGTCACAACGATAATGTAAACATTCTGTGGACATTTAAAATTATAATCTAAAATACTAAATATATACTAATAAGTATACTTATTTGTCTTATTGACAAGTTTTCGATGACCTGTATGCTGAAAATAAGCAAGAAAAGCCTGAAAAATATTATTGAAAATATTAAAAAGAATGCTTCTGAAATTTTTGCCTACCTGAAATTGCAGACATAATACCGTTATAATGTATATAACATAACTCTATAACAATATGTAATTAAATAAGATTAAAAACGTAAATTTATTCTGAGAATAAATGGCCACTGATATCCAAGTTAGAAGCCTGATGTCATCTTCGTCAATGGGCAATCCAATTATATCGTCAGTGGCAATAAAAATTTATTATATCAAACGCGCTAGATAATCAAGCTTAATTTTTAGTTGCATAAACTGAACCGAGAATATGTTCTCGTTTAACGACAGCTCCGAGGGAACGCTAATTAATGCTAGAAATCTGCTTGCCCATCAAATAAACCCTAAAATAAATTTATTCATCCACCCAGACGCTAATGGCTACGACCAAGGCTAAGTGTCGAATGAGATCTGAAACCTGTTCTGGTCGAAGAAATGGTACCCGTCGAACTCGCTGACAACACCTGGTGCATCAATATTATTTTAACCAGCTGGGTTACCAGTAGGACCGATTTATCTTTTTGGAAATAATTTTCATCGCAAAACTCTGTATTCAACAATGGGCCAACGCAACTGTATTAAAATAGTGTGATTTTCTTATTTAAGCTGTTAAATATCTCATAAGTTCTTCCCTAAGATGCTTCTTGGTGTACGAGTCAGATAATTGAAGTACAAATAAGCTATTTTTCCTCAGTTTCGAAGAATTACGAATCAACAAAATATCAGTTGTATAATATTTTCTGTTTGATTTAGAGAAATGTACATATTTTTTACACATATGATATACACATGTGAGTAATGATTTTGATGCTTTAAAAGTGATAATTTCAATATCGGTGAGAAAGGATTTTAAAAAGAGGAACTGGAAGTTAAAAACAACCAAAATTACAAGATATATAACTAAACACTATAAATTACTTTTGAATTTAATGTTTGGATCAAACACTTCAGCTAAAAATCGCCAAAAACAGTCAGGCCAGTTAAGATTTCTTACTCAGGATCTAAATGTTGCCATTTATTGCTATTTTAATATTACCTATATTAGCTCTTCACTTATTTTAATAAAAATATTGTTTAACTATTAATATAACAACTGATTGTATTATGATGACACAGCTTAATAGTCTTTTTTATGAGCTTTTTGTGTTAAAATAAGAACATAATTATTATACAAGACACTGCTAAGCAATCGATTTTGTATCGTTAACAAAAAAGGCAATACTGTTACTTAATTTATATCATTACATGCAATTTTAAAATTTAGATTGTCGTTAAAGATCAAGGTGGTAAATACAAAAACTAAGATATTATACAACTGTATTTGTTCTATATTTCTCTATTACTATGTAAATGGGCAATTGAATAGTCAATTGAGCTATTTTTAAACTAGATTAGGTTTGTTATACGTGCTAATAATTGCAGAATTTTGATTAAAAAACGAAGGTTGTTATACATTTGAATTACAGGTCATTCGTACACATTTTTTGCATGCTATTGTGTTATATAATGGAAATAAGTCTTGGTTAACAAATACAATGGATTGTGCATATTGCGTATAGTTAATTATTTAAATATAATTTTGACAGAAATTGTATATAAGCGAATATTAAATTGCCGATTTGATTTGATTGGTGGAATTCTATAATCAATTTAAATTCAGTATTTCCCAAAACATTTTAAAAACCCACCGATAATTATTCATAGTCTGTCAAGAGAACAAAGCCTGTATTCTAAAAATTAAGTATTTCTATAATGTTTTTATAAAAATGTTAAGACAAGACTATAAAGAAAAACATGTTAGAAATATATTCCTAAAATATCTTCTAAATAAGAAACGTCAATCTTTGAGAAAAAAAATGCTTCTTGAACGAGGTATTGTATCATACGACTTAAAAAGTCAACATATATTGTCCTTTTATGGGCCAACATTTGATGGAAGCTGAATTAAGTTGGCAATAAAAACATCTATTATACCATTATAGATACAGTTAAGTAATTTTGCAACGGGTCATCCTAAAAGAAGGCCAATGAGTATTCAGATATGATTTAAATTGAAACTGATTTAGCTCTGTAGACATATATTTCAACAACATTTTTTGAATAGCTTGAAAAAAACATATATCTGGAAAAACATGAGAATAAATAGATATTTGATGATGAGATCATAAGAGCAACAATGGATTTAATAAGATAGAGCAATGATTATATTAAATGAAATGTTATTGAATTGCAGTTTGGAATTGGAAATTTCACGATTGCGAAGCCTATATTGACACTAAAGAACCACCAAACAAATTGGTTGACTATTAATCTTCCATTATGACAACCGACAGTAAGCATCTATCTAGTGAGTCACAAACAATTGGTATAGATTGGTTGGAAAGTTTTGGTAGTAGGATCTACTATATAGCACGGATCTTGCTTCATTTCCCATCCGACTGCCATTTGTTTCGATCTCTTCAAACGATCCTGTGAAAATTATAATATCCGATTATTAAGATTAAAAAACTTAAAAGCTTTACAATAACAAAGTTAAGTTTTTAGCAGAAAAGACAGTGATAATTGATTAGTGTTCGAAATTTATATGATTAAACTTCTTCGATTAACATTAAAAACCGAATCTGTTTTCCAGAAGTTAGGTGTTGCCAAATTTTATGAGTACGTAAAATTTCCTCAATAAGAAGTGTTATTTATTTAAAGGTGCACAGCCTTGTTTTTCATAGTCACAGCAAATAATTATCGAAAAGATCTCTTGTGTCTTTTAAAAAACAAAATTATTCCATCAGTTACTTCACATTTAATGAAAATTCACAAAACTCGACTGACGTGAATATATAAAAATATAAGAATAACATACATAACATAAGAGAACGTTGATTATTATATTAAAACTTCTTTGAAAAAAAAACTTGTTTTCAAGTTTTATCCTCCCATTCACCAACTAATTTGCACCGCCTGGTTAAGATAGTTAAAGCAGAAAATCCGACAAGGAATAACCATCCTAATCACGCCAATAACCAGGCTGGGTAAGACCGGATGTGTACTGGAATAATCTCTAGTCGGTCACTGGCTAGTCCGTAGGCTTAATGCCGAGGATTGTAGTTCGGATACCACGTTAAACAGTAAGTTCAGTCCAGATATAGCCTCGTTGGTAAAAAGGAGACTATAGAATATATATATATATATATATATATATAATAACTTTAACTAATTAACCAACTTGCTGAAAGACTTGAGAATATTTACGAATAATAAAGAAAAGATAAATTAACATAAAACTTTAGTAGCAGCTGAATAAGTAACAAATAAATGTTACTGTTCAAATTACGTATCACTGTAATAATTATTTCTCATTGTTTAAAACCTCGCACCAGGTTCAGTTTCTTAGAATACATTTTTTGTAATTTTGTAATTACTGTGAAACAAAATATGTCATCATTCTGTAAATTTAAATAAAAATAAATTAAGTCTGAAAAATGGTATTTTCTATGCAGCGATACTTTTAATTAATGGCAATTTAAATAAAATATCAAAAGGTGAATCAGCTAATTACACTGACTTTTCTTGTTTTTTATTGTGAAATGATACATTTTAACAATCATTATTATTCAGGACAATGTTACAAACGTTTATACACGTTTTAAGAAAAATAGTTTTGGTTATTCATTAAACAATCAGACATATTTTACATTTCAAGTAGCCGGTAAATATATCTGTGGCAAGTAATTTTTGAAAGTATGTCACTGTTTCACATTTTACGATTAGTTATGTGTAATACAAATTGGGTAATAACAACACTGAATCTTCTTACATAATCCTTTAATTACAATATTTTTTCAATATTTTAAAGCATATATTTTAATGTTAATAGGAAAGTCGAAAAAAATATTAATGAAAAAATCTTTTTTTTAAATTCTTTGGTAATTAAAATGAAAATTTGAAAAATAAAATTAAAAGTTTAATAAAATTTCAGTAAATTCAACCTATTATAAAAATAATCCTTAAATAAATCTTTTTACTTTCAAAAAACGAAAACAAATATCAGTTAAAACATCTTATTATAAAATCTTACTTTTATTCTATTCAGGTTTAGAGTCGAGCGCAAACGTTATATGCAATGAACTTTTATTTCACTTCTTTAATTTGACAAAATCTACAGATAAGACTTATGGATTATTTTTAGAAGCATACAGTAACGCTTCTTTATATGAAACAAGTTACTGAGAAAGGTTTTAAAAACTTAAGGACGGTGAATTTGTCGTCCAAGGCAAGAAACATAATGGAAGGAAAAAGTGTATTAAGACGTGGATTTGATAATTCAAACTTAGTTAAATAGTCATGTGAGATCACTATAAACTATTTGAATTGAAATATTTGAATACAAACACTCGCTAGAGCAGTAGAAAAAATTCCATTAAGTTATTTTGTTTGATCACGTTCGGTCATATCTTGCATAATACTTAAAATGTTAAAGGGCCGCCAATTCATCCTCCGTACTGTTATGGTCGATGACTTATATAATAGTGAGCAGTACTTAAATTATTTAAAAAAGAAGAATTATGTCGATTTGTGTATCTTCTCCAAAGACGAGAAGTTTTTTCTATCCGAAATCTGCATGCTGACCGAGATAGAGGAAAAGTTCTGACTAACGATAGACAATAATGTGTAAGTCTCTGAAATTAATAATTTCTATGAAAAAACTAAAAATACTCTCGAAGTGTATTTCTACATAATAATACTGGTATTTTTCGTGATGGTATTACTTCCGGGCATGTTAGATATATCATGTGATAAATTATACTTTTTATGCAGACGGTATAAAATATTCTGAAATCTTTATATAAAAGGAACCAGATCGTCAATCCGATATACCGACAATGATGAAACTGAACGAAGTAATAACAAGAGAAAAGCGCCCAAAGTTAACGCATAATAATGACTTTTTGTTAACATAACCATAACAATGCAGAACCTGAAAAGTAAGTAAAAAAGATACAAACTAGATGTCCTTAGTACTTAGAACGGAATATTGCCAGAAATATAACATTAATATAGTTCAATTCAAATCAATTTCCCTTTATTGTTTATGTTAACTAAAGTAATTGATGTATACAAATAAATGTCCTTTTAGTCGACGTCACTTTTCTGATAAAACCATAATGTGTTCACTAAAAAACTCTTTAAAATTTCTGGACAAAAAAAACTAAAGTAAATAGTTTTCACAGGCCTGTTTTGAAACCATCTACCTTATTGGGAGAGTTTTGTAGAGACCCGACGAAATGTTAATTGGATAGGGACCGTGCTATACGGCGAATGAATTAAAACTTCCTCAGCCAAGTTCCTTCAATTATTGAATATATATAATATAATATATTATTCTATTAATTATTTTCAAGAGCATACACTAGATGGAAGAAAAATTCAATCATAGTCCCCATTTTCAAGCTATTTTTTTGTTTAGCATGAATGAACGTTTAGATAAGATATAATATGAACAGACATAAATCTTTATACAAAAACTAATTCTCTATTTGAATGTTATTATGCCGTTAAATGATATGCAATATAATACATTTTATTGAAGTGCTAACATTTTATTCCAAAATTTCCAAAATATGTTAAAAATGCAATGTAATCTTCATTTTTGTACTACAATTTTTATATTTAATAAATATGAAAAATTCTGCTTTAGCATCCTTATATCGCTTGAAATGGGTATATTATATAATATATATAGTGCAACTAAATATTATGTATTATTTATATATATATATATATATATATATATATATATATATATATATATATATATATATATATATATATATATATATATATATATATATGAATTTTTATTTCCGTATTACATTATACTGAGATTTAGCCATTGAGTTTTTTTTTAAATTTTTGTCTATTGAAATATTTTTGGCTAAAAACGTTTGGATACAGAGTTCGCTGGCAACAAATAATAAGAATTAAGAATAACTGTTTATAGTGGAAGATAACAATTGGACGATTTTTTATGTAAATGATTCGAAACCTCAGTTCAGCACCGATATCGTATGATGAAATGTGTCGGTCAACCTTAATATTTTCAAGAAGTTAATAGCCTTTTCAACGATTAGCAAGCTAGGGTGAGGTTCGAAGATAGAAATTTCCACTTATACACCTTCCTCAAATAAGTATTACTAGATATATGCAACTTTAGAACCACCTATTAGGACAAATCGAATTTAATTTTCCCCCAACTTTACGTAATATTGACTGAGAAAGGTTAAAGTAAATATACAGCAAAAACATATGTTTGATTAATTTTTTGATAGATTTTTTTAATGTCATCGATCTCAAATAACAAGTAGTGAATAATTAATAATTTTTAAAATATAAAATGATCTGGAAAAATAATTATTTTCAACGAATTTAAAAAAATCACATACCTCTATCTCCAATTCGTTGTCTAGTCTCATTATCCCTCTCCAAAGTACTCAAACAGTTGCACGAGGATACACTATCATGTTTATTTAGATTACCAGTTCGTCTTCTTCGAACCGCGTAAGTATGAACCGGCACTATCAATTTAGGTCGCGGAATTAAGAAATCATTGGAGGAGTCTCCCCCTCTCCTTAAACCCGACGTCGGAGATGTTTGTTTCAATCGTTCAGCGGGTTTGGGCAATTTCAACGGGGCACTGATATAAGCCGGGGCGACACCTTCTTTATATAAACTGTACACTTCGTCATAATCATTGTATTCATCGTCGTCTTGATTACGATAGTTGTCCGCTTCGATATTGGCTGAGTGGTCATCGCTAGGTTCAATTACTTCTTGGCTGGATGTACTTGAGGACGATGACGAGGACGACGATGAAGGATATATGTGCTTCGGAGGTAATCTCTGTCGTCTTTTTTTCGTGTGTTCGTAATATCCGCTGTCATTCCTATGCAGTTCCTTGCTTTCTTTTTCACTCGTCCGATCTTGTACAAGATACTGGTTTTGTATATCAACCCACTGACTCACCCGTCCATCGTCCGCATCATCCTCGTTTTTGCCCTGCCCGATTTTCTCCAAAAGCTCGTGCGTGGGATTCACTATAACCCTCACGTGACTCTCTTCCTCCATTTGTTCCCTCCTCTCGATTTCTTGATCGATATCCGTACTAACTTCATCAAATCTCACCGACTTCTTAATTTGCCTTTGGAGATCCTCTAAAACTGTCTTGAACTTTTCTTGCTCGCCGTTTTGTATTGGTAATTTAATTCTGGGACGAGGAACGGGATGTTCCTTGTTTGGCTCCCGAACGGTGCTTTGTGAAGGTAGAAAATATTCTATCCCAGGTCGATCCATATCAGCCTTGCTTTTCGAGTTAATTCTGGAAAGGATATTGTCACTGTGATACTTCAATCTTACACTTCCATTGGATTTTGGAATTTTTTTAGGAACTGCATATAAGTCTTCATTGTTATCCTTCCGTATCTCTTCCAGCAGGCTTTGATATTGTCCAAGTCTGGACGATACTGACCCCTCCAACTTGGTGTTATATTTATCCCAAGAATTAGAAGCGGAACTACTATTTGACAGATTTTTTTGAGTATCGATCCAATTGGCTTCATATTGTTGACCTCTCGCGTGGGGTGGTATGTCCATCTCCAACCATGCTGGATCGTTAATCACCGCCTTTCCAGGGTACCGTTTGATCTTCATAATGGCTGTCTTTGTCGGAGCGCTGATTTATTAGGCCATTATCGATTGAACTCGATATTGATGAAAGAACAACGGTTCTGAAAAGAAAATTCAATAGCTCGATTGATGAAATGATTCAGAAGAAATATCGCCGACCTCGAGGCATAGCAAATCCATAGAACCGACAAAAAAATAAGTGAAAACCTTGGAGCGGTACCGTTTTTTTCTGGTTCACCGCTTGCTTGGTAATTATGGTTTCTCTTCTATCTCACAAAAAAGTATAATAACAAATTACACTGTTTAGTATTCGTATTTATGGCGTCATTAAACGGCGGATAATTATTTTTAATAAACAGACGGCTGCAGTTGGCATCGAGAAAACGGACGCATATTCTCTCTTGACGATAAAGCAAATATGTAATTTTGACCACCGGAGTAATTGTAATGCAATTTGTACTTGTAACTTGCAGCGTACGTACGAATAAATTAAACTTCCGGAAACAATTATCAGTATTGGGTTTCTCTATTATTGGCTTGAAGAGTATTGTATAGCTTTCATATGTGTTATGTAGTTCCCACACTATCAGGTTCTTTCTTAATATATTTTAAATATTATGGTAATTATATATAGTAGATATAACAAAATATCTCTTCAGTCAAATAATTATATATTTATTTATTTTATTATTATTAAATATAGTTGGTAATGGTTTATATATCATCATCTCTATTTTAAAATAATAATATAACTTTGTGATATGTACAAAAAAAAACAACTAATCACTTTGAAGTCGGTGCCAAACCCAAACAATTTATTAATTCTATTAATTTAAGTTTGTTTTGGTGGTAATTTAATTTTTTGTATATGTTACAAAATTATATTATTATTTTTATATTGTTATTTATATTGTAGATAAATAGATGTATGTATGTATTAAGCTAACTTGAGTGTATATAGTAGAATATAAAACACGTGTAATAGATAGGTCAAATAAGGTTTTTGTTTATTTATATTTAGTGATTACAACGATTATTATGTACATACTTTTTCTAATGTTCTTTTTTGTGTTAAAAATCTAAGTTTGATTATTTTTGAATGTTTAGTGAGTTCCTTATTTATTTTTTGGAAGTCGTTTAAATTTTTTTTGTTAAAAATATCCTATCTTCCTTTTTCTCTTTTTAGTGTTAGATATTTACTCAATAAACCATGCAGTTATTTTATTTAATATTAGAATGGGTAGGCCAAATAAAGTTGCAGCCCGTATGAGGAAAAATAGGAATAAAGAAACAATGATAGAAAATAAGGAGCGCTTCAGGTCCTGGAGTCCACTACCTAGCGTAGGTGATTTGACAAATGTTTTAACTAAACAACAAACAAAAGTAATTGTAGATGCTCGGAATCAAACCCGCGACCTCTGTTTGGGAGCTAAACGCCTTAATCATCACATCATAGAAACAGATGTTCACTATATTTCTACGATGTTATGGTTAGTGCTTAAAAAGCAAACTGAATGTCTTTTGCACTGAACGACCTCCGATTTTCCATCACATCAGCTCATTAGTAACATTATACCCAAATATCTGATTATTTTAGATAAAAAATAGGTGAAAACTTTGTACGTGCCTTTGAAATTTGAGCGTTCTACTGGATTCTCCCCCCCACTTTTCCCCAACGGATCATGATTTGGTTCCAGTGGGAACACCTCGAAAGTGCATTCTTTTGAATAAAAAAAGAATTTTGAAAATCGGCCCACAATTGATGGAGAAATCGGCGAACATACATTAAAAAAATATATATGCAGCCAAACATAGAACCTCCTCCTTTTTCGAAGTCGGTTAAAAATATCTTTTCAGTCAAATATTTATATTATTAAATATGGTTAGTATTATTTTATGTAACATCATCTATATTTTAAAATTAATTTAAATATAATTTGACTAAATCTTTTATAAATTTTTATTTAAATTTATTTCATTCATTCAACCTTTAACAAATCTATTTACAATGTACTTAAATAAGGCAATTGGTAATTTTGGAAACATCCAAATTCCGTTCCAATGCATGTCTTTATTAGTGAAGGTTTTTATCGCTATTTTTATTAACTTTTTATTATTTTATAAGTATGAGCAGTAATTTTTTAATTATATAGATAAAGTAAAACTTGGTATTTTTCAAATAATTTTGTTTAGATTATATGACTAGAATATATATTTTATATAAGAATCATTAATAATGCTATAATTAATAAACTAAAATTTATAATAAATTATTAAATTAAAATTTTATTTAAAATTATAATTAATAAACAGCTAATACAATAAATTAAGTATAACAGTAATTAGTAAATAACTTTAAGAAACGTTCGAATCTACCTAATGTATAATTTTCTAATAAAAACATTGTTTATGCTTTTTATAACGGAATTATTTTATGTAATAAAAAGCATCTGTTCCTTCACAGTTAAATTGTTCTTGAATGAGCTTTTAGTATTGTAGTAAAAATATTGGTTTTATCAGGAGTTAAAAAATTCACATAAGGCTAACAGTTCAACTATGTAAGTTGTGCTTTCGCCCTAAAGATATGATGACACTTCCTATACACCCAGATAAACATCTTTTTTTTAACAAAATAATAATTTTCTGGTTGTTCAATTTTTATTTTGGTAAGTGACAGTTATGGTTATGTTAAAACTGTTAAATTTTTTTTAGGAGATTGCTGCAGTCTAATGTTTATAACAACAAACCTTTGACTACTCAGAATCTAGAGTAGTAAGAGCAGTGTATAGCCAAAAGGTAATGGAGAGTTCTGCAAAGCAACAAACAGTGTAATGAGTCAAAATATTTTAGAGAGGTTCTAGAGAAATTCTAATATTATCAATAACATATTTTATTCATATAGTTTCGAGTGTAATCGAAAGTGCCAGTGTACCCTGAGAGAGTGTCAGTGCACCAGCTATAGTATTAAGCAGCCATTAAATGTGCATGATATCAGTCATGTGCTTAGGTTATAACATTTACTGCCATCCGACTTAATAAATAGTTAATATTCTTTAGAATAACACAGGATACTAGTCCAACAAATTCCTTTGAGACCTCATAGAAGCGGAAAACGCACGTTTTCCATTAGAGAGATAACAACCACAATAGAATGTATGTTCTTACTAATAATATGCAGGGAATCGAAGATTCGAGTGGATTTAAGTCCAGTCTACGGAGGGAGAGTAGCAAGAATACGTCACTGCGTCAGTCAAACCAAACAAGTAAATTCACAAGTAAATTCTTGGTGGGATAAACCGAGTTCATGGTAATCTAACTAGTGGAGGGTAAAACCATCAGTCTTCGGTCAGGCAGAGTCTTCTTTTCAACAAGCATGGTCAGTATGTGGTTGAAAGCGAGTCACATGCAGAACAACCCAGTCAGACCAAACCAATGGTTGAGTCCCCGCCATTTAAATAACTAAACTACAAAGAAACCTGTTAGTACTCTGTTATCAAGCACAGTTTAGAAGTCTCCGAGCAAGGTAGAATCCAGTCACAAAGCTTGCACGAATGAGTATGGTCTATACCACGAGAATGCGTATAACATAAACGTGCAGCAACAAGATACTCTCTTGGAGTAATACATTATCATTTAAAATCACAGATTACATGCACATCTATCCAACAATAAGCCTAAAAGCCAGCTTGGTTGGTGCAGTGTTAAAGGCGACAGGACAGTCCACCTTCGAATCCTGGTGGGGCATGGTCGTAAATTTATGTTTGTGATTGTTTAATATTTGTGATTGTCCTAGGCAAGAGTGTATCCAGGCTGGGCAAGACGGATGTCTTCTGGGATGATTTCTAAGTTGGTCACTCGCCAGTCGGTAGGCTTAATGCCGAGGACCGTGGTTCGGAGCCCACGTTAAACTGTAGATCCAGTCCATTATCTTATGTATCTTATCAACATCATTAGATTAGTATATTAGTGATAATCTTATCTGTAATTTAAATTAGATTACTTTAATAAATAGTTTTTAATTAACCTTGCATTTGCGGATCAATTTGTACAACGAATATATTTATCGATTAATTCGGTAATTCGACGTCCTTCCTATGTTTCAACAAAGTTTTAAAAAAATAAGTATGTGCCTCCAAAGCACTATTTTATTTAAAATAATTAAAATGTAAATCTCATTTACTTTAAAAACTTAATGGCTATAAAATGGTCTTCGCTTACCATAACTCACTCGATACCGCCTAGTGAACGGTATTGTATTCAACCATATACATAATAACGGATAAAGCAAAAAACGTACATCCGAAAGGTCATAGGTTTCCTCCACGTAGACTGCTGCCAGATTCGTTTGATAGTTACGCCATCCTTATAGCTAGAGGCAATGTCTTGGGCCGTATTCCTTACGTGTATAACAAAATGTCGATAATATCTAATAATAAGGATTAATATAACGTTTAAGAACAGTATTATAATTTTATTCTATATGATTCGTTATATATTTGAACATTCAAAATACCTTGTAGCAATATAAGATACTTATTTTAGTAGAGTAGATGTATTTTTTTACTCTAATATGAGGTAATGTAGAGTAGTATTTCAAAGGTTTGCCAAGCCTTAAACCAGTCTTGACCTTGTTTGTTTGATCTTATCTTTGTTGTACTTTTTATGCTATCGCTGCATTAAATAAATATGAAAAAACGTAACAATGATATTTCTTTAATTATTTTTTACGTATAAAAATTAATTGCTATAAATTTATTCCTCAGATTCCTATAAAAACATAACTTTTACTGTAATGCACGAAGTTAAATCTTAAAAACATAAAAAATGGTTCATTATCAATGCATTAAAGTTAATTATTGCTTAAAATTAAAGGTACTTTTTTATTAAGGTCATTAGCAGTTATTTAGTTTAGAGATATAAAATTAAATTAGTCATGTTGAATTAATAAGAAAATAAGATTAAGATTACTTAGTAATAGGTAAGAACAATTCGTTATTATGCAAGATACAATATAAAATAGCAAATACAAAAGCAATAATCATCAAGCTTTTTTATATACATCTTTTATGAGATGAGATAATAATTCATTTTCTATAACTAAGCTACCCCAAAGCTTTGGCAACTATTTATAGCTGAAGCCAAACCAGGCATTTCGAGAGTTTTGTCCAATATAAATTCCCTGAAAAAAATATGGAGCAGAAGAAGTCTAACTTGATATTATTTATTGATATTTATAAGTTATTGTTGGTGAAAAATACTTATGGTATAAAAGTTTTTCTTTATATTTGCTACATATTAACTGTCAGGTACCAACTGATTTTAAGGTAGTAAATTAATTATTTTGACAAATGATCTTGGATCATAGCATTTACAGTTTAATTGTATTAGTTGCTCATCGTCATTTTCTAATAGTGGTACACGACTTTCAGCGGTAGTTTATTTCAGTTAAATGAGATTACTCTTTACAATGCTGAAAAATGGCATAATAAAGGGAAAATACGCTTTAACATTAATACAATTTATGAAGGTGCGATTCGATGGTAATAAAGTCATATTCATTAATAATTATGGAATATAGATAAATCAAAAGTAATTGAAATGAAACTAAACTCAAAACTAGCTATAGAATTACTAAATAATGCATTTTCCGTTTTTTTTATAATAAACATAGCCTTCGGTAAATATTTCTGAAGGCGAAATTCCCTCGACCGAATTATCGTTTCATCAATTTTGGGCATCACCAACGAGGTCAAAATCATATTGATAGATATGGCCGGCGCTCGCCGACCCAAACGAAATACAAACACAGAAATAGCGTCATCGCGTTGCAAATTGACTTTCTAAGTCGGTTAACCTGTCGTAAATAAAAATATTTGTCTGCGGGCCATGAAAAAAGAAATTTTAATTTCACTTTTACAATAATTACCAATGTTTATCAGGTTGTCTGACGGTTTTCAGTTTTTAGGGCCCATAAAATTTTATACACGTATTCTAATGCTTAAGAACAATTAAAGTGAAGCACAACTTGTACTCTCGATATATGAAATTATCATAAATAATTTTCATACAACGATAAAAATATTTGAAAAAAATTTGCATTCTGCCCCCATGAATTACATTCTTGTTTTGTTGCATTTTTTAAGCTTTCTGTTATTTTTTCTTAATTTAATCTCACAAAAGATCGCAGCCACACATTACACATTTATGTCAAAAGCCCAGACGTTACACACACATATATATATATATATATATATATATATATATATATATATATATATACATATATATATATATATATATATATATACATATATATATATATATATACACACACACATATATATATATATATATATATATATATATATATATATATATATCAATGAATCTTTTGTCTTTTATAACAATGGACATGATATGACAAAATGAAAGATGACTTTTAGCATATACTGAGTATTCAAACAAAATGTTAACATAGAATAAGGTCAAGAAAAATGGAGAACTTTGTAGGGTTTACTATTTCTATAGTATATATAAAGGTAAGTGCTAAATTTTATTATTGAGAAAAAAAATGGGATTAATTATTGAGAAAAAAATCAGAAACCAAGTGAGTGCCAGAAAAAGAACCAGTAATATAGAGCACGAATATTCCAAACTGTTAAAATATTTGTAAACAACTTCGGTTAGAAATATACATATTATCAGGTACATAAATTAATTTTAAAAGACTTATCTTTACTTGACAAATCTGTAACCAACTTTATATTGAAGCCTCACTGATATGCTCCACTTTTCGGTATGTGTCATTTCGCTAATACAAAATATTTTTTCAGTGCATTAAAAATGTTTGTATTTATAGCGAGTAAATCGCATTTGCTTAAATTTAAAGAAAAGGGCGACTGAAGGTTATCAAATGCTGTGTGAAGCTTATAATAACCATACTCTATCAATTTCAACATGTCAAGAGAGAGGAAGTCAAGAGGACTTGAAGACATGAAGCTCTATGAAATCATCAATAGGGATCGTTATCGACTATAATTGATCCGTTTGAGTCAAGAACTGCGCGAAAAAAGCCGAAATACGAGCAAAGACGCAAGGACGTTATTATTCAGCTTAACCACATGTTGCAAAATCAGTGAAAACATACTTGGATACATTGTAACGATTTTTCACAATAAAGCTTGAAATTACAAAAAAAAATAAAACTAATTTATAGGCTTAACAGATTCCGATAACCCTCGTTAAAATATTAATTATTTATTCTACTACTAATCACTAAATATGTCGAATGACGCTTTCGAAGTGATAAATATAATAAATAACATAAAATAGAATAAATAAATGATATAAAACTGAACAGAGTTTGTTATGTTATATTAAAGTAAATACTTCCTATCCAATCCTATTCCCTATCAAAGTACTATAAAATTAACAGTGTCATCAGTGGGTGGGACTATAATCATAAAGGGCATAAGGTGTTTGGAACGAAGTCCTTACTAAGTGTAGTGGGGATGCAACAATTATGTATAAGGCAACTTCATAACATCTAGCAATGTTGTAGTTATTTTTGACATTAACTTTTTTTTGATATTTGATGGAGACAAGCGAATTCGTATTTTACGAAATAAATTTTAGTATTAGCCTTGAATTTAATGCACAACATCATAACTGCTTTTTCTCTATATAGCTTACAGAATTTTATACTCTAGCTTTAAATTGTCTAAGAACTTCCAGTGTTCTTCAAGCTTATGGACTTCTCTTATGGAAACTCCACGCACGAAAATTTCCACGCATACATATTTTTATCCGAAAAAGGAGATTTATTTTATGAATATATTTTATTTTGGTGTTATATTTAAAATATCTCAAAGAAAATAAAAAAATCGAATATAGTAGAATACTGTAAAGCTTTAATATGTCTCTGGCATGTTAAAAGGAAAATTGTAAAGTAAAACGCATATAGTAAAAAAGAGCCAGACCGTAGCTACCGCATTGTGTAACGCTAGAAAACACTGTAATATGCAGATCCATTTTCAGCTTTAACCGATCGGTTAAGGTCGTAAGTGGCGTGAAGACAAGTCAATAGCCAATTTTCGACGTAATATTAATGCTTCCGTTAAGTGACTATTTCAACGTCGTTAACTAGCAATTAGTGTGTGTGTTTTTTTTTTTGGTGAAAATACTTGATAGCCAATTTCCGATTTTATCTGGGTTAATCGAGAATCGCGTAGGTATTTGTTTTCTAATACCAAAACGAGATTGATCACACGATGATCTGAATAACTTATTTGTTTTCCTATTAATGCAATAAATCCTCATATAAAATTCAGTAGTTAGTCGGATTGGAAGTAATGAAAACATGAACATGATATGATATTATGTAACTAAATAATACAAAAAGACACATGCGTATAAATCTGATCCGGTTTTCATTTTTCTTAATTTCTGTGACATAAAAGTAAATATATATATATATATATATATATATATATATATATATATATATATATATATATATATATATATATATATATATATATATATATTTACTTTTATCAATCATTAAAATCAACAAAACAAAACATTTTATAAGTACTTATGTTAATTAACTAGGTTTAGGTACTTAAATGGCTACCTTTTGGGTACTTAAATAACCACCTTAATTAGTTTATAATAATTTGAAGGTAATGTTTTAAAGCTCATTATTTTTCAATTATATTCATAATATGGATAGAAATAGTATTTGTTCAGTGATTGCGATACGTTTTCTACCAAATATTACTTAATTATATTAAATAAGAAATGGACTGCAAACCTTAAACCAAAATCGCGAATGAAAATTAATATTACGTAATTGGTTAAAATCCGAACTATTAATATGAACATCTGTTAAATAGCCCAACATAATTGTTAAATTATATGGTTTTAGCATTTATTTACTTACATTGCCTTCATTTAATTAGTTACTATTGAGCTATTGAGTGTATATAACGCTAATTAGAAAACGTTAAGATTACAATTTGGATATTCTTAACTTCTGATGTTTGATTTCTAGAAAATTACTATGGAAGCCTGAACATCTTTGTTTTTAGAAATGTACTTCAATGTAAACATTGAAGTTTCATTACTTGTTAGACAAAAAAGAACAGTTTCTTGTGACTTAGACTGCCGTTTAAAATGCAGTCACTACGACAATCCCAAATGGAAAATGTCATGGGTTAATCCAGGAGAGCTATCCATATGGACACTGAAGAGGAATACCAAAATATTCATAGCATCGCTGTATATATAGTGAGATGATTTGAAAAAATTGAACGACGTATTAATATTAAGCGAGTAACGGACACAGTAGCATCTCCTTTTGTATGAAAAACTTGGTCACAAATTGCAAGGTTTGGGAAGTATGCAGTGTTACAGCTAGAATGCGAAGTTTAGATACCAGACATGGCACCTTTTGATTACCACTTGTTCAGAATGATGCAGCATAGCTTGAAGAAGCACGAAAATAGATCGCTGAATTTTAGCTACTTAAATCACTACCTAGGTTCACTAACATTAGTTTAAAGAAAATTATGTAGTCATTATTTTTTCAAATTATCTTAATAATGTTAGATAAGGATAGTCTCTGTAACTAAAATGATTATGTTTTATAATAAAAATTATTTATTCAAATATACTATTTTATTTTTGCTTAATATATTACATAAGAGATGAACTGTAATAATTGAACTAAAATAAATCGTGAAGAACATATACATAGCGATATTAACTCTATTTTTAGGGGCTGCACTTACTACCTAGCGTAGGTTGCGAACCACAAATCTCGGCGATCGATTACACCGATTATTATTCTTTGGTGTATGAATCTTTGGCAATTCATGAAGCCTACTGACTGGAAAATGACTAATGTTAACATCGCCTTACTTAATAGCGGAACTGAAATAATTATTCCATGTCAGATCTTACATTATTACCTAAACGCTTGCGAATCGACAACATGAGCATTTAAAAAACATTTAATTTTCTTTGTTGATAAGAATGACTTTTATTATCCACATATATACACGTTGTTATTATTTTGAAATCAATCAGTATTATGATTTGTTTCTCTGACTTGGTAGTTACATCGATCATTATAATTATTTTAGATTACTCTTTTTCGTAATTACTTATTTGGTTGCACATCAAAACAAAAGACAGGACCTGTATTTAGTTTAATCGAATTCTATTCTAATGAATAAATGAAAGCAATGACTGAATACAGGCAGTCAATTGAGTAACATTTCGCTTCAAAATGTCACCAATTAAAATAGCTGAAATTAGTTAGAACCAGTCTCTTCGTTCTGGGTTTAATGGGAACGTAGAACCTTAGCAGCCCATGGTGAATCTTAAATAAACACGTCAGTGAACCGTTACGTTACCAAAGACAATTTTTACTTAAGCCGACGGCTACGGTATATATATATATATATATATATATATATATATATATATATATATATATTTATTTACAAAAATATGTTTAGATACTGATTAAAATTTTATTATATTTTTAAAATAAGCAACCAACATTCAGTTTCACATATTTATTAGCTTTATTTATAATTATCAATTAAACTTATATCAGTACAAATATATATAACAATATATATAATAATAATATATGTGAAACTGAATGTTGGTGACTTATTCTAAAAACAAGTCCTGTCGCCTTTACCAAGGCGCCAACCAAGCCGGCATTAATAACATTTAATCGAATATTGAAACAAAGACAACCTGAATATACAAGGCATGTTAAATTATTTTCATAAAAAAAGCATGTTTTCTGCTGCATGCACGAGATTAAATAAACAAAATTAATAAATCAATAAAAAAAATAAAGTAACTTGAAAAACTAATTATGAAAACCATTAAAATATCATATTAGTAACTTATTTAGAATATTTTATGTTACGATACAATTGTCGTAAGATTGAAACAGATTAAAGTTTATTGATATCGGAACCAATTCCAAGGACAAAGAAATATAAAAAAACATTGGTTCAGGCCGGTAATATTCAGTTCGAACGTTAAAAATATTCTTTAAACCACAAAATTTATACTCAAGCTACACAAATTATATTACGTCACGCATATCACCAAATCTAACAAAAATAAAGAGCGGAACAGTCTTTGCGTAATTCGTTGAGAAATAAGTCAAAGAATTATGAAACATACTGACCAATTAAAATTCGTTTTCAATATAATACCATTCAATTTGAATAAATGTCGACACGTTCTTAAATATGATATATATAAAAAAAAGAACGACGTCTGACAATACTGCACGAAACTTTAGCCAAAGTGAAAGTATCAGCCTAGCGTGAATTATTTACGTACAATGCAATTTATATATAGAAGCGAGCCTTAAACTGCAAGGTTACTTGGATTTAACAAAGAAAATCAGATTTCGCAACAACGGTCTGAAGAATTGAAACGTTCATATTGTTGAATTATTTTAGAGAACTAGTTTATTAATATGTATTAAATAATATGATTCATCTTTTAAAATACAGATATTCTTAGAATTAAATGTATTTAACATGTGAGAAGCCGTTCGATTCAGAATCGCACATTATTACACGAAATTCCATTATATCTTTAGATACTCTGTAATACGATGTAATGTTTATTGGAGTATTAGTAGAAATTACATGAATATTCGCTGAATACAAACAGAATAATAATGACGAATAGGATGTATGAATAAAAAACATCAGGTACTGTTATCGAAAGAAACATACAAGAAATACTGGAAAACGTATTTCGTTTTGTGTATAGAATATAAATGATTAAATTAAATGATTAACATACCAATAAGAGCAATTTTGATAGATATGAGCTGAATGTATATATATATATATATATATATATATATATATATATATATATATATATATATATATATAATCCTTGATATCTGACTGTATATCCCAATTGTCCTATAACTCTTGCTGTATGTATGGGGATGGGATGAGTAAAGTATAATTTACTACGATGTACTAAAACCGAATGACACCGAATTAAACGACGTATTGCTAGAAAATAGACCAGCAATGGTGAATAACAGACGTAAAGCAAGTCATCTTCTTGCATGATAACGCCACACACATGGACGAGTTGTGCAGGATGCGGCACGAATGGAAAGAGCTTCCTCACCCAGCGTACTCAAAAGACATAGTGCCTTCTGATTGTAACTTCTTCAAGTCGATCGGGTTTTAACCTCTAATTATTATTATATCACTAATGTTTTAAAGAATCTTGCAAGCATTTTACAATAGTGCCGACCAGTATCAAAACAAATTGAATTCTATAGACTTGGTCGGTTACTTGTTTCGATGTATCAGACAGCATTCCGCCTCTTTTTAACTAGAGTAAAATGAGAAGGAAAAATAAGCTCCGAACTAAAATGAATATTATATTTAGCATTTTGCAAAGCTGCATTTTGCAGTATATTCGACATCATCTATGATTTTCATTGGTTGTTTATTGAAAGAAATATAGTTCTTTCGACACGTTATGTTGCCAGAGAGATAATAATTTAATATATAAATTAATACTTAATTATTGAATAAACAATATTTATATCAGAAATCTTTATAGAGTAATTTGTTTTATATTATTGTTCGGTATGATGGTATATTATGCTTGTGGAAGAGGGAACATTTTAAAATCTGGACTAAAAACTGGCCCTTCCGAAAACGTTCTAATTGTTGCTAATTCGTCTATATGATTTCGGTATTTGGATATTGTCGTAATTTGACATTTGGAAGCACAGCACACAAAAACACACTCAAGATGCAGACTATAATGATTTGCACATGTTTGACGAATGAAAGGTGACCGAATGCCTAGCGGATTTCTGACGATTTTTTGATGTGATTTTTCTTGAGACTTGATTTGAGACTTGGAACAGGTGAAGGTTATTTGAGACCTGTGACACGAACAGCAATGTATTGGTTGAGAATATATAAATATAAATATATATAAATATATATATATATATATATATATATATATATATATATATATATATATATAGATAGATAGATAGATATTAACGCTGAACGCCAGTTGTGGATTAATCATGAAAATATATTTTGAATATAAAAGTTTAAATCCATTGTTCATACAAACTTATTTTATCGGCTTGAACATCCTGTAACAATAAAAATAATTTGTCAACAAATGTTTGTTTTAACAAGTGAAATAGAATTATAATCCACCGTAATATTTTAAACTGGCATTATTAAAATATATACCAGCCTCAGAAAATAGTATATACTTAATTCAATAATGAATTGCATACGGTTTGCAGAACTAAAAACATTCTTAAAGATAATGAATCACACACCCCGGAAATACTCGAATTTATCTTATGTTTATGCATTATACATATTTTACAGTAAAATATTTTAAATTATAGACCAATCATATATATAATATTATAAGTATATATAGAGTCAGACGACGTTGGTAGAAATTTGTAGAAACGGTATATTCGGTTTTAGCAGGCCATAATACACTACACCTTGCTGATCCTACCACATGCACAGCAAGACTCTATGATCATGAATATTCAGTATAAAATGGCACTTTCGATTATTTCGTGTAGCATCCATTTTTCCCCCAAATAAATCTATTCAAACTGTTAACTGCTAAGCTGCCTGAAAGTTATTTAAAAGTTTTAGCTGGGTTTTCACCTACTAAGTCTTGCAATTCATTGTCTTTTTTGGACCTTCAGGCCATTTTTGGCACTGACAGTAAAATCACAAGATTAACTTCACACAATTGGTGGGCTTCAGCAGCAAATTTCTTCAAATTTAACAACAAAAGTATACATATATAAGTGTCTGTATACACTGAATAACTTAGTACTATTAAATACATTAGATTATGTTGTTTAACAATTGTTTAGTATTTGCACCAATGGATATCGCTGATCCAAATACACGCAAGCAACTAACATTCACTGTATATTTGTATATATTCACTCTTTTCTAATATCGCTTGACCTCATCAGTAAGTATTACCATTATTATTTCATTTAGGCCAGGTGACCTACCTAGTTTCCATTTTAAAAGTAAATCTACATATCAATATCCAAATTTAAATACGTTATTATATTAAAATTAGTCTTATTTAGTTATCATTTTTATTTTTATACTTGTATAACTGTAATACGATATTTCTAAAATATAAAATAACAAGACAGTGATAAAATGTGAATTTACATGCATTTCAAACAACTTATTTCTAACTGTGAAATAATATGGATGGATGAAATAAATCCCGTTATATGATAACCTGCAAAAATAATAACATTTATAAAACTAGATATAAACAAGTTTTTGACTGGCTATTAAATTATTGTACATATTCATTAGTGAATTCAATCAAATTTCTAGACTGTGCCGTCTTTTATTTGTCATAATTCACCAGCTGAATCGAAAACCTTAATTTCCTCTAAATATGTACATTTTAATAAAAGCGAATAAGCAGAACAAATGTCAATAAACCTTTTACGGTATAAATATTCAGTCGCTCAGGGATTTAGCTTCGCTTTGTTCGAGATGTGGTTTGCAATGAGTTTTTGGAATTTCAGATGAGCATATCATTTACTGACTTTAAAAATATACACAGCTGATAAACTGTTATAGGACTACATGGCAAGTATAAATAATCCAGAAGAAATTATATTCCAAATTCCAATAAGTATATACCTATTTGTAACCTTTTTAATTATTTACAAAACAATGAGTTTGACATTGAACATTACAGAATTATTTTAGATCCAAATAGATTTTTATATCATCGTAAAATCTTTCAAATATATAATAACAAAATATTTAAAGAATATATATTGTCACCAAAGTTAAAAAAAATAAGAGTAGATTATAACAATTTTTTTAACTTCCAATTAAGCACAAAATAATCGGTCAAGGTGATTGGGCTTTCCTTACTTTAAGAAAGCATGTTGTCGAAAAAGAAAAAATATTGCTATAAAATCTAAAATTACGTGAGCAATACTTGAATTTCTGACTATTCTTTACAGTTGTAGAACATTCCTTTAAGTAGGGGTGTCGGCCACCGAGACAAATATCGATATATCGGAGAAAAAAAATCGATATTTATTTTATATATTTATATATTGATATTTATAACAAATATTTTCAATTAAGTATCAAAATAACTAAACTTGTAAAATTAAGTACAAATTGCAAAAGTTTATTAAAAATAATTGAATTATATCACTACATAGTATAAAACAAAGTCGCCTTTTCTGTCCCTATATCCCTATGTGCGCTTAAATCTTTAAAACTACGCAACGGATTTTGATGCGGTTTTTTTCAATAGATAGAGTGATTCAAGAGGAAGGTTTATATGTATAATACATGCATAATATACTAAGGCAACATTGCTAATTTTAGAGGTTTCTAACGTGATGTCGTAAATTAACCTATTTTTTTTAGGCTTATTTAGCAATTAGCAAAAACGCTGCCTAACCCTACGAGTTAGATCAAATTAATGTACTACAGTATTGTACACCATAAAAAGGTCTACAAAAAAGTCCGCGATGATATATGTTTATCTTTTAGGGATAACCCACATTAACCATTTTTATTGTTTACTTTTTACGTGAGAAAATGGCTTATTTACGAAGCTATTTTAAGCAATACGGCATTAATCCTTATCGAATTAAGTACCTTAAATACAGTGTGCAATTAATATAGATCAATATGGTTCCTTACAGCATGTAAATTAAACAAATATTTTCGGAGATATTACAAATTTAAAATTTGCGTTTAAAAATGTGTAATGTAATAAAAATTGTATGAATTTAGATATTCCAAAGATAGCAGGAAATCTTCATAGTAAGTATAGGGAAAGAGGAATTGTTTTACTCCAAATTTAATGCGTGCAGGCCAAGGGCAGTAATGAATGAACCAAAAATACTGATCGATTTTAATCATGTTTTCATTGAGTGACATAGGCATATATATTTCAACGGCAACGTTCATATTTTTTCTGTAGTGTATTTAATTTAGTATCAGCATTGCACCCGTGCGAAGCCGGGGCGGGTCGCTAGTTTTATAATATTTAAGAAATATATATTTTTTTTAAATATGGAAAAATATTGGCTAACAAAATTATTGATATATAGGTCAAAAAAATGTCGGCCAAAAATATTGATACTTTTTCAAAAATTTATTTTTCAAATATCGATATATAGATATTTTTATTAGAAATGAAGTTATTCGATTAACAGCTAAAACACAATCCAAGAGCGAATCCAAGAGGTATATTGCAATTGTTTAGAGATGTTCGTTGAATTGAAAGTTAATTATATCCTTACAGAAATATTTTCGAACTGAAGAATAGAAGGTAAAATAGAAGGATTGGAATATCTGGTGGCAAGATAGGTAAGGAGGTAATTGGCGAGACTTGGCTACTCTAACAGCAGCATATTGTAACTTAAAGGAAAAATAACAAAGCCATGGCTAGACCAATTCTATCTGGCATACCAACCTCACGTTTTTTAAATTATTAAAAGGAATATATTCTTATTGCTTTAATACTCATTCATGATAGACACTTGTTTAAATGGGATAATTTATAGATAAGTTATATAATTAACCATAGAGCTACAGCTATAAAGATGTAATCTGCAACGATTGAAACTGCAAAGTATGAATTAGCTATAGCCAATAAATCAGAAAATAATAAATACTAATATTAAAATAATAATAATGAACAGCATATTGGTTGAGAAGTACACAGCGAAGAACAGAGAATATGAACTAGCATTGTCATGAAGAATAATTTGATTGTACTTGCTATAGACTTGTTATTATATGTTCTGAAACCTAATGTTCGATTCCTTCAAAGCCATAAAATACTGATATAATATTTCTATTTTAAATCTAATATCAATTTTGAAGGTCTTTAAAAATCCATTTCCATGTAAACATATTTTATTTCACCCCACAAAACTCATTTATACGGATTTTTAAAATACATGAATGCCATGACAAGATGAGATATGATACACTGTGCAGATAATGCTGCGGAATAAATTAATCAATATTAAGAAAATATTTACTGGTACTGTTTCAAGATAATTCATAAAGTTGAGCCGAAAGGATATGAACTTCCGTAGAAAGCAATTATATTACGAACAATAATAAATGAATATCGTTTTATTATAGACAATTTACGTTGATTAGAGCGGCGATACCATTTTCAGAAAACACGTTCAGTTTGATACGACCCCAGATTGATCTCGGATAAGTCCGCATTCTCATTCATAAATAAAATTGCAATTTAAATCGAACTTTTTTATCATTGCTTTTATTTTCTTTAATTTTACTTCCGCTAACTTTATTTCCTGGTTTAGAACTGTTCACTTTGTTCTCTCGAATCCTTTCTCTCCATTATACTGCATTATTAGCCATAATTTCGTCGAAAGTTATTTTTACGTTCTCGACAAGATCGATTCGTTGAGACAAACATTAAATATACTAATTAAATAAATAATACGTCAACTTGGGAATTTCGCTGAGAGATACACCGTGTTAATAATATAAACAAATCCGTTCCTGCTTATATTTTGCATGCGAACCGAACCTTGAGAGAATACACGATTGGGAAAAACGGAAATAATTCTTAAGTGATTTTCGAGGACAACATATGAAAGTATATATGGACTGTACAACATAGTGCTTTTTATATTTTTATGTTCTATATATGTAATATACAGGGGATGAACAAAATAATAATAACACCTGCCATATACACAATATTTATTTATTAATAAGGTGTTGACGCACCATTTACTTTTAAAACAGCTTCAATTTTTCGCGCAATAATAACTGAATAGTTTCCAACGGAATATTATCCCGTTCTTGCACCAAAATATCTGCCAAATGCTCATAATCTGCTCTAAAACTCCTCATAACAGTTCAACTGTGTTGAGGTCTGGCGATTGTGCTGACCAGAGAAGATGTTTGATGATATTCTAATGCGTGTACATCTGAATGATATACTATATATAATATGATATAATTCTGATGTGTGTACATGAGCGCATATCATCTTGGTTTTCCGTCAGTGATGTGGGTGAACTGGTCAGCTGAATATTCTGATATTGCCGGCCAAACGATAATAGAAACCTATATTGTGTTTAACTGTAAGAAGCAGACAGTTCGGGTCGCAGGTTCCTTTTGAGGTTATCCATACATAAATCCGGCCATTCGTAGGATATAACGTAAAAGACCATGAGACCACATTTTTCCAATCATCCGGTGTCGAGGTTTTATCTCTTCCATTAATGTTTTTTCTGGATAAAAACATAATTATTCAAATGAGTGTGGAATTTTGCTGTCACTTCTATCACTTGTTTGGCCACAATCATTTTTAATGTTCGCTGGTCTCTAGTTAACTTTGTGTGTCACAAACTATTCCCATTCATCAATGATGTTTTGCCGTGTTTTGACCATGCTTTTATTATCTTGGATACTATCGCTTGCGATATGTTAAATATCATTTGAGAAACCAGAAATTTCACTAATTGCTTGTTTTAATCGTCACAGAACAAAGAATATAATACATGGAAATATAACATACACAGCTTGGCATGTAAGCTGAGCAATAGTGTTGCCAATATGCAACAAGATCTAGTATTTTATGGTGTTCATATTATATTAATTATTATCTCTAATAAGAGTACGAATTCATGGAAAATGAGATTTATGGTACATGAGATGAGACAGATAAAAACAAACATCCCTAACTTCTAATTAAGACAGACATTTCCTAAGGCAAAGAATGCAGCATAACGTAAAATCTGTATTTTACTACGCTATTGCCTCAAATATTCTTGACTTTTAATATTTGCGTAGCTGTTTTATATACAATATATAAATTATGGTAGACCTAAAGAAAGAGATTATATTTTGGTTACATTTAATTAAACTAACAAAATTTAATATTCTAAATATATTTTTAACTAATACCTAAAGGTATTATCGAACATTCATCCAAATGCCATGGACAAAAAGCTACCATATATACAGCAAAAGCCCTAAAATATGCCCAATATTATAACGGACTCCTTACTTATGTTCACAGCTTGTGCAAAACTATATATTTTTTCAGTTCATCTACTTCTACTATTTTTCAGTCCTACTTAGTTAGTTTATCCCGTCCTATTGTTTTACGACTTTAGAAATAGAAAATACACACAACATCAATGATATACAATTCTGAACTACCAACATCGCTCTTATAAGGTAAAATAAAGTAATATCATTATGAATCGCCGAAACACATTATCAAGTACCAGTATAACTGTATATTAACGAGTGCAATTATTTTATAAAATGTTTTGTAAACACTTTTATCGAGATAGATGCTAAACAATAGTTACGTGAGCAGGATACTTCAAGATAACAGACTCAATATTATTTTTGTCAATATCCGGTGTATTATAAATGATTAGAAAAGTATTTTATAAAAGAGTATGTTTAAAATTCTGGTTGTGGTTATTCCACAAGTCATTTATTCCATTTATTAGTGATAAGTAAAGAGTACTAGCAATTATGTGTTACCATACACTTATAATTTTATCAAAATTATTCAATAAAACAATAATTTTTCGTAAAACAACTTGCAAAAAGTACCTACGATTTAACGCTATCAAGATGGTAAATTGATGATTTTGATTCATTCTTTTGTCATCGTTCTATAGAAAAATGACACATGAATATATACGAAAATAAAAACAGCAATTGTGTTCCTGGATCAGTAATAGAAAAATTTAATATTTCTTGGGTAACTCTAATTCAGTAATGTAAATATTATACTATTAAATACATCTCCATATATAATTTTTCTTTCCATATATTATTTAACCATAACATTTTTGAATGTAATTTTCAGTTATTGAAGATAAATTCATATATCTAAAAAAATAGTTTGTATATACTGGTCCTCAATAAATTTGTCTGTAAAAGCCATTTTGAATTGAATGTTACTATATTCCAGATTAAGATAATTTCTCTTTATTTTGTGTTTATTTTAAACTTCTGGTTCGAATACTGCTGGGGCATAAATGTGAATTCATATTGGGGAATTTTTATAATTGTGATTGTTCATAAGGCAAGAGTAAAAAATTCGACAAGGAAAATCATCCCAGTCACACCAGTAATAACATTCACAGGATTGCATTTTATTTCATGTTTCAAAGTTTTTCAAACCAAAGCATATAACCGATAATTCTAATGTAAAAATAAATAAACCGCCAACAAGACCGGTTGTGGCTAATTTCTCTTAAAAAAAATTAATGTGAGATATGATCGATGTCAAACATTTCGCTACTATATGGAACAAGCGGATGAGAACTACTGATAAAAAACAATACCGGGAAGAACGCGGGCTGTTGAAGTAACCCATGTATAATAAATATATGTAGAGCAAACTCGATGATATATCGCATGCATTAGTATAAGAAATATAGACAGCTATTGTCCACCGTCGAGGAACGTACAGTTTTCTATAATTTTTAGAGCGCAAATATTTGCAAGCCAAATTAAATTACTTTCAACTGGCTATGACACATATAATAAATGTTCGAATACGTTTCATTTGCCTGTAAAAAGTCCACCGTACACAACAAAAGCAAAACAACGTTTGACATTTAATCCCAATCTAACCCACTTTCTTACAGAAGTAAATCGCAAAAAAACGTCAGCCCTGAAATGCCCAAAGTAAACTAGGCCGTAAACGGACTACTTCCTAGTTCAAATCAGCGTAGGCAGCAGTAGAACTTTGTGAAATCCTGCTGCCGATCACGAACAAAACATTTTGTTATTTGGGTGTTGACGTAAAAAATATATGCTATTAAATAAATATTTCCATTAGTGTTTAAATCGCTTGAACGACCACTTGTTGCGAAACAGTGAAATTACTTTAAATATATAGATGCAATTAAGTGAATAATGTTTATCAAGAATGTTATTTATTAAAAAAAGGAGAGTGAAAATATTGGAACTAAAAACTATTTTACTGCAATTATCACTCATTTATGTTTTTATTAGTAACTATTTGTATGAGAATGTGGTACTAAATACTAATTATATAGAGTATTCTTTATCTAAACTAAAAAGCTAATAACGTTTTTAATAATGATTAATTTTAATTACAAAATGTTTTAATAATAAAATTATAGGTATAAAACAATTGCAGTAATTTCTCTCCTGTGCGAATAGTACTATACGTTTTACACTAGTCTTCACACTACAAGCAAGTAACTAACTAGCAATTACATTTACGTTATATTACTCAACATTATTATTTACAATGGATATACTTCAACAGAAATTGACATTGACAATATCATGTAATGTTTATTTTGGAATCTCTTTAGAAGTCGAAGGTTTCTAATTTCAACTATGTGGCGTTTTGTTGATGGATAACTTGTTGCTATTTTGAAGGTAATTCCATTATGCCTCCGTCATAGCCTTTGACTTCATTGTTAAAAATCATCAAGAAAATAGAAAGAGTAAAAGTGATGAAGACCCTATGAAGGCAAGGTGAATTTTTCACCAGCGGCATGGACAAGAATAGGTGACAATCACTTGGTACCAAATCGGAACTATAAGGTGGATAGATAAGAAACTGCCAGCCAAGTTCCCAGAGTCTCTGGTGAATCGTTATCGGTGTGTGTGGTCAGGTGTCAGGTTGACTGACCATAAAACAAAATTTCTGTTCTAGGGGCTTAAAGTAGGCCCCTTATGGACAATTACTTCCTATAGGCTGAAGAGCTTGGTTGTAAGGAAGTTGCTACTAGTCTTCCACTTCAGAAATAGATCGATTTTCCTGCGATCCACAAATGGAAAATCGACCCATAAGATATTTGTGGCTTAACTCGTGGGCCACTCATACATCTAGAACTTCTTTTTGTAACTAGTCATTACCAAATGGCTCCAAACAATTTTTTAACAGATTTTATCTATATACATTTTTCCGACATTCGCCTTTCGGAGCGAAGTAGTATTGAGTGAGTATTTAATATCCGTATTATGGGAACATGACCAATGAAACTATAACTATACTTGATTGGTTTTTACAGTATCGAAACCAATTCACAATTTCAGCCGCTTGATTTGTGTGTTCATTTTTATAAAGAAAAAAACGTGAAATATGACATGTTTTGTTTTTTTTTCTCATTCTTGGTGTCCTCTGACGACAGTTTAACCAAAACTAAGTTAATCATTCATTCAAATACGTTGCTTTTATGTAGTGTAAAACGATATGATTAATACGGCGTGAAATATAATTTATTTAACAGATATGTTGGGAAAATATACTAATTTTCTTTCTACTATACTTCATATTAGAGTACCCATAGTTCCCATAGAATCCCTTATGACCCAATAGTAAAATATATTTACACATCAGCCAATGGTTAAGCCAATGCATGTTTTTTTCCTGAGTTAGGATAATCTATTTTATACACATTACCTATAATATAAAGTAAATTACTGCTAATTCCGAATATATAAAACAAAATTATTTGCTTTAAACAATTATCTAATGGTCAAAATATTTAAATTCAAGGACAAAGATGTTTGTACTAAATGTTTCATAATATATTCGTGATATCTAGTTTATTTTTACCTTGCATTATTTTTTTTGCTATACCATTTATTGCATTTGATAGTTACTATATTATTTCAGTAGGTTAATATGTATTAGGTTTTGTAATTGATTTGTAGTGTTATATAAATGATAGCGTAAGTAATATAGTATTACGGTGTTATCTCCAATTTATTTCTCAGAGCGAAACAGATATTAACAGTATTTAATATTAAGTAAATTTGATTTGGTTTTGGAAAGAAAAAATCACAATAATAAATACTTGTTGTTTTCGCAAAGAGTTTTAGTTCACTATTCTAACATGCAAAAAGGTTCCAACGAAAGTCAACATACTTTAGTGAAACTTAAGCCCTAGCTGATTGTAATTTGTGTTATAAAGTAGTGTTTATGATTTGCAGAGTAAGGAGGATTTGCCTAATGCCTAAATGCCTAAGAACCTTGAAGATATTCAAAAGAGAAGAAAATTGATTATTAAAAAGTTATTTAAATTGTGACTTGTTGGTTCAACTATAAAATGAAATAATTTTTTGTACCGTTTTATAAGAGTTGTTAAAAAATTATAAAAATCCCAAACGTAGAAGATAATGAATAAGTTATACAATAAGAATAAGTAATCTATTATGAAGTGCTTCTTTCCTTCCTACTCATTGAAAACTTTTCGGTCTCAATGTGTGGAGAGTATCCACTTCTCCAGCAATATGCTGCTGTTGGTGCCACAAAGACCTTGAACAATGTTAGTCTCATAGTTTTAGATATTAGTTATTCTTGGATTCTTATAGTTCACCCAAGCATGGAAAGCAATAATAACTAACATGGCGTACGATATATATCATTTTAACATTCTTTATTAAATAACAATCTAAATGTTAATAAACACTGGTAAATAGATAATTTAGTATAAATACTTATATATTAAACCAGTGCTTATTTTATAGTCGCAAGAATATAAATGTGGGATATTTTGAAACTTACTCGTTTTCGACGGATAAATAAATATTCTATTAATTTTCTATTACATGGAACTAATATAAACGTTCCACTATTTCATAGATGTAAAAAATCTGGTCTTCTCATATAACTCATAAAAAATAAACAACCGGAACTTTCGTAATGGACCATCACCAACTGCAATTGCTATTTTGAAAAATTAACTATTATTGAAATTCTCTTCGACAGGTTAACCTTTTGCGCATAGATGTGTGTGTGTGTGTGTGCACACCGCAATTCTCTAATGGCATGGTAATTTATGCACTCGGGTCGTTGTGTAAGAAAGGTAATTGCAATGAGCCGTGAAATTTACATAGAAAGAGGTTTTATAGAGTCGATTTTTTCCTATCGACGATCTAGTTAAGGAGATAAGGATTTGGTAGAAAGGAAAAATGATATATTGGCATATTTGCTATTAATTAAAGGAAATTAATGACAATACAACAAATTAAAAAAATGAACGAACTAAACAAATTAAATGTTTTATTCTTTGACAATCCATTAAAGCATATCAATATATTCTATATATTAATCCAGACCTGATTCGATGACTTGCGTTGGTCCTGAAGATAAGTGATGTCAACAAACTTTCAAAATGTTACGAGACCATTTAACGTTTGCAAAGTAAAAAATAAAGCAAAATTTTGACGCTATGGTTTTAAAATACCGTATAGATCGCTTAATGAAAAAAATCGGTTCATAAGTCGCTAAAATCTCTTAACAAACACGTCATGATTATTGCACAGAAAAATCAACTATTGATTATAACGACAATTTGAGTTACGTAATATTTATGTAAAAAATGTATGGTTTTTAGATCAAAGTTGCAAGAGACGGTTGACATCTTAAATGTATTAGATATATGTGAGAAATAAAGAAAGAAAGACGAAAGAGAGAAATTGAGATGACAATCAGTGGTTCGTTACAAACAACAAAAACATGGATTCACCACAATTAAAACGAGTTGGGTCAAGACCAGAAAATATTTATCTAAATAAATATATGTTTATTAAAAATTTATTTTATTAGTGAATATTGGGATTTACCACAGAATGCATTAGCTGAAAAAAAATTTTTTGTCTTTTTAATTATACAAATTAATTTACTTAATAGAATTTGCCCGCAACTAAGTGATAATTATTTTTATAACTTATAAAATCGGCCAGAACATGAACATAAATGTTTATTTTAAAGCTGCAGAAGATTTGAAGTTTAGGAAAAGGCACAACTGGAAGACATTGTCCAACGTAATTTTACGCTTTTTAAGTAATTTTAGCATTCAATGACTTTCAATACACTAAAAGTCAGATAATTTAAAAAATGTAAGTAATCTCAGTCTTACTAACATATAAAAAAATAACCATCGAAACAATGAAATAGATGGACCATTATTATCATTAAACAAAATGATGTTGACAAAAATATATTTTTTTAACCATTTGGTTTAACCACCGGACCATATAAAAACTGTTTTGTGTTTAAAAAAATCTGTGTTAATACAAATTTGGAGTTCATATTCGGAATCATATTTTGATTGAAACAAACTTCTTTGAAATGTATCTGCTTACCTACTTGATTATATTTCCAATTCTATATATTCTACTTCTAATATATTTTGAATTTTTGTCAAATAACCTGTTTTCTAATCTAGATCTTTAAAAATAAATAAACGGTATTTTAATTAGATCTGTATCAATAATTAATAAGTACAGATTTCCATGAAACTGACTTTATTTAAAAAATATTCTTTTATCGTGTATTTTAAATTTGAAAAGATTTTTGGCATATGGCTACTGCGGTTGCTTGGGATTCTATCCAATCCAATTTGGCGGTTTATCCTAATAACTTTTTACAATATTTGACGCTTCATACATAACTTGTCTTTTGTGTTTAGATTATCGTTAAATATCAGTACCTATCTTAGAGACCATAGGCACCAATTTATTGGTTTAAAACCTGAATTTAAGTGTTTACTAACTTTAGAGATCATGGCTCAGCGACCACTCAATTCTTTTAAAGTTGTAGTAGTTTTTGAAATAGTACGGAGTAACCATATCTCCAGTTTAAAATAGCATTACCGCTTAAGCCTTTAAGACTTTACAAGATTTTAAAAGACTTTTTAAGACTTTAAAAACTGTAACATAATGTTTGTTTTTGTGTAAAAATAAATATTAATAGATTTGGTATAATTGAAAGTCCAAAATAATATATTGATTAATGTAATAATGATTAATCTTGATAAATGTAAAGTACACAGCATTAAATAAATATAAATTATATTCTCGTTACCATTGTCATCAATGACTGTATTTTTAACAAAAACCAAAATAAAATTCTGACGTAACAAAAATTCACGTATATTATCATTGATGATTTAGATAAGTACTGAAAATACTTACTGATATCTTTTTTAAATGACTTATTTAATGTTTATTTAAGTTTTATTAAATATTTATACTGTATCCAATTGCAATAAAATATCTTTGTTAAAATAATATGTAACTAAAACTATATGAAGCCGGCTTGGTTGCGCAGTGGTAAAGGCGACAGGACCTTGTAATAGGCAAGAGTGTAAAATCCGACAAGGAAAATGATCCCAGTCACGCCAGTAACCAGGCTAGGTAAGACTGGATGTCTTCTGGGATGATTTCTAAAGTCGGTCACTCACCAGTCCATAGGCTTATTGCCGAGGACTGTGGTTCGGAGCCTACGTTAAAGTTAGGTCTACTCCAAATAAACCCCTAGTTGGTAAAAGGAGAGAGAGAAAGAGAAAAAGAAGGACAGTTGGTAAAAGAATATAAAATATATATGAATACAAAACAAAATATATATAATATTTAAATGAACAACTATTTCATTTAAAATATATTCTTGCTAGCCTAACGAAGAAGAAAAATATATATTCCGAAATAAAAATCATCTATTCAACAGTTTCTTGAAAAATTTTAAATAACATTTATTATATCTGACATATGACATATTGAACAAAATAGTTTAGAAGCATGAACAATAATTTCGTAATATTTGTTATTTATTGTTAATTAAACAACACGCACAAAAATAATATTGAAATTATATAAAAAAAATAAGTATAACTTTTTAAGAAATAGAAAATTTTAAGAAGAAAGAAGGTTTTATTGATTGATATTATTGGTTTAGTCTCCCCAACATGTTAGTATTTTTCTGAAAATTATTAATAGACATTAAGATATATCCACGAAAAGTAGGAAGTTAAAACCCCTCCGTTTCTTTAAGTGTCTCATTAACAGTTATAATGGTTACAATTCAAAAATAAATAAAATCAGTAACTAATATAATAAATACTGAAACAAAACAATATACAAGGTAAAATTAAGGTAGCCAAGTAATTTGGACAGATTTTGGGGCAAGAAAACATCCCTCAATCAATCAGACAAGCCATGACATGTTGTTACATAAAAAGATACTGCTTTTAAATGAAATAATTAATGGTACTTATACAGAGAAAATAATTAGAAGAGAGTAATATTAATTACCACTGCGTTCAGCGTATAAAAAGACAAGAATATTTTCTTATAGCAATTTATGTTTGAGAGTGATCGTCACGAAACTAAGATAGTTTTTTTAAACAAACCAACACTGAAAGTCTCGTAAACAAGTTAACCTTTTGCGTGTAGGAGTGGTATATGCACCATAGTTTTCTACTGGAATGACAATGTATGCACTTGGATTGTTGGGTAAGAAACATAATTGCAATAAGCAATAAAATTTACATAGAAAGAGGTTTGATGTTGATTTTTTCTATTTTTTATTATCTATTCTAAGGGATAGTGGATACATAGTGAATAAAAAATAAAACATATTGTACTGCTAATTAAAAGAAATTAAGTAAGTAAAAGAATTAACTATTGTGGATTTATTAACATAGATACAGAACGATTGATTAAAAATGATTATCTTTTTTTCATTTATTACCTAGAGTAAATAAACCTAGAGTTATATTTTTATTAAACTGCTATGAGTATCTCAAAATAATTACTACATAAACTGAATAAAACCCAATATAAACAGTTTCAGATAGGTCTTCTTTATATAGGTTTTAATTTTTTATTATCTAATATAATTGCATTTAAAATTTACACTACGCTAACCAGAAAAATTTACCACAATATTATATTTTAAACGTTGTGTTTACGCATTTTTGATTAGTATTGTTTTGTTTTAATCATTTTAAGTTTGCAGCTGTATGACAAATAATACTTGTTTTATTTTAATGCTTATCAATAAATATGTAAACTACCTGGAGTTATTATTAATTGTTCAAGGAATAAAGATACATTTAAAGCTATTATCAAGATTGTTAATAATATTACGTTAATAATAACGAATGGAGTTAATTAAATTAACATAAAAAACAAAACCAGGGGTTTGCATAATATACAAATTGTTTATTAGCAATTAGTACAAGAAACACTATGTTCCACTATAGTACGATAAAATGAAATGCTAACATTAAGTGAATAGTATTTTTAGCAATAATATTGTTGTGGAACGTGAAACATTGTGTTAGTGTCACCAACAATGTTGTGTGGTATGAAATAAGAATTAAATTATGAACAGTTCCATTTAATTACATCTTTTATTGAAAAATGATTGTGTTATGTTATGTTGTTTAATATAAATTCAAATAATATAAAAATTAATATAAATCCCTTAATATGTAATTATAGAATAACAGGAATATAATGCCCAAAATATTCCCGTGATCAAAAAATAGCAAGATTTTTCGAAATAAAATGGAAAAGGGATTTATTGTTTAAAATTAATTTAATTCCCCTCAAAACATTTATGAGAAAATTTTTTCCAATCTTCGAAATTATAATTAGCGACTACGGGATGATATAAGTTACCAATTGAATCTCCCGTAAAGACGCATTTCAGCATATTTGCAGTCATTGTTTTAAATACATTAATATGACAATTTATTGAAAAGTGGGGTGTCCTTCATAAGAAACAAGAATAGATTTATTAAAGAGTAAATTTTTCTTTTAAAGGCGGTTGAATGGGTCCAGAAGATAAGTTGGTGCCGTCAACAAACATTCAAAATGTTACGAGAATATTTAAACATTTGCAAAGCAAAAAAATAAAGCAAACTCTTGACCCTATGGTTTTAAAATTCCATATAGAACGTTTAATAAAAAAAATCGGTTCATAAGTCGTTAAAAACTCTCAACAAACACGTCATGATGATTGCACAGAAAAAGCAACTATTGTTTATAACGACAACCTGAGTTATGTAACATTTATACAAAAAAATGTATGGTTTTAGATGAAAGTTACAAGAGACGGGTGACATCTTAAATGTATTAAAGATAGATTTTGATTATATATTTTGCAAAAATGTGAGAAAACTTGAAATTGAGATGACAATGTATAATAGTAATCAGTGATTCGTTACAGACAATACAAACATGAATTTACCATAATTAAAACGAGTTGGGTTAAATTCATAAAATATTAAAATAAACAAATTGATATTCATTAAAAATTTATATTATGCATTAGCTGAAAAAACACTTTTTAATTATACAAATTAATTTACTGAACAGAATTTGCCCTTAACTAAGTGATTAGCGTTACATTGATTTAATATAAAATAGTTATTTTTATAATTTACAAAATCGATCAAAAAATTGGTTCTTATTTCATTTTAGAAAATTAAAGGTCTTAAAGGTCGAAAAACATATTTTACTTCAAGTTGCGTCAGTTCAAACACCATACGTGTATTCTGATTTAACATCTATTACGTGTTTTTACGGATTTGCGATGCCTCGAAGAACATTCTTGAATGAGTCAAAAAATAAATATACCAACCTTTTCGATGGAAAAGCCAACGGGTAATTTCCTCCCGATTGAACGTGAAAAGACGAATCCTTCACCACAAACCGATGATGACGAAGGAGCGAACTTTAAAAAACGGCACTTTTTGCAGCCCGTCTGTCCACTAACGTGCAGTTCGATGTACCGCTTCGACGACGACGTCAACAAAACGCACGAGGGAATCGGTATGAATATGGACACGGCACACCGACCGCTTTCAAAGCCGCTCGGTGACTAACCGAAATTCAACTTCTGTAGTCGATGGCGGCGTTCGGCCGAGCTTTGCAGCAGGAAAGTACGAACATAAAGCGCCAGGATGCTTGTCGGCGACGTTGTAGTGCAGAAGAGATTTACTGAATTTTTAGTAAAATCAGTAAATACAGGGAATGGATAAAATAATATGAACGCCTGATGTATTATACACAATATTTATTCACTGATAAGATGTGGAGCCAGTATTTGCTTTTACACCACCAGCTGCAATTCTTCGCGGAATAGATTCGCGGAGTATCTGAATAATTTCCAACAGAATCTTGTCCCATTCTTTCAATTCGCAAAATTCGCCAATTGTTTCAATGATGTTGAAGATGAACATTCATTTCTCACTCTCTTCTCTACAACTACCCACAACGCTTCAATTATGTTGATATATTTCGATTGTGCTGGCTAGCGAAGATATTTGATGATGTCCTGGTGCTAATCAAACTAATACTGAACCTTTTTGGCTGTTTGTCCATACACATAAATGCCCATGAGCATTATCATCTTGGAATATGCCATTGTTTAACAGCAATTTGCTAGTTACAGCAAGAACTTTGTAATTGAGACTGTCGAAATACTCATTTGCAATACTCCGGACAATGGCGTGAATGAGGAGACCAGCTAAATACCATTATCTTGTTGCTCAAATCATAATAGAACCTCACTCTTCCTCATAGGCTAACTTTAGAGTTATTCGTGCATAAATCTGGTCGTTTGTAGGAAAAAATTATTCATCGGGCCATAGTGTTTGCTTCCGTTATAAAGAATTTCACAATTGCAGCCTTTCAATTAATTTTAACTTTGTGGCGTTTCCGCCGCACTGTTTTGTTGTGCTGTCACTTTTGCAGCGATAGTCATGTTGTCTAGTCACAATCATTTTTAATATTCGTATGTCTTGGGGAGGGGGTGTTGGGTGTTTTAGAACTGTGTGGTTTACCCACTTTTCCCTCTTGGGCGGTAACCTTTTACCATGTTTTGTATATGATGTCATTATTGTGGATACTGTCGCTTGTGAAACGGAAAAAAACATACCAATTTTTTGTGGCTTTAATGTTTGTTGATAATGCGTTACAGATATTCAATTTTAGTCTAATTTAGGAAATATGTGGATGAATGCGCATTAAATAATGTTGGATTGTTGGAAGAAAATCGGTCACATTTTCATAAAATATTACATCGACATAAAGAGTTAAACGGCATTAAATCATACTGTCTAACGAACGTCTCTAAAGCGACTTGCTTCACGAATGTTTTGATATATTTTGTTAGCAATATATTTGCAAAAAGCCCGCAAAAAGAGAAACACTGTGTTCTTAGAACGAAAGAAAACCAAACTAGTATAAATTGAATTTCAAATATAATGTGTTCTTCTTAAAAGTAGGAAAATATTATTAGTAATAATTAATGTCTATTTCAAGTTTCATATTTTCAAAAACATTGTTTGTGCGAATAACATTATTACTTTTAATTGAACTCAACTTAGAGACTTTTAGGCAATAATTATAATTTCTTGTTTCTTGTATTACTACTCCGTTATTGCACATATTTTAATAATGAAGAGACAAAAACATAGAAATAATAATTGGCCAATTGCTATGACCTAAAAACTAACAATTTTTAGAACATCAAAATTTAGCAATAACTATAAAAAGTTGTATTTTAAAAATAGATTAACAGAATTATAATTATATAGCTTACAAATACATTATACCACCAAATCAATCTAAATATAACGAGTCCAGTGTCTTCCAATAATAATAATTTAGATCACTATATTAATTAAGAATTAATTGATGAATTGCTGACTATAATTAATTACAAACTAATAGATTTAAAAGAAAATCCGCTCGTCTACAAAAACTAAAGCTCGACAGTTCGCGTCGAGACAGCCTTGAGTCAGTACCTCGAGGCGTTCGGAGTGCAGTACCAAAGTGGTACCCGAGAAATCCAATTGAGGAACGAAACAATTCAGAGTACGATCTAATGCGAGTCTATTAAAAGGGGCAACATAAATAATTATGTCTTAGTTGTTTATTGATTTTTTTCGGTCATGGTTTCATAAATATTTATGACGTTACCGCCGATCCACTAGTATGTAGTTTACAGTTTTATGTAAATCTGACAACTATTTTTGCTACTTATTTGATAGAAGGATTACAATGTGTGAAGATGATTATAATAAAAAATTAATCGGATTACTAAACATGAATGAATTATTTCATTCTTAACTGAAAGCATTTATTCACTAACAGTATTGTACTAACAACCACATATTCGAATGCGAATTCGAATTTTAAACGTTATTAAAATTATTTTATGTCTGATGATCTGATGTTCATTAGTGATAGTGATATATCCACTGATACAGATATTCAGGCTTCTTCATTATACAGTTATCATTACAGCGCCATATGAAGGATATGGATGATAAATCTCAATGGGGTCCAGTTAGAGCAAATTCTTAAAGCTTAAATATTTAGAATTAGTAATACAGGAGAAGAAAGTGGTATCTACAGAGTGGACAGTACTAACCCCAATTGACCAAACTTTAAGCTTTTAAGATAGCGCATAGAAGAGCGGAAATATTACAAACAAAAATCAGCCTCTTTCTGTAAGGTTTCGAGTCACTGTTATAGTTTCACATCTGTAAGCCTGAAGTCTTTTACGTGCGATGTTTAACGATTACATATTCTGAGATAGTTTTAGACATTAATGTTTCTACAGGGTGGGGCAAAAGTCCCGCTACGATTGACACTATTTCTTCTCATTCTTGTGGCGTATATTTATCCATAAAAAAATTTGGACGTTTACACAACACAATGGTTAAAGCGAAACTGAGCTAAACGTCACATAACAAAGATGATACGCAATCAAAATGTTAGCGGTACTTTTACCCTACCTTAGTATCAAATCAAAATGGTAGCTGGACTTTTGCTCCACCACATGTTGTCGAATGAAAAGTGAACGAATTCTGTGGTGAACGAAACGGATTTCTGTGGTGAAAGCGACATTTTGGGTGGAAAATATAGTGAACATCTCCGAAAAAGACATAGATCAAGATCAGTAAGAATAATCTGAAAAATAGGAGAGTAACGTCGTCCGAGGAAAGAAGAGCAATTCTAACGAAGCAATTCTTGGTAGCGGCTTTGCTTAAGGCTTCCACTAGAGATGTGGCTTCAACTACATAAGTATCTGGCAATTGAAAGGGTAAATTATCATATTATCTTTAAGACAAGTTTTAAGTTTTAGAGTATGATCGTTTTTGATTTGATAGCAAAGAATTTTTTCTTATCAGCAATAATGTACTTTATTACCAATTATGGATTACTTTGTTAAATAAATAAAATTATACGTACATAGATATTGATTAAACATATGAATAATAGAAGTATAACATAAGTTACATACCTGAAACAAAAAAAACCTAAATTACAACACTATCTCTACTTATCTATATACATATAGTATGTTTACATAAAAATATCCATAAAGAATAACCAGAGAGAGAGGCCCAGTCAAGCCATTAACTAGACTGGGTAAGGTTGTTAGTGGCGTATCGAAATAAATCTTGATTGGTAAAAAATATAAATATGGAAATACACAAAACAGAATATTTTCAGCGTCAGTTTTTTGATTGAGGGTGAGGGAAATTATACTGTCCGCCAACTTAATAAAAAATCTGTTTTATATAGTACAAATAATTTTTCAGTTACTCTGAAATAATTGAGTTGCAGTTTTTAATCAAATTATTGTTCATAGTTCAACTATTTTCTACATTTAGTAATAATATATTGATACCTAGTCGGAATAATACATAATGTTTTTCAATTATCCACCAATCCACTCATTACTAAAAGGTATAAATTGCTGCTCAGATAGGCTCATGGTTATTCTAGTACACCAAATTGATTTCACAAAATACTAACCTTTTTTTAATGCTGCAATTTTTGTTTATTTTACTGCTACTTTAAGGATAACTTCATAATTTTGGCTTTTATATTAGATTTTTTATCACAATTGTTTCATAACGATATCAAATTACTCTTTGAATCACTCAAAATATAAAGATAAGTTCTTTCGAGTCATAAAAATATTCATCCATTAATGCCTCTATTTCCATATCTTTAAAAACGCATTCGGGCGCTGTATTCTTTGTCACCAACATCAAGAACATTTGGAAAGATATTAAATCGGATGATGATAAAATGTTGATAGTTTAAGTCAATAATTTCTCACTTCTTTACGTAAAATAAAAAAAACAGTTTTAAAGAAAACTACAAGTTTTGTTTTTAAAACCTACACATTTTATATCTTACGAAAGGCCGGAAAAACTGTCTGTAGTAGCCTCAAAAGTTTATAAACAGCGAAAATAGCCAAAGACCGATGTATACAAAGAGGCAAAATTGGAAATTCAAACCGAACGAAGCTATCATGAGTGAATATTTCGGTTTAACATAGAAAAAAACAGTATTTTTTTAACACAAATACGATAAACTGCAACATAAGAACGCTCGACTAACCTGTGAAATATCTACATGGAAATGCTTAAATGGGACGTCCGAATAAATTACCAGCTATTCTACTCTTTTTATAATATAAATTTACATAGAAGATATAACAGAATAATATATAACAATAAATTTCCAATAATGACGTTTTTATACGACATTATATTGGACCTATTATATAGTTAGCAGACCGCAACAATAAATATCCAACTTTACTGGACTAAACTTACAACCAGTGACAGTAATGACTGTGCAACAAAGAAGTGAAAGCAACACTACCACCTACCATACATATATACATATAACTAAAACCTTTTTTCCATCCGAAAGATCAAGGTTAACATTAAATATAAATTAACAAGAATGTATTTTTTGTTGGATTTGATCGTTATAAAAATAGAATACTTTCAATGAGATTAAAATAAAATATATTGAAATGGGAGAGGTCTTTTTTGTATTAATTACTAAGAGTAAATATTGTCTTATGGAAGTTGCCTTAATTAAAAAAACTAACAATCATTATACCGGTATAATCGAAAGTTTCGAACTAAAGACTTCATTTAAAATGTTAATTTATGTTAATAGGATTTTTTTTATAATTTGGATATGATTTAAATTATTATCATTTCTACCTATGATAAAATTAACCAACCATTTTAAAATATTTTAAAACTTCCTTTTTACAAACTAATATTTATTAAGACTGAACCAACGGACCAACGACTAACTTAGACATCATCCCGGAAGACATCCGGTCTTAGAGGTATACATAGAGATATACTCGATATAGAGGTATTAACAATTTCAATCATAAAGTACATTCATGCCTTGTCAGGATTCAAGCCTGTGACTATCGCAGCAGTCAAGGAAAGTTGAACTAAATGTGCATTTAGTTAGAAAAGTAGATACTTCAAGAATTGAAAAACTGAGCTAAATTGTATTCTTGATAAAAGAGAGCAAAAAGAGGTCATCAGGTGCCAAAGTACCAGGAAAACAGATCATATCAAAAATAATGTGAAAAGTACCAGTTCAACTCATTTACGCCTTCCTAGATACTTTTCGTATAAAATAAATATTAATTACTGTTGAACCTCTATACTTCTTCATAATGTTCTAATCTTAAATTCAGCTAATTTTATCGTAATACATATAATATATATACATAATATAAACATTAACATATAACATTTTAACACATGCACTAATAGTACTACTTTTATATTAAATAAGGTCTAATTAAAATATTACTAAAATTATAATTACAGTGCTAATATATTTAATACATTTTGACTATTTCAAAACTTTATGACAAAAATCGTAACAAAACCATTAAGGTATTATATATATATATATATATATATATATATATATATATATATATATATATATATATATATATATATATATATATATATATATATATATATATATCTTACTATGTTATTATGTTAGGATTGCTGCGGTTATATTAACTACTCTAAAAATAAGTTCATTACTCTAAAATTAAATTAAATAAATTGCGGAGTAAATTTAAGTTAGTATTTATTTATACCAATAGTAATTTTGTAATTATGTATGAGTTAATGCGTGTGTAAGTTAATTACCTAAGACATTAGCTCAAGTTAATAAAACCAATTCAGATATTTATTTATAAAACTTTAATTATTATTACATAACACATTTTGTGTATGTAGGTACAATTCAATTTACTGGAAGAATATAAGAACATAATAAAAGAAGGTATAACATGGATGTAGATGACTTCAAATAAAAACCACAAATCATGGTTATAATAAAAAAAGATTGTCGAAAAGAGGCGTTGACTGGTCAAGCAGCTCAGAGTTGAAAAGTAACTTTTAAACTGTGACGTAAGGAGTGAAACAGAGGCAGGCTCTGACGCCGCAGTTACAATAATACTATCATATAAGAGTTACTATTAAGTTTTACGGTTTAATCCAAAGAAAAGTGCCGCTGGAAGTCACTGAGTGTTATGGATAAATATATGTGAGTATTTAGAGATTTAAGAAGTAAGAGGTTTATAAAGAAGTAGTCACATTGGATAATAAGTGAGACATTAACACATAAAAGTTGCTGCACAAGCACAAAGTTTAATTTATAAGTGAGAAATCGTTTATTTTTTAACATGCAAATAGAACCTCTATAGAAATACTTATCAAAATGTATTATTATTCTTTACTACTAGTAATTGCGATTGATGCCACATCAGTTGCTCACTAATCGTCAAGTGTCTTTAAGGAAGTTAATATAAGTTGTATGAAATAAAATTCACCTAAATCAGATACATGCACCCAGAATTGTGAAATAAAATTAGAATCATTAAAATCGTTAAAAGTTATATTCTAATAAATAAAATGGGAGAAATTAAAAATTAACCCAGAAATATCATTACACGCCTTAAATAAATATAAAAACAAATTACGTGATTATATATAGCGTGATGGTAAGAAAAGTAAGAAACGTGATAAGAAAGAAGTAATATGTACAAAAGTAATTATTAGTTTAGCATAACATGTATAATTGTCATAAGTCCATAAAGTATTAAGAAAATTGTTTAATATATTTGGTAACCAAAATCGTAAGTTAAAACCCTCAACAGGTATTTCCAGGTTAATGGCGCACTGGGCTGTTAATATACACAAAAGCCGCAAAAATATTTATCAAATATAAAATTGAACTTTTTACCAACTAGGATTTAGCGGGACAGGACCTACTGTTTAAGCTGGCGAGCGGACAACTTCTTACCCGCGACTAACGCAATGGCAAGAAGACTGTCCTGTCATCTTAACTACTGAGCTAACAAATCCGGCTATTTACATTTATTAAATATACATATTTAATATAATTGAAAAATATTATACAAGTATAACAAAATCATCACAATCAGTTGATAAAAAAGATCTAGATGTAAATACATTTTATATTGAGTATTAAAAACGCCGTTACGTTATAATATATTTGATAAAAAAAGTAAATGTTTCACGTCTAAGTAAATAAATGTTAAAGTAATCCAAAATGAAGCAAAGTAGTTGAAACGAAAAACCACAAATCATTGCCATAATAAAGAGAGATATTTTGTCTGCAACTTTTTGTCTGTAAGAGGCGTTAACTGGTCAGACAACATGAAGTGGAAAAGTAACTTTTGAACCATGGTTTAAAGAATGAGGCAGCATTATTAGGTGCAAAGCTAATCATTAAATTATTGTACAAAAAGATCTATAAGACATAATAGAATGTGTATTTTTATGATTGGAAGCGCTTCTCACCAGATATTTAGATGCTTTTATTTTTATGGATAATTATTTTTAAAATATAGCCTAGTCGACAAAATAAAAAAATCAGTATTACAAAACTAATTTGAATCATATAACTCAGGATATATCCTATTAACCATAAAAACGTTCCTATGATATTACACATAAATTATATAAAAACTATTTCTAATTGGCTATTAAATGTCGATAATAAAAGTTAATTAATTAACTTTTAATTTATTCACCATATAAGAAATCATAATGTTACATTGTCATTTTCTGTTCCTAGATTATATAATAGTTCTTGGGTCGGTTATAAATAAAACATTAATTTAAATGTAAACATTTGCTAGCTATTTGGTATTGTATAATTAAAGCTGTTATTTTCCTTACAACTAAATTTTTTCTTGATAATATTAATAATTAATGATACGTGCATGAAATTGAAACTATTAATCCCTTAACTATTAAAACTAAAACTAAATTATTAAGCCGTATATAGGCACAGAATAAATGATATAAAATAGCAGAATATTTACTGTTCATTAGTAGTAGCAGTAAGTATTTTTTTACTGAATGTAAAAAATATACGTATATTATTGTTGTATCTTGGGAAACCTTCTAGCATTTTTCAAAAAACAATGAATGATACATCAAACAAAACCAAAACTAAAAATATAATCAAAAACCTTTATGAAAAAATCTTGATATTTAACTGTATCATGTATTATTAATAAAAATTAAGTTTTCTATAATGTTGGGAACAAAATCCGTTAGACAGAAAAAGCAAAGTTTTTCAAGTTGCAACAGACTCAATGCACCTGTATCCCAGACAGTGCCATTTCGAAGTGTGCCGAGAGGGCAACACTCTACGCTCTCAACTCTTTCACAAAGGACAACAATATCATTCCTGATGAACAATTCGGCTTTCGCGCTCACCACTCATCTGTCCATCGGGCTACCCGTTTGGCCGCACACGTCCATCACGCTCTTGACCAACGTAAAAAGCTTGGAGCAGTCCTTCTGGGCCTAACCAAAGCCTTCGACAAGGTCTGGCACGAAGGTTTGGTCGCAAAATGCGTACAGTTAGGCCTCCCAGAAGACCTAACCGCTCTCATCAAGACCTATCTATCGGGCAGATCTTTCCAGGTTAATCAGAAAAACACTTTGCAGTCGAAAACAAATCGATGCTGGCGTACCTCAAGGTTCACCTCTGGCTCCAGCCTTATTTAACCTCTTTGTTTCAGATCTGCCGAGAAAAGAGCACACTGACGTCGCGTTTTACGCTGACGACATTGCTTTCTTCACGGCCGCCAGGTTCGAAGTTACAATTCATGAACCTTTACAGAAGCAGCTCGATCATGCGGTCAAGTTCAAATTCTGGAAGTTACAAATCAACTCCCTGAAAACGCAGCCCATCGTTTTCCATAAGAAGCGTTACGCAGTGAGCGTCTCGCAACTTAAGATCGACACCACAATAATTCCATGGCTGGATAACGTACTGGTTACGTACCTAGGTCTCCACTTCGACCGACGGTTCGGTTGGCATTCCCAAATCCAGAATGGTTCGGGGATAGCAAACCTGCTATCTTCTCTGATCTGCCCTTCTAGCATATTTCCCATCTCCTTCAAATGCTTATTTTACAAGATGTTAATTCGGTCCGTACTCCTCTACGGATCTAATGTCTACTTCAAGTTTGTTACACCCAACCAGGTGAAACGGTTTCAAGTTTTCCAAAATAAGTTCCTCAGGAGAATCTTAAACGCTCCATAGTTTGTCAGAAATGATCAAATTCATAGGGAATTCATTCACTCCAGAAATCAAGCACTTCGTATCTTAATCATTCCATAATCAACAACTCAGTTCAACTCAAGTTATCCTGAAAACGCGCTTGTTCGCGAGCTGGTCGACATGTTGGGAGCTTAACACTGCGTCACCGCTAACCTTCCCCCCTTTTCCAGGCTGAAACGACCTCATCCGTCGCTGCAGTCATAACTTTTGCCCTCATACGACAGTATCCAGTCGTGTGTTAACTCAAGTTCGCGAATTAAGAGAATCGCCGGGTCCTCGTGCCCAATAACGGCCGCCCGATCAGCAGGTGCCATATCCCCAAAATTAATGCAGTAGCAGTAGCGCTCCACAGGGGTCAACTGTGAGGCGGTTTCGGTTTAGTCTATTGGTAAGCCCAGAGGCAGTCCCACATAACCCGGTTCAACTTGTCGCTTTAGGGCAAGTCTCCGCGACCAGGTATGCGTCATGCATACCACCATCTGGTTTTAAGCCAGAACAAAAAAAAATAAAACCTGTATCCTAGAGCTTTAATATAGAATGTGGTGTAGTTTGACCACTCTAACCACAATAGTTCGTAGGGCTCTAAGTGATGCCCCATAAATCATAAAGTTCTTAATACAAATTTCAGAAATATAAGCATTGCCAAATTAAATCTCTCATCAGTATTATATTATTCGTCACAGATTGCAAATTAAATGTGTTTAATCTTTGTCTCATATATCAGCAGGTAGTAAAACTGATGGATATTAGGATAACACATTCTTTTAATCATAAAATAACGGCAATATAACGTTGAATACTGAAGAATAAGTCAAAACGGCAGGCTTTGTTATCTGAAGTTATTTCATCCTTAAAATACCATGTCAGTTTTTTTAGTAGAAATAGCCATTTGATATTGTATTTACTTAAAAAAAACTCTGATAGAATTCACATTTTTTTTACCAATGACTATTATTGCAGTCAAGGTGGTGCTATGCTATGTTGAGATATTGCTTTTCATAGCTGTAGCAGCTTGAGAAACTATGATACAAGAAACTCATAATCAATATAACATGGAAAGGTTCAACTAATATTATATATTTCAGCCAGTGTGTAAAGTACATAGTTGGAGAGACAAAAAATATCCTAGCAATTCCTTTTAGCAAGCTTTTAACATCATAATATTTTAAATGTTGTTAACGTTTAAAAAACACGAAGTAATTGTTTTTGTAATCGACATAATTTCAGTAACTATTAAAACATACTTTAGGTGGTATTTAGTTAAAAAAAAAGTTAATTTGAAAGGGGAATGGAGTCTTATTTTTACCAACTAGGGTTTATCTGGACTGAACCTGCTTAACGTGGGCTCATCGGCATTAAGCCTAACGACCGACGAGTGATCAACTTAGAGATCATCCCTGAGGATATCTGGTCTTACCCAGTCTGGTTACTGGTGTAAATAGGATGATTTTTCTTATCGGATTTTGTACTCTTGTTTTAAGGGTAAACACAACTTCAAATCCGCTATTATCGCAACAGTAAATGTATTTAGCCAGTATTGATAACCAATGTGTTATATGATATTTTAATACTTAACCGTTAATATTTTAACATTTGGATGCAATGAAGAACCTTATTTCATTTTGATTGTATGACTAATAACATTTTAAACACATCAAGCATACTCAACAAAATAATACTAAACATAATGCCTTTCACGGCTTAAGCACACAACATATATTTTTATAACAGTATTAAATACAATTAAAACAATTTAAATTGATCTAATGGCAAATCAAACAAAAGTTTAAAAATATAGATCAGAAACCGGACCCAATACACAATTACTTACTCAATGAAGATATTTTATTAAATCCATTTTAGTATTGTTTTTAGATAATTCTTAATATGATAAACTAATAACATAATATTAACAAATAAACTTATAGTTAAGTTTGCAATCTTTACTTACTATGTATACTTTATTTATTTTACTTAACACATATTTTATTTAAAAAAGAAATATACTTACGAATACGGAATAAAAAAACAACATATATATATATGTTAACAAGTGGTAATAATAAAATCACCACTAATGGTATTCCAATCATATTTTTTCATTTTTATACTTCCTGAAAATATTTATACTCTAGTCATGCGACATAACAGTTTTTAATTTAAATGTAAAACGTTTGTTGGATATATCGAATTTAACGTTTTTAGACCCAAGACAAAAAGTTTTTCACATATTCTTCTCAAAAGATGACAAATTTTAAAATGAATCTAAATATGTTTTATAAAAATAAGGACACGTTTTTATTAAGTTTAATATGGTGATAATATGTGAAGCACATATTTAGATTTATAATATGCCCGCAATGAAATGATAATTACTCTGGAGTTATATTAATACATCTCAATTTATCTATTTTATATTTCAGCTTACTAATACACCTTGAGTAATGGGCAAATTTATAATAATAAGAATTGTTGAAAAATTAATATGCGTTTGTAAAATATCAAATGGCTTTGTTTCCTAGTTTTTTAATTTAAAAACTTATTCAGTTTTTATTTCGTTGATATTTATTTATGGTGCTGTTGTATTTTTTATTAATAATATGTCTTTTTATAATTTATTAAAAAAACATTTTAGAAAAATATATATAAATATTTATAAAAATAAGAATATCGTTGACCCTTCTAAATAGAAGTTTGACCAACAAGCTGTAGATATATGTCTAGTCAAAACAAATATTCATCTGGTTTGTTTCAATCACAAACATGTTTATGTATTCATAAATTAATTATATATGTTATAAATTGTTGTGATTGAAAACATATTCTTTATATGTTATATTCTTGAAATACACATATAATTTGCAAGAACTGACAACGTGTCAAAATCAATTTTAGTATGCATGCCAGGCTTCCCTACAAGTAGACTTTTGTTATATCTAGTACATATTCTAATCTGTTTTCAATTATTTCTTGGAAAAGACGATTCATTTACCACCTGATTGGTCTAACATTTCACCTTGCCAATTACAGCAAAATATTTTCAGAGTAGTGAGTAAGAAATCCGTAAGAATCACAATCTCGAAGACTTTCAAGGAAATCTCTCGAGCGTTGTAAGTTTACGCTCCATGAACCTATCATTAAACCATTATGTTCTGATACATACCGGTACATGACAACGATTTTATTCTGGTTGTAAATCATTATATATATATATATATATATATATATATATATATATATATATATATATATATATATATATATATATATATATATATATATAAACATATATTATGTATAAGTATAAAATAAATATAAATTATTTTGTTTCTGATGTTTATATGTATATGAAGTGGGTTTACAGTTGTTGAAAAGTGGAAAATGGAGATAATTATGGAGAGGGAACTATAACTGAAATTTCAAGAAAAATATGTAAAAACTATAGCTCCTATAAAATTTTCTTAATATAAATAAGAATAATAATATAATTAAACAATTTTTAACTAAAATATAATAGGGAGAAAAACAATTTTTGAAGGCTGTAGCAAGCGTAGCAAAACCATGTGTTACCAACATATTAAACATAATAAGAAATTATACAATTGCCAACATATGTTGTTTGGGCCATAAAGTAACTATGTTATATAGTGTATTTACTTTTGAAAAATTAGCTTTATTTCCTTAGATCCTTCCTAGATCTCTAAAATGGCCCTATGTGAGTTAATTAGAATCAAATCTTTATCGAAATTTTAGCCAGGTTTGCTTTAATCGCGATATTTTACTATATACTAGACTTATTTGATGATAAACTTTCATAATTGTTACCAGTCTTGATGCACACTTTGCTTTGGAAATAGTCTCCTAATATGGAAAATGTGGATAGCAATGATATTTACTAGATACTTCCTTTTTTCTTTTCCCTATATACAAATTAAAACTACTATTAAGATTTTATTTTGGAAAAACTCAAATGATAAAACATGAAATGAGCTATATAAAATCTAAAAAAAGTATTATTATCATGACCAATCCATAACCAGAATCAGGGAGAGTATCTACTTCTCACCAATATGCTGCGTTTAAATCCGCTTCATGAATGTAAATCTCGTCACATTTGGCAATCGGTCAGAACTCTTCCGGTCTCAGACGATGTTGGTCTTCTAATTTTTAGATACCTTTCTGAGATCTTGATCCACGTCTTTTTCGGTGGGTTTTCTAATCAAAAATATGATGTGAGGAATTCGTTATGGTTCAACCTTTCATTCGATAGACATGTCCAAACTATTGTAATATGCGTCACCAACTCAACTGTGTACTGTACATCCTTAATGATTATTACTTCATCTAAAAACTCAGTGATGCCAAAGATATTGACATTGATGAGGACGTTGAAGAGAAATGTTTTTAAATTTCAAATAAATATGAATCAAAGCTAATATGGCATATCATGTCTTAAAAGTGATGAAAATATCAAATAACTGAAGACAATAACACTCGTGTGAAATTGTGTTATTTAAAATATAAAAAACCACCAAACAATGGTTTAAAATGAATTTTAAAATGAATCTAAATATGTTTTATAAAAATAAGGACACGTTTAAGTTTAATATGGTGATAATATGTGAAGCACATATTTATATTTATAATATGCCCGCAATGAAATGATAATTACTCTGGAGTTATATTAATACATCTCAATTTATCTATTTTATATTTCAGCTTACTAATCCACCTTGAGTAATGGGCAAATTTATAATAATAAGAATTGTTGAAGAATTAATATGCGTTTGTAAAATATCAAATGGCTTTGTTTCCTAGTTTTTTAATTGAAAAACTTATTCAGTTTTTATTTCGTTGATATTTATTTATGGTGCTGTTGTATTTTGTGTTATTAAATGTTTTTAAATTTCAAATAAATATGAATCCAAGCTAATATGGCATATCATGTCTTAAAACAGATGAAAATATTAAATAACTGAAGACAATAACACTCGTGTGAAATTGTGTTATTTAAAATATAAAAAACCACCAAACAATGGTTTTGAAAGAAGAAAACAGCATGTCATTCACCTTTCTATAAAAAATGCAATTATTCATAGTTAAATAACTCTAATCTTCAATCTAAACTTGTATCACCCAGTATGATGTTGCAAAAACTTTTATATACCACTGACAATAATTACATAATAATCTTATGTAATGTGCGCTTTATTAAAGTCAATGTCTCTAATATTAGATTTATTAATTTAATGAATATTAATTGCTCTTTACGTGGTCAAGCTGTTACTAATGTGAAGACGATTTACTTATCCAATTTAAATATTTCATATGCCATTAATTTAATAATTTTAATCAATTTAATAGATTTAGCACGTAACACAATATAAAATATTACTACAATAATGAAAATATTAATTACTGTATAAAAGTAGATACAGTGTATATCGTTGATTATTAACGATATACATATGCAAGTTGAATATTAATTCAAAATTAATACTTTTATATCCATGCAATTTGAGAATTGGTAACTCACCACCTAGTTGCAGCATCAGGCCTGAAATAATTTCGATTTCACTCGGTAGGCTAAGAATGTTATTCCATACTTTTAAAAAAATATATAGATGGGCTGAAAAGTTCCGGGCGTAACAAAGAAAATTCGTTTTTCTTTTTGTTTTATTTGCAAAATTGGCTTTAGCCACCAACGCAATCTCCCAATCCACATTCCAACTCCACAACAGCCACATAATAGTTCCAACGCCGCTCTAACATTTCAATACCACTTTCGTAGAACAATTTATCCTTTGCATCAAAATAAGTCGCACTTTATTTGATCGAAATTACTTACCAGTGAACTTTTTATTGAAGTCTCCGAACAGCTAGTAGTCGCTGGAAGCCAAATCTGGTGAATACAGTGCATGTGGGAGCAATTAAATTTCATTTTATGTAGTTTTGTCATTGTTTTGATTGACTTTGTGATATGGTGCACTCGTTTCTTGGGAATTTCCACAGTCAAACGTTCTAATTATAGTTATAATATTCACTGTTAAAGGCATTTCCCTTCTCAAGATACTTGATGAATATTACACCAGGCACATCCCAAAATATCGGGACCATAACCTTTCCAGCCGATTGTTGTACTTTCAGGCGCTTAGGACGAGGTTCACCAGTTGTTGTCCACTCAGATAACGACCATTCTGACTCCGAAGTGAAGTGATGGATTCATGTTTCATTTATTGTCAGATATCAATGCAAAAATTACGGTATGTTGCGTTTATACATGGCTCAGATGTGCTAATATTCATTTAAACGCTCTTGTTTTTGGTCAACAGTGAGCAAACGCGGCACCCACTTTGAACAGAGCTTTCTCATAGTTCCTTTAATATTTTTACGATAGGTCACGCCACTTCACTTTTCGATCACTTAAAACATTTTTGTGAAACGACATCCACTGCGTTCTAGATCCTCGCTGTCTCTATGACTATGTTTGAACTCAGCAAACCAACGTTTTATTGTTGTTTCTGACGGAGCGGAGTCCTTATAACACTTTTCAAGCCATTGCTTCAGTTGAACGGTATATTTCCCATAAAGAAGCAGTGTAAAAGTAAAACACGAAATTGTTTTTATCACGGTTATGAAAATAACCAAAGTAGTGTCACTCTTAGCATAATAACTCACAAACTTATGAGCAGAATATCATGAAGTTCTTTAGAAGGTTAGTAATAACTGAAAAAGCGGCGAATGCAATAAAACTAGCGCCATCTATTTGTCTGTTGTAAGTTTGCTTGGCTACTCTTATATGGATATGGCGAGTTTTTCATTTTCTTCGGATATTAATAGTAACATATTCTACAGAGATTGATGCTAAATTTGTGAGTCTTTCTTTCAAACCCTTGATTTCCTAAATCCATAATTTCAAATTCTAAAATAAGCTGCAAATTTGTAAGTTCGACAAGATTAGTTTTGTAAAGAGTTAATGAAGCTGTAACAATGCAAAACAGCACCAAAAGAGCTCGGATTTCAAAAAAGTAAATAATGTTATAATAAATTTGTTTATCTTGATCCTATAGTAAGGAGATTAGAAAAACGGCATGCAATGGCAATAGATATTCAATAGGTTTGAAGCATATCTATTTATAATTTTCTTTCTTTTCTTCCTATCACCATCAATGAATGAAGGTACCTAAAATAATATATCTACGCTGCGTTTCACTGCACATTTAATTTTAAAAAATGGTAGTTGAAACTGATATGTTGTCAATATTTTGAAATTTTCGGAGATTTGCGATTTCATATTATTCCAAGAGATCGGCAACGCTGTTCATGTTTTTTTTTACGAATATGACGCTGTCATCACAAAACATTAAGTTTGGGGTATAATTGTGATTATTATATAGAACTCTATAGCAGTTTTAATTACTTCCCTTGAAGACTTTCCTTGAATGTTGTATTTTTCTATAAAAAATAACCAGGATGTGATTTAATAAATGCCCAAGTACTTCAACAACGGTCAAGGAAGAGCACAATTGAATTAGTACATCTATTTAACGCTACACTGCGATTTCAATATGTGCCTAGGCCGTGGAATATTGAGAAAATTATTATGATCCCTAGATTAGGTAAATCGCCCTATCAGAAAATATCATATAGACCAATATTATTGCTACCAATCATATCTAAATTATTTGAGAAGTTATTATTCAAATGCCTCAGACTGTCACAATTCACTCGACAACTGATCAGGTACATCATATTACGTATGTAATTGAGAAAAATTTTGAAAACAAAGAAATTTGTTCAGCAATATTTCTAGATCCGGCCCAAGTTTTTGACAAAGTATGGCACGAACGACTCGAATACAAGTTGGCAAACAAACTATCCACCCAGATGAGCCAGATCCTCAAATTCAATATCATCATCAAGGGATTGCGAAAAAATATTAAGAAAGATTACGTGAATACAAAAACTTCAAGTACTACAACTGCTCGTCAATAGATTTACCCGGAGGTTGAAGAGATTAGAACTTCTTGAACTAATATAATTAAATTATGTGAAAAAAAGGTGCAGAGGTCTATATAGAAAACTATGTAGAGAGCATCAAAATGTTAATTAAGTTTAGGTTTGAAATCTGATCTGGATTTACGGAAGAACAATATGAACAAAAAAACTACTGGATAGTTGTAGTTGATTACCAGTTGTAATATATATCTGTAAAGAATTAATATACCTGGAGTTTGTTTAGTTCTGCTGACATTTTTTTCAAGGAAAATATTAACTTGAATGCTGTTTTTCTATAAAAACAACAACTCTTAATCACATGAAATTTAAAGATGTACTGCTTACTTTTTCCTTTGTTTTTAAAATACGAAACTAAAACTAATTAAAACTTGTTATAAAGTATTTGGGGATCGTCGTTGTTTCGTCGTTTCTTAATCGTCGACTCTTTTCTGCTGATGTACGAAAAAAATAATTCAAATTATAATAACTTATTTGACATAAAAGAGACAACCAATATTATATTCAACTAATGTAGTTGCATTTGAGCACAAAATATCAAATTTGACATTAAAATCTATATTCGGATAACAGTTTACAAAGAGAAAATACTGTTAATATGTAAATCAATTACATCAAAGAAATGCAAATTATTAAACAAATACCAAGCCCATGTCATACCCGGAATTCTAACTCGCAATTTCTGCTTGACTGACCAACATCACAAGCATTAAATAAGTGCGGATGCGATTCTAAGAACAGTAATGTTATTGAAGTAATAGCATTGAACTTTTTGAACGTTTAATATAGAACCGATGAAGAAATAATAGGGGTAATTAGTTATGTAACCAAACATACACCATATTTAATGACATATTGATTAACACTTGAGATTATTAAAATGAAAAGGTAAAAAGACTAAAATTAGAAATCATTTAATAAAACCTTGATATATTTTTACTATACTATTACAATAACAGCTTTATTTGTTTATATAAATATAATAGTAAAAAACCACCAAAATTGCAAAATGGGGATTTGTTTAACAACGGATTATAAGAAATTATTTAATTAACAAAAATAAAAAAGCATGAAGTATGACATCACATTGTCACCATTAGCAGTTACTTGTAATATTATGTATAATAAATATTTCACTTAAGAAAATAAATTGTTTAGGAATTTTAGTCTTTTTGGATTAAAGTTAATATTGATACTAATATAAAACGCTAAAATGTTGTTGATTGGGGGATAACGATAGCGTTTAAATAAAAGTTAATATATCCATAGAATATGCGATTTTTTCTATAGATGGCGTCAATCGTAAATACCATTCGTTGGAAGGTAATACTTGAAATAATACTATGTTTGTATGGACATAGACTTTTTCGTTTGAAAACAGAAACAAGCAGTGAAATATGAGTCAGGTTCTATTAGTTCAATCACTGATGAACTTTTTGAAAAGATCTAGGACGATAAGTACATCAGCGTATCGATATTAGTACAATTCTATTTATTGATTAGAAAACAGTTTTGAATCACGAAGCTAGCCACTAAAATAAGATCAATATATGGGTCCTTATCAGTTGAGAGAGAAAACCGCGATATACCTATTAAAATTTGCAGTGCGCTGTTATTTCTGAAATATATGGTAACCGATGATATCTATTACATATGACAAGTGGAAGTCTCAAAGATCGTATTCAATGAATAATGAGCCAATACAAGCCTCTGAGAAACAACGATTGACTATTAAAAAGGTGTGCGTTGTGTATGTGTGATGGACTGGTAGGGAAACTACCATGAATGTATTCCAGTTAGGTACATGATTGATCTCACATCTACTGCAAATAAGTAGAAATATTACTCCAGACAACTAAAAGAAATCGACTGGAATTGAATAATGTTGTCTTCCTTTATGACAACGCCCGGCCCCTTTTTAGATGACTGGTCACAAATTGCGAGATTTTCATTGGTATGTTTTGATGAAGCCACCTGATCAACTTAGAGAATACTCAACCTTTGGCTATCATATGTACTCTGTAATGTTGCAAGAGTAGAAACTGCAGACAACTTTTGGTTTAAAATCAGAAACTATAGAATATCTCGATAGCCCCGTCTGAAAAAAAAACGAAACCTTATTGGCTTAACTACATTCATTGTCATACAATAAGAAAACCAGTGAATTTTATTAGTTTTTCCTTTTTATTTACAATTTATTTATGGACGCTATTATTATTCAACTAAACTGTGTGTTTATTTTTCAAACACTAAATAAAGGAGGTGCTTGCATGTATTTTGATTCTTTTTACCTCGAAAAGACATTTATTGATTCTAATTTTCTAACATCCTTTATAACTTTACTCCCATATTTCTAGAAACATGACAATACCATGTCGAAAGAACGATATTAGTTTAGAATTATTCAATCATCGACCCATTTTCCATTTCTTCAGCATTTCGAAATTGTGTGCCAGACCACACGCGCTATATGAACCCCAACAGGTGATAATTAAAAGGCGCTTATGTCTGAACAAGTGGATGCCGCAGAACTTCCTATTTGAGCTGAAACAGTGTATCCTTCACAACTCTTACAACATGTTGCCGAGCATTGTCTTACAAGGGGATGGCCTTTGTTATCCGTTATTGCTGGTCTTTTTGCAGCAATACGCCATTCTATTTATTCAACTGACCTTGGCAGTTATCTGTAATACCAGCTTCATTCAATTTTAGCAGGTTATTGATATTAAAATCACCACTTTTGAATCGGTTAAACCAATACCGACAATTAGAATATAAAGGAGTGCCATCACCATGTTCCATGGGCTTCAGTATTACAGTATTTAAAAATGTAACAAATGTAAAAACACTGAAGCAATAGACATCGAAAATTCAATTTTAAGAATTCCACAATTAGCACCTGTGTATACTGAATAAGTGTATGATAAAATACTAATTCAGAAACTGTTATTTAATGTACTGAACTGAAAAAACCATTGAATTTAACCATTTAAGATTATTGTTCACATTGATATTTCGCATTTTAACGAATAGATATCGCTGATCAAATTACAGACAAGACCTAACAACAAAAGGGGACAAAAGTCCCGCTACCAATTTGATTGCGCACCATCTTTGTTATGTAACATTTAGCTCAGTTTCGCTTTAAACATTGTGTTGTATAAACGTCCAAATTTTATTATGGATAAATATACGCTATAAGAACAAACAGAAATAGTGACAATATTTATTGAAAATGATTGTTTCATTATTGGCAGTTAGCGAAAATTGCGTCAAAAATATCCTAATCGTTCAGTGCCTTACAAAACCACAATTTATCGTTCTGGAAGACAACAGACGTCTCGTAATGCTAAAAATATGGCTCTGGTGTGCGATAGTGTTGTAGAGTCTCCTGGAATATCAATTCGGAGACGTGATTGCCAGTTACACCATGCAGTTTAAGGCGAAATTTGAAAACTGATTTAGAAATGTTCCCGTACAAAATTCAATTAGTCCAAAAATTGCTAGCGAGAGATCCTTATCAACGTGTCGATTTTGTATGGCCAGCCAAATCTCCTGGATTTAACAGCACCAGATTTTCTTATGGGGTGTTTTAACAACAAAAGTTTATGTAAATAAGCCCCAAACGATTCAACATCTTAAAGACAATATTCAATAATGACAAAATTGAAGAAATTCCGCCTCAGATGTTGCGGGATGTCATGAAAAATGCTTTAAAAAAGAGCCAGTCATCGCGATCACCATTTAGGCGATATAATTTTTCAATCATAACGAAAAAAAACCGTAAAGGCCAAATAAACTTTTTATGAAACCCAACCAAACTTACTTATCTTTTTTTTTGAGCAAAGTTATAGGTAATCAAAATGGTAGCGGAACTCTTGCCCCATGTTGTATATGAAATTATTTTATAATAGTTTTTATGTTTTTATCCGTTAACAAAAAAAACCGTGTAAATAATAAATTAAATTCTATTTAAGCTTATAATGCTACATAATTAAATAACACTAATATTAGAGAATGAATTTCTCTGTTTAACAGTAATATGTGAATAGGTGACAGGCTACTTATTTAGCATAGAAAAGCCAAAAGTCTATTTTTTTTTGAATCTATGTCGCTGTGAAAATAGACAATATCTTTTAATAAAAAATAGCATCCGTTGGTATTATCAATAATTGGTAAAAATATAGTCACTTTGAATTAAATTTAAATCTGCCTAATAGTGATGTTGATTTATATCCTACTTACACAACTAGTTGGAATGAACAAGTGTAACAAAGACAAATATATAATGTTTATATAATTCTAAAGAAAAAGTGTTCTTCCTTTGGAAAGTTGCGTCGACTAATTAACACATTATATCATTATGCTAATGATTGTTTTCAAGGAAACCGAGATCAAAATAGTAAATATCAAACAGGATATCGAAGAACCGTAATAAAATGCCAAGATAACTTTGCCTAAATCAATCTAACCTTCTTCAAAATGCCTTTTACAGTCGATTGCAATTAAACGGAAGCCACAGTTTAGAACCGTTACTGTTTAAGAAACGAGTTGCTGTTGCGTCAAAAAAAAAGTGAAGGCGTGTCGCTCGTTGTTTTTTATCGTATTCACGGCGGCGAGATTCGTCACATCGGGAAACGTCAAAGAATAGTTATTTTGCATAAGAACCACAGTTTTTTTTCAATTTATTGAAATTTTCTGACGACTATCAATTTTGACATCATCCTCACTCAGATTCCTCCCTCAGAGGCTTAACATTGAAAGGCAATATACAAGTTTTCGACAGTTTTAACTGAAGGTCTAATACATATGTAATGGTATGTAATTTGAATTTCGCGCGCCCTTGAATTTGGAAATAGCGTTCAGAAATTTTAGGCCTATAAAAACGTTTAGACGTATTGACTAACTTCAAGAGGCTAGCATCACGCCATCCCGCCTAAAAATAACAACAGTCGAGAAAAATAATCGAAGCCAAAAACGAAAGATCAAGTCGTTTGTCTTGTACATATTGTGTTATACATTGTTGCTGCTAAATAAATTTATTTCTGTTGGAGAGTGAGTTTTAATGAAATAAGCCAAACCCCACACATAAATTAAATAAAATATTAAATAATAAATAATTAAAGATTCGATCTCTTCTTTTTACTAAGAGAATCTTCAGAATAAAAGAAAACGGAATACTTATAATTCGGGAAATTTGGATTATGTGGGTGACAGAGACCCTGGCGTATGATAGGGGTTGCCGTGTTTCAGCTACCTACCGCAAATTGTGAGAGGGTAGGGTTTTAATCGACAGATTTGCTTGATGTAAGGGTGAACCTCACACTGAGCATATTCGTAAAGATTTTGAATGGGATGCCTGACTCGAGATTGTTCATTGATTGAGAGACTATTCACGTTCCTCATAAACCGTGGGCCATTAAGTAATGCGCGGACTTTCTTGGAATTTCTCCGAGTATTAACTCGGAGTAGTGCAAGTTGTCTCTCAAAGACGTACTTGCACCACACCGGTGCTCTATTGAGGCAGACTAGTCGAACCAGCATTTTATAAACATTGCTTTCCGTGGGATTGAGAGTTTGCTTTTTCTTCAGAGTAGTGAAAATAACTGTACACACTATTGCCTTTGCAGATGACGTGCTGAATTTGGGATGACCATTGGAACTTGGCCACTGGTCAAAATGGAGACTGAGATACGTGGCCTCCTGGAGCCAGGAGATAGGAACTCTTTCGATTTGAAGGCGGTACGCTCGGAGATCCCTTCGACTATGGAACATAATTGCCTGGTTGACTTGGGCTTGGAGTCTGTTTTGCATCCGCACAGTATGCGGTGGTGAAAAATGCGGTGTCATCTGCATAAAAAAGAGAGACGTAGTCAAGCATTTTCGACCGTAGAATTCTGTGTGGGCGTATTTATGGTGGCCTAAAGATTTATAGGGATTGCTATTTGATAACGATATATATTGGTAAAACTGTTACTGAGTTATTCAGCTTATACAGACGCTAATCATAGAACATTAAAATTCATATTTTTGATTATGTTCTTTACTTTTGTTCTTTCATTTGAAGAAACCTGCTGCCGATACCCATTACTTTATGTATGGCAATTATGGCGATACTGATCCCGTCATATACAAATTGTTGGTTTTAGATACATAGATACATGGTTTTAGATAGACATATGTTTTGTTTATAGATAAGAAGAGCTGAGAAAATATTACTAGTATCACCAAAATTAAGAGAGCTCAAGTAGTCATGTCAATATTATTCGTTGCACACATAATCTGTAATATATTACATAACATACAAGCTACGTTGACCAGCGGCAACGCAGAAATCCAGTATTATGAAAGGACTATAACCTATGAATTATTAAACAATTTTCATCCAAAGAATGTACAGCTACACCTTCAGGAATTGAAAGCAAGTAATTGTTCTTCCGGAATAACACTAGTGCAACTACAAAATACTTTCTATATGCATCAAACAAAAAGAGATTGTACGGGCGAAAAGAACTTGCTATTTATGGCTAATTCATTTCATTCAAATTTGACTGCATAATCTTAAAATTACTGTTTATTATAAATCGGTTTCAAAAGATATAATTTGTTATTTAACTCTCCTTAAACGTAGAAACATTATCGAAACATTTTAAATTGGTTTACATTAAATCACACTGTAACCATTAAAACATGTAATATTTTAATTTCGCCACAGAAAATAATTATAATTAAAAACTTTTGACATGTCGATTTTACTAACAAATTATTAAAAATTAAAGATTAATAAACAAATTTAACTTTTTAATGTATCTCTAGTAAATGTGGAAATATAATCAAGGTTACCTTGAAATAGTTACTTCTTAAATGTATTGGAGACTATGCAATAAACAAACAGTATCCAAGCTTCTCATTACATAATTCCACCTTTAAAGGTCATACCATCAGAGTGTCTTTGGGTATACAACTTTTATTCTGAAACAACTAAAAATTGACCTTTCGCCAGCACATCTATAAAAAAAGATCACTTATAACTTTTTATATTTATTTTGTTTAAATTTAGATGTTCGGTAGTTTATGAAGTTTGTGTTTTGAAATATTGGTGTAAAATTGTTACTAGAAATATGTCCCATTTTTAAACGAGGGTTAGACGGACAGTTGTCGGCCTGATAATGAAAATCTCTGATTTTCAGTTAAAAAATAACTTCCCTTCTAACACGATATCGGAAAGAAACACATAGAATTTGATTTAAGCATTGTATTTGAAAGACCTCAAGCTTACAGATGTCAGGCTGTAATGTGTGTTTAAATCTCGAAGCTTTACAGAAGGACTAGCAAGATAAGCGTTCAAAAGAGGTGGATTTTAGTATTGATTGTAACATTTACTCGCTCCTAGAAACACCAACATCTGTATCAGCGAATATCAGACTTTCAACGAGTTTGAACAACGAGTTTGAAGCATTATATTGAAGGTTATGTCTGTTTTTAAGAACGTTTCTTATAATTTTATCCGCTACTATTTTGAAAAGCAGTGGAGTTCACTCACCGGCTCGAACCAAATGAACCATACTAAGACCTCTGAAGAAGTTCAACTTTCAAAGCTGCCCAAAGTTAAAGCCAGTTTCAGTCGAAAATAGATCGAAAATAATTAATACAAAAAATCAAGTTTAGTTAAACATCATATTTTTCTTCATCAACGTGAATTCTTGAAACAATTTGACCGTCATCGGTGTAAAACGTCTACTACATTTTTTTTTAAACAAATATATCATCATCTCTGTATCAAGCCAAAAACTTTTCGTCTTGCCTTCATATTACTGATCAATGACATCCAATATCTTAGGAGTCTAGAACATATTTTCGATGATATTACAGTAACACAAATAAAATTATACTAGGAAAAAAGAACGTGATTTACTGAAAAAAAAAATTGGACACTGTAAACAAAACAGATTTTTTAAAAAGCTTCTATATAATATAGTGTGATTTTGCAATGCATTTGTGACTCAACGATCGTATATTACAAACAACTCCATTCATAATTAGTTTCACTATATTTTGTTAGTCGCTTTCTTAAATGTAACATTAATGTGGCTAGAATACACAATTGAATGAAAAAAGGTTAAACGTTCTTTATTTCAGATTATGTTATGTAATGTTATAGAAAATATTAATACAAATTTATAAAGAAACCCTTATACTCTATAGGAATCAATAATACTTTCCATGATTTAATTGAATGTGTATGCTAGGTAACAGTAGATCTAAATATTCGACAATTTAATATTTCATCTTTCAGAGAACAATATCATAATTCTATGATTAAATTTCATTCAATTTAAATATACCGTAAATATACAGAAATATTTTTGCATAATGGGTACTATATTAGTTAACAATGAAGTAAAAAGAAGTAACACACATAATAAAACAATCATAAAACAACATATGTGAGATATATACATACTGTTCAGTTTTGTCTGAAAACTGGATGGATTCCATAACTTTCGGTTCCATGAAGACTAGTTTTTTGCTACTCAATAAAGCTATTTCGAAACTACCTAAATAATACATGAATTTCTTAAACAAGTAAAACACTCTTACTTCCATGAACTATTTAGTTTCATCAATTTTTTATATTAACATCTTTTATGAGAATAAAAACGATCTTAATGTACTTTAAATTCTGTTAAATTTCCCGCTTGATGTTTTCCTATGATGAACTAAATCGATACATATATATTGTTAAAAGGAACTTGCATTATCTCGAAAAAGTTATATCTCTCTCACACTTTCATTTCCTGACGGGAATGAATTTCATGAGAAATCATACCATCTATTTTCTCTTTAAAAATATTAAAATATGCAGTACTTTTACTTGTATCATCTTAGTTATTCTTAGTATATATGCTCTGTATTGTTAGATAATACAATATTTTATATTTAAATACTTATGTATAAAAAACTACTTGATGGATAGGCAACTGAAATAACACAACATCGATGCAGATTTCAGTAACACGTCCGCTGCGCTGCTACCCATTTGTGGCAACAGATGGCGCTGCCTATCAAAGAAATTTAAAAAGAGAAATAACTTGTTATCAAAAATATATAAACAACTTGAATAAATTGATGTTCATTTAAACTTTGCTGACGTATAATGTACAAATATACAGTTTTAAAGAAGTAATAAGCATCTAAAAGAAAAGTTTAATTGACAGTTATATATTCTCACGTATTTTGATGACAAATTTTGTTCAACATTAGTATACTTATTTTTACTACTAGTAGAAACGTAATATTTCAAAAAAAAATGTGTTCTTTAAACTATCACGTATAAACACTGAAAAATCTTCTTACTAAAGTATTATACTACTTCACAAATTGAATGATAGAATCAGGTAAATCGAGATATACAAATATATTTAACTTGGTCTATTGAAGTAGGACTATAAGAACTAAGTTGGGCGTTTTTATACATTGGACGTTGGAAATAGCTAACAGGAATCATAGAAAAAATATATTGCATAAATATTTGGAATATATCAAATGTGTGATCACTTGGAAAACAATTTTGTGAGGGGAATGCGACCTTGGCAAGGGCGTTATAATAGTACACAACGAAGATGACTGTTAGAATTGGAATTACAGCTTTACTTACCACAAACAAAAAAACATCTATATCTAAGATATTACTGAAAGCAAAGCAAGTTACTGTTAACGAAAAAATATTAAGAACATTCTGCTCATGTACATCGGCTTTTACGCCATTTCAAAATGAGCTCCGTGATTAAAATTTGCTCTAACTTATGTTGTTGTACAAACCATGAACCATCATATTCCTTTATTTCATGTAGAGGCATGAATTGCAAATATCGAGAAAAGTAGAAGAATTAAGGAAGAGTTGCAAGCAACCATTCTAGTACTAAATGGCAAAAATATAATTTCGAGGATATGTTTGAACGAACATGTGAACAATGTTTATGCGGCATGCTCAAGTATTGCGTGATCAACAGCGGTGTATTTGTTCAAAACTAGACGCTTTCTCCGAGTTATACGAGATATAAATTGATGATGGTGATACACCAAGTGCTTTCGTCATTAAATACTTAAGTGAACGATTGACAATGATGGTCATGAGTTGGCAATATTCACCAATATAAAGTATATAGAAGGTAAACTTAAATGAATGCTGCCGTAACCACTTTTAAGCCATTCGGAATCTCACGTATTTTGAAGACAAATTTTGTTCAATTTTAATCTAACTTGTGTTTATACAATTAGATTACTGGACATTTTTGGATAATTAACTTTGTTGTTTCTATAGACAATGATTATCTTTTAGGGTGTGATATATTTGATATATTAGAATGTTTGAATGAGCTTCTCATAAAGAACAAGAAGCTATATAGTTTTTTAATACTTTAAAGTCTCCTTTTTACCAACGAGGGTTTATTTGGACTGAACCTACAGTTTAACGTGGGTTCCGAACTGCGGTCCTATGCATTAAGCCTAACGACCAGTCCCAGAAGACATCCGGTCTTATCCAGCCTGGTCACTGGCGTGACTGGGATGGTTATTTCGGATCTTCCACTGTTGCCTAAAGACATTTACAATTATAATCACAAAAATAAAGTACATCTTTAGGACTACTAATATTATAGCCTTAAACCTCAAAAGATGCGTGTATAAATTTGATAGCTGTCGGATCATTAGTTTGTGAATTATAGCATTTTGAGCGAAGTAACTTTTGTTATTGTGAAAAAAATGGATAAAAAGGAACTTCGCGTGTTGATAAAATATTGCTTTTTGAAGGGAAAAAATACAGTTAAAGCAAAAACTAGGCTTGATGCCGAGTTTCCGGACACTGCTTCAGGAAAATCAACCATCAAGGATTGGTATGCTAAGTTTAGACGTGGTGAATTATAACCGAAGACGGTGAACGCAGTCGACGTCCAAAACATTAAAAAAATACACAAAATGATTTTGACTGACCGCAAATTGAAATTGAAAGAAATAGAGACACTCTAAAGATATCAACTGAACGTGTACATCATATCGTTCACGAATATTTGGGTATGAGAAAGCTCTGTGCAAAGTGGGTGCCGCGCGAGCTCACTTTTGACCAAAAACATCCACGAGTTGATGATTCGGAGCAGTGTTTGAAAATGATCAAGCGTAAGAAACCCGAGTTTGTGCGTCGATATGTGACAATGGATGAAACGTGGCTCCATAATTTCATTCCCATTAAGCCCAATCGTCAGTTATTCGAGTGGACTGCACACGATGAAAACACGCGAAAACGCAACAGTCGGTTGCCAAAGTTATATCGTCTATACTTTGGGATGCGCATGGAATAATTTTCATTGACTACCTTGAAAATGGAAGGATCATTAACAGCGACTATTACATAGCGTTATTGGACCGTTTGAAGGACAAAATTATCAAAAACGGCCGTATTTGAAGAAAAAGTCATCCTCCACCGTATTCTCCAGATCTGGCCTCCAGCGATTATTTTCTGTTCTTAGATCTCAAAAGAATGCTCGCTGGTAAGAAATTTTCATCGAATGAAGAGGAGATCGACGAAACTGAGGTCTATTTTGAAGTAAAGGACAAATCGTACTACAAAAATGGTATAGAAAAGTTGAAGGGTCGCTATAATCAGTGTATCAGTGAAGGGAATCATGTCGAATAAAAAAAAAACTAATTGTGTCAAAAAAATGTGTTTTGCAATTGTAGGCCGGGGACTTTTCAATTGACCTGTTAGCCAATCAGAATGATTAATGCCGGTATATTCCATACCATACAACACCATACAATATAACCTATTTGTAACTAATCTAACATACATTAATACGATATATTTATACAACCTCATATACATCGTTATGTCACTATGGGGCTGTCCACTTATATATAAATATATATATGTGTAATATATTTATCTTAATGGGGGCTCATTTCATTTGGAACGTATCTTTTTATGAAAACCTGACTTACCTTCTAAAACGTAAACGGTACTTCCAACGTCTCCTTCCCTTATGATCAAACTGCCGCTTGCGTACTCGTCTGGGTACATGCAATCAACAATTTCCTTAATTTGAGTCAATTCCAGGTTTTTCATGAAGTCATTATCCAAAATTGCAGCTTTGATAAGTTCCCTCGAACTGTAATGGAAAGAAAAATATTAAAATAGAATTACAAACATGACTTATTATGTCATAATATTCTTTACGTTAACAATATCATCACATGATCCAAATCGAGATAGATTGCTATTAACGAACCGAAATTAGATCTGTAAACAAGTTATCTATTGCTGTATTGTTTAAAGCTGATTTTAGTATTTTTCACGTCTAGTTTATAATAGGTAACTAAAGAAATTGATAGATTTGTATAAGAAATTATCAGCGTGTCGTCAGCGAGTAACTTGTCAAAAAAAAACGACTTGCAAGTTTCGTCAGATAGAGCCATTTACATTTTTTCTATTTAAATATTTATAAATAATAATGGATCTGAAAATTTTACAGTATAAATTATAGAATTTAAAAAAATAAAATAGTTATTGTTAATCTATAAGAAGACATTTTTATTAATATTGGTTTTCGTTTTTTTTAAATATATTTTAAAGTCTCCTTTTACCAACTAGGAGTAACCTTACCTATACTGAACCTACATTTTAACGTGGACTCCCAACCACGGTCTTTAGCATTAAGCCTACTGACTGGTGAGAGACCAACTTTAGAAATCATCCCAGAAGACTAATTAATAAAATTAATAGGCGATAGCAGTGATGCGAGATAAATAGAGCGATGTAGTTATCTAACATAGAACATTATTTTAAACATTTAAATTGATTTTATTAAACTATATATTTGACTCTTTCCATACCAATTCCGTTATGATAAAGTATTTATGATTTTAGAATAAGAAAACCTCATTTATTTTGGTTTGTTTTGAACAATTAGTAAAAAGGAAGAACATTATTTGTATATCTTCAGTTTAGGCAGCTGTGAAAGCTGAATATGTTCCCCTAAAAGATATAAAACTTCTTGAGGCATCTTTTGATAGTGATAAGCGTTACAATTAAAACTAAATCCCGCTTCTTTACCATTTATCTTGCCAATTCTTGTGTATGGCTCCGAGACTTGCACTCTGTTACAGTGTGGTATCTGTAAGCTGGAGGGATTTTAAATGGAATGCATAAGACTGAATCTGAAAAATATGAGATTGACATTTTTGATGCCAGAACACATGTAGACGATCGCCAACTGTATCGGAATTTAGTGGAGAATACTCCGGAGAAGTCCGGAGGTACCAACAGCAGCGTATTAGTTGAGAAGCAGACACTCTCTGAGTGCCGATTATGGATTGATGATGATGATTTTACTGAATCACATAATCTCATAATACATTTTAATTAAATATTAACTGATTCTGTGGTAATCGAAGTTCCATAATGACTTATTGTGTCAGTATTGTATTTTTATCATAGTCGTACGTTTAATTTACTCATTTAATCAATGTATATCAAATTATTTCAAGCACAGTTCGATTATTTTCAAATTTTTTTAACTTTCGTGTAAGAAATTCTACTAGTTTCTTATTTCCTCATAAATATTTTAGGTTTAGCAATAATTTAAAATATTTATATACTTTTTGTTCGTTAAACTCGTTATTTATTTATTAGAAATTTATTAGAAATCAGTAACAAAGTGTTTCCTATTAGTTTCTCATGCAGAATAAATAAAACATTTGTTCATAGTACATATAGATAGTTTCATAGTGTCTGATTTATATTACCATAGGTGAAGGGACCGTTGGTTCTTAACCACTTGTTTTCATCTAATAGATTTCAGTTTAGTTAGCTGAACTGCCTATAGTATTACTTATAATTACAATGATCAATATATTCAATATTTGCCTATCTTGGACAGAAAATTAGGTCAAGGGACGAAACAGGAGCTTCAATAACTATCCGAATATATATGTTAAATTATTCATTAGTGTAGATAATGGTATATATCATTCTCAATAAGTGTTCGTATCATAAAATTCCTCATTCGTTCTCTAAATTAAAATGAAGACTACAGAATATGGCCTAGAAGAAATTTGAGAAGCAGAAATAGATATGACTTAATCCGTGGGTATCTTGTATATTGACTACTTAAGTCTTGAAATTACGAATGAGCAATTTGTTGAGACCGAGGCACTAAAATAATCTCGATCTGTTTCGCTCGATTGATATGGCCATTAGTATCCAAAGGTGGATTGAAGCCACCAGAACTTGCGAAATCATTCCATGACATCGACATTTGCAAAAACAGTGCAATTCAGAAAATCACCAAATAGCGACGAAATGGTAATGAGAACGACTTGATACAATGAGCACTTGAGAGATTAATACAGCACTGGAGAGTGTATACGAAAATGGGATTAAAAAGGCAGTGTTACTTGTGCTTTCAGTTCAATAAATCATAATTTCTTTCAAGTACAACAAAAAATGTTAAAAAACTTACACGTTTCCATTAAATATACCCCTTGTTGAGTTATTAAAGGAAAGAAAACAAATTGGAAATGAAATATATAAATTAATATAACATAAATATATAATGTAATGGTAAAATAATTATGAATTGGATGGAAATGACTTACTAAATCGTCTGGTTGAGGATAATACTGATTCCGTCATCGGACCCAACTGATGATTATACATACAATAAGAATTCGACTGTTTTTGATTCTTGACTTGAGCATTCTTGATACTTTATTTTTCTTCTTAATTCTGATTAAATCTTGACTCCATTGACTTTTTACTGATTCTAATAATTCTTTAGTCAATTCTGCTTTTCTTCGATTCTGTCATTTGTATCAATTCTTCAATTCTAATTCTCGTTTTATTTTGGCCTGATTTACCAGCTGAAAAGATTTCCTTGTCGATGTTAACTCAATTTATAAGAGAGGATTGAAGGCGCTCTATTTGGGGTATGAGAACCTTAAGCAGTTTGGAGAACCGCTTTTGGCGGGCTAGTCTAACCGGATTGGGAACACCTCTGACAGGGATCTGATGTGAGAATTTTTGGAGAGAGCTGAGGTTGCATGGAATTTCTATGTCAGTTTCTCGATGAATTTGGGTATTTCTGACAAACCATGGTGCGTTCAAAGTTTGTCTGAGAGAGAATTTGAAGTTTTCTGTGAGCGGCATTTACAGAACGAGAACTGGTGAAGAAAGCTATATCATGCGAGTATTGGGCTGTTTTAACATCTTCCTTCATTGGAATGTCTGACATAAAGAGGCTGAATAATGCTGTGGCTAATAGGGAATCTTGGGGGACTCCTGCTTTTACTGATTTAGGACTGGAGAGTGTATTACTGATCTTTACTTGAAAGGACCTCTCCGAAATTAAGTTTTTCGAGTAAACCTGCTTCGATGGTTTTGTGTATTAGGCCGTTCTGCCAAATTTTGTCGAACGCTTTTGTTAGGTCTAAAAATACTGCGCAGAGCTTGTGTGTTTCTTCATGGCGAAGTGAATTTCTGCGGCCAATCTAGCGGTCTGATGTGCACGTGAATGTTTGGCTCTGGACCCGAGTTATTCGTCTGGTATGATATGGTTCTGCTCAGTGAACCGGTTGAGTGCAAACAGGATCGCTCTTTCAGCAATCTTGGATATTGAACTAAGCAGGCTGATGGGCTTGTAATCTGAAGGCGAATAATTTACTTCTCTTTTGGGAATCACGACTATGTGTGCATGTTTCCAAATTCTTGGGAAGTGTTGCAGCTGCATGCTGGAATTTAAGATGTTGGTTAATTCCGAAAGCTGCTTGTGTGGGAGCTTCTCAAGTGATGATTTTTTGTAGCACTTTTGGTGAAACTATATGGTTTTGGAGATAGTTTGGAGGTGATATTTTCCTTAGATTGTTGACCTCTCTGATAACATTTTTGTTCCGAATGGCACTTCCTTAAAAGTTAACACCTTTTAAAAGGTAGGCATTCCATTTGTTTTTCGAACGATTCGGCCAGAAGTTCGGCTTTTTCGCTGTCCGAGACTGCAGCATTACCTGACCCTTCAGATTTCAGGAGGGATGCCTTTTAGGACTTTTTCCGCTAGGCTTTTTAAGATTTGCGGCCGCGTCAAGTCTCTCATTGAAGAAAAGTGAGTCCCATTTCTCTTCCCTCCAGACTTTGACTGTCTCACGGACTTGGCTGTTCGCGGTTGTTAATTTTGGGGATTGGGCCTATTTTCAGTAGGATCTCTTGAAATAGTTTCCTGTCGGTCTTTCGGGTTTGTTTTCCATACGGGGTTTTGATCATCCGAGAGTCAGAGTAATCGAGCGATAATCGGAGTCAATTTCATCGAGAACTTGTACGTCGACGGGGTTTTGTGTGTTTCAGGTTATGAAGATATCACAATTTCAGAAAAACAATTTTCTTAAATATAAATAAATGTAATTACGTCTCAACACCCCTAGTTCGTGAATACCTGATTCAAGTTCAAATATAACACTATCAAAGCCTAACTGAAGTTGTTGTCAATTAAAATAGTCTAAGAGAATTTGGATAAACTTGCAGTTCAGACCACGACCACCAAAGACCGATTACAGTAGCTCAGTGTCTCAGCCGTAGGCAACTGGTATATTGAGGCACTAAAACTTGTAAAATATTTCATACACGCATGAATGTTTAGATAAAAACAGTGCAATTCAGAAGATTAAAGGCAAATTGCAGAAAGATGGTATAATCAATGCGACCAAACAATTCTAGCAGAAATGTAAGTTATAAGACGGGGCAATGACTACGTATGTGTGTTTATATTCGACGAGACTAAACACATCGTTTTTTTCTGCCAACAGCCTTTCTTTTTTAACAGCCAACGCCGTATCAGCCGCAGAGTATAACATATATGAAACTATTAATTTACATTTGCTTTCTATATTGTTGGATATATAAATAATTGGGTGGATGCGCCTACATCCGACGTCCTCTGACGATGTATATATGGTTGCATAATCGATATTAAAGTAGTTTCCTGTAAATTATAATAAACGCTACGGCGCATGCTCGACTAATGCCATCCGGACAGGATGAAGATCCCGCCATCTTGATTCATTCTGTGTTGGGGCTTTGACCGAGATGTTTATAGAACTAAATAGAGAGTGACTCAGTTGAATCCAGTGTTTTAATTGCCCAAACACCTTCACCAAATCGATTCTACACAATCGGTTCTAACAATATACAAATTGCACATTACATTTAATGCAACAAAAATTTACTTATGGTATAATTATTTATTGTGTCAAAAATCAGACGATGCATAAAGGTTAAGAACCTGATAATAACTAAAAATAAAAGGATCGCATATGGCAGGCGGATCGATCCAGCTACAACTAAACTGCAACAGCATTATAAAAACTATGTTTTTAAACCAAACAGTTATGGTCTTACAGAGGAAAATATTGATGATTCAGATTAATTTAGAATTAAAATTCCGAAGTGTTGCTATAAATAGGGCATGCGGCCAGTTTATTCAACAAACAATTTATTCAACATGTGATGATAATAAAAATTGTTTTATTTCAAGACTGGTAGTTGAGTCGGGCTCTATGATTTTAATTAATTGTATAACGTTAGCTATGAGATCTATTTATAAAGTAGTAACCTCAACGAGCAAAGGAAGTGGTTCAAATATTTTAGGCATGATTTTAGTTAATCGTGATGCTACATCCTGGTTTAGACATGTCGGTAGATCTTCCATTATCCTATTATTTTAAATATAATTAAGGTACAATTAAATTAATTAAGGTATATTTTAAAAAATCTAATGCAGATTCATATAATTTTAATAGGATACATAATTTTAAAAGGATTTAGTCTAGAAAATGTTCCTGTTTAAAATTCAGATATATTCACACTCTATTCACATTACCATTTTAAGAGATACATTTTCATATTCGGTGTATTCAAATGAATGTTCAACTTTCCAAATGTTATAATAAGTACTAATACAATACAAATAATCGTAGAAAAGTATTTACATAGCAAAATCTGCGTTATTTTAGCGGATTTTATTTCTTTAAACGTAAAGTGTGTTATATGCGTAATATGCCTTAGTAACAGTTATCTTTGAACTGAGTAATTATCTTTGATATAGTTTTTCGGCGTTAGTTGTTAGTTATTTACTCTGCTCTATATAGGAAAAATATGAGCGCGTAGAGTGTGTTAAAAAGAAACGAACATAACTTTATATGAGGTTCAAAGAATATGTTCATTGATATGTGATGAGAAGCCACATTAATACTCTACAATAAACTTTTATTATACAAGCAGATATGGAAGCCAGTGTGGACTTACGGTGCGCAATTATCGAGTTGCACAAAGAAATTTAACATTAATATGATTCAAACTTACAAAAATAAACTTCTCCGCAGCATTTTTAACACCCCATGGTATATTAAAAATGATATAAAAAGACATCCACAAAGATCTAAGGGACCAATAGTGGGAGAAGAAAGTACTATAACTGCTCGACTTTCCCGGAGGTTGAAGAGAACCCTTTGAACTAATATAGTTATGAGTGAAAATTGTACCATGCTTTAAAACTATGTAGAATGCACCAGTAGAAGTATGTTCACGAAATATTAATTAAGTTTAGGTCTCAAATCCCGACTTGACAATATGTATACAAACAATAGGAAGGAAAAAATACTAGATAGCTTTCTTGGAACATAATAATTTTCCTTAAAGCTTGAACTAATTTAATATTCTAAAAATGGAAGATGCTTTCTTTATAATCAGTCAAATGTTAAAATAGCTGAATGTTGGTTATATTGCATGACTGATACGGTCCTGATTTTTCAAGAAAAAACGGTGCGTTTGTGTCTAAGCTGTCTAAGCATAGGATTTTATTTATGTTAGAATATGTAGAGCCGATAGTATTGCTCGAGATGTCAGTCAAATAAGTCGCTATTTCTTTCCATAAATAAAATGATTTCAATTAAAATGAAAGTTTTGGTATTTAAAATATAGAACTACCAATTTTTTAAGAAAATTAGCAATTGGGGCATGTAGTTGTTGGGAATATTGTATTCTTCGAAAAGTGGCAGCGTACCAATCATTATTTTTAAAATATGTTCTAGTCGCAAAAGCTTATTTAAATACTAATAATAATTATGGACAGCAAAGAATAAAGAGAGGTAAGTTCTATTGTATGCTCTTATTATGAATGTGTCGACTAGAATCTGTCCCCACTACCCCGTATAAACCGTTCCCGCATAATCCAAATTTAAAATATGAACTTCTCCAATAGGACACCTAGTACATTTTGCGAATTAACAAATTAATTTGGATACTTAGCATTCAGGTTCCCAAAACAAAACAAAACAGTCATATGTATACTAAAATGTTATTCTATAGCAAAGTATATAAATACAACATCTACAATACTTAACTCTAATTTAAACGATTTAATCCTCTTACTATTCTGTTATTATGTCTATTATAGCTGGATTACTTCAACATTACCTAGTTTATAGAGAGTATATGAACGTGATTTAATTATTATTATTTATTAGGATGCAGTTTATTTACTAAGATCAGTAGTAATAAGGCGCTGCTGAAAAAAATTCAAACTTGTTAATCAAACTTGAAAATACCGAAAACAATAGATATTCAGGGTCACAAATTGATTGCGACTTTAATATATAGGTTAGGTTATTTCGAAAAGGAACGAGATAACAAAGACTCCCTTTTGCCGGTAAATTCCGGTAGAGAGGTAATTATTGATGATATTAAATAATATAAGTCCCTACAATTTTATTGAAAATGTTTTTTAGCAGGCTGCTGTCATTCTAAATATTACTGTGCGTACTGTATATAACGTCGCTTACGAAATCAAGAATAATACGTTAGATTCACCCAAGAAATTCATATTAGCTTTATTCAATACCAAATATAAGAAATGTATAAGAACAGTAAGTACTTCTTCTCTTCTTTCTTGAAGTCTTTCGATAATATATGTATTAGATGTACTATAATGTTAAAATAAATTATATTTGATAACATTTTTGTTGAATTATTTTATTTAGATTAGAATTTTCTTGTATGTAACTGAACTAAAACTCAGAGTTAATTCGGCAACATTGCAATATTTCGACATCACAAATATCCATGATGCATTATTAAAAAAAATTTGAATATACTATAGGTAATAACCGTTGTAATAACTAAATAAAAATCAATTTGGAAAAACCAAATTAGAAAAAAGAAAGTTGCTGCTCTATTGAGAATTGAACCGGCGACCACTGCGTGTAAACTTAACGCTCTAATTACAACACCATAGAAACAGTTGTCTACCATGTTTCTACGACTTCTCATATTATATTTGTAGTGTTTAAAAAGCAAACTGAATTGCTTTTACACTGAACTAAACTACTGCCAATTTTTCGACACATCAGTTTGATCGTATCCATGATGCATTACTAAAAAAACTTTGAATAGACTATAGGTAATAACTAAATAATGAATAAACTATAGTAAGAACTAAATAAAAATCAATTTGAAGTCGGTACTGTGCCCAAACAATTAAATTAAATTAATGTGTTTTGTTCCTTTTTAATTTTCGCACGGCTCGGCACTGACTTCAAACTGATTTTTATTTAGATATTACAACGATTATTACCTATAGTCTATTCAACACTCCAATTACTATACCATAGCCACAGTTGCCTACCATGTTTCTACGACTTCTCATATTATATTTTTAGTGTTTAAAAAAAAAACTGAATTGCTTTTACACTGAACTACTTTCAATTTTTCGACATATCAGTTCAGTATTAATATTATACCCAAATATCTATTATTTTAGATAACAAATATGTGAAAACATTCTACGTGCTATTGAAGTTTGAGGTTTTCCCTCGATCCCCCCTTCCCTTCCCTCATCTGATTCTAATTTTGTTCCAATGGGACCACCTCGCGGTCTCGTTCGAATAAAAAAAGAAGTTTGAAAATCGGTCCATAATTGATGGAGAAATCGGGGCACATACATTAAAAAAATATAACAATACAGCTGAACATAAAACTTCCTCTTTTTTGAAGTCGGTTAAAAATATATATAGAAGTGGAATTAATTCCATCGTTTCTCCCATATCTGTGAACAGAACCTACAATCTTCAACCAGTATGTTTAACTCAATATCAAGTAATCAATGTTGATCTGTATTAAATGTATCATATTCATCAGAACAATCACTCTTCATTTTTTAAAATATCGATATATCGAAATTTCGATATTTTTTTCGATGGCCCCATTGGAGGCTCTCCTTTCAGGAGAAATCTATAGCTAAACATACACTGGCCGATTCGGAGATGTGACAATATGGACAACTTTCATCTGATAGTCTTAATAGTAAGGCCTTGATATAGCTCTCCATCCACCTCCCACAGTTTATAGTTCTCCATCAGGTCCCATCTAAGTAGTTGTTTAAAGGGCAGGAGAGTAAAGTATTTCAAACCTCTGCTCTGCTCCTCTCTTTCTTCTCCACGTTAGATAGTTTGTTTTCTAATTGTACTTGATTTTATAATAGTAAAGAAGTAGGAAATCAGAAGTCTGCAGTTGCAGTTGTAAAGTCACAGTCATTTCATGAATCTGATCCCAATTGGTGGTGAGGGTAAATATGTGGAACGCTTCACGATACTGCATGTCATCCTTGAGCAGGAACCTTGATAATTCGGTCTGTATTATTCCAATTTTAGTACATGTACCCCCGAAGCTAGAGAATTATCACAAGCATTTTTTAAAGCCAATTTTACAGTGTTATGAGACCGGACCAACTGGTATTCGGACGGGTTAATTTCTGAGATATGCTATAGATGCAATTAAAACTTTCCTCGGCAAAGAGGCTGTACTACGCTATACGTGTCGTGATGGAACACAACACCTATTCAATTAATTCAGATCGTTTATTTTTATCATCTGCTCCAAGCGTATTATTTATTGATAATAGAGAGTCGAATTAATAGCTTGGACTAGTTCAAGCAGCATTTAATCATCAAAAAAATTTCTACTTTCAATACATCCAAAAAGCTAAAATGCTCATCTCTGGCATCAATGTCGACCCATCTCATTATTTTCAAGAATTTTATTGATTTTCTAGTCAAGACCTAGTTTATCTTTAACATAGAAATTTCTAGAATGGAAACGCAATCAAATGCAAAATATAGCGAAAATGATATTCTGGGATGTCAATTTTCAAAGCATAGCAGGTTTAGACTGACTAAACGGATGACGCTGTCTTATATCTTATCTCTAAAATGTTGTGTTATTTTTCAAACGCGTTTTAGAATGTTTTGTAAATAAATTTTACTATAGAGATTACCTATCTATTAGGAAAAATCTAGTAGAAGTAAGGCATTTTCTTTGCGTTTAAACTATTATTTTATTTCAGCGGTGAAAACTGGAAATTATTTTAAAAAATCATTGGCTGCTAAATCGGGATAAAAAAGTCATTTGTTTGAGCTAATAATGTTTATTTGAACGATTGATGAAGTAACTAATGAACACCCATAGATTTCCTTTAGCGCCCTAAAAAATAAAAAAGATAATTTATATCTATTTTTTCTGGTGTATGCATCTTACTGAAAAATAAAACTAATTGAAAAATAAAATAATAAATACCAATAGCGCCATCTCTTAACAAACATAAAATAGTTTGAATAACCTAATATTCAACATATTTATTTAAGAGAGAAAGAAAACTGTATACTATAATGTAAAGAACGCTTTGAACTATGATTTTATAAACATAAATGTTTTTTGGATGATTTGTTTGTTTCATAATACCATCAATAATATTTTGTTATATATTATATGCTTAAATGTTTACAGTCAGTGTATTCAACACAGCATTCTTAACTTTTCCTTTAATACGGCCCTCTTGATAATTTGTTGAGTCAAATTATTAAGCTTTAAAATACTCTAATGTACTAGTTACTCTTAAGGTACGTCCATAAATGATTGCGCCACCCAAGGCTGAATTTATTTTAAAAACAGGTTAAAATATTTATCATACTTACGCGAAATTTGAAACCATCGAAAACACATTAAGATTTCTCAATATAATATTTTGGAAACGAAAATAAACTTCCCAAAATTTATGAAACTGTTTTTCAGGCATAGTAAAATAATGGTTTGTAAATTATTTTATTATTTTATAAATCCAATAGAACAAACTCATATTTATTGTATATAATTGAAAATATTCTAATCTGGTCACAGAGCGCTTCTAACAATGATAAGTGTTATAATTTTGGTGCCATCTTACGTAAAATTAGTTGGTGTGTTTTCGCAGACCATCTAATTTCTCCGCTGACTAGACATAACCAAGAGATTTTTGTGGACCCCTTCATTTCTAGTTGAACTTCATCATGCAACCCCAAACTTGCAAACCGTAGCTTCAAAATTTGTTTATACAACAAATTGTTGTATAGTGATAGCTTGAATTATCGTCCAAGCAACCGTCACATTATTTCGGGTCTCATAGAGCTTTACATCCGATGCCTTGTCCGTATTTTGCTGTGTTTGCATACGAAATTACTCTAAAAAGAAACCCATATGGGTGGAGTTTCCGGAGCTTAGTTTTATTCGCCATTTCTTAATTCAATTGACAGCTGTTTGTAATTTATTTATAACTGTCTTAATGTTATTAATTGTAATGAATATATATCATATATAGTCAGATATCATCAGCGAATATAGTTACTCCTTCATATTTAGGCATATTATACTGTTACAAACTTGTTATTGTTATATAAGATATGGTGTGCTTGGGTGTAAAACGGGTGTATACGGGTGCACCACAAGGTAGTGTGCTTGCATCAATATTGTATTTACTCTAACCTAGTTATGTCTCTAAATGTGAAGAAGTAACAATAGGCATATTTGCTATTTCTATTGCTCTATTCGCTACAAGTAACAATATTAAGACAACTGTACATAGAATCCTAACAGTTGTCAATAACATTACTGAGTGAGCTAAGAAAAGGTAAATAACATTGAATGAAGTCTACACATGTTGATTTCACATACAAAAAAATAGAGTACTAGCCAATTATAATTAGCTCCAGAATAATTTCTTATGCGAACACCTCCAAATAATTGTGATGATAAGTTGAAAGAGACTGTTAAAAAGAAATGAACAGAACTTTGTAAAATGCTAAAATAATGTGGTAATTAACTTTCCCCAATAAGATTTTAATACATCTTGAAAATCTTGAAGCAAATCTGGATACCAGCCAGTGCGGCGAGCAACTTACCATAACAATGTTCCTATCAGCACTGTTAACGTCCCATGATACATTAGATATAAAGCCATCCACAAAGATCTAGGAGTTCCATTCAAATGGTCAGCGAAAAAACATCAAGAAACCATCAACAGAAATAGTGGATTTATCCGGAGGTTGAAGATACAAAAACTCTGTGAATTGATATGATCTTGATCCATCAAATGATAATTAAGTCTAGGTCTTAGATCTCGTCTTTAACTAGTAATAAATCTATTATATGCTTTTAAAATAAATAAATGATATAAAGCAAATACAATTAGGTCTAAGGACACTAACTTGTGGTACACCCACATAAATATATTTAAAATCTGAATATTGATCATTCTGTGACTGAACTGACGATCAAAAGTGTAGGATTTGGGATTATGATAATTTATCTGCATTCGAGAAACTCGTGTCATACCTTATCGAGGGTTTGGGTCACGTCTAGAAAGACAGCTTAATAAGTCCTAAACATGTGTAATATGATATTCTTGATCAATTTTATATATCCCTAAATCAAAATTAGTGAGGCGAGATGTGTTACTTTCCTTCAATAATTGGTTTGAGGGGTTTTAATATAATTGCTCAAACAGCGTGGTTAAGAAGATGATTGACAATTATATTTAATTGATTAGATATTTTAGAATTAAGCAGTTTACCCGGTTTAAGGATATTATTTCGGCAATTCCTGCAAAATCATTGACATTATAGGTTCGATAAAAAGACGATATAAGAATATATTTACAACCTAACAAATTAACGGTTCCGGAGTGGAGGAAGTATTATGATGGTACCATGTAAACGTGATAATTAAATTATTCAATCATATTTATTTGATCATCTCCTGTACTGACAATATATGTTAATCAGCAAATCTATATTTACTTCCAAAAATATCAGATGAAAATATAGTACTTAATAGTTTACAGTAATGTGAGTGCGTTAAATTCAATGATTTAAAATATTTTAAACATGCTAATTAGTTTTATTTGATAAATTATAGTTTTGACAACAATATAATAAGGGCTCTGTTATTGTTTTTGCCTAGTATAATATAAAACTATTCATCAGGACAAGTAGTTGAGACCATATTACTATATGAGAATGAAGCTGTTAATGGCAATAGTATCAAATAATCATTCACAAGTTTTATAATAAAAACTATTTTAGAAAAAGCGTCGTCAAAATTTAAAAGATCGAATTCTAAAAAGGGCCTTCTTAAAGCTTACTGTTATGTCTAACAATATTATTATAGATATATAAGAAATATTCTAATTTCAAAATTGAAATAAAGAAATATAAAGTTTCAGCCGGCTTTGTGGCGCACTGGTAAAGGCGATGGGACAGTCCTCCTACTGTTGCGATAGCTGCGGGTTGTGAATGTTCTAGGCAAGAGTGTAAAATCCGAAAAGGAAAATGATCCCAGTCACGCCAGTAACCAGGCTGGGTAAGACCGCATGTCGTCTGGGATGATTTCTAAAGTTAGTTACTCGCCAGTCGGTAGCCTTTAATGCTGAGGACCGTGGTTCGGAGTCCACGTTAAACTGTAGGTCCAGTCCAGATAAACCCATAGTTGGTAAGAGAAGACTTTAAAATATATTAAAAAAAACTAAGTTTCCTTTGTTTTTAAAGATATACATCAAAAATTAATTATTTATTTTTATTAAATTATTAGTAATCTGTGTTTGCATCCAGGAATACGTTAAAATTATCCTAAACAATCTAGAATATATTATTTACCTTTTGGTAATAATACAGCACTTCAATGGTTGTATTTATTATAAAAATTTACATGAAAATATAAACATCGTAATCGTTACGTCAGTAGAAATAATGACCGGGGGATAAATTTGACCGGTAGCATTGGTAATTACAAAGTAACGTTGTATCGGCCGTACTCGTTTCTCACTTATCGGTACCATTAAATTTATCGCTGTTGAAATATCGACACACTATCGCCAGCGGTTGTAACTTGAAATACGCATAACTCTTCGGCTTGTTCGATTATGCTGGACGTCGAATTATTTATTGCTTATAATATGAATATATGAGTTTAGGTAAATACTCTATAAATTTAGTCATACATTTTCTTATATGTTGTCGTTATGACAGGTAGGTAGTATTACAAAGATGCACGTAAAAAGTAACGTTGCGACGCAATAATATATTATAATATTTCTTTTTCTATATTATATAATTTCTCATTTGCCAGTAGGTAGGCTTAATGCCGATTATCGTTGTTCGGAACTCACTTTAAAATGTAGGCCCAGTGTAGATAAATCCTAATTAGTATGAAGTAAACTTTAAAATATCGCAAAAACAACTAGTAATATTTTTAAATTATAATTAAATTTTATTAATTTCATTAATTTTAAATTATAAATAATATAATAAAACAAAAAAATGTATGCATTATATTTTTTAGATTTTTCTTTGGTTGGTAGATATTATTAATATGAATTTATATGGATATTCATGTTCAATCTCTACGATATGTTATTTTTGGATATTCTTCTACTACGCTGTTAAATACGTATAAAAGTTTTGATTTGTGTAAAGATAAAAGCGCAGTTTTATTTTATTTGAATAATTTTATTTCGAGAATAAGAAGTGGTCCATGTTGGATCCACTAATGTGCGAATAATACTGCCTATCTGTTATGTAATAGAGCTGAGCTGAGCAACCAAGCTGGTTAAAATTAAACCCTTAACAACAAGCTTCTGCTTAAATTCCGGTAGACTAGGTTAAGAGAAGATTCCGAAATTTAATAATTTCTAAATTTGAAGTATCGAAATTCCAATTGTTCTAGGGATACTTTCAGTCTGCATTTGGTGGTTGTACATCCTGAACTGCGATGCATCTGTCCAACTTTTATACATCTTTGATCCACCGATATTCATATTTCAGATTTTATTACTTAAAACAAGAACTTAATATGAAACGTCAACCTACAGACATTAGCGCTGTAGCGCAGCAGTGATATAACAAAACATACATACGGATGAAAACAATATAAAACTACTAAAATACTCTGTTACAAATTTATTTCTAATGTAAAATTTCAACGCGATATACAATAAATATACTGTTCTGCTGCAGCATGTCGTTATGTAGTAAATTACCCGGATATTAAATTATTAAAATTGTTTTCATGGTTCATCGGAATTAACAGAATTAAAGCACCTGTTAACAATCATTTAATTAGGTCTTGGTGGGACTTGCGTAATACAAAATTTTCCAGTCAATTGAACACGTGGATGCAATTGTGAAATGTAATTGCTTACATGCATGTAATTTACTTGCATAAAAAAACAAATAGTCGATTATTACATCTCGAAGATGAAATATGCCCTCAGGTTTTTGGAAACAATTTAACTAGGATACGGCACAGATCTTACGTTGTTTTAGATAGGTATAATAACGTTTTATAATAGTTCAGTTATATTGTAAAAAAAAATAATTATAAGCCACACAGTTTCTGAGTAGATCAGAGTAGCTATAAACTAATAATTTTACTTTCGGCTATTTTAGAATACTTATTTCTAACACAATATTTTATTTATCGTAGAAATTAAATTTAGTAATGAAACAAATAATTACACATATTGGCAGAATCCGATCTTAACTCTGTCATTATTGCCGGTAAATGATATTAACCTATAAGCAGTAACATAAGAATAATTTCTTAAAAGGTCTTAATGTATATAAACAGTTTATATAGAAGAACCCATAAAATGACATAAACATATAATTTCAGGCTAGTAGCCAGTATATGAAATAATTTATTACAAAGGATCAAAGTAGACCATGTATGATAATAGCAAATAATATTGTTGTCGTATGTGTGTTGTGTAGCTACCCAAAGTGCTTCAAAGATGGCGCTAACGACAGGAAGGTTAAACTAAGTGTCATGAACAGCTCGAACTTCCTGAACAAAACAAATTCAAGAGCATTCTCTGTGTTTGGTTTCACTGTTGAAACCTGGAAAAATATTTAATACTGATCGCTGGACACAAAAAATGATCAATTTGATCTGTGCATTTTTCAGCAAGAAATTACGCCAGACAGCAAAACCAGTTAAAGAGGTCTTAAAATCACTTGAATAGGAAGTTTTATTGCACCCATCATAATCCCCAGACCTAGCTCCATCTGATTATCTTCTTTTCGCATTGCTAGGATACGAACTTGCACATCGCCGATTTTAAAGAGGTTAAAAAATGGCTCGATGAATGGTATAGGTCAAAGGAGAAACTGTTCTTTAGGAATGGCATCCATAAATTGCCAGAGAGATGGACGAAATTTATAGAATCAAATGGTTAATACTCTGAATAAATTAATTTTAAGTATCCTTTGTAAGTATCCTTTTTTTAACCAAAAAAAATGAAAAGAAATTACCTACACTTCTGGCAGTGAAAAGACAAACCTTGAGAGCGAATGGATTTGAATTGAATATGATTTAAATAAACTAATTTTATTAAAAACAATATGAATTAATTCCTACGCTTAAAATTATCTACAACATCAATTATTTTCAGAAGTAAGTTTGAATTGTTTAAATGTTAAAAATTGAAACAATCTATCAATATATATATTAACCCTTGAAAAATTGATTGAATTCTATGTTACGAATTGAAAACAAATTTATCTAATCCATAATGTTTTTTGGAGTAATAAAATAGAAGACAAGCTATAACAAAAATAGTAAAACGGAACTTGTTGGCTAATTTACAGTTTAATCTGGTGACATAAAATCAGTTACAGTTTGACATAAGATCACTATAAACAAACTTGTCTCAGATTTATATTAGCTATAAGAAGCAATTTAAACACTATCAATTAAGAAAATTTACACAAAGAAATTCATCATCATCAATATATTATTAACAAAAAATGTAATGTTTTCAAAAAAATTTGCTAATGCTTGTGGATGAATAGTGCAATAAAACCTATCAGGAATTAAACTAACATACATACAATGTATAATACATGATATATATACAAGGGATAGACAAAGTAATATAAAATCCATGTAAAATAGTACATTTTGTTGCCCGCTCAGTTTATATGTGAAGTCTTTTAGTATATTTTAGTGCGTTATACGCTTTGATATTCGATTGAAATGTGTGATCTCTTAGAATTCGAGAGACGGAATCAGTTGGTGTTCAGTTAGCGGAGGCGTCTGTCATGAAAATTGCTGAATTGTTTAACGTTTAACGAGCAACGGTATCCATGATAATGACGGTATACACAAAACATGGTAAAAAATTATCAGCGATGAGGAATAGTGGACGAAACTCGAAGTTGACTGACAGGAGACCGACAAATATTAAAAAGGATTATAGATGAACGATTAAAAAACCTAGACACTTGATGATTGGGAGGAATGCGGTATAGTCCGATGAGTCATTATTACAACCGGCCATGTTTATGTATCGGGAACCTCAACAGAAGACTACGACTGCTTCTTGCAGTCAAAAAAGAGGGAGGTTCCGTTATGATCTAGGCGGCAATATTGTGGTATTTAGCTGATTCACTGGCAGGATTACCGCGAATGAATATCTCGATATTCTCATAAATAATAATAATAATTTCTTACTCCGACTAGCATATTGCTGCCAAACAATGCCATATTCCAATAATGTATACAAACATAGTCAAAAATGTTTAATCTTGGTTTTAGGAGCGTCACAACATCATCAAATATCTTTCCTAGATAGCACAATCACCAGACGTCACATAATTGAACCGTTATAGTGAGTTTTAGAGCAGATAGAGGATTATATCTCCAACATAATTGATGCAATTTTGACTCAAGAATGGGACAACATTCCGTTGCAAACTAATAAAATCAAATACTCTCTATTCCCCGAAGAGTTGCAGTTGTTTTAAAAGCAAATGCTGGTTTACAAGCTCTCTTTCTATGTGTTTATATTTCACAATTAGTCTAACACTTCGCGAAAGAAAATAAATCACTGAAAACATGTTTTTCTTCAATATACATCAATAATTAATTTCAAGTATCAATATATATATATATATATATATATATATATATATATATATATATATATATATATATATATATATCAACTTTTATGTGCACCTTCCTGAAAGTTATATATGTGGAATACACATGTATATATTTTTAACATATTTGACCTATGACACTGCAGAGAATGATTCATATATCCCTTGCACTGACGCTACGTTCGGAGTTGCCTAGCTCAGTTTTGTTTAGTGACAAATCGTGACCTGTGCTCTCAAATATAAAAACTGGAATTGTATGTTTGGCGCTAATGAAGTATTCTGTAATCTAAAAGTTATGTAAGAATTATATCTGGGTTTGTGTCCCTTTGAAGGATCGGACCTACGTTGTAAGTACATGGTATTATAATATTTTACTGTGACTCTCGTATATTATTTACGAAAATACTAACGACTCAAAAAATTATAGCTGTTCATGAGGAATTAAAGACAGAATAAGCCGTTGATGCCGTTATTATACCTCCTAAAGTAGACGAGCTGACTGATGAAGAAAAAATGATTATTAATGACGAGAGGTGATGAATTACCAGTAGATGTGGTGGACATATTTGAAATTCATGCTCCTACAGAAAAAGAAGAAACGTATACTAAAATGACTGAAGTGTGTTCCACATAGAGATTACTAAAAACTGTGAAGCCAAATGTGTCGAAGAAATACAGAATAACTTTGGGAATTTGACACCAATACAAATGTTTGAACTTTTCTTAGACAAACCAATTCGGGACGAAATAGTAGAGTTTTCAATGGCATATGCTCAATATAAAAACAACCACAAATTTGCTATATCACGTGCTGACTTGAAAACATTTATTGATACCCTTATATTTTCTCCCCCCTCAAACAATATTTTACTGGAATTTAGATGGAGATAAAGGGATCCCTCTCATACGCAAAACAATGCCACGGAATATATTTGATAAATAAAAAGTACATTCATATTTCTGGTAATGGCAAGTTGGACAAATCTAATAAGTTTCCAAGCTAAGACCTTTTTTCAATGAACTAAATAAAGGGTTCATGCAGTTTGGTATAAGATATCGATTGATCAAGAGATGGTGCCATATTTTGGACGTCATTCTGCTAATATGTTCATATGAAGGAAACCAGTAAGGTTTGGATTCAAACTGTGGCGTATAGGCTCAGATGGAGGATATGTGCATCAGTTTGATCAACTTCATAGAAGATTAATGAAAACCTGGGTTTAGGTGAAAGGGTTGTAACAAACTTGTTAAAAGTTGCTCATGATTCCGAAAATCATACCATATTTTTTTAAATTCTTCACAACCTTCTTACTTTGATATCTGAAATGAAATTCTTTGGAGCTGGTACAGTGAGAGAAAACCGGAAGGAAAAGAAGCACAACATAGTTCCTCAACCAAACGTTATCCACCAATACAACCACGGCATGGGAGGTGTACATTTGCATGACAATGCCATTACAAACTATAGAATCAGAATTACAGGCAAAAATGGTGGTGGCTATTATTCTCCAATGGAATTGACAGTGCTATTGTCAATGCCTGGAAAATGTACCAACTGGTAACAAGTTCTATTATTATTATTCTACTGAAGAAGAATTTGAACTGGAGGAAAACCACAAAGCTCAGAGTAAAAACACCAACCTTGGACGCCCCAGCAGAAACAGATTGCCAGGAGCAATTAAGGAGCATACAATTGGTCATAATATAATCCGCAATGAAGAAAATACAAGGAAGAGATACAAGATTTGTTAAAGCCCGGCGATCTACATATGCAAGAAATAGCAGGTTCACCTTCACACAGAGTGTTTTTCCTAATTTCATGAGTGATGTCATCAACTTTGGACAATTTTTTTCATATAATCAACACTTTTTTGTACATTCTGAGCAAATAGAAGCATGTGTTCGAAATATCAAAATGTTCTTACTTTATTACCAGGAAACTCGCAACGTTGCGCCAGCGAAACATTATGTTTGGTGAAGATGGCAACACATACTGCTGGTTTTTAATATTTATAATGTTATTTCAATTAATTCAAAGTGAAATTGATGACAAAATACCATAATATTTCACAATTTTTATTTTTGAAAAGAAATGGGTTAATAACAGATCAATTGAGAAGTCTCCTACTTGACATATAGATGGCGCTACTAGAACTAAATCCATATGCTTTTTAGTTAGCCCTAACCCTCAATAGATGTATAAATTTGACAGCTGTCGAATCATTAGTTTGTGAATTATAGCATTTTGAGTGAAGCAACTTTTGTTATTGGGAGAAAAATGGATAAAAAGGAATTTAGAGTGTCGATAAATTATTGCTTTTTGAACAGAAAACATACAGTTGAAACAAAAACCTGGCTTGATGCCGTGTTACCGGAAACTGCCCCAGGAAAATCAACCATCAAGAATTGGTACGCTTAGTTTAGACGTGATGAAATGATCATCGAAGACGGTGAACGCCCAAAAGAGGTTGTTACCGACGAAAACATTAAAAAAATCCACAAAATGATTTTGAATGACCGTAAATTGAAACTGAATGAAATAGCAGACACTCTAAAGATATCAATTGAATGTGTAGATTAAATCATTCACAAATACTTGGGTATGAGAAAGCTCTGTGCAAAGCGGGTGAAGCTCGAGCTCACGCTCGATGAACCCGCTCCAAAGCGTGGGAAAATGCAACAGTAGGCTGGCAAGCTATGGCGTCTGTATTTTGGGATGCGCATGGAATAATTTTCATTGACTACCTTGAAAAAGGAAGGACCATCAACAAAAGAAACGACGACTATTACATAGCCTTATTGGACCGTTTGAAGCACGAAATCGTCGGAAAACGGCCGCATTTGAAAAACAAAAATAAAGTGCTGCTTCACCAAGACAATGCACCGTATCAAAAATCCAATCAATTGGGCTTCGAATTGCTTCCTCATCCACCGTATTTTCCAGATCTGGCTCCCCAACGACTATTTCCTATTCTCAGATCTGAAAAGAATGCTCGCTGGGAAGAAATTTTCGTTAAATGAAGAGGTGATCGCCGAAACTGAGGCTTGTACAAATCATACTACGAAAATGGTATCGAAAACTTGAAGGGTCGCTATAATCAGTTTATCACCCTTGAAGGGAATTATGTTGAATAAAATGCCAAAAAATGGTAATTTTGCCAAAAAATGTGTTTTACTACGGTAGGCCGGGGACTTTTCAATTGATCTGTTATTGTGTATATGTCAGGTTATAATTCAGTTAGCGTAATCTAATTCAGTTTATGACTTAGATTACCCACTGTTTAAAAAAATGTGCAATAAAAATAAGAATAACTTACCGTACAGTCTTCGGTATTTTCGTAATTTGTAACTCGTTCTTGTTCACATTCACCGGTTCAGCACTGATACCTTCCCGTTTTATCCGAGGTTCTGGCGTCTGCGTCAGATTCACCTTATTCTTACTCACTTGCGACTGTTCATTGTTATTATTAAACCATGTATCATCACCAAGAGATATTTGTTTAGTGATGATCTTTTGAGTAATAGGCCTCACCACCTGCCTGAACTTATCGATTTCATTTTGTAGGTATTTAATTTGTAATTCTTTATCTTCTAGTCGTCTCTCCAACTGTCCAATATACTCGTCTTTCTTCAGCAGTTCTTTGTTTTTCTCGTCCAGTATCAGTTTATAGCTTTGTATAATTTCCACTTCGCGAGGAGACATTTTTTTCGATCGATGCACAAGTTTATTCACGAAACTGTAGCAGCTCATTTTAGTTGATTTTAATGTCCATGATTACTTTCTAGTCACTAGTGATTTCGAAACTTATACTATCGCACTGGAACTAGTAAAAAAAACCATTACAATTGAATGCTAGAAGTAGACATTGTCGCGCGATTATTTTAATCGTCAGTCATTGTTTCGATCTTACCTAATCACGAATGTAATAGATATTGAATTTTTATCGATTTTCATTAAATTGTTATGATTTTTGATAACGATAATTGCTGATCCCCTTCAAGCCACTCAGATGTGCGAATTTTACCGATATATTTTATTTCGTTTGTAGGTGATTTCGAATGTGATTTATCAGAGTATTACAATAAATCCTGTTTTTTAATTATGGTAGTAATATGTAATATAGTATTAAAAGTGGCAGACGGGCGTCCCGTTGGTTTACAATTTTATTTTATCAAATAATCGAAAGAATCATTCTATTATGAATAAATATGTTATATTAAGTTTATTAAAAACAGGTAGTATAGTGGATGTATATATTCTGGTTTACAATATCCCATATACTAGAATAGAAATTAAAAAAAAAGATATTTTCGAAGCTTGACCCATTGAGAATGCCCTTCAGAGAATTTTTCAAATTACAAACGCCTTTCTCTCGAAACTGCTTTTTCGGAAACGCTTGATATAATATTTCAAGTTACTGAATCGTGTATATTGGCTTTATTGACTAGAATTATTATTGTGATAAATGCAGTGCACCGCAGTCACGAACTGATTGTGGTTGTTATTAGATAAGTTAGGGTTCGACCAACTGTGGTTTAAACAGAGATAGCAACATGCCACATAAACCACAAAACAATCAATTTTTTCATATTATCAGAGACATAAAAAATGAAAATTTATTAGCACGTAAGTGCTTGTATTTATTGACGCTAATAAGAAAATAAATTATCTTTGACATAATATTCTTGAAATATTGTATTTAATAAAAAAGAAAGGTGTTGAAGAGTACATATGGTATAATTAGAGGTGTTCTAATTCGGGGATTCTGGTTATGTCTTTATATCCTGAATCTTGATAATATTTTTTTGCTAATTCAATAACCAAATTAATAAGTAAACTAATTCATCCTTGAATCCCGCTAGGGCTGATGTTTGGTGTCGCTAAATAACCAGCATACGTGTTATGGCGATTAAAAATAAAAATGTTCTTTACTAATATTAATAATGATCTTAAAGATTTGGTTCATTGCACTGCCAACTTAACTCTCGTGGCGATGAATGAAAAAATAGTTTTAACAAAAAAATTGAACCGACTCAGAAAATAAATAAGGAACTTAGTAAAAGGTAAAAAATAATCAAACCTAGATATTTAGCACAAAAAACCGTTTTAAAATAAAATATGTACATCATAATTGTTGTAATAACTAAATAAAAATAACCAAAAACCTGATTTTAATTTAGATTTGTTTTGTTGCTAATTAAATTTTTTGTATATGTCACAAAATTATATTATTTTTATATTGTTTAGGCTCGGCACCGACTTGATCAGTGATCAGTTAGGTAGGGTTAAATTGTATATAGTAGAATATAAAATAATAATATAATAATATATATAATATTAAATAAGGATTTTAGTTATTTGTATTTAGTTATTAAAACGATTGTGATGTACATATTTTATTTTAAAACGGTTTTTTTTTGGTGTTAAAAATTTATACAAATTTGCTTATTTTTAAAATTTTTGAGAGTTCCTCATTTATTTTTTGATGTCGTTTCAATTTTTTTGTTAAAAATATTATTTTTCTCTTTTTAATGTTAGATATTCATTCAATAAATTACGAAGTTATTTTATTTAATATTACAATGGGTAGGCCTAGAAAAGGTGCAGAACGTATAAGGAAAAATAGGAATAAAGAAACAATGATTGAAGATAAGGAACGCTTCAGGCCCCGGGGTGTCCGCTAACTAGCCTAGGTGATTTGACAAATGATCTAACTAAACAACAACAAAAAGTTATTGTTTCCCGCCAGGAATCGAACCTGCGAACTCCGTTTAGGAACTAAACGCTTTAAATATTACACCATGGAAGCAGTTGTCTACAATATTTCTACGACGTATTATATGATATAATTAGTGTTTAAAAAGCAAACTGAATGGCTCTTGCACTGAACGACCTCCGATTTTCCGTCACATCAGCTCAGCAATAACATTATACCCAAATATCTGATTATTATAGATAAAAAATATGTGAAAACATTGTATATGGATTTAAAATTTGAGCATTTCCCTTGATTTCCCCCTTCCCCCAACATATCCTGATATGATTCCAATGAGACCACCTCGGAAGTGCACTCTTTCGAATAAAAAAAGAATAGTAAATTTTTAAAATCGGCCAACAATTGACGGAGAAATCATTACAGCCGAACATAGAGTAATATTACAAATTGCTAACAATAAAATATTTCTTTGATATTAATATTCAACATATTTGTATTAAAATAAAATATGAATAACTATAACTAAAACAACTCCTTATGACATTTCCTATTATCACAAGTGTTGTTTGCTATTTTTATAATATTTGACTTAAAAGTTAGTAATCTGCTAATCTTCAGTTATTGTAAAACAATAAATAGTACAAATCTACAAATAGATAATGTTTATTAGAATTAATACAGTGATTTGTTATACTTTTTACTTTAAATACACAATAAGTAACTATTCTGGCATTGTGACTTAAAATTTATAAGATTTTAGAATAATCCCCAATTATGAATTTAAATTCATTTTGAGGAACTTAAAATAAATAGCGTAACTTACTATAAATAACGTACTGTAAATTGTATATTGTCAAAGGAAATAACACAAAATTAATTTCGGTCTTATATTATGTGGCGCCAAAGTATTCATTAGAATTATCTATTCATTACCCATTGTCTAATTAAATTTAACTAGAATTGTTAAAAAATAAGCGGTATCAGTAGAGGTAATGGAGTACTTACATCACATCGATTATTACTGTGTCACACAGTATCTGAAAAATCAAATAATCTAGACTACCAGTTACAAGAAAAAAAACAACATTATACCTAGAATATATAAATAATCATTATTCAAATATTATTATCAATGAATTCAATTAAAAATACAACTTAAAAGTTTTTAATAACAATAATTACCAAAAAAAGACTGTAGTCGTTCAACTTCTGATTGAAAACGATAACAAGCTTGAGGCATAAACACTTAACTGGGTAGTATAAATAACCTATATTAATTAAATGTTAATTTAAAATGTATAAATTATCATTGCCAAAATGAGTAAAAAGTACATAAATATTGTAGAGTTTATTTTTAAAATATTTATTCAATTCAATTTAAAATTATCTTTAATCAATGTGTTATATGGTATATTCAAAAATGTTTATGTGTATTTGGATACATGTTAGCTCCTACTTATGCATTATTTTGTGTTGTTTTTCTTATATTTAATTTACTATTATTCTGGATTAATACCACTCATTAGTAGTAAGTAGTAGATCTTCAGTAGGATGGTTTAATTTACTGATTTAGATCAAAATATGAGGTATGATGATAACAAACAAATATTATACAAGATATACAAAAACCATTCCGTGTACAAAATAAGTCTCCCTTAGTAAACAAAAGAAATTAAGCAATTAAATAATGTCATATTGTCTGGTTTGAAACGTCATATAGTAAGACCGCACAAGTTTAAATGACATTTGAATTTGATCATGAATGTGAATTAGCAATTAACATCTTTTTTTTTCTTCTGTTCCACCAATTGTTTCTTCAAAATGCGAGTAAATGTTAAAAAAAATAATAGCTAACGATGGCCAATACTTTGAATAAAATATATTTTACTAATTTCTCCGATTAAAAGCTTAAAATTACAAGAAAATACCTTAATACCTTAAAGTTATTTGTATATCATAAGAACACAGCTTATGAATCAAATAAAATTATAATACAGATATTTTTCAATCAAAATGTGTTTAATATTTATCAAATATGTGGTTTTGTACCACTTTAAGCGACATAAACAAAATTATAATATTGAAAATGTAGATATAAGTTTGGTTTTATATCAGTAAAATGCTTTAAGTACTTGGCTAAGAATAAAATCATCTTGAGTAAAAACGTTTTCTAGATTGCACATGTCTATTTTAACTCAATATTTACGCAATTTCGAACATATATAACACCAAATGTTAGTTGCACTAAACGTACAAGTAGTGCCAATCTAAACAAACACTCTACCAAATGATGTTTTATAAAACGCGGAGTCTGTTTAGTTGCAAAAATCAACACTCTGGAAGTGATAATATAATTTTCATTTGGTTAAGAATGAAAACAAATCACTAAAACTTCTTAAAGCGTGACAAATATATCGCAGTAAGTTTATTTTTTCGTTCATTACGATATGCATTTTGGCTATCTCGATGTCTAAATCAAAATAGAAAAAGCGTTTTGAAAATGTATTTAGACAATTAAGTTTCATATTTATAATAATTGAATTTGATTGTAACTCTAAAATATAAAAAGTATCCCTAAATAATAAGAATGATAACAGTGGTATTACAGATAGTAAATAGTAAATGACTACTATTTACTTATCAGGTTTTAAACATTGAATCTATCAATCGTTTTATCGAGATCTCACAGGTTAGAAAAGTCTAATTATAACAATAGTATATATGTATAAAAAATCAAATCCGTATAAAAGCACAATTATTTGGATAGTAATTTACCTGTAAAATGAAAACAAATTAATGTAATAATGCTCTAAAAATAACCTTAGTCGTAATGTTATTGTGTAATTGAAAATTTTCTGATATGTATTCCATTTATAAATGTTACGGCCTTTTAATTGTTTCGTCTAAATGGTAAACAAACATACAAAACACAAAAATCTAATTATTATTATCAGTGTGTTGTTGCATTAACTGGAAAGTAATAAATCAATTTGAAAAACTCTAAATAGAAAATTGTATTTATAGTTTAACAACGAAAATATGCGCATTAGTGAATTATTCATTCAGGACTACTTTATTAATGAAATAACTTTGAGTAATATCCCTTTCAAAATATTTTTTTAAGAAAAAAAAAGACAAACAAAATGATCCAATATCGAATATCTTAGGATCTACAAATAAGTTTTGAGTGTTTTTGTGACTTTAATGATTAATTCAGGGAAATTGTTAAAGTTTGTTTTTTTCGACGTAATTCATTGTTTGTTATTATCTCTTTGATTCATTTTCCAGGCGGCATACGGATTCAGCACTGAAAAAAAATTACAACAAATTACTAAAACTTCTTAAAGCGTGACAAATATATCGCAGTAAGTTTTTTTTTTCGTTCATTACGATATGCATTTTGGCTATCTGGATGTCTATTTCAAAATAGAAAAAGCGTTTTGAAAATGTATTTAGACAATTAAGTTTCATATTTATACTAATTGAATTTGATTGTAACTCTGAAATATAAAAGGTATCCCTAAATAATAAGAATGATAACAGTGGTATTACAGATAGTAAATAGTAAACGACTACTATTTACTTATCAGGTTTTAAACATAGAATCTCTCAATCGTTTTATCGGGATCTCACAGGTTAGAAAAGTCTAATTATAACAATAGTATATATGTATAAAAAATCAAATCCGTATAAAAGCACAATTATTTGGATAGTAATTTACCTGTAAAATGAAAACAAATTAATGTAATAATGCTCTAAAAATAACCTTAGTCGTAATGGTATTGTGATAATTGAAAATTTTCTGATATGTATTCCATTTATAAATGTTATGGCCTTTTAATTGTTTCGTCTAAATGGTAAACAAACATACAAAACACAAAAATCTAATTATTATTATCAGTGTGTTGTTGCATTAACTGGAAAGTAATAAATCAATTTGAAAAACTCTAAATCGAAAATTGTATTTATAGTTTAACAACGAAAATATGCGCATTAGTGGATTATTCATTCAGGACTACTTTATTAATGAATTAACATTGAGTAATTTCCCTTTCAAAATATTTTTTTAAGAAAAAAAAAGACAAACAAAATGATCCAATATCGAATATCTTAGGATCTACAAATAAATTTTGAGTGTTTTTGTGACTTTAATGATTAATTCAGGGAAATTGTTAAAGTTTGTTTTTTTCGACGTAATTCATTGTTTGTTATTATCTCTTTGATTCATTTTTCAGGCGGCATACGGATTCAGCACTGAAAAAAGCTAGTGAGTAAACAAAGCTTTCGACGTCTCTTGACTAAAATTCACACATCTCTGGTTTGTTTTCGCCTTGTGTGTCAATTCTTTCATACGTCATCACTCAAGGAGCATGCTCCTCATATATTTCATACAACTATAGATGTCCATTGCCTTGCCACCAATTGTACTCTGTTAATATACAAGTTGACATAGTCATGAGACATGAGTGATATACATTGAATATTAGAGGAAAATTATGACGCTTTAATTTATATTATTTTTTATAAAAGCCTCAACAGTTACTCTAAATCCTACTGAATGAATGAATTACATTAAAAAAGTTCTTTGTCAACATATCTTTAAAAAAAACTTCTCATAGTGATTAATTTATGAATATCTTCAAGTCATAAAACATAATAATATTCAAGTTTTTCAATAGTTCTTAATAAAACACTGCACCATAAAAAATATGATTTCAATTAACACGGCATGAAGGCCTTGTTCATAAAATACAAAAAATGCTACCAAAACAACACAACGAACTATTAAAACCATACATTACAACCAGAATGTTTAGAGTCAAACAAGAAGATGCTTACTCTACAATAAAAGGAGCTAAAGCAGGTGTACCACAAGGAAGTGTACTGGGATCAATGCTTTATCTACTTTACACTTGTGATATACCACAAATGAAAAATATCACGATGGCTACATTTGCTGATGATACTGCGATTATAGCTGTCGGAGACAATAGTCAAGAAGCCTCACGAAAATTACAACGGGCATCACTTGTACAATATAAATAATTGGACACAAGTTTGGAAAATAAAAATTAATGAAAGTAAATCTGTACATGTTCAGTTCACCTATAAACAGACCGTACAAGCACCAATAACATTAAATAATACTATCATTCCATATAGCAACAACGCTAAATATCTCGGAATCAAGAACTGGAATTCATATGTAGGAAAATGTACTGGCTAATTGGAAGAAAATCACAATTGTCAGTACATAATAAATTGTTATTATATAAGCAAATATTGAAACCTATATGGATATACGGAGTTCAATTATGGGGATGTTCTGCAAAGAGTAACATAAATAAAATACAGTTTTTTTAGAACAAAGTCCTGCGAGGTATTGTGGGTGCACCCAAATACTATAGGACTGATTACCTACATCGAGGCCTTCAGATGTCCACAGTCAGTCAAGAAATCAAAAGAATTGCAAGGAGGCATGAGGAAAGACTTCATTCTCACACGAATATTGAAATATTACAACTATTGGATACCACCAGAACAGGACACAGACTCAAAAGAATAAAACCATCTGATCTTGTGTAATGTTGGGTAGTGAGGTGCATATATTAAAAAATACAGCAGTGACATGTATAAACATTATTTCACCAAAGACTGAGATAGGGCCCATGGGTCCTCCTAGTTATATACCTAGTTTTAAGTCATCATAAATACAAATTGTAGGTTAGAACGACTAGTAACAATGTATTAATTAAATAATACTAAAAATTTCAATCAACACTTACAGATTACTCTAAACTGAGCAACTGTCATCTTTTACTGATCTAACATTATCCAACATATCCATTAATTAAATTTACTTGACACGATTATACAGTTGCCAAGCATTTAATAAGGTTTGTAAAATCGTTTTGATGACAACAAGGATACGTGTATACATGATCACGATTAACGCCTCTTTTATGAAAACTCAGATGCATTTGCAATTAATAGCCATCTTTCACCATACCTTCCTTTAGTATATTAATGATCTACAAATGAACTTGTTACATTCATCAATTGGTATTTAACAAGCGAGGTCTCTTTGTTTTGTTTGAGAAGTATAATCATTACATATCTTAAAAAAATTAAAACCTATACATAAAAATAAAATACTAGTTCAAATTAAAATTATTACAAATACTTCATAATGTATCTAAAAATAGTTAAAATTTAATTGTACAATGAAAGCCGGTTCATATAATAATAATCTAAAAATATCCTTTAACAGCAAATGGATTAATGACATTAATTGTGTAATGGCATTCTGATAATTAAAGATTGCCTCGGATATAGAAGTTCTAAAAGTTACAGTATTTGAATCTATATAAAACAAAGAAATATTTAAGTATTCGAAATGTTTAATTCTCTATGTATCTTTAAAATCCAAGAAATATGACAGTAAAAATATTAATTACTTACTTAAGCCTACTCCCCGGCCTACCATAGCAAAACACATTTTTTTGTAAAAATTAGTTTTATTTTTATTCAACATAATTCCCTTCAGAGGTGATACACTGATTATAGCGACCTTCCAACTTTTCGATATCATATTTGTAGCACGATTTGTCCTTCGATTCAAAATAGGCCTCAGTTTCGTCGATCACCTCTTCATTCAACGAAAATTTCTTCCCAGTGAGCATTCTTTTGAGACTTGAGAACTGGAAATAGTCGCTGGGGGCCCAATATGAAGAATACGGTGGATGAGGAAGCAATTCAAAGCCCAATTCATGGATTTTTTTGACACGGTGAGTTTTCTTGGTGAAGCAGCATTTTATTTTTCTTCAAATAGGTTGCATTTTCGGCAATTTCGTCCTACAAACGGTCCAATAACACTATGTAATAGTCGCTGTTGATGGTTCTTCCTTTTTCAAGGCCTGTTACGTTTTCCCATGCTTTGGAGCGGGTTTGTCGTGTGCAGTCCACTCGGATAACTGTCGATTGGACTTCGGAGTGAAATAATGGAGTTTCATCTATTGTCACATATCGACGCAAAAACTCAAAAGTGTTTTTAGTCAAAAGTGAGTTCGCGCGGCACCCACTTTGCACAAAGCTTTCTCATACCCAAATATTCATGAATGATAAATGTACACGTTCAGTTGATATCTTTAGGGTATGTGCTATTTCATTCAGTTTCAATTTACGGTCATTCAAAATCTATTTGTGAATTTTTTAAATGTTTTTGCTTCAACTGTATTTTTTCCCTTCAAAAAGCAATATTTTATCAATAAGCGAAATTATTTTTATCCATTTTTTCACAATAACAAAAGTTAGTTCCCTCAAAATGCTATAATTCACAAACCAATGATCCAACAGCTGTTAAATTTATACACCCATCTTTTAAAAGCTAGGGTAACTAAAAAACAGATGGATTTAATTCTAGTAGCGCCACCTATGTGTCAGGTCGGGGACTTTTCAATTGACCTGTTATAATACTTGGAGAATATTAAGGTTTTTCTTTTCGTCTACTAGATTGATAAGCTAAAACCAAATGGTCTTCGGCTGATGTCGCTTCAGGTTCGGGGTATAGTTGTTTTGCAGGCGGCAGAGACCCTGGGTTAGGACTGGGACTGTCGTAGTTTGTTTACTACCGGTTGGTGTTCTAAGGTTTCAATGGAGAACCTCACACTGGATATGTTTATGAAATTTTTTACAAAGGGGATGCCTGATTCGAGGTGTGTATTGACGTTCCTCATAAACCATGGGGCTCTGAGTAACGCATGGACTTTTTTGGATGAATGTTAAGGTATATAGTTGAATTTTATACAGATCTGGCAATCGCCAAAATAACTGTAGGTCAAGGGAAACTGGGGAAAGATCAAATTATTCCAATTAATGGACAATATGGATATTGTTAGATCAATAAAAAAGGAAATTGATTCAATTTGATATAAAGAGTATATATTCATTAAAAAGGTACATTTATTTCGGATCTTTTAGTAATTCAATTTTTTTATTTCATTTTGTTATTAAATTAAACAATTTTGATCCTTTTAAATTGTCTAATATTCTAAATAGTAATTAAATGGAATCGAATAAAACAAAAATTGTCTGTCCAGAATCCTCTAGTTCTAAACTAAAATAAAAAAGTAGACATATGCTTTAAAAATATCGTCCTTATCATTACTTGACCTTGATGACGATATTTGAGATTGTTACAAAAATGATTATTTGTCCTTTCTCCTGTGTCATGGCTATTGCCTGATTAAAATTCTAATAGCACTTGTGTGTTTCGGAATACAATGAGTTATAGGTTCAAGTCAAAATAGTAAAACATTGGTGAATTTTAATGTCAGAAGATTATCATATTAAACTTACGAATAGAACAACTCATTATGTTATGAATACTTACATAGTTGACAATGACTTTGACTTTGCTAATGGTTATTAGTTTTCAAATAAAAATACTACTATGATTAAGAAGATTTGAAAATCGTGCTGTTATTTGTTGTTATTTTTTTCCACCAGGTAATACTTTTTCTTATTATATCAACAAGGAACCTTATTTTAGTATTATTTATGCCTTATTTATGTGCACTATTTCATTTCAAGATGGCGAATTTATTCTTCTTCTCATGAAAATAATGACTTGACTCATACAGAATTGATTATTCGCGAATTCTTAATAAAAATAAATCAAATCATATTCCACAGCTGTTTTATTCAGCTGATTTAGTTCCGTTGGACTGGCTATTGATGTTGAATCAGTTGAATAACATAAATATGATCGGAAGTATAAAGATATGATAAATTACATTAAATAGTCTTGCATCGGTTATGCAACCATTAAGAAGAAATAACAAATATATCTGTTCAAGATATTCACGAAAACAAAAATATTATCTCGATATGCGTGTTACATAAATCTTATCTATTGAATTTTTCGTTAAGATAAACTTACTCGACATACTACTCTAAAAAATAGTAAGATGTAGAAATTCACAGGGTTGTTTATCATAAATTTATATTTGGCGGACTCAAGTGTCAATAAGAAATATTGAGTATTATGCTTGCTTCTTCGAGTTGTTCTTCAAAAATCAACTCATGTTATTCTTATATAGTGTCCTTTCTATTCACCTAATTTTGCCCCGTTACTCCTCAAACTCAAAAAGTCATTCTCGGGAAATCTTTTTTATCCGGTACTATAATTGAATAAAAGTGCTAATACAGAGATTATTCCAAGAATTTATAGATTCCAAGATAAATGCATTATACCCAAAAAAACTAAATAACCTGTTTGATTAATATTTAAAAAATTTAACAATTTTTTGATTGTAATTTCAATTGTAATTGTTCAAAAAAAACAACAATTTTTAAACAACCTAGACTGTTTAAATTCGATGGCTTTGTCATTTCTCTACATAAAATGACATTTTTCGATTTAGCATTATTAAATATAATTAAGTTTTATGGACACTAGTTGTAGAATGATCAAAATTGTATTTTTGACATTCACTACTTTTGTAGTTTGATTGAAATAAATCTGCTGCCCAAGTTTACCAAACACTTTTACAACCTTAGGTGATGTTGCTCACTCATATCCTAACTGTCAGTTTTGATTTCAAGGATTGAATAAAAGTGGAGCTTAGCAGCTGATCAATGAACTGTTTCCAGACGTTTACATGCTACAGGAAAAATCCAAAATGAGATAAAATGGTTACCATACTAACTGAAAATACCAATTCGAACTATTCCAACATTGCGATTTCAATGCTTAGCAGTTAAAACAGAAGAGTTTTCCGTAGATTATTCAGATTGGCAATGAAATGCGGGATGTGTCATCTATATCAACATCGAAGAGGAATATTCATTACCATAAAGTATTGATCTACATATAGTGGGATCATCAAGATCTAGTGTATTACGATCTCCTAAACCGAATGAAGCTATTTCTGTAGATGTGTACTGACAATACATTGTTGTTGTTCGAAGTTTTGTTGTATAAAACCTAATCATGAGACATAGCGCCTTCTGATCGCCACTTGTTTAGATCGCAGCATGGCTTGGCTGGCACACGGTTTCGATATTCTGAAGAAGTGCGATAATTGATCGATGGGGTCGCTGCCAAACCAAATTGATCTTTCGAGACGGAACTGTCATGTTACCATAATGATTGTCAAAAATCGATACAATGTATTTTATTTATCAATAGCCACTGTTTCTTTCACATTTCAGGCAATTTACGGATTCCATCTTGAAAGAACGATGTTTTGAGGCTATCCAAGAATCGATCCATTTCTTGGAATCTCATAAGAAGTGAAGCGCTGCTCAGACAGGTCACTGCTCATATATCGAAACAAGTGGTAATCACAATGAGCAAGGCTTAGAGCTTCCCATTTTAATGTTACTAAGTGTTCCTTCACCGGTTTTGCAATATGTGGTCGAGCGTTGTCATTATGAACAATTGTTGTATTTTCGTTTGATTTTCGCGGAGTGCTTACCTCAAACAAATCAATTCTAGTCGATAGTGATACTCTTAGATGATTTCATTGAGTAATGCCTTCTAATCCTTGTCTTCAAATTTTTATCAGTCCAGAAATCTTATTGTCTTCGGTGTGAAAAAGTGTTTTGTTCACATTTTGACGAAATAATAAATACTTAAGCCAGTCAATGATGCTTCAACATGAAGTTCGTTACAAATGCATTCGATGTGATTTAATACACAGTAACGCCATCTGTTGCAAATCCTTTAAATTTAATAAATAGGCTTGATATACTGCAATTTTTTTAATAAATGTTTTTCTAAGGCGATTAAAATATATGTAAGCAAAATGCTTAACATTTAATGTAGTTTCCTACTCAATACCCTTATTGTAATTTTACAAAAAAAATATTCTGTTATTTGTCATTTGGTAGGGATCAGAATTTATCGTGATATACTGATATCGCGTTTTTCCATCCCATCGAATGCATGGGAATTGATTTCGCTCGAAAAAGCTTTTTAATGCATTTAAATTTGTTATTTGGCAGCGGTATGCAAGAATCATGTTAATCATTCGGCGTTAAATCGATTTCGTTAAATCGGACACGAAGGATCCGCACGAATATTGAATAAATAATTCAACGGGGAACCTCGTCAGTTGGTGGATTTTATTGGTTGTTGATGCGATGGAAGCGCGGTTAATGGGTTGGGCAAGATTCCGTGTGGCATTCTCATAAAAAACTTCGATTAGTAAACGCGAATATGCGTATTTTTATATATTGGTTTCGTGCGTCTAGATGCAGTGAACTTTTCAATCGCTCTCGCAATGTATTTTTCATCTGGGATGCCGGATCATGTAGATGTAGATTTACAGTAGTTTTTTAAGAAAAATATCATGGACGGGATTCTTAACCTTTCTTTAGCATCTAGCAATGTTTATATCCTTTCCTTTTTTATGTTTTTATTTTAAATGGTGATAGTATAGTACTGTTGATAAAGAACGCAATGTTGAACATTTCGAGGCTCATAATAGACGAAACTGTCATGGAAGATTGCTATAAGTATTACTGAAATAAAAATTCTCACGATATGACTAAGAATGTTAAAAGATATTGGAACATGTGGAATCAGCAAAAACTTACATAGAAAAAGTAAAAGTGAAGTCGTATTCAATGCGTTTTACCGCTTCTTGAATGAGTACCCAACAAGTGTAGTCTAAAAAATAATTAAATCCTTACCTTAAGTAAAAAGGCACCATCTAATCAGCAGGTGCTAAAGCTATCAAACATAGAGAACACCATCCTGAGCTTACAACATCCCACAACTTACTTTCCAATTATTCTAATTAACCGTTTTAGCTATCTATATGTCTTAGTGCATCCCAAGTAATATACAAACATATATCCATCATTTCTTTTTGAGCCTCTAACATATTTAGTTACATATTATTCACGATTCTTAGTCACGTTTCTTAGAAAAAACCATAATGACAATTTCCTGCCGAGATAATACGTCCAAAAATAATCTGTAGATTATGCATAACTTCGCAACTGTATTCAGAATAATATTTTTGTGTTTGTTACATATTATTTTTAAAATACTTAAGTAAGTCCTTTAATATCTCGGTTTGAAGTCGAGCCCGAGTCGAGCTCAAATAATACAAAACTAATAATAAAATGTGGTGACATATACATAAAATTAAATTACGAACAAAACAAATCTAATTTGTTGCTCGGTACCGACTTCAAACTGATCAGTTGGTAATAGTTAAAATAATATTGTAAATAGATAAATAGGTTTAGGTATTAAGCTAAATTGTGTGTATATAGTAGAACATAAAATACGTGTAGTAGATAGGTTAAATAAGGTTTTTGTTTATTTTTATTTTGTAATTACAATGATTATTATGTACATATTTTATTTTGAAACGTATTTTTGTTGTTTTGTTTTTCTTAGTGAGTTCCTTATTGATTTTTTGAAGGCCAACTGAAGGCAAGATTGAAAAAGAAAACAGACAATACGCAAATTTGAGTATGAGTGCGGTACCATAGAAAAATAGTACCGAAAACAAGCTAGTGATCGTGCTAGAATACGTGAACAATGAAGTGTAAATAAAAACCAATAGTTTTAATTTAAAGGGTATTCTTAAAGTATAACTTAAGTATAAGTTTAAAAAAGTAACTATGATAAAAAAGCGAGGTCGGGAGAAATCAAGGTCGAACGCCCAGAAGATCTACTAACTAGGGATGCTGCGGCATATACCATTAAATGCGGATCCAAGGGAATGGAGGGAGGTCCTAGAGAGTTAGTGAACTTAAACCGGAGTAGCTTAAATTAAGATATCTTAAATAGATTAGAAACAACAATAAATATTTATAAATAGCGTATAGCGGAAAATGCCTGCTATTATACTTATATATCATTTATTAATAAAAAGTAAGTTAATAATTATTATTTTATTGTACCGCTGTTTCAAAAATTGTTTCATTGTTTCCTTAATATGCCAGTAATGTCAGTAATATTTTTTGGTTGCATATTTATACGTTGTAAAATGAACATAATAACTTTAATACAAGATATAAATTCTTATCTTAATGAACCAATTCTAAAATTATTTTGTTAAAATGCACCCACGTGATATCAATTATGACTATGGAATTACTAATTACTGGATTATGTATGTATGAAAACAGTTGGATTGTTACGTAAAGCAACAAGACAATTAATATTTCCATTTAGATTATCGTTTTATCTGAACAATTGCTCTTTTATTAGCACATTTCCGTCATTATAGTTAACTGCTACAATACAGACTGTTAGCATGAGAGATATATAGATCCTATAATAGAATGCAATTATCTATTCTCTTAATGGAACTGATAGATGGTGAATATAGTTATCTCCCTAGTTTAAATATCTATTAGTATTCACCTGATACATGTCTTGTATTAAATTCTGATTAATTCAATTAAGTAGAATTTTACAGTTTTAGCAATATGAGCTCTTTAAATTAATTTTATTGGAGTAAATATTTATTATCAATTTAGTCTTTGCAGATATTCGCTTAGTTCATTTTATTGCTTCCTCCGACTCCCGAATAATTTTCACACATATTTTTAATGATTACTAATATATAATTTTCTATAGAAAATTATATATTAGTAGTCATCAGGACTTCTGATAACTATTTCTTGAAATAGAAACTTCCATCTGGTCTGGCAGATGGTTCGATAGATCCATGATTTATATTTAAGCAAGTCGTTTAAATTTAAGTTTACGAAAATTGTAATATTTTTCTTTTTGTATAGTTTAGGGAACTAATTTATTCGGGCTTGGGCAATAAAAGACGGTGCATCGACAACGACAATGAGATTTTATAAGAAAATATACTGAATGCAGAATTGATAAAAAAAATGTATTACTGAATTGACTAAAGATTTGCAACTAAAAAGAACATGTATTATTAATTGATATTATGAATTATTGATAATATTTGATAAGCGCCCATTTAAAGTGAAAGAAAATTATAATAATACAAGCAAGCACCTAATAAAATACTTGTAAGATATACGAATTTTGAAAATGGGAAAAATAACACAATAATTTAATAGAAAAAAATAAAAATAGCTTAAATGTGTGAATTTTGCTCTCCTGTCAATGACATGTTTGCTTTGTATTTAATGATTAATATTTTTACTACCAAGGAGATCTTGATTAATATTCGACTATGAAGTTACACTTCAGATTGTTTCTATTATGTAAAAGTACTAAAACAGATTCACAACTTTTATTAGTCAGTTAAAGTTATCAAAAACCGACACATAAAATTAAATAAATACTTATGACATTATTTTTAAGACTAAAAAGTATTCTAAGCCTGATAATTCAAAGTATTGTTAGACCTTATTCAAATAGAATAAATTCTAATAAATTATAATAATAATAATAAACACGGAATACCCACTATATATCGAATTCAAAAAAGCAGTCAGATGAGGAGATATAATATTGATTGCTGAATTTCTGTATTTACCTCCTCCATTTGACTGCGTATAATAAATAGTTGTTTTTGGTCACAACAGATCAATTGAAAAGTCCTCGGCCTTTAGTAAAACACGATTTATTCTGTGCTACAAAATAGGGCTCAGTTTCGGCGATCACCTCTTCATTCGACGAAAATTTCTTCCCAGCGAGCATTCTCTTAAGATCTGAGAACAGGTAATAGTCACTGGAGGCCAGATCTGGCGAATACGGTGGATGAGGAAGATATTCGAAGCTCAATTCACGGATTTTTGCCATCGTTTTCGCTGACTTGTAACACGGTGCATTGTCTTGGTGAAGCAGAACTTTCTTTTTCTTCAAATGCGGCCGTTTTTCGGAGATTACGTCCTTCAAACGGTCCAATAGCGGTATGGAATAGTCACTGTTGATGGTCCTTTTTTTTTCAAGATAGTCCACGCGTTATCCCACGCTTTGGAGCGGTTTCATCGTTTGTAGTCCACTCGGATGACTGTCGATTGGACTTCGGAGTGAAATGATGGAGACATGTTTCATCCATTGTCACATATCGACGCAAAAACTCGGCTTTATTACGCTTGATCATCTTCAAACACTACTCAGAATCAACAACTTCTTGTTGTTTTTGGTCAAAAGTGAGCTCGCGCGGTACCCACTTTGCACAGAGCTTTCTCGCACCCAAATATTCGTGAATGATATATACGTATACGTTCAGTTGATATCTTTAGAGCGTCTGCTATTTCATTCAGTTTCAATTCACGGTCATTCAAAATCATATTTTCGTCGGTAACAACCTCTTTTGGGCGTCTACTGCGTTCACCGTCTTCGGTGCTCATTTTACCACATTTAAACTTAGTATACCAATCCTTGACGGTTGATTTTCCTGGGGCAAATTCCGGAAACTCGGGATCAAGCCAAGTTTTTGCTTCAACTGTACTTTTTCCCTTCAAAAATCAATATTTTATCAACACGCGAAATTTTTTTAATCCATTTTTATAACAATAACAAAAGTTACTTCACTCAAAATGCTATAATTCACAAACTAAAGATCGGACAGCTGTCAAATTTATACACACATCTTTTGAGGGTCAGGGCTAACAAAAAAAAATATGAATTTAATTCTAGTAGCGCCATCTATGTGTCAGGCCTGGGACATTTCAATTGACCTGTTAAACATTATTTTTGAAAAATATTAAAATGTGATCTTTTATTTTCCAAAATTTTTTTCTACATACTTGTATTAATCTGTAAAAGAATTTAGACTAACCAATAATACAATTATATAATGTATTGTTTGTATTTTAACTAATATGCATACTGTGAAATAATACCATTATTTTATTTGATCGTTGGATTTTCGCAAGTGAAACTTCAAGGATTATGTAACCGGTGAATGATTGTAACAAATTAAATATTATTTCACTTAAATATTGGGCCATAATAATAATAAAAGAAAATAATAGATTTACCAATAATAAGCGAATAGAATCTTTAAACAATACCTGGCGGTATAATAAAAGGATGGAAATTTTATTGATGTCTTAATATGACAGAATCATTTGTTTTGATGACGGTGGTGATAACGAGATATACAATCAGTTTGTTAATTTGCAATTTCAATGTTTAAAATCATACGGAAAACTACTTCCTAATTTTCATATTGTGTATTGCTTCACACGCCATATCTGATAATTGTATCAAAATAACAGCTACGCTCAAATGATCATTATTGCCTTACTAATTGACACATTGAAAAAACAAATCGATGATATCTATTTGTTAAACGTGAACGGCAATCAGTCCGATACTTCAATGAATCTGTTACGCTTATTAATTTAAAAAGAATAATTGTTCATCAAGAAATTCATACCGAATATAGGCCGAAACGTTAATATAATTTTTGAATAAACGGTCCTTAGATCAATAAGTGCTGAAAATCATTTGCAGTTTTCTAATCAACAAATTAAATACTAGATATCGCGTGACAAATGTATTGTTTAACAGCAGTCGATAACAGATAGAGTAATTATTTGCAGTTAGCGGTCCATTAGCTATGATGTATCAAACGATTCAATTGTTATAATTCATCTGTATTTACTGATGATAGTTCATATCAATAATACTTCGACACACAAAGAAATATTTTATTAAATTAGTAGTATTAAATGGTTTAAAAAGTTAAAATTTGACTTTTGAAAAATTTAAAGTGAAATTATATACTAAACTTTGTGATATTTGGTTGGCCGAAATATATGATTGCTTAAAAATGTACGTTTATTTTTGTTACTTAGACTTACAAAATCATATGTATAGAGTTAGGCAATATAACATGAACACCCTGCAAGACAGTACATATATTGCTTGTTAGTAATACTACTTCCATGTAAATAACGCGAGGTCTATATATTGTTTCCTCGCTTATAACTACATTAAGACATGGTATCTTGTATGGTATATTTCAGTGTATTATACGCTTTCTTCTGAAATGTTTAAAATAAGCGATGATTGAATTATGTGACATTTTAGAATTCGAAGGAGGTGTAGTGACCGCTACAACCCTTTAGGCTACCACTATTACATCTACATTAAGTTCGAAGGCTGGCAACGCCGGTGGATTGGTACCATGCGGTTCCCGGCTATAAATGATCACCACGACGACGAATCTTTCTCTTTTCTGTAACTATTGTAACAGTACCACTTTCATATCGCTTCCGTACTTCTTTTAACCTAACCTAATATCCTGTCCATTCTCCCGTCGACCACATGTAGTACTTAACACATGAAATAAACGAGTTTTTATTCAGCCATGGTTTTCTGTTCCCGTGCGAATTTCTTCCAGAAATATAGTAGTGAATTTTCCGACAAACAATCGTGTCGACAACTACACATTCCGACCGACCAGATGAACATTCCTATAAGGACAAACCGTTGGTGTTCGGTTAGCTGGAGCGTCTGTGATGAAAACAGCTGAACTGCTTAGTACTTCTAGAGTGTCAGTGATCATGGTAATTACAACATACATAAGACATGGTAAATCATTATCGGCGACAAGAAATAGTGAGCCGAAAACAAAGTTGACGCAAATCGACCAATATTAAAAAGCATTGTAACCAGGCAACATAATACCTCCGCGGTAATAGTGACATTAGAACTGAACACTCACGTAATACTATTTTGACAAAAACATTACGGCGGAAGCTCCAAAACCTAATATTCATTGAAGGGATGTTATTGAGAAATCCTTCATAACGAAAGCCAACGTCAAGCTGTAAAAGAAGTGATGCAACGAGCATAAAACCTGGACACGTGACTATTAGAAGAATGTGGTATGACCCGATGAATCATCGTTTTTATTGTTTTCTAGAAATGATTCTGTGTGGAGATCTTGTATGTATGTATGGAGAAAAGAAGCCAGACTACCTACTTCCTACAGTCAAGCAGGGGGAGAATCAGTTATGATTTGGGTAATAATATCATCGTATTCAGATAGATCTCTCATTCAGATCTGCACTGCGCTGGTCGGATTATAGCGAATCAACAACTCCAATGATGTAGTTCTTACTATGACTAGAGTATTGCTAGCAAACACCACCATATTCCATAATGTGCGCGTACACATAGTCAAACGGGTTCAGTGTTAGTGTTAGTTTGAAGAAAATCAGAATATCATGAAATATTTTCCCAACCATTAGACCCTAACATAAGAGGAGGAATCAAATATAAACGGTAATATCGTAAGATAGATTTATTGAACAATGGTATACACAAACTAAACATTTTCAATGTCACCTTCGTGCTTTACACCTTTTTCCCACCGATTTGGAAGCTTGAATATTCCTTCTTCGTAAAATTGCGCACATACTCCTCTACTTCTTTATTCCTTCCAAATATTTTGCCTTCAAGTGATTCTTTCAAGGGCGCAAACAAAAGTAAAATTTGTCATTTTTGAAACTTGTTGCAGCTTGTTGAACTTGTTGCAAAAAATTGTAGCTGCTTTAACAGAAAATTGTCACTGAACGCCTTATTAATAAATAAATGTTGTTTACATGTCATGTGTTCATATTATCCATCCCATTATTATCCATTATTTGTCCATCCATATATGTTAAGTTACAAACACATTTCAGTAATACAGTAATTTTAGAACTGGCAATGTTGATTGTGTAGCATTCGTGTGTTAAAATGATAAATTTAAAACCGAAGTTAAAGATATAACTAAGATTTCGAAAAGAATACATTTATATATTTGCCATAATTAGCGTTGGGAACTATCGGCTGAAAACAGCCGAAACAGTCGATAATCGCAAAACAGTCCTGTCGATAGTTAAAAAAGTATTCGACTGACTGGTTTTTCTAATCGTGATACAGACGGAGACGTATAAAATTATTTTTTGAGAGAGAAAAGGATGGTGATAATTGCTTGGATCTATGTTATGTAGAGATCAGTTTATTATATAACTAACTTTAAATGATCCCCTATATATTTTATCGTATTTTAATATTTGAAAACTAATAATGACAATATAATTTGTGTTTTTTAACTGCGCCATAAGTGAAATTACGTATCTTTTTTCGTACTAATTTTGGGAAAGAAAAGGAGAGAGATAAATGCGGGATTCTATTATGTTCCAAAGTTCAATTTCATTTTGAATGATGTAAAATATATTTGATATGGTTGTAAAGACTACTGACTCCCAAATATTTTTATCGTATTTTATTAATAAATATTTATCAACTATTTAACGAAGTTTGAAGCTTCAATGAAAGAAGCTTTAACATTTAAAAAGCTTAAAAACCGCGAAAGAAAAGAAATCTAATAGTTAGCAAGATGAGGTAAATACAGTCGAAATTATTTTACATTTTTACCCTATTACATCAATAAAAAATAATGAAAATTCTCAAAGATTGCTAGATCAATGTACATTGTTTTTTGCAATCGTTTCAGAAACAAAACATAAAACCGGAACAGAGGCAGACCGTCAAAAACTGTTTAAAACTACTGTTTCAGTCGACCAATCGCGAAACAATCGAATTAATTAGTCCAGACTGAAAATAGTAGAACAAGAAGAGAAGTAGTTACTGAAAGTAGTTGATAGTCGTTTTCAGTCGATAGTTCTTAACGCTAATTATTATTTCTTAAAAAACTTGAAGGAAATAAACCTAGAAAATATCAAATAACAACGATTAAAAATAAATGTTAATTTGATATAGTACAACTGAATGGTAATGGTAGATACCATAATTAGTTAATTTAAAAAATAGAATAACAAATTAAATAACGTAAAAGATATCATTTGATAAGAATATTTTACAACTCTAGTTACTCGCAAAGTAAAATTCAATTTGATTTGCTACTGAAATCGGATACAGTCGGTAAGTAATTGAAACGGCGAATAAATAAAGGTGCAATAAGGACGACAAGTCGGCGTAAATCAAAATTGTTCTCGTTCCCCGCGGAGAGATTTATTGAGATAATGGTAGGAACGGCCATCGTCAGGGAGCGTTGTTGCTGACATTTTTATGGCGCCATATTGTACGCATTAATTGTAGCTATTTACGAGCGCGTACGCAGAAGATAATTGGTCGAAATGAAAAAGAGTTTTGCTTTTTCATGTCATTTGGCTTTCCTTGCTCTGTTGCCGAACCCGGTGGGTGTGGTCGACATTGCACGAAACAGTTAAACGACTTCATTATGCACCAAACACGTTAGCTGATATTGCACACAAATATGGAGTCACTTTTACTTATAAATTTAGACTATTGATAGTAAATACAAGTAAAAACATAATATTATGTATTTTTGTAATAAGTTTATGACAGATAGTTGATAATGATTGGAGATATTGTTAATAATATAATAATTGAATGATGATATTGACAGTTGATTAACGAAAGCTCGACCTAAACAGCTGTGCTTAGTTTAAACTGAACATGTGCATTTCGTTGATATTTCCTTAAAATACCGCTATAAAGTATGTTTAGATATACCCTGTTCGTTTAATAAAATTTCATTCTTGAAGTGGAGTTCTTCTTGCTTTGAAAATACTATTACAAAGTATTTTTCTTATGTTTACGATATATCCTATTTGCTTAATAAAACTTTATTCTAGAATTACAAAATACCTACCAAAAATCAAAATATAACTGGATTGTTCTGGATTTTAAGACGCAAATTGAAGAAACAAAACGAACATGTGAGTGATATTTTAAGAAACAAGAATATATTATGCTTACATCAAGAGTAGTATTAAAGATAATAACCATTTAAACGTTAATTAAATATTAAATATATTAACCAAAATGTACATTTGTTCTTCGAACATTATATTCCTTTGTTTGAGTTTTCATACTCATACCATAATATTATACTGTGTCATCAGGCATAAAATAGTCAACTTTCAGTGGTTTATAAGACAAACTTAGTTACACATATATATCATATGTTTTGTGTGTTTTTATTACTTTATAATGTTCAGGTTATACCATATAGAAGACTTTTTATTTTATTTTAACGATAATTAAAACGCCTTTATAATGAATAATATATGATTATTATATATGATAAAAACATAATATAGCATTGTAATTATTAACACATTTGTGATTACCAAGTAAATATTAATTAATTGGCCCAAAATAATAAATATAGATATTTGTAACATTGCTTAAGTAATGCTATATATTAATAAGCAAATTCTTATCTTATAATTGCAAATTCCTATCTTATCATATTCATTTACTTTTTTTAGTTTCCTTTATAACAATTAGGCTTTATCTAGACTGGATCTACTGCTTAACGTGGGCCCGGAGCAACGAATGGCATCCAGCTTAGAGATTATCCCAGAAGATATCTGGTCTATATAGCCTGGTTACTAAAGCCATTGGGATTATTTTTCTAATCAGATTTTGCATTCTTGCCTTTTGGACATGATCACAAACGTAACTTTATGACTATGGCCCAACAGAATTTGAAGCCGCGATTATCGCCACAGTTGGAGAACCGTCGCATTGACTACTGCGCCAACCAAGCCGCCATATATTTATTTACTTAGATACACTTTTCTGTATTATATTTTATGTTATGTTATCACTACAATTTCATGAAAAACTTCTGATATTGTAATTGCCCCATATATCTAAATCTGTATGGTGATCTAGACATAACGGAATTGTATTAAATATGCACAAATATAATAACTTAAAAACTTTAATATAATTTTCTAGTAATTTGTATGTTCATCCCACATATAAGTAGACCGACATTTCCAACATATTTTTCTTATTTTTTTTTAAATAAACCTTAACTTCTTCAAAATGATAAATATATATTTTGAACTTATCTACTGGTAAATTATTCCATACAATAAATCATAATCTTACTATCTATCAAAAGAACAATATAAATGCAAAATTAAGGTAGGACTATCAATTTAAATCTACCATATGATTACATTATGTAAAAAGAAAAACTGTAAAAATTAAAAATTTGAGAATGAAACCTCTTTATTACTAAATAAAATGAATACATAACGTTAACAACATTATAATTATAAATGATCTCATGTGACAGTTCGCTCGAAAGCAAACGCGCATGTTCACTTAGAACCAATCACAATCTATTTAGCTCGAATTTTCGCATTTTATAGTAATGCTGATAAACATTAAATATTTTAACTCATAATTGCATAATGGTGCGTTCGAAATCATAAAATAAAAAACAGAATAAAATATTTTATTGTGTTTTCGAATTAATTAGTTTCATTAGTTACTAGTTAATAGTTACTAATATTTGCAGTTTCCGCTTCGTTGTCTGGCTAGTAACTGTAAGCAAATCTACGGAAGTTTTGATGATATGCATTTGTAAATAAATAATAACGTTATGTAAATATAGCTGCCTTTGTATAATCTATTCTTAGTATAACGTATTAGCATAATGTTGTATGAAGAAATATATTATGCCATTTATTCCTGTATAACTAATTGTCAAATTAATAATGATAAAGCGAATGGTATTTCAACGAAGAAAATTAGAAAAAAAAAGAGAAAAAGAAAATAAAAAGAGACAAAAACAAACATTATTTTGAATAGTAATTTATTATTCATTCACAATTAAAAAAACAAACTAAAAAAACCTAAACCTTAGAATGAATAAATTATTATTATTCATTTGTTGACTATCAACTGTTTATTAGATAAATGTTCTACTTCTATACTAATTTTAAAGAAAATTTAATAAACTAGTAAAACATAATTACATTACGTTAAATATTATATTAAACTTGATAATAACTATAACTAAATGTGTGGTAATCAGGACAAATTTTATTGATTTTATTTACAATATTTTATCATCATGTAAATGGTATTGAATTATGTTTCGCGATATTATAATAACTTGCAAATTATAACGACATTCATATAATTGGTCACCATTTTAACCGGATCCAAGCACCGGGATCAACGGTACGATCACGTTGACTCGGATATTTCGAGACTAATTAGATAGTTAAGCTGTTGAAATCAGTTGCCGCACAGCTATGTTGTATCACATCGCATCGTGATGATTTGCTGACCACGATTTCTGTACGAACATATCAAACTCGTTAATTGACAGCCCGTTCGTATGTGAATGGAAATGCATTTGAGCTAATTAAACTTTTCTTTATGATATGCTTTAGCTTGAAATTTGATAACGAATAAATCATAATTTCGTTAATTAGGTTATTATGTTGTTATGTTCTTAAATTATGTTTTCGGATAATTTAATTGTTGGAACTTGGTTGTAAACTCATTAATAGTAATATTTATAATTTCTGACCTGACAGTGTCAGTGCTCAAGGCAACAAGATAGTCCTGATCTTGTTGCAATAGTCACGGGTTTGAATCCCGCTGGGTATGGTTGTAAATGTATATTTGTGATTGTTCATAGGCAAAAGTATAAATCCAGACAAGGAAAAACAACCCAGTCACTGCAGTAACTAAGTTGGCTACTCGCTAGTCGGTGGACTTGCCGAGAACCCTGGTGGCCCGTATCAAGCGGTAGGTCTAGTTCATAAAAATTTGGTTGGTAAAAAGAAGATTAAAACATAATTTTAAAAAATCGTAAATATATCATAAAAAAAATTATCTCTATTAAGTATGAAATGAAATCGCGAAAAATTGCGAGGTCTTATTTTTAACAATATTGGATATGTTTAAAAATCGACTGGAACCAGTTGGCTAGTTTTAGTCAATCCATACTGCTCCAATACGGAAGCCAATAGTTTAAATGTAATTATGGAAGGTCAAATTCCTAGACTAGGCAGACTAAATGTTTCCAGGCGTGGCGTCTAAGACACTCGCCAGTTGGTTGATTAATACGGAGGAACATGGTTAAAACATATGTTATATTATGCTGTTGATATGACCCGGCTGGTTCTGTTAAAATATAAAAATTCTAGGAAAATAAACTATTTTTAAAGTAAAATAATTCGTTTTATTGTTTTAAATCCTTCACATTTCTTAGCTGGTAGGATAGTAGGTAGGATTTCGGGGAGCTTTTAGGTTTGTTGTCTTGCTAATTTATTAATTAACTGGAGTCAACTTACTTATCATCGCATTTACACGAAGCATTCCTTGGCGTGGATAAGAGTTCAGGCAAAAGTATCGCAGTTGAAGCTGTAAGATCCAAACTACTTTGAAAAACACCACTAGTCCATGAATCCCTGGTATAAGCATCGCAATTCGCATTAAAAAAAAACACCAAATGGTGGACTGAAGTAGTTGTAAACTAACTCAGTCTAATGGAATTTGAACAGAAGTTTGCAGTTCAGGATGTAGGGCCAAAAGACCAAAAGCGAACTGCGGTTATTAGTCACCAAAACTTAGGAATCTATTCCAGACAGCGTATACTATGAAAATTTGACACTATTTTAAGATAAGAAGCAATGTGACAGAAGAAGACATAGGCGATACTCACAAATAATGCTATTACAATTATAAACTGTCCATACGGGACAACAATCTGTAGGAGGAAAGTGTTACATCGCATGGCTGATGGCCAATTTTTTTCAAGAAAAACATAGAAACAAACAATATAATAGTATGAAGTCGCTTGCAGTCTCAGTTCAATAAGTCCACTCCTTTCCGCAAAATAAAAAAATTGTTGTTTTATATCTCTCATATTTAACTACTTATTTATATCTTATATAATTATATCATAGCTTATATACTTCTATACTTTATATATATTTCAAATTTACAAAGATTTATAACCAAGTTGTTCAGCCAAAACTAATTTAAACTCGGAAAGATCAAAGCTAAATGACCCGAGCTCATATAAAACAAATGTAACGAAACGACACAGGCCGATTGGTTATTACAAAACAGGATCAACCAGTGTTGTTTGTACTGGGAAACACATGCCGAGCAATAGAGCCAATAAAAAATACATTTCCTGGAAGAGCTGAAAAAATTCTCACTCAGCCTGGCTAACAGCAGACGTTCAGTCGCCAAGCGTTGTTTCATATTCTATTTATAAGTATCATTCATTTTTTCCCGCTATTTTTCATTGTCGAATGCTTTGTACCTTTTTAAAGACATACTAATTCGAATATGTGTTTTTTTAGAATGGTATAGTTCGTATGTTCGTTTGTTGAGAACGTTCTCAGTTCGATAATTATTGAATAGTAATAAAGTTAATTATTTAAAAAAACGATTTCTAACCTTAAATCCTTACTAATTGATCAAAATAATCTCGCCCTTAATTACATACCACAATGAAAAAAATTGTGTGGGCTATATGTTTGGGAAACAGTAGCATCAAAACAAATTTGGTAGTCCATAAAAACACATTTACACCTTCTTTCATCTTTTCACGTTTTTTATTTAAACGCATTAAAAAACACGTAAACCTTATATTAGTCTGATATAAACCAAAGGCTCATATTGTAAATACTGTATTCCCTATATTTTAAAGCAGGCGCTAATGCCTCGATATCGTATTATGTACGACTGAAGAAAATATTAATAATGGATGTTAACTGTTGTTAGTTGATTGGATGTTACTCTGCTAGTTCATCTTTGATGGTATCTGAATTGAAAAAAAATCTACACAAATTCCTGGAGTAGTGTCCTAACCCTTGGTGGCATTACAACTTGATTTACAACAAATTGTCATGAGTCAGCCCACACGACAGTAGGTATGATAAGGAATATTTTCTACAGGAATCTATCGACTAGGGGTATTTCTCAATGTTTAAATGTTTCTGTTTAAACTGAAATAAGTTACGAAATAGTATGGAAAAAGATGACAAATCATATATAAGTAATATAAAAATAGTTGTTACATAGCATTCTTGAACATTAATGAACTAGTAACAGGAACTGTTTTACATGGCTCATCAAACTACATAAGGTGAATAATGTGAATATTTTGGCATAATACCAGGAAACGTTTCGTTAATTATAGCAGTAAATAAAGTAATATATTTCACGTATATTAAGTTTTAATAATTCAAAATAAATATGAAGTAATTGACTGCATGAGTCGTTTTAATATTATATTACAATCGAATTTAAAAAATACTCAAGACGGTTTAAAAAGTGTACTTTCTTCAAACTATTTTACGGTACGGTACGATTCAAACTTTTCGAATGAGATTTAATAAATATCCAAATATATTAATAATCAAATAACTACCCAATTAGTGAAGTTCAGAATTGCATTAATATATATATATATATATATATATATATATTTAAAAATCAAATATCATAGGTTTGAAACAATAACAATACCTAATATATATTTCTTGTTCGTTACTGTTCATTATTATTGATTAATAAACCTCAAGTAACATTACGTTAGAAAAAAGCAAAGTAGAATTATTAAGATTAGAGATATTAAGATTAGAATTAAAATATGAGGTGGCACTAAAATATCAAATCAAAAAGTAATCCAACGATGGTAAAATAAAGTTCTTCGAATAATTAGCAATGCTTATCACTACGTAACCAACGAAGAACTGCACGACGACCTCGAAATCAAATGTATTTACGAATTCACAGTCCACTAAGTATCAATAACGTGGAAGCAATATATCTATTGGATAACACATATAAAATCAGAAGCTTGAAACGAAACAAACCACACAAACTTGTTTGGTGTAGAAGCGTCACTCTTAACTTTAGCTAGTTTATTTTAATTTTAATTTAGGAAGCACACACTGATTATGACACATGGGCTGAAAATTCCCGGACCTAATACATATATGGCGGCAGTTTTCCGTTTTCTCAGTTAGTACTAACCTTAGAGTTATAGTATTAAGAGTGACACTACTTTTCTTATTTTCAAAACAATGGATCAAAAACAATTTCGTGTTTTAATTTTATACTACTTCTTGATGGGAAAAAATACCGTTCAAGCGAAGCAATGACTTGAAGAGTGTTATAAGAACTCCGCTCCATCAGCAACAATAATAAAACCTTGGTTTGCTGACTTCAAACGTGGCCGTAGAGACACCGATAATTCAGAGCGCAGTGGACGTTCAAATGAGGTGGTAACACCAAAAAACATAAAAAATATCCACAAAATCGTTTTGAATGATAGAGTAGTGAAGTTACGTGAGTTAGCTAACATTGTGGAGATATTAAAAGAACGTTTTGGTTTTATATTGCACGAACATTTGACATGTTCATGACATTATGAGAAAGCTCTGTTCAAAGTGGATGTCGCGTTTACTTACTGTTGACTAAAAACAAGAACGTGTTGATGATTCTGAGCCGTGTTTGGCCATGTTTAAACGAAACAAACCGGAGTTTCTGCGATGATATGCGACAATGGATGAAACATGGATCTATCACTTCGGAATCAAAACGGTCGTCATCTGAGTGTACAGCAACTGGTTACAGGTCTATTTTAAGGTAAAAGATAAATCGTTCTACAAAAGTGGCATTGAAATGTTAGAGCGGCGTTGGAATGATTGTTTGGCTCTTGATGGAGATTACGTTGATGAATGAAGACAATTTGAACAAAAAAACGCATTTTCCTTGTTACGTCCGGGACTTTTCAGCCCATGTGTTACATACTAAAACACTGCAATGTGGAAGTAACATAGCTATTAGAAGAAATTAGAAGAGTGAAGAGAACCAAACTACCTTAACCTGTATAGTGTATATAGGTGTTTACTTTTAACTTTAGCTTAACTAGATTATTTTATTTTTTTTATATCTAATTTCATTTTAAATATATACTAATAACATATTCCGCAATCATCTTTCTTGTGTATTGATGTATGTATATAACAGAATAATAGTAGTAATTTAATTTTATAAATTTAAGACTGCATTGAGCATATCTAATGTAAGATTTAACAGAAAAACCTCAAGTAACATGTTCCTTGCCAAGTTTGGCCAATATTTTTATTTTATCAGATCGGTGAATCCTACAAGACACTTTTTGATTTTGAAATAAAATAGATTAAGCAGAATAAAATAATAAAAATAAAATAGATTAACTGCTTTATCAGATTTTAACAGTTCATAATATACAACACCAAGCAAGTCCCACTAAACATAGAGCATGCTCTTGCAAACAAAGTGATTCAGCTTCGACAATGGTAATCATGATTTCTTCACTTGGGATTTTCGGAAAATCAAATTCGACGTGATTTCAAACAAAACTGAATGGCTGATTCAATTCACATAGCTGTCTTTGACTGTGTAACAAAACTAATTTTATTATTTATAGTTGTTTCATTTATGTTATTAAAAGTGCAAGAATACTTAACAAGCAAATATCTAACTTGGATAATGACTACAAACCACAAATATTTTAAGCAGTTTATATAACTCGAAATTATACAAATGTATTTATCATATCCAACAATATATTCAATATAATTGAGCTGTATAATTAATAATTTTAATTCAAAACATCAAAAAAAATCTTGGATTTGGCAAATATTTTAATCGCTTAACGATATAATCCTATGCATATGATTTTTATTATTTAAGTAAATAATGTATAAATTATAGTAAATAATGGATAAAACGGTCTATAAAGAAATATTATCTAATCGCTTGGTTATCAGGTAATTATAATGATTAAGATAAAGGCGTATAATGATAATATAATAACATTCCGGTGGTTTGATGAATGACGAGTTCTTACCACACCTTTAATTGTTTAGATAAAGAGATTCGTTCTAAATTATTTAATCTAAATTATTAAATTATTATTCAATGCTCACCAAAAGTTTCTTAGTATGTACGTTTATAGATTATATATTTTTCGAAGATCTTAAATGTAATAACATGAACCGACATAAAATTGAGAATGTGCTTATTGCATACCAAAATCTTTATGTTAATAATTTAAGACCTGTAAGGTTATGTTTAATGTTATTTTTATAGTTAAACCACTAATTGACGACAGGTATATCTTGAAGCAAAAATATACTCATAATATCCAAAAAGATATAAATGATCGATCGGTCTTCGCTTTTTTCATCAGATTTTATTTAATAGATTTACAACAAAAATATTTATGCTGGTAGCTGTTGGATGGCAACAATGGCGTTCGTCAAATCGCTAATTAAAATTCTTTACAAGCACGCAGAAACCGTCTAAAACGAATTATTTACCTAAACACCAGAATAGATGTGGATAATAAATTTAGAAAACGACCATTTAACGTGTTCCGGCATTTACAGTTTGGTGAAAATCAAAATAAACCCATATCAATGGCGTGCGTTTTAATTGCATACCTTCAGCAAATCTTATAAACAGTTTCAGTCTGATATCAGCTTCAAATATAAATAGAAATTTCGGTTCTAATGCTTGTTCATATAATTATAATAACATTTCTAGGTTTTACTTTATGGGGTGATACTCCGACGTATTGAAGCTCTGACTGCTCTGATTAATTAAATTTTGAATCCTGCGGTAAGTACAGAAATTGTTTTGCCATTGTGACTCTACAGTTTTAATTATAAAATAATTTATTACTATTTTTCATTTATCAAAACTATTTTTACATTAACCCCGTTAAACATAATATTAACAATTATTTATTAAATCATACAAGTTCATGTGGTTCCCCTTCTAAATTCCTCTGCATTGTCTAGTAGTTCTATTGTTTCCACATTGGTGTAATCTAATTTTTTTTATCTTAGGTCAAGTTGGGAATGCCTTCCAACTAGCCAGTACAGTTGCTTAATTTTGAGTTGAATCTGTTCAGTTGTTTGTCTAACATGACGTTTCCAATTTAATTTACGAAATAGTGGACGCCGATTCAGTCTTTTCGTTGCGACGCAAAATTATACGGACAGATAACAGATAATATATAAAATATGGACAGATCTTGAACCACTAAACTGCATTTTCAGTCTCTAGTTCACTTGTGGATCTTGTTAACTGCTACTTGTAATTATTCTATGCCTGTAGATAACTTTCTATGCCTATGGACAGAGAGAGTGTGTCGTCGTCAAATGCAGACTGTTTCTTTTATTGTTGGGATATAGGTTGGGTATAATGGATGAAAAAGATTTGAATATAGAGAATGCGCCACCCTAAATTTTATTTCGAAGAAATGCGACTCTGGCAGTGTACAATAGTATCGCACAATTTCCTTATTGCATTCGTATTTTTTTGGGAAAAATACCCTAAATTAGATTTTGCAAGCCTAATTATTAACAAAATCTTAAAACCCGTAGTTAATTAGCCAAATAATCTATCTGGGAAGCTACAGTTTACTGTAATTCGACTTCCGTCGTATAATTATATAATTCTGAGTTAACCCTGAGTTAAAGCGTTCATACAGCATCTAATTATCTTTGTGATCTTAAACTTATGTAAGATTAAATATATTTATATTTGTCGAGAAATAACTTATGTTGGCAGAAATTATTAACACAGATCAATATGTCTTAAACGGTTTGTGCAGCACTGACAATTTATGAATATCATTTTCATCCCATGTGCTATTTAAGTCTCTAAAGTCATTATAAATGAACAATAAATAATAAAAAATAATAGCTGAGTATGTCAAAATGTCTTACCAACCAATTATTGGGAAGGTATTAAAAGTAGAAAATACTTTGAAAATAACTCATTACAATCTGTGCTAGAGAAGAAAAGTTAGCAAGTTGATGAACTAACAGTGGAGAATCTTTTTTTCTGACAACGAACCACAAAAAGCAATTAAGAACAGTTATAAGATCATTTAATCTTCTAATCTCAGTTTGAATTTTTGATTTGAAAAAATGAATTAATTTAAATATATAAATAACATATTATAATCAATATATATTATCAAATTGTCAATAAAAATATCAATTATCAATTGAAATGATTTTATACATAATATCTAAAATAATGCATTATATATATGTATTAAATTACTACAGACAAATTAATATAGAACTTTTTATACTATTAGAAAAATAATTAAAATGTATAATATGAAAACCATAAATCTAAAAATAGCATCACATTTAGTAGACAGTTAATAATTGATAAATGAAACATAATTGAATAATAATACAGGGTGTGCTCTTTATAAATTTTGTGTACTATTGTTGTCTTGTAATAGTTTAAAATATAAATAACAATATTTGACAAAGCCTGTTTATTGAATTGTTTATATTATCACAATATTAATAGTATAATTGGTGAAATCTAATTAATCAAGAGCTGTCCTACATTATTATATTCCTTTGTTTTTATTTTTCAAGCAATAGTAAATAAGGGTGCAAATACGGTTTTATTTAGGAAGAAATCGAGAGTCTGTAACGCATTATACAAAATACAAGTTTTATTTGATTGAACATGAACGTTCATGACTAATGGAATGACCAACTTTTATTATCCAATATACTTTTTATGATAATGATAAAGAAAGGTATTTGTCCTTCTAAATATTTTGTTAATCGACCAGCTCTTATGTCCTGAGCAGATGAGAGTGATTCTTAATTTTATTTGATGTTTTAAACTCTGTGTGTCAAGATTGACTCTAGTTTTCGAGTACGCACATGGTGGAAGTATTGCTCTCTTATAGCGGCTGTCAACTGACCACGTTGTATTAAACATCATTTGGAGCTTGTTTTTTGATAGGACTATATTTCGGAACATGTCATTTTCTCACGAGCAACATTTTCGTTTCAGCGACAACGTTGCAAATTTGATTCAAAATATTTTTGTTACCTTCGTGGGTGTTATATGCTCAATAAATGTGGAAGAATTATGACAAATGCACTTAAATATGTATATTTACGGTACTTTAGTTTTGCTGTACTAAACACTAACAAGCCATAGGTACCAAGATAGAAACGCGTGATGAACAAATCTAGAAACGGACTACTAATTTGGATTCAGCCCACCAATTTACCTCGTAAACAACTTTTAGTTGCTCAGGTCCAAAACCATGTATACTTGTGTTTTATTGAGAAATATAATTCAATGAGAAAAATACTGGATGAAGATCCAAATTAAACACCAAAAATGTCAGTCGAGTCAGTTACATAAGTCAGTCGAACTGACCGACAGAGTTTTCGATTAGACAATATTGCTTTTAAAACAAAAAAAAGAGATAATTAAAAATGTAGAAACGTAACGAAACGTTATTAATGAAAAGATTGTAGAAAATTCAGTTGACAAATATCTTATTTTATATTCTAATATTATTACGAAATATATAATTATTCTGTGATAATATCTATATAATTAATGTTTATCTAATGTAACCAGATTGAATATGAAAATAAGACTTAAACTATCTTACCTCAATATATTTGCTTAAAAATTGCCAAAGTTTTAAAATATTAAAATTAAAAACAAAGAGATTTAAAAAATGGTACAGCTAGTAATGTCGATAACGCTGCGATTTCGATTATGTGACGTATTGACTGATCTTTGCTGTAAAATAAATCCCCAACCATAATAGGTGCTAATCAAATGGTTATTTGGTCAAGAACAGATGGTCTATTTATTTACGAAGATGTTAGTGATCGTGTGAAAGAGTCAAACGTCTAATGACGTAAATTTATTTCGAGACTGGTTCAATTTTGAACGATCGTTTCAATGTCTAATTATGGAATGCTTTCTAAGACCATTTTGTTTTTGTAGTCAATTCTAGTTTTTGTTTATCAAAAAAATCCCAGAAATAATTTCTAATGGATTATAAATGATAATACGAAAATAATCAAATTGATCTGTATTAAGTCAAGCTTCTGATGCGAAAATGTTAATGGTACTGCGATTAATAAATAATCAAATATAATCGTATGAATTATTTCCAATCAGCTAAACTGAATAAAGTATATTACACAGTTATCATGTGTCTCAAGATGTTAGGATTATTATTCCGATTATCTTCTATCGGTTCTTCAGTATTTTTACCAAAATGAATTAAACTCATTTCGTTCCGGGATTCGAGCTCTATTCGTCTGATTTAGCTCCATCTAACATTCTAGATTCGAAGACAGGCTTAAAGGCAATTATTACAAATCGGATTGAAAAACTGTTCCAAAGACGTTCCACAAGAAACAAACTGATATGATAAATGTATGCCTTCAATTGAAAAAATAAATGACCCGTTTATATTTATTTCAAGTTTCATTATTTTCTGATGGCAGTAGTATATTAATAAACACTAGCTGTAAATTTTCTGGTCGGCCCAATAGTCCCCTAATAAAAATTAGATAAGCATAAGCCATTAATATATTTTTTAATTGTTGTATTTTAAAACTATTTCTTGAACACTATGCATAATAAATAAAATAATAATGCATAGTCCATATGTACCTCAATATATTTTTCTTCTTCTTTCCTTAGATTCGATACTAAGCTTTGTTTCTATATCATTGAACGCAATTCTTGAATGCTCCCTTACAATGTATTTACATATTACTTTGATCAATTTAGTCTGTATCTTATTATTTGAAAACAAAAGTTAGCCGACCTTTCGCAACAAAGTATTTGAAGGAATAGGTGATCACGGTTGGTGATGAGATGGGGTTGGCCTTATACTGTTTTTGTTGAAACTATTTTGGTATTAAGGTAAGTGTCAAACAAATCACAATATTTTCTCTCAAAACCTTCTAGTGTGGCATTCATATCTCACACATTATTATAATAAAATTGATCTGTAAGTGATCGATTAGTTGATGTTCCTTTGTACGTGCACTTATTATTCCCGAATTTCGCCTATTAGAACTTTTCCACTCTCAAAGGGCATGTTGTACATACATATTACCTTTAGCAGGGCTAGAGGTGTTTGAAACCTCTTCTTGTTTAGTTTAAAAATATCTTTTATGTTGAGTTTCTTCAGCAGTCTTCCAATGTAGTCTGTTTTACATTGTTAGAAATGGGATAACTGCTAAGGAAACATTTCTCTTCTTCTGTTTCCGTTATTGTAGTAGATAAACGTTGGATCTTATTTATTGTAGGCAATTCATATAATTTGTTTACTGGGTATGGTCCCATCAGTTTCTATAAAAACGGATTTGTACCGAGTCGTTTATAGATCGGAACAAGAGAGAGTGTGTGTAAAAAAGTGTTTTAAAAATAATTATTTTGTGGGTCATTCCAGGTATTTTTTTAGGTAGTCGTTCATAGTATTTGAATCTGTAAAGAACGTTTTGGTAAAATCGCTGTGCTGTTTTGTTAATATAACATCTTATTATTAGTTTGGTACATCTGAGGTTAATGAGTTAATCTAGATGAACTTCGTTTAACTAAAAGGCCTAAGAAAGGAATTATGGATAATTCAGATGAGTACGGAAATAGTTGGGTCTGTCCCTTCTATGATTCCAAATAATGAATGTATCGTATATATATATATATATATATATATATAGAGGCACCGGATGATTTTTCATAGAAATGTTATAGGAACTGGACGAGAATCTGAATTCTCATCTGAATTTATTGATTATTTCTAAATTATCATTGATGTGAACTTTGGTAAAAAGGGAAACTACGATGGTTTGAATCGTCAATCAATCAGCAGATATAAGCAGAGATTTTAATTTGACACGGATTGATACCTGATGAATGAACGAGTAAGTCAATGTATATAATGTATCATCAAATTATCTGGTATAAAATAATAAAGAAAAGATGTAATTAATAAACATAAAAATAGTTAAGAAATATTGCTATAAAATTAATCATCACAGCAATTCGTAGTTATCGCCAGCTTTTGAAGCGAATCAAACTACCGTATTGGATATTGATAGTTGTCGAGAGTAATTTTATACCGATAAATTACAAAATAAAGTTTGGGATTAATTAATGTCTTTAATTTTCTTGTTTATTAGAGTTTAAATGATAAATTATCGGATTTTTGTTATATGAGTGGTACTCCAATTTTTCTATTTGTTTGACTGGTTCTCACGTAGCATTGTGCGTTAAATGCACCTCTAAAATATTTAACTTTATAATTATTCGAATTGTGTGAATTTATGAACACATTTATGACAAAAGTAAATAAAATAAGTTTTAGTTAAATATCGCATCTGCTTTTCATATAAAATATTCTAGCTGATTGTGATATATATTTGCATTTAGTGATTCAAGAGCCAATAACATAATAATCATTAACTAAAATCTTATATTTTTTCCAATAAAAATTAATTATTAATTATAATATAAATAAATAATCAATTTTATAGCATCAGAATTTTAAAATCAAACTAATATTAAAAATAAACCAACTAGTTTTATTTTGATTTAATTTCGAGAATATTGGAGAATTTCTCTAATATTTTGGAGCCTCGTGTTTACCAGTTAAGGTTTATCTGGACTGAATATATTGACTGGCGTGGCGTAATATATTCAACGTATTTTATAGTTTAACGATATATATATATATATATATATATATATATATATATATATATATATATATATCTATATATATATATATATATATATATATATATATATATATATCTATATATATATATATATATATATATATATATATATATATATATATATATATATATATATATATATATATATATATATATATGTATGCATATATTACCAAAAGGGAACTTTTCGAAATATTTCAAAATAAATGCTTAAATTCATATACTTAACACTAAATTTAATTTGATTTTAATTACATTAGTATATCATAAGGAACATAATTTACAGAATATTTGTAGGTTCGACTTTAACCACGATTTATCATAGATATTAATATATGTTTTGTGGTTTGCTCTTAAGTTAGTTTTAAATTAGGTAGACAATGATATGAACATTATCTCTTTATTATTACTTTTTGTATTTAAAATAAAATATAGATATTTTATTTAATTTAATAACTGCTGATATATTGAATTTGAGTATAAGGTATAATCAGGATACAAATGTACCGTCATTTGTTTATTGAGTCAAAAGTGATTGTGCTTTGGGAATGGATCTAGTGTATTTTAACTTATGATATTTTCCATATTACATTTAAGAGTGCTTAAATGAACGTGAGTATTACAATTGGTTTGGTAGTTTTCATTATAAAATTTTGCATGTTAGCCCTGAACAATTGTTGAAAAAATCGATGAAATCCTCGCGACGTTATTGGGGTATTAAATATTATCAATCATGGATCATAAAGCATTTCTGAACTGTAAACATAAGATTAGATACCAAAAGAAGCTTTACAGTAAAAACGTTTGACTCTTTGGAGTCAGCAAATAATACGATTGGGGCAGATGATTTAAAAAAGGGCCAGGAGTAATGGGTAAGGCGTTCTTTCCACTGTCATCCAAAATAGCTCTAGAGATTGTCTGCGAAGATTTAATGTATCTACAGTATTGTCAGCATATTATGCAAAACTCCGCTAGAGGTCAACGACCAAAACAGCACCTATAATTTATATGAATAAATTCGCTTTGAAAAATATCAAAAAAGTAAATTGTTTCCTTCCAACTTGAATGACTTAATGACCCGGTAAAACCTAAAATATGTTAATCCATTGTATAGTTCGACTCATGCTTTCTTTGGTATACATATATATATTGCTACAAGCATATAAGGACTTCTCACATTCAACTAGGGGGTTGCTGAATTTAAACATATGAAAGATGTCCTTATGAAATCCATATGCATCAACAGAACATAAGAGGAAATAAAGGATTTATTTTTGTTATATGTTGCTTTAGATTGATTTGTTATATTCCTCTCTAGAGGATTATTGATTACCTGAAACAGATTTAGTAGAGTAGTAGTGCTTAGGCGTCATATTATATAGCATAAGCAATATATCGACCGAACTTTTAAGTTCAGAATGTTGTGCACGCAATAGGCGGGCACTCTTAATTTCTTATTATGGTCACGCATCTTTTTACACAACTAGAAATACACCGCTAATATCAATAATTTAAAGCAAAAAAATTAAATACCCTATGTCCTATGTAGATTTAGCTTATTTGAATTTTTAATTTTATACATATCACAAAAAATAAACATTAATGGTATTTGGCGAATAAATATACTGAAGGTTACGTAGATAATAATGAATAAGACAAAACATTGTGATTTTTCTTTTATAACACATCCATCATTTATACTAAGATTAAAAAAGATAATTTCTATGCGTATAATATTAATTTTGTAGTAATTTTATATTTTTAACCGTGTTCGTTTGTTTAAAATGTATGTTATATATGATAAAATATTTTATTATTATTTAATGTTAAGCATTCAGCAAATATGCAGAGTACATCAAGTAGACAGTGCTAACAATATTGCATAGACTGTTTAGTTTACAACCTCTCAATTTCATTACCATTCTACAGGATAAATTCAAATTAATCACGTACGTTTTTATTTATTTTATAATCGTTTAACACATTAGGTGTTGCATGTCAAATATATTACCTACGACTTTTGTAACTTATTTTGCACTTTTTTTTTAGTACGCATATTAATGAAGACTATATTTGTATAAGCGTTCATAGTGTTAAGCATTTATAATATTAACTTGTGGAAAATAATTTCGGTTTTGTTCTATTGTAAGATTGCATTAGTGTCTTTAGTATGATATTCCCATTATAATCGTAGCGTCATTTGTTTATGGAGTCAAGTTACTGCGTTTTTCGTCTTATTTTGCTTTTTACATCCACAAAGAGACATATTATGGTGATATGCACAGTTGTATATGATGTGAGTCTGATCAATTTTGCTGTCAAGCTTGTCAATGTGTGTACGGTTTGATTGATCCCCTGCACCGCATCGTAGATGGCATTGTTCTCGGTCATGGCGATATATGCTTCCATAAGAGGGCTAAATTTGTTGATTGTTGGGAATTAGTTAAAATGTGAAAAATTTTAAAGTTCAGAGGTTAAAGTGAACTATAAATAATTGGTCCAGAATTCCAATAATTTTGAAAAACATTTTTAGTATCGTTGGAAATAATAAAATATATAAATTGGTTCAAATAACGCAAGTTGTTTAAATACTGTATTAAAAATTGCTATAAAATTATTATTACTATAAAATTATAAAAATATTTCTATCTTTCTTTGTTTGCAAGTTAGTTCTGATATTCTTGATGTTTAAATAGTTTTAGTTAAATTTAACTTTAATTAATTTCGAGATATTTGCATAAAGAAGTTAGATTAAGTTAATAATAAGACGTATAGTAAGAAAAAATAACCTATGCAAAACTAATTAGTTGTCTAGCACAACATGTATATTCATTAAATTGGTTAATAAATTTCATAAAATGTTTACTATATTTGGAAACAGAAATTGTGAGTTAAAATCCTTAATAAATTGGTGTCAGAATTGGTTTGCTCTTTTTCGAGAAGTATGGCGATGGTTAAAAGATTGTGGTCAAAGGTCATAAACAAACGCAAATCCCGCAAAGACCTGTACTTGAGAGGTAAAGTATGTTAACAATATTGTTTACATTATTATTTAATGGATTTCTCTTTGGAAAACAATTCCTCATAATGTAAAAGAACTTGTTAATATTGTAGGATAAATAGGGTGAATGAAAGCTATATCAATAGATATTTGTTTGGTTCAATTTATATTGCTTAACAAACATTTGTAACTGAGGTTGAGAAAACACGAAATTGAAAGAGATAAAATAAAATTGATGTCAACTATATTTCGATATCAAAGTAACAGTATCAATATATTCAATTGTGTATATTCTCATATTATTGAGGTATTTCTTTGCACTTAATTTTTTCAACCAGTTTATAACTTCTATAAGTTATAAACTGGTTTATAAGTTCTATATATAATTTGTAGGTCTGGATTCTTTTTCTTTTTTTCGTTCCTTTTGAATTTTCTGTTTTTCATCTAGTAGTATCTATATACTTTGCATACTTCAAAGATATATAATTTCTGGTATCAATACAATCCTTACATATTTCAAATCAAAGGTAACATACATGCCTACACATCAAGTTTTTAATAATTACTATGAACAGTAACACTAATATTGTTAACTACCGAACTGTGTTATTTAACTATTTACATTTTAGAGTATCTATTTAGAGAATTTAATGCCCATATGCCGGTAATTTTATTGATATTGTCCCATCTAGAAAATAATACAATTTTATACATATTTTAATTGCGTTTTTAAATAAATTTCGTATTTGTATATAGTATAGTATAGTATATATATTGTATAGTACATATAGTATAGTAAGTATAGTATATAGTATAGTATACTAAGAGAACTGGAATTGATCTAAATTCACAAAATGTGTCGCCCCAGTTTCGCTACATCATACAGTATCTTGTATATTTCAATAGCCAGAAGTGATCATTAGGAAAGGCATTATAGTCCACCATGACGATAGTAGACCACAGACATCTTCCACCACTTAGCAAAAAATTGAGAAAAAGTTTCTGCAAAACTCTTTCGCCACGTCCTTAATGATGCAAAATTGGCTTCAAGGCCTGTGAGAATCTTCAAGGGTTCAATCTATCGCTCAGAAATCTCCGACGGAATTATAGTTAATTATATCAAAAAAAAGTGGCATAAATACATCAATCCAAATGACACATATATCACTGATAATGTTTGATATTTATAGAATTAAATGCATTGTGGAAAATATGAAAAAAATGAAATTGCGTTTTTCTTAACCACTATATTGTATTTATAAAAAGGTAATTTCTGTTGATGACTCTTAAGAATAAATAATTTTCAAAATTATGTTAAGTAAAATATTTAATACAATTTAATACAATTCAAATCATACATAAATTCGAATTAAATTAAAAATGAAATTATATGAGTCTATATAAGTTGTTTTACCAATTATTAAATGACACTGTCTATAATTAATTTGATAATGTCTGCGTCAGAAACTTAAAAACAGTCTCATCAACTTGCAGTCAGTAAATTGTAATTTTTATAGTCTTGTGTTACACACGAAGCAATAATTTTTAAACTAGCTATTTAATTCCTTTTAAAGTCCATACAACAAAGTAAACTCAATAGAATTATAATTACACTGGCTTTACCGCTGTTTTTTTGTATGTAAATGTTATACTATAAAATCGTATTTTAGGATATGATATACGAGTAAATTATTTGTTACTAAAAATTAATTACTTTTTTATTTTTAAATATGACTTTAGATATAATTTACTTTAAACTAATGTTTAATAAATACAAATATGGTACGTACTTGTATTAACTTGTAGTACTATATGTATTAATAATCAAGTATATCAACGTTTATCAAATTATGATCAAAAAGGTATTAAAAATATTAAAATGAAGTTATTAAAAACGAAAATTAATATTTTAAATTAATCATTCATTATTTGTTTAAAAAACCATTTGTTTGTCATTAATCTATTTGGTACTTATACAGACAGTAAAATATTATAACGCTACTAAAAATATATATACGGAAAAATATTTGATACGTACGAATGTCTACTTTTAGCATTCAGATAAAAAAATAAAACAACCACTATTAACTGCAATTTTAGATGCACTTGAACGTTTCTTAAAATAAATGACGATCCATAGATCACTTGCGTTGTTCGTTTATTATGCACATCTTCCGATCACGGTAGGCACTTCCGTTAACAGAAACAATTCACATAGCATCAGAGCAGAGCTCGTGTTCGCTTCGACGCGCGTACGATGATGAACTAGCAACTGATGCGAAGTAGCGGAGCGTTAGCAGGACGGATCCTACAAGTGTTGGGAGCCGAGAATTGGCGAGCTCTTTACCCGATGGTACGATATGACCAGCAAACGAAATTATATTTGTATTGAATTTTAATTACAAGAAAGGAATATGTGTTTACATTTTATGCGACAGTAACTCGATGTTACTGTATTTTTCCTAGCGATTAAACATTCAAAAAATATTTTTCAATAGCAACTTGCCAGCGTTGGAGCTGTTACGTATTTTTAATTGTTATTTAATTCTACTGTAATTTATATTTTTATTAATATGTCGATTTCATTAATATTTAGATTCAAATACAATTCGGTTTGTTATTTGATGCTAGCTTGGGTATTACACATTGGCGTAATATTCCGAGCTTCTGTGTGGGGATGGTTCTGAAAGAAATCTTCAATATTTATATGACGTCTCAGTAGAATATCATCTGACATATTCAGGTCTTGCTTAATTTTGCTCGTTAAAGCGACAATGCGGATTTTTATCTATTAGGGAATAGACCGAATCTCTCTCACTCGTTTACCATTCAGTCAGTTCTAAAAAAAAGATGGCGCTTGCACGTGACCGCGGAAGCCAGGGCCGTAACGGTTGTATGATATAACACACCTCCCTCCTAGAGAAACCGCCTCAGGGATGTTCGTGGTCGTTGGCTTATCTGGATACTTATTACAAAATGGTTTTAGTGTCTTTCGTACCTTCGTCCACCACGAAATTGAAAGAGATAAAATAAAATTGATGTCAACTATATTTCGATATCGAAGTAACAGTATCAATATATTCAATTGTGTATATTCTCATATTATTAAGGTATTTCTTTGCACTTAATTTCTTTAGTGTCTTTCGTACCTTCGTCCACCAGTTTTCTTTAGGGATATTTCGATGTATCTCATGTATCTCCATTATCTCTATGTATCTAGTTACTCCAGATTCCAATAGTCTACGGCTAAACTGAGCTACCACAATCAACCTTTGGTAGTCATTTACCCAAACTGGAAGCTTCTGTCCAAATTCCTAGACTAGTAGACTGTTACTTATCAGGAATTTCAGTCCGTCTTGGATGACTTTATACCTTGAACTGTGATGCATGTGCCGGGTATCCATGAAGTGGAAATGTTTTTCCAAGCTTGAATGTTTCTACTTGTAATAATTTATTACAATGAATCTTTGAATACCTTCAACCAATCTCTTGTGATCTTACAGCTTCAGTTGCGAGACTATTCCACTTAACGACGCCAAAGCTTCGAGTAACTGCGGAACGGTTGCCAATCCAACGTCAACCTATGTTATTTTTTAAATAATCAATTTGATTCCGATTAATTGATTTATTGATTGAATTCTATCAAAAGAGAACAGCTTTAGGACCTCTCCGAACTCTACTGACTGCACCAGTTATAAATCTGAAAGGGTTTAGCATAATACAATAAAACTTTTAATCAACTGTTTTAATTAAAGGAAAGGTAACAGGAAAGAGGTAACTTGTTGAACGGCGACCCAAAGCCACACTGAGTATAGTATATATCATTAGTACATAGTAGCAGCTATCCAAAATACCATTTAGACTTGGTTCATCGTTTATTCAAAGCATTTCATATGTTTAAAAAAATATTTTTAGTCCACCACGAAACGTCCAGGTCAAAATTAAAAAGAACATCACCTAGATGTTGTGTAAGATGAATATAGCAAAGATAGCAAAACCCAATTTAACAATTTATTCAAGCCTGTACATTAACTTATGGTGTCGATTTTAACAAGTTTTTTTGAAATGGCAAATAATATAAAATCCTCGTATCTCTTTTCTGTTACATCAAACAACAAATAGCTTAAAATGTGACCGTACGGAAGTCACTATGAATGTAATACAAGTCGGTTTTCTGTAATATTAATTGAAATCTCTTTTCTGTTAAGAATTTCTGGAATAACCATAAATATAAGGAATTATTCAAACATTTTTAATCATCATTCTATCATCATCATTTAATCATCTTTCTAAATTAAACTAAATAGAAATAAATTATAATTATTTTTATATAATTAATGATAGACAACATTGAGACATTGACAAATTGGAAATAACTTACGAGCAACTGTTAATAATTTCACAGAGAGGACTAAGAAATTGCGAATAAAATTAAGTGTTACGATGTTTACACATGTGGCTTTCATAGACAAAAAATGTATAGTCAATGACAATTGATCGTAGAGTAACTCAATATGCGACGAAAGGAAAATACATCAAGTGGAAAGAGCGTATTAAAGATAAAATAATCGACAAAGAAGAAACAATTAAAATTAGGATTAGAAATTAAGATTAATATTAGGAATTAGGACTAGGACTATAATCACACTCATATCTGCTCACATCTTAAACTTTGAGCTTTGTGATTTTAGAGATATTCATATTTTGGGGAAATATTTTCTTAACATTCCAAATCACATTCTCCCGATTCAACTGGGATTTAATTTTACTAGTATTTAGCTGATATAATTTGTGACATATCTTTGATATACAGATTCTGAGATGTTTGTTCTAAAGAGTGTGGTTCTACCATAGATTGAATTGCAATTCAATTCTAATGCTCGCCAATCTACAAATCAATCACTCTCGCTTATAACGGTATGAGAAGGGATCCTCACAAAATAAACGGGCTAATCGGAGGTCCGCAAGATGGCAAGGTTTTCAACAATTCATATTCCTAGAGGATGTGAAAGATGCATAGATTAAATATATATAAACAAAAGGTCTATTTTTACATAAGAATACTAAAACTTTAGGGAAGGATGAAATAATATTAGGGCGAATAACCAAAGGACCGAAGGTACAAAAAAGCAAGGACAACAGACATATCTTTTTGATCCTACGCTTTGAACTGGTATTTTAAGGACATCTTAGGTTATACTTTTTTTATTCTTGCTTATAATTTTAATGAAATTTACAGTTATTGCGTAATTTTATAGGATTTACGGTAAACATATTTTGTTTAAATGTAAAAACGAAGGAAGGTTTGTTTTTTCTATTTCAGATCATATGGACATATACTCAAATGTGTTTGATTCACCACTGTGCATTGCTTAACCAAGATGAAATTCATAATTGCAATTTAGATATTAAGTTCTTTATGATGAATTAAACGACATTGCGAGGTTTATATATTTGTTATCAATGTAATCATATCTGTCAAATATCAATTTCGTTCCAATAACAATATTCAATACCGTAGCTGACGCCATAATCAAAGAGGTCATAGTAAAGATGAGTGCAGTCGTTGAGTAAGATTATATCACGAATTGGATATTGGTTAAAACGATACGGAGCATATTTAAGTATATAGCCCTATGGCATTTTCATATACATTAATTTACTATTACTATTCATTTTATTGATGGAAGGAATACATATCATCAATAATAGATATAATTACACAAATAGTATCTGTGAAAACAAGACGGAGTTCTAAAAAAAAACAAAAAAAATGAATGACACGCAAGTCTATATGAGGTTTAAAATTTGCGACATATTTTATTACTATTATCAGACTATTTGATAGATTAAATAGAAGACTACCCAAGTCAAATATGGGGTAGGGTTGAATGCTGATGAATGATAATCACTATTTACTCTATTTCATAATAGGTTCTGTGCCTTTTTTGATATTGAATTCTATTTATATAACATGCCATTTGGGATGTTCCAAAATGGTAGGAAGAATTTTATTTTGCCGCCATAATAACTGTATTTAAATTGTCGGTTAAAATATATTTTGAGTTAGTTCATTAATAAAATGACACTGTACTAATAGTAGTATTTATAGTAAATTCATTAAAAGGTTCCTTATATTTTATGTATATCTGGAATTATCGAAATCAGACGCTTTGATTGAAACTTTTAGTAGAATATTCAAAATGATTGTTTTTCTACGATACACCTATTATAATCAGCTATTCACTATTTTTTTGAGCTAGCTTATTATTTTGAACATTGATTAAAAATGTTTGAATAATTCCTTATATTTTACAGTTATTATAGAAATTCTTAACAGAAAAGAGATTTAAAATGAATATTAAAGAAAACCGAGTTGTATTACATTCATACTGACTCTTGTACGGTCATATTTTAAGCTATTTGTTGTTTGATGTAACAGAAAAGGGATATAGAGATTTTATATTAGTTACCATACCAAAAGACTTGTCAAAATCGACACCAGACAGTTAATGTACAGGCTTAAATAAATTGTTAAATTGGGTCTTGCTATTTTCATCTTACAGAACATCCAGCTGATGTTCTTTTTAATTTTGGCCTGGACGTTTCGTGGTGGGACTAAAAATATATTTTTTAAACATATGAAGTGCTTTGAATAAACGATGTACCAAGTCTAAATGGTATTTTGATAGCTGCTACTATGTACTAATGATATATACTATAACAAAATGTTTACATTGCTTCCTGTTACTAAACGCTATTAAAAACAAATAAACAAATTTTACCGTAACTAAATAGTTCTCACACTACCAATATTTAAGCCAATTAAAATAACACAATTTCCTGGTATTTTTTTTACTCGGAAAAACAAACATACTAATATACAAGCCACCGCGGTAATAAATGTGGTAACGTTTATCTTTAAATGACATAAGCACAAGACACTGAAAGGTTATATCTTGCTTTGCATTTAATGTTATTGTTTTAAGCTGTGTTAATTAAATAATATATGTTCCTTTTTTGTTTTGATTCCAAGAATTTAAATTTATAAAACCAATTACTGATAATATATATATATATATATATATATATATATATATATATATATATATATATATATATATATATATATATATATATGTATATATGGTGTTCGCCAAAATGATGTCGTCTCTCCAATGCCTTTCAACATAGTGGATGTGAAAGGTTCTTAAAACAAACATGGCATCCAATATACTGCAAACTCCTTGACCGATCCGATGTTGGCTCATGATAGCGATATATTCTCTGACACACCAATACATGCGTTTAGAATTCCTTAGGATACAGTTAGCACTAGTCATATGGCAAAATATTGACAAGTGACGGATAGCCTGCTATTGTAAATCTCAACGGGATCCAGTTAGAGCAAGTTTTATATTGATCCGAGACTAGGACATTGTTGTAGTCTGACATAAGTAAACAATAAGCTTCAAATCTTTAAAATATAATGCTTAAGGAAAATCCTACATGTTGCTTTCATATGTCTATGAGATCATATTAGAATTGAAATTATTCGTTTAACATACGACAATCAGTATAAGTTGAGGAACAAATTCAGAAACGCAGATAACAATGGCTTATGGTTTGGACATATCTGTGTAATGAAAGGGATCGAATTCCTTATGGGCTTTTTTAACAAAATCAATCTTTTTGGTGAATGACGCAGCAAACAGCTTCGAAAACTATATAGATCAAAGATATAGAAAGTGATCTGAAAATAGGAAACTACCGATGTATGAGGTCAGAATAGTCAGCGGCCGACCATCTACAGTGGCGAGGACAGATATTTAGTGAAGCATATTGAAGCCCTACGTCACCAATAGTAGCGTATTGTTCGAGTTATGCATTGATGATGATGATGATAACATTCTAATGAATTAACTATTTCTTTAAAATATACTATTTATGGTGGAAATAAATATATTCGGACAAAAAATTCTTCATTAAAATTCAAAATCAAATCAATTTGAAGTTAATAAATAAGCGGTGTGTGGTTCTTTACAAATGGAGATAAAAGTTAGATCCTAAACTTGTTGAAAAAATATCGATATATTTATAAAATCGATAAAAATATACCGATTTTTATCCAAATATATCATTTTAATATTCAAAGACTTTAGTTAAAAAGACTAAACTCAACAACCACATAAAATATATATTAACATTACATAATTGTGTAATTTGCGGTATATTTTAATATAAATATTTTAGGACATTTTATTGTACCGCGTTCTATAGGGAGATTTTCGGATAGCGATAAAAGCCACCAATATAAATATATGTGGTTTAACATCTGCTGACTATGGAGCGTATATGTGGACGATAATAAAAATCCTGCTTAAATTTTATGGTTATAAAATCTCTTTATAAAAATTTCCCTAGAATACGAAATGTAACAGTAATTTATATTTATGGTATGCTAAGCGTTCAGAAAACTGCATTTGAATAGCTCCATTCCACTCACATAAATATATAACATACATAAAACCAAACAACTTACTCCTTATTGGATCAGATCGATTTTAATGCCCCAATTTATATTTGTATTCAAAGATAAGTGCCATTTTACGTATTTTCGCTAGTTACGAAGACGTACAAATAAGTTGCAGTAAAAATCTTTTAATTTATAGACACATTAGATATAATTTATTTTAATTTTTAGGGTCAATGATGTGACTCCGTGAATGGAGGTAAAACAAAATGAAACGGTGGTGTTTACATTACCGTTATTTATTAGCTATATAAAAAAATGTGAAAAATACAATTAGATAAAACGGATGGCAGCGGTGTTACCTGGAGATGAGGCTTGGGCAGTCGATGGTGGCACTTCTAAACCAAACGATGGTTCAGCACTGAATGAATACCCTTCAGTAACATCCCAGATAAACGTCTCGGGGTTGCCGCCAGCTATTCGTTGTCGGGTGCTGTTGGCACAACGACCGTGTTCAACATCTGGGATTATATTTCTGGGTATTTTGTAGACCGTTATTCCACGATGTAAAATTCGACATGCCTCAAGGTCGCTACAAATCGCTACTTGTTTGATGGTTTTAATTCTTAATACTTTGACCTTTTGATGTATTGCTGTTATTCAAGAATTGCACCTATTAAAATGCTTCCCAAGGCACCTGAGTGGAAACAAATTCTTGTTTGTCTATGATTAGCAAGATTTCTAAGCACTTGTCTACTTTTGACAAGTCAAATCTGAGTGTTGAAAATATTCTTGATCGATTTAGTTTTTTATCAGAAAACATTGTCAGCTGTCTTGGTTGTCCCTAGTCGTACAAATCATAATCACCAATTTAAAAACGTGCAAACCACCTTGTTATTGTTCAAAACTTCTTCATGTTAAAGAAGACATAAAACTATCTACAAAAAGTCGTCTAGTCGCCACAAAATCAAATCTGTCGCCGGAATTATTGTTATTTTCACGTTAAACAAACAAAATGTTGCTAAAATGATCTGGTGACAACTGTTACGAGCTATTTTCTTTAAAAATATTGCTAGATGATACTACACACTATACTATATACGCCATCTTTTTTACAACTCTACGAATTAATTATAATACCTATTAGTATATTCAAATTATAATCATTTATAAACTCCTCGAATAGCAGAATAACTATTAAAACATCGGAAGAATTTACGGAAAATATGCAGAACATTAATATCTCTTCTTCCAACTTTCGCAATTGACAGTTAATGTCACGCATATTTACAACTTATTTGTAGTACTTGATATCCACTGTAAATCTTTAAAATACTATTATATGTTAGAATAGAAATTTAACGGAACATAGTGGGGAAATAGCATATTCAAATATATAAAGATATTGATATACGTAGAAAATACTCGATTGAAATAATCCAATTGATTGAAAATAATGTAATTGAAACGTATTTTTCAAAATACCTCTTTCTTGTCAATAACAATTTCTTGGTAATTGTACTGACTACACGCCCCTGCTATTAATCCAGTCAAAGATAATAAGCAATGAATTTGATGTGAATAATTTAGAGTGAGGATAATATTAACAGAGGTATCTGAAATAAAAGAACACATAACAAAAATATAAAAAACAAATGATAACAACTGTTAAATTGATTGATCTCAATCACTCCAGATCATTCGGTTATTCAGTAATCCGTACCACAATATTGACAACAAATTGTATTTTTCTTCATTTGTGTATTTGTTTTGGTTTGTATATGAAGTTATTTTGTTACCAATATAACAATCGTCGTAATTGAGAATCAAATCGTTGGTATTATGGATTCATTCTAATCTATTGACTGTGCAACCAACGAAGACAAAGTCATCAGCTATCTAACTGAACTTTTAAACTCTTTAAACAAATCATAGCGCCAATACTTGAGTATTTGTCGTGCAAATCTAGAGAGTGCCTGATTTTCTCATGATCAACTATACGTGGCATGTTTATACGTCAGCGAACCTTGCTTTATTTGTTGTTTTGCCTGATAAGAAAGCGAAAAATGTCGTATATCACAGAATTTTTTTTTACTGAAAATAATTAACTCTAGTGCAACCTATGTAAAATACATAGTTTCAGTAAATTATTGAACTTAATAAAAGTTTTTTATTTATTTTATTACGTTAGTATAATCCTAAACTAAATTTAGCACAAATGTAACACGACATTCATTGTCTGATTGATATCTTGATAATTTAAAATACTACTCTTTTGTTTTATATTACTATAGTGATATTCGTTGTACGTTAATGCTTGTTCATCATGTATTTTCTAATTGTAATAGCAAATATAAATTAATTGATTGTTGAAAGTGACGTATGTTTATCTGATGAGGAAAAAGCAGATAAGCTATAGTAAAAAAACTCGGAATACATTAATCGAAGGTCTCTCGCGTAGTAAAATTATACGAGAAGACCAAGACGTAAATGATCTTTGCAATAAAATAGTAGGTACTTACAACGTCAGTCGCTACAAATTAGCAGATGTACATATCAACATTTAAAAGAATAATCAATTGAAGTAAGTTTGTAAGTTGTAAGTTAATACAAAAATATTAAAAGGTGTGTTCTTTTATGTTAAAAAACAATGTAGCTTGTTGGAGTTCATGCTAATTGCAATGAACGTAACTAAAACAAACAAAATTAGATTTGATAGAATTTTCCCATTAGACATAAGATAGGGCAATATATGATATAGTCATATTATTATTGATTTGTTATTGGACACATGTACCTGAGACCGTAATATAGTACTAATATGATATTGAGATTGTTTTGTCTGACCAGATATTTTTAAACCATTTTATAGCATATCTAGAGAAATGTAGGAGGCTAGCTGAGAAAACAACAAAAAATACCAATGATTTACTGATACTTTTCGAAGTTAGCTAAAACATATAACCTTAAGAAAATGGTACAATTATTAAGAATAAATTATCATTTTTCCATTCAGTGATGTGTTTTACAAAATGGTTATTGACGTCTCAACAAAAATGAGTTACGAACTTGTGAAATATTAGAGAGCTCTGAAACAAAAACACCAAAAAATTGCCTGGAAGAAAAACTTTAAAAAAATCGCAAAATGTCGAAGATTTGTAAAAAATTACCCATTTAATATATAAATAATAATAAATAACAAAAATACGCTTCCAAAATGCATGCTCACGTTTGGCAATAAAGTGTCAGGCAAAGTTAATAGATTGCGCGAATAGACATCGTCAAATAATGGTACTTAATTATCACGGTCCCGTGACGTCGTGAGATTCCTGGCGATTCCTGATTTCATTATTTCAGACTTCCCCTGAACTTCTCTGGAGGGGAGCCAGCTGTCATAGCGACTTTAGAAGCAACAGAAGCATGCAGTTTAGAGCGGATTGAGCTTCATTGCGTCTGACTATGAACATAGGAGCCCCACTGGTCAACAGTGATACCTATGACGTTCATAGTTTTTAGAATTAGCAAAAACTCTTGCAAAAAATTCTACATAATTAGCATTCCGCATATTTTCGTCTGCAAGCGTATATATGATTTATGTCTGTAAAGTATAAGCGTATACGTGTTTTTGAAACTAAATAGTATTGACGTATATCTGCCTTACATATGGGGTATAAAGGAGTTTCCCGAGTACACTTATCCTCAAGTAGCTCAGCAAGCGCCTCAAAAGTCTATGATTTATTGTTCGAATGCTTCGTTAGATCGGTGATAGTTACTACTTTAGTAATATCGCTTTAACTCCTAAATAATTGAAATTTCGAAAAATCGACTTCAAAATATTTAAAACTTTTCAAACCAGGAACCTCGAAACATATATATTCATATGCAACTACATATTGATGTGCTGCAATGTCTCGATCTTCATCAAATATCCGTAGACAGAGTATAGTTTACTGTATATTCTATCCAAAAATTCGGTTTCGTCACAGAAACCTGAGGAATTCGTTAAACTTCTATTCAACATATATGTTCAAGTCATTTTGTTTCACTTCACTTCAAGTCGCTTATTTTTCCTCAACAGTGCGCCGTAATCGTACCGCATCGTATCTTATTAAATGACTTCATTTCAAAATCTTTGAACCATACAAACGGAAAGAGAAACAGGGCCCTCGAGAGAGCCGGATTTAGCCTTGATTGTAATATTTTCTCTTCTTCACGCATCATGTTAGAGAAGTGAAAACGAGAAGAAAAAGAATGTTAGAGAAGCAGCTTGGCCAATGCGGCTTATTATATTAGCACATTCTTCTCCTGTACTACTGATCTTAAATATTGAATTCCTGAATTTGCTCAAACTTTATATCGATGAAATTTTGCAAGAGTAGACAATCCGTCAGTTCTTTTTTAGTTCTGTAATGTAAATTATACAATGAAGAATGCTCTAAACTTTAACATCTATATCAACGAATTTAACGGTCAAGAATAATTGCGTCCACTGCTAAAGACACGCATATCCTTGGTGAATATCAACTCGTTTATCAAATTAAGTCGGCAAATCATTTTGCACTCGTACTCAACTAATGGAACCATCGTAAGATCTCTAAAGAAGTTTAATCACTTTTCTCTATATTAATTAACTATAAATAATTAATATATAAAACACAGTAAATCATCATAATTTCTTTATATTCTGAGAGAATATGAATAGCATGCATATATTAAGACATGTAACATGTAACGTATTTTAGTAATGTTGCTACTTGATTTAAAATGCAAATTTTAATATTTATATTATAATAATATTAGTTTATGTTGCGTCTTTATAACTAAAGACGCTTTAGTTATATGTGATTTACACGTCGATGGGCAATACTTCTTTCTTCGATGGTTAAGATATTTGATTCGACTCATGTGGTCTATACAAATTAAAACAAGTGAATAAAGTCCATAAGCAGTTCAAAATACAGTATATTATTTGCTGAACCGAAATCGGGTTAATCGCCCCAACAGTTTATTAGTTAGAAATCAAAATATCGTAAAACTTAAGACAAGTATAGAAGACGTAAGAAATGCAGAAATTTTTATAGTCATATATTAGAACTACTCTATAAATTATATTATGGTCACTATTCTACGTTCTCTAATAGTATTTGTAAAGTGTTAATATTACTAGAGATGTGAATTCATTTAGGACTTGCAATTTACATTCTTAATGTTCAATTTTTATCTATTGCTAATTTTATTATTAGTTATATCACGCGAGCGTTAACGCATCTGACTACGAAAACCGTGTATTAGAAGAGGCTTATGTTACTGAATGGTGGTGATAAGTAAAACGTGTAGATATAGACAGTTTGGTTTATGCTCGAATAGATTTAAATTCTCAGTGTCATTTTGTATCGCCGTTCAACAAGTTGCCTCTTCTTTCCTTAATTAAAATAGTATTTTAAAGTAAAATAAAGCTTTTATTGCATTAACCCCATTTATATTTCATAAATTACATACATCAACACGCAGTAGCAAACACAAACATGTACATTAATCTATGGTCCAATAAGTTATTTCAAGTAGAGTATATAGTGACATTACTAATAAATTGGATTTAGAGTTTTTTCATAATAAACAAGGTCAAAATTAATGGAAATTATGTTCATTCTAATGAGATTAATACGTTTAAATAATCTCCATATCAGACTCTTTTTAAAAGTATAAACATATTTCGCAGTATATAAATAATCAGCATTTTACTTGCTTATAGTCCATGTTTTCCGATAGGTCTCTAACTGTAAGACAAGTTTCGTTACCATAATAAAAAAGATGCAGCCGCCTCATAATGTTAATGCATGATAAAAGTATCATTAGTATAGAGAGAACATACATGAAAACAACCATGTGAAGTCTGATTACGCAACATCGAATGAATATTGAAATGTACTATTATGGCAGCAGGACGTTCCGCATGATGAATGTATCGAATAACGAGCAATTAAGATATGTGTCTTGGAACAACCTTGAATCATATACACACACAATAATTTTTCTTGTTATTTTCCTGGTTAATTGGAAATATTCTACCTATTTAATTTAAAAATAATATAATAAAATAGTATAAAGCTTCTTCAAATTAGAGTAAAGCCTATAATTACTTTAAAGGTTCTCTTCTTATCTCAAATCAGATGTTGATTTCGACTTACGAAATTATATTTAAAACTCTCTTAAATTCTACATTCTGCAATTTTCGAAACCATAATCAGTTTTGCCATTTATATCTGGAAAAAAAAGAAAAAAGAACTGAAACAGATTGACATTTTACCCAAATAACCTTTTCATTAAAAAACTGACACAATAATTTTTACTGTCTTATAAGTTTTACTGTCAAGTAGCAAGATCATAAAACTAAGCAACGTATACACTACACAGCGTGTATTTAAAAGCGTATTTAATACAATATATTTTGTTTTCTTACTGACTAGAACCACGACAAGACGTTAATTTTAAAATCCGAGAAAAAATATTTAAAAAAATCGTATATGAAATTGTTATATATCTATGTGAAACAACACAGTATATTACAGAAACTCAACGTTAAACGCACTGAGATATGGTAATTCATCCCAATAAACTTTAACCAATAAAACAATATAGTATGCCGGCTTGGTGGCGCAGTGGTAAAGGTGATAGGACGGTGCTCCTACTATTGCGATAGCCGCGGGTTTGAATCCTGCTGGGGCATTGCCGTAAATTTATGTTTGTTTAAAATTTGTGATTGTCCTAGACAAGAGTGTAAAATCCGACAAGGAAAATGATCCCAGTCACGCCAGTAACCAGGCTGGGTAAGACCGGAGGTCTTCTGGGATGACGTTAAACTGTAAAAGGAGACTTTAAAATATATTTAAAAAAAAACAATATAGCATATAATAGTCCTAGTGGTAAAGGTATGTATTGAATTGTTAAATTACTGAGAAAGGCAACATAATAGTGTCTAACATTATTATTGAGTGGCTCCAAAAATAGAATATACTTTTAAATGATATATTCTCATTGTAACTGAAATGAACGTATTTGTGGTATAAGTGTTATATATTCCAGCATGCGAGGGACTTTTAATAAGTCAGTAACATTTTCAATTAAAGATATTCTCCATTTCTTAATTTTTGATATGGTAACTTTTTTACTTTATTTTTCACCAAATACGGTTGTTCTCGCTTCAAATCAATACCAAATTTCTCCAAAGTCTCTAAATAAATTGTGCTGGTAACTGATATGAGGTATGACCTCTTTTATGAAAGCCGATATGAATAACACCGCGTGTATCACAAAAATATGTGGCAAACCGACGGACACAACTTGGCCTCCTTTGATACATGTTTACCCGGAAAACCCCACTGGTTTGATTGGTCTCGCATCCATATTGGCACTCCTCTGGAGAGGTTCTACAGTGGCGCTTATGGTCGAGTATCAGCAATCGTAGCACCTATCGCGCGGCCTCTTTTTCATACCCAAATATTCATAAAAATATGATGTACCTCCTTAATTGAAATGCCTCAACCATCTCACGTACATTCATTCATTGATTGTACAATGTCATTCCATTGATTGTATGGACGATCTATGGTAAGACGACCTGTATTGGGTAACCTGAGCGTTCGGCGCCATTTGGTCTTGTGGCACGAACAACGATCTCAGTAAACCACTTCTTAAACCTTTCCTTGGTTTTGATCGTGATTTTTTTGCGCAAAAATTAATGCTTAATCAGTACTTGAAAATCATTCTTTTCCATTTTTGTTAAAATTCGAGACGTTGTCTGCTGCAGTGTGACTGTCTAGTGATCTAACAGTTTTGGGTTATTATAATTAGAAATTTTATTTAAAACAAATTTCTTTCATCAAATCATCTTCATAATTTACATCAATAAGATTTAGAAAAATGAACAGTGTGATGCAAATATAATCTATGAAATACTGGGAATTGTGATTTATTTTATATTATTTTGTGTTATATATTCTTTAGCTGTCAGCGGCAAACATTAAACATAATATTTTTTTGGTAATTTGGAAGAAAAAACATCGTAAATCAATTAAAAATAATTGGTGTGGCTTTAATAACCGTTACCGGCAGATTCTTAAAAGATACTCAATAAATAAATACAAGCTTTAATTGAGATATAAATATTTTTTGTAAAAGCTGGTACATGTTTAGTCTTGCGTCATTCTTTATTTCAATGATCTTCGCATCTACCAATGTCATATGAAAAATAAAAAATACTTTCGTTGAGGAAAAAATAATTCCATTGTAGCATAAAAGTGCCATATCTTTAATAATATTTATTCACTGAAGCTATACTACAACGTCATTAGTCAGTCATAAGTCTTCGGGCTTATAGATTTCAAGAGGCCATTTTCATTTATGAAATTTTTCTTAAACGTTTCGTCGCATTTTTATTTAAGAAACGGGAAAAGTACAACGCAGACTTATAGAAAATAGTGTAGTTTTATGGTTATTCCTCCGCCTCATTCTAGCCGGCTAATATTTGATAAAGTGGGTGAAATTCTTAAAAGTATTCAAATAGACTGATATATTAGATACTAAAAATAAATTAAATATTTACGTTCCATATGAATTAACAATGATTATTGTGGAGAAGAGTAAATAAAAGGTCAATGAAGATTATGTTAAATGTTGTAGCAACCTTGTCCGAATGCTATTTGATGTAGTCTTGAAATGTCCTTACTATTAAGAGGGTCAACACACTATTCTAAGCACTACACTTTATTTTTTAATTTTACTTTTTACACTACTGTAAAGATTGAAAAGAGATTGGCGAAAGTCACTGACTTCTTCGGGAAAAATTCTCATAAATCGACAGTAACAGAATTCTCATGAACATTCTCGAAAACAGGAAAGTGACAAAAAGTCATATACCAAAACATAACGTTGATTACTATTTAAAATTTACATGAACAAATTCGTTTTGAAAAATACGAAAAAAGGTCGAAATTATTTTTCCCAAGCCGATTAGTAAACATTTAGTTTCATCAAAAAGTCTAATTTTTATATTTATTACTTATTAATTACTTACTTACCAAATGTGGGCTATGCAAAAATGTTTGAATATGCTCACCTAGAAAAAAGATAAAAATATTAGTTTTTAGAAAAATTAAGGCACCTTCGTCATTTTGTCTGCACGAAATATCATAGTTACTCAAATGAACTGGACTCAGTAATAATAAATTCCGACTTCATAATATATTACATGTGGTTGGAGAAATACATAACTTATGATGTTAATTAAACGTACCTAAGGATGAAAAGGTAATTAATAGTGTGGTATAAATGATTTAGGAGTGTCAAAGGCAATAATATATTCAGAAATAAATTATTCAGACCACACATGTTAATATGTCAGATCTGATGTTAATTAATACTTATAATAAAATATCTGTACTATATGAAAGAGTATTGTTTGTACAGCCTAGAAATTTTAAAAGAAAAAAAAATGATTAAGTAACTGAAACCGTGAGTCTATTTGATTCATATTTTTTCATATTCTTATTTTTTAAGTTTAAGTATTTTTCATAAAATAATTTCAAAGCTATATATAGCAAATAAGTCATTTTAACTCCCATAAATGTTATTTATTTGATCCATCTCATTTTGTTTCTTATTACACTTCCTTTATCTCCCGAAGGCTACGTCTATTTTGGAGCTTAACGTGATGCTTTTCCAAATGTTGTTCGTAATTAAAGCTCTGAGATTCGTTATCTCGAATTCTTTCGCTATCTAATGGTATAGTAGAGTACTAATGATAGCTGTATTATGTTAACGATATCAGCAGAAAATGCTGCGATTTCAATCACGTTTAAGGTGGATGAAAGCAAAGGCTTATGTCGGAATAGAGTGAGTTTTTAAAAATTAAAACTGAAAATCGAAGAAAAACGAAATAACATTGAAGCAAAAATGTATTCTCTTTTCCCAATTCTCTGACAAATCTACTATCCTGTGTGAAGTTTAGATGAACGAACAGTCGGTTTAATAATAAAGTTTTTGAAATTTGTAACTTGTCATGATATATTGTCGTTAATAAAGAAACGTTGTTTCAACGGCTACACACGCTAAAAAAAAGGTGACAGCAAACAGTCTAAAAACTATGGAGGCGTAAGTCTCCTGCCAATTGTCCGAAAGGTATTTATGAAGGTCATACAGCTTCAAAGAACTCGCGAAGAGACAAGCTAAGAAGAGCAGGCAAAATTTAGACGCAATCGAGGTTATATAGATATTATTTTCGTGATTCCCCAGCTGATAGATAATTAGATATATCACACTTTAGGCATCTTTGGAAACCGACAGTAAACATCTTCTCCTGAAAGTAATTACACTTCTTCAGATGTTCTATGATAGTTCAATTAGCTATGTGTGAGTGCGAAATTATTTTTGTCAAATCCATTTGAAGTCGGAGTTAATGTTTGCCAAAGAGATTTTCATCTCAATTGTCTTTTAACAATATAAAAAGGTTTATATTAAGGCGAAAGGTTTATCAGGAGCAGATATGGCGTTCAATATGATGCTGCAAACTCCTTGATGAATCAGATGTTTGCTGATGATAGCCCTATATTCGCTGATACAGATTTTGAGGCTTCTAGCATTATATACGATATAGTTCGCATTGCAGAGCCATATAGCTTGAGGATTAATAAAAAATATCAAAGTATTACCGATACCGATTGCCTGCTATTGTAAAATTCAACGGAATTTTTATTATTTAATATTTATTATGAATTACAGTTAGAACAAGGATAGAAGTTTAAGAAATAGGATGAATTACAATGAATACTAAAATACGATTGTTTCGATATTCGATATTCAAAGCAAAACAGCTTGCTCTACCGAATGATCTAATCTCCCTAATAGATTCATACTTGGATGGTAGGTCCTTCCAAGTGAGAATCGGTGACGCAGTCTCCACTCGTAAACAGATTTCCGCAGGAGTCCCGCAATGTGCTTCACTAGCCCCAGCCCTATTCAACCCCTATATGGCTGATTTCCCACTCCACAAATATTCCCACAAAGCATTTTATGCAGGTGATACTGCTTTTTTCACAACCGGTTACAGTCCCGACGCTATTCGCCACAGACATCAAATCCAAGACAAAAATCCAAGTGAATCTACTGAACAGGCTAATCTATTCCACCGCTAGAAAGATTTCCGCGCCTATGGCCTGCAAATCAATAAAGTCCCTATCCCCTGGCTCCAGAAAGTATCATACCTTGGTCTCCAGTTCGACCGCAGATTCCAATGGTCAGCTCAAATACAGCACTTTATTTGTAAATGGCGTGTACAGCCTACTATTTCCACTCCTCTGCAGAAAAAGTAAACTCCCAATCCCCTAGAAAGCGACTCTGTACAAAGTGCTAGTCCGGTCAGTCTGCCTCTACGGAGCACAGGTGTGGTACAGGTATGTTTCTGAGAGACAACTTGAACTACTCCAAGTGTTCCAATCCAAAAAAGTCTGCGAATTACTCAATGCCCCATGGTTTTTGAGGAACGTCAACACTCACCTTGACTCAGGCATCCCGTTTGTGAAGAATTTCGCGAACATGATCAGTGTAAGGTTCTCCATAGGCGCCTTAGAACACGACAACACCTTGACTAAATCCCATCCACAAACCTCGCCAGTAAACCAACATACGACAATTCCAGTCGTATTCCAGGGTCTGCGTCGCCCTCAAAACACTTCACTATCCCGAACTCGAAGCGACATCAACAAAAGACCACTTGGTTCTAGCTGGTCATCTTGGAATAAGAAAAAACCAATGTCCGATATGAAATATAATTTTTATATTGGATTTGTGACTTGAGCCTTAGGCGGTCACTAATATTTCATCTATTTGTTTCCTGACTGGAGCCCCGTTTAGTATTTTAAAGCTATACGACTTTTGAAATCGCTACAGATTGAATCTTCAGGATAGAAACTACTAATTAGGTTATCCTATTTAAGCAAATGTCTGTCAGACAAGAACCGAGAGAAACGTATGTCAGATAGGGTTGATGTTACAACCCATCTCTTTGTTGAGATTATGTTGGTGTAAATAAATTACAAAACTCTCTCGATATTTTCTCTCAAAATAATCCTGTGGAGTAGCCAAAACATATATTTTATTGAACTGAATATTGTATTTTCTTACACATACTTGATGTTTTCAATACAGTTTACGGTTACACTCTGCAAATCCTTTTTAGCTTTGAATTTAGGGAGCGCCCGTTACATAATTTTTTACATATCAAACTTTTTTTTAATAATAACTAATTTATTTATATAGTTCCAAAAATAATTCGGTTGTTATCGTTAAAAATTCAATGTCCTGTTCAATGAAGTGTATCAAAATTCCATTCTAATTGACGGTCATTTTTTATTAGTTCCGTTTATCTATTAATTTCTTGTTGAATGTTCATCAATGCTGAAACACCAGATAATGTAATTACATTAAAAAAAAGGAAGTAAGAAAAGATTATAAAAACAATGTTGTTTAGCATTATTAATGTATTAATATTAAAATGTATTTACTAGCAATCACAGATCGTTTATCCGTCAGATTATAAGTTATGGGTAATAAATTGAAATCAATATAATACGAAAGAATTAAATTTCTAGATATATTGTGTTTATTTAGATATCGTTTATAGTAGAAATATGAATAACTGCAATTATAATTATATAACATTACTTGAATAAAACATAAACTTAATAATTATTTTAAGTAATGATAATTATATTTCTATTATTATAATTTAATTAATTATTTCTTCATTATTTTTCAAAAATAGCACTATAGTAAACAAAATCCATTGGAACTCGTTTCGGATAAAATATAATTCCTGTCGAAAAAATATTTACTTTTCTCTGCCCTTAAATTATTATTGACTCTAGTTGCAGAATTTCCGGCCCTATAGTCCACTTTTTATTGTTACACAAGCCCGCAAAAATTTTTTAACATTCTTTTCTCGCCAATAATTCAAACAAATTTCGCCCTAAAATGACCCTGAAGAGAAACATTCTGAATGTTTCTCATTGCGTCCGTAATATTTCGTTCTTACAGGTATCAGTTAACACTATTTTAAATCAAGATCTGTAAGTTATTGTTAAACCATAAACATAAATCAAGTACCTTTCATGACTGAGTGATTAACCAATAGGACCAGCTTTTCATGATCTGTTGACCTGATTGTTGACGAAACTGGAAACTATAAAACTGGAAGGATGATGTGCCAGATTTGGTTTGTCTTGTAGTCTTCGTCGTTGCTAGGATTCTTTTTATGCTTATGAATCTTTACACATTCTCAATGTTTTCTTTCAAAATAATTTTGTTGAGTGGTCTCGATTTTATCGAAGTGAATGTGAATGGTATGACCAATGTTCAGCTAAAGCTAACTAGGTTATACTCTCAAACATCGTTGTTTACAGAGGAGATCACAAATGATGTATACACCGCTGGTACTTTTAACGGTATTATGTTTATGATATACATATTTAACACCCTTCCAATGAGATTTGTTATTCTCTGAAGAACACGAAGAATTGCTAGGGAAACGTCTTTGGTCACATCTCTTTCTGTGCTACTTAAGCATTGGATCTTATATTTGGTAGCTTTACATTTTAGACCATTTATATCCTTTAAGCTATATCCAGTCTGAAAAAAAATCCACCTGAGCTAATTAAATTAATTTTGTAATGAGTTGAGTTATTATAACATGAAAACTCTGTAAATTAATAATGTTAATGTTAAAAGATAGCTAAAATAAGTTTTGGAATGATTGCGCATTATGAAACAAGATAGCTAATATGCCACATCACTTTCTCTCTATATATAGGATATTCAAATAAGAATTACACTGGTCGAGTATATAAATACTAATCATCAAGTTAGGTAACATACATATAACATAGATTATTTCTGCAAACGACTAACATGAAGTGTCATTCAGTAGTACTTATCTATGGTTGCTTACTGCATGAAAAGAAACATATTCATTTAACAACTCAAATTAATACAAATAGGGTGGATTATTAAACTTAAGTCAAGTAACCTTGGACTACCGCATATAGTTCTCATTAAACACAACATATCTCTAGAAATTCGATGGTTTTGACATCTCCCTACATAAAATCACAGTTCTTCAGTTAGCATTACGATATATAATTTTTTTTTGTTTGAAATTTTTGAAACTTAATAATAGAGAGTAATAGAGAGGATAATAATATAGTAATATAGAGGAAACTCAACAGGTGTTTCTGGAGACAAAATTTGCAATTTCCAATACCTAGATGGTACTGTAATCTCAATTGTAGTCACTTTGTTGTTTAGTTTAAATAAATATGCGTTATAGACACCAGTAAAAGATATTTGTTCCGAGTTCATTTTGTTTTATTATCTTGAAAACAAATTCGTTATTATTTATGTTATAATTTTAATAACCTCTTTTATTCAAAAATGCCATACTGATATCATTTATATCCTTAATACAATAATTGTAAATTTTATCCTGAAAGCCACGTAAAACAAAAAGGCCCAAAATTGTTATTTTTATGTGTAAAATTACTCTAACGTTATTAACATGACAGAATCTAAGAATAAAATTAAGCAGATAATTTAAAGATCTACACGCAATAACAGAACAATCTTGGCGGAGTTGCTAAATATGGCATGCATATTGCCTTGCCTCTATAAACTTTATCTCATTTTGATCTACAGAGTTAGCCATAATAGATTATAAACACAAATTTCAATTAACTTCTTTTTTACATTATTTTTGATGTATTTTTGACTTCAATGGTATCTAATAGATTCAAAACAAAAATCCAAATTGTCTTGGTTGAGCGGATTAAGGAATTTGGATACTTACTCAAAACATATTTCTTTAAATAAATTAATTCCTTAAAAAATTCATGCTATTTGAATAAGCATATTTTTCAACATGTTGATTAACTTTGCTATATAAATCTTCTTGTAATGTAGTCGTATTTACACAATTATACGCTACAAATGTTTAATCCACATAATTTGGAATGTTTTACATGATGCTTTTTTATATAAAAGTCAGAAACTTCTTGCAAGGAAAATGATGTCTCACTACTTTGCCTTTTGTAAATCTGGTTACACTTCTTGGGACGAATATGTATTATAACGAATTGTTCCTTACTTTTGCATGCGGAAACTGGTGCCTCACTAAAAAAAAAAAACAAACGCGCCATGGAAGTGAAATGGACCGATCAAATGTCTCCATGACTTTTAGCATATCTATTTAAACAAGTAATAACTTCAAAAAAATTATTTCCAAAGTTGTCTATAAAGTTAAATCTCTATTTTTTCGGTGATTTTAATGTTACTAAACCGTCATATAGTGTCGATTTCAAATATTTAAAAGTAGTGATTTTGATTTCAATGACAAAGAAGGTTCTGGAGGTCTAAAATCAAAGGCGATGAATTGCAAAACATGTGCTATGTGATAAAAATTGATCACCGATTGTATCGATAATAGGATTGTGAAATCAAATATCGTTCTTTCATGTTCATAAAAAGATGAAAAACAAATGTAGAAAATTATCAAAAATATTTTGATTCATATATGTTTTTTATAATTTTTCTCAATAAATTAATCTCGAATAAAATTCTGATGTAGCTTAATAGCTTATTTTCTAGCTTTAAGAAAATTAGCTTACATATTAAACATAACCCTTCACGTTAAAATATATTCTGTTAAAGTAATTGTTAAATGTGTGTAATTATACATATAAACTTAAAATCCATAATTCCATGTAGTAAAGTCATGTACTAAATACTATTATTACCGTCCTATCAAACGCTTATTGATTGATATGTAGATTACGATCCTTACTAATTAAAAAGTAATCCAAATTGATCATGACATAATAAGGGAAAATGAAGGATGAATTTAATAATGCTGACATTAACAATATGTTAATTCAAAACCGTAAAAATGTATTTATTTAATTATTGACCAGTAACGTCCGAGTACCAGAATGGAGATACTGAGTCGCTGCCAAATTATAAACCGCATCGATTGGATTGGCGAACGCAAATTCTTTTTTTCTTGTTCGGCAGAACGGGTGCCCGATTATTTTTCTCGGGTGTCGGCTCGTTATTTTCAAAGGTCGTTTATAATGGACGAGGTGGTTTGGTTTCATACGGACAGAAACTAATGACCAATAAATATCCCATGGCTGGAAATTATACACATAATGATCGTTAAGTATACGTCTTAACATTGTTGAGCAGCTATGTGAAAAATGTTTTGTGAGCTTTTAGGTAAATGGGTGATAAACTGGAGGTAATGTTTTTAATTGATGCCATTTTACGCTGATTTGTATGACACAATAAAAACTATTACTTGAATCCCTCCATCATCATAGGCAATAAACATTGGGTTTAGTATAAGATGAATAATTACTAAAAAAAATTCAACAATGTTTTTTTCTGATAGGAAAGAACAAGTTGCTATAACATCATAATTAAAAAATTGGATAGGGATAACCTCATACTGAGCATGTTCGTGAAGATTTTTAGAAACGAGATGCCTGATTCTAGATGGGTGTTCGCGTTTGTCACAAATTGAGTAACGCGCCGAGTTTTGGCTTGGAGTAGTTCAAGTCGTCCCTCACAGACGTACCTGTGCTCCGTAAAGACAGATTAGATGAACCAGCATTTTATACAGAGTCGCTTTCTGGAGCATTGAGAGTGTGCTTTTTCTGCATAGGAGTGGGAATATGATGCTGCACATTCTATTGCCTTTGCAAATAGCGTGTTGAATTTGGACTGACTATTGGAACTTGCGATCGAATTGGAAGCCGAGGTATGATACCTTCTGGAGTCAGGGGATAAGGACTTTTTCAATTTTGAGGCGGTATGTAGCGAACTCCTTCCTACAATGAAACAGAATGGCCAGTTATGTTCGGGTTGATCTACAGTCGCCGGAATTTGTACTACGTAATCGCTTAGTTATGTTGGGCCTGAAGTCTGCCACGGATGGCGTCGGGACTGTATCGTCTGTATAAAATGCTGTGATTGATTGCTTGAGAAGTAGGAAATCAGCCATGTACAAGTTAAACAGGGCTAATGAAGCACCTTGCGAGACTCCTGCAGAGATTGTTTTCGAGAGGAGACTGCATCGCCGATCTTTACTTGATAAGAATAAGATAAGAAGAAGCTAAAAATAAGAAGTAATGATAAATAACCGCCTACTGTTAGAGTTATTTTAACTGAATATTGGTAGATTTCAGACATTGTCTCGATGATATAAGACTTTGAATATAAACAATTTTAATGCCCAAAACGTATTAAATATTATAATACAAGATTTCCTGACATTTTTTTTACTTTGATTAAGTCACTTTAATATCTTAGCGTTATTAGTGACATTATATACTTATGTTATAATACTTTTATTTCTTACATTATGTCCTTATTATAATAGCTTTGGATGTTAATAGTGTATAATAGGGAGTTGGATTGGAAGTCAGCTTTGGCTAATTGTTCGATAGACTTGTTGGGATTGGTTAATCGATCTAGTTAAGTAAAATAACTTGAGGACCTATTGTGAATGGTTGCGGACAGATTACTCTTCCATTGATTTGAAAGACCATGGCGAGTACTTATAGATATAGATACTTATACTCTCACGTGCCGGCCAGTCTGCCTGTAAGGCGCCTGGAGTGCCTTAGCGGCTCGGAAGCCAAATCTCTCCCTCCCAATTATCATCAAAGTCTCATTTTCATGATTTTTTCCATTAATGTATCAAATGGAAATATATATGTGCTGTGATAATTTTCCCCCCATAATCTATAAACATTGGTTACTTAATAATACTTTCCATTATATTTTTTTTTCTCCACCATTTTAGTAATACAAATAATAACACACAATGTGATATACATCAAAAGAATGATGTTGGTTTAGTTGAGATCTAATCATCAATCCATTTTCGCACTTCTTCAACATTTCGAAACCGTGTAACTAGACCAGCCCTGTTACCATCGGTATCAATGGTGTGGCAAAAGTTCCGACGAAATAAAAACCGACACCTAGAAAACGACAGCGCAACATCATCATACGTTTCTAGAAGTGTTTGATGGACTTCAGCTGTAAATTTCTTCTAATCAAACAACCAATGTAATTAATATTTAAAATAAATTTAGTGTATGTATATACTGAATAATTCAATAATATTAAATGGAAAACTATTATTTTATGTAGAGAAGTATGCACACATGCATTTGCATCGACAGACATCGAAAAACAGTCTCAATATAAAAATAAAAGTGATGGGAAATATTTGGAATTATTTTAGTCAATTAGCACCTATTTAGAAAATTAATTTAATATTCATACATAATATATAGAAAATGTATAATGAAATTTCATGCTATTTGTCACAAATATAAAAAACGTGGCTTGACATATGTTTTCATATAGACGTTTAAAGCTATTGTCACAATATAAAAAATACAAAAAACCAATGCACGACAGATGACTTAATTCATAATTGAAAGCGACAAGGATACGGATTGAGGAGAGTGAGTTTTTTAAGAATATGCAAATGTTACATCTCAGATTAAAACTACCAATAAATAAAACAATAATCCTTGAAAGCCTGCTAAAATAAAAAAAGCAACACAACACAATCGCTGATCAAAGCGATGGGAAAATCATGATACTGTATCGACATATATCTCCTTAATAAGGTTAAGGTATTGTCCTGGCATAGTATTGTGTAATTAATTGGGGATGTCCATGAACGGTTTTGGAGATAAGGAAAGCAAAAATCTGTACTTCTGTTGGTAATTTACATTTTACCAGTTTTTGAGTGGAAAATATAGAACAGTTAGCAGATTTATGTTTGCAGTTAATAAATGTTACCATAAATACAGTATAAAAAGATGATATATAATGAATGTCGTCTTGTCATATATATCAATAATGTTATAAGGTAAATTTCAGCATTCCATTTTTAAAAGGAATTTAATTGTGAAATGAAAAACGAATATAAAAGAAATGTACATACAATTTAGGATGTCATGAATTTATAGAAAAAACGAACAAACAAAATCAATAAAAGTGATTGAAGTTGATGTTGATGAATAAGTTTTACAAGCAATCTAAACTTTTGCAGGATTGTAGACTCTCAAGCTTTCAAAAATGATATACTGTAGTTAATTATTAAGAAATATAGCATTGCTAGTTTAAAAAATACACAAAAGCGAAGAAAGTCCAAAAACTATATGCCCTCGGAACTTTTTAAGCAATTTTATTTTCTTTTTCTTGAATAATAGAAAAAAAAACACAACTGCTATAAGAATATTTTCGATGGTTCTAAAATCTATAAATATTTCTTTTTCAGGATTTCTATAAATAATAATGAAAATATTACACTGAACTAATCGTTCGTTTACAATATTAATCAATCATAAATTATCATCATATAGCTTATATATCTGCTGCGTTGTAGTGTAATTAAAGAAATAATATAGCTGAATTAATTTTGAGCAATACTAAAACAATTTTAAATTTAACGTGACCTCAAAGCTTCAAAAATACCAAGATTTACCTCAAAGATACTAATTAATGAAGAATTGTGTCATATCTTAAAAAATTAGCACGATCATTACTAAACAAGATATTTCATAAAGTAAACGCTTTAAAGTTCTGGAAATGGAATTCTGGATTCGAGACAAAAATATATTCAACATCAATTATAAACAGTTTGAAAGCAAAGATGGAATGAAATTCTGCACTACTTTGTAACTTATATTATAATTCAACAACTATAGCTTCAACTGCAGAAAATGGTGCCCCTAAGATTATCTACATCTTTAAAAATCAACAGCACAGAGGATTATTGGTTACAATTAATGTGTTGAACATTGAAAAATAATTTTCAAAAAAAAAACAATTAAAAGGGGGATTTTTGCAGCATGACAATGTTCCATGCCATATTTCAGAAGGGTGGTATGAAACATTGAAATGAAATCTTACCCAATATGCTGTATTCTACAGACGTTTTTTTCTATTAACTATTAATTATTTTTATCAATGACAAAGAGCCTAACTAATCAACGCATCCGGTCTCATAAATGTATAAAGCTTACCTCGATTTCTCAATCGTTTAGAGAGATGGCAATATTTTAATGATGTTGCTACATAGTTACCAACAACTGTATTGGAGAATTGGAGAGTGTAGGGACGATACTTTAAATAATTAATGTAAAATATTCTTTAAATAAAGCATATAATTTATTCAATTTTAATTAATAAATACATTTTTAAACTAGTTCAATTAGATATAATCAGATTAAACCACTAAAATTAAGCTTTATAGTAGTGATGGTTTATAGTAACGTTACACAGGTGATATATTATATCACTTATAGCATTACAACAAAACATACAGTCTTCATGCAGTTAATAAATAACACAAACGAAACTGAAAAAATAATGCTTCTGAATTCTCAAGATTTATCCACTCCGATTCTCGCTGGTTCCAATTGAGGTCAGATAAGGCTGCAAAAGATATAAGGTTTTCTTTTATTATTATATTGTAATTATTAATTATATTATATAATGGTCAAATAGAATTAGAAGGTTTGTGGCATTTTGCATAGATATATCACTCGGTATTTTGTGGTTTTGAATTGATTAAATTAATGTATATAATGTTTTGGAGGTGATGATTTCGATCTTAGTTCTGTTATTTCACTGACCACCACACAACAAAAAATTAATAATTTAAATTGAGAGATATAAAACTATTGAGAAGTAGTAACATTATTAGAACCATTCACATAAATAAAGCTCATAATAATCAAACCAATATAAAATATTAATAAGACCAAGAATGAAAAATAAACGTGTTAAGGTTGTTGCGAGATAGAAATATTTAGGTATAACTGATTTATTTAATTTTTATACATGTGGTCAAAAAAAATATTACACCGCAATAAATTATATCTGTAACATGTAATTTGCTATTCTTGATTGTTTTAAAAATTAATGTTATATAGAAATACGTAAACTACAACAAATTCTTTGAGCATAGAAAATAGAATACTAAAAAATAAAATCCTTGATCTCTTTTGTAAGTTATCTAGAGTAAGTGGCACATAACGTATATAAAAAGGTAATTTTACATCGGTACACGTAAATATATTCAATTAAATTCCATATGAAAACTAATTTATGAAGTTGATAATGATTGATCAATTTTATTAAATTGGATAGACAGAAACTGCTATATAAAATGTTTCGTTTTAATTGACGTAATGGAATTCAATGATATATTTTAACACAATACTGTGATAAAAATGAGTAAGACGTGTTGTTGGTTATAATTAATTCCTTTCGTTAGGTAAAAATATCAACAAGGAATACAATTTGAGTGTTATGCATTTCAGAAAAAATCTGAAGACGAAATATTAGGCCAATTAGTAACGGTAATAGGCCTTTTCACTCAACATTTGTTCCTCGCAACTTTTCATCAAAAATTCAACCGTATAACTTCGTATTTATTTATGCCTGAAAATATATATTCTTAACTTTGACCAATCATAAAATAATTTAATTTGGTCAAGAGTTTTTTAAGTTAAACATATTATTTTTACTCACGAAAAATTACAAACGATGGGTCTTGATGATGATTATTTTTAGAACCGATGAATATATTTATAGTATGAAACGTTTCCTTTCATATTTTTTATTTCGTGTATTATATTCGGTATACTATTTTCATAACCCAATTTTGGCCTCTAAAGTCTTTGTTATGTGTATTGGTATTTACGATCAATCCAACTATGATCTTCATTATCATCAACAGCGGCCGCCCCTTGTCTACATTTCAACAAATATGCTGCAATTGGGATCGCAGGGCTTCGAATATTCTTTACTAAATCTCCCTACAGTTGGTATTCGTTCTCAGTTGTTCTAGTCTCGAACAACGTTAGTCTCTTATTTTTCAGAATATTTGGATCTCGATCCATGTTTTTACGGAACTGCTTAGTATGTTTTCCACCTAAAAAGTCCCCACAGAACTCTGTTAGGAATTAAAACTCCGTCTCTGAATTCTCTTGTCGCATCTTAAATGAATGACTTCATTTAATGTATACTAAAATATCCGGGAGGTTGGTCGGTCGACAATCAATAAAAATAAATAAATAAATAAATAAAGCTTGAAGAAACATGCAGAACAGTCCTTAAACATCCAGGTGCAGTATAGATGTCAGAGAGTAACAGTCTCCAAGTATCGGATACATTGAAAAGGATTGGTAAGATAAGACTCTTCCCAAAGCACCATCTTAGACAAGCAAAAGCTTCTGCAGCTCGGTCGATTAGGCTTACTACTTCAACATTACTGGCCAAAATATTTAAATTTTTACACTTGCTCCAAATGAACCTCGTTTAATAAATTAATTTACAAATACTTTAAATAGACGGCGATCCGTCAGTTGTCAATACTTTGACCTTTTCTTCACACCTTATCAAGTTATCTGATTCTGTTATATCATGAACAATGCTAGAAACATCTCTATCAGCGTATGTAGGCAAGGAGTTTGTAGCATCATAATGAAACTCATATCTGGTTTTAAAGAAATATAATGATCTTATTCAGATTGTGACTAAATATTTTATTACTCTTAAAGGATCAACAAAGGCTCCCAGTTTAACAACAGTTCGCAATGGGCAATAAAGATTTATTATAGTAATTGTTACGTGTTTGTATGCATTCTGATCATATTTTCCATTTAAAAAGATATTTGTTGAAAAAATTGGTACAATAAATAATATATTAGAATTTAGTATGTTCGTATGCATACTAAAAATTCTTTGATTTTATCCATATGTCCAGTTGGTATTGGTAAATATCTGCAGCAATAGTTTCATTAAGTTCTACTAGCTCGTAATAAGCTACACCTGGCTGATTCCACCATATGCATATCAAGATTGCATGTAGATACTACCAATGACTAGTACTGGTAGTAACCCATAACTATTGCATTTTGAGTTGTCTAAGTACATGCACCTTTCATCGTCAATAATTTTGAAGAAGAATGAATTTGAGAATTTTGAAATGTCTAGAAAGAGATGATTTATCAAGTTCCAAGCTTTCTAAAAGTTCTTTGAAATGATCAAAGTGAGATGAAGATAATTTTTTAAATTAATTGTCCTCCAAAGCCGTGATCTGTCATTGCAATCAAAATCGCTACTTTTAAATCGATTAAGTCAAAACACAATTTTGATATGACGGAGCACTATCACTATAAGTTTCAAAAATATTGATATGTCTTTGTATAACGCAAATTTCTTCAAAACAAATAACTAAAGTAATAATTGCCGGAAATTTTGATCGTTGCATAATTAGCATGTATACACTAAAAACTTAAAATAATACTAAATGCAAAACTGCTATTTTGTGTAGAGATATATCAAAATCATACAATTTAACAGTTACGTTAGATTCGGTTCGCTGATGAAAATATAAGCTCCTAATATAATTGCTTCAGAAATATGAATGAAAGGACAAACTTAATATCACCATATAATGATCCAAATATTAATAGAACATTTACTATACTTCTATGTAGGCTTGCTTGGAATTCTTCATACAAAAGCCCAACAATTTTGAACGAAATAAGCTAAGGGGTGTTTATCGGATTAAGTACATTCTTCTACCTCAAGTATCATAGAATTTTATCCTATCATTACCTCTTTCGCAGCTTAAGCTTTTTAGCTCTTTAGGGTAAATGATGTGGCTCGGTGAATGGAGGTAAAACGAAATGAAACAGTGGTGTTTACATTATGTGACCGTTATTTATTGGCAATATAAAAAAATGTGAAAAATACAAATAATAAAACGGATGGCAGCGGAGTTACCTGTTGACTAGGCTTGGGCAGTCGATGGTGGCACGTCTAAACCAAACGAGGGTTGAGCACTGAATGACTGAAATACCCTTCAATAACATCCCAGATAAACGTCTCGGGGTTGCCGCCAGCTATCCGTTGTCGGGTTCTAGTTGGCGCTGCTGGCACCCCGCCCGTGTTCAACATCTGGTGCTGGTTATTGCACAATGTAAAATTCGACATGCCTCAAGGTCGCTACAGCTCTATTGAGTTCCCTTATTATTTATTATAAAACGTACATTACTCAAATATGTAACCCTGTTATAATCCTTTTAAAGCTCGTCTGTCGTAGTATGTATGTAGTCTAGAAATTTGAAGAAATCGTCGGGAGGGAATATAAATCGTTTCGGCTAGAACGGATAGAACAATAAACATTAGGTATCCTCCGTTTACCAGCGATCATGTTATATAAAGCTAATTTATGAGAGTTAAGAGACCTTACTGACTCCATATTTAGATAAAAGACCCAAAATAATAATGAATCTCAGAATTCATTGATATGGAATTTTGCACCTAAACATATACATGCTGGAACTCACATGCACTGAAATTTGAACTTCAGGACAGCAGGACTTCAGGACACAACTCTTTTTAAGTAAAGGCAGGGCCAATATATAGGCAGGAATCGCAGAAAAAAAACATAACTATAAACTACCACTGTAAGGTACCACATTTATTATTACATTTCGCTAAACTACCCTTTTGAAGGCAGCTCACATAAAATCCCAAGGTCTACTGACACCCTTTACTTGAAATGATATGAACCTTCTCTATAAACTCTTCTATCATAACTCATGGGCTCAAAAGCCCCGGACGTAACAAAAAAACGCGTTTTATGTTCAAAATTGGCTTTATTGATCAACGTAGTTTCCATCAAGAGCACCACCACCTAATATTACTAATACCAGCGCCGCTATATTTCAATACCACTTTTCTAGAACCATTTATCTTTTGCCTCAAAATAGTCATCAGTTGCAGTCCTCTCAGATGACGATCGTTTTGATTTCTGAGTGATGGGATGGAAGAAAATTAGCGCACCATCTACGTGTTAGTACCGGAACTTTTCAGTCCATGTGTTACTAGTTAGCGATAAGTTTTATTTAAAGCGGTAGTAGCACTTTTTTACATTAAAATTATCTTTTCTTTATTTCAGACTACTAGGAAGGTTGTTGTATCAACGAGGGTGCGCCAATTTTTTTGAGAATCCACTTTATCACCCTGTGACTTTTCTTTATTTTATGTGGCCTTTAAATATTAAAAAACATTTAGTAAAAAAGGATAGTAATTCTTGTAAAATTTCTTTTAAATAATTTTCATTGCTGGCGCTCTTACTAACCAAACAACAATGACTAGTCTACTTTCGATGTTTTAGAGATTACCTAGCTGAAATATAATACATTACATAGAGAAGCTGAAATATAATTCACCACTTATTATATAAAATAAGCAACGCAGGCATGTCACATTATGAAAGTAGTATTATCAATTTACAAGATGTATGATGCATGGTGTTCATATAGTATCTCCATACCCTGTATATACATTTTATAGTTCAATAATTATACCTGTACGGGTATCAGATGGGACGTGAGAAAATTTTGGACAGTATTAACGTTTTTTATTTGCATTTTCGAGATTTACATTCGGGCAATTAACAGATCGTAAATTTCCACTTTCAACCACGTTCCTGATAGCATTTTTTTCCTTCAAGCCGTTTATGGACACGGTCAATTAATTACAGATTGCCAAGACAAAATGTTAACCTTATAAAGAAAAAAATATGCCCATGTTCGGCGGATTTTTCTTTCATCACGTTTAACTGTGATTGTAGTATCATTTTATATACGTTTCCAAGGTTCACTGTTCCGTATAGTTTTGTCACATTTTCTTTGATTACTTTAGATTGTAATAGAATTTAATAAAAGATTTAAATATTACAAATGTTTATAAATAACTGAGTAAATTTTTATAGTTTTTTAGGATTTATAAGATAATTGCAACAAACTTAGACATTCTATTCAAATTAACACGTCTCAACATAAACGCCCTAATTTTAAAGATATCGTTTCCATAAAATATTTCTTTTAGACTCCATCTTTTTCTATAATCAATTTCCTTTTGCAATTGATTAGATTCAATGACTTCCCAAATCTTTTATACCGACAGATCACAAACTGACGACGAAGTTGGTGAGAATCCCCACATCCTTAACTTTCAATCTCCTTAAGGCAATATCAATCTTCACTGCTGAGCTGTTCGCAATATGAAAATCATTGACACCTCTCCTCATGCTAGCGATGAGTGAAATTGACACAAACTTTTATGATAAATTCCCTTGTCTGAATCTCTACAACAATCCCAATGTAAATTCAATCTTCCCAATACACGTGTTGTACAAAATACTATATTTATAAAAAAGATAAAAAAGATATACACTATACCGATAATTCTAAATCAATTCTTGATATTAGATAATAAATTTTGTGTTCATAAAAAAATATATCTTCTTATTGTTTTTGTTAATTGAACATTTCTACAATTTTTAAATAAAATTGATATTTTTCGTTAAATTAAATAGTATAAACACAGCGGCAGTCTGAATGAAAGAATATTTAAACAACTTTAACAATGGAGCACATTGTATATGTACGTACATAAATTATTAGAAAATTAATAATATTATTAATTTTAAAAATATTATTTAATTATTAAAAATATAAAAACATAAGAAGAAATAAAAAAATAAAATTATTGACGTTAGTACTAATTTTTAAAAATACATTTGTTTTTGTTGAATGCGTTTCAATATATATCAAACAAATAAAAGTAATATTTAGTTAATTCCTCATATATTTACAGCAAGAAATGAAAACACTTTACCCAAACCCACGTAAAGAGACGTCAATATTTATCTTTTATTTTACAACAACGTCTATCTTCAATTCTAGCTCAAGAACTCGTGCTATTTTTGTAACGATATTATTTTCAACACTCAAGAATCCATTGACATTGACACATTTTAATGAAAATGAACAGTTGATATGTTATATATATATATATATATATATATATATATATATATACATATATTGGATTATAAAAATAAAAAGTAGCCACAAAGTTAATTCGTACGTGTTAAAAAATATAAGGGCATTGTAACATACATTAAGTAAGTGGAAACATACTTTAAGTGGAAACAGACAGACATGAAGAATAAATAAAATAAAGGCCTAATCTAACCTCAAATTTCATCGACACTACTATTTATCCGGATATTATTTTGACAAATCAGACAAAATAGTCTTTCATAGAAAGACATTACTGATACTTTCTTATTTTTCTGACATACAATTACATTTAGCGATGGCACACTATCGATACAATTCACAATTACGACTGAAAATTATTATTAAAATTAATATTAAAATAATATTTAATATTTAAAAAATAATAATTAAAATAATATATCACCACCAAAAATTGGAAGCATAAAAATTGCCAACTGCTATGAAACTCTCACGTTACACACCGAATTTTAGTAGTATTTCGATGCAAATTTATTTCAAATATAATTTTTACCTTCAAAAGATTTCTTTATAAAGAAATTATGGGTAAAGTAATAGAAAAAAAAATAGAATAAAGGTAAACATATCGTGGAATAGTTTTTTTAACTTAGTAGGAAAATTAGGGCGTGTTTAGTCTGGTTGTAAGATATTGTGGAATGAATAGTTTATAATTAAAGGTTTCATTTCATCTTAAAATCTAAATTCATCGGCAGTATCGTCTTTATGACAAATTCTTACACCCGATCCCTTTGTTAAAATAAAATAGTTTTCATAAAAGTGTTTCTTTTACACCCTACAAGTTCTATAACTAATACGAATTTTAACTTCTTGATAATATTTCTCTTCAAAGCTCGCTTAAACTCCCGAAAGCTCTATATCATTAGGAAAACACTAATTAACAGTGGTATTGGTATCTCAAAATTATCATTTTATCTTTCTAATGTAAATAAGACTAGTTCCTTAAGACTTCCGTCTTGGGTGATATAAAGACAAACAAAATATGCAAGCTGTGGTAATTTCCAGATTGTTACATTGACAGATTAATAGAATAAAGACATAGAATGATGATGATATTAATACATGATCATATTAGTCTATTGTGATATATTACCTAGATATTGACAACATGTCCGCATCATCACTCTTTGAATATTATTAATAGATATAACATGCATTAATATTGTTTAAAACATAAATTACGGTACTCAAATATAAAGATAATAAGATATAAAGATTTGAAATTAGGCAACCCTGTTTATATATAAACAACAGGCATAATTTTAAAAGCAAATCCCAGTCTAAAAATATCGTCCATCAGACATCATAAACTAATAAAATATCAACTGGTTAAAGCTGAAGATTTACTGTATAATTGATATAACAATTTCGAGCATATACTAAAAATAAACGTTATCGTTTTATTGCACTCAATCAGATCTCATTAAACCAAACGTAAAACGTCTGATTTAGACACTTGTTAATGTTGTCGGTCGTAATTCAGACTGCTCGAGAGGATATGAATTATTAGGCACCCACTGGAATCCCATGTGAAGGCTAGTAAGAGAAATTATAACTTTCATTGAGGGAATTACGGAGGCTGCGTAATAAAGAATTTTTCAACAAAGGATGCAGGATTTGGATTTAAGTTAATGGAATGATAAAGAGTTTTAGTTAAATTAGCTAATAACAAACGGCCTTATTCATAAGACAATATGACGCTCTTATAATCAAGTTATAAATAAATAGTTATAATGGCTAATTCACAACAACTTTCTGTCGATTTATCAATTGAATGACCCTCTCTTCGAAATAACGATCAACTGCCAATAACTGAAATCCTTTAAAAGCCAGAATGGAATATTGTTACAAACAAAAAAAACTTGAGAAGTCCGGAAGAACAAGTAGCCGGAAAACAAACGAAAATCAGTGACTATTGGCTTCAAAAACCCATCCAAACGTACAACAGTTTCAGTGTCCTGACAGAAGAGACCGAAGAAAATCAGAACAACAAAGAAAACCAACCATAAGCAATTCCCAGACCATCCCCAGCAACAATATATAAGGTAGGTGTTGTTAAACATCTGCCTGACTTGCTCAAAACAATATGTAATACTTACACAATCAAAACAAACGGATCTGAAACAATGAAGATTCAAATGTTTGACCCTGAACACTTCAAAGCGTTAATAAGAGAATTGGACAATAGAAATATGCATTACCATACTTTTCGACCAAAGTCCGAAAAAACATTTAAAGTAGTCATAAAAGGACTACATCACGCCACAGATTCAAACACATTTAAAACACCCTAACTGAACAACAGTCAGGCCCAACCCAATATACAGACAATGCAAATGACCACTGAACCTATAAATACTAATAGTAAATTAGAGGAAGTGACGGGTAAACTTATGGAACAAATGAGTACAATGATGAATTTATTCACGTCGTCGTTACAAAGCTAGCCTAATGACTGATCGCCATTACAGCAAATAGCCGTCTGGAATGCTAATGGACTCCAGCAACATGCCAGGGCGCCTAAAATGTTCTTATATGAACAAAATATTGATGTCATGATGTATTACATAAAACACCCAGAAGATAAAGCACATGAAGGAACATCTATAATTATCCGTGAAAACATAAAACACTGTGAAAGAGAGAAATTCAGCGAGGAATATTTACAAGCCACCAGTCTAACCAGTCACCATTGAAGAAATGCATGGGCGATTAGCAATTAGTGCTATCTATTGTCCACCTAAACACAACAAGGCAAAACAATACCACGGTTTCTTTAACACGCTGAGTAATAAATTCATTGCCGGAGGAGACTACAGTGCAAAACATGTTATGTGAGTGTTCTAGATTAATAACACCAAAATGCAGTTAAATCAATGTTTAAACCAATAAGCACATCATTACAGCATATTTCTAATGGTGAGCCAACATATTGGCCGTCAGGTAGAAATAAAATTCCCGATACCATAGACTTTTGTGTTACAAAAAATATTGATATCAAAACGAGGAAAGCTGAATCATGCTTCGATCTATCATCTGATCACTCATCAGTTATTATAAAAGTGAACTCAAATATTATCAACAGAACAAAACAACATTCCTTGCATAACACTAAAACTAACTGGCCACTATTTAGAGAGAAATTAGACAGTTTACTATCTCAAAACAGAAAGAGATACAGAAATAGCAGCAAAAAATATAACAAAAACTATACAGGAGGCCGAAAGGTACGGAACACCTAATAGAACGACATATCAAAAGTTTAATAATAATTATATTTCATCTACAATTAAAGAAAAAATTGCTGAAAAGAGAAAAATGCGAGAAACCTGGCAACAAATCAGAAAAGAAGAAAACAAAAGAAAATTCAACAAGAGCTGAAAGAGCTAATAAATAAGAAGAAAATTAAAGAATTGAAAACTATTTAGAAACCTTAACGCCAACTGATGCAACGGAATATTCTCTCTGGAAAGTAACAAAAAAGATTTAAAAATCTCAACATAATCCACCCATTAACAACACAACACTTAAAAACCGTATTTAATCCGTACCCGTCTGATATATACTGCCACATTTTTACAAAATTTACTGTTAACGAAGTAAAACAAACAATACTTAAAGAAATAAATGATAAAAAAAAGCTCCTGGTTTTGACCTAATTACAGGAAGAATGTTGAAAGAGCTCTCAGGAAAGTGCATCAAATTAATAATATTCATATTTGATGCCTAAGACTTAATTATTTGCAAATCAATAAGACCAGACCATCAATTTGGCTTCAATAATAAACATGGAACAACAGAACAAATACATAGATTAGTCGACCAAATTAACAAAAACTTAAACGATAAAAATATTGCTCCACTGCATTTCTCGATATTTCTCAGGCCTTCGACAAAGTATGGTACACTGGACTGCATGTTAAATTGAAAAAGCTTTTTTGCCTCATACGCACTTTTAACTGCTGAAATCGTACCTCACATACAGACATTTTATTGTTAAACAGGGTGACGAATACACTGACCTACACCCAATATAATCGGGTGTTCCGGGCCTATTTTTATATCTATTGTAAACAGCCAACCTCTGACTTCAAGAAACACTACTGTTGCAACATATGCTGACGATACGGCGGTTTTATCATCACACGAGGATCCAATATCAGCCACAAAAAACATCCAACTTCATCTTAACAAAATCGAATTGTGGTTGAAAACGTGGCGTATCAAAGCAAATGACACAAAATCTACCCATATGACATTCACCCTTTGCAGAAGAACATGTCCGTCAGTAAAATTGAATAATCATGAACTTCCGCAAGCAGACAGCGTTAAATATCTGGGAACGCATTTTGATCGACGTCTGACTTGGAAAAAAACATATAGTTACAAAACGCAAAAAGCTTGGGCTTAAACTAAACCAAATGTATTGGCTGATAGACAAAATCAAAATTATCATTAGATAACAAGGTTTTGCTGTATAAGTCAATACTTAGGCCCATCTAGACCTATGGTATTGAACTGTGGGGTACTACTAGCAAATTTTAACGTATATATCCTCCAGAGGTTAAAGAATGAAGTGTTGCGAGTCACCGTCGATGCCCCATATTACGTGTCCAACAAACTGATTCCACATATAACGCGATATCCACATAGAACCCATAACCAGTGTGATTCGAAGTGTGTGTGTGAAGTACTCTGAAAGACTATTAGTGCATCCTAATGCATTCGCCAAACAGTTAAATGTGCGCGATGACAGTGAAGTGCGTAGGCCCAAACGCAAACTACCATACGAACTGATCAATAAACACAAGAGTGAGATTTAATAACCTCTAGAATAAGCTAGAATAGTCTTTAGAATAAGTTAGGATAGACTTTAAAATAAGTTAAAATAGTATCTAGAATTAGATTTAGATTATATGTTGTCCAGCAGATCACTTATTAAAGTGATCTTCTACATGTTAGGATGGTTATATTATATAACGAGAATCATACAATAATACTTATTGCCCACGGGCAGATTGCTGATGTTCTAAGAGATTAATAAAAAAAACAACTATAATACATAGGTAAATTAAAATCATACTGTAAATATTAGTGCAAGCAGCAGGTAATGAAGATTATACTTTTTTCGACTGTATACACTGGTTTGGGCAGTTTTGGAAGCTACCTAAATATTTATCTGAGCAAGTAGGCCTTTACGGCACACTCTGTCAAAAGCATATGCAATATCTCAAAAAACAGGAGACCAGGCACCTTTATTTATTATACTTTTCGAAAACATTCGTAATCCGATGTATTTGGTCAATTATTTAATGGCAATTCCTTAAATCAAACTGCTGAGATAGTATCAGCTTTCTTTGCTCGAGGATAGGCCTGAGGGATTTAAAATCAACTTCCCAAAGAGCTTAGCCATAAATGGCACTAATAATGAAATATGGCGGCATGATTCCAATTCATTTAGATTTTCATATATTGCCTATCGCAATTTGTAAATTCGTTCTAAAACCAGATAATATTACCCTCCTCATTTAATTTTAATTGAAAAGAGACACAATGCTGTCTGCTATGTTCGAACATGTAACTTAATGTACTTGGGGTAAGAAGGTAACGAATCAAGATTACCTTGATCTCTATTGGATATAAAATGTATTAAATTTATGAAAAGAGTACGTAGGTTCTTTTAAATATTCATAAGTTACTAAGATTATTTCAAAGGAAACTGTTAGTCTGAAAAGTATCCATAGAAAAATTAGAGATATGCAACTCTTTGAGATATGTAGAACACCCATTTATACGTTGTTGGGAAACAAATGATTTAAATGGTGTAAAGATGACCCACGAAGAGGTCTAATGGGGCTTCCAGACATTACTTTTAGAAGATTACTATTTTTAAAAACATATAGTAGAATTAAGAAAGACCTCTTACGTAATTATACATAATATAATTACAATAAACATGCAGATAGAGAATGATACAGAAGCGAGAACTGTCTGCGTATGTGGAAATAAGCATTATCTACACTACCAAACCTTTGGTTTGGATGAACTCCATCAGACGTACTGAAGAAGAAATTAACAAATGGTGGAATCCTGTTACATAGGTTAAACAACATGTTTTGGGTAGATTGAAAATGAACAGCTTAGTTATTAGTTATAGCGACTCCGAAAGTGACTGAATGACATTTTCCGAATGTGAGATTATGATCTAATGCTGATAATTACCGCGTCAGGGTGATAACGTGGAAACAACTAAAGATGACTACACAATTAATATAGGATAACTGCATGTGAGATGATCTAATGCTGATAATTACCGCGACAGGGTGATAACGTGGAAACAACTAAAGATGACTACACAATTAATATAGGATAACTGCATGTGTGCATACATATGTTGAACAGAAAATTCATAAGTATTTGGTTAAAATGGATGAGGAGAGAAGGAATACTAACTGTTTTGTAGATATGACAAATGTATTAGGGGAATGCCGTGGTTAAACCTAGTTTTATCAAGAAATATGTATACAGATAGCAAGAGAAGAACCAAAATGACTTGACGAGGAAACACTGAAACGAAGGAAATAAGAACTAAACGTTAGAGGTAGATATGGTCTCTAATGAACGTATTTTACGTATCCACTGTATCACCCTGTCGCGGTAATTATCAGCATTAGATCATAATGTCACATTCAGAAAATTTCATTCAGTCGCTTTCGGAGTCGCTATAACAATTGTAATTTAACAATTGTTAATTAGGTGGATTAGGTCTCCGGGGGATACCACTACATTAAAAAGGCTCCTAAAACTCTACTTTATAGGAGGTGTGGAAAAGAGTTCAAAGTAATATAATGGTGCTTTTTAAAAATTAAAGTAGTGCTTAATTTCTTCTTATACTTACTTAAGAGCTACAATTGCAATTCTCTCAGATCAATTATTGGATTCGCGATATTGCAGTCCATTGTCCTCTTGTTTCGGATGGAATATTTCTACCAAATGTTATTTGCTTTTTCAAAATTCGATGTATTAATCAGTTTTAATATTTACTATGGTTACCTACTGGAAGGTATATTTACCGTATATTTTATTTAACAATAATTATTTATTACATTGTTACAAACGTATAATCTACTGTCAAAATTACGCTATATTAATAACTTAAGTTGCATTCTCATGCATCATTGGAACGTCTTTAATAATATTACTGCGTTGATAGCCACTGTTCGAGAACATATATTGTTTTCGATTTCATCAGCCACCCGATTGTGGACCTGAAAATAATCGGATGACATTCCACAGGTAGATTATCTCTACCAGCTGACTTAGCATTCCGAGAATTCTGCCAATTTGCTTCTCTTTGAATGCATCGCGTGATTGTTAAAAAAAATAATTCGGGAGGTTTTGTCAGTTATGACTTAATTAATTCGGTTAAAAAATGAGCCTTTGACCAACGATTAATCATATAAGATTTAATCTCATTCTCTTATAGTCGATAAACTTGTTCAGAAACTTTAGGGTATTGAATCTTTTATAAATGCATTTTTTTACATTGGTTTTATGAATAAGCCACTCTTTTGGAAAACGCAGATTCACTAGAACTGTAAGTGAATTTTGAAGGTTATCTAAATTGGCAAAATAAAATGAGAATATTCCATTCACATCTGGTCAAAAAACAAAAACTGATAAAACGATTGGAAATGGGTATCTGATAAACAAGTACAAACGGACTACATCAGTGCCATCTTTATGTATATATGTTATATCACGTAACTATTACGGCCTTATCAGCGACCTTATGCAAGAGCTATGTGATTTAAGAGTTTGGTCTGTTCTCTAATAGATAAGAACCCTTAGTGTCTTTTGGTATCGTCGTTCAACAAGTCGCCTCTTCCTTCTGTAAAATAAAATGGTTTTAAAAATAAAATATAAGTTTGTGTTTTAAATTGTTTCGCATCTGATAACTCATATCACCAAATACTGAAATAATCAATTTGAAATCGTCAGGAGTAAAAATTCATTTCAGTCCAATTAGATCGTCGGAAGTATAAAGGACGATGATACCAAAACAAGATTATAATAAAATTTACAACTTTATAAATAACATAAATGTTTATAATCTAGATTATACAATAGGTACAAAACAAAAGATTCAGAATTAACTTGATTTTAAAACTCTAAGATGAAAATGATTTAACAACATACCTAAAAAACAGGATAACTTTTATTATTTAAAAATAACATTTGTGAAACATAATATTACAAAAAAATTAATAAATACGCAAATTATTTATACTCTCGATTTTACAAAACCGCAGAAAACAATTTTATTCGCAATAAACGTGACCTATTTGACTCTTGTTATAGTAAACAAGCTTTTTTCTATTGCCTTGCGTATTGTTAAGTAAAATACAAATTGCTTTTCAATTAAACAGTCCATGTTAGTCGGTAACGTTTTAGTTTTGTTTTATGTTCGCATAATTCGCTTTAATATATGCAAAACCTTTAAAATTTGACTTTTATAGTAAAAAATATACTCTCGATTGCAAAGGGAGTGGTGTATATAAATGGAAATGCAAATTTTAAATCGAATAAATGGCAATTATCAATAAAGTTCAATAATACCGTGTAGTATATTTAATAGGCCATAAATATGCGAACATATTTGTAACATATAATACGTAATAAATAAATACCACTTTAAATTTATACCACATAAATAGTTGTACAAGTAATTGTGTCGCTAATGAATGTGTTCTATTTTTAAGCATTATTTTAGTAGTAGGTTGTTGTTTATCTTTGTCCCCTTGCCACCAATACATCTATTTTGTTATGTATAAGGACCACATAATACATTTTAAAATTTTCTTTTCTGTAATAGCAAGTGCAAGAAAATCTGAAACAGTGAGGATTAAATCATCACAATACAAACCAAACAAAACCCCTATCTTTGTTACTATCGATGTCTCACTCTTTACACCATACCGTCTTAACACAAATACATAATTGCCAGTGCCGTAACAACAATATTACAAGATAATTTTAACAAAAACATTCATACCACTTCGGAATTTTGGAATGAACATTTTCAGAAATATCATTAGCCCATATCAAATTGGTTTAATTAAACAGTTAAAACACGGAAAGAAATATGTAATTGTGGTATGAGAATGATGCAAAAGAATAGTTAAGTAGCTCTGTGATATAATTAGTCTGTACTGACTAAAACCAAAACACTAAGGTAGTTATGAATTTTACTCAGGAAAATGCAGTGTTTATACTTAGTTGGTCAACCATGATAATATTGAAATTAAGTCTACAATTATTGGATATAATTTCCTTCAATTAAAATCTTTTTTAATTCAATTTCAATTGTTGTATGAAAGAGTGATCATTAACTTAAAATTTATTTATGAATTTAAAAATACCGTATAATAATAATATCCATCTTAAAATATTGCTATTAAAAGCTGGAAAATCTGTAAAACAAATTGTAGTTAATTGATGGCTTTCAAAATACATTAATGTTGTATTTATAGCAGAAATGTCTGACAAATGTCCATCTTACGTTCTCTCTATATATATTTCGTTATAAATAAACATAAAATAGTACGAAGTTTAACTGTCATATATATTATAAAATATTGTCAGTTTCAGACATTCCAATATAAAACTGTTGTAATCATAATGTAAATAATAAAATAGTGATATCTAGAGATAATATGCATTAATGTAAAACAACTAGCTGAAAAAAATGGTTGTGATTAAAACACAATGCAAATCCAAATAATTAAAACTTGAATCCATAGAGAATTGGTAAAGAATAAAATATAAAAATAACTGTCAGTCTAGCCATCGAAATTATACTATTGAAAAATGTAGAGGGAAAATATTAAAACTAGTGTATCAATTTCTAAGAAATTACACTATTGTTCCCATCTAGTACTTAAAAACATTTGAAACGTGCAATATATCAACTAAAAACTTAGAAGTTGAAAAATCTGTACTAATTGTAGTTATTGGCCTATCAATTTGTCAAAAATTGAAAACTAAAAGTTGTTCTTTTAAGATTTTTAAGAAATTAGATATGACCGCAAATGTGTTTAGTTATTCGCACCGTGTGGCAGCCAAGCCATGTTGCATCGAGATGAAATAAAAGTAGTCAAAAGGTGCAATATCCGGTGAGTACGCTGCGACAGAACTTTACATTCCATGTGAAATAGTGTATCCGTCACAATTTTTGCAACATGTGACCGAGTGTTGTCATGTGAAAGTACGATTTTTCTTTAGTTACTAACTATGAAGAGATTGTTCAAATGACGTCGATCTGATATTAGTCTTATCTTACTTCTTTATGACCATGAATATTCCACCTTGGTATCGATGCGTATAACTTTGCTAAACGAAACTGTGGCATTTTGAACTTGAGAATACTCTACTAGATCCACCAGTCATAATCAACCAGAGCAAGCTATTTATTTTTGCCTGACAAGTAATGAAACTGCGATCTTGTCCTCCATTTGGATATTTCCTACCGCATGTGACAGAAACAGTTGGTTCATGAAATGCTAAAATGTCTAAAAGCTTTTTGAGCCTTTGAGCTATGTTGTCCAATAAATTTTTATGGTCCTTTAAACTGTTCTTTATCATTAACATCAAAATCGCTGAATCGTTGAAACTAAAACCGACAATTACTGTCTAACCACACTGACTAACTCTATAATAATAAACAAAAAAACTTTTATTTTATGTAAATAAATGTTAAAACCATCGAATTTAAGAGTTGCCTGCACTGATAGATATTTTCAGAATTAGCAGTTTCATCAATAGATAACAAAACTTTGATTGACTTCTTGATTTAATGATTGATTTTTTATTGATTTGTAAGAATTCTAAATCAACCACTATTATAAATCAAATAACCAATATTATTAATTATTATATTCCAATTAAATTCAGATCTTATAGTCCTATAACAGTATAGCAATGATAGTATAAAAGCCTTAATTAAATATTAAGTATCTCGTATCCCATGAAAATTACTCAGTGCTTAAAAACACTAATAGAAATAAGTATCCATTGAACGAAAATTATCCTTCATTCGTTGATCCTTACAAAATAATTTTTGTATTAAAATGATAATGATTGAAGATATAACATACATCTTCAGTCCTATTTATACACATAACTACATAACTACATAATTTTAATGCCTAGATAAAAAATCAAATAATCTTATTATTTTGTTTGTATAAAAACTTTTAAAAACCTAAAAGAATCAACAATGAATGGACGAAGGCTGCATCACGCGATACCTATTTTGACGATGGTCATGGTGCGGTTACAGTTAATTACGATTATATCGATAAAGAGGGCGTGTCCATGCAAGTATATGCTGCAAATGTCAGTGCAGCGCGCAAGGAAAAATTAAACGAACGTCCCCTCTATATCTACCTTGACTTATATCTCGCTCATTATTGGTACATATACAAACCGTGCTTAATTTATGAGGTTTAAAGCCGTTATTTATCAAGGAAACCGTTGGGTGTATCGTTAAAGGTTGTCCGTCTGCATAATCGGTCAATACTAAATGATTTTTAATTTTAAAAAATAAATTAAAGGTTATTTTTTATATAATGGCATGCAAGCTCAAAAAAGAGTAATTTCGGTTACTTCATGAATTTTTATTTTATCAATTTATTAATGTATACGTTGCCGATGAACTCATTTATCTACAGTAACTTAAAACAAAGTACTTATCTAGGTAGAACCATTGCTCTCTAATCTCAAACAGTGTCTAATAAAAGAAAAAAAAGGTTAGTAACACTGTTCAGTGTTTTTTTCATTTATTGCATTTCACAAGATTGCACAGCTCGATTCTCTTAAGTCTAAGTTCTAGTTCAGTGTTGTGCAAGAGTTGTAGCACTTCGGTCTACGCATATTTGTTTGAATAAATGATGTCGTTTCTGAAAAGTTATTTTATCTTATATAGGTACTGATACTATTATTACTGTATTTGCGAAGTGACAACATAGTATACAACCGTACATGGAAGTGAAGTCTCTTCTGATGTCCTATTGCGAATCTCCTAATTTTGTCTATAACAGTTGGAATCCAGTCGACGTTTGAATTTCCCAGAGTTAAGACGTGTTCGGAGAGACAGTCAGTGAAACGAAGCAAAAGTGCAACATCTGTGAATGAAAAAGTGAAGAATGAAAAAAATTAAAAAGTGAAAGCGCGATCGGAAAAAAAGGTGAGTACAGTAGAAAATAAAAGCAAAGTGCAATAAACGTTAAGGGTCGAAAACTCAATATCTGCACCACAAATGCAGCGTAGGATAATTTGAAACACAAAAACAAAAAAACAATATTCACAAAAATAATAGATTGTTTAGAGTTGCTGAAACTGCAATGGCACTCTTATGAAGACAAACAAACCAGAGACATCAAAGTTATGGCAAGAGGGCGTCCATCAACATCTAAAAGTGAAAAAATTTTCGCAGAACTAAACCAAAATGGGCTTAAATGCGACAAATAATTTTAAAAAAGAAAAGACCAAAAATAACAAAGGAGAAATTTTAATCCACAAGAAGCCATTACCTCTATTTATGTTAGCTTTTGAACATGATACGGACACAAAAACCATTTTTGGTATTAAAATAATTTTAGGGGTCGAAATAAAAATCGAACCTCTAAAAAAATCGAACTTAACCGCAATAATTAACTTAATACCGCAATGCAAAACATGCCAATTGCATGGTCACACACTGAAGTTCTGGAGAAGAGAACCTAGATGTGTAAAATGTTCAGGTAAACATATCACCACAGAATGTAGAAAACCCAAAGAAGCTAAGCCGAAATGTGCAAACTGCAATGAAGCGGCAAGTTATAGAGGATGTGTAGTTGCTAAAACACTACAAGAGAGGAGAAATAGAGTAGTTCAAGTTAAATTTCAAGAAACAATGAGTGGAAAGAACCAACCGAAAAAATATAACAACGTTAATGGTGAAATGACTTATGCCCAAAGTATCAGTCAAAATAACCAAAGAGACACAAAGGAAGATGAAGCAATCACCAACGAATTGCTACTTAAACTAATAGGACAGACAAGAAAAAATTATCGAATATTTTTCCGAAAGGATTGAAAAACTAGAAATGAAAAACATTAGGCATGTGGTCCCAAAAACTCGAAATGGCAAATAAAGATATACGAATAGCAATTTGGAATGCTAATGAAATCCAGCAACATTACGCTACCCTACAAATATTCCTAGATATGTAAAAAATAGATATTTGCCTAATATCAGAAACCCATTTAACAAAAGAATCCTTTATAAAATTTAGAGGATATACATTTTATCATACCATACATCCAGCTTTCACTGCAAGAGGAGGAAGTGCAATAATAATAAAAAAGAACATTTTCCACCATCAAAAAAACGGGCTCAGTACAGCAGAAAATCAGGTAACAGCAGTAACTATTAAATCAAGCAGATACAAGGTTATAATAGCCGAAATTTATTGTCCTCCAAGATACAATCAAAAAAGGAAAATTATTTGAATGTCCTAAGCAACCTGGGAGAAAAATTTATAATTGGAAGTGATTTCAATGCAAAAAATAAAAGATGGGAATCCAGAATGACAACAACTAAAGGCAATGAACTGCAAAAAGCAGCTGCTGAACTAAGATGTAGTTACATGTCAACTGGAAAACCAACTTCTTGGCCAACTGATCAAGAGAAAACCCCAGACCTGTCATCCAACTATATAAAGGGCGAAGAAAATTTTGAGCTAAGTTCAGATCATATGCCAGTGATTCAGACGTTGAGCGAAAATAAAATAAGAAAATAAATAAACCCAACGTTAACAAACAAGAGAACAGACTGGGAAGGATTTGCTGAAAAATTGAACAAATGAATTTAACTAAATGTACCCCTCAAGACAACTGAGCAATTAAATTTTGAAGCAGAGAAATTCGTAGTAGATATTCAACAAGCTGCTTGGAATAATACTCCAGAAATTAAGAGTACAACTAAAAGAATTAATTATCTAAAAAAGTGAAGGAAACGGCAGCTGAAACACGTAAATTACCAAAAAAATGGCAATACAGAACACCTGAAAAAAGCATTTGCTGAATATCCAGAAAAAACTTTCAAACCAAACGAAATTAATATTGAACATAATTTGCCGGACATAGAAGCTGAAAATTCGATTATTGAATTAGTCACGTCGAAAGAGTTAACCCAAAGTTATTAAAACTAATATTAACCCCAGAAAATCACCAGGCTACGATTTAATAACAGGAGAATTACTGGAAAAACTACCAAGAATCATAAACTCACTATTATAAAACTCACCAACTTGATCAATACAGCATTTAGATTAAAACATGTTCGAGACATTTGGGAGATGGCGGAAATTATAATGACCCCAAAACATGGGAAGTCAGCAAACGAAATAAAAGGCTATAGACCTATATCACTGCTGCTAGTAATATCTAAGGTTTTTGAAAAAGTCCTGTTGAAAAGAATAAAACCGATCATAGAGAGAAAAAAACGAATACCAACACACCAGTTTAGGTTTATTAACAAGCAATCAACAATTGACCAGGTCCACAGAATAACAGATGCAGAATACAGATATTGAAAAAGCTTACGAAAGTAAAAAAGTATGCTCAGCTATATTATTTGATGTGCCACAAGCCTTCGATAAGGTTTGGTATGAAGGCATTGTTATGAAGCAACTACAGAAAATGCCACCAAAACAACACACCGAACTACTAAAATCGTACATTACAACTAGAATGTTTAGAGTCAAATAAGAAGAAGCTTACTCTACAATAAAAGAAGCTAAAGCAGGTGTACCACAAGGAAGTGTACTGGGACCAATGATCTATCTACTCTACACTTGTGATATACCAGAAACGGAAAATATTACGATAGCTACATTTGCTGATGATACTGCGATTATAGCTGTCGGAAACAATAGTGAAGAAGCCTCACGAATATAACAACAGGCAAGTGACAGTGTAAATAATTGGACACAAGCTTAGAAAATAAGAATTAATGAAAGTAAATCTGTACATGTGCAGTTCACCTATAAACAGACCGTACAAGCACCAATAACATTAAATAATACTATCATTCCATATAGCAACAACGCTAAATATCTCGGAATGGATCTCGATGCAAAACTTTGCTGGAATAAAGCAGAAAAGAAAAGAACTGGAATTGAAATATAGGAAAATGTACTGGCTAATTGGAAGAAAATCACAATTATCAGTACATAATGAATTGCTATTATATACGCAAATACTGAAACCTATATGGACATACGGAGTTCAATTATGGGGATGTTCTGTAAAGAGTAACATAAATAAAATACAAATTTTTCAGAACAAAGTCCTGAGAGGTATTGTGGGTGCACCCAAATACTATAGGACTGATTACCTACATCGAGACCTTCAGATACCCACAGTCAGTCAAGAAATCAAGAGAATTGCCAGGGGACATGAGGAATGACTCCATTCTCATACGAATATTTAAAGATTGCAACTATTGTATACCACCAGAACAGGACACATACTCAAAAGAATCAAATCATCTGATCTTGTGTAGTATTGTGTAGTGAGGTGCATATAATAAAAAATTCAGCAGTGACATGTATAAGCATTATTTCACCAGAGACTGAGATATGGCCGATTGATCCTTCTAGTTATATACCTAGATTTAAGTTATCATAAAAACAAATTGTAGTTTAGACGGAAACGACTAGCAACAATATATTAATTAAATAATTAAAAAAAAGTTGGAATCCGAAAATCTCCGTGTATTGTATTATTTATATTTTTTGCTATTTTAATGATTTGGTTGTATATGCACTGATCCATAATCTCTTATTTATCCACTTATTTATATTACTTCTTGATTCTTATTTATTAAACGTGCAGTGTCATCATCAGCAAATGTAGCTATAGTAACATTTTATATTTGTGGTATGTCACATGTACAGTAGGTCGCCAAATTATTAGGGACAGTCCTCTTATTTATGTAATTTATAGTTCATTGTGATTGTTTCATTAAACGATGTTGTTTTTGAAGTGTAATTTTATCTTATATAGGTACTGATATCATTATTACTGTATTTGTGAAGTGGCAACATAGTATACCCGCGTCATTTGTCAATTGTGTAACGTTTCCTTTCAGTAATTGTCTGTTAAAACGAGCGCCTTGCAGTATTGGTGTTGTATTGTCCAGATATTATAATTTAATTACTTTTAACCGACTTTTATGGCTAAAAGAATCAAAAGGTAATGCTCCGTATAATAATACCTTTGCTATCATTTGCAATCAAATTTTCAACTTTTCAGGATGGGTAAGACTTTGGACAGGCCTCTAAAAAAATGTACAGAGAAACCAACGCTGTTAATGTGTTCCACACATTCCCAGAGAGAGATAACAGCTATTGCTGGAGTTTCAAAGTCTGTCGTCAATCAAATTAAAATTAAAATTGCCAAGTGAGGCAGAAAAAAATCGCCACACCTCGTACCGATCGAAAAATCTGCCTCGAAAATCGTAAAAACAGTGTTACTCAATTGGCTATGATAATAAACGACGAGGGTGTAAAGATTTCGAAGAGTACAATGCGGATGTAGTTGATTGAACAGAATCTAATCGACGTCGGCCTTCTAAAAAAACCAGGCCTAACCGGCAACATGAAAAAGAAGCGACTCCAATCGGCTAGACAATATCGAAATATGACTGTTACAGATTCGAGTCGAGTAAGTATAACTTCTTTGAACAATATAATTAATCAATAACGACTTTTTAGTATTAAATCTATTAATTTACAGGTGTGCTTTCCTACGAATCAACCATCCAAATTTTGCCCTGGTGAATAATTCCACGACGATTGCCTTGTAAAGGAGGTTAAATACGAAGGTTTCATGGTGTGGTCTGTTATTTCATCCAGATACATGGGACGTCTATTGACAACTCACCAAAAGGGCGATTGCAAAAAAATGAATTACCACTTAACAGCAGTTAATTGAAAAAAGAGATTATTTCATCATATCAGATCACTCTCATCACAATTCTAAACTAAATGCCCCGCAAGCTCTTATTTCAGCAAAGGGTGGCATCACTAAATATTAAAATTAATTCTATTATCTTTTAATAAATTTAAAATTACTAAAATAAAGATTCTAAAACTTTCTTAAATACTTTTTATAGTTTTTATGATCCCAATATAGATTACAGATACAAAATATATATGAGACAATCTATGAAACTCAATATTATCCCCAATAATTTGGCCATAATTTGGTATAGTAACAGGACCAAAAACACTGCCCTGCGGTACAACTGCTTCTCTTTTTTCAATGTTGAGTTGTTGAGTAGCATCTTCTTGCTCTAGATACAAGGGCAGCTTCATTATTTTCTTCAGCCAAAAGTTATTGAAATTGAATTGGTTTGAAAATCAATATTCCGGAAAAGTGAAGAATGTAGCATTGTGTGGTATTCTGGCGAGTGCTTAAACGAACGCCGGTTCAAAGGGAAACCTCGCAATGACTAGGCCGATATATCAATATTTTAAAGCGCAAATAAAGCGTTTTTTTGATATTTTTACGATATTAGATAACTCACGTGACGTTGAGTGCTTTCGATAATTCAAAACGATTTTGTCGATTTTTTTGATGTTTTCTGGTGTTATTATCTCACTTAGACGTCCACTGCGTTCTACATCAGCGGCGTCTCTACGACCACGTTTGAAGTCAGCAAATCAAGGTTTTATTGTTGCTGATGGGAGTGGAGTCCTTATAACACTTTTCAAGCCATTGCTTCGCTTCAACGGTATTTTTTCCTATCAAAAAGCAGCGTAAAATTAAAACACGAAATTGTTTTTGATCCATTGTTTTGAAAATAACAAAAGTTGTGTCACTCTTAGCACAATAACTGACAAACTTATGAGTAGGATATCATGAAATTTTAACAGCTTTCTTTTCAAGTTAGTACTAAGTGAAAAAGCAGTAAATGCAATAAAAAGAGCGCTATCTGTGTGTTAGACCCAGGATCTTTCAGCCTTGGTGTCTCTTGTCACATTTTGAGGACTTAGGCAGTATTCCAACTGGTCAAAACGCCTTTCTATTTCAAATGTAATATTTATCTTCAAATCACCGCCAATCCTAGAAGTGATGGTTAGATCATTGTATTAGCCCTTCCTCTTATCATGGCTTCTTTTGATAAATAACGATATTTTGGATGCCAATATATCGATAGTTATCGATTATCCGATATACCGTTACATCACTAGTTATGGCCGTTGAAAAATCGGATAAAGATCTTAAAAATTTGAGGCCGGCTGATATATTAGAATTAAACATCGACCATACAACAGTTTTCAGCAGGAGCGGTTCGAAATAAATGAATAGTGACGAATGTAATGGATTGAGTATCTAACTTGGAATCGCTACTGAAACGAAACGAAATAGAATAATTTTTTAGATGAATTGGTGATTGGTTGATTTGAATAATTGATTGATTGAAATGAAATGATGATTAGTGAGGACTGAAAATATTTTACACACGATAATGATGAATCGGGAAACAGATGAGGATTGAATCCCGGACACACATATATATGTGTAAGTGGAGGGAATAACGACAGGAAAAGTTTAAATAATTCACAATACAGCCCAGACAATTCCCACCTGAGTACCTTTTATTCCGATCTCTACAAATCTCTATAAAGCAAGCTTCACGAGAGGCTTGTGAATATCACTTGGTTCAGTCTGTTGTTCAGGATTCTCAGAAGTTCCGCAATTATGAAAATGTTATCGATCAAAACGGCATATGTTATTGATTCGTATTTCAAATATATATGACTTATAAAAACATGATTAAAATGCAATTATTACGTTAAAACGAGAACAACAAAACCTTAAAAATTTATTCTTGTTAATAAAAACGCCTTATAACAAGTAACACCCATAAAGGTTATTTGTTATTTCGGAGTGATATTAAACTTAAAATTCAAACAAATTAAAATTATGTCTAAAATTAAACGTAGTGTTTTTAATATTTCTGAGTATTGTACTGAAATAATTATAAGAACCGTCTGGAGTTTTACTGCTTGGCTCTGCAGCAGAAAAATAGTAGGTAAAGAATTACTTATGTAATGTAATACAAACAAAACAATCTATAATAGTAAAACAAATCATATACGTTTTTATTAATTTTCTCTCAAAAGATCTGGTATTAAAATGGATCGTTAATTAAAATTACTTAAAATTATCAGAATTTCCTTTAAATTATAAATACTAAAAAAATGTTACGAAAATATATGATAGTAATGTTAACATTTTTGAAAAATTAGGCTGTTTATGAAAAAGAAACATACAAAATCAACAGATTTTCAGCATATTTGAGATAAGAGTGTGGGCTACTAACAAAGTGCTGTATCTGCTGCAGTTAAGTTTACAGTTCTTTATGTTTGTGATTGTTGATAATAGTGATTGTTTGTATATGGGAAACAGTGCAAAATCCGACAACGGACAACTATCTCAGTCACGCCAACAATCAAGTTGAGTAAGACCAAAGGCTTCCTTTTGTTGTACTCTCTTCAGTGAAGCAACAGTTATTCGTAATAGTTTGACAGCACTACCAAAAGACCAACCAAGGACCTACTCTATATAAATATTCTTGCACGCATTTTTTTAAAACCATATAACTCACCCATATTATTGCTTGGTTGAAAATAGTCAATAGTTTACCTGAAAAAGAAAATTAAAATTAAAATTGAATCTATATTTTATTATTAATAATTAAGAATAATTAAAGAATAATTAAGTAGGGTGGTTAAATATAAAATATTTCAGTAACATTTTGGTGGATATATTTACCAAAACTACTATAACTTGCAATTCACTATTTTGAATATAAGAAAAATCAAAAAGAATAATCAAGTTATCATAAGAATGACCAATGTATTCGAACTACATTTTCTGCAAGTGTTTCTTCAATATTAAAAAATTATAAAAAAAATATAAAATATATGAAAAAAATTTTTAACTGGATTAATTGTAACATAATAATTTAAAACTATACAATGAGAATCAAAATATCATGAACAAAAGAAATACCAATAGCAGCATCCCATAATTATTGTATCCCTGTATTCTTCATTATTCCTTCGGAACCGCTATAATCAGTTTGGTTCCGAGCAAACAAACGTGACGTACCTCGCACGGTGTTCGGACATTGGTTTACGAAACTGCATCAAATTGAATTGCATTAACTTCGATACGCACCAATTATACCACTTCGAAATTATATATTTAGTCAGCAATCCTTTTGGAAGTTAAGAGTTTTGCTTAAAATGGTAACGACGTGAACCAGGGTGGTCGTTGAAATTTGATTGACCCTCTGTGTAGATTCGATCCTATTTAGTATTCACAATGGTGTAAAATGAGCACGGTTGTAATATAAAAACAGACACTGTCTTGTTCTTGCGCAGTCATTTGCATAAATTAAGTTAAATTTGGTAAATTTTACGCTTTAATGATACATTGGTGCATTATGCTTTAAAGATTGAAATATTTTGTGTTTCGAATTAATTAACATTCTTAAAAGAAATGTAATGTAAATGTATGCGTCTTAAATAAGATTATAATTAAAGTAAGTAAGTAACTAAAGCATGTTCTCTAATGTGCAGCGATGATTAAACTTGTACTAAAAGTATTGCACATAAAACTGACACTTGCACACTTCCTGATTAGGTGGTCAGCTAACGGATTTGAATACTGTGGAGAGACTTCATCATGGAAAATTTCATACATACAACCATCCAAGGTCTGTGTCAGGATTTCGTACAATATGCGTTTTATAGGGATGGAGAGCATGATGTTGATATGAACTGGAAACTAGACTTTGTTGATTATGATTAAATATGCCACTTTTTCGCAAATAGAAGATCAATAGCGAACATCTTCTCAAAGATTCAACGAGTTCACCATGGCGTTAAGCTAAAGTTGCAGTCTAATATAGATGCTGCCTATGAAAAGTCACTAGTGACAATCGTATGATCTGCGTAAATGAAATGTCCGCCATATAAAGCTTCAATGATAAAATGATAAAAAACAATTTTATGGATCAATTGAAGATACAACTTCTGGCCTTATACAAATCAGCCGTTGGTGCCGGACTTTATCGAAACCCTTGTCATATGCTTTCGCTACATAGTATTGCTCAGTCAGCTTTTTGAAAATGAACTAATTGTAACTTGTAATTTATTAACTGTACCTAGTAACCTTCTTTGATGGACATTGATTGGAAGGTTAATTACATTTTATTGTCAACAATAATACTTTGTCTGTCTTTATTATAATTCAAGTTCATAAGATTTAAATAAACAAGAAAGGCAAAGGATTGATTAAATATTTTTCGAAGGTTATTTTATTGCTAGTAGATTTCATTATTGTCCTTATTTTATTTATTGAATTTTATATGGACTGAGTTTATAATAAACACTCTTGAAGTGGTGAGTTATAATAAATCTTCGTAATCTTTTATATCTCAGCAGTATTCTTCAACTAATTAATTACATGCATTTATTCATTGTGATAACTAACACAGCATAGTGGTAAATTTATATATGATTTTATATTATTATATTTTGTATATCTCTTATAGTACCGTTAAAAACGTTTTAGTTATTTGCATTTTAGTTTAAAAAAATAGTTTTTTCTGATAACATCTTTATTAGATACGCTTAGTATAATCTTAATTATAAATTAATTTATTACTATATTTCATTTATACTTGGATTAATTCACAAGTAAGACCAGTGCGAAAAAATACATCAATATGTATTCTTCAATACAAAAAAAAAGGTGTAATTAATTTACAGTTAATAATAATTACCATTACAATATAAAATAACGATGAGCGAAATATCTTGCACACAGAATTAGGATGTGAAAGCTTTAAGCGAATATTTGAGCCCATTCAATAGGTATCCGATTGATTTTGGGTGGCTGTTTGTTACCATGGATAATGGTAATATACCAGAAATGAAAAAGCAGTCGAATGGTAGATAACCACCAAAAAATGCGAACTCGATGCCATTTGATGGAAATGATCAGCATATTATGGGATTCGAAAGAGATTATTACGAACTTAAGAATATTACCCCAACCTTCTTGATCAGCTTGATTTGAAGGAATCTTTAACCGATACTGGAAAACGCACCTGTACACAACGTTGCGTTAGTAATGGGAAAAATACGGGATTAGGAGTATTGATCAGTCTATTTTCCTGGTTTGGCATCCTAACACTCTTAAGCAGCTCTTAATATCCAATGAAGAATTGGAGAATATTTTTAGAAATGTTTCATAAGGTGTGACGAATGAAATGAGATAGTGTAGCACAATAGGAACAAATTAATAACTCGTAAGTATTCAGAATAATTAGTAGAAGATACTTAAGTGTTTACTTTGTCAAAAAATTACTAATTGATTTGTTAAAAGCAGTAATTTATTATAATTTATTATCATAAATGGAGATACCAAAACTTAACATATTAATACTTGACTCTAAAGTATTTACTTTGTGTTACTTTGCAAAATCTTCAAAGCATCCAATTGCTTATGCAGGTAAATTATTTTAATCGGCATAATTATTATCTATATTTTGTCAAGTGCCTACAATGTCTGTCTGTTTGTCAATGTTTATTTAATTATAGATACGCTAACCTTTTAATTTTTTTATAAACTCCAGTTAACATTCTGTGTGCTGATACAGGACTGGCCGAGTGGATAGTCTTTCAAAAGGTAGCTGAACTTATCAAGGCTTGTTACCGACGTGATTAAGAATAATCATCTCATTTATTATTATAGATTTTAAATTTTCTTAAAAACAGTGAAAATTATCTGTATTCATATTTGGAGTAAATTAAATATTCACTGTTATGTCTAAATAAAAAAATACATATTATACAGTTATAAAAAACCATAAGTTATTATAAATACGTACAAATTAATTAACATTAAATTAATCATAGTATTAGTTGTCCTCCAACTCATCAATTTACTGTTGAATGTAACAGATCGTCATGAGCGACCTATATTTATGAAAACCAAGTCTAATCGTAGATGTTAAAAAATAGCTCTGACCATTAATTTGAGAAACCGCTATTGTCAAGGAAAAATCCTTGATACTAGGAAAAAAACATAAGTCGAGAAAATAAATATTGGATAATTTAATTTATGATATTTGAAAATCTGTATTAATACATTTTAGCATCATATTATACTTACGAATAAGTTATTAAACTATTTTAATGGCGGTATAACAGTATCAATATATGATATGAATCGTATATTTTAGCGTAACATTAAGTCTAACGACTAGTAACGAGCTTAAAAACTATCCCAAAAGACATCCTGTTTTACCCAGTTATTGTCCGAATTTTGACACTCATAATTCGAATCGGCAAAATCTTACATCAAATTCACAACTATCGCAGTCATAGAAAACAGTTGAACAATTGAGAGAAAAAGATAAATATTTAAAAGCATATAATATCTAAGTATATATAAATATGAATATATATATATATATATATATATATATATATATATATATGTATATATATATATATACATATATATATATATATATATAAATATAAATATATATATGTTTATATATATTTATATTTATATACTTATATGTATATATATATAATTAAGATGTCGTTTTCAAATCCATACATATACATCCATTAAGTTATCCCCTGTAGACAAATTAAAATTATTTGATCAAAATAAAGTGTTTATTAAAATATAGATGCATTCATGGGCAAGATCCAGAATAAAAAGAGCTATGTCTTTTGGTTATAACCCAGAGAAATATATGATAAACCCGTTATTTACTTGTTTGTAGAAACAGCTATTACCATTTTCACACCGTTATCTACTCTGTTCAGTTTGTTTTTAAATTATATGGTATATAAAATCTCAGCTTGAGAAACTAAAGATGAAAGTATCAATTTTGAAAACAGCTCAAACAGAGATTATACTAAATTCATCAATATTCCAATTTAATGAAATCCTACTATTAAGAGACTAGTCGTGTTAATGAACCCATCGTATTAATTAAGTTTTCCTTTAATGATGGTTTTGGTTCAAAAATCGACTGTAAGCGTCATCTTTTCCAAATCTCCCTCAACATACACCAAAAAACGTATCGTGTTGACATGTCGCTCTAAATTCTATATCAATCAATTGCGACATATGGCCAAATAAGCCTTGATTAACACTTAATCGATGTTATCCATTACATTCAATTCGATGAAGTCAAGGCCAACATCCAGAAGATCTTGAAGCATATACAATCCAAAACTATCACAATAAAGGGGGGGCTCTAACTCTAAGTAATTAATATATCAAAATAGTTGAACTATTATGAAAACAAAATTAAAACGTAATATATTTGCCTTCGCCATAATATCAAGACTATAATTATTTTATGAATATATTTTGATATTGGTATTTTAAATTAGGTATTCAAGGTCAAATATAATAAATAATCCAAAAGAATATAGATAAATATTAATCAAATTACTTTATATACATATGTTTGTAATGCATTTTAACTGGTTAAAATATACACACTTATTTTAGTAACTTAAAACTATTTCTTAAGAACTAAAGGATCAAATTCGTTTTGATAAAAATCAGATAATTTAAGACCTAATATAATTTATCTACACCTCCGAGTGAAAAGATAAAAATAGAATAAATTTGAATTTTAAATTAGTATATATTATTACATTGCATAACAACTTGTTTTAGACATTATTTATTCATTAATACACGGGAAAAAACAAACGAATTACAATAAGAGCACTGAAAATAATACAACTGTAAGATATAATACGTCTATCATACTAAGCGGATTTTTTAATTGTTACAATACAGATCGTGTTGTGAATTTATCTACATTTAACCTCATTTCAGTGACATTTATAAAAATGAAATCTTACACAATAATACAATGTGTTAATATTGTTGAATGATTTTATTAAAATTGGGGTTTAGTGAGAAATATTTTAATTCCGTGATAGGAGGAGAAAGTGTTGTTTTAACGAAATAAGAAATGTACTTTAATCGAAGTTCCCAAAAGTAATAGTAAAGAGTAATATAGCTTTGAAGAAATCAAAAACTCTTTTCATTTACACATTATCAGATGGATTACAACAAAGTTTGAAATTAAATGGTAGTGTTAGAATTAGCAATATTAGAATCACTTGTAATTAAAATACGATCTATATGTTACAAGGAAAAATCGGGTCCCACGTTTAAGCTTTTCGGAACCCCCGTTACGCAGCCAAATGTAAATGAAAAATGCAACAGCTATGTGTGTTTCTCTCTCGTTCGCCCTCCCTATTAATAATTCTAACCTAAGCAGTTAACGGCCATTTTTAGGTGATATAATTTGTACTGTTTATTTACGTCATGTTTTTCGGTATGTGTTTTTATATATATATGACAATTACTTTAGATTATTCTGTGTATTTTAATTTATTAGTGTAATTAAAAGAAAACCTTAAGGTCATCTCTTATGATCTCCTATGTAGGTCCAGGAAAGTTTGTAATCATTTTAAAGATGAAGACTATAGACCAAAATGTGGAAAGCAGTGGCTGAAACAAGATGTACTTCCTACTAGTAATTTAAATAGTAAGTATTTTGTTAAATAATAATGATTTATTGCATTGAAATAATTAAGCTTTTTCTTTACCTTTACTTCAAGACAAGGAACATATGCCCCCAATGGCAATATTAAATTACATAAGTTTTTTGAGGCTGATAGATATATAAGAGATTCTTCTACCCCTATAAGACCCAGAAGTAAGTATATAATAAGAAACTTATGTTTATTATTAGAGAATGGAGGTTCTAACTTGAAATGTATATGTTCATTTACAGATAACTCAGCCTGTCCCATTGTTCATTTCAGGTTGGATGCAAAAATAATGGCTATATCCTTATAGAAATGCAGTGGCAAAGGATATAAACTGTTATCGAAGATATTCTGCTTGCCTTCTAGAAGAACATTAATGCAGTAACTGAATAAGGTTCCTTCTTGCTGCTGGAGTAGTAACCTCTAATTTTGGTCGTTAGTTAACTGTATAGACCGAACTGCAGTTGTCATCTTTGATAAAATGTACCTCAATTTAGGTAGGTTGTTAATTTAGTTGATTCTAAAAAAAAAATACAACAGAACCATTAATAGTTATATTATCTTATTTTAATGTTTGTTTTAGGTTTGTTTTAAATATTAGAGAGAAGATAATATCAGTGGATTACGTTTTTAGATAGTGGAGGTATCTCTGTGATTATATCAATGTCTTTATGGTCAAGTAAAATTAATGTAATTGTAATATATCAATAAAATATATTTATTTTCTTATTTTCCCAGTAATATTAAAAGAATTTTTTTTTATTTCCCGCTAAAATTTTTTACTATACATTTTTAAATTTCCAGCTCAAATTTTTAAATTCCCTCCAATCATTTTTAAATTTTCCCGCCGTAACTAACTATCATACGGCGCATGCGTAGGCGCACTCACACGGGGATGCCGAGCGTAACTTAGAATCAATTTTACCATAAGAGATGCGCTTCTAAGTTTCTTTATTGTCAAGTTTATTATCAATTGTTATACTCTTTATAAAACGCCTATTTTCACAAAACGTCTGTGTATAAATTAGATCTATTAATTCATTAATTAAGAGTATTATATTTGCTTTATAAGGTGCCTTATGGTGGGTACAGATATGAACGAAGCGAACGGAGCTCTGAGCGAGACACGCGCAAACATTTGGTGAACATTATACGTATATTTTGTTCACAACCATACTTTTCACAATGACATAACAGAATAAGATGTCTTGTAAATCACTTTTCGGCGACTATAAGTGTACAATTCTGTAATGACTACAAAATAATTCAAAATAGTGAGAAGATATATTCAGCCGCGAGGAAAAAGGCTGTATATATTTATGTGAAAATTTCGCTATGCTGTAGACGTAGTAATAAAAACATAAATAAAAAAGATTATCTCTATTTGGTGGAACCAAATGTATAAAGGGAGTTATCAAGCAATTATCCGTCAAGGATAGAGACAAGAATATTATATAATTATATACAGGCACTCTTGAAGGTACAACATTAGTTAACCGTGTTGAAATTATTTATTAATAAAAAATTAAATTATTAACACAAGAGCTAAGTAGCAAGAAAAAAATAAGCTGACGAGTACAAGATGATTAGGATAGAAAAGTCACACTCCTTGTAAGGAGATATTATACTAGTAACTTTTAACTAAATAATAATAAAAAAATAAAAAATAATCTTGCTAACAAGCATACTGTATCCCAGTTGGAAAAAAATAAGGAGTAACATCTTGATGCCGCAGTGATATAATCACTTGTTTAAAGAATAACATAGGTAAATGATCATTTTCTAAAATACCTGTATTTCATGGGTTTTATTCCATATTTTAGGTAGAAGATGTGCCTTGTTGAAAGGCATTTTTGATTAAATACATATGTAATTATAGAGGATAGGAAAGAAGCTAAAAAACAAATTATTGATTATAGTGTGGTTAATGTGCTAATGTTTACGTGTTGATGTATTTGATACATTTTAGAATCTTTGCATTATTCTATAAATTCAATAAAATTAGTAGTAATATGACATTATTGTATTGTTTTAACCTTTTTTCGATTACTATTTCTAGTATTTGCACAACTTTCATTATATTCCAAATAATAATATAATGAAAAATAATGATCCAACAAGCCTTGCTAAATTTAATTCTTCATGTTGTTAATATTTTATATGAGAATATTATTGAACTTCTCCTCCCCCACCAATTGCGAAATAGTTTTCCCTATTATTTGAAGTTTTGTGTTACGGAGGGTTATATATATATATATAAAGAATACAACATTATTTTTTATAAATATAATTTTGCAAAATATATACAATAATAATAATTAATATTTTTATACCGTTTTTATATAATTATATGCATTATTATTAATTGTTACTAGATATAAATACATATTTATCATTCAAAACATCTTTGTGGTAATAATTAAATGACAAAGAAAAAACAAGGTTATTTTCTCGAAACCAAAGCCTGTGTCATATATTATCCGGTTAGTTTTTCCCACTCTCACTCAATTTGTTGGTTCAATTTGCAGCGCTAGGGCAAGATTTCGTTCGTCGCGAAGCGTTGAAACTCATACGGCAAACATTAGAACTAACCCAAGTGCATACGCATTACAACTTTAATTCTGTTTGAATTCTGTTCTGCGGATGTGTATTTTAATTTTCTGTGCTCAATGCTCAGATCTGTACCTACAATTAGCTATACCATCTATACGCTAAGTATTTATGCCAGTACAGACATGGAAAATTTCATAAAAATTCTCATGTTTGCCAAGGGCTAAAGCCATTGCTAAAGGCCGTTTGTTATGAAATATGTTCAAAAGGCACGATTCGGCTGAAGTGATAAAATACTGTGTTAGATAATGCTGTTTATGAGAAGTAAGTCAAAATTAAATGACTTATTTGAAAGTTGAATAAGATTAAAACATTAATGTATTGCAACCAATTTTTACAACTTTAGATTACATTCAGGGCAACAATGGTTACTACGGCAAACTTCTACCTACTTTAATGTCTGTAAGAACCAGATTATATCATCTGAAGGATAGTCATTTTAGGTATTTTACTGTTATTGCATTACAACTAAAAGATCTAATTTCTTAAAACTGTCAATTGAAATAAATAGAACAAAATGCGTTGGTTGCCAGAAAAAATCACGGCAGATAAAAGGCAAATAACTGGAAGTCCCGCAAGTCATGTCTTCGAGGTAAATTACAAAAAACATGAAATAATACCTGGGAATAACACCTGTAGTGTAATTTTAAGTGTTTACGAATAGAGACAGTGATCAACTACAGACATCAAAAATTGATTTATAATTTGTACATTTAAAAACCTACTATTCATGAAGGGACATTCTCCATTTACTGATTAGCCTAGGTTGAATCAGTTCTATTCTATTTTCATAATTTAACATCTAGATGTATTTTGTAATTTGTATACTTCAAATACATAACTTAAATATATTTTATATTTCGAATTTTAAATACAGTGAGAGAGTATTATGGAATTTGTATTTTAGTTAATACAAAGCGTGCATTTTGTCCAGCTCGGTTGTAGGTAGAAAGTGTTTTGTACACCCTATACATTGTACCCATTTTCCTGAAGAAAATGTTAAAGTTATCAAAATGTATTTATAAACCCAATAAATGTTCTATTTATATTTATATAATATTGCTATGAAAGTTACTTGACTAAAAGATTATTTCTAATCAAACAGAATAATTTAAAAGCGCTATAATTTATCTATACCCATCAGTAACATGATAAAAACGTGGGAATATATTTGAATTTTAAATTAAATTATTATATTATATAACAGGTTATTTAAATCCTATTTATTTCCCAATACGAAAAGCAGAAAAACAAACCACGAAGTATTTACTATTAGCAAATGGATTACACCAAGGCAGCTATCACAAAGCAGCTAAAACACAAGATGTAATCTTCAATTCAAGCAATGTAATATTTATGAATAGACCGGAGAGCATATCTTACATTCCAATTATCAAGCAAAGAGAATGTGTTGAAACAATTGCGGAACGCCGTATGTTTTGAATTATGTAATGCCTCGATAATAATAGTGTTAGAATTTGTAATTTGACGCGGGAAGAAAAATGGCGGTACATAACTGGCTGCGCTCGAGGCCATTAAAATAATCCGAGAAAATAAACGCCCGCTTAATATATGTAGATTTATAGAAATTATGAGACATATTGATGTCAAGCTTTGGAGGAAATTAAATTTTAAAAATTATTAACGTGCGAAAATATAAATGTGTCTATATAATTTCATTGTGAATACTAATAACCAATTTTATTGCATATAAAATTCATAAATTGAAAGGCAATGTGATATCATTCGCCAATATAAATAGATAATAAATAACTATTCATTAAATTAAGATATTATTTCTTAACTAATATTGCTCCTTAATTAAAATATTCGATTAAATTTAAGTCAACATATTTAGCATATATTAAAACGATATATAAAATAGAGTGGAGTTTTTGTATTATGAATATCCAATTTATTTAATTAATAGCAAATCTTTTACTTATGGTATATATCAGTTGAAAAGGGCTGTGGTATATTTAATCAAAATGTTTCTAAGCTAATATCAGCATAAATTCCGCATCCATTTCTGCTATTGATCAAAGCCTCTATAATTTCGTAACATTTTTAGAATATAACCAAGCAGCTCGCTATTCTTACCTAAAACCTTTTATATAGTACTTTAATTTTATTTCTATTACCTTTCATATACTTTTTATGCAAATATTATATTAGATTATATTATGCTAGATAATTTTAGAGTGATGAGCATCATCAGTATTTATATATTCACACTTCTTCACTCTGGCCAACTTCACATTTTAAGAACACCACTAAGCAAGTATATATATTGACCGTCAATTGAAAAGTCCTCGGCCTGACACAGTGAAAATTTTAAATATTTTTTAGTTAGCCCTAACCCTCAAAAGATGCATGTATAATTTTGCTCATTAGTTTGAGAATTATAGTGTGGTGACGTCAGGCCTCTTCTTCTTATCGCGAACTGGCCACAGAATAAGATTGACCAAAAACGATCAAGAGCACGCAGAAAAATAGACAGCAGATTCATTCATCTTTCGACGTTCAAGCATCTTAAATTCAATTAAAAATCATCCATTCAATAATTAAACATTCATACATTTTTATTAGTTAATTAGATGTATAATAGTTAGTGTTATTAATAAAGTGTTAAGGGAAACATAGTTTCACTCAATAAATTACACGAAGACTTCCATAATAGCATTTTGAGTGAAGCAACTTTTGTTAGAGTGAAAAAATGGATGAAAAAAAATTTCGCGTGTTGATAAAATACGTATTGACTATACAGTACTATAGACGTATATGACTTTTTGAAGGGAAAAAAAAGTTGAAGCAAGAACTTGGCTTGATGCTGAGTTTCCGGACACTGTCCCCAGAAAATCAACCATCAATGGTTAGTATGCTATGTTTGACGTGGTGAAATGAGCATCGAAAACGGTGAACGCAGTGGATGCCCAAAAGAGGTTGTTACCAACGAAAACATTAAAAAACTCTACAAATGATTTTGAATGACCGTAAATTGAAATTGAATGAAATAGCAGTCGCTCTAGAGATATCAATTGAACGTGTACATCATATCATTCGCGAATATTTGGGAGCTCTGTGTAAAGTGGGTGCCGCGCGAGCTCACTTTTGACCAAAACCAACGACTAGTTGATGATTCGGAGCAGTGTTTGAAAATGATCAAGCGTAATAAACCCGAATTTTTGCGTCGATATGTGACAATGGATGAAATATAGCTTCATCATTTCACTCCGAAGTTCAATCGACAGTCATCCGAGTGGACTGCACACAATGAACAAGCTCCAAAGCGTGGGAAAACACAACAATCGTCTGGCAAGGTTATGGCGACTGTATTTTGTATCTGTAGCCTTATTGGACCGTTTGAATGACAAAATCTCCGAAAAACGGCCGCATTTGAAGAAAAAGAAAGTGCTGCTTCACCAAGACAATGCACCGAGTCACAAGTCAGTGAAAACGATGGCAAAAATCTATGAATTGGGCTTCGAATTGCTTTCTCATCCACTGCATTTTCCAGATCTGGACTCCAGCGACTATTTTCTATTCTCAGATATCAAAAGAATACTCGTTTGGAAGAAATGTTCGTCGAATGAAGAGGTGATCGCCGAAATTGAGGCCTATTTTGAAGCAGGATTTTTCAATTGACCTGTTATAAAATGTGAACGAGTTTAGAAAACAAAAACTATTAATTAATTTAATAAAATGTTTTGTTTTACGGAAAGAGTAGGTGACTTGTTAAACGGCGATACAAAGCGACACTGAGGATTCTTTTCTATTAGAAAACAGACCAACTCCTCTTACTTGTTCCCCATTTACGTAGTCATGGCCGGATAGTCAGGGCCACATTACATAACATCTGTAGGTTAGTGTTGATAGGAATAACGCCTTCAACAGTTCCTTATCGGATATTGCACACTTGTCTCTGATAATCATCAATCATAGATAATCTTTAACAATCACAAACATAAATGACAAACATCCATGTCAATCAGTGTCATTAAAAAATATAATTGTATTATATTTCATTTATTAACCCACACGTAACTACATATAATACCTTTAGTAATAAACAACAAATTAAAATAGTTTAACTAACTATAAAAATGGTTGTTTACGTTAAACAATAAATCACTGGCACGCCCAACAATAAACCGCATTATTCTGCCAACAAATAATAAAACTCAAAAAGAAAAACACAACGTTACGGCTCATCAAGTATTTTTATTTTAATCGTTGCGGATTATTTTTTAACGACTAAAATCAGCTAGTTTTTAAAGAGTTCAGTGACTTGGCATTTTGAAAAGTCGGTACTGGTATTGTGATGGGCTGTTTTGTAACAGGCACAGTTATAAATGGATTACGAGCTATTTTCGTTTAAATTTATAAATCGTCTTAATAAACTAAAATTAAAAGTGATTTAATGCATCGATTTTCAGAAACCTTGGAATATAATCTGCAAAATATTATAGTAAATTGGTATTTCGATTCTACGAAACCATATATCCATAGGAGAAGTAAAATAGATAAATACATATTTATTTTATTGTACCTGTAAAGTCATGCTAAATAAAATGGAAATGTTGAACGTACTGGCGAACGAGAAAATATCAGATAGCTCTGCTAACTTTGAAAAAGTTATATTGTGCAAAAATATAGGCTTTTATAATGTCAAATTATTGTCACTACAAGGTTTACTTTGTGGTAATATGATATCATGTACGTCCTTTCTGGAAAAAAGGTAATAAAGAGAGTAGAGACTGAAGATCTTATCTCGGACTTCATAGGTACTGGTTGACTCATAGCAAGATCCACACTAGCGAAATAAACCTCGTAACATTGCTGACGATGTGGGCAAATGATTGAATTTTGAATATAACTTAGAATTGACAATAAATGCGGGCTGTTAAAATTGAACCGCAGAGTAAAAATACGTCGGCGTATTTAATATTCATAATAATATACGTAACTCTTGATGGAAGCTGAATTCCTCTTATAAAACATAATATGGCCTAAATAACACATTATTTGAGATGAAAATAATCAACCAAAACACTAAACAAGAATAAGACGTGCAAATCATGGCATAGTAGCGCGCTTTGAGACAGTATCAACATTTTCGAATGCTTTAGTGATAATTAATGGAGATTATAAAAAAACATTTGCAGTTAGCGTAAAAAGTGTCTTATTCCACTAGCAAAATATTCCTTAGATTAATTTTTATTTTCAAACCTGATTCCTTTTTGAAAAAAAAATTAAGATTATTACAGAAATTATATTTAGAAAGAGTGGAGGAACCTTAGAGGGATTTTGGTAGATTATATATTTTTATATATCTCTTGAAAGATATTTAATACATATAAGTTATCGACGATTAGTTAGGCCTATCAAAACTAGTAAGATTTCAATTATATTATAGTCTTGGAAACGGGGTTACTTTAAAAAACCAAATCTGGGTGTGGATACTAATGAACAAATAACTACTCATTGATTTAGTAGTATGCACATAATAATTGCAAATATGTGTATTACACAGTTTTGAGTTAGACAAGCAAAGCAAAGCCTATTGAACTGTAGCAATATTACTCTTTAAGCAAATGTTTGCATTTAAAATTAAAATTATTAAATATAAAAGATTGTAATTAATGCAAAACATTAATAACTCTCTTGGTATATCTTCATCTTTAAGTAGTTCTAAAAATAATGCGAATTGGGATATTGTTGAAAGTAAAATTAACTTATTAAGATTTGGTTAGAAGAATTCCAGTTGCAGAATCTCTACGGCCACAAGAAGTGATCTGTCAGTAAAACTATACGAAACTATAATCAATATAAATAGAGAGTTATATTCCAAATGGAAACTTTGACACACACTTTACAACCGATTATTGGCTAGAACTATCCAGTAATCTTTCCTTCATATTGTTCCTTAAATGCATATCTAAGATCTTAAAACCAAACATAATGAATTTTTAATGGATGGACTCCAACTGATGCACTTCATGTAAATTTATAATAAGGCATAGTTTTCGCCCATAACTTAACCATATTAGTTCAAAGAGTTTTATCGCAGGTTAAATCCGATAGGTCCACTGTTGTCAAGCAGTTGTAGTACTTTGCCAATTTAGGACAACACAATCACACTTGGTGTATTTTAGCTGTTTAGTTTCTTCACTGATCGTTGGTACCCGTAAATCTTTGCACATGTCCTCATTTTTAATATACATTCGCGTATCATATTGGGGTGTTGTTCCATGCTATTTTTTATAAAATGGTCACAAACAATTTTTCCATATTCAGATGTTTCGAGCGGAACATGTAAGTTAATACTTTCTATCACTATCACATTCACCCTGAATCCATTCCAGTATGTCTACTTGTTTATTAGTCGTGGTAAGTGGGATCTATTAATTATAGTTTCGCTTATCGTTCAAGCTAACAGAAAGGTGTGATGATAAATATCTTCAATATTGATGTAATTGCTTGATATATTATTAAATAGGAAGAAGTCAATCTTATCTGATGTTTCGTTTACATCTGTATGCTACGCTGGTTTGCCAGTACCCTCGAGGTAGTCCTTTTTTCTAGTGCAATTCTAGGTAGGCAGTAAGTTATCACAATGTCTTTATATCATTGTTCTTTATAATTACTTCAGATCTACCCCTATTTGTATTATTTGGGTGGAAAGTATGGTTATAGCTTGTAACCTTCCATTTTTAGGTAACTTAACCCTTACTGGAGTGTCTTTAGCCAAATGTTTTTCGTCTAGAAGACATATTTCTACTTCATAGTTATGTCGTAATAGTCCATTTATATTCTAAGTATGTATTATTATAATTGACACTTATTTCTTATTTCTTGCTTCTGACAGCAACCTTACAGTTAACTATAAGTTAGTTAACTTATAGTTTTTGAAATCATTTTAATATAATTTCAATTGTTTCTTCGTGTTTATCTATTTTGTCTCACATTAATTGTAAAATTATTTATTGAATCAAATTGAATTTTATCTCTTGTGTTTAGTTGATGTATGCCTTTTAGTGTCTGAGAATAACTATCACATGTTATGTTGCTTTATTGACTAGTTATAATAGAGTAGCAAAATACTCCTATGTTTCCATTCGTTTTGTTTATTTTGCTTTGACGGGTCTTGAATTACTTCTTCAGTCCTTTTTAGGGTAGATGATGTGACTCGATGAATGGAGGTAAAACGAAATGAAACAGTGGTAGTTACATTATGTGACCGTTATTTATTGGCAGTATAAAAAAATGTAGAAAATATAAAATAGATAAAACGGATGGCAGCGGTGTTACCTGGAGACGAGGCTTGGGCAGTCGATGGTGGCACGTCTAAACCAAACGATGGTCGGTTACTGAATGATCAAAATACCCTTCAATAACATCCCAGATAAACATCTCGGGGTTGCCAGCTATTCGTTATCGTGTTCTAGTTGTCGGTGCTGGCACCCCGCCCGTGTTCAACATGGACAACTGGAATTATATTTCTGGGTACTTTGTTGACCGTTATTCCACGATGTAAAATTCGACATGCCTCAAGGTCGCTATAATACTCCCCTGCCAGAATTTTACACACAAATATTTTAAACAACAAAAAAAAATATGATGCATGAAAAAATGTTTAAACATTTGGTTGTAGTGGGTATGGTTGCGATCTGGTACGGCTGTTGATATCTTTCGGTCTATCGACGACGTTGAAAACAAGCTATTTTTCGGACAGGGCTCCCGTAATCGACGACGTGGTAGCTTATTTTCTTCGGTGACGAGACGTTGGCAATTCTGGTACCTCGGCGAAGACATGACGTGTCTATGGTGACTACAATCGGTACCTAGCCTCTGGAGCTGCTCTGTGACTAATCCGTAGTCACATACGTTACGGTAATTGAGAAAAAAAATAACAACGGTATCCGACCGAAGCTGCCCAAAGCCTTTCAAATCAAAATGTCTGCCAATATGACGGAGACGGCGAGCGAAGGAAGATATTATGATTTAAACATAACGCAGAAAGAAATGTTTAATCGAGACGCTGATGATTAAATAGTGATGAAAAAATCTCTAAAAGTTCAAAAGATTGTAAAAGAAATAAAATTTGGACAAAAAATTTAAAAAAAAATAAATGAAATTTAAGGTTCTTTGTACCAGCACTAAAATAAAATTTAATGAGGAACAAATGTTTGAATGAATGTAATGTTAAAGGAACAAAAGTAAAATCAAAAACGAATCGAATTAGAAACATTGAAAAAAAATTACAGCCACGTAAAATACACCATGTTGCACGTACCCTCCATTCACGAGTCCAAACCCAATTTTGCGAAAGATCACGTCGGGGTCAGCATTTTAGGGTTTCGGTGAATGGAGGTAAAACGAAATGAAACAGTTGTGTTTACATTATGTGACCGTTATTTATTGGCAATATAAAAACATGTAGAAAATACAAAATAGATAAAACGGATGGCAGCGGTGTTACCTAGAGACGAGGCTTGGGCAGTCGATGGTGGCACGTCTAAACCAAACGATGGTCGCTTACTGAATGATCGAAATACCCTTCAATAACATCCCAAAAAAACGTCTCGGGGTTGCCAGCTATTCGTTATCGTGTTCTAGTTGTCGCTGCTGTCCCGCCCGTGTTCAACATCTGGAATTATATTTCTGGATACTTTGTTGACCGTTATTCCATGATGTAAAATTCGACATGCTTCAAGGTCGCTAAACCTTTATCATCTTTTCTCTCCTTTTTGATGTTCTTGCGCTACGATCCTTAGATAATTTGGTCGTACCCTGATAATTTTGTGGACAAGCTTCACCAAAAATCTCAACTGAAAGTGAGAAACTCCGGTTTTTTAAATTATAGAGGATGCTTAAAACGCATTGCTAATTTTAAAGTGAACAACATATATTCAAATTTATCTAATAGAAATTAGGAGCTACACTGTTAGAGAAATGTTAGAAGCACATATTAAACGAATTTGGTTGTCTTGTGAAAACCACTAGATGAAAATACATATTATTATATGTAGAGATATTAATATATGTAGAGATTATTTAGAAAGTTGTTATTCTCCCTATAAATACTGCAGCAATAAAACATAATTAACTAAAGAAACAAAATATAAAAATCGATTTTTCTCCACTGGTTATTATACAGTATATAATTTGTTCATAGGACGTATACAGCGTACTAAAATAAATTTTCAACCTTATTATATTATATATAAAAACCAGGTGTTGTATAACAATCAATCAATCAGATGGTGTTTTATAATTAATTTGTTCATTCATAGTTGTTGATATTGTTTGACTGTAATACAGTGACCATAGTTTTAAAAATTTTAATTATTTGGTAAGCGTAAAAAATTTAGTTCTAAAAATTACTAAGTAATAAACTAAAGAATAGCTTATAATTGACTATACTGGATTTGACAGTATAAAATTTAATGTACCGTTCGTTCTTCATTTTCGGCTCCAAAAATAAATCATAGGCGCGAACAAGAAGCGAACGTTCATCAGATAGCTTTAAATAATTCGCAAACCGGTTTAATTTTTTTTTGGTCTCATTCTCAATTACATTTTGTTTTGGGTTGGTCAAAAACAATCATTAACGGGCGAGAATATATTTGAATCTGGCATATCTCGAGACTGTTCATTAAGGTCAGCAGTAACGATTTCCGACTAAACATCTTAATTAGTTGTTTATGAAAATTCCAACCTTCCGAAGATGGGCGTTTCCCAATAACGATCAACATTTAAAATGTTGAACATTAGTCTTTATAATTGCTTCATTTCCAAAAGGTTAAACTTTAACTGAAAGGATTTAAAAATACGTCCATGGTATTTCTATAAGGTAAATTAGTTTTATAAATCATTTATTATAAATATTTCAAAAGATTATCAATAAATTGCTGATCTTGCATGCATTTAGTTAATGTGCTTATACAACTTGTTTATTATAAATATATAGCACTGTGAACTATTAATTTATTATTTTCATTATAATAACATTGCTGAACTGCACATATTTCTAGCATTATAGCTACTTTATTATTATTTTACATATTATTTTAATAATGCAACTTTTTTGTTCTGCGATTTTTCGAAAAAAATTAAAGTAACAGCAAGCAATTACTATCTGCGTACACAAAATATTTGTCATCCTAATAGCTAGTTAAATAATTGTTAATTATATAATATTATTATCAGGTGCTTGCATGTATTTTGATCATCGACATATATTGGTAAAAATGCAAAGTAGCCATGTAAACAAATGTTGAACACACTAACAAAACTGGTAAACTTAATGATTTAGACATATCTCTGCATAATTATTATATGTTGGGTTATACAGATCATAGAGGCGCTAATCATAAACGCTTAAAATCGCACTTGACTGCATTGCATTACTATTTTCTTGTAATCACCTATGATTCGGGACGGGACGGAATTCATAACACCACCAAGAAATTGTTCAACTTCAGTGATCTTCCTGACCTCCAATATTTCATACAGATGTTGCATAAAGTTTGTAGTCTGCTCTTTAGGTCCTGTCATTAACGATTCATCAACGAGTATAACGAGATGAACATTATCTTCCGAGCACAAGAAATTGTAATATTCATATCTTTTAAAAGTGAGGTTGTTCTGCTCCTTGCAAATTAAATATTCTTCTCTATTGGTTTCAGTGTCTGTGTTATTCTACCTATAATTCTGTTGGGCCCCATGTATCTAGTTTTCTAATGCTTCAGTGGTCCTTGTAAATTACACATGTCTGAGAGCCTAAACTCCTCTCTATTAGTTTGAGTGTTACTTCTTATTCTACTGATAATTCTGTAGGACCCCATGTTTCAAATTTTCTATTGCTTGACTAAACCCTGCAAATTACACACAATTGCATTACTAAACTCTTCTCCATTGATTACAATGTTTCTTTCTATCCTACCGATAACTCAAAATCACATGTTTCTGGTTTTCTGGGGTTTCATTGATCCTTAGTTCTGTCTGTTGCATACAGCCTTCTTCCTATTTTCCTTTTCCTTCGTATATATATATATATATATATATATATATATATATATATATATATATATATATATATATATATACTTTATCGAATTTGAACTTTACGTAACCTCCATTCCACTGCACTCTCCATCCTCAGTCCCCTTGCTTCTTCCCATCATACAATTTTGAACAGCCTCTATACAAATTACAGCGCCCTATACTAATTCTTTTTCTTCTTCTCTGTACTGCCTCTTGTATCGATATAAATAATATATTTAACACTTTGAAACCCATCAAACACTTATGGTGAGTCTACTCCATCATATCAGAATTATCAAATTTGGTTTAAACGATTTAAGAGTGATAACACCAATGACAAAAAACAACCAACCAAACAAAAGTTCGAAGAGAATTAGATGCAAGATTTATTGGTTTAAAGAACAGTTGAAAATCTCAAGGAACATTCGGAGAGCATTTGATGAATCAACTAGTGTTGGGGCGATTAACCTGATTAACATAAATAATAAACTGTGCTTTGAACGATTTATGGACTTTATTCACTTAATTTAATTTCCACACACTCCACATCTTATATTCGTCGGTTATATTCTTGTTGTGTTCAATATTCCTACTATTTACCCGCTTATATTCTAACTTAATCTAACATCACATATATATATATGCAACCATAAATTATGTAAGTGTCAATAAAAAAGTTTAGAGTTTAAAGCCAAGTTTGCAGAAGCATCCATATTGACGAAAAAGCAGAATATTCATGGCTAATAAATGTTGGTTGGTCATATGCTATATGGTGTAAGATTACAGCAGATAATTACTGATTTCAATTAAAATTGTATTCAACAAATTGAACAATATATTGTTACGCGTATTCTGTAGTATTGCAGATCAATAGCGAGTGCAACAGCGAATAAAAGGCATCCTGGAACTAAAGATCTGCATGACAACTCTCGGCTACATGTTGTAAGAATTATGCAGGATATATTGTTGCAACTTGAATATGATCTTTTGCTTTACCCAGCGTACTCACTGCACATAGCGCCTTTTGATTACTACTTGTTCAGATCGATACAACATGGCTTGGTTAGCACAACGCGTCGAAAATTATTTTTTATTGTAACGACCTTGAGGCTTGTCGATATTTTACGTCTTAGAATAGCGGCCTACGAAATACCCAGAAAATATTATTCCAGATGTTAAACACGTGCGGGGTGCCAGCAGCGCCTTCTAGTAAATTATTATGAAGATCTGGCAGCCCCGAGACGTTGATTTCCGATATTATTGAAGGGTACTTCGAATCATAGAGAAATAGATATTTAACTTCATAGAAAATTTTGGTGAAATGTTTCGCGATGTCCAACATGTAGATGTCGCTACCTTTAACGTGTTACTTGTTTTATTCGTTATGCTGACTAAGAGCTGCGACGGAATCTGATTGGTTAATTTTGTTCTATGGTCTGTTTATTTTGCACGCCATTTTCTATGGGCACTATATAGAGAACTATGTGGTTAGCTTTTTATAGCGTTTATACATTAAATTATTATTTTATTTTATTAGTATATACAAGTCGGTAGTCTAAATGCATTCCCGTTCTAGGAAGTATTGCGTGCACTGATAGTGAGGAAATGCATCATCGTTTTCCGTTAAAAAAGCGATCTTTAAGAAATGAGTAGAAAACATTAAAAATCCTAAACTGATTGGGTTAATCATGAAACAGATTTATGATCGTTGCCATGTGAGACATTTTTGTGATACATTTAAACTTTCATTTAAGTACTTATGAACAATTTAGTGATGGTGGAAATAATACCACGAGCCCAGAATATGTACAAATGGAATTGGATCAAAATCAAAATTATATAGAAGGTAAATTGAAGGAGTCAGTCACATTTCTGTTCATAATTGTTACCATTAATTTCCAAACTGTCTTACTATATTTGTAGTGCCTATTTGCATCGTTCCAGGCCCACAACCAGGGTGTTCGAAGAAAGTATCATCGACATTTGAACAATCTCCAGAAGGTAATGGTAAACTTTGTATTCATTGAGGCAGTATCCCCCTTTCTGCTCATTTTTACTGTAAATTACTCTATAATATAAGTAAATTACTCTGTATATGTATTACTCTATAACTTCAGTCCAGATGTTCCTATAAGAGCAAACAAAGTTTTATGTTGTACTGTAGTGTACATCTCAAGTTATTTAGTAAAACTTTTTAAAAAATAAATTAAGTATGATTTGACCCACAAATTGGGACTGATTTTATAGAGGCAAGACAATATCTCATGCCCCAGACTCTAAAAAAATTGTTTTTTTATACTGTCAGTAGGTCTTTGAGCTATGTCTTATTTTATTCAGCAATTTTGCCACGTCGATAATATAACAAAATGTTTATCAAATGTTTAAAAAGAAGTAAATTTAAAACCCTTCAATTGTACATTCCATAATGATCTTTCGGATAATGTATTAAAAGTGCTAACGGAGAGATGGAAGAGATAATTTTGATTTGCAATGCACCAAAGTTTTTTTCTTATGGTTTTATATATATGTGTATAATATTTATATTTTATAGATATATTTATTTTTTTATTATATTTATATTTTGTAGATAAATTTACATTATAAATTTATATTTATTATTATAGATTATATTTATATTTATTTATTTTTACAGATTATATTTATACGTATATTTAATTGAATTTTATATAATAAATGTATTTCAGAAAAAAAAGCCTGTCACGTGCCAAACATTACTATGAGCCAATAAAATGTCTTCACAGTAAACTATTTTTCTTGCAGGTGCCTATAAAGGAGATTTAAATTGACCAATCAAATTACTTGAACGGCCCATTATGTGCCACCATCAACTGCCCAAGCCTCGTCTTCAGATAAAAGCATCGCCGCTCCTATTTATCGTTCACATCATGTAACAATCAGCATTTTATTTCGTCTTACCCCCATTCACCGAGTCATATACCCCCAAACCATCACCTCTTTCTTTCTTTTTACAGTTTTGTTAAGCTTTAGTTCTATATAGTTGTTGAATATATAAACCAGTTTAGCAAATAGCCCAAATTTTTATAAAACTTTTTCAATTTGTTTAAGTTTCAATGTCTCACTCTCACTTTTCAATGATGAAAAAACTTTGTATAGACTTTATCTATCCAAAGTTTTTTGTACGTACGTCATCAAGATGTCTAATGTATTGCCTGCCACCATTTGTAAATTTGTTTTAGAATCAGACAATATTTTCCTTCCCATTTTATTCTAGTTAAAAAGAGACACTGTCTGATAAGTTTGAAAGTATAACCGAACTAGCCTGTCAAAATCGTCTGGTGGTCAAACGTATGCAAAATTCTTCAAAACAACAGTGATCAGAGGTTATAAACCGGCAAACGTTATTTTAATGCGTTGCTTGTTTTAATGCATTTCAAATCGCGGCTTACTATTACTCTGATTAAAAATTCCAAAGCCAGGAATTGAAGAGGAACGAGATAATGAAGCTCTTGCCAGTAAAATTCGTTAAAGAGGTAAGCATTTTTACTGTAAATATTTTTAGTGAATTTATTAGCGTGTGCACTGAATGTAAGTTTTGACACGGCCATCGAAATACCTCAAAAAAGGAAAAATATAATCTTGAATTCACCAAAAATAAAATGTCCTCATACGAAGCGGGTGACAAATCAAGATCAGCTTGATGTTAGCTCTATCGAAGAGTCAATATATGAAAAGTATAACCACAATGAGCAGTTTTTCAATACAAACCTAATTTAATACAATTATTTCAAAGGAAACTGTTAGTCTGAAAAGTATCGAAGAGGTCTAATCTAAGTTAATTAGAACTAATAGAACATTCAGATATTGCTTTTAAAAGAATACAATTTTTAAAAGCACAATAAAATCAAGGAAGACTTATTATTTCAATTTATGTATTTAGCTGAGATATGGATATTTCAAAATGCGACATATATCCATGGTCACTCATGAAACAAAAGTTGATCGAAAAAAATTAACCTTGGAATAACAATTGATTAGGTATTATTAGTCATAACATTTATTAATAATTCATTGCAGATATATTGTACTTCATGGTGGAAATAGCAATGGTTAATAACACCTTTGGTTTGGATGAACTGGATCAGGATTAACACCTTGAAAAAGAAATTGACAAATGATGGCATTGTGAACAAATATTAGATAGATTGGATATTAGCATCTTAGTTATTCACTTTAATGAAGGTTTCTGAATATGATATTATTGAATGCGGACAATTTCTAAGACAGGGTGATGAGAGTGACAAGTAAAGGTGAGTATACTAATTGGTATATGATAATTGTAGTAGGAAATTTTATTGTAGAGTGTAAAATATTTATGTGCACAGATATATAAGCATTTGGTTAAAATGTGTCAGAAGAGAAATAATAGTAATTGTTCTGCAGATATGGCATTAAGGAGAATGCAGTGATTGAATCTAGTTTTATCAAGAAAGATACACAGATGTGTTAACAGAACAAACGAATAGAGTGAGGTCAAAATGTATTTACAAGGAAACGCTGTACCTAAGGACATAAGAACTAAGCGTAAAATGAAAATATGCTCTCTAGAAAGTAAAATATTTATATTACTTGGATATACAGCTACTGATTAGGTCGATTAGGCCTCCAGGGCATACAACTACACAAGCGCTTAGAACTATAACCCATAGGTGGTATAGAAAAGATTTCATGTAAATATAATCAAACACAGTTCTAATAAGCTCATTTTCTCAGAAATATTTGTTCTCAAGCAATTTATTAAATAAATTAATTCAATATTGCTTTAATTAATTTAAACACCATAACACTAATTTTTTGAAGTATTGACAATTGCTTGATGTGGTTTAACTAATAAGTTAAAATAATAATCACCAAATCACGTAATTGCTTAAATATATAATTATGCAAATTATATAAAATATCCTGAATATAGTTACAATAAATAACGGGTTATTCCCCGCTTCTACATAGAGGCCCTATTGTTATTTTTTTTTCTAAATTTAGAATATTATTTTCCTAGCTTGCATAGTGAAAATGTAGCACTCAAGGTCGATAGCCTCAGTCGACTAAATTTGTCGTAGGTCTACAATTTATACATCGAACATTTTGCGTAATCATTTTGAACTGTAGACGGTTTGTTTAGCTATCATTATCTTATATGTTAAAAAAATTATTTTACGAGCAAGCTTTAATTAAACACAGGTTTATTTTTAATTTATAAATAAATGAGACTGCAAATAGGTTTGAAAAATTCCATTCTAACAATATGCAAAGTTAAACATTTACATATATTAAGAATTTATAAGATTAGGGCATTACTTGGTTAAAATTCAGTCATAAGAGAAATTAAAAAATTTCATTACAAGGAACAAGTTACAATTATTGAGAACAGAACGAGTGATTCACAATATTTGTTATAAATATATTTTAAGTAACTGCCGTTTACAATATACTCTATCCATAATCATATCCTTCCATAATTTGCTGGGATACATTACTTAAAAAACATCTCCGGATTTGGTACATGCGAACTATCCCATAGAACATAGAAAACCATAGAAAAGAATAAACTATATTCCCTTCCTTTTCTAATGGCTGCATATTTAACATAATATATTTTAGTAATGATTTAAATTTTATTTTATAGGCAATATGTAGCTAGAACTTGTTGGGAGTGAAAGTCGAGAAATGTGAAATTCAGAGAATGAAATAAATTATATTGAAAAAATTATATTTGCTAACAAAAGGACACTGGGATCAAACCAACAAATTATAAAAGTATCAACGACACCCTAATGATCTAATGACAAGGAAAATACAATGCATTATTACATAAGAGCATAGGTAAATAAATTATTGTTTTGTAAAAATAATGTTGTATTGACTGAGATTTCTTTCATCATTCATTCATTTTAGGATAAAAAATGTACGATATGTTAACCGAAAGCTCCAGGTAGTCAATTCATTAATGGCGTTTGTGGATCAAGAATAGTAGCGACCGTAGTTGATCATATTTGGATATATAGTAGGGGCTTCTTCGTTTGGTTTTAAGATCTAGCTCATCCTGACATTACATGAAATTTGGGGAAGGGGATATTTCGCTAATTAAAGGTGCAAATTTAGATTTGATTGGCATAACTGGTTTGATCAAACATATGATACGATAAAAATAATATGATTTTAATTTAAATATAATAAACGCTAAACGAATAATTGCTGGTCAGGAAACATTTTTTCAGTAAGTAACAGTAAGTAAGTAACATCACTCAAAAATTATCATAGTTTAAGCATCGTATACTAATGTAAATGAAATTAAAAGAACTACTCGATCAAATCATAAGCTTAGTGTATGTTTTACCTTACAGTGTCGTATGTCAATTTGCTTAAATGCCTCACATATATGACTAAGAAATAAAACCAAAATTGCTTTATTAGCAAGTCAACATCATTAATACAATCTGTCATCGTTTGTAGGTTTCATTCATAAAATGGACATATAGTACAACCAAATATCCCAATTATGATCATCTTGTTATGAACATTTAATACGACGGCACTATAATATAGGGTGGACTTACAAAATTATTTTCACATTTATGTTATATTTGAATGCTAAGGAAGCTACCTGATTATCATATGTTATTTTGTACATAATGAACGTTCAATTCGCATAATGAATGTCCAATATACTTCAGCGTCATTATGACGTGGAACGAAGCGTATAAATAACGTTAACGCTTGGGTAATAGAAGCACAAATAGCATGGGATAGCTTGATTTTAGGATATGATGATGACAGAGGTAGATTATTCATATAACTTGCACCGAAGAGCCATATGATTTAAGAAAGAAGAAAAGACCAAAAAGTTGACAGCAGTTCAGATCAATTATACATAAGAACAATGTGACATCCACTACTTAAAAAAAAATTAAAATCATGAAGAAAAATCAAGACTAATCAGGATAATTGTAATGTTTATTTTGAAAGCTACTCTGTGTAGATCTGAGACATGTAATACTAAAATCTGACATTTCTGTAATTTTCAATTCCATATGACATGCTTAACGCAGACTTTGTGTCCGTTTCGCTACAACAATGTTAAAAGTACCATTATTCGGTTAAGATACAATAATTAGTGAACAAGAACGGACAGTGGATGAATTCCTCAAAAACTTCGACCTTTTATTATGATATTTACTATTATCATGGAGAAATATCAGAAAGCTAATACTATGCTAGGCCAGCAGTGACTTAGTAAAATATGTTCAGTTCTTACATCATCAAGAGCGAGGTAGCCAACAGTGATCAAGGTGACAGCATATTTGTCTTGATGATGTGAGGGCTTCTTGATGAACTTCAGGCAGAGGATTAAAGCAGTACAATATTTAAAAGACCAAGAAGTAAGTGCGAATATAATAATAGTTTTATTCGTAACATTTATTAATCCTAATTTAACCAAAATTTTATCATATTTTACCCACGTGGTATTCTTAAATAAATTATGTCGAGCATACTGATTGTAATATATACATACAACATTGTAATAAGAATAATGCTAAACATGTATTGTTTGTTTTGAAGGATTAAAAAAATCAATAGAATTTCAAATTACAATAACGAAAATTGTATCGCAAAAATGTAAATAATATAGACAATGTTCAATAATATACTTTAAACGATATTCAAAAACTGAACTGACAATTCAAAAATATAATATATTGAAAATATTTCCATTCCAAGTGACATTAGTATACCAAAGCAGAATATATTACGTAATATATTCGTGTATATTACGAATTGGTATTGTGTGATAATTAAGTTACTTTAAAAGTCATAATAATATACAAATTCGTACTACATTTTATTGTTGAAAATATTCCAGTTATGTTGAAGTTAAATGATATTAGTTACATATGTAGCGACCATGAGGCATGTCGAATTTTACATCGTAGAATCCCAGATGTTGAATACGGGCGGAATGTCAGCAGCGCCAACTAGAACCAGATAACGAATAGCTGGCGGCAACCCCGAGACGTTTATCTGGGATGTTATTGAAGGGTATTTCCATTCATTCAGTACTCGATCATCGTTTGATTTAGATGTGCCACCATCGACTGCCCAAGCCTCGTCACCAGGTAACACCGCTGCCATCCGTTTTATCATTTGTATTTTTCACATTTCTTATATAGCCAATAAATAACGGTCATATAATGTAAACATCACTGTTTCATTTCGTTTTACCTCCATTCAAAGAGCCAGCATAATCCGGTCTTACCCAGCCTGATTACCGCCGTTTTCCTTGTCGGATTTTACACTCTTACCTATAGACAATCACAAACATAAATTTACAACTAGGCCCTGGAGGGATTCGAACCCGCAACAATCGCAGCAGTAGGAGGACCATCCTGCCGCCTTGGCCATTGTGGCCGTTCACATGAGTAAGATCGTGAAGAAGAGTGTAATTTCTATCAAACATATGAAGCAAGCTATCAAATATGTCAAAGTGGGCAGACCCAAATATATTTTTTTCAATTTGAAACACATGATTTACATCTCTAACACCATTTTTCGTTACTGTGCCGCACAAATTTTAAGATTTTTTTATGTGCGTACTTGCCTCAAATAAAAATACATGTAACAAGTCTGATTTGCTAATTCCGTAACTATTAAAGATTAAATTTTAACGATAGAGTTATAGATTTTTTTTGAAATAATGCGGCAATGAGGGAAAATACTTAACGAACAATAAAATTTAACGTAATGATACTTTTGGCTCAATAAGATACTTGGCGCATCAGTGACTATTAGATATGGTAACAGGTCAATTGAAACGTCCTCGATCTGACACATAGATGGCGCTACTCGAATTAAATCCATTTTTTTAGTTAGCCCTAATCCTCAAGACGCGTATATTGTTTGACAGTTGTCGGATCGTTAGTTTGTGAATTATAGCATTTTGAGTGAAGTAACTTTTGTTATTGTGAAAAAAAATTGATAAAAAGGAATTTCACGTGTTGATAAAATATTGCTTTTTGAAGGAAAAAAATACAGTTGAAGCAAAACCTTGGCTTGATGCCGAGTTCCCGGACACTGCCCTAGGAAAATCAACCATCAAGGACCGGTATGCTAAGTTTAGACGTGATGAAATAAGCACCGAAGACGGAATGAGCAACGCAGTGGACGTCCAAAAGAGTTTGTTACCGACGAACATATTTAAAAAAATCCATAAAATGATTTTGAATGACCGTAAAATGAAACTGAATGAAATAGCAAACACTCTAAAGTAATCAACTGGACGTGTACCATATATCATTCACGAATATTTGGGTATGAAAAAGCTTTGTGCAAAGTTGGTAATGCGCGAGCTCCCTTTTGACCAAAAAAAGACGAGTTGATGATTTGGAACACTGTTTGAAGATGATCAAGCGTAATAAACCCGAGTTTTTGCGTCGATATGTGACAATGGATGAAACATGACTCCATCATTTCACTCCGAAGTCCAATCGAAAGTCATCTGAGTGAACTGCGCACGATGAACTCCAAAGCGTGGGAAAACGCAACAGTCGGCTGTCAAGGTTATGGCGTCTGTATTTTGAGATGCGCATGGAATAATTTTCATTGACCAGCTTAAAAAAGGAAGGACCGTTAACGGCAACTATCACATAGCGTTATTGGACCGTTTGGAGGACAAAATCGCCGAAAAACGGCTTCACCGAGACAATATATCGTGTAACAAGTCAGTGAAAACGATGGCAAAAATCCATGAATTGGGCTTCGAATTGCTTCCTCATCCACCGCATTCTCCAAATCTGGTTCTCAGATTTCAAAAAGAATGCTCGTTGGGAAGAAATTTTCGTCGAATGAAGAGGTCATCGCCGAAATTGAGGCCTATTTTGAAGAAAAGGACAAATCGTACTATCAAAATGGTATCGAATAGTTGGAGGGTCGCTACAATCAGTGTATGATCCTCGAAGGGAATTATGTTGAATAAAGAAACTAATTTTGCCAAAAAATGTATTTTACTATGGGGACCGGGGACTTTCCAATTGACCTGTTATTTAAAAGATTTCTGCGAAAAATAACTCATAACTTTTATAATCTCTTTCCAGTTATCTAATAAATACTAACCCATTTTCTTCATTAAATACATTGCCAGAAAGAAGCATGTCTCGATTATATTGGATATTCCAAGGAAAAGAAATGTTTGTGTAGGCGGCGGTTATCGCATAATACAAAATTTTCATTCATCATTATTAATTTAAATAAAAAGTGGTAAGGAATATGTTTTAAATATCCTATATCTGTAAAGCTGAAACATTTTATACCGAATAAAGATTCAAACAAACACACAACAGTCTGCCACACACAGCAAACATGCTAAGTCCTCGCCATTGTATAATAGTTATTTCAAGATATAAATTTAATCTTGTTAAAAGCCACTATGAAAATTATTTTACAAACATTGAAATATTCCACATTCGTTATCTCTTAGAAGAGTAACACCGATTAGAAATATATAATAATCAATATATCTAAAAATAAAACACAATACACGTAAATACTACTCAATTGTATTAAGTGATCAAATGGTCTCTTATCTTTGTAAACTGTACTAATTGATTATGAAATGCGGCAGAGATAAATTATTAATAAATTTAGATAAAATACACAAAATAAACATGTTTAGTTTTTTTATTGAGGATATCGACGCTTGGTAAACAAAAATAATCCAGTGTACTAACAACAATTCTTTGATCCAACTCGATAAATTATATTGAATAGCTTATAGATTACGTGCTTGCATGTATTTCAGTCAGCGCTATTTATTGGTGGAACTGTTAATTTCGATGGTTTTGATTGTTCTCTACATAAAAGAAAGGTTTCTCATTTAGTATTTGTGAGTTTCTCAATTCATACAGACGGTAATCATGGAACGCTCAACATTGAATCTTCGTCATTCATAACACTAAATACTTCCAGAAATATATGGTTATATTGTTACGTCATACCGAAACAATAAATTGGATACTGTTATATTTCAGAAAATTCAATTGATTGAAAATACTATTTCCAACCATTTCGACATGACATGACCTACCAGACAAAAGCAAAAGGATTAGCACTTGTTCAGATCGATGTAGAAGAGCTTGGCTAGCACACAATTTCGAAACACTAAAGAAGAGAGGCAATAATTGGATCGCTGCCAAGCAAACATCGTTCTTTCAACACGGTATCGCAATTTAGTCAGAAAATGATAAAAAAGGATGGAAAATATTTTAATAGCAAGGTCAAACACAAATATCCATCCCTGGAAGAGAATCATTGTTTTATTGGACAGGTGAGATTATAAAACTACGTTAAGACTACCGAAGGTAGATGTGGAATATAGATATATCGTGTAATCCAAGTCTTCTGGAAGATTGTGTTGAAACTTATAAACGTTTGAAAATGGCAAGAATTGGAAAAATCTTGGCGATAGTGATGAAGAGGACTGTTATAAAATAACATTCCAACAGATATTCAATGCTATTGCTAAAGCTTATTAAGTATTCTACCTGTCTTTAACAACCTAGCTCGTAAAGATGATTTCCAGACGAATGGAAGACATGAAAACTTTTACTTATTCGAAAGGACTAAGCACTCTTAGATGATCTGTTATCATTTCGTCCGACATATTGGTTGGATAATGCAGGACAATTATATTAATTCTCTTGGGAAGACTTAAAGTGAATTGACTCGCACAGAATATTTATTAGGTATAGCTTTGGTTGGTGTTATCTTAACTGACACCGCATTAATGAACAAATCCAACACTGCCTCGTTTTGGATTAATACGTGGAGGAAGCACTGTCACACACTAACTGTATCTAGATAACGAAAGGGAGAAGCAGTATTACTGACAAAAAAAATGAAGCTAAGTAACATTTAAATTGGGATTTTAATAAATGTGAAGAGGGGTTACTCTTGATTGTAGTACACTCCCAACTCCTCTACGCAGCTTCTGTCTGGCACAAGCTGACAAAAAGCAGGTTGCTTATGGTTTTTGATCATTAAGAATCCAGCACTCGCCGAACATAATATCGATAGCGCGGGTCCTTTTGACGATTTATTCTTTTGAGACTATATTCTGATCAAAGCTGCAACCTCCAATATACAAGTTCACTATGTACCATTTAAATACCATATATTGTAAAAAAGTCAAAATTTTTCAAAATGTTAGTGATAATGATTAGAGGTTATAACCGGCAAATGTTGGTATTTGCTTACTTTGATAAATTCTAAATATTTGTGACTATTTTTATAGAAAACACCAAAACCAATAAATAGAGTCCGAAATATATTGCGTTCTTATATCAAATACCAATACCAAATATACAATTATTGTCAGAGGAAACTATTAGTATGGGCAGTATCCTCAAAAAAGTGAGAAATATGTAGCTCTGTGGGCGAACTAACATAGTTCAAATTGGTAACATAAAATAAATAATCAAAAAAATCACTCGGTAAATATAAATGAAATGTTTCAATTTATGAAAATTGACCAGAGTATGTTATTAGTATTATGCCTTCCTCCTTATCATTGTATATTTAATCCTATCGAATTCATATGGGACTGGGAAATTCTTAAAATGGACATGTTGGTCGAGAGGGATTTACAATGAAGAACTGTTTGGAATTATAGAAAGGAACATTGTCTAGAATAACATCTTCAATATGAAGGAACTTCATCAGACCTATAGAATTGACAGATTAGAAATTAATAATTCAGTAATTGACTTTAACAGTAATTCTAATAGTGAGAGTGACAGTGACTGAATGAAACTTTCCTGGTGAAATGCTGATAATTACCAAGACAGAGTGATAAAAGCGGAAACAACTAATGATGAGCATATAATAAATATAGGATAATTGTAGAAAATCGTATTATGTGTAATATTTCTGTACATAGATATGTGTTTAATTGTTCAGAATATACATGGGCCTTTGGTTAGAATGTATGAGGAGAGAATGGATACTAAAACTTTTACAAGTGATATGTCCAATTTATTAACAAAAAGGGGGAAAACAGTGTATAATTCAGAAAATAATTTTGCAATAAAAATGTACACTGGTAATGACAAAACAAAATAATAAGAAGAAATAAACTCAAACGTAAAATTGTTAAAATTCTAATGAAAGTGTTGTTAATTAGATGGGTAGGCCTGTAGGGTAAAAGTAGTAAAGTACCAAAACATAAAAAAGAACTCATAGGTGGTGTGGAAAAATTAAATGTAAATATAATAAAACAACTCTACTCTATTGTAACTCTTCCCTAAAGTACAAACTATTGTAGCTGTATAAATAAGTGCAGTTTAAGTCCTTACATAATATGTGCATTACATGTACTATAATGTTAAAATAAAGTATATTTGGCAAAATTATTTTATTTACATAAGAAGTTTTTTAAATGTCAAAATCAAAATATACTGAAAGTCAAAGTTGATTCGACAACATTGCGAGGTTGTGACGTCATAAATTTTGATGACGTGAGTTCACTGTTATTTTGGACCGATGAGATTTACACCTAAATATATCGTAATTCATATGTTTCTTCCTTATTTTGATATATTTGTGTCAGAATCGCATACATAAATCACATAAATACTATAACTTAGAAGATTTGTAATCTTTTTTTATTAAAGTTTTTAGGTTGCACGAAATTGTGTTTTAAATCCCCTCTAAGTATCGCTAATACACCACATTTTCTAAACTTAACTTAACATAATTCAAAATATATTTAAATGAAATGAAATGTTTATGAGTAACATGATAAATACACAATTTTAATTTTAACCTTAAATTATTGTTAACGAACTATTTCATTTCATTAGCCAACTGCTTCACATCTTGTGCTAAACCACAAAAACTTGTAAATTCAAGATTAAAATAGAATTACAGTCAATCATCACTCCCGATAAATAAACCACATTTCAACAAACAAAAACCGAATTAATTAAAATATCTTTCCATGGAGCATTATAAAAACCCAAACAGAATGCATTATGAATAGCCAGTTCGTTGTCGTTTATTTGGCATGATCAAATGTTGGTCAGCTAAAATAATTTTACAGGCCTGTATTTCATAGTATATTTACGGTTTATGAAGGTACATGAAAGTGGCATGAAGGCGAATAATGTTAAACACGTATAAAACAAGAACGCGAAATGGTGTGTAGCGAGAGAAAGCACAGGACATTTGAAAAATGCGCGTATGTAGATAATTGTTTTTAATTAATATATGCGACAGTGACATAGATAAACAAATATTTTACTTGTAGCTTAATTATAAAATTAGTGATTTCGCTAATAAATATATGTTTAACAACATAGAATAACATATGTAATTAATTAATAAAGCCATATGCTAGGCAATCTTAGAATATAATCTATATATTAATACGCTAAGTCATCTAATTTATACAGTACATATACTATTTGTGCTGAAAATGTATCCACTATCGACTTGTAATTTTTGAAATATATCAGCATGGTAACGTAGAAATTGGAAAATGAATTATAAATTCTAACAATAGTTCTATAAGACCATCGAGTGTAAAGACATTTTACAGTTTTAGTAGTGACGACATTAAATTGTGTAAATTATTTAATTTTACGTACGAAAACGAAAAGTTCATCATTTGTTGGAGAAATGGAACAGGGTGTACCGGACCATTACCGTTTTTTTATTCGGAAAAAAACTACATAATTTTCATGAAAATGGAAAAATTTATTTATTTAAAGAATTGGCCATTTGACTCTATGCATCCAAGTCAATTTGACCTTGGAGTCGATTAGTCAGCTTCGCCTATTACGGTTTTTAAACTAAATCCATCCAAATTTGGATTTTCCTCATTGCTCGTAATCAGGCGCTAATCGTTTCTCGGGAAATATTTAAAGCTTCTGCCAATTGTTTTTGGGTTTGGTTTGTACCTTCATCCAATAACTCTTGCAGTTTCGCATTTTCAAACTATTTCGGTCCATTACAACGTTCTTTGTCTTGCACATAGAATCACCAGTTTTTAATTTTCGAAATCACGCCTCACATGTTTTTAAGGTTAGAGCTTGCTCACCGTATATTTCTATCTGCAAACGATGACTTTCAGCAGCTTTTTCCTTTTCGAGAATTTCAAAGAGCAGATTTTATAGTTTTGAAGCTTGAGGTCGGTGGAAAAAATGGCAGATGTGTCAAATCATAACATTGCATACTTAAGCCTATTGACATTTGTTAGAAAAACAGATAATGACATTCCGGTACACCTGATAAGTGAATTGACAAAGACTGTAATTACGAAATGGCTTGCAAAACAAAAATTAAAATTAAGTATTGAAGGTACAATGTTAAAGAGTGAACCATTTAAAATTTTTAGTCGGTAAATATAAATGTAATGATTAATTGTGTTTTATGTAATTAATTTTTTAAGAGATAGTTCTGAAAAGATACACAGTAAATCAGATGACCAATCCAATCAAATTGATATGGGATATGGCAAAGAATTACTCCAGTGGATATACAGGTCGAGAATAAAATCCTAAGAACTACCTAGGTATGTCGAAAGAAGCATCGTCTACAATAACACCTTCAGTTTGAATGCTACTACAATGAAATATTGCAAGAAATGCCTGTTTAACGCTAGAATAAATGTATTGGGTTAAAGAGAGATTATGTTGAAAACTAAAACACTATTGTGTCAAAAAAATATATTTCAATCAAAGCCACTGGCTTATCAAACGGCTCTTGTAACACATGTTTTGATTTATTAGTTGTTAGAATAGTTTAATTGAATGGTTAAAAAGTTTAATTGAATAATTTTTTTTTCGTTGTGCTAAAACGGAACATTAAAACGAAAAACAAACTGGGTATGAAAAATAAGTTGATGTTAATAGTGAGCAAATTCTAAATCCAATATACCTATTGGTATATACGAACGAGTTAAAGGATTCTAAGAAAATCAATATAAATAAAATTTTCGAAAACACGTAGACGCACTCCCATGTTAATACAGATGTGTTGCAACTCTAAGATAACACTTGATCAGAACACAGATTCAAAAGAGTCAAACTATTTGATCCTGTAGTGCGGTGAAGTGTATTTAACAGAAGAACGGCAGTGTTAATTAACATTACTACTGTAGAAGACTGGAACAAGGCCCAATAGGTTGTCCTAGACATTATATACATATATATAGTTTTTAAGTTATTGTAAAACAAATTAGAGATTAATCAACAACGACTAGTAACGATGTATTAAAAAATATTAAAACGCTATAACAGGTCAATTGAAAACGCCCCGGCCTCATACATAGATGGCGCTACTAGATTTAAATAAACATATTTTTTAGTTAGCCCTAACCCTCAAAAGACGCATGTATAAATTTGACAGCTGTAAGATCATTAGTTTGTGAATTATAGCATTTTGAGTGAAGACGATGAACGCAGAGGACGCCCAAAAAATGTTGTTACCGACGAAGACATCAAAAAAATGCACAAAATGATTTTGAAGGACCGTAAATTAAAATTGAATGAAATAGCAGACACTCTAAAGATATCAACTGAAGGTGTACATCATATCATTCACGAATATTTAAGTATGAGAAAGCTCTGTGCAAAGTGGGTGCCGTGCGAGCTCACTTTTGGCCAAAAACATTAACGAGTTGATGATTCGGACCAGTATTTATAGATGACCAAGCGTAATAAACCAGAGCTTTTGCGTCGATATGTGAGAACGGATGAAACATGGCTCCATCATTTCACTTCGAAGTATAATCGACAGTCATCCGAGTGGACTGCACATGACGAACCCACTCCAAAGCGCGGGGGAAAACACAACAGTCGGCTGGCAAGGTTATGGCGTCTGTATTTTTGGATGCCTATGGAATAATCTCCATAGACTACCTTGAAAAAGGAAGGATCATCAACAGTGACTATTACATAACGTTAATGGACCGTTTGAAGGATGAAATCGCTGAAAAACGGCCGCATTTGAAGAAAAAGAAAGTGGTGCTTCACCAAGACAATGTACCGTGTCACAAGTCAGTGAAAACGATGACAAAAATCCATGAATTGGGCTTCGAATTGCTTCCTTATCCACCATATTCTCCAAATCTGGCCATAAGCGACTATTTCCTGTTTTCAGATCTCAAAAGAATGAAATAATAAAAAAAACTAATTTTGACAAAAAATGTGTTTTACAATGGTAGGCCGAGGACATTTCAATTGACCTGTTATATGTATTTGTTACGTAAAATAATTATTGTAAAATGTAGGCACTTTATTTTCATGACAATGCATATAATATAGAGCAATAAATATTGCAACTGTTTTTAGTCAAATTCCAGCTTCTACTCCAGAAGCTTCCAACATAATCTTGAAGACTACTGACGTTAATATATTGTGGGAGTATTTTAGATAAAAAAGGTTGCAAACAATAAAGAGAACTGTTACGATAAAACATTATTTATCGGTACTTAATGTATCCTGTCGTGTAAATATACTCACTTATTGGCCCGAAATATCCATTAAAAATAAATTTACACGCCGGTGGCTAGATCTGTTTTACACGAAAAGAATAGTTTGTCGGTCTGTCATCATTACTAATTTCTAAAGGAATATATTAATTATTATATATGAAATAAAAACTAATTTTTGATAAAAAAATACATAGTTAACATTGCTTTAACAACGTGTATTATATAAATTCCTAACCTATATACTTTAAAAATTATTTATTCACATAATTTACTCAAAACTAGATTAATAGAAAAGTTAAAAATTTAATGAAAGTTAGGAACGTATTGTACAGTTGTGTTTATCTGACAGTAATTCTTGTAAGATAATTTTGCCTAGCCAGCTGCCGTAGTTACCAGATTTCATCTCATAGTATTCACATTTCTAAGCCATATTGCGTATGACTAGTTAAAAAAAATCATATGGACTTTATTTAATTAATATACAGGACAAAATGTTTTGTTATAATAGAAATGCCAGATATTGGATAGTGCTAACTTTCATAATGTAAAATTATTATGAATTGGCATTAAAAGGAAATAATTTGAATTCTATTGGCAATCGCTGCCACAAATCGAATTACTATATTCGAAAAAATTTATCTATAGATATCAATTTCATCCAATAATATATTTTCTTTCCATCAACAACAACTTTTTTCTTCCGTCTTCTGACAATATTTTGATCTTTATACATATTTGCACTTGTAAATATGCATTAGTCATGTTGCACTGATCTGAATAAGTAAAAATACCATGTAAGAGGGTGAATTAACATTTAGTTGCAGATAACATTAAGTTTTTAACTTTTTTTCCACAGCAGCTTTTCAACTGAAAGTGGTGAACCTAGCTATGATTTTAATTGTTACATTGTTAGATAAAATATAGATCAAAAGCGATGATATTTTTAATTAAAATAAACATATTATTAATTTCAAAATTTAAATTTACAGATTAAACGGAATGTCCAACAGAATCTAGGACTTAAATCTCTGACAAATGATTTATGAATTCAATTATTGTCAAACCGCCTATTAACAACTCTAATTAAATATTTGATGAAAGTTAACCTAACCATCTTTCATCATCATCATCATCATCTTTTCGGTGAGTATTTAGTACCTATTTTAATTCTTTAAATTACGTATAATTCTATTACAAATTCATTATAATTTAAATAAAATTGTGGTCACTCGATTTGCATATATCATCAAAATAATAAATTATTAATCATAAGCAGTCATCCTATGATATTGTAGCGAAGTTGAGGCATGTCGAATTTTACATCGTGGAATAACGGTCTACAAAATACCCAGAAATATAATCCCAGATATTGAACACGGGCGGGGTGCCAGCAGCGCCAACTAGAACCCGATAACGAATAGCTGGCAGCAACCCCGAGACGTTTATCTGGAATGTTATTGAAGGGTATTTCGATTCATTCAGTGCTCAACTATCGTTTTCGGTCTTGTCTTCGATCGCAAATTTAGGTGGAATTCCCACATTCAAAAGTCCCTCCATAAAGGTTAAGGTATTGTTAATTTGCTGTTCCCGCTTATCAACAGAGCCAGCAGGCTTCCTCTATCTATAAAATCTCTCCTGTCCAAGATGCTGGTTCGATCAGTCGTTCTATACGACTCCAGTGTCTATCTAAAATACGTCTCCCCTAGCCAGGTGGAACGTCTCCAAGTGTTTCAAAACAAAATTCTCAGGAGAATTATCAATGCCCCATGGTTCGTCAGGAACAATTAAATTCATAGAGAAACAGGCGTCCCCCAAGTTCACGATTTTATATCCGAGGTTTATTCGAGATATTTCTCCACTCTTCGTCTATCGGACAATAGATGTATTACCGAGCTGGCCGATATTTCAGGCCAATAACTCATTCGGCTCTTCGTAGCCTTATTCTATCACAGCCGACACTACCCCGTCGTGCTCTAACTCCTAATTGTCTCGACCTTCTCCGGCGAGCGATTAACTCATGTACCGCAAGCTGCGTGGTGTGATAACGACGCCACGTCCTTGCCTGGCCCTTGTGCCTCTTAACGGTGTTACCGGTTACGGGCACCCTCCTTACTAACAGTAAGAAGTATCAGTTAGGGTCATTGGATCAGCTGATACGGTGGGGTTTAGTGGGTAGCCCAGAGGCAGCCTCCACATAACCAGTTCAACTCGCTTATTCTTGCGGGTCTTCCCGACCAGGTATCCGTAACAGGATTCCCCTACCCGGTTCCAGGCCAAAAAAAAACCAGCCTGGTTATTGGCATGACTGCGATCCATCGAAATCTGACATTTCCTTGTCGTATTATACACTGTTATAATTGATAATAATATATAAATTAACAAATCTATATCTACATAAAACTACTGTAACTGTAAATAATTTTTTATATAAACAAATTTAACATATGTTAAGAAAATAAATACGCAGTAAACGAACAATGAACAAAATATAATGCATGGCAGTATGTTATTAATAGAAAATTGCGTTTAAATATTTTCTATTAGAGTAGTATAAATAACCACAAACTGATAAGATTTTAAATGAACGTGCTATTTTTAGAAAATATACGATATTTTAATGTTATCCCTAACTTTGAACATTGCTGTTAATGTTTAAGCTTTTATAGTTTTAGAATAATTCGGTACGTTTTAAAAATAGAGCGCCTCGTTGCTAGCATCGTATATTTACAGTAGAAATTTACAGTACTACAATAGAAACAACTATAATAATTCCATATCGTATATCAAATGTAATCTAAATTTTATTACGATGTTGTTTGTCTCAAGATTCGCGGCGACATACTTATTTAATACTTGTTTCCGTCTTCACTAAGAAAAACAGATAAATAAATCTGTTAGTAGTGTCCAATCCAATATAAAAATTCTGAAATCAATTATTAATATTTCTAACTCCTGAGTTTGTATTGACCAATAATATATAAGAGGTATAATATATCATGTATGTGCTAAAGATCTCTGCAGATAACCCACATATAATGAAAATTCTTCACATATATTAATAAAATATATTAAAATGTATTCGGTGTAGATGGAATACTGAATTATATATATGATACATTATATTATTTGTGTACTATAAACAATTCATAAATCGGAATAAAACAATTAAGCACAACGGTTATGCCCAATAAATACCAATCTACTCTCAGATATAAAAATATTCAAATTAGGTCTAGATTCTTTTTTTGATGGACTAAACCATTAATCAGTAATCGCGTAGTCGCGTACAGTCCGGAACAAAACTTTAGCACACAAGAGATTTTACTCTTAGTAAACATACATTTTTAGATTCTATGATTCATGTAAACATTTCAAAGAGACAAAACAAAGAGTTCAAAAATGATTCTTGCATGGAACCTATACGTGAACAATAGTCGACTAAAGCGACAAAAGTATAGCATAGTTAGATTAAAAAGGAACCGGTCGGCTTGTGGTTAAGGCGACAGGACGGTCCACCTACTGTTGCGATAGTCGCGGGTTCGAATCCTGCTGGGGCATGGTCGTAAATTTATTTTTGTGATTGTTTCATATTTATATTTCAAATACTATAGGACTGATTACAGTCCTATAGTATTTGAAACATCTACATCGAGACCTTCAGATACCCACAGTCAGTCAAGAAATCAAGAGAATTGCAAGGCGGCCTGACGAAATACTCCATTCTCATGAGAATATTGAAGTATTGCAGCTTTTGGATACCATCAGAACAGGACACAGACTCAAAAGAATCAAACCATCTGATCTTGTGCATTGTTGTCTAGTGAGGTGCATATAATAAAAAATATACAGCAATGACATGTATAAACATTATTTCACTAGACTGAGATATGGCCGATAGGTCCTTCTAGTTATATACCTAGATTTAAGTTATCATAAAGATAAATTGTAGGTTAGACGGAAACGACTAGTAACAATGTAATAATTAAATAATATAAAATAAGTTTTGAACATAATCTGGATGTACCTTCTTCCATTGATCTTGGAAAGTATCTTTAGTTTTCCAACATTGCTAACTATTTATTACTTGAGTACAATAATTTTAAATAATATACAAATTAGGAGAGCGCACTGATCACTTTAACATACTTTGTGATAAACAAATAAACTTTCTATAGAATAGCGCAGTATGAACAGCAAAATTGTCTTGCTAAAAATGTAATTTAAAGGGCACTATATGTTCCATATTTGGCTAACGGTTCTTCAATCAGTCTAATATAATTTATACTATTAATTTTCCTAAAAATGATATATCTAGGTATTTCTTCCAAAACCTATAGCAGCCCAGCACATAACACTACCTACACCCTGTTTTCAATCTAAAGTAATCTGATCTTTTTTTAAAAACTTGTACTATTATGATCAGTCTATCAGGGGCACTATGATTTTACCTATCTATTAGAGAAAATTCAATGTATACAATCTAACATAACTGTTAAATTCCATGGTTTCGGCGTAACTGTCACACGACGTAATATATATCTATTGAAATTGAAGCTCAGAATAATTTACTTATGAAAAATACATACATTAAAGTTAAGAAAATAATATTAGTTCTGATGCCTTGAATAAATTATACATATAAAGGAAGTTAATAAAATAGATTATTTTTAGTTCCTGACGTAAAATATAGAAGGCATATTAATTATGTTAACCAACATGACTTAAACTATATTTAATGTTCATCAAAATCAATATCCTACACTTATACCTACGCACAGTTTTCAAGTTAGTAGCACACTTTCGAATTATTAAAATTAATCTAATTATTTAAGGAATATTAAAATAATACAAGCTATTAAAGAATACTTAAGCTTCAATACGGTCGATATTAAAATAAATAATAACATTTAATTAATAATTTTAAAGTTTTCTCTTTATATTGTGTGCTATTTATCTACATAACAGTATATTTATTTACAATCTGTTATGGTCATCTTCATTATATTACTATCATTATGCTGTTATATTACTATTAATCAATCAAAATCGTTATAATGGCCTCTCATATATGACATATTTCTAGATCTCATCATCTTCAGGATCGTCTTCAGGATTTATCAATAAAAATTCTTCGGAGCATTGCAATAAATATTTTGAAGTAAGAATGTCTGGAAAAAATAAACAGCAATAAACGGCAAACGATTTGGTAATTTATATTGCTTTAATTCAATTAAAATGGGATGCGTATATTTGGATGTATAAATGATCACTAGCCATTAACTTTTTAACCATTATCAAATTTTTGTCTTTTTATCTTTTTTGTATTAGGCTAGATATTATTGGATATTCTTATTATTTCGGATGGGACAAACTAATACGTATATTATTCAACATGTTTTTTTACACATCACAAAACAAAACTAATAAAAACAGCGAATCATATCATCAGAAAATCCAGGCTGAGTAATTGTGATAATTTAAGAATATTAAATCGCCTATTTTAAGAGAAAAATGTTGCATAGGCGACCGAAATAAATAGCTACATTGACTATAATAGCTTTCGTCTCACTGAAGTGGCATTTTAGAATTATGCTCTTTTCCAGGTATTAATATGTCCTACTAGTTCTTAAATTAAAGACAATCTAACCTTGACTTAAAATCAAGAAAGTACTTCGAGGCTTAATGTTCTACTGGAATTTATTTTCTAATAATCTACTCCTACAAAATAGATGTTATTAACAATAAAATATACTTTATTAAATATCAGATAAAATTGTACCGATAATAATCGTTTTAATGGGGTTTTGTTATAACGTGAAAAAGTGTTGTCCAGAAGTGACGAATCTTGTAATATAGATAGCATATTCTGTGTAAAAAAAGTAGATTGCAGATTTTACAAATGGTGATTTTTTTTGCAAGACAACGAACCAGTGAGACAACCGACAAAATTTTCGGATATGCATCTATTGAACTAAATATGTACTGTTTACGAAGAGCTAACAATTGTTATAAACTGAAAATGGACCGATAGATGGTTTGCATGCGAAGATGAGATCCTCCGTCAAAAGATTAGACTTATAAATGGCTCTTGACCGAAAAATAGGAAAAGGTTGTAACTAATAGTCAAAAAACATTTAAATAATATCAAGTTTATTTGACTTAAAGTTTTTTTTGTTCTGGCCTAAAAACCAGGCGGTGGAATGCATGACGCATACCTGGTCGCGGAGACTTGCCCTGGAGTGACAAGTTCAACCGGGTTATGTGGGACTGCCTCTGGGCTTACCAATTCACTAAACCGAAACCGCCTCACAGTTGACCCCTGTGGATCGCTACTGCTACTGCATTAAATTTGGGGATATGGCACCCGCTGATCGGGCAGCCGTTATTGGGCACGATGGCCCGACGACTCTATTGATTCGCGAACCTAAGTTAACACACAACTGGATACTGTTGTATGGGGGCAAAAGTTATGACTGTAGCGACGGATGAGGTCGTTTCAGCCTGGAAAAGGGGGGAGTTTGGCGGTGACGCGGTGCTAAGCTCCCAGCATGTCGACCAGCTCGCGAACAAGCGCGTTTTCAGAAGAACTTGAGCTGAGTTGTTGTTTGTGGAATGATTGAGATATGAAGTGCTTGATTTCTTGATTTCCCTATGAATTTGATTATTTCTGACAAACCATGGAGCGTTTAATATTCTCCTGAGGAGCTTATTTTGGAAAACTTGAAGCCGTTTGACCTGGTTGGGTGTAACAAACTTGAAGTAGACATTGGATCCGTAGAGGAGTACGGACCAAATTAACATCTTGTAAAATAAACATTTGATGGAGATGGGAAGTCTGCTAGAAGGGCAGATCAGAGAAGATAGCAGGTTTGCTATCCCCGAACCTTTTTGGATTGCTTTCTGGATTTGGGAATGCCAACCGAACCGCCGGTAGAAGTGAAGACCTAGGTACATGACGTTATCCAGCCACGGAATTATTGCGGTGTCGATCTTAAGTTGCGAGATGCGCAGTGCGTAACGCTTCTTATGGAAAATGATGGCTTGGGTTTTTAGGGGGTTGATTTGCAACCTCCAGAATTTGAACCACTTGACCGCATGATCGAGCTGCTTCTGTAAACGTTCATGAATTGTAACTTCGAACCTGGCGGCCGTGAAGAAATCAATGTCGTCAGCGTAAAACGCGACGTCAATGTGCTCTTTTCTCGGCAGATCTGAAATAAAGAGATCGTTTCGATCGTTTTGATCATCGATTTGTTTACGACTGGAAAGTGATTCCCTGATCTTGACCTGGAAAGATCTGTGCGAGAGATAGGACTTGATGAGAGGGGTTAGGTCTTCTGGGAGGCCTAACCGCACGCACTTTGCGATCAATCCGTCGTGCCAGACCTTGTCGAAGGCTTTGGTTAGGTCCAGAAGAACTGCTCCAAGCTTTTTACGTTGGTCAAGAGCGTGATGGATGTGTGCGGCCGGGCGGGTAGCCTGATGGACGGATGAGTGAAGACTTAAAGTGCTAACGTTATTGCTTATTTTGTTTTACGGTTTACTTCGGTAAAATAATTAGAGATTTTTTAAAATCAATGCGAATATGTATAAGAGTTATGAAACGTGTATGAATTAAAAGGCCACACCGCAAGACTCCTATTTTTAGTAATTTTTTCAAACGTTAATATCCGACTGCTTGCTAATGATATCACTATTTACTTTTCATTTTCAGTTTAGAAATCATCCCAGAATACGAGTGGTTACCTGGTTACTGACGTGACCGGGATCATTTTACGTCGGATATCGCACTCTTGCCAAAAGACAATTACAAATGTTAAATATAAATTTACGACCATACTCCAGCAGGATTCGAACCCGCGACTATCGCAACAGCATGAGGACCGTCATGTCGCATTTACCGCTGTGCCAACTAAGAAGGCAAGAAGAATAGCTTTTGGCGTCTTCAAGTCCAGGCAGACATAGTGCTGTGGAATGGAATGTGTGCTATGGAATAATAAATGTTTAATGGTGCGTGCTCAAAATAGCACAAGACTCATTGCATAAGATAGAATATTCATCGAATTAAGTTCTAAATAATAAGTTTGTAGAGGAGAACAGTTACTGAAGCGATCTTCTACATATCATTATAAAATGAAAGTCACATTTGACACTTATTACACATTGGACACATTATTGAAATCTAGGAAATTCAAAGAGCGTAAACAAAGACAAATTTCTAGACAAACCACTACTTTTCCGATCACTGCTACCTACTACATATATCGACGTCGACTATGCCCAACATTTTCTGACCAAACTATTGGAGAAAATGTGTGCTAATCCAACCCGAGTACTTCCCCAAATCAAAATTGATCAAACTCTAACGGCTTAGGGTAAGCAAACTTTAGCTCGTCTTTATTTCAAAAACTCTTCTTTGATATTTTGTCCGAACGTCCAAATTACCAGTTATCTATATTCTAAATCAAGGGAGAACGTGGGAAGTGGTACAGCAATTCACGATAGCTTCATAAATCAATTCAAAGGTTATTCGAAACTAAATTCCCACTCTTTTATTCTGTCCATTAAATTATTTGCATTAAAATAAGCCCTAAAGGCCAAAATATTGGCTCCGCCTGCTTACCTTATTCACAATGCATTGATGGTCCCTTCTCCTTCCAACTCTTAGTAATACAGATCCTCTATCGATACGATTTGAGGTCTTCTAAAACGTATATTAAACGAATATATCTTTGAGCTCCTCAAGGAAACTGGCGTCTTATGGTAAGACTATTTAAGTAATACATAGCCCCATTTTAACAAAGCTGTTCGATAATGTTTAACCGCTTTATTAGTTTATTATAATTTTCTCTATAGACGTTATATACACTATTACATTAGTTATTATTTCTTGTTAGAATATATTCTGTTGATGAATCATGTATAGTATCAATAACCAATGTAGACAGTCTCTTAAATTAGTAACGTGTTTGGCATCTCAAACCAAATATTAAAAAAACAGTTTTTTTATAAAAATACATATGCTTTTATAGCTTATTGATATAAAACTTATGTATGTCAGGTCTGCTGTTAATGACCCGTTTGTATAACATATTTCAGTAGCCGTCAATGCAATGTTATGATTTGATACCTAAGTAATGTTATACTATTGATATTAATCTCAAAACTGCGCCAAAACATGGTGAGCATTCACCAGCCATAAGAACATGTGAAACGTGGTTTCGACAAGCGTGATAATTTAGTAGGCCGAAAACGATTGAAGATGTGGAAGAGCAAAAAAAATATTGAATGAATACCTAACATAAAGTCAAAAACAATTTGGAAAAAATTAGAATGTGAGTACCACTTTTGAACGATTACAAGTGGTGGGCCACATCCAAAAAATCAAGAAGATGTGTGTCAGGTACGAAAGGTCGAAGGTATGAAAGAAAGTAATATCTGCAACACTGGCGAAATCAGCCTATCTACTCGCAGACCAATCGCTTTGGTTGCAAGACGATGCTCTGTGTCTAGTGGGACCAAGTTGGTGTCGTATATCATGAACTAATGGAACCTGGCGAGGCAGTTAATAATGATCATTACCGACAACTGATGATCGATTTGAATTATACATTGATTGAAAAATGCCCAAATATCCTCAAATACATGATAAGGAAATTTTGCAGTAGGACAACACGGCCTCTCACACAGCAAAACCTACTAAAGAAGTGTTGAAACCACTTGGATGGGAAGTTTTATCGTACCCGGCGTACTGTCCAGACGTGGCTCCATCTGACTACCACCATTTCGCATTAATGGATGCTTTTATAGTACCTCGTCTATTTAGAAGAAGTTAAAAAGTGCCATTTTGGAATGGCATTCCTAATTGAATATAGATGGAAAACACGTATGGAACTAACTGGCCATTGAATAAATAAATATTAACTGTGCATTGAAATTGTGTTCTCTATAGGTACAGTTTTTATATAGTTTCAATGTTCATTTTGTTTTAATTAACATTACTTTGATGTTTAAAGGGAAATAAACACTATGACTGCTACAATTACCAAGAACTTGATATGTGGGTCGTATAGATATATTTTTTCGTTAAAAATAGTATAGTAAAAAAACACGTATGATTTTTGGCTATTAAAATTATTGGATTTATATAAGAGATAAACATTTTGTTATTCTCAGTAACATCGTGATATTCCATTGAGTTTGATCGATTGAACATAAACATGTTGGAAATGTTTCGTCCGATTTGATAACGGAATAGCTGCCAAAAATGTCGTCCGTTGCCAAAGCATTAATCCGACAATACTTAGCATCTGATTTTGAACTTCTCTATACGCAAATAGTGTCACTAATAATGTTATATCCGATGAAATATGTTTAAACCACTTTGCACGGTCACTTAAATTTAGACCGGTGATTAGGTTTACAAACGTTTGTTTCAGCAATAATAATATGAACGGAAACAATACGGAAACAGGCGGTCGTATGAACCTCATTATTTTGCTTTGTTCGGAAAAAGCATGAAGCACAATTGCCATCAATTTATTTTTATTGTCCTTTTAATAACAAAATAAGATACACACTATCCCAATAATAGAGTAATTAGGACATTAATCGTGCATCATATAGATTTAATAGAAATTAGCAATTAAAAGGAAACAACAGTTTTGCTTCATTCAATTTTTTAAAATGAAAACTGATTCCGATGTTAATACTACGCTACTCTCTGAATGCCTGTTTTATGAAAATTTGTTTTATTAAAATTTTGAAGCTGTAAATTAATCTAAATATATAAAAACGATAAGCGACATAACAGATCAATTGAAAAGTCCCTGGCTTACCATATTAAAACACATTTTTTTGGCAAAATTAGTTTTTTTATTCAACATAATACCCTTCAAGGGTGATGCACTGATTATAGTGACCTTCCTACTTTTCGATACCATTTTTGTAGTACGATTTATCCGTTGCTTCAAAATAGGTCTCAGTTTCGGAAGACATTTTCTTCATACGACAAACATTTCTTCCCAGCGAGCATTCTTTTAAGATCTGAGAATAGGAAATAGTTGCTGGGGCCAGATCTGGAGAGCACGGTGGATGAGGAAGCAATTCGAAGCCCAATTCATGAATTTTTGCCAGCGTTTTCACTGACTTGCATGTCTTGCATTGCCATATGGATTTAATTCCAGTAGCGCCATCTATGTGTTAGGCCGGGGACTTTTCAATTGACCTGTTATTTCCATCGTAAACACTCACAGTGTCGTACACAAACAGTTAATACACTGTTTCATAACATTTTGTTGTGTCTTTATATAGTAGAGTTTTTAGACTAAATAATTTAATAAAATGTTATTGCTAGCTAGGATACTAGGGATAGAAAAAAAGCAGAAACATTTATGTGGTAGTATAATATAAAGGCACAATTACACACACAAAAAAATTAAGAAAACGATATATAAAACTCAAATTAAAATAAATTGGTGAACATAACATAAAGTCCATTTATGGTATTCTTGTTAATAGTTTTACCTTAAGTGATTCAGCATTGAGTAACTAATGTAACATTATCCATAAATTAATTATTTTTACGTTTAGTGTTACTAAATATGTGTCCCTAATATTTAACATTCTAATACCAAGTGCTTATTCATCCTTAGTTCATTAAGTAAATAATAAAGATATTGTTCTTAACCATTACTAAGAGAAATCAATCAAATTTTGGAACTTGCAAATTCTAAAAGAAAATTTTATTTGTATTCAGAATCGCATTCATATTTTTCAGTATTTCCATCCAACAATATTTTTCCTATAGATGTACAAAATTCACCAAAAACAAATAACAAATCATTATTAAAAAACGTTCATTGATATATAATATATAATTAATTATAAAGACATAAATACTCGATATCACCTCATCCGAAAATATTCAGGGTCAACATCAATATCAGCTCAAGTTCTTCACGATAGCGTAGGATCAAATTTAAAATTATAAAAAGCTATGAAAAGTGCAAACATTGATAAGAAAACAGAACCAGTTAAACAAGTGTATACATGTATAGCAGACAGACATCAAATATTATCGGAACATAACATTAAACGTGAAACTTGGTTGGAAATATCACGTAAATATAAAATAGAAAACTGTACTTATAGAAAATTATATTGCATAACACATAAATATGATGTGGTGAGAAAATAGTAGTGTACACCAACCTATAATTTGATTAAGAGACAATTTTTTTCCTGATGATTATACTTTGCATAATGTGTACAGACTGATTTTTACACACAAATAAAAGACACACAGACAGATAAAAGATAACTTTACTATTTGGTTATTTCCAATTTCGATTTTTGCAGCTTGGAATTATTAGTAGATCCATTTTTCCACCGCTAGTCATAATACGGCACAGAAATCTCTTTCCTCTTTTTTTAGTATTTGATAACCATTTTCCTTCCTTTTAGATGTTTTTCACAACGTCTAGAAACAGTTTATTCACCAACTGCTCAGCCCTCTGAGATATTTTTAGAATTTAAGGGTGGATTTTCGTCCAATAAGTTGTAATTTAATATATTCGAACTTTTTTAATTTTCCAAGGCATTTTGGGATAGGATGGAGTAACATTGCCATACGTTTTAAAAGGTGTTTCATATGTTTGGGCAGCAAATTTCTTTACGACAATCAACAAAAGTAATGATTATCGAAAATGTCATTCTGAGCGTTCCATGATTAGCATCTCTATATCCTGAGTGTTATTTTAATTTATATACAGAAACATAAAAACTATCGAATATTAATAGATAGATTTGATTATTAAACGGTTATTTACATTTATGCTTTGCGTTTTAACCAATAACTAAAATACATGCAAGCATCTACTTATATTTAAATAAAGTAGCAAATTTATCACTCACACCTTTATAGTTAAAATAACCGCATTTTAATTTATAAAAATTAATTTTAAATTAAACTATGCACCAGAATCAGTACCAGGACCTTCTATCGAAACCGAAGACCAATTTACAATTATTGATAATAGGAAAATTTAGTTAACCATGCGAAATAAAAAGTAACCTGTTTGGTGATCAATGCAACGAGATTAGGAAGATTGGAATTGGTATTTGAGAATATTGCACTATTGTTATAGCTACAGTTTATATGTACTAGGTTGAGGAGGTTGGAAATCGTACACATAAAATTGTATACATAAAATGAACTGGTACTCCAAATGCTAATAATTTACTGAACAAAAGTAACCTGTTACCTGTACTATAATAGAACTCATATCGAAAATCGATAAATGAGACCCTAAATTAGTACCCAATCATCTGAACGGAAATATAAAAAGCAGAACGTACTTAATTTACATCTATAAGAAAAAAGGTCCCACTCAGAGAAAGACTGCAGTGTAAATAATGATACCAGGAATGATTAAGTCTATTATTGTGAATAATATATACTTCGGATATATCTTTTAAAAAATCAAAATTTTTGGGTACGCGATCATTTTTGTATAAGGCGTGTCATATTTTAACCGTCATGATCCATAATATCAGGATCCTGTTTGTAAAAGTATCAAACTGAAATGTATCTTTCTAGTTGATATATACAAACAAAAAAATGTTAATATTACATACGATTTGAAATTACACAATAATAATGAATCAGATGGTTATGATTATTACACTATAACATATTACAATAGAATCAAATATTGATAGCATCGATATTCGACATTTGAATAGACACATAATAAGATAAATATGAACCTACCTTTCTTTTTTGTAGATCGTTGGGAAAGTCGTACTGCAAAGCTCCAGTATAGTCTTTTCATTTTGGGGTTCTGCCGATATACCGGCCCTTTGTTTTCTGGGTCTAAGTTGCCCACCCAAACCCTTGGGACTAGCCGGATGCGTAACAGCAAACACCGACTGAAATTTGTCTAGCTGGGACCGTAGTTCGGCCAATTCTCGATCGCGCTCGGCTAGAGTCGATTTTAGGTTTATTATTGCTTCCGTTCGGTCCATTAACATCCTGAAAAATAAAATACGTGTTAATCAAATCTAAAAATATTCTACAATTAAAGGGTATTAAATAAATTATAAACATAGGCACAGAAAAGCAATGAATAAAAAAAGTTTTATATAAAAATATATTATATTCATTATATAAAAAGTTCATTATAAAAATTGAGAATGGCGAAATTTCTACGTTATTTTGACGATAAATAAAAACAGGTTAAACAGTAACAGAGTTTAAAAAGGGAAATATTGGAAGTTAAAAAGACTGCGAATAAAGACAGAAATAAACTACTGCGAAATCTAACAGATGACAAGAAAACAAACTATTCCCTCTGGAAGGCCGCCAAAAACCCAAACGATCGTACAATATCCGAGTTTAAACATAATCTACAGATAACTAGATCAAAAGTCCTCCCATTAAACCCACCACACCAAAAGAAGTCTCCAAAGTTATAAAAAATGCCATCTATCCAAAGAAAGCACCAGGCTATGATCTAATAACTGGATAAGTACTGAAAAATCTACAGAGAAACGCAATTACAAAACTGACCAACCTGGATTTTTGGAAAATGGCGTTATTAGAATGTTATTATGATTCCGAAACCTGGAAAACTACCAAATAAAGTAAAATCTTATTAATCAATTTACCGGTAAAACCCATAGAACTGAATTAAATTGAATTTAAAAAAAACTCCTGTTAAAAAGGTTAAAACGATACATAAATAGAAAAAAATATAATACCTCAGTTTTTTAGTTTGGTTTTAAAAGCAAAAATTTAACAATTGATCAGGTACACAAATTTACACATTATAGAAAAAACCTATAAAGAGAAAAATATCCGCGCAGCTATATCGTTAGACGTAGTGTCTTGGAGGACGTCTTCGATAAGTCTAGCACAAGGGTATTATAAACTCCATAGAATATTACCGCAGCAGTATGTTGAACCCTTAAACTAAATCTTAGTCAGGATGTTTAGACTTAAACAAAAAGAAGCTTATTGTTATTAATGAAAAAAAATCAGGTGTACCTCAAGATAGTACTTGGGTTACTGGGGATGTTGTACGAACTGACATCAACACAATACTCAGATGCTGTACAAACAAGTATACTAAAACCAACTCTCATAGAGGAAATCAAAAGATTCGCAACAAGGCATCAGGAAAGACTTCAGTCCCATGTTAACACCGAAGTGCTAAAACTCTTGGAGTAGCACTAAACTGGGATGCAGACTCAACAGAACCAAAACTTCCCAGATCTTGTGTAGTTGAATAGTGAAGTGTACTAAATTTAGTTAAAACATATGTATATGTTAAATTGCGCAATTGGTATGCTCTGTTTGTTTAGAAAACGGTATGATTATGTCTAGCTGTTAGATATGATGAGTAAAGTATTTAGAATCAGGGCATCATTTATATTACAATAACATTGGAGTACCGTTCGTACCGTTATTCCAATAAATCACTTCTTTCCATTAAAATAAAATAGTTTTAAAGCAAATTAAATGTTTTTGTTTTAACCCCTAAACGTTTCATAAATGACCCAGTTAGTAAGATTCCGGGGAAATAATAAGGCTTATCGTCTTTTGAACTTATTCAATCAGGGATCAACTTACTTAACGTTGGATTAGCAATCGTTTCGAAGAAATTCAAAGTATTCCTTGACATACTTAACTTCAACGAACGAACTTCATCGGGCAAAATAATTATAGCTGAAAAATTAACAGAATTGGATTGAAGGGGACTGTTTGGGACTATTAGAGTAAAAAATATTCATGCTTTGAAAAATAACATTGGACGGACAATAGAGACACCAAAATGTTCCTATATGATCATTAATCATTAAAGGGAGATTAGAAGATTAAAGTAAAACCATAGGTCCGGAGGTAGAATCTAAGGTCGCAAATCACTAATAATTAACTACATTAGTAAGCTGGACAAGGCGGGACAATGACCAGCCCCTAGTCGTTCCTTCAGGAAGGAGGTGTTACATCGTGTGACTGATACGGCCCTGTTTGTTTTGAAAAAACGCTATGTGTCCAACTGTGAGATGGGGTAAGTGAGGTGTTTAGAATTAAGTGTTTCATTTATATTAAAATAGATTTAGACAGAGAGTAACATTCGCATAATCCTTCTAACAAGTTCTCTTCTTTCTGTTCAAATAAATTAGTCTTTAAATCAAATAAAAGATTTTGTTTTACATTGTTTTGACTTTGATAAAACCAAATACAAAAAAAAATAAAACATCAACGTCAACACAAGCGTATACTAATTTATATGTATTGCTAATTTATTTGTATGTATTACGACAGACTCAATACTATTGTATTATGATATGATAAAGAGACCACTGAAACAAAGGCGGTCTGAATATTCTAGATTATGAGATAAATTTAGATAATACTATAATACAGATGTTTCGATAATAGTAAAATAAAAAGGCCACGAAATTTTTAGGCTTAAAATGTATTATTGCTAACTAATCCCATTAAATTGAACATTGAAATAAAAAAGTCCTGAATATTCCAGACGTGTTGTTGAAGATACATTGAAAACACTTCGTTCAGATAACCAATCTCACATGCCACATTTCCGAAATATATCGACCCTTCGTCTATGACTTATTTCGGACAATATTATAAAATCTGTGTGGGGCTTCAGGATTTCGATGTAATGGTGCCATAAAGAATGAAAATAATTATCATAATCATTTCGAAAATTCCTTTAAAATTAAATACAATTTATACTGTAATATTACAATATAATGGACTATAGTGCTACTACTTTCTTATTATAAAGAATTTACATAAATAAATAACATAAGATGTTTTCTCAGATATTTTACATATTTAATGGTTTATATAAATATATGAAAGAGAATATAACATTATTTCCTTATGACCTTGACGCTTGGCACCTTACACGTGTAGATTTGATACCATATTTATTAAATTAATCCACAAAATTGCATTTATCATTTTATGCAAATCTGTATAAATATTGTTAAAATATTTATTATCGCAATACAATACAATGCAAATGTTTTGTTACAAATAAAGTAATAAAATGTTATCGCAATTAAGTGACTTTGAACATCGACAGTTTAGTCCCATTGTTTTATACTAAGCAGACATTATGTTCACAAATTAATAGATAATATAATTACTATGTAAATAACATGTGTGCACTGTGTTAAAATTATCACTAAAGAAGAAAAGTTTCCCTTGGTATTATAATAAATTTTCAATTTGGTTTAATTTAGTAAAGAATTATTATTGTTTTATTTATATGTCTAGTCTATTATATTCCATTTTAGGGAATACCAATAATTAGAAGAATTTGTAACAATACAAGGCATTACTCAATAAATGTCCGGTCTAAGAAGAAGCAATTCTTTTTAGAAATCAATTTCATTTTCATCCGTTCATCATCGAAAGACTCTCTTTTGAGAATTTTGAGAACTAGCGTTGAGAACAATTAATTGAAATCGACTACCTACTGTTTAGTAATTGATTACTATATACTTATATTTTTACTACAAAACGAAACAGTCGAATGTTTAATTCGTTACTAGTTTCAATCGGGATTACTTCATTTGAATGATATATTAGTTACTAGTTTTATATTAACTAATATTTGGTGTTTTGGTTTTATCACTCCTATTTATCACCTTAAAAAGATTGTGCTGAATGTATAGTTCTCTGTTTTGTTTGTAATATGTACGATAATATAGCGCATCTTAGGAATTCTATTATAGTATAACATATATGTTATATAATACGGCTAAGATTATCAAGCCATCTGTTTTTTGACTGTCAAAAGTAGTGTAAGGATACAAAAAATGGGTTGAAGGTGCTCAACGACCTCTAGCCATAAATTGTTCCAAGTAAGACACATTCAGGCTTTGAAAAACACCCCTAGTCCGTGAATTCCCCATACACGCATTACTATTTAAGTTGTAAGGTCACCAAAGGCGGACTGAAGTTTCTGTGAATTAACATAGTAGAATTTATATAAAAGCTTGTCGTTTAGGGTAGACGACCACCAAATGCACATTGTAGTAGCTCAGTTTCTTTGATTAATGATAAATATAACTATTATTTTATTTAAAAAGGATGTGGTACCTAAATAATTACTAAATTTGATTATGAAGCGATTTTTGTTTTAATTTAAACAATTTGTTATGATGACGACCAACATCATTATCAAATCAAAACTGGTAGTCAGGGAAAGTGTCTACTTCTCAGCCAAAAAGCTGCTGTTGGTACCACAAAAAGTTACCCTTGCACAATGTTAATCTCATATATTTCAAATCTCTTTCTGTGATCTGATTCAGGTCTCTTTAGATCTCTTTAATGTTCAGGTCCCAGATTTTAGTCTTTATTGCGGTATTCCTTCTCTTCCACATGCATCAGCAAACGCTTCTGCTTTCTATTCAGTTTATTACTTCAGCAGTAAATCTTCTCTCAGTTTCTTCTACAGCATTACAGGTACTTCAACTTCTTAATTTGCTCTAACGGCATCTCGTTTATTCCAAGCCATATTCGTCTTATTATTTCAGCAGCAAGTGCGATTTTATTTTCCTGTTTTATTTATCGGTACTTGAACCACCGCATTTTAACTGGATTCTGTTTATGTAAAGCCATATAACTCTGCATAGCGAACTAGATCATGAATAATTCTGAAAGCCTCTATATATTCGCTGATACAGATACACAGAGTTATGATGAAGTAAACATCAAATCAATTAAGAAATTTGTAGCATCATATTGTCACGCCATGTCTCCTTTTGAAGAATTACATCTACTACTACGTTAAAAAGCAGTATAAAAACGATATCTTTTTTGGCGAATACCTGAATAAATTTCTTCAGGTATATTTTTTTTGCTGCCAAAGTGGGCTCTGGCTCCCATAGTCTAACATCAATGAAAACGACACTAATAATCATCCCAAAATGAAATCTATATTTAATCTCATCTTCTGGAATGTCATTTAAGTTATGTATTTTATTGTATGTAGTTGACATTGGGACAAACTCAACTGTTTCGGAGCTGCACAACATGTGTTTTGATCAGGCGTCTGTAAAATCCTCATCGCGGATTCTATTTGATTTATATAAATAGCAATTGTTTCTGTTAGTTACAAACTTTTATAATGCATTAAGCTATTGTTTGGCTTCAACAGTATTTAATCAACATATGAAAGTATCCAATGTTGTTTATAAGTTACACTGCAATCTGAGAAACTAAAAGTTGGTATGGTATGGTTCAAAGAAGATTAGTACTATCCAAAAATTACAAAGATCTGTTAGAAATAGCGCAATGTCTAACCCGAGACTTATTTAGTACTGTGTTTAATAAATATATAATTCATATATTCAAATCAATCAAATAGAGTTAAATAGAGTTTAAATTAAAATTAAATTAAAGGGACTGAAATATATAAATATATAATTAAATTTCCAAACAATCCCTTATGAAACAGTCAATAAAATTCCAATTTAACTTGGGCACTTCAATGTATGTAAAATATTACACATAGAAATTATTATTAAACAACAAAATATTATTTAATCTGATATTTATAAAGTGCCATTACAAGCGTAACAATTCCTAAAAATACTTTACATACGGAACAATAACTTTATGTAAGATAAATTGAATATTTAACTATTGGAACCCTAAAAATTAAATAATTATAAGTTTGTATAAAACAACTATTTATTGAAACACAGTGCAACATTCCTTATTACTTATTACTTACATATGAGTTCCATTTTTATTCCAGTTATTTAAACGATTCGATTCCTAACAATTTAATATTTTAATCACGATATAAAAATGTGATTAGATATCTAAAGAATAGAGGATAGAGATTAATGGTTATCAAAAGAAATCAGAAAGAAGTCTGGAATACATATCGGTCTGTCGGTAGGTACATATGAATATATTTTTATCAATTTCATGGATACTGTTTCAACAAGCCTACGATACAAACATTATTTGGTTTTTTGTAAATTTCCTGGATTTTTATCTTTCGATTATTTTATTTGCGTTTGATCACCAAATAATTCATAGTTACTATCCAAAATAAACGATTTTTGGTACTTTCGTGCTCAACTTTATTATTTACTATCTGACTGTATATTAACGTATTTTAATAGGAATTTTACCTTTATATCAAATATTAAAAAAAAAGTTTTTGCTCTAAAATCATTATTACCTGCAGAAATAATACAACTCTAAGAAATAGTAAATACCTTAATACATAAAAGAATAGTTTTTCAAAATTTGCCTTTATCCTAATAGTGTTTATAGTCGTATAAATATATTTATAGCTCCAATACTGTTCTGTAAATACTGTAGAATGTTCTTGTTCTTAAGATATACATATTATGTATCACGTCTATCCTTGATCCATAATTTCCCATATAAGCATTTTGTATTCTGCATTAGTTGCACACGGCAATGTAGCATTCTAGATTAGTTTGGTTAAATAAAAAAAAAGAAAAAGTGAGAGGTATGATGCTTTTATTGATCAATTTTCTACTTTATGAATTCCAAATGATAATTTTCCGTGTGAGAAGCATTATATACATGTAAGTTACTTAAGAAAAGAAAAGACGACTTATTGAACGGCGATACAAAATGACGCTAGGGGATTTTACCTATTACAAAACAAATCAAACCCCTATATTGCATTTTCAGACCTCTCTTTCACTGCACCATTCAATCTTAACACCTGGACCCGTGTCCTCACATTCAAGCAAGTGCCGTAACAGTCGCGCGATATAACCTGAATATATTTAAACCGTATATTACTAACTTTGAAGGTATAACATTGACATTAAAACTTATATTAAGAACTCCAAACTTCCAAATTATCTGTTAAAATAAAAGGCGGGCAAAAACAATAATTTTGGTATGAAATGAAGCAACAGAGAATCGATTCAATGAATGTTTCGCAATTTCTAATATCAGCGTATAAATCTTTAATTTCTTACACGTTTCTGTCTATCACAGCTATGACACTTACATGATAATATATATATATATATATATATATATATATATATATATATATATATATATATATATATATATATATTAATATAAGTTCTTAATATATATAATTTAAGTATATACAATATATTGTAATTCCAATTGGCACAATATGTGTTTTGATCAGGCGTCTATAAACGTGACATCCGATTCGAAAAGAATTTAAAGCTACTTACTTGACGCTTTTATATTCGGTATATTAATTAATAATAACAATTCATTTTGCTAGTTCAAAACCTTTATAATTCATTAAGCTACTATTTCGTTTCAACAGTATTTAATCAACATATGAAAGTACCCAATATTGTTTATAAGTTACACTGTAACCTGAGAAACTAAAAGTTGGAATGGTATCGTTCAAAGAAGATTAATACTATCCTAAAATTACAACTGTCAAAAATAGCGCAATGTCTAACCAGAGACTTATTCAAAACTATGTTTAATAAATATGTAATTCATATATTCAAATCGATCAAGTCGATACTATATAGTTAAAATAAACATTACATTAAAGGGTCTGAAATATATAAACATATAATTAAATTACCGAACAATACTTTTATAAAACAGCCAATAAAATTCCAATTGAAATTGGATACTTCAATGTATGTAAAATATTACACATAGAAATGATTTTTAATCAACAAAATATTATTTAATCTGATATTTATAAAGTGTCATTACAATCGTAACAATTCCTAAAAATACTTTACGAGCGAAAGATAATTTTATCTAAGATAAACTGAATATTTAACTATCGAAATGTTAAAAATTAAATGGTCATTTAAGTTTGTATAAAACAACTATTTATCGAAATGCACAAAGTTTCTTATTACTCATTAGTTCCATTCTCATTCTATTTATGTAAATAATTAGACACTGCTTGTTTGCACCTGAAATATTTTCCAAACAATCTAATATTTTACTCACGATATAAAACAATCATTGATGTTTAGAAAATAGGATTAATGGTTATCAAAAGAAGTCTGAAAGCAGTCTTGAATACATATCCGTCTGTCGGTAGGTATATATATATAGATATATTTTTACCAATTTCATGGATACTGTTTCAACAAGCCTAGGATACAAACATTATTTTGTTTTTCGCAAATTTTCTAGATTTTTATCGTTCGATTATTTTATCTGCATTTGATCACCAAATAATTCATAGTTCATACCTAAAATAAACGATTTTTGATAATTTCGCACTCAATTTTGTTATTTACTATCTGACTGTATATTGACGTATTTTAACAGGAATTTTAACCTTAATATCAAATATTGAAAAAAAAGAATACCGAAAATCATTATTACCTGCATAAATAATATAACTTTAAGAAATAGTAAATGTATTAGTACATAAGAGAATAGGTATTCAAAATTTGCCTTTATCCCAAATCCCAATTCCCATAGTTGTTCCTATGTTACATACATTATGCATTACTTCTATCTGTTTCCATAATTTTCCCATAGATGCACTTTGAATTCTGCATTAGTTGCACATGGCAATGTCTATCATAGCTCAATATGGTTAAATAAAATATAAAGAAAAAGTAATAGGTATGATGCTTGTATTGCAATTGGCGACTTTATCAATTCTAAATCACAATTTTCCGTGTGATAAGCATTGCATATATGTAAGTTACTTAAGGAAAAAAGGCGACTTGTTAAACAACGATACGAAACGACACAGGGAGTTTTTACCTACTACAAAACAAACCAAACTCCTATATCGAATTTTAGAACCTCTCATTCACTGTACCATTAACACCTGGACCCGTTTCATCGAACTCGTATTCCGTAGCAAGTTCAGTAACAGTCGCGTGATATAACTTGCATATATTTAAACCGCACATTACTAACTTTGAAAGCATAACATTGACAATAATCCCAAACTTACAAATTATCTGTTAAAATAGAAGGCGAGCAAAAAGCATATTTTTGCTATTAGAAGAAGTAACAGCAAATCGATTTAATAACGATATTCCAAATAAATTGAGAACTTTTCGCAATTTCTAAACACAAAACATCAATCATTATCAGCGCATCGTTGTAGATCTCTCTTGTGAAATCTTTAATTTCTTGCACGTTTTTGTCTATCACAGCTATGTTACATGATAAGTAAATAAAAGCAACCCACTATTCAAATTCAGCTTGTTTTCAAATTCAGCTAACGTTTTACCTTACGCATGAGTTTAGAAATCTGAAAAATGAAAAAGTGATGATAGATTTTACCGCATCGTCTATGCAGTCTTTTTCTGATTTAATAAACAGTCTATTTCTGAAAGACACATCAAAACTGAGTCACCTTTCCAATCTTAAACGTTAAAGAAGCATTCAATTTAAATTGAGTATCGTTATAGTCGTAACCCTTTCAGATTAAAATTTTGGGAAATATACGTTTTGGCACTTAAATATGGTATATTTAGATATACATCTGTCTTGTACACTCACTATTACTAAACCGAAAAATGACAGTATAACGCAGTAATTGCTAGTACAATACTTTTAGATAGTCGTCAAATACTGAATATAGTAAAATATAAAATATGATTTACAAAGCTATTTTCGCAAAGTGCTATATTTATATTTTTATAAACAATGATTTTGTGTAAATTTTAAACTTTCTCGACTTTTAATAGATTCTACCGTCTTAGGCTACTAAAGTAACTCTACAGAAAAGATACATTCGTCATTCATTCAAATTAAATGAATAATGTGATTTAAATTGTACATTTTAAAATATTATATCCATGCATGTACGTAGATTGTAGTTAAATCAAACATTTTGATGACTAGAATTGTTTAATTAACTCTGTGCAACTAGTAATAGGGATTTATGCGCTGTACTGGTAATAATTAGGAATAAACTAATCACGCATAACGATAATCACAAACCAAGAAGAAATATCGATCAAACCCACCTGATGAGGTCATCGCGACTATGATTACCAAAAGCTTCCGCCATGGTGAGTCCGTTACCTATACGACTGTTGCCAGGGTATACTGTCACCACTTGGGGAGCTTCCTCGTCGACTGCTGCGTTCAGCCACGACGAGAAGCAGAGGGTACCGAAACACACGCGCATTCACGCTCCTTCACCAGGTCAATGGTTGGACCACGGAGACGACGGTCAATGGTTTATCCGCGATGAACAACGAAAGCCGAAATCTCTGCTCTCGGTATCGGACGTAGTTTGTTTTACGCGACGATACGTCTAACAACGTATGATGAGTTTAGATGCACACACAAGTTCACACTGATCTAAATATTTAGCACTATGTTACAGAGACGGTCGCGTCTTGATGCAATGGCGGTTTGTAAACAACTGATTGTCCTATTATCACGATCGATTCGTTTCGATATCCATTTCGTCAGTTTTCGAGTCATTCAAGTGATTAACACTCAACATTTATCATTGTTTTTACCACTTGATTGATAAAATGTCCATCTCCGCGCCGATTCCGTCCTAACATCTGAAAAAGAAAAAACAAGTTATTCAGAAGATAATATTGTTATGAGAAAATGCATTACAAATAAATGCTATGTAAAATTTATCAATATCGTTTACTACCACTAAATATACTGATGAATAAAAATATAGCTTTTGTTATAAAGGCTGTTTCTGTCGTACCTGTTATTACAACGTGTCAAAAGTATTATTTAACACTGATCTGAGCGCTTAAAAATATTTACATCTCAATTTATAACATTATCAATCATCATTACTAAACCGTAGGCTGGGTTGTTTTAATAAATCCGCGTTAGTCGCAAATTCACATGCGCTGTAAACCGACAATATTAAACGGTATTCCATTAAAAGACGGAATCAATTAAGGATAATGATGAAATAAAGTCATGAATTGTATATATTTTAGGTTATCGTCACAAGACAGAAATATATAGTCTATTCAAAGTTTTTTGTTATATTGTCATCAAGATGTTTAATGTATTATCTGCCGCAATTTTAAATTCTTTTCAGAATCATTTTATTCTAGTTAAAAAGAGACATAATGCTGTTTGGTAAGTTCGAACGTTCGAAACCGAACTAGACTGTCAAAGTCGTCCGGTTATCAAACGCACGCAAAATTATTCAGAATATTATAATTACGGGTTATAAACCGGCAAACGTTGTTTTAAGACTTTGTTTTAATACATTCCAAATCTCCGCGGTTTTTATTCATAGTATCTTTAGCAATATAATCTTAATTCACCAAAAAGAAACCGTCCTTATGCAAAACGGATGATGAATCAAGATCAGCTTGATAATTTAATACTATTATTTCGTAAAAAATTGTTAGTCTTGAAAGTATCCATAAAAAGCTGAAAGATATGCAGCTATTTGAGGGATATTGAACATTCCCTCATACAGTGTTGCGTAATATAGGATTAAAGCAGTAGATAATCCACGAATGGGTTTAATGGAACTTGCACACATTGCTTTTAAAAGAATAGAATTTCTAAAACACAATAATAAACAACAAAATCAAGGAAGAACGATTATATTAATTTGATATATTTAGATGAGACGTGGATATTTCAGAATGGTATATTGGGTCACTCATGGCCAGATGATAATAAATAGAGCGTAAAGGATACAAAAGTTAATGGAAAAAGGTAAACGTGGGTAAATAACTATCGATTAGGTCTTGTTAGTCATAATATTTATTAATAATTCATTGCAGATATAACTATATGTCATGAAGAACTACTTCATGCTGGAAACAGAAATATAAATGAAATATTTTTATTCCTGGTGCAGAATTAATATTTTCCAAGGTTGACTACCATGGAGAAATGAACCATAACTTGTTTTTGCAGTGGTTTTAAAATCTGCTTTTAAAGAACTTGGACGAACCATCAGTTATTGTTATGGATAATTCACCATATCATAGTACGCTGGTGGAGAATATCCCAACAAAGGCTGCAATTAAGGAATGGCTTAAAGTACATAAATAAGTTTTCAATAAACCATGTTAAAGAATGAAGTATTTTAAATTGTTACTAGGTAAATAAAAATGAAATGTTTCATTGCGTTTTTTTCAATTTACTTTTTTTAGAAATAAGCCCCAAAAAAGATATATAGTGGATCAGATGGCTGAAAAATATGGTCATACGACTTCCTCTCTATCACTGTATATTCAATCCAATCGAGTTGATATGGGGGGTGGCAAAGACTTATTATAATAAACATGTTGGTCGAAAAGGATACTCCATCAAAAACTGTTTGGACCATAACACCTTAGGTTTAGATGAACTCGATAAGACATACAGAGGAAGTAATAGGTTGAAATGCTGAAATCGTAAACATGTTTTAGCAAAACTCTTAAGATTTTTTTGCCGATATATTTTGAAATATCGGATCGGTTATACTGGGCTTTTGCTTCTCCAGACTCAAATCAAGACTAAAATTCCTTCCTTTCGAACGCCAGAATATTACCAGATTGACAGAGACAGATGATGATGAATAAATTCAAACACACAGATTATAATATTTTGGTCATGTCAGTCGAATGAAGAGTAAACAAATTTTCAATAACAAAAATAATTAACAAACTTACACAGTTTAATAAATTGCTGGGACAGTACGTTCTATTCGTAATATTACCGACACGTCTAAAAACTAATACTGTGTATTTACTAATAAATATGTACCTTTACACTATAATCTAATGTAAATTGAAATAATTAATAATAAGCGATTGTAATTTATTTTTAAATACATGAATAGTATTTAAATAGAACCTTGAATATAATTTTAACACATAAAATAGAAACATTTACACATGTTTTAGTTAAAAATAACCATAAAATCGATGATCGCAAACAATAGTTTTAACTGATAATGTGATAATGAAAGTTTAAAAACTTTAACAATTCAATTGTAATAAAGTATTGAGCTCAAACTTTAATTTTGTTCTCTCTTACCCATTCCAATCCTAATTATACATTATGGACTTCATGCATATTTACATTTTAATTTTAATGCAATGAAGAACATACATTTGACTTCTTTACATATGGAGGATTTACATTCTGAGCTTTGGCAATACTAAGTGTTGTTAGACTGTATCTGACGTTTGCAAGTGAAGGCTTGATCATTACAACCATAACCTTCTTCAGAACGTTTAATCATTTGAGTATAACTTATGTTATTTACAGTGACTTGAAACATTTTCGTGCCATGATGTTTTACGATTTTCAATATAGAATATCAAGACAGGGTTCATCAATCAACTTACTTCGACTTGCGACCATGAAGCGACATCTTTGGCAACTATGGTATAACAAATTTAATTGTGACCGGAGTTAGCTTAGTATTGAAAGTCGTAAAGGTCGTCCAAAATTAGTTATAACAAAAAACATTGAAATGCACTGTACGCGAAATGATATTGTAAGGCCAATCTTTTTTCTGCTTTATTTTGCTACGTATATGCTAAAACTGTAATTACTTTTCTCCTATAACTGTGATTTCTGAACGAAAAAAACCGAACCATGTGATTTTCACAAGCGTCTCTTGAAGTCTATTATATATTATCGAGAAAGTTACACTCTAAGACAGGAACAAATACCGGTCAAAAGGAGCAAGATCCGGGCTACACGGTAGATGCATCAAAACTTTCCAGTCACTCAAAATTTTCAGTAACAAAAGATCCGCGTGGTTCTGCTTTCTCGCGCTTAAGGATCTTTTCTATTGAGCAACTTTGAACACTTTTTAAACCGTCTCCTTCAATCGCATTAGTTGTTAGAACTAGAAAATGGAATTTATAATTTGGCCAAATCTGAGCAGCCAATAATAAGCAATTTTCAATTCAATTCTACTAAACACTTAGCACCACCTTCCTTGTCGGCAACGCGAGCTTTACAGCCATTTGTAAAGCTTATTCATCCCAACTTGCATTACGATGTTTTCGTACAATATTGTCGTAGGTGTGAATATTTCGTTTTGTTTCAGCAGTGATTGACAACTAGAAACTACGTCTTTTTTGGTTTCCAGTCTTATATAAAGTTGACAAATAGAGCTGAATTTCAAAAAATATATAAAATATGATTAAATTAATCGATTTCTTATTAAAAAAATATGTTTTTATTAGTTACAACGACTGTTTTTCAGAGATATGTTACAGTTTTGAACAAAATGTTCAGAATAACAAGTCAATAAATAATAATCAATGCTAAATAAATAAAACGATGGATAGAACCAACGATATTAAGTAGATTACTGGATAATATATTAATTGATTTATAAAGATCATTTGTTATGCATTCGTGACAAATAAATCGACGAACTATGCAAAGCAGAAACTCGGATTTTAAAATAACCTGTTTTCTAAGATATCCGTTACAGATTTGATTAATATACATTTAATGTCGAACGGAGTTGCATATTATTGCGATTTTTAATTCGTTGATATGGCATAAACATCGGATATAATATTAAGTGAAAAATGAGAATAATATGTTATATGCCACGAAAACATCCGTTTAATATTTATCAAAATATTTAATTTCAAAATATCATATTCAGTTTTGATCATTCCATAAACAGCAGTATTATTAATAGCTACACATGCAACAATAAATTTATCATAACAGTTAATTACAATATGCAATATATTGGATTTGTTATGCATTTACTTTCCTACAAAATGTGCTTACACAGAGGCGAATTAAACTAAATGCTTTAATTATCCTATAATTCTCAATATAATCAATTGATAATTTGAATAAGTCTTTGGTGTTATTGAAAGGACAAACGAAAACTTTTATATAATGTAGAATTTCGGGTCAAAAATGGCATAGTTTTTGTTGAACCTTGCGTTTATGCCATTTGGAAAACATATTTATCGATTAGGTTATAGATTAAAAAAAAGGATTTTGAAGTTTGCATGCATTACTAAAAAGGTTGTTTGTATGATTAAATTGCAAAATAACTACGAATTTTCTATATAACAGGATTCACACAATTGAAACAATTACTAATGATTAAAAGGTAAATTGAAAATGAAGCCATAAACTGTTAAAAACACTCACACTCGAAACACAAAAAGACATAGTTCGTGGATTCCTGGTACAAACATCGCAGTCAGTGTGTAAGGTCGCCAAAAGCTGGTATGAGTGAGGTAGCTGCTATGAACTGAGCTAGTCAGTAAGGGTTTACGGCCAACGTATTTCAGTAGCTTACTTGCTTAGCTATAGACAAATGGAATTTGGTGACTCCAAAACTTAAGAAACTATTACATGCAGCTTATACCATGAACATTTGGGTAAAAACATTGCAGTTAGATTATTGAAGGAAAATTGGCAGAAGAAGATACAATTAGCACTTACAAATGTTCCTACAGCTGTAGGTGGTCTAGGAGGGTCAGAGAGGTGTGAGATCGCGCAATTTATATTGCCGTGAATGTTTAAAATGAAATATAAAATGAAAAATATAATGAATAATTGGATCGACAGTATCTTTCGTACAACAAGCAAATTAAAAGTGTTTGCTTTTAATTCTCACGTTTCAGAACTTATAATAATATAATATATTGATTATTTAGCTGATGTTGTCTAATTTAAAGTTCTTCTAACACATAAGCCATTTTAGGAATTGTCTACTAGTCGATTTCTTATTAAAAACTTTCTTATTCTATTATTTTATTTCTTATTCTTAGCAAAATTTAAAAACTATTTTTTTAAAACTAGTGATATTTTGACACGCATTTGATGTTGATGAAAGTCTACAACTGTCTTGGGGAGGGAATATGATATCGCATTTGCAAGCGGTTCTAACAAGAGACAACTAAAAAAATATTTAGGAGCCTATTGCAATAATACGTTTCGGATTTACTTAAGACCACAAAAATACTCGAAACGCATATGCATTAGTTTCGCGCAACAGACAATTATCTAAAAAATAAAAGTTCATAACAACTATGTATATAAATAATAAATAGCACAATAAAACAATTATAAATTTTAGATGATCTCTCCAAAAAAATATTTTTAGTTGGAGGAAATATATTTTCAGAGACATGAAAAAGTATAAGGAAAGAGATATGATATTGGTTAGTGTTAGTTGTGCTATATGACCGTATTAAAGAATCACAAAAATATTGATTTCTAATATTAATATACCATAGCGGGATTATTAAAAATAAATTTATGTTAAAATTAAGAATGGAAGATTTTATCAGTAATAAAAAAAACAATATTTCAAAATTCGTCATGTTCAGTCACATACCTATCAAAAGCGCTACGAAACATTGAAGTCACTTTTCCTAATCTATCGTTTTCTAACCTATGGTTCTTTCATTTTCATCATTTCCGCCATCAAACGTTTGAACTTTTTAGTGATCTTCGATATTATTTGGATTACTTATTATATATATGTCAAAATATCACTAGTTTTAATAAAAAAGTTTTTAAATTTTGCTAAGAATAAGAAATAAAATAATAGAATAATAAAGTTTTTAATAAGAAATCGACTAGTAGACAATTCCTAAAATGGCTTACGTGTTAGAAGAACTCTAAATTAGATAACACCAGCTAAATAATCAATATATTACATTATTATAAGTTCTGAAACGTGTAGGTTAAAAGCAAACACTTTTAATTTGCTTGTTGTACGAAAGATACTGTCGATCTAATTATTCATTATATTTTTCATTCTATATTTCATTTTAAACATCCATGGCAATATCAATTGCGCTATCTCACACCTCTCTGACCCTCCTAGAACACCTACAGCTGTAGAAACATTTGTAAGTGCTAATTGTATCTTCTTCTGCCAATTTGCCTTCAATAATCTTCTTAACTGCAATGTTTTTACCCTAATGTTCATGGTATAAGCTGCATGTAATAGTTTCTTAAGTTTTGGAGTCACCAAATTCCAATTGTCTATAGCTAAGCAAGTAAGCTACTAAATTACGTTGGCCGTAAACCCTTACTGACTAGCTCAGTTCATAGCAGCTTTTGGTGACCTTACACACTGACTGCGATGTTTGTACCAGGAATACACGAACTATGTTTTTACCGATGTATTAAGAATATTACAATAGCAATCGTCAAACCATCGATGCACATTACAATATCGAATTATAACGCAAAATTGTTAAACTAATATACAATAATGTTTAAAAAAAGTGTAAATGTAATAATAACGTCACCCGCACATTTGAACCGTTTTAGAAAAAAAATACATTACATTAGGTTACATTTAAAATTACATTATTTCAAACGCTAATTTTTCTATCAAATATATATTTCTGCAGAAATACCTAATAGTTTATTACTTATTATTTTTATAATTTATTCAGGCAGATTTTTTTTATATTCCATCATTTTGTTTCATTTTGCAGTCCCATATCCTGACTTTGGCTCGCTTTTTAGTATTTTATTTTGTTATTTATAATAGAATATATCTCTATAAAACAAAAAAATTAATCTGGATCTAGCCAAGTTATCAGCTTTATCGTTATTTGGAATACCCGTAGGATGATGGGAGAACGGAATTGTAAATATCATAAATACGGCTTTTGGGACATCTTTTAAAGGAAATTGTTCTACAGAGGGAATGGAACAATGGATGATATATATGCAGTATATTTCGAAAGAATATGTAAAGAAGAGCTGATATTCGGTCGAATAATATTCGATTAAATCGGTGGACCACCAGAGTCAAGTTTACTTTGATTTGGCGGGAATTGTAAATGTCTACCATCATAATAGTGGACCAAGACAAAAGACTAAGATCTGGTATGAACGCGGCTTTTTGACTTAACTATGTGGTTCAAAAATATTTTATTTGTAGATTACATACAAACTGGACTAGTCAGTCATTAGTCAATTAAGTTAACAACTCTGTTTGAAAAGCCGTTGCGGAAATCAAACTTAAAACTAATTAATAAAATTTAATACTTTCAAAAAACATTTACATTAAGATCAGTTCAGTTAAATTTAATTTATATAAAACTAAAATAAATTCATGCTTTGTCTTGATGTAGTAAAAATTTAAATATGAAACAATTGTGTGACATAAAAGCTAGAAGGCGAATATATAAATAGAATGTTGATTCTATTTTAAACCTGATTAATTAGAAATTCATCAAGCATATATAATTAAAAAGATATGTGTGGTAATTTAAACATATCGATAGTGCTTTCAAATGTTACTAAACGGTTGACAGTATTTGCATTGCTAATGTTTAGTATTTTTAAGTGGTATAAAATGTCAACAACTAAACGTTATATTTTTAAACTGATGAACAAAAGTACACCTTTTTGGATTGATTTTTTATTTACAAAAATATATATCAATAACACATTGAAAATCATGTGTCTAATATCTTATTATAATTACCTACCGACCCAGATAACTATTTAGATGAAGCTTAATTTTCTATATAACAGGATAACAGGATTCACACAATTGAAACAATTACTAATGATTAAAAGGTAAATTGAAAATGAAGCCATAAACTGTTTAAAACACTCACACCCGAAATACAAAAAGACATAGTTCGTGGATTCCTGGTACAAACATCGCAGTCAGTGTGTAAGGTCACCAAAGGCTGGTATGAATGAGGTAGCTGCTATGAACTGAGCTAGTCAGTAAGGGTTTACGGCCAACGTATTTCAGTAGCTTACTTGCTTAGCTATAGACAATTGGAATTTGGTGACTCCAAAACTTAAGAAACTATTACATGCAGCTTATACCATGAACATTTGGGTAAAAACATTGCAGTTAGATTATTGAAGGAAAATTGGCAGAAGAAGATACAATTAGCACTTACAGATGTTCCTACAGCTGTAGGTGGTCTAGGAGGGTCAGAGAGGTGTGAGATCGCGCAATTTATATTGCCGTGAATGTTTAAAATGAAATATAAAATGAAAAATATAATGAATAATTGGATCGACAGTATCTTTCGTACAACAAGCAAATTAAAAGTGTTTGCTTTTAATTCTCACGTTTCAGAACTTATAATAATATAATATATTGATTATTTAGCTGATGTTGTCTAATTTAAAGTTCTTCTAACACATAAGCCATTTTAGGAATTGTCTACTAGTCGATTTCTTATTAAAAACTTTCTTATTCTATTATTTGATGAAAGTCTACAACTGTCTTGGGGAGGGAATATGATATCGCATTTGCAAGCGGTTCTAACAAGAGACAACTAAAAAAATATTTAGGAGCCTATTGCAATAATACGTTTCGGATTTACTTAAGACCACAAAAATACTCGAAACGCATATGCATTAGTTTCGCGCAACAGACAATTATCTAAAAAATAAAAGTTCATAACAACTATGTATATAAATAATAAATAGCACAATAAAACAATTATAAATTTTAGATGATCTCTCCAAAAAAATATTTTTAGTTGGAGGAAATATATTTTCAGAGACATGAAAAAGTATAAGGAAAGAGATATGATACTGGTTAGTGTTAGTTGTGCTATATGACCGTATTAAAGAATCACAAAAATATTGATTTCTAATATTAATATACCATAGCGGGATTATTAAAAATAAATTTATGTTAAAATTAAGAATGGAAGATTTTATCAGTAATAAAAAAACAATATTTCAAAATTCGTCATGTTCAGTCACATGCCAATCAAAAGCGCTACGAAACATTGAAGTCACTTTTCCTAATCTATCGTTTTCTAACCCTATCGTTCTTTCACTTTCATCATTTCCGCAATCCAACGTTTGAACTTTTTAGTGATCTTCGATATTATTTGGATTACTTATTATATATTTCATGCTACTAACAACGATAATAAAAGATTAACGAAAAAATTCAACTGGAATCTAAATTTTCCCAGAATCAATTCGTAGATGGTAATTTAACAGAGTGAAATAGTGAAAGTGAAATAATAATTTTAAAAATAATAACTTTTATAGATTTGAAGGGAATGAATATTCCAGCTACATTAATAGTAGAATGTTGAAGTAAAAAGACCAACACTATAATGCTTGCCAAGAAAATTAACAAGTGCAGATAATAGCCACTTGGGAACTTTGAGAATAGTATTATTGAAATTAAGTGCCCTATATTTGCTAAGACAAATCAAAATTATATCGATGGCAAACGAAAGATGAAAAAATGTACGACGATAATTTGAAGATACAAGATGCCAATGTATTTGACAGGGCTACCAAAGTATTCATTTTACATAGTTGATAGTAACTACAATACAAAAACGGTTTAAATCACATATATTTATATACCGTGTTTTTACCGATGTATTAAGAATATTACAATAGCAATCGTCAAACGATCGATGCACATTACAATATCGAATTATAACGCAAAATTGTTAAACTAATATACAATAATGTTTAAAAAATGTGTAAATGTAATAATAACGTCACCCGCACATTTGAACCGTTTTATAAAAAAAATACATTACATTAGATTACATTTAAAATTACATTATTTCAAACGCTAATTTTTCTATCAAATATATATTTCTGCAAAAATACCTAATAGTTTATTACTTATTATTTTTATAATTTATTCAGGCAGATTTTTTTTATATTCCATCATTTTGTTTCATTTTGCAGTCCCATATCCTGACTTTGGCTCGCTTTTTAGTATTTTATTTTGTTATTTATAATAGAATATATCTCTATAAAACAAAAAAATTAATCTGGATCTAGCCAAGTTATCAGCTTTATCGTTATTTGGAATACCCGTAGGATGATGGGAGAACGGAATTGTAAATATCATAAATACGGCTTTTGGGACATCTTTTAAAGGAAATTGTTCTACAGAGGGAATGGAACAATGGATGATATATATGCAGTATATTTCGAAAGAATATGTAAAGAAGAGCTGATATTCGGTCGAATAATATTCGATTAAATCGGTGGGCCACCAGAGTCAAGTTTACTTTGATTTGGCGGGAATTGTAAATGTCTACCATCATAATAGTGGACCAAGACAAAAGACTAAGATCTGGTATGAACGCGGCTTTTTGACTTAACTTTGTGGTTCAAAAATATTTTATTTGTAGATTATATACAAACTGGACTAGTCAGTCATTAGTCAATTAAGTTAACAACTCTGTTTGAAAAGCCGTTGCGGAAATCAAACTTAAAACTAATTAATAAAATTTAATACTTTCAAAAAACATTTACATTAAGATCAGTTCAGTTAAATTTAATTTATATAAAACTAAAATAATTTCATGCTTTGCCTTGATGTAGTAAAAATTTAAATATGAAACAATTTATGACATAAAAGCTAGAAGGCGAATATATAAATAGAATGTTGATTCTATTTTAAACCTGATTAATTAGAAATTCATCAAGCATATATAATTAAAAAGATATGTGTGGTAATTTAAACATATCAATAGTGCTTTCAAATGTTACTAAACGGTTGACAGTATTTGCATTGCTAATGTTTAGTATTTTTAAGTGGTATAAAATGTCAACAACTAAACGTTATTTTTTTAAACTGATGAACAAAAATACACCTTTTTGGATTGATTTTTTATTTACAAAAATATATATCAATAACACATTGAAAATCATGTGTCTAATATATTATTATAATTACCTACCGACCCAGATAACTATTTAGATGAAGCTTAATTTAGTTTAATTTAGGTGAAGACAAAATCACTGAAACAGAGTTAGAAGTACATAACTTATGGCTATTTTTCGGGCTCCAAAAATATTCACGAGAAATAAAAATGCTTTTACCTTACACGTTTCATAACTTAATAAATTATAAATACTTCAAATAAAAAGAGATTTAATTTTAAAATGATGCTATCTGTAAAGATTGAGAGTTGAAGGAAAAGTATGCCAGTATGCATCGTACTACTTTGAACATATTTAAAAGATATATTCTTAATTTGCCCATTTCTTAAAAATTACAGTTTAACTCCAGTATATGGTTAACTCTCATGCAGTAAATGAAAATAGGCTTTAATGTTGTTTACGTTTACCTTTATCCAGAGCATTCACAGAATTGCGAATAAGGGAAACTACACAACTATTAGACACAAATTAGATATTGGGACGCACATACTTATTTAATTAAGAATAGTTATTTAAATATATATACATTTATTATTTAATCGGCACTAAGTGATGAAAGAGAAAAGAGAAAAGAGAAAAGCGACAATAAAAGTACTTTAGTATTGAGAAAGTACTGGGAATATTATTCGGTTAACATAAAAACTAGTATATAAATAGAAAAACAAACGAGGTAAAACGTGTTTAATTTATTTAAAACAATAACAAGTCTCTTAATATGACTTCAAACTATATATAATTTAAAAGCACATAGAAACTTCCGTACAAAAAAAAACTACTAATACGGCAAGGCAATATGATACCGTTATAATTCAGTACATTTAAACTACATTATTAGAAAGCATCATTTAATTTAAAGCAAACCAAAGAAAAAAAACTAGTACAATCTAAAACAACAAAAAATCTAGTGCACTAATATTATAATAATAAAAAATTAATTGACCATGTGACCTCATGATTCTATTGATGTGGGCCGTTATTTTGCAATAACCACTTTTTTCTTAATTGTCTCCATGCAAATATCACAAAACTGAATTTATGTCGTGTTACCAATAAACACAGTTATTTATAAAGCATAAAAACCGTTTCATTTTATTGCGGGTGTGAAGTAGATTTTTTTTTATGACCTTTTATAATAATTTAACGGGCGAATTTTTATGACACTATAGTACATTACACTGTTATCTAATCAAGCGTCTTGTAAATTTCTTTTTCAAGTACAATTAGTAATTAAAACATTTGTTATGCAATATAATGTTATCTTTCAGAATTTTTAATGCAAATTTAATCTTTATAAAGAGATATAACGAACTATATCTATAAAAAGTATGCGTTAGAAGGTGGTTCAATAAGTTATATCGTAAGATAAGAAAAACACGATTTCAGAATTTTAAATAGATTCTATATAAATACAACATAATATAAATACAACAATACCATGCCAACAACATTACAATACATAATATAAACCAGAAAGGACTAAATATAATTATAAAGATGCCTTTACATTTTCGCTATGGTTTTTAATCCGCGTAAAAGGGTTTATTGCCCTTAAACTTGATATTTACCTAGACCTAGATTCTATAATAGTAATCTGATGTTTACTGTTTTACCAATTTGGATGTAATGCACGAACTTATTTTGACAATCTTATAAGATGTATTTCTAAGATCTCCTCGTACATGTGAAGATTGGAAGAAAATTAGAAAAACATTAACATTAACAGATATATTGGCATTAACAGATATATTTGATGGGCTTTAATATAAGATGAGGTTTAGTGGCTCTGATACTATAATATGGTGGATTACTCGAATTAATAATCCTATGATATATTATTAAAATAGAATTGGATATATCTAGAAACTCACTGTCAGCCACACAATTTAAAGCGCGACAAATATCGCAGTAAACCTACTTCATTAAATACTAATATTTCACTATTGTAGTGAATTTAAACTATCAAAGCTGTTGTTATCGTAGCTGCTTCAAAAATAACAAACCAATGTGCTGGTGTTGGTGCCGCAGGATTTGGCAGGAATATTCCTCACTGAATCTCGTTATACTTGGCGATTCGCTGTCACGCCAATCCCAATCTTAAACAGACCAACCGCGCCATAACTAGTAGAGATAATTTAAAATCACAAATTATCGGACCAGTAACTCCAAGAGAACTATCAATATGATATAATAACTATGATATAAGAATAAATCTGAACCAAAAAAAGTCACCGGGACTCTATTTAATCACTAGAGAAATCATATTTTGCTGTCCAGAAAATCTATAGCAAAGTTTACTAATATTTTAACGCAGTTTTTAGACTGAAATATGTACCTGCATGTTGGAAAGTGGTGAAAGTAAATATGATACCAAAGCCTAATGATGTCAAATCTATTTTATTTGACATCATTAGGCTATTTCTCTACTCACAATTATGTCGAAACTTTTCGAGAAAATGTTAGTCAAGAGAAAAAGTCCGATAATAAAACAGAGCTATCTAATTCTGGCCTACCAGTTTGAATTCCGTCAAAAATACTCAACAATCGACCAGGTCCCTGGTTTTCCTAGACGTACCACAAGCCTTCGATAAAGATTGAAACCATGGCTTGACATATAAATTAAACAAATCTCTCCCAACACAATATGTAAAGATATTAACATCATATATCTCCAATAGACTCTTCAGAATTAAACAAGAAGGAGAATATTCGGATTAAAAGAAATACAAACAGGAGTTTCACAAGCCAGCGTTCTGCGGCCTATCCTCTATCTGCTCTATACCAGTGACATTCCAAAACTCGAGGCAATTACAATAGATATACTTACAGATAATACAGCAGTGTTTATAATGGGGAAAAGCAAGAAGCATCCATAAAGAGAATAGCAGCTAGCGATGAACTAATAGACTGGGGCAAACAATAGATTAAATTATTAAAATAAAATTAAATCAGCCCACTTAAAATTAAAGTCTGTTCCCATTGATTTTACCAACGAGAGGATAAACAACCCACTAGATAAAAAAAAATGCTAATTTATACAATATCTAGATTTACAATCAGGTTTTCAAAAATATGGCTATATGATGTGTATAAATTGTAATAAAAAAAGAATTTTGAAAATCGGCCGACAATTAACGGAGAAATCGGCGAACATATATATATATATATATATAGGTTCGCCGATTTCTCCGTTAATTGTCGGCCGATTTTCAAAATTCTTTTTTTATTCGAAAGGGTGCTCTTCCGAGGTGGTCCCATTGGAACCAAATCAGGATATGTTGGGGGGAAGGGGTCAAATCGAGGGAAACGCTCAAATTTTAAAGGTACGAAGTCGATACCGAGCCCTCAACAATACAAAAATAATAATATAATTTTAAGTCATAAATACAAAATTAAAAAGAAACAAAATAAATCTAATTTAATATAAATACTTGGGCATCGTATCGACTTCAAATTGATTTTTATTTAGTTATTACAACGATTATTACGTACATATTTTATTTTAAAGCGTTTTTTTTTCTGTTAAAAGTCTAAGTTTTGTTATTTTTTACATTTAACTCGGTTTAATTTTTTTGTTAAAAATATTTTTTATCTTTTTTGATTTGGAAGGAAGGTTCGATAGTATAGAAGAAGTAAAGTTTGATATGTTAATCTTAAGAAATAAGGTTAACTTAAGTTAAGAGAAGTGTTAAAGAATGTATGTACATAAGAAGTTAGTCGTCTTGCATAATATTTGTCATTATCTCATTATGTAAGAAAAATGTAAAAGCAATGTAAGTTAAAAGCCTCTACATATATTAAATTTTATTTCGATGCAATTTGTGCATAAGACAGTGAACCACCTACATAATCTTATCCTCTAATTCTAAAATAATTCAAAGATGGTTTGCTGAATTGAAATACTTTTGTACCAGTATCCAAATTGATTCATGTGAACGACGTTTCATAAAACCACCAACATCAGAAATCTCAGCAAGATTCAGTATCATACTGTATTTTTAGTTTCCGTCATTTTATTAGTGCGATTTGTCGTTAACGCCAAATCTTATAATCATTTTATAAAAAGTTTTCTATGGAAGTTCATTACTACAGGCAAGAACAATCGATTTTTGTGAAAAGCCGATCTCAGTATCTTTGACAAATATATCATGACTTGATATCAGGTACTATAGATGGAAAAAAATGCTGCTTCAGATATTTTGTATAGTGGCTTCCCTACTACATACTTCTAAAATATGTCAAATTTTGATTATTTTTACGTTATTTTATAAATTTTATATCTTGTTTGGAATTTACTATTTTGGCCTTCAGTTGAGAAACTAAGATTTCGAGAAATATCACAAATTAAAAAAAAACTGTTGGGCTCGTCACCAACTCAAAATAATCAGTAGTAACAGGTCAATTGAAAAGTACCCGGCCTACCATAGTAAAACACAATTTTATGGCAAAATTAGATATTTTTATTCAACATAATTCCCGTCAAGGGTGATAGACTGATTATAGCGACCCTCCAACTTTTCGATAGCACTTTTGTAGTATGATTTGTCCTTTGCTTCAAAATAGGTCTCAGTTTCGGTGATCACCTCTTCATTCGACGAACATTTCTTCCCAGCGAGCATTCCTTTGACATCTGAGAACAGAAAATAGCCACTGGGAATAGATCGCAGATCTGGAGAATACGGTGGATGAGGAAGCAATTTGAAGCCCAATTCATGGATTTTGACACGGTGCATTGTCGTGGTGAAGCAACACTTTTTTTTTCTTCAAATACGGCCGTTTTTCAACAATTTCGTCCTTCAGACGGTCCAATAACGTTATGTAATAGTCGCCGTTGACGGTCCTTCCTTTTTCAAGGTGATCAATGAAAATTATTCCATACGCATCCCAAAATACAAACGCCATAACTTTGCCAGCCGATTGTTGCGTTTTCCCACGCTTTGGAGCGGGTTTATCGTGTGCAATCCACTCGGATGATAGTCGATTGAACTTCGGAGTGACATGATGGAGCCATGTTTCAGCCGTAACAATGGCGCAAATATTGACGCAAAAACTCAGGTTTATTACGCTTGATCATCTTCAAATACTGCTCCGAATCATCAACTCGTCGTTGTTTTTGGTTAAAAGTCATCTCGCGCGGCACCCACTTTGCACAGAGCTTTCTCATACCCAAATATTTTTGAATTATATGATGTACACGTTCAATTGATATCTTTAGAGTATTTGCTATTTCATTCAATTTCAATTTACGGTCATTCAATATCATTTTGTCGATTTTTTTAATGTCTTCGTCGGTAACAACCTCTTTTGGACGTCCACTGCGTTCATCGTCTTCGATGCTCATTTCACCACGTCTAAACTTAGCATACCAATCCTTGATGTTTGATTTTCCTAGGACAGTGTCCGAAACTCGGCATCAAGTCAAGTTTTTGCTTCAACTGTATATTTTCACTGCAAAATGCAATATTTTATCAACACGCGAAATTCCTTTCTATCATTTTTTTTTCACAATAGCAAAAGTTTCTTCACTCAAAATGCTATAATTCACAAACTAATGAGCCGACAGTTGTCAAATTTATATGTCTTTTGAGTTTGGGCTAACTAAAAACATACGGATTTAATTCGATTAGCGCCATCTGTGCGTCAGGCCGGGGACTTTTCAATTGACCTGTTATATGCTCTAGTTACTGCTTAAAAAGCAAACTGAATGGCTTTTGCACTGGACGAATTAAGATTTTCCGTCACATCAGCTCAGCAATAACATTATACACAATTATTTGATTATTTTAGATACAAAATATGTGAAAACTTTGTACGTGCCTTTGAAATTTAAGCGTGTCCCTCGATTTCCCCCCTTACCCCCAACAGATCCTGATTTGGTTTTTTCGAATAAAAAAATCAGTCCACAATTGACGGAGAAATCGGCTAACATACATTAAAAATTATATACAGCCGAAGATAGGACCTCCTTTATCGAAGTCGGTTAAAATGAGAAATGTATACCGATTTCATGATATTTTGACAGTTAATTAAAGAAAAAATTAAAATAAGGGTACTAGATCAGTATATTAAATTACAAGTTAATGTATAATAAACATATTTGAATGAAAAAATAACCATATGTAAAATTTTAATATATTGTGAAAGGTCAATATTATAAAAATAATTAAATAATATTTTAATTAACAAAAAAACTAATTTATTGCATTATTAAATAAGCTTAGGTAAAGAAGATTAATTAGTATTCATAAATTTAGACTAAACATTGGACAACATTAAATATAAATACATATAAAAAAATAATTAACATTTTCGAACAAAAACTCTAAAATATCTACTGTCTTAATAGGAGCATCGAACTATAGTTAAAATTAATGTTTTTGTGTCTAAAAATAGCGGTTAAATTTATTATACTAATTTTTAATAATTTGGAGCCATTAACAGTTATTTTACTGTAATTTTGTAAACTATTTATATGTTTTGATTATAAGTAGGGACAAATTGGTTAAAAGAGAAACGAAAAAATATATATTTAAAAAAAAGACATATCGTACTGACATGCTTTTGTTATCTTTGTTAACTAGTAGATATTATGATGTTTAATATGCCGCAGGCTTGGTTGGTGTAGTGGTAAAGGCGCCAGGACGATCCATCTACTGTTGCGATAGTCGCGAGTTCGAATCCTGCTGAGTCATGGTCGTAAATTTATGTTTGTGATTGTGTTATATTTGTGATTTTCCTAGGCAAGAGTGTAAAATCCGACAAGGAAAATGATTCCAGTCACGCCAGTATCAAGGCTAGGTAAGACCGGATGTCTTCTGGGATAATTCGGGGTCGGTAGGCTTAATGCCGAGGTCCGTGGTTCGAAGCTCACGTAAAACTGCAGGTCCAGTCGAGATACACCCCGGTTGGTCAAAAAGGAGACTTTAAAATATACAAAAGAAGTATGGTTTAAAATAAAAACTTTCAATTTACTAGAAAGTTATTCTATTTTAACGGAAAGAAGTTAGGGATCCTCCGTGTACCTTCCGACCCTTCGGAAGTTTATCTAAAACTATCAGCCAAACTAAAATCTCATCCCAAAGTGAATTTTTTAAGTTCATATTTAATGAAAATAGAAACTTAGCAAATACCCACAATGACTAACAATTTCGAATCACATATTAATGTGTCATTAATCACAATCAACAAATAGAGAACAGTCGGCAACACTGAGATGTGTTAAATCTAAAATTGCTATCTGACCCCATTCCGAAAATGTCTTTCGAGCGGAAGAAAACAAGGAGCCAAATACTGAACCGCATAAAAACAGTAGATAAACGACATCGATATTTATAGAGTATTGTTTGCTGATAGTCATACATAGATACTGACAGAAATATCGGGTTGAATTCTCTAAATATCTTTACGATTCAATGCACACAATCAGATATTAATATTAAACTGAAAACTGTCTGTCCCGTAAATTATATTAGAATAACAACTGTATTTGCTCTACAATAACAAATACATTCTAAAATTTTTAAATAGTGCTTTTTAAATACCGTTTAAATGATAATCGTTCAAGATAAAATATTAAAAAAATATACTGCACCTTTTTTTACTATATTTTTATATTTTTAAACGCTTAAACATATCACAACTGACGTCATCACAACGTCGAAATTATTTCCAATTGCAATTTGAAATCAGACCGTATTTTTCCTTTACATTGTACTCAAATTAAAAAGAGACACAATGCTGCCTGATGCGCACGAACATATAACCGAGTCAGCCTATAAAATGTATACGGTAGTCAAATGTAGTTCTTTTGATAAATTAAAATCGCTGCTTAATATTTGTGATTACTCTGATTGAAAAAGCCAATGCCAATAAATAATCCGGTTCGGAAACATATTGATTATCTAGTGAGTTAGTTCGAACAGGAATAAGATAATTTACACTTCAAATATTAAGTTGCTGGGGTTTTTATACGAAATATTTTAGCGTGTCGCAGCCACACTGAATATTAGTGTGGAAATTGCGACTAAAACCTCTGAAAAATTGAAGAACATGATGTTCACCAAAGAGAACCCATTCACATGCGAATGGAGTTACGAATCAATATCACCTTGATGTTAACACTCTACTCGAAATTATATCAACAAATATATGAAATGTATGAAAAAAGTGAGTAGTTTTTTTCGATATTATGTTCTCGATATAATCATAATTTAATACAATTATTTCAGAGGAAACTATTAATATGAGATGTATTCTCAGCAAATTCAGGAATATGCAGTTATTTGAGTAAGACATATTTCAAATTATCACTCGATAAATATAAATTAACTGTGTCTTATGTAATTAACTTTTTTTAGAAACAGTTCGGAAATAAGATACACTTAGATCACCTCCTCATCATTGCATGTTTAATCCTATCAAGTTGATATGAGGGGTGGTAAATAATTATTATAATTGACATGAAGAAGTGTTTAGATTTGTTGAAAGAAGCATTGTCAACAATAACAACTTCAGTTTGGATAAACCCCATCAGAGACACAGAAGAAATTTACAAATAGTGGATTTGTAGCAAGTGTTCGATAGATTAAAAATTAGCTATTTAGTAATTGATATGAATAGTGACTCTCATAGTGAAAATGACAATGACTGAATTCAAATTCAATTCAAATGTTGACAATTACCAAGATAGAGTGATAAGAGCGGAAACAACCAAAGTATTAATGAATATAAATTATATACTCATAATTAATATATGATAATAGTACAAAATCGTATAGTGTATAAGATTAGTGTACAGTGATTGAGATGTACGAGGAGACAGTGGGTACTAACACTTTTACAGATAATATGGCAATTACATTAGGGGGAATACGGTAATTAAATCAAAAGATATACAGATTCGGCAGGATTTTGCAAGAAAATAAAGGGAAATATACCTAAAACAAAATGACTTGCTAAAGAAACGTGAGATGGAAACACAGCAACGAAGAAAACAAGAACTAAATTTAAAAAGGTAAATATCTTGCTCAATAAAGATACATTACTTGGATATATAATTATTAATTAAGCGTTTTAGACTTCCAGGAGATACCATTACATTAAAAAAACGGACCTAGAACTCTACCTCATAGGTGATGTGAAAAGATTGAAATGTGAACATTGTGGCATCATAAATTTTGGGGGTCAGCTTGCAAAACCATGTCAATTAAGGTTAAATTTATCATTACAAAGGTTGAAATAAATCAAAATATTATGATAACTATCTTCAGTTTTCAACAAAAATAAAAATATAATCCTTAAAATAAAACAGCCAATTCACGTCATCAAAATGTATGACGTCGGCGCGCATAACGTTGCCGATTAACTTAGAATTTTGGTTTATGAAGTTTTTCCGTTTGTATTACCTCTAATTATTATCACTAATGTTTTTAAGAATTTTGTAGACAGTTGACGATAGTGTTGACCAGTATCAACACAAATCGAATTTTATAAACTGCTTCGGTTACTGTTACAATTTTATATTTTTACAAACTGCATTTGGCAGTATATTTGACGTTATCTACGCCGTGCATTGGCTGTTTTATTGGAAGGACTATATGTTTATATTTGTTGAAAATTGAAGATAGTTATCATGATATTTCAATTTAACCTTTTTAACTTTAATTAAAATTATTTTACAAGTCATAGCAACAAATACAGATGGCATATTTTTTCCGGTAATCCGGTTTTGAATTTTTAGCTAATGAGCAACTGTCCTTATACATCAGTGCCTTACCACGGCGAGAGAATTGAAGTCTGTCAGTGAAGCTGGGAGCTATGCGGTCGACAATTTTATAAATGTCGTAGCACCATTCAAGACGGAAAAATTACAGCAGATACATCAAACGAAATCCTGTATTCTCTATTGACTCTTTGAAAGGTCTCTATTGACCTAAAAATTGTAATCCGAACATAAAAAACCAAACCCAAATTTAAAAAAAAACTAACGGGAAATTACTTGGATTATCACTTACTCGAAAACATTTATGATGGTAAGCAAAATCATCGATTGAAGCAAATATCGGCTTAAATATCAACATATTTTGTATTAGTGAAACCAAATGGCCCAGAACAAAAAAAAATTGCTCGAGTTGTCAAGGCCATTTTGTTTTACGTCTGAAAGAAGGCAATCGTAAATGCACAATTACAATTATGAAAAATAATTTGATTCGTTGAAACAAGACATATTTTCTTTGGACAACTCTCTACTCGACTGTCTATTATTGTTATTTTGGAGGTTGCAAATAAACAAAAAAAAAACAAAAATGATGAAAGTAATTCGTACACTAGGCGAAAATAAATGTAAGTGCTTCATCTGGCCTATATTCTTATAAAATATATAATTCAGGTCATTAACAAAAACATCATCAAAAATGCTTCAAGCCTTTGAAATGTGGTTATATGGGTGAATTCTAAAAATCTCTTGGACATACAGGAAACCATTACCCAGATTCTGGTTGACAAGCACATTGGAAAAGAATTGCTATAAGTAATCATAAAAATAAATTGTAATAATCTAGAATTGTAACAAGAAACAACAATACATACCAATTATTATGAATCACCTCAGAAGGGAAAATAGAAGGAACGAGACGACATGGCAGAAAGAAAATAAGATGGATAGATTGACTTGACTGATTGAAAATTAGCATTCAATTGAATATAAGACCTATTGTCAGCTGTTAACAGAATGTGCCTACCTGTAACAGAATTTACGAAATCCGAAGGTAATTTGTAATTGATGCACGAATTGTTGTAATTGAAAATAATGAAAATGGGTTGACGATAACTTAATGGTATGTACAATACAGATAGACTCTCCTAAACTTGTGCGAAAGGTACTTCATCTGAAATAAGTGTTGACAAAAATTGAAAAGCAGGTGATATACTATCTTAATTATATTTTTTTAAATAAAATATGATAAAAAAAGTTTTGAGAGTTTATATCATCCTTTTATTTATTTTCTTCAGTATTCGAAGTAGTTTTTCAATCCAATTATCTCCTCAATAAATTCAATTCAGATGGTGATCCACTGAGTTTTTCTTTTTAAGTTTCGTGTTTAATAAAAATGGTAAATATTTCATTAATATTCAACCTATTGTCAAGCAAATAATGAAAAATGGGGGTTTTCCCTGGAGGTAATAATCAAGAACATTACGTGCACACTGCCAATATTTACTGATACACACTACATACACATTTACTGATACGCTAGTGAACTACTTGGCTTTAAACTTTAACAACTCAAAAATTTGAATCGAAGCCAAATAATGCTTAATAAATAATAGAAATGATAGAAAAAAAATGTTTCAGCGGAAGAACAGAAATTATAAACATATAACTTGGCCAAGACTAATAAAAATTGATATCAAACTATTAAAATTTATTAAACACAGTAAAAAATCAGTTGTACAAATTAGTATAAGCAAAGTCAAGAATATTGTTAAGCTAAATAAGAATGGCCTTAATTAAAATGACAATAATATCACTGGTGCTAGTGAAAAATAGGCTATCTACCACTTTATTCGAAAACGTTTATGGTTAACGACTAGTTATTTTTCTCCTTAATATGCCTATTTAATGTCATCTAACATTTAAACAATTGTTTTATGTTTGTGCAAACTCATTTCAACATATCGACTCTATTTTTAGACAGTATATAAAAATTATATCAAAGTTAGTGCAGTTGAGATTATTTGCACGGAAGCGTTTGAATAATATCGCACAACGTTCTTTAAAAGTAACACCAGTGCCATTCCAACTAGTGATTTATTCTTTAGTGAATTAATTTCAAATAAGTGAAAACTTATTGAGAAATTTCGTGTATCAACTGCAGCTAAGGAGATTGCATCGGATCAATATTATTTTATCCCTAATTGTAATGTTTCCCCTTCATTTAAAGTGGTAATTGCTTTCCTCTCCTTTAACGAAGATACAATCTTTTTGTCTATTTGGAAGACCTTGAAATAAGCTAGTGATCTATACATTAATATTTGGATTTTCAAAACAGTATTCTTAATTTTATATATAATAAAGCCCGATTGTCTTGTAATAATGCTCGAATTCGTAACATTAAAAATTTAGAAACGATTGGAAAAGTTTTAGAAAATTTGCATTATGGATTTTGCATTTTGCAAATTTCTATAAGGTTGACAACACTGTGACATTTCAATCACTCTATGATGAATATTGCTTAACTTTAATTTCAATTGTTAGTTTGTCATCGAATAATTAACATTAATGATTAGCTGATTAGTGCTAATATCAATGTTTGCACGCTGTATGTTTTAGTGTCCCTTTTTCATTAACTAAATAAGAAATTAATTAATTATTGAGAAAGGTAAAGTCCGTTTTACAGAAGTAATGTGTAAAATTAATGAATAGTATTAAGATCCAAGACATAGAGGTGTCAGTCTCTTTTTATAATAGATATTAAAGTTTTCATATTGTCATTATAAATCTTCAAACGTTTACTACTGGACAGAATCTTTTTAGATACCTCTTTATAATTTTGATCAATTTCCTCGCAATAGTATCTGAGTAATTCTTCAACGTTTTATTCGACAAGATGACCTAAATAAGGCAGCATCTCTAGATTTGTTCCTTAGCTGTGCACTGATTGACACGCAGAATTTGCGATAAAGTCATACTTAATATATGTAGAAATTAATTTAAGCGTCTAATGTATTTATGTGTTTGGTGTTTTTATGTCAAGTTTATATATGTCGGATTTATTTATATCAACAAATATACTCGAAATATTTAGATAAGCTAATTTCTAAGACATTAATCCTGTAAGAGTGTGTAAAAAATGAGGTGATAAACCATGTGTATTTTGGGATCGGAAAAGACACTTGAGATAAGGAAAGTCTATACGCCAAGAGCCAGACGGAATTCGTTAACACTTCAACCCCTGGAAAGATCTCCGACGGTGTAAATAAGCATACATAAGCATATATAAATAGATATAGCACATAAAACAAGTATTGGCAGTCTTCATACAGTCTTTACCCAAGTCTTCACGAACCTTCAAAAACATTTGCCTGAAACAATACCATAGTTGATGCCACTTAATGCTTGAAAATTGTCGTCACTAACCATTATACCCATCTAATTTTTGTAATTTAAGTTTTATTTTAAATGAAGTAGTTTTAACATTGTCAGTTTTTCTCTTATAAGCGGGAGGAAAAAGATGTACAATAGTATAATTCAAGCTAACACATGTCAAGTTATACCATGAAAATTGCTTTCCAAAATTTTCTAATTTTCAAAAACTATTTCGTGGACAATGATTGTCATCAAAAGAACAGCTACCGTCTTTCAGAACACTAATTCAGACAGCTGGCAGTGGCAATTGGCGGCAATGGCAGCCACTACAGTGAAGGAATTCATACATTAAAAAACCGTTGAAACATGCTATTTTACTACTATAAATTCCCTTCTGGAAATTTATCTTATTTCCAGGAATTTATTGAAACTTATAGTAAACGAGAAACACAAGTATGAAAGTCATAATAAATAACGACAATATTTACATTGATCAAACAAATTATACCTCCAAGACTACATAATCGAGAAATTAAATATATAAATAAATAGAAAAAGAAAAACAGGAGGTATTTTGACCAATAGTTGCTAGCTCGAAACTTGAAAACGTTCAAGGTTGCGGGGCCGCTTTCCGCGAATAAATTTAAATATGTTTGTTGTTCGTTCGTAATTTTAACGGCAAATACGCGCAGGTTTTTTTGTTGCGACCGCGATATGATAGAAACAATCTGTTTTTGTAATTGAACGATGACCTGCCTGCGGTCTGAATCAGTTCATTTTTAAAATCTGCCGCATGACACGATACTCCTTGTAGATGGCTAAAAATAAACTCGATTCTTTATTAGTGCTGGCCAGACGTCGTCTTCTTCAATGACATATGAGGTGCGTAATACATCCTTCAAATGCTGTTGGATTTTCTTAATGCGTTAAAAATGTGACAGAACTAAATGACGTATTAAAAGAAGTTCAATGTTAATGCTGTATTACGAATATAATATAATGTAAATACGTCGTATGTAAATTATAAAATGAAAAGTATTTAAAACAAAATAGATTTTATTTTACTTAGAACTGCTATATTTTAAGCTGTCTAGAATTTTGGCTTTGCACTAGCGACACCTACTAACTCGGCGACAGTAAAAGGACCCCAGCGTGCGTGTTGATTGGCCAGAACTGCTCATGCATGTATTAAAGAATAAATATTCTAAACTAGCTTGACAAATTTCACTACCACGCGTTGTTTAAAAGAGTTGTCATTTAAAATTATTTTTACGTTAATTTTTATAAAAGATAGATAATAATGATATAATTATTTATTATTTAATACAGAAAACGAACAGCAAACAATTCAAAATATGTGTATAAAGTATTATAAAATGTTAGGTTTTAATAGAATTGTAGTTTTCGCTAGATATAATGTGTGGGAACAAAGGCTTGTTCATGGCATGTTATAAAGAATACTCAAGGCAACAGGAAAATAAAAAAAACCTGGAACTTAGAGCTCAAATTGAAGAACAAAGAGACGAAACCAAATGTATGCGGCTGGCAGATGTGTACACCACAAAATTACAAGAAAGAGCTGCCAAAGTTGATTTTTTAAATTATTTGTACAAGTATGTGCTAGTACTACTGTATGAACAATTGCTTTATTGATGTATTATTTTTGCAGGTACAGTACTTATAAGATGCGGATAGAATAAAAATGTGGGTCCATTGTTTAAAAAGGAATTCTAGACTCACAGTTGGAAAACTATTACATTCATTACATGATCTGATTGAAATAAAGGATTTAGGATATTGAATCAGAGTCCATAAAAAAAACTCACGTCGCTCACCCTTCCTACCGTGTGCACATGTCATCCTAGCATATTTATCATTGATATCAATTATCGCTATTATCCGTTGTATGTTATTTGCTGTGTTGTTATAATTTTTATTAGTTAGTTATATTTTTAATAATTTTTCATCTAAAGCATGCATAAACGCCACCAAAAATTGTTCTTGTTGGCTCGTGGTGGCAGCATATCTAGAGTGATTGACTTTGGTTTTTCCCTTGTGCGCATTGCACGTTCATCATAGTTGAAGTTAGAACATATGATTGCACAACAGGAATGGTATTGGCTATTTATTTGTTTCAGATGTTGGCTTTACCTTAGAAATGCTTACTAACCCTAATAGCAGTATTGCGTGCGTCTGCTTCCCTCGCTCTCATTGCACGTCCATTATTGTTAGTGGTAGGGTAGAAACTACCACTAACAGGTAGGGTATGTGCGTTGCGTGTTATCTTTCCTTCCTGACATGTACTACTTCATACTTCATCCTAGCATCTATAGCATTACCCATTATCAGTTATCTCTAACATCTGTTATATGCTGTTTGTTGTTTACTATGATTATCTATTATTTTTATTGACTATTTTAAACTAAGATTCTAACCATCATTGTCATTTTCTGTTTGATATTGATATTAACAATACCATACAAATGATATAACAATCAGTTCCATTATTTAGCTACCCATAATATTAACCGTAATTAAGATTATATTTCATGTGTATTTTTAATTTATCTCCTTGTCGCTAGAAATTGGTTGCTCAAGTATATCTTCAATTTGTGAACTGTCACCCGACCATCTCGACATTAGGATCTCGCATGCTTAGAAGTAGCTTTTATTCATTTCCCATTCAATCATTTATTTTGATCTTTGCTTGTATTCATTTAAAATGTTAAATTATTTCGCATTATCTTATCTGAACATAATTTTTATTTCACGCCCTGGTTTTAAAATTAGCCCTATATCTATTTAATTTCCTAATAGGTAAGTTGATTCCACTTAAATGAATGACTGAATTGAATAGCAACTGCGCCACAAAATGTGAAATATTTTATTTCACTTAAAACCAATTTATTTTACAGAAAGACGTGACGATTTATTAATAAAAAACGAACAAGCAATACTGCCGGGCTAAATACTACTCTCATGTAAACGAAACTTTTGTCTAGATACCCCAAACGCGAGGTTTTTTCTTGAACAACCAGGAACGTATCAGTCGAGCGACGTAAGATAAGTAATAAGTAAATAATAAGTTTTAAAAAAAAGTTCTTAAAAGTAGATATACACGAGTCAATCAATTCAAACCGACATCAACCCAAATTCTAGTTGTACAGTTACATCTGAACATTATAAAGCTAGATTCCTAACTTAAGGGTGTTTATATTAAAAAGACGATAGTTTAGACATGTTTGTCGAAAGAATTGCGAAGAATAAAAGATTGTGACCAAATATTTTTTTATGCATGGAAGATAATAGGGACCCCAAAAGATATATGGATGACGATCATAAAAAGGCCAGCAATGCTAAGGTGAAGAATGCTAATTGTAAGGCCTTCAAGCTGGCGCAATATTCATTATATTCGATCCAGATAGCGCACTAACTAACAATATATGGATAATGTTGATTAACGTTGTACTGATAGTAATGACTGACACTGTACTGATAATAATAACAATAAAATTGAAAGTATAAAAGTATTCCATATATTCTAATGTTCCAAGGAGATACGTACAAAGTCGAAGCAAATATATTTTATAAATTACTTTTTAAAACAGCATATAATTAACAGCATATTTATGTTTGATTTGCAGATATTTCTTGTATATACTTTCTCGTTAAAGTCAATTGTGAAGAGTTTTAAGATGCATTTTATAGGCCAATAACTACATTAAACTATACTACTATAAATAACATGATTTAATGTAATAATGGTATAAAATTATTATGAAATCTAAAATGATGTGATACACGTTGGCCAAACTATTTATTTACAACTCCGACAATTGCTTGTACTATTATATAAGAAAAGCTGATATCTTAATTGATTGAAGATTCTTGATTGAAATTTGTTTAGAATATTTTACATCAACTCCTTATAAAACGAATTACTTATGAAAATTATGTTTCCTATGTGTAATCAAAATAACAAATATTATGTCAAATGTTGGTCCATAGACCTATGATTCTAACGCTTCTAATACAGAATTTCTCTTCCTCGAATCTGCTTCAAATATGCAGGAATCAGAACAGTATGCAAGTGGATTAACAATACATCGTTAATAAGTATTAAAATTCACAAAAAAAACACCTTATATGCAATAATTTATATTATTATATAAATTCAATGATTTTAATATTTCTATTCATAAAATGACGGTTTTGCATTTTCAATATTCAACATTTTGTCGTTTGAATTGAAGATATCGGCTGTCGAAGCCCATCAAACTCTTTAAAAAAAAGGTGATGATGCTGACCATAATCATTTCAATGAAAAAAAAACAGCCTAAGGGCCACAAGACAATGAAAAAATTGCAAAATTTAGTGGACGAAAACCTAACTTAAATATCAAAGAACTTTCAGAGAGCTAAGAAGCTGACGAATCAACTCTTTCTAGACATTTCTAGATTGTACCTTTTTTTTCCAACAAATTCCCTGTTAAAAAAAAACGATCAGAATACATACAAACACCTAGTACATTCATTTTTATTTTCAATTTAATAGTCTAATATCAGGTTATATTATTGACAATATCGATGTGTCAAACAATATATATTCTTACAGAGTGTATCACTAATAAAAAAATATATCTTTTCATTTCCATTAATATACCAAAACTGCTGTGTCACCGTTTGTAATATATTTTGGTTGCAATCGAATCATATAATAATGTATTAAATAAATAATGTTTTCGGCATTAGTCATAAATAGTGCTACACTAATTTCTAAATAACTCCATTCTTAATTTATCTAATTTCTAAGTGTCAAACTTCTCAAACTTAGCTAAATCGGTGATAAAGAATATCTAAATATAACTGAACATTGTTATATACTGACCAGTCAGAAGCTTCTTGCGACCTTGGTGGCGCCTCAAGAGGCCAAGAAACGTTACATCACTCTTGCGAACCCTCGAAGCAGTATAAAACGGCACGAATTCAACCTGTACCGGAATATTATTCGCCTTTTATCATTTACAAGATTTATACTGAAACCAGTATTAAAATGAAAATTTTTAGATTGAATTAGTAATAAAATAATATATCTTATAACATAAAGTACGATAAGAGCCTGGATATCGTACCAGATTCTAATGCTCGTTCAAAATAATATTAGTATAATAGCAAATACAATATTTTACAATAACACTGTGTTGTTTAATTTGTTAATAAAAATTGTAATGATTTTATACAAGTGACAAACACTAAATAATGAGCGGTGACACACACCTGTTTTTAAAAAACAATATACATTTGTTAGTATGTGTATTAAATTTTGTATTTAAATTAATTAATTTGTTTGTCTTAAATACATATGACAACTGAAAATCACAAAGATATTTAAATGAACAAAGTTGGTTTGGTTTGATTGGCACTCAGTATCCTTGATTTCTACTGTTTCTAAATTACAGAAATAGTTATTGTTATTGTTAATTATTTTAAATATTACAGAGATTGTTATTGTTAGCTATCCAACATTACCTCTTCTAGCTCTTATATTCTCAATATCTATTTCTTTTTGGTTATGCTACAGTTATTTTCAATATTTATCTTATTAGGAAAAAATTATAATTCCGCGGGTAATAATTACTCTTCATCGCGGTTCCAGTCAACCCTCATTAATTCATCAAAAAATCATTCTTTCTTTCCCAAAATAAACAGTTCTAGCTTAGGTGCGGCTTTTAGAAGTTATTTACAGAAGTTAGGGAAGGGAATAAATAAGAAACAAAAAACTTAAGGGAATTTCACATGATTTTTACATCATATGGAATACCCAAATATAGATGAGTATTGCTTAGGAAAACTAGGATTCCTACATGTAATTTAAATAGTATTTTATTATGCCAAATGTTGTTTCATAGTCAAATATTTATAAAGCTTCTGATATAGCATCCCAAAGTACTAACAGTAAACAAAACAGAAACTATGGCGTTCAGCGTCGATAACAATCGCGCTCTCCAAATCTCATAACAATTTTCAAAAATGAAGAAGTAAGTGTAAAAATAATAATAAATATTTTATTCAAAGTTAATAAACTGAGCTAATTCTATTGATTGACTTGATTTGGAACCCAAATTTTTGAAAGAAAGTAAAGGTTTACTTACGACGTAACATTATATAAAAAAGAGAGTAAAAGATAAGAACAAAAACATATAGAGAGGGAAGATAGTATGTTGACAAGTTCTGCATGAGAACCAACAAAAAATATTGCCTCTACTTTATTTCTCCACTACTCTATTTAATAAAAAATAATTAATTTTAAAATTTAAAACAATTATATTATTATTTAATACAAATATCTTGTTAATGTTAATATATATTCTTATATTTACGGCCATAAAAGTGTAAAAATGAGAAACATATTTTTTCTTTATTCAAATATCTGAATTTTTAGAATTAGGCTAACATCTATGTAACTATCTAAGTTATGAAATGTGAGAACAAATTTAAAACTAACCAAACCATAAATATTCGTAAATATATAAGTAGTTTTAATAAATTAATTTTTATCTTGGAATAAATTATTTTATTTTCGTTTCTTTTCATTTCCCAGTGAGAAAGAAAAAGTTATAACGTTGAATAGACAGATTGTGGCCAGATACCAAAAGGTAAATATTGTATTAAATTACATTAAAGTTTATTGAAGTTCTTTTTAATTAATTTCATGATATCGTTGTGCTTTTCATGATACACTTAGAGGACACCGTATTGTCTATCGATAGGAAGCAGAAAAATAGCAACATAAAACGTTCCTGCTACTTTTACCCATTTTTCAAGCTATTTATGAATTCCATCTCGAAAGAACGATATATCATTTGACTATCTACGAATCGACCCATTTTTAGATCTTCCTAAGAATTGAGGCGGTTCTCTGACAGGACTTATATGTCGGAACGGGTAGTAATGAGAAGAAGGAAAGCCTGGAGTAACACTTCGCATTTTAATTCCTTTTTTACTCCATTACTTCCATTTTTGTTTCCAATTTGGTATTTACGGTTTTGTAATATGTGCTCGAGCGTTGTAATGTTGAAGTATTCTGCTTGTTGTTGTTTTGCTTGCATTTCGATCACATTATATGTGACAATGGATGAAACATGGCTCCATCATTTCACTCCGAAGTCCAATCGACAGTCATCCGAGTGGACTGCGCACGATGAACCCGCTCCAAAACGTGGGAAAACGCAACAGTCGGCTGGCAAGGTTATGGCGTCTATATTTTGGGATGCGCATGGAATAATTCTCATTGGCTACCCTGAAAAAAGGAAGGACCATCAACAGCGACTATTACGTAGCGTTATTGGGCCGTTTGAAGGTCGAAATCGCCGCAAAGCGGCCGCATTTGAAGAAAAAAAAAGTGTTACTTCACCAAAACAATGCCCCGTGTCACAAGTCAGTGAAACCGATGGCAAAAATCCATTAATTGTGCTACGAATTGCTTCCTCATCCTCCGCATTCTCCAGATCTGGCCTCCAACGACTATTTCCTGTTCTCAGATCGCAAAAGAATGCTCGAATTTGAAGCAAAAATGGTATCGAGTTGAAGTTGGAAGGTCGCTATAATCAGTGTATCACCCTTGAAGGGAATTATGTGGAATAAAAAAACTAATTTTGCCAAAAAAAAAAACATGTTTTACTATGGTAGGCCGGGGACTTTTCAATTGACCTGTTATATATCGTGTAACTAATACGGTTCCAGTAGTTCAAAGATAGTGTGCAATTAGGTTAAGTTTATTAAGTAATTTTTTTGCTTACTTTAAAATATAACAGTTGTAAGTTAAATAAAATTTTGTTTTTAAACTCTATATATACAAAAAAATTTTATTTCGTATTTCATCACTTCATCAATCACTTTCACCTCTATATAAATAAAAACTTAAATACCTGCAACACGTATTATATAAGTACGTAATTTTCAAATATAAATTAATGTTTTACTAATTATTTTATTAATATATAAATTCTTTCTGTTTGGTGAATTCGAAGAAGTAAAAACTACACCCAACAACGTAAAACAATATTACTTTCAAAAGAGTTTGTACAAAATAATAATATAAATTAAAATTGGCTAACAGGAACTAACATCTACTTCATTACCAGCAGTTTCTTTCGTTAAACGCCGATCGAAGTGTGAACGATTAAAAAAATACTATTTTTACCATCTTGAATTGACTTAATCCGAGCTGTTATGTAACCAATAAAATTTACGATCGGACCGCATTATCAAAATAGAAACATTTAAAAATATAAACCACTAATACCGTTTTACTAATTCGAACGACAAAAGCGAACGTTAGCTATTCGACATGATATTTCGCTAGTGACGTAAGGGCAATAAAAAAAAATTGAAAGTAACCTGTTACAAAATGATATCTGAGAAGAATCGAGAACACATGTTGCTTTATTTCTGGTTCCAGGTTTTAACGATCCTATCCAAAAAAATCTATTAATTTCCTGTTAATTAATATTACTCAATAATGTCATTATTATATTCGTTATAATCAATTAATTACCTCCATTAATATATTAAACATAGCATTTAATTTTAAATGATTTCACAAAACACTTGTTTATAATCTCTGTTACTGAACTCCTTGTTATCTTTCGTAGTGAAAAATATATAGTGCAAATAATGACGTCCTTTAAAATATTTTTGTTAAAACGTTTTCCTTAGTAAAGAAAAATGTTACTATTAAAAATATTGTCCAACACCAATTATTAACTTTTCTGTTCAAGGAGTGAAAAGATAAGTCCCTATAAATATGTTGGGTACTTGCATATATTTTGATCAGTGATATTTATTGCTGAAAATGCAAACTACTGTTAAACAACCTAACCTAACTTTTAAATCCAATAGTTTTGAAATTCTACATAAATTAACAGTTTTTCATTTAGTATTGTTGAATTATCTAATGTATATAGACGCTAATCCTGGAACGCCTCAAAATTGTATTTTTGACAATCATTTGTTGCCTAACTTTCGGTATCTGCTGTCGAAGCCCATCAAATATTTCTAGAAACCTAATATCTGTACCGTAATAGCACAATTATCTGTTTTAATTTCTTCACAATCAAGGATTTAAAAGTGGTGATATTGATGATAAAAAACGGTCTGGAGGACCGAAAAAGTACGAAGAGATATTGAATTGCGAATTAACGGTTAACCTCTCAAAGGAGTTTCAAACAGTATTATTCAAACAGCATATATTTTGATCAGTGATATCTATTGCTGAAAATGCAAACTACTGTTAAACAACCTAACCTAACTTTTAAATCCAATAGTTTTGAAATTCTACATAAATTAACAGTTTTTCATTTAGTATTGTTGAATTATCTAATGTATATAGACGCTAATCCTGGAACGCCTCAAAATTGTATTTTTGACAATCATTTGTTGCCTAACTTTCGGTATCTGCTGTCGAAGCCCATCAAATATTTCTAGAAACCTAATATCTGTACCGTAATAGCACAATTATCTGTTTTAATTTCTTCACAATCAAGGATTTAAAAGTGGTGATATTGATGATAAAAAACGGTCTGGAGGACCGAAAAAGTACGAAGAGATATTGAATTGCGAATTAACGGTTAACCTCTCAAAGGAGTTTCAAACAGTATAACTTTCATTCACGTTCATTCATTCATGTGATTTCAGATATGAGATGAGAAAGATCCAAAAAGGGGGGAATGGCACCCCATGAATGGATATGGAGAGTAGATCTAGAAAGATAATGTGAAGCACAAAAAAATCAAGAGAGCCATCCACATCGACACCAAAACAATGGCCATTATATCTTGCTATGCACATGGTTGGACCAGCGAGGTGTACTGTATAAGATGCTGTTTGTTAATATAGATATTGCCGACGTAAATTGAACAAACTGAACGACACATCGTAGCAAAAAAAAACTAGCAATGACGAATAACAGACACAAAGTTATCTTCTTGCATGACGAGGCTTCGCTACATGTTGCAAAAGTTCTGAAGAACATCGCCTTCTGATTACCGCTTGTTCAGACCGATGTAGCATGAGTGGGCTGCAGCACTGTTTCAAAATATTTAAAATGTGGGAAAATGTATCGATGATTTGGTGATGAGTGGACCGAAGCAACATCGTCCTTTCAACGCGATAGCGCTGTATTGCCAAAAAGATGACAAAAAGTTATAGAAAATTCAGAAAAATATTTGGATTATTATACACCAATTGTTCTCAACAAATGCTGAAAATGCTTAAATAATAAAAAAATTATCAGAATACATAAAAGCACGTAATAAATTATGGATTAATTTGTAATTGTTATAAAAAGTGAACTTCCGACAGACCACATACAGAGTTACAAAAGGTAGTCGGGCCAAGAAATATTTTAAGAATATGGCTGATGGGAATTACCCATTGGAGAGTTTCCAAATATTTTGGGCCTATTTTGAGATTTTTGATGTATGAATTAGTATTGTCATGAGAAATTATTTTATCATTGGTTCATGGTTTATCAAAAGGCTTTAGAAGTTCGTTGAAAGTCACATCGTTTTCCCATCAAACCGATAAGCTGATTGGCCGGCTTAATCTTTTATCTTTTAATGCTATATAATGTATGCTTTTAATGTAACTTGTGAATATATCTTTTGAAAACTTAACATCTCTAGTTCAGGATATATTGTTAAAAGAAACAACGAAATGCTGTATATTATACACAGTCTTTTGTAATGTATGATGTATTAATTCCAACACCTGGTACAGCCTAACGTTATAGTTCCAACTATTCCGACTGTAAAGGATTCATCAAGTTCGTAACAGCTCAAAAAAAGAATATGTCCTTTTGATATTGCTAATATTTACAAACAGCAATATAATTATTTTCAGCTTTTTTAATAATTAAGCTGTTCATGAAAATATTTCATGGCCGTTATAAAAACATATCATTGCAAAAGTGGTAATACTGAATATATACAATTCTCGTGTAAATTAAGAAGTAAAACAAATTAGCTACAACGCAATAGACTAGCACCATTTTCATAAAAAATTATACATTCAAATATTCTAAATTTGTATGCGAAAGTATTAATACCAATTAGTAACGTTAATAGGTGCTTGCATATATTAAGTCATATTTTAATTTCAGAAAGGCAATTATCCATAAAAATTGGCACAATATACATTAATCAAAATAGTTTTACTATTTTTCTGACAAGCCTTGATGCATCGATCTGAAGAAATTGTAATCAAAAGGCACTAGGTCTGGTGAGTACGCTAGGTATTGCTGAAGTTTCTATTCGATCTGCAAGAGTATAACTTTGCGTCTGTTCTCTCTATTGCTGCTGTTTTTGTAACAATATGTCGATCAATTTATTCAACTGACTTTGGTAGCTATCTGCAGCAATATTTCATTCGGTTGTAGAAGTTCGTAATATACCTTGCTGATCACACCATATATGGTACAGCAACACTTAAGCCATGAATATTCCGCATAGGTGTTTATGAGGATGACTCTCCCGGGAGAAGCTAGGATTCTCCTTGGGCTTTTTGTCAATTTATTTGGTAGCGATTTTCAGCCCATTTGGATCTTCTCCACCGCATACAAACGTCTGCAAACAGCTAATTCATCAACCGTTAATCTATAATACTTTGAGAGTTTGAGCAGGATTTTTGTCCAATAAAACTTGAAATGCATTATATTTGAATATTTTGGTATTCCAGGTCATTTTTTGTCATTGACAATAATTGTGATATCACGAAGCACCAGCATTTGTCTGATGGTCTAAAAGTGTCTTGTCTTTGGCTAACAGATTTGTTCAAATTAAACAACAAAAATGATTACTGTCATAAATGTAACTTTGAGCGTTCAGTGATTGACGTCCGTGTACATTAAGTAACTAAATAATATGAAAAGGAAAACTCTTATTTTATATAGACAAATATCAAAACCATCGAACTTAACAGTTTGGTTAAGTTGTTTAATAATAGTTGATATAATACTTCGCATTTTCACTAATAATGAAGGTACATATTATACAAAAATCTAAAAGAACATTTAGAAATAGAAAAACTAAAATGATAATTTTAAAATCGTCAAATAAGCTTTTCAAATTAAAAAAAAAATAATGGACTACAATACGACAAAAAGTCTGAACAAAAGATATTTGAATTTAGAAAGAGGAATAAAAAACTAACACTCTTACTGTGAATTGGTAATATAATATTCTACTGAAATATAATTATCCCTATGTTTTAATATAACAGAACTTCCTAGAATTATTTTAATATAAAACAAAAGTTAAACAATACGTGCATCATGATATAAAAATGACGCTTAAATATGTTTATTTGTTACGGTTATTACAGAGGACACAAACTAGTGACAATTAAAAGTGTATATAAGCTTATATTCAAATATCATTATCACTAATCTTATTTACAAATTGGATTATTTTAATGAAATTGATAAGCTAACTCGATTACATGCGAGAGTTGGTAGATAAATATCAATATAGGTTAGATCGGGTTTCATATTCTCTTCAGAGAAAGCATCAATAGCCTGTTTCTGCAAAAGACGCAACTGACCCAGACCCTACCTATTTAATAAAAATAAACATCCCATGCTTTCCAGCAGTCACAGTAAGTTCCTGGGAATCACATTTGAGATATCACAATATTAACCTCCCTACAAATAACCTGCACCGACATATATTAAAAACTAACCACCAATTCCCTCATTATATTAAAAAATCTTCCATGGGCAGATACTCTCATCTTATGCGCCTTCTTAAAATAAACACCTTCTAGATCTCCCCTTTCTTCGCCATATAAACATTCGTACTACCACACGAGTGAGTGAGTCAATCCTCCTAACTTTTAGCCTCTCCAACTTACTAACATCTTCAACTCTGATATGTTTCCCTTGAAGAGATCCCTTGAATGACTTCTGAATGACAAGCCGAGTGAATCGCTGATCGCTAGAGACTTTTTCAATGCCTGTAATACTATTGAATCACAAACTCAACCACATGGAAATCAAGGAAAATTATAAATTGTTGATCTTAAGGTTAAGAACGCCATCTCAAATTTTCTCTTTCTGTGCTCTCAACGCATAATATTAAACAAAGACCCTTTATTCTATTTAATTTATTATTTATTATATTTTCTTTATTCTTTTTTAGAAACTAAGTTTAATTATTTGACCCATTTGGCCTGCGACTTCTTGAAGTTGACAATAAATTGTGACCAATAAAACAGAATTTCTGCTCCTTCATTATCCTTTTCAAATCAAGATCTTGCCAAATCATACCAAATCATCATGGTCGGTTCAATTCTTTTGTTAGAAATATCTTATTTTTCTCCTTTTAGTGTTATATATTTACTCTAGTGTTATATAAATTACGCAGTTATTTCATTAAGTATTACAATGGAGAACCCAAGTAAAAGTACAGCCCATATAAGGAAAAATAGGAATAAAGAAACAGTGATTGAAAATAAGGTAAGTTTCAGGCCCAAGGGTCCGCTACGTAGTCTAGGTGATTTGACAAAAATTCCAATCAAACTAGAACAAAAAAGTTGCTGCCCTGTTGGGAATCGAATTCTGAACCATCGCGTGTGAGCTCAACGTTCTAACCATTACACCATAGAAACAGTTGCCCACAATATTTATACGATGTCTCATATGCTATGGCTAGTACATAAAAAGTAAACTGACTGACTTTTACACTGAACTACTTGCGATTTTTCGTCAGATCAGTTCAGCAATAACATTATACTCAAATATCTGATTAATTTAGATATAAAAAATATGTGAAAACATTGTAGGTGTCTTTGAAATTTGAGGTTTTCCCTCATTTTAGCCCCCTTCCCCCATCAGATCCAAACTTGGTTCCAGTGGGATCACCTCGGAAGAGCACTCTTTCGAATAAAAAAAATTGAAAATCGGTCTATAATCGACGGAGAAATCAGCGAAGATACATTTAAAACAATATACAGCCGAACATAGCACCTCCTTCTTTTTTGAAGTCGGTTAAAAATAGGTTAAATGTTAATGGTATACCCTTTTTCATTATAATTCTATAATTTTCCAGATAGATAAAAATCTATGGATCTAAATAAAGCGAATATTGAGAACAGTTGAAATGCAGTAAGTGATAAAGTAAAATGCGTTGATTAGTGCAAAAACTAAGCTTTGCTTACAACGCTTTAGTTTGTCTACTGAACAGAGGCTTGTATGTTATTTCGTGGGACATTTCTCCCACAGAGCTTCCTTTTTTTAAGTGTATGTTTTGAAATAGTGGAAAATGTTGATATTATAGACTTTCCTTGATATTACGTCCCAGGGCTCTACACGGATCAAAAGTTAGTAATATAAATTTAAGTGGTAGCTGTAGTAGTTTAATTATAAACTAAACACATAATAGCCTGCTATTAATAACTCTTATCGTTTTGAACATATCATAAAGAATTATATAAAAAATAGCTTGTAAATTGTATTTAATTGAGCTTATATGATACATGTAATATTCATTTTATAAAAATCGATAAACAATATAGTCCAAACAGCTTTGAAAATAATATACAATTGGAAACATCTGATTTAAATAGATAAATAACATTAAGGATTTAGGTTTGGATGAAATAATTCATAAAGTTCTACAAAAGTACTTATTGTTCAGAATAACAATAAACTATTATAATATTGCAACAATCTTAAACTAAAAGATTTTTCAAATATTAAAATTAGATATATTACGATGAAATCAAATAAATCAGCACCCGACAACTTTACTAATTCCTTATTATGAATGTTAAATATGAAGTTAGGTGTCCGATATTTTATTCAAAAAACCGATATTTTCATCAAAAGAAATGAAATACCTTCTTTTGGTCTTCATGGTAAAAATATCGATATTTTTTCTGAAATATCCTGACACTTGTTTGACAAACCAATGACATTTCTACAGTGGAACCAAAGAACGTAAACATAATAGCACAAGTTAAGACCAAGTTAATTTAGAATGTTCACTTGATCGTCAACATTACACCGTCCTATAATTGGGCAATAATATGCTTAAATTCATATATAAATAAATATACCAAAACGAAGTCCTTGCTGCAAATGTACATTATATAGTCTACGTAAACTATTAATTCGGAACCCTTAAAAGGTCTTGCTTAGCATGTGCTTAATGTTGCAAATAAGAAGGTGGTGTCAAATGGACAATGGTCAAATGGTACCATTTGATATTATATATATAATCAAATGGTTGAATATATAATGAAATGTATAAAAATTACATCTTCTAAGAATACATCTTCCTTGATAACGTTCTCAATGTGGCGAATTCTTCCAATTAATGGAGGCGAAGGAAACGGCACCTACAATTGTAATAAATCATATCAAATGAAACAGTATTAAATTATCTGTGATGATTAGAAAAACATATAGAAACCAAGACTAAAATTAAATTTTTCTTTTGAAGTAATCCATGAGCTATACTTAAGGCAAGTTTTGTATGTTTCTCTTCGAGATGCATGCTGTACACAGACTGTACAGTCAAAGGTACAGTTCATGAAGAAGGATCTATATTACAATGGTTTGGATATGTCTATCGAATTAAATATGAAGGGGAGCCTAACTGATTTCTATGGCGAAGTTGATCTTTCGGATAGAAGATGCAATGATCAGCCCACTCTCCAAAAAAAGTCCATCAGTATAATAGTTAGCGATCTAAAGAAGGCTGATCGCTAACGGTAGCGAGACTAGAATAATTTAAATTAATGTATGTTATTTGAACCTTATGAAGATGTATCTAACAGGTCAATTGAAAAGTTCCCGGCCTGCCATAGTAAAACATTTTTTTGTCAAAATTAGCTTTTTTTATTCAACATAATTCGCTCTAAGGGTGATACACTGATTATAGCAACCCTCCGACTTTTCGATACCATTTTTGTAGTACGATTCGACGAAAATTTCCACGGACGATGGTCCTTCCTTTTTCAAGGTAGTCAATGATCTTTAGAGTGTCTGCTATTTCATTCAGTTTCAATTTATGGTCATTCTAAATCATTTTTTGGAATGTTTTCTTCGGTAACAATCTCTTTTGGGCGTTCCCTGCGTTTATCGTCTTCGGTATTCATTTCACCAGGTCTAAACTATGGTTGATTTTCTTGGGGCAGTGTCCGGAAAGTCGGCATCCAGTCAAGTTTTTGCTTCAACTGTAGTTTTTCCCTTCAAAAAGCAATATTCTATCAAAACGCGAAATTCCTTTCTATGAATTTTTTTCACAATAACAAAAGTTGCTTCACTCAAAATGCTATAATTCAAAAACTAATGATCCGACAGCTGTCAAATTTATACACGCATCTTTTGAGGGTTAGGGCTAACTAAAAAACATATGGATTTAATTCTAGTAGCGCCATCTATGTGTCAGACCGGGGACTATTCAACTGACTTGTTATAGTGTATTTTAGTATTCATATTTAAGAAATACTTAACAAACCTAAATTAATTTTGACATAAACAAAATTAATGAAATTTAATATAGACAACATATTGTAGTAATACAAAGTAGCCTGATCTCATACTCCAATTATATTGAATCTAATCCCTGAAATATTTAAAAAGAACTTCATAGAGAATATATGATATTAGTAGCATTAAGAAATAATATATTATTAATTCTTTTATTAAAATTACTTCAGGAGCATGTGAGCAAGTGGCTCAAATTATTTGATACCTACTGCTGCCCACCTATAATCTTATTAATAATCCATTTGCAAATTAATTTTAAAACTGTACAAGAAACGATAATGCTCCGCTGCATTCCTCAATATACTCTAAACTTCTGACAAAGCGTAGCGGATTGACCTAAAGAGGCTTCTCCTCCTCACTTTCACTTACTGACATCTTATCTTACAAATAATATATTCTTCATATAATCATGTTATAAAATGAAGTTTTAAACATAGAACTGTATTCAAGAGTGTTAGGGCCAATCTTATACCTATTCATACCTGACCTAATGACCCCAATAATAACTATGTTCGTTAATAATCTCACAAGCATCCAATATTAACATTTAAAAGAAGTTTAAAAGCCATTGTGACTTTTGCGTTACAAAAGAATATTCATACTAAAAATGAATAGTTACCAATTCCTTCAGATGAAGGATGACAAATAATATATATGACATACATATCTAAAAATGGTATATCTCTTGACCCAATCCTTAACTTGTAAGAAGCTCACGTTTGGTAAATTTGAACAACTTGGACTTGAATTAAGTCATATGATTATCTTAACAAAGTTATTAAATGATCCTTAGATAACGATGTTGATAAGATGTTGATATATGATATGATGATGTATGATAAGATGTTGGATGTATAAATTATATAATTATATAAATATATATAAATTTTAAAATATATAAATTTTTAGACCAATTTGCTCATATGGAATTCAACTGTGGTTCCACTACTCCCAAGTCTAGTATATAAGGTTTGCAAGATATAGTGGTTATCACTATACTCACTTTAAATTATTTAATTTGCTCAAAGATATTTCTATATATAACATATTAATGGGCTTATTATAACTTTTATATTTATCTGACTAGTCACGTGATGTCAGATTTACACCTTTCTATATCATGCCAAAGATCAATGCTAAGTTCGATGCAAGATTTATGGCAAATTTTAATTTCTAATCTTATAGATTTCACCTGTTTATGAATTGCAGTGAAGATGGAAATTAACACTCCAATATATGCACAGGATTGGGGGAAAGACATCATTTATTAATCATTAATCATCATCATCATCAATCATCTGTAGAGGGTTTTGAGAGTCGCATCAAGTTAACTGCGGTTCTAATTTCTAGAGAAACTCGACTCTATAAGAGACTGAACAAGTCACTACAGTAAATCTCGCACAATGAATTAAATGCTTATGAAATAAAAGACTCAAATAATCTGATTCAGTTGATGTATTAGAAATTAAGATTTCTCGTGACATTAAATTTCATTATCATAAATCTCATTAAATTTGTGAATTAAGCTATTAACATTTCTAAAATGTTAAAAGACCAAAACCCAAATATTGTTAGTCAGTGAACTATGATCGCCATAAATATCCAACAAATCTAGATGACTTTTTGTAGCTATTTTAATCAATAAAACATTTATTGATTAATAATTTGATAAATTTGGAAGCAAGGAAAAAGTAGTTATTTTTACTTGTTTGGATTATTATTGTATAAATTCATATTTTCTAAGAAAAAAATTGGATCCTTGTTTATTTGAATTTTTACATATGTTCATATTTTACATAATATTCCTGTGATAATAAATGATAAAACAGTATTTCACCATAGAGTACTTTTAAAAATCAAAATGTTATGTTACTGATAGTGTAAATGATACAGCATATTTCAACAAAATAAATTAATATTTCGGCAATTTTATCGTGTTAATTAATATAAGTAAATATTATGAAATTAAACGATAACTATATATGTATTAAAATGACCTAGATTCCAAATTGTCAAATCAAAGAACCAAAATTAAAAAATGTTGGATATGTTAATTTTATTTTCAATTGAACATACCATATTAGGTCATCAAAACTTAAATATATGACAGAGTATAACTGTATTTATCTTTATTTTGATAACCGATAATTGAAAATTAGATCACTTATAAACAGTTTTCTATAAACATTCCTTAATACTAGCAATATATTACATAGATTACAAAAATATCTATTATTTTTGTTGGCAATACACTGTATTTTTATATAAAAGAATAACCTATTTTCTACTAAACATTATATAAAATAAGCTTTAAAAATAAGCTGTTATTGTTGCAGTACTAGTTATATATAAATAAACAAGACACTAAAAGGCCATCGTGCCAGAGTAAGCATAGTACCAATTACTCACTGGCAAATTTCTTAGCTTCATTTTATTCTATTTATAAACCACTTCCTTCTGATTTAGCCTTCACCTCTGGCAAATTAGTTTTTACAACTGACACAGCGTTGCCAAGTACTTCAAGATAAGCGGTTAAGGTCTTAATGAACTTGATAATTCAACAATAAAACATAATGATAACTACACAAATAAATGTAAATTATGTTTTTCGCAATTCTCTACATGTAACAGTAATTGTTGGAAAACTATAAGCGGAAGCCGAATCTATTATTTATTATTGACGAATCATTAATAATTCACACGCATTTTAATGAGAAATAATTGTTTAAATGTCGTATGCTTACCTATAGCGCGCAAATAAGCCGGTCTTAAAATGTCACTATAACTAGAAACTAGTGGCAGGAAAGTAATTGTAGCAAAAGCGTTAACTGTCAAACAACACGTGTACACATAAACAAATAATCACATGGCGATTGTGATTTTGAGACCGACCTAACACGACGGAGACGTGGTCAAATTTACCTTGACCATCGCGTCTATCGGCTTGTTCGGCAACAAAGGGTTAACAGACAATTACAGATAGATTGTTTCACATAGTTGTATAGTGAATGAGACCGATGTTCAATGGAAAACATGGGCACACGACCACAAACTGAGGCTGCCTAGCCGGCCACAGACACCGAGATGCTCGCGGAGTTAGACGCGATTAGCGGTAGCGGCGTTGTCAGATTTCCTAATAGCAAGAACCTTTTTCGACTTATTTCCTGTACAAAATTAAGCCGCAAAGTAAGAAACAAAATTCCACAAATGGATTAAATGTAAATTAAAAGAAAACCATCTGTAGAGTGTCGTATTTTTTTTTTCATTTTATTTCCCAAAAAAATATGATTATAATTACATCTCTCTTTGTTACTTGGTTTTAATAAACAATTTATATTACGTAGAATAATTTATAAATAGTATTAAATATTTACCCTTCATTAAAACGCATTATTTATATCAGCATCTGGCTGTAATAATGTAAATACCATATATAAGTCATCTATATTTTATTTGTTGTGCTTTGTAATTTTGGGAACAATATAGTAAATAATTGATGTAATTGCATAATTATTCTGAAAATTAATATTAAATTAATGTTCAAATATGGAAAATCTTAGAAAATATGTTTAATGTGTTATTTATATTATTAGTTTATACATACATATAATTAGGTAATATGTTATAATTTTAGAATAATTGGAATAAATGGTTAAAAAGCTGGATGTTATATCCTTATATATGCTATAATATTACATAAGATAATTACAGGACTGCACTGGCAACTATGTAATCAAATGTTTGAAATTATTAAATTAATAAAAAATATCTATACCTTTTTATTTAATGAAGTTAAACAGTTTATAAAGTTAAAGTAATAGTATTAAAATATTATTTATTTTATAAACGATTATTATTATAAAATTTATATAAATTATATAAAATTATTATATTGTGGATTAGAACCATACAACATTATAAATTAGAACATTGTAATTATTAATTTGAAATAAGTGTAATTAATACAAGGGTTGGCATAACCCTTGTATTAGTATATTTTCACTTCAATTTTATATAGTGCATATTAAGTATTGATGGCATAGTTGAGTAATTAATGTTATTAAAAGTGAAGTATAATTACTGTCAAAATAATAATATAGTTTATTCGATAATGTATTCCCAATTACGAAAGGAAATTATATGAACAAGTCGTTAAAAATTATTTTTGAAGAAGCTGGCGGCAACACCGCTCCACTCATGCAGTGCCCCGCAATCCCCTGGCCCGTTAAAACGCATCGAAAACATGCGGTCTCCCCACTGTGCGTCACGCGTACACTCCCCGCAACAAGTGGTCTAGGTCTTTGACAGTACCAGACAGTGTTGTGTAAATGTGCTAAAATTCATAATAAATAAGCCAAACAGACGAACAGCACTTGACTTATTTACGTACATTCAGCTGAAAACAGTTAAGACATTATGTTTATATATCGAATGTGTGTCCTTTTAATTATAATATTAATGTTTTTAAACTACTAGGATATAAATCTTAATAAGCTTACTAATATACATAACTGTTATTATATTAAGCAGATATTTACTGTTAGGTAATTAAACATTAACTAGTTTTAGATAATCTCTGCTATCTATATATATTTTATGTTTTTCTGTCACAGATAATGTCATAGGGTAGAACAATTATGTGGGCCTCATTTACGCGGCTATCATAAGTAATAAACAATATCTATATATACTTAAAATATGTAACACTTCTATAAAATGTTTTACAGGATTATATTATTTTATATTATTTTTTATATGTAATGCCAATGGTAAAAGAAGAAATCTTCAAATTATACAATTCAACCAATCAGATTCAATCAGTTGTCTTAATTAATTAATTTCCTTATTAAATACAGCGAAACTTTGTTAACAGACGTATCAGACACCGTGCGAAAAATCATCTTTATTTAAAGTTTAGATCCTTGAAATTACTTCTGTACATTTTCAAGTTGATTTAAATCTGAAATATGTATGGTGACCATTTTAATAAACACATTTTCTCTTGTGGAAAACATTATTTTATTACTTTATATTGAAATGTAAATATAGGCAAATTCTGAATAAGTCACCATAATCCTCCATGCTATAGTATGCCATTATAATGTTAAAAAAGTTGATTTTGTAAATTAAGGATTAAACTTTCTGCTGGTTGAACGTCTTTTCCACTTTATTCAATTAAACCGAAAAATATATGATTTCCATCAACTGAAGACAATTGTTTTTTTTTTGTAAATCTTCTGAGTAATTTAAGAGGAAAGAATTGTTTCCCTAGATCCTTAGATTCTGGACGCACATGTAAAAGTATCCGATGTTGAAACCGCATTATTTGTTTACAATTTATTTCCATGCAATTAGTATGTTTTTCAGATTCTGATTATTTTTTATTTAATTGAATTTATACATTTATTTCACTAAAGATTTATCGAAATATATTTTCATATAATATTAATGTTTTAATAGTCTATCATAATAGCTCTGTTATTTATAATTTTCTTGCCGTACTAATATACGTAGCAAATCACAACCATAACCATGTTTTTCATAACTTGATATATATATTGCTTTGATTTTGGAAACGAAAAAAAATTTTGGATAGAAAAGAATCACTCATACCTGACAATTCAGATCCCCAACGTCGCCTATTTACAGACAGGCCGTACTGACAATCCTAGCTTTTATACGTTAGATTCACTGTAGCTTTCAGACGTATATCTAATTTCCTAGTGTAACCTTTGTCTCAACTTTGGCAGCACTTTAATGCAAAAACACGAATACTGAAATGTCGTATGAAAAGTAGATTTGTGGTAAATTAATTATTAACGATGTTTTTAAATTATTAAATAATACTGACTATTAGTTGCAATATTGTCGGAAGATTTTTTAAAGAAAAAATTATTCTTTTTTAAGAAATGGTAGTAACTGAAATTATTATAAAGACCTCCATTATAAAAATCATATATTATTATACTAGAAATAATTGTTAAAAGTTATTAAGAATTTTTGATATATTTTATTGAGATTAATTTCAAATCCATGTGCCATTTTCATTGCAAGACTTGAAAATATCAGTTTAGTGTTAAATTAGATAGAAGTTATTACGTTGGTATTTTAAACCTTCAATGATTCATGTAAATACCAATATTTTTAAAATTCGTTGAACATTCCAACAGGGTATTGTTTTTAGAATAATAAAAATTAAAAATATTTCCTCCACAGATCTACATTGTTGGTACATCCAGAAGTTCGAAGCAGATTTATTTCGGACATATTATTTTAGATATATTTATATACCCTGTAAAAAAAACTGTAAAACTTTTGGATAAGGGCGCTTCAATTTTTGGTAATCTATGTTATGATAAGAGCGATATATGTGCGGTATTCTTTCGAATCCTTGTATTTAGTTCAGCATTAGCAGTGTGCCCATACAGTTGTATCGGTATTATCTGAAGACTAGGTGAGTCATGTACGTGCTTGGATTCGATTTTTCCTTTTTGATTTATATGCATTACAGAATTACATATGGCGGGAAAATTATCGATATGCCAGGACCCTCTAGTCCTAAAAGTGGAAAAATAAATATGAAACATGCAAAACAATTTTACAATAAATACTCAAGCATTCGTATTCCAATTTACGACTTTCGTTTGTCTGTTATAAAAAGGTAACTAAAGGGTCCGTTGAAACCTACTTCCACAGCGAGAGATTTTCTACTGAATATTATGTTATTTTAGTAATTGGCCCATTCTCATTATATATATATATATATATATATATATATATATATATATATATATATATAATAATTTTTGTCAAAAAATATTAAAATAAAGACACGTCTTAAAATATGTTATTAGGAATATTTTATTGTTGTAATCAGAAAAAACGTAGTCGGTTTCTAGAGTAAGTACATGATCCCAGATCGGCAGCGAACGTGTTAATTGATATAACTACAATTTAATTGTGATATTAACTGTATTACGAATTATACTAAAAATTTATGACGAAAAAATTTGTTTTTATTTTGTTAACATTTTAAGTTAATTTAAGATTTTAGACAATTTTAGACAATTTAGTTTGTTTATATAAAAGGAGGAGGGGGGATACTTAGGAGAATTTCAGTCCTACCCTCTATTTTTATAAAAGCTTTTATTTTCTCTTTAAAAGCATATATAATTTGCCTGATAAATTACAGTTGAATTTATACTACTGAGCGCTAATTATCATTCCACTTTCTGTATAATTGTTAAAGGGTTCTTCCTATATGATAGATAGTGTATTTGTTGAAATAACAAAAGCTGAAATGCTAATAAAATATTCTTATAATGATACAACTGTAATTACAGTAGTACAGAAAAAAAAATTTGATAATAAGAAATAGTTTAACTATATGGTCAATGATTAGCAGAAACTCACGAACTGTCCATAAATACCAAAGTAACAAATAACATTATCGACGAATGAATTACACATTTGAAATTGTTGTTACGCCCATGACTTTGTTTTTATGGGATATTCGTTCGGTTCCTGGCGCCACAGTTCTTTCTTATCAACCTGCCACGTAAGAACAAACTGGTCAATCAAGCCCAACGGCAGCAGGATTCTAAGAAGTATCTGGACGATTCAAGTCGCCACGTTAACTATAGAGAGCCTAGTTATCGGTCTAATAGGCGCATCCTGCCTATTTAAACGTTAATTTATTGTAATTTATGTGGTAAAAAGTGTTTATAGGAACGTTGATTTCCATTTATTAAATCAATAAGCCAAGACAAGTTTAAAAAACTTGCGTTAATTCTTATTTGCTTCACTAATCGCTTGTTTACTTTAGATATTTTGATAAATATATATCTGTATCACATACATTAATCCGTCTTTTTTTCTTATGTTTATATTCTCGGAACAATAATTAATTATAACAATAATAGGAATACAATAATTTTTTAAGATTAACGTGAAGATCTATAAAAAACATTTAATTCAAATTTTTAATATTTTAATTTCAATATAAATTTTAATATTGAACTGAAAATCATTACTGAAATATTAAACTCAGAACTGAAAACTCAAATATATAATATGTTTAAATTCAGGGAATCCAGTGATAGTTATTTTTGTACTGATGATAGTGTATTGAATACTGTAGTAAATGTTTGCATATTGAAGTTATCATCCTCGAGAGGGCTATACTATCGATATAATGTTGAGATGCCGGCACAGTATAGGCCACCGCACACTCACCTACGAGGAATCAGCGGTTATCAAAGCACCAGTATCATTTACTATTACACTATAATATTTTGTGATCAGATTTGATTTCTTCTGATTATCAGTTATTTAGATCGATGCAGAATTACCTGACTAATAAACATATCTGATGTGTCAAAGATTTAAATGTCGTTTAAGGCGTTATGTTACCGTAGAGAAGGATAGATGCTGTAGAAAATATTGTTGAATATAGAATTTTATATTTATATTACAGAAATTTTTAAAAATTATATAAAATATTTGAATTTAATCTAACTTATATTAAAGTTTCTCAATATATACTAAAAAATTACTCATTTTGGCCCATATGTCAAGATGGCCTGTAGTTTCTTCCAACTACCAGACCAGTAATATTGCTGGTACTTTAAAACTTATTTTCCATATGCTTTTTCATTATTTACTTCAAGTTTTATACTTCAGAAGAAAGGCCTTTTCTAATAAAGATTGGTGAGGCAATGTCCCCTCGGAAACAAATCTGCGCAGAAGGTTCTGTTCAACAAGGTTCTCCATTAACCCCAGCCCTGCTTAACTTTTACATGGACGATTTCTCACTCCTGAAATAACATTCCTGCAAGAGACTCCAAGCCCACCTCAACCAGGCGACCACGTACAAATTTAGTTCTGGCGACTACAGATTAAACGGAGCTATAACATGGGCTATTCTGTTCCATTGTCAGAGCGAGTTCCGTTCGTACTGCCTTTAAATCGATAAAGTCCCTATCCCCTGGCTCCTGGAAGTCTCATACCTCGGTCTCCAATTCAATAACAGGTTTCAATGCTAAGCACAAATTCGGCACACTATACAAAGCAACTCTGTATAAAATGCTGGTCCGATTACCATGCTTTTATGGAGTACAAGTACGTCTCACAGAAACAACTTGCACAACTTTTTGAGGGACATAAACACCCATGTCGAATCAGGCATCCCGTTCCTGAAAAGTTTCACGAACCTGCTTGGTGTGGGGTTCTTCCTTGACACCTGGCAACACTCAAATCAGCTGATTAAAGCCCTACCCTCTTATCATTTGCGATAGGTAATCAAAATACGGTAATTCGTAGTCGTATTTCAAGATCTCTGTCGCCCGCAAAATTATATTTCCCGAACCTGAAGCGACATCAGAAAAATACCAATTGGTATTAGCTGGACCGAGATCATGGTTGAAAAAAATGTCCCTCTCTATTTTCTATTTAATTCCTTTTCTTACCATGTCCACACAACCTAGATATAATCTAATTATCCTGTCTATGGAAGACTTTGACTTTGGATTAATCAAACTTGGCTTTCTTTAACACTTTATTACTAATAATAAATTAAACCTTATTACTAACAATAACGATACAATTTGCTATATTATACAAACTTCCTTTTTGCCCTTTTTTCCTGTTGCTTAACACATATTTCTGTTTGTATAAGTTGTAGGAACGTTCGTTTGCTGAATTGACATTGATTGTTTGTTTCTATACTCACTGTAATTTCGTGGACTGAATTTGCACGCAAACAGAAGACACTGATTAATATAAATTTTGAGTTTTTGAAGTGGTCGACGGTAGGATGGACAAGATAGTTAGGTTAGCTTAAGGTTATGAGGCCAGAAAAGGAATGAAATAGAAAAGTTGTATTCGTGTTGGTCTTTGAATATACCTCATGAGCGCTTGGTAACGATCCTCGAGTGTAGAATCCGGCGTGGCTGTATTTATGGTGGCCTAACATATTGTAGCGCTCGCTATAATTTACTGAGTGCTTGTGTTCTCTATTCACGTTCTAGCAAACTGTGGATTTTTTCATTTATACCTTTATTTAATTTGAATTTCGCTACTAAATTTACAGATTTAAGTTATTTCCGAAATATCATTTACTAAAAGCTTAATTAGTGAATTATTAGTTTAATTGGTTTTGTTTGTCTAGAATTGGTTATAATAATTATAAAGTCTACTAATCAATACACTCAATAAATCTCTTGTGCCATCTTTTGATGGAATATGATATTATATATATTACCTATTTTGTATTTTATATGTACAGAATTCACTCAAATAGCTATTACAGGTTACTGACTTAAAAGTACGTGATTACCATCATCCACAAGAGATGGCGCAAGCAGTGATGGAATATATGTATATATATATATATATATATATATATATATATATATATATATAAATTAAAAAAAAAAATATAAAATAGGAAAGGGTTTAAATACAAAAACAATTAATTTGCTTGAAAATCTATTTTATATGGAAGGAAGAAGAGATTTGTTGAACGACAATAGAAAACAAGACTAAGGATATAAATCTATTTGATGAATGTTTAGATGTCTCATCACCACCATTCATTCATATAAGCATCACGCCTCGTCTTCGAATAATCATAGTCAGTTCCCTCAATAGTTGCATGATATAACATACATCATGTCAACTGGCAGTTGTTAATTACTCGAATAAATCATAAATAATCTCGTGAGTTTGTATTAACTTCAGCACGTATTACCCTCAATTCTCATATATACATTTCTAAACGGATTTTTTGATTATGTCATTTGTTAAAAAAAAATCTAGTATAATTCCTTGGCCTTCCCTTCAGAAAATTTGCTATATTATTTTTAAGAATTTAACTACACATGACAACTATAACATTCGGACAACATTCATTTGTCAATGAACGTTTAATATAGTAAATACATATAAAAAGTTTTTTATTACTCTTAGTGGTTCCAAAGTCTGCCCAATAGGCAATAAGTATTTCTTATGTTTATATTATATATAAATGGCATGTTGAAAATCACTTCATTAAGTGATCTCCTGTATAAAAAACTATCTTAATTAATTAGTCTTATTCTAAAGCTTATTCTATAGTCTATATTTGTCCAATAATACAATAGTCCAATAAATAAGATGGTGTTAAACGTTTTAGTCTATGCACTTCACTATCATGTCTCATATTTAGTTGATTAGCGAGTACGTTGGGATGCACTGGTACTCTTTTGAAGTACTTCACACAAATACGTTGAATTACACTCGTTATAGGTTCTAGAGGAATATCGCGTTGTATCACTTCATTTGAAACATAGTACGGAGTATCGACAATGGCAGGCAACATATTTTGTAACCGTTGAATGGTGGACATATTAGATTTGCTAGCGGTACCCCATAGTTGGATTCCTTATGACCAAATAGGTTTGAGTATATATTCATTCAGCAATACCTTGTTATCTGGTAATAACTTAGATTTGCACCGGATGAGCCAATACATTTGATATAATTTAGGTCCAAGTTCAGCGAGTATGTGCTTCTTCCAGGTTAGGCGTCGATCTAAATGCATACCAAGATGTTTAACATCCTCTGCTTGGGGGAATTTACAATGACTGATATTCACTGGTGGACATGTTCTTCTACTCAAGGTAAAACTTATATGGGTAGGTAATCATTGTCTTTAATGCGTTATGTCTTCAACTACACTTGTATTTGCTCCAGGTGGATTTGTAGATTCATTGATGCTGATTGATTTCCATGCTTATTGCGAAACCCAAATTTTTCTATTATATAGTTTAGCTTCTTTATGTATAGTTTCTCAAAGACTTTCGAGATTATCGGTAATAAACTTATGGGCCGGTAGGAAGTGACATCTTCTGGTATTTTTCCTGGTTTAAAAATCGTTAATATTTTAGCTACTTTCCAGATACTGGGAAAATAATTAGTTCGTAGTATAGCATTAAATATACTAGTTAATACACTTATCAGACTGGAAAGGTCTAAAAACATTTTCTTAAGTGTTAGGAGAAAATGTCAGCCTTCTCTTTATAGCTTCTAGCCCAATTATATTTATTTCTTTTAATAGGTGAATTATGCGATATGAAGATGCTGGGGTTTCCTAAGCTTTCTTGTTGCTTTCCACAACGAATAGTCTGTAGTCTCAGTTGGTGTCAATTCTTCTTGGTGTCTTTATAAGTATTCTTGATTGCGTTAGTTTTGTTAATCAGCTCTTTTATTGCCTTGTTACATTGCCCTTTTATTCTCTTCAGTTCTTAGTAGTTGCTAATTCCGTCGTAACTATCTTTTTTCTGCTATCTTTCTATATTGTACTGCTATGTGTGTTTTTCTTGGAAATGTTTCACTGTTAGGAGTTCGCGGAGTATGCTGCCTCCTGTATATATTTTGTAATGTTTATTGCTGCTGTTTCTATATCAATTTCAGTTTGTAATAGAGAGAGAGGTAAATTTAGAGAGATATTTCAGAGTATGTTTTCTCTAAATAGTGGCCAGTTAGTTATATTATTACACAGAGAAGGGGGTTTATCTTTGATGGTAATTTTTGAATAAACTGTTACTATTATTGGTGACTGATCAGAAAACAGATCGAAGAATGATTCTGGATGACACTTTTTTGTATCAATATTTTTTGTAATACAGAAATCTATAATATCGGGTTTTTTATTCCTGCCTGATGGCCAATATATTGGTTCACCAGTAGAGATATGTTGTAAATTATTTGTCTTCATTGCTCTTAGCAGCTCTCTACCTTTTGAGTTTATTATTCCTGAACCCCACATTAAATGTTCTGAAATGTAATCACCTTCGTCTATAAATCTATTACCTAGCGTACTAAAGAAATCTTTTTTTGTATGATAAAGCTTATATTAGGGAATTTGCAAATCATTATTTATCCATGAAATGTGTTTAGGAAACCATCATAATGTCAACATTTTGTTCAGTTACGAATATTTTTAGTTGCCTTTCGTGTTGTTGGAGCCCATTGGCATTCCAGATAGTGATTTTGTTATCTATGTTTTCAGGCATTAGGCAAGTTTGCTGAAGACGTGTGTGTTGGGATCACATTTTCTAATTTAGAGATGTTTCTGCCAGATTCAGTAGTTTGTGGTGTGGTTTCTTGATTTTGTGTTGAACTATTATCAAACATTTGGGCATAAGGCATAAGATTGTTTTTGTTGCTGTTGATGCCTTTTTTCTCTTAATGTGGGATATAGTTTCTGCCTTAGTTGTTTGTGAACTACGCAACCCTTTTAATTCTCTGGATGATTTCCATTACAGTTAGCACATTTTACTTTATCATCGCGAACTTTACGAGTACAATCTATGATTTTATGTTTACCTGCACATTTTACGCATCCAAATGATTTGCGAAAACAATAAAAATAAAATAAAAGTATGCAAAGATGTTGTGGAAGAAATTTCCACAACACCTAATGCCACCTAACTCAAATTTCACAACAGAACTTATGGTCTCAAAATGTCAAAAACAATATAGTCAAAATTGTAAAAACAACAGTGGGAGAATGTGAAGCAATTTATAAAATTCAGATGAGATTTTAGAAAAATGTGATGCTTAAAACAGATATTGTACGGTGACAATCAGTATACGATTATAGTTGAGGATCATGTGACGACAATGATCTAGATATATGTTATATCACGCGACTGTTGATGGTTCTGGCTACGAAAACTGTATACTGAACAACATGTCGCCTCTTCTTTCATTAAAATAAGGTAGTTTTTTTTATTAAAATAATGGTTTCTGTTTTTTTAACTTTTTAAAACTGATATTTGTTGAATGAAAGCTGAACGAAATTCTTCCAGTTTCCAATTTCGAAGATACATTGCTTGATATTATACCAATCTAAAGAATAGGGGTATACAGAACATAATAATAATAAGATATAAAAGGTGGCAAGATTTGGCGAAGAATACGATCTGTGATATACATTAACGATGATGATGATAATGAGACTTTTCTTTTTGCTGATGTATAATTGCCAATATAAATATTATATTTGCTAATGCATATGTAATATTTTTGAAATAAATAAACTTTATTTTCAGGTAATTACATTGACTTTAATGATTTTAGTGACTAAAGTAATATAAAGTATAAAAAGCACTAATTTTATAGTGTTATTATCGTTATAGTTAATCTGAATTAAGTAATACGAAAACTCAACTCAAACTATCATTAACTTATTTTTACAACTTTGTTACATATATCAGTCCTACAATTTCCAATATTTGTGTGTCGCATTATTGTGAACGAAAAACCAGGCATTCTCTCAGTTTGAAACGTCTATTGTGTTTTATATCGATGCATTTGAAATGAAAAGATGTAACTCGCCATCGCTCTAGGCTAACAAATAAATTATTCAATGGAAATATATTTCGTATCCAATTTTTTTGCGAAAAAACAACAAAAATGTATCGAAAATGTATTATTATCGAAAAGTGGGTATTTGCTGAAAATGGAACTGGTTTTCGTGTATGCATGTATTGAATATTTTATGTATATTTTGAAGAAGAAAATATTGCTTATTGACTCGCTGTTTATTGTTCATTTTTATTTATAATTATGAATCCTTAAGTGAATTTACGTTATTTTCAATCAATGTGATGAATAAAGAATATGAAATATTTGAATAAGTTCGCAGTATAGAGTGAATTAAAACCAATATTTTTTGGTCAAGTTCTGTATTCTTGTATATTATCTTTTGATTGCATTTTTATTTTTACCTATCACTAAGAATTATTTTGACTAGAAACTCATACGATGAGAGTCCCAATATTGAAACAACCGATAATTGTTATTATAAAGAAACAAGTAGGTACTTAAAATTATGGAGGTGCAAGTCTTGTATCAGTGATCATTGAGAAAGTATCTACGAAGATTTCAGTTTCAGTTTTATTGAAACATAGTTTAGCTTCTTTATGTATAGTTTCTCAAAGACTTTTGAGATTATCGGTAATAAACTTATGGGCCGGTAGGAAGTGACATCTTCTGGTATTTTTCCTGGTTTAAGAATCGTTAATATTTTGGCTACTTTCCAGATACTAGGAAAATAATTAGTTCGTGGTATAGCATTAAATATACTAGTTAATACACTTATCAGACTGGAAAGGTCTAAAAACATTTTCTTAAGTGTTAGGAGAAAATGTCAGCCTTCTCTTTATAGCTTCTAGCCCAATTATATTTATTTGTTTTAATAGGTGGATTATGCGATATGAAGATGCTGGGGTCTCCTAAGCTTTCTTGTTGCTTTCCACAACGAATAGTCTGTAGTCTCAGTTGGTATCAATTCTTCTTGGTGTCTTTATAAGTATTTTTGAATGTCTTAGTTTTGGTAATTTTGGATCAGCTCTTTTATTGCCTTGTTACATTGCCCTTTTATTCTCTTCAGTTTCTAGTAGTTGCTAATCCCGTCGTAACTATCTTTTTTCTGCTATCTTTTCTGAATTGTACATGATATATGTGTGTTTTTCTTGGAAATGTTTCACTGATAAGTGTATTAACTATACTTTTCTTGGTTTTGTCCAGTCTGATAAGTGTATTAACTAGTATATTTAATGCTATACTACGAACTAATTATCAGTGATCATTGAGAAAGTATTTATGAAGATTTCAGTTTCAGTTTTATTGAAAATTCATGTTCCTCTAAAATCTATAAAAAATTTTTGGGCATCTTATGATAGTTCCATTTACTACATGCGAGTGCAAAATTGATTTGCCAAATTCATTTCAGATCCGAGACGATGTTCGCCATGAAAATGTCGTCTTTCTACTGCATTTCATAGTATTGGATGTAACTATGTGAAATATTGGAATGGTGTTTAATATGAGATATGTGTTACAAACTCCTTGATCAATCTGATATTCACTTATGGTAATGCTATATAATCTGATACAAACGTTGCTTCTAGCATTATTCATGGTATAATTTACAGTGCAGAGCCATATGGCTTAATAATTACGGAAGAAGAGGCAGAAAAGTATTAACAACTTATGGATAGACTGCGGTTGTAAAGATTAAGGGTATCCATTTAGAGAAGTAGTACTTGCTGAAGTAATAAGCCGAGTAGGCCAAGCTGCAGCAGTATTTGCATTTTAAAAAGGTGTTTATGTAAGGGTGGACATATTAAAATCAAGACTAAAATAAGGCACCTTTTCGAACGCTTATCTTTCCGAGCCTTGACATTTGTAAGTCTTTCAAATGCGATGCCCAAGGCAAGTTCTAAATGTTTCTCTCCCAGATCTAATTAGAAAAGAAACCAAAACTCGAAAGGAAATTAGAAAAAAAAATTACTTAAAGATACCACAATTATTGCACAGTAGAGGTAGAAATTCGGAGACGCAGATTACAGTGAATCTCTGTCGAATGAAAAGTGAACGAATATATATATATATATATATATATATATATATATATATATATATATATATATATATATATATATTCTGGTTGCTGGTGTTCTAACTGATTCGAAGGAGGAGACGACTGATAATCGTAATTTAGAAGCGAACTTTGGTAAGAGTCTGAATGGCTCATTGATGTGGAAGGCAGCGGAACATTGACATGTTGTTGCGAAGAAGGTCGTGGATTTGAAACAAGTCTTTGTTTAATATTTTTATGGTTGTTTCCTTCCATTTGAAAGTCCATCATTTCTGTTTCACACATATCTCGTATATACAGAAGACAAAAGAAGTAATAAGATAAGAATAATAAGAAGGACAAAAGTAATAAGTTTTGATCGGACCGAGGATGTTTTCCTAAACATGGTTCACCTGACTGTTTTTTTGTTCTGAGTATTTCGTGCTCTATATAATTTAACTGCCTTTTTAACTTTTAAAAGAGAGAATGACCAATATTGATCTGTTCTAAAATCCTTTATAATTTTTAGATAGATTTATCATCTAAATATCATTTATTCATGGAATGGTTAGGATTGAGAAATATGTGTAACGACCATAAAACCTGGACACTTTTTGATTAAAGGTTTATACTATGGTGGATCATCGTTTATATTCTTTCTTAAAATCAGTCGGGTTTATGTATGGAGAATTCTAAAAGTAGTCTACTATCTGGACTGGCTACTTTCTGTAGACAAGAAAGACAAGAATGGTGGAGGTTCCTATATGATTTGGATGGAAATATCGCGATACTTGCAGAGCTGGTCCTTTCATCACTGGGTGGACTACTCGAATGAATATCTCGATATCCTCAATTATGAAGTTCTTATTATGACAAGCGTATTGCTGCCAAACATTACCATATCCAAAATAATAATGCGGCCATAGAAATAGCCAAAGTACAGGTTTGGTTTGAGGAGCATCGGAATATTGTCAAACATCTTCCTTAGCCATCACAATCGCCAAACAATGACACAATTGTGCTGTTATGGCGAGTTTTAGAGTGGAGAGTTAGAAGTAGATTTGCATCTCCAACATTGTTTTTGGTGGATGTTTGGTACAAGTGTCGGATAACAATCCTTTGAAGTCTTAGATACTCTACATATCTTTTCCGCGAGGAATGCAGCTATTTAAAGCAAATGCTGACTCATCAGCTTATTAATTAATAAATTTGCCGCATATATTGTTCATTCCCTATATTTATATTAATTTGTTGAAAATGCTTTTCACGGCCTTGCAGATCAATCAGTAGCTCTCAACGGACACAGTTCACTTTTCATCTGGAATCGTTTTATTCGTCCTGAACGGGCCGGATGAAAAAATAATCGGCCATACGCAAGAATCGAAGGCGGAAGACTTGACGCGGAAAAAGCGCCGCCATAACGACGGACCGACGAACAGCCTTCCCGCCCCGAACAGAGAAATTCGACTCGGGGCCCGATCGTAAATCTAAAATGAATAACTCATTTTGCAGTGCAACCCGATTACGTAGAACGACTATGCGCCGCAGGTTAACTGTACAAATTTAAAAATTGTGTTCATATTTCACGCCGAGACGGAGCTACCACACTCCTACTAACAGGTAGATTATTATATAAAAGTGTAGAACAACTGTTCATTGAATGTATACACGTAAATTTCGGAAAATAACAATAGGCAATATACTGCTTAATTTACAATTTAGGATAATAATAAATTACTGCCAGATACGATGTTTGACAGTTTAGAATCAATAGCCTATTCAAGAGTTTTCGCATTACGTGTGTTAATTATCTAACTTGTTTCAAGGGATGGCTATTATCAATAGATTGATTGTAGTTTGTAGTTATTCAACAAGTGATAGCTAAGAATAATATAAAAGGTAAATAAAACAACAAAACTACAGTGATCTAAAAATAATTAAGGGGCATTATGCATTGTTTTATAATTGTTGATGAGATATGGGTCTGGACATACAAAAACCTGTACACTTTTGGCTGTGGTTATATTTTAAAGCTTGTAAAGAATCATGGGTGGAAAACATTATTTTATCGAATATATATTTGAGATATAGTTGACACTTAAACATATAAAATTACATGCTTTTTTTTAAATAGCAAAATTTATTAAACAAACATGTATATTTACATAATATCGATAGTCGACTGTTCATGTTTTTATCACAGAACTAGATAACTCAGTGAACGTATTATCTGAAAAATTCTTCGCGTGCTCACGGTAGGTGTTTTGTGAGGTCCGATACCGATACCGATTCAATGGTATTTTGAACATTTTCACTCTAGTTTATCCAAATTAGCAGTTAACTCACGTCATCTAAATTTATGACGCCAAAACGGTGCAATGTTGCCGCATTTACCGTTGAGATTTTATCCATTTTAGTTTATTTTAGCTTCGATATATAAACAACGTTCTAATATAAATAAAATAAGGAAACAAAAATGTTATAGAATATAATTAATTTTAATTTTATATCACATCTAATGCATATATTATCGAGGGACTTAATCTTTTCCACATATCTAAATAGCTCTTGCGTATATATCTTTCTCGACCTGCATATATATTGTAGTAATTATTTGTAATATCCCAAAACAATTCGATTTTATTGTTGTGTGTGAACACTGTGACCATATTATTCAACCATCTGATCTATTGTGCGTCTCTTTTGAGGCCTATTTCTAAAAAAGTAATTTACATAAAAGACAATTATAGATTTCATTTATAATTACCAACTGACAACTTTAAATACTTCAGTCTTTAACAACGTATCTTCAAATTTACATTGATATTTTTTCCCTCAAATAATTGTATTAAATCATGTTTATATTGAAAAAACTAGTTACCGTTTTTATACATTTCATAAAGTTAATCTTGAATAGAGCTAACATCAAGGTATATAAATACTTTCTTTTCAATGAATCCAAAATTATTTGGTTTTTCTTTAATTTGAGAGATTTTAATTATAGCCCCACACTAATATTCAATTCAGCTGTAACATAATATAATATTATATACCTCTCTAACGCATTTTACTGGTAAAAAGAAGTTATTGATTCGACGTAATCTGTTTCTGCCTGACCATTTATTTGACATCGGCAATTTCAACCAGAGTAATAATATGAAGTAGTGGTTTGAAATTTATTAAAACAAGCAAAGCGCCAAAACAACGTTTGCCGAAATATATCTCTTATTATCATTAATATTTCGAATAATTTTGCAGATATTTGATAAGCGACTTTTGCATGTTGATTCGGTTACATGTTCGAATGCATTGACGTACAAACAGCATTGTATTTCTTTTTAACTGGAATAAAATGAGAAGGAAGATATTGTCTGGCGCTAAAACGAATTTACAAACAGCAATAGGCAATACATTATACATTTCGATGATGTAAGTTTACTGCTACCTTGGATAGACTTTATATCGTAGTTTTGGCGAACGTTTCCATAGATCTTGCATAATAGTTCGCTTCACTGTTGTACTGTGAGCACAGCGTCTATATGGAATATTACGGATACGGAAATTAGTATCTGGATTGCTCGTAAAATAGTGATAATAGTGATAAATAGCAAGCGATAAATTGGTCCTTGTATCTGCAATTGTTTAAGATTTTATTAATTTGTTTATGATACAAATCTCAATATTACTTAAAGCAACTTTCCTGTACAATACGCATTCTGCCTAAGGACGGCATTTGAACACGATTCAATATTAACATTAATCTTTATTTATTAATAATTAATCATAATAACACTAACCTTTAATTTAATGAAATTAAACCTATCTATGAATATTTGACAACCAAAAATAATGTCGATCTGTAATTGTGGGAGTAAAATTATTGATGACAGTGATGGTAATCCTTTGTATGGAAACAAATGAACGACTTATTGTTACAAGAAAAAGCATAAATAGCTAGTAAATGGCGAAATAGCGCCTTCTGTTTACTATTTCTCCATATCGAAATGCTGCATCAATCTTTCGACAAGACACTATCATGTTGCCAGAAACTTGAGAAAAACAATGATTGAAAATTGATTTTGATTAATGTATATGTTATTGTACCATTTTTCTCAATAAATTTCATTTTAAAGTGAAAAAATGCTCAGAATATTTACAGAAATAATCATAAACAAATAATGCATATTTTGATATATCACAAATTAAGTTTTAATGGTAAGTATACTAGCTGCAACCAACGAACAGTTGTTCAGCGGGAAACCTGGGATGTTATATGTTTCCCCGGAGGATTCTTCAATGTATTGCCTGTCTGGATCGCTCAGACTGTGGCGTTTATCCTATTCGCATGCAAAAATAACCTCGCTCCTTAAAGGATCCGAATAACGCCCAAGATCAGTCCCTGTATAGACGGACAAACAACTCTCTCTTCCAGGATTTATGGGCTTTATCCAAATGCGGGCTTATACTCGCCGTGAAATACGCTTTAGCGTAACTGACGCCCGTTCTCGAATGTTCCAGCCGATGATTTACTTTAGTTTATACGTCTTCTGTTTAAGTAAAATATCAGGCGGTATATCCTGGATATTTTGTATAACGCTACAGATAGCGAATACAAAAGGAAATAGAAAGCAGAGCCTCGTTGTTCTAAACATTTTATTTTTACAAAAATTTTAACATTAAGCTTTAATATCTGTATTATATTTAGTATAACAGAAATTAGTTTTTATTATTCAACGTCATTCCCTTCAAGGGCGATACATTGATTATAACGACCTTCCAACTTTTCGATACCATTTTCTACTGTAGTTTTGTACTCAGTTTCGGCGATCACCTCTTCACTCAACGAAAATTTCTTTCCAGCGAGCATACTTTTGAGATCTGAGAATAGGAAATAGTCGCTGGGGGCCAGATCTGGAGAATACGGTGGATGAGGAAGCAATTCGAACCCCAATTCATAGATTTGTGCCATCGTTTCACTGACTTCATTGCATCCCAAAATACAGACGCCATAATCTTGCCAGCCGACTGTTACGTTTTCCCACGCTTTGGAGCAGGTTCATCGTATGCAGCCCACTCGGGTGACTGTCGATTGAATATCGGAGTGAAATAATGGAGCCATGTCTCATTCATTGTCACATATCGATGCAAAAACTCTGGTTTATTACGCTTGATCATTTTCAAACGCTGTTGTTGTTTTTGGTCAAAAGCACCCATTTTGCACAGAGCTTTCTCATACCCAAATAATCCTGAATTATATGATGTACACGTCCAGTTGATATCTTTAGAGTGTCTGCTATGTCATTCAATTTCAATTTACGGTCAGTCAAAATCATTTTGTGAATTGTTTTAAATGCTTTCTTCGGTAACAACCTCTTTTGGGCGTTCACCGTCTTCGGTGCTCGTGATAAAACATCTAAACTTCGCATACCAATCCTTGATGGTTGATTTTTCTGGGGCAGTGTTCGGAAGCTCTTCATCAAGCCAAGTTTTTGTGTCAATTATATTTTTTCCCTTCAAAAAGCAATATTTTATCAACACGCGAAGTTCCTTTTTATCCACTTTTTTCACAATAACAAAAGTTGCTTTACTCAAAAGGCTATAATTCACGAACTAATGATCCGACAGCTGTCAAATTTATACACACATCTTTTAAGGGTTAGGGCTAACTAAAAAACATATGGATTTAATTCTAGTAGCGCCATCTATGTGTTAGGTCGGGGCTTTTCAATTGAACTGTTATATTAAATTCTTGCAAAAGTTCATTTCATTTTCTCACTTTAACAACAAATTTATCAATATTGAATTTGTGTGGTTCAATTCAATTTTCATTTGCCTTCATTTAATATTTTTCCCCTTTGTATGTAAATGCCTGGAAATAATTGATTCATCAGTTGAAATTCTCTCTGAAAGCTCTTTGAGAGCTGAGAGTTTTTGCTGAGTTTTTGTCCAATAAGTTTTACAGTTTCTTGTTTTCGAACTTTGTTGTATTTTATACTGCTATTTATACTGCTAACCCAAAACCGACATTTTAATATGATATAGCAGTATTTCTAGAAGTTTCTAAAGGTATTTGATATGCTTTGGCAGCAAATTACTTCAAACACAACAAAAAACGTAACGATTGTAAAAATTGCAACTTGGAGCATTTCATGATTAACAAACGTCTGTATACTAATAACTTAATAATTCCAGTTGAAAAAATGTTATTTGATGTAGTGAAACTTTACAACTATCAAATATATCAGTTAGATTAGACTGCTTAACACTTGTTTAATCTATTAATATCAATATTAATAGTATAAACTTATTGAGTGAGTATTAAATCTAAATACTAGGTATTTATCTATTATTAACTTTATACTATTAATAAGTTTTGAAATACATTATCCCATAAGTATCCGGTCTATTTGAGATAATTATTATTCTCTCAGCTCTCACACAACTTTCAAGAGATATTTATTCTAAAGCTATTTCTGTAAATTCGCTTTTCAATTCAGCGTTAAGTTAATAGTTAATCAGGTGAGTAGTAATAATTAATTTCCTTAACGGAGAATTTCTATAACTCTTATTATACTTAAACGCATTATTTTGTTGTGGATAAATATGCTCATGATCGTGCTTTAAATATTTTGGAAAATCTTTATATTTCAAGCCATCACATTTTAGACTTAACTTTTTATTTTATAGATTAATTTATTACAATTGTATTTGGATCCATTTACAAACCATCGTAATGTTCATGTATTAATTAACAGTGCTGCGTTTTCTGCTATATGCACTTCATTGTTCTCGGTATGGTCAAAAGGTTTGAGTCCTTGGGGTCTATATCCTTCTCGAGTATTATCCAAGAGCTGCAATATTTCGGTATTATCATAATATAAGAATGGATTTCTTCCTCATAGATGCCTCTTTGTAATTCTCCTGTCTAACTGAATGGCAAGTGGATGCAGAACTTCTCTGTGCAAACATTCGTTCAACTCTCGGGATTTTTAATTCTTGATAAAGATTTTCCTTTATTTTGAATTTATTTCTATCTTCAATAAATTCTTACTTTCTCCAATCTACCTCAAATCCCTTAATGCTGTTCAAAATACTGTTCAAAATACACTTAGGATATCACTGGGTGCCTTCCTCTCCTGTAATTAGCTTGTGCCACCCCACCTCTTTCTTATCGTAGGTAATTCTAGGTAGGTAATTTAAAAGGTAAATTTCAAAAAGTAATTTCTTTCACTGAAGTTCACTGCGAGATGGTTTGCTTTGCCATCTTCATTAAATCTGACCTCCACTTCGAGTCATCCGCCTCTCATGGGTCGTTTTATCATCTTCTTTCCAGGGCTGAAATTGGCTTGCTGCATTCCCCCCCTATCCATTACCCCTATTTTTTCCCTTGGACCTTAACATCCCCATTTATAAACACATTCTTATGTCAATTTTATAAGAGTCAACTTTTCTGCTCTTACTCTGGACGTAAGCATAATATTGATTGCTATAAATTCCGCGGTGGCCTTAGTAGTGCCTTTGTGGTGAGCAACCAAGCATTCTGTTTCAAGCTCCCTGAACTGGGTTCAACATTTGCCGCTGAACTCTTTTCGATACTCAAAACTTTATCACACATTGCAATAGAAAATTGCAATCTTTCAAAGCGTGGCTTATCCTGGCCGATTCTTTGTCAATCATCCGTACCCTCTATCTGAATGGCTACAAGATAACTTTAGTCCTTTCTAAAGTTGGCATACTGGGAATTGAGAAAGCTGAGAACTAAGAACGAGATACAGCGCCATTGGGCCCAGGAGGCCAACCATAACAAGCTCTTTGGAATTAAAACGAAATTTTTTTCCTCTCTTCATGTTCCTTCACTTTGTCACCATGCCGTAGCTCTGAATCGACTGAAATTAGGTCACTGTTGTTTCTCGCACGGTCACTTGATGATTTCGAGCCCGCCCGCTCACTGTAAGTTTTATTACTTTGCCCTTATCTCAGTCTACTACATACTGGGCGACTGTCCACCACTCACCCAGCTTAGGGCTATATATGGACTGCATATCTTTAGGAATTCCTTATAACGAAAAAATACAGACCCTTCATTTTTATAAGAAATCGATTATCTTCATAAAGTCTAGCCTATGACGAGATAAGGGTTACTAATCAATTCACCTTTACCATTTCAGTGTGCATGCTATTTTATATACAATATTTATACTTTTAATCCACCTTGTTTGTGTTACCATTTGACACATGAAAAGAATTCTTACCACTAGTTGGTTTATTATTTTTTAATTAGTTTTTGTTACTATTAGTATTGGTTTTACGAAAATGTCATCCACTTTGTTTATTTAATTTCTCTGTTGTTTCGTTATTCTATTGCTTCTTATTTTTCACTTACCATAAGTAAAAATTAACAAGATATTCACTTGTAAAACCTATTCACGTACCTTGACCGTTAAATTAATATTAAATAACAATAATATAAAATATTTTACTCTCATTTTCACTTGAATAAAATGGACCGCACTAATATATTTTAACAATAATTTCGATATTAACTCATAATTTTATCGCTATTCTTTGGCGTCCGTAATTCGATTTTCTGGATGTAACTTATTTATCTCGGTACCCGATAACAAATAATCATTGATTAAATTAGCTACGAACATTTTCTAACCGATTAAAAGAAGAAATCAAGGAATTGGTCTGAGCGTAACAAGGAAAACTTGTTAGACCGTCGAGCTTTTTTCCTACTTTCTTTTCCCCAGTTTTATTCTCTGTTTAATATAATTGATCAAAGTATCAGGAACGTGACTGATTTTTACTCGTTCAGTGTTACAAATCTTGAAATTGTGATAGTATTAATATGTTGTTAAAATGTCGTCATTGTTGTCAATATGTAGTATATTCGAAACCTTTTACTAGTGATAGTATTTTATTAAATTATTAGTTGATCCGACAAACGTTGTTTTGCCATGTGTAGAAAAAAAACTAACTTATTGGAAGTGTGTAAGGATGTGGTATATGAGTGAAAAAGGTATAGAGCGCTGTGAACGATGAGGGAATTTAAATATGACAAAAGAGCAAACATTAATTTTTTAAATTTTTTATAATTTATTTTAAGTAATAATTATTTATATCATTAATAATTTTAATTCATTATATAATATTAATCTCTTAATGCTACATGTTACATGTTAATGCTTATGTTTTTGTTTTGTTCTTGACGCAATTGTGCCATTCTCATACGCGCTCCAGTATTTTCTTCCTGAACTTGTTGTTCGGTTCTTTGGGCTCTTCTATTTCGAATGCTTCTAGAATTATTTGTATCGCTGCTCAAATTGGCCCCTTTGCGTTTTGTTGGCATTGTTCACTGTACAATACAAAACGCACATAAATAGAACTGATTGAATTATTTAAATAGTGAATTGAATATAAAAAATATTATATTAATAATTTATTTTATCTTTGATTACATTAAATATATATGTAAATATTAGATAGTTTCCCGGAAAGTTTTATTTTTCTTAATTATATCGAAAATATATAATGTTAGAAATGGTGAAAAGAATTCTGTAGAAGTTCTATAAGTAAACACAAAAAAAATTCCCTAAAAAATTTAATTACTACGCTTGACGCATAAATAGTAATAATAGCCGAAAACTGTAGAGGGAGTGAGTTTTTAAAACTCCGTGCTGTTTATTGGGTGAGAGGTGACACCGGTGGACACATGGAGGGGTGATAATAAGTGATAATAAGTGATGTCATAGAGCGGGATAAAAAATGATAAAATTATTAAATTTTTAAATTTTTTTTATAACATCTTTATTAGATACGCTTAGTACAATCTTAATTTACAATTAATTTATTACTACTTTTCCTATGTACTTAGATTAATTAACAAACAAGACAAGTGCGAGAAAATACATCAGTATATATTCCTCAATTATAAAATTATAATTATTTATTAATTATTAATTTATAGCTATAATTTACACTAAATGTATATACTTTATATAAGTTCGTATGGTTTTGTTCGTTTCAATCTCTTGACATCCTGCGCGCTGTCCAGCAGTTGTATTGCTTCCACGTTAGTATGATTTAGTAATCTTCTTTCGTGTTTCAAGGCGAAATCTTGGATAACTTCGTAAATCCATTTAATTTCCAGGTCATCGTGCAGTTCTTCATTAGTTACATAGCGATAGGCATTGGTAATCAATCGAAGAACCTTGTTTTGACAACGTTGTATGACTAGTTGATTTGAATTTTTAGTGCAACCCCATAGGTCCAAATTGCCTTTATAATTGTATTATAGATCAACCTCTTTGATTTTAGATCAAGTTGAGAGTATCTTCCGACTAAGCAGTATAATTGTTTTATTTTGGTTCTAATGTGTTTAATTATTAAAATGACTATTAAAAATCATGGGTTGGTGATAGAAAAGTGAAAATTTTGTGTTATATGTATTTTTTAATGCCACATAATAAAAAAAATTATCCAAAAAATCAAAACAAAAAATGGGATGGACATCCCTTATCTCTTGGGTTTGAAAAATTGATAGTGGTCAATTCCCAAATATACTGAATATGCATAAAAAAATCATAAAAATCTGTCAAGCCGTTTCGGAGGAGTATGGGAACGAACATTGTGACATGATAATTTTATATATAAGATTTTATAAATTATATTTATATGGAATTGATAATTGAAAAATTATGTATTTAATAAACAATCTGTTCCAGTTACAGAAAATTGCTGCAATAGGTTGTTGATTATAATGATCTAGTGTGGTGTCAGAGTGATTATCCAGTGATAGGTCAGTAACTAATTTATCTGCAATACGAATATGAAAATAAGTAACACACAGTTTCGCTTTTTTCACTTTTACGTATGATTTTTCAAGTATCTTCTTTATATGAACATAACCTTCTCATGATAATTACAAATGCAACAAAAAAAAAATAGCGAACTAAGTATTTCTTTCAGTATTTCTGAAGTGATGTGCTTGCATATATTCGAATTAATTTTGGTTTATATTTAGGCCTATAAATTAGTTTTAAAAGATTTATTATGAGTTTTATTGTGAATAATTGTTACAAGTATATGCCATCCATGGCCGCTACTTTTTCTCATCCTTCAGGTAATTTCGAAAGAATGATCTATTTTTTTGGGGCTATCTACGAATCGATACATTTTTTTATATCTTCATAAGAAGTGAAGCGCTCCTCAGACAGACTACTTGTCTCAATACTGCCAGAGAATATAATAATACGAAGGAGTAAGGTCTGGAAAATACGGCGGCAATGCATAGCGATGCTCATTGATGGTTTAATCGAGTAATGCACTCAAATCCCAGTCTTTCCAATTCCAGAATGCTCTTTGTGTCAAATCAGCATTTTTAAAACATCCAAACCGGTATTCACATGTCGAAATTGATCGGATGTTTCCATAAGTTTTACATAGCATTCGATGACCTTCGAGCGCCTGATTCTTCAAATTGAAAAAAATAGTAAAACTTCGAGCGATTGCGATTTACTCGGTACAAATTCAAAACATTTGTTGCTTACACTTGTGAAAATGAGTTCTGTCAGTGAAGGTTCAATATAAAGTTTGTTATAAATGGACCCGATGGGATTTAGAATGCAGTAACACCATGAGATGAATTTTGTTCATTTTACCATTTTTTGATTGTCTTTTTAACTGTGTTTTTAATTAGCCGTAACACTCAAGAGATGCGTGTATAAATTAGTTTGTGAATTATAGCATTTCGAGTGAAGCCACTTTTGTTATTGTGAAAATATGGATAAAAAGGATTTCGCATTTCGATAAAATATTGTTTTTTGAAAGGAAAAAACACAGTTGCAGCAAAAACTTGGCTTGATGCCGAGTTTCCGGACATTACCCTAGGAAAATCTAGGTTGTTAATGATAGAAAAATTTAAAAAATCCACAAAATGATTTTTAATGACCGTAAATTGAAACTGAATGTAATAGCAGACACTCTAAAGATATCAACTGAACGGGGGGTATGAGAAAGCTCTGTGCAAACTGGGTGCTGCATGGAATAATTTTCATTAGCTACCTTGAAAAAGAAGGACTATTGCAGCGACTATTACATAGCGTTATAGGACCGTTTGAAGGACGAAATCGCCAAAATAACGGTCGCATTTGAAGAAAAAGAAAGTGCTGCTTCACCAAGATAATGCACTTTGTCACAAGCCAGAGAAAACGATGGAAAAAAATCCATGAATTGTGCTTCGAATTGCTTCCACATCCACCGTATTCTCCAGATCTGTCCCCCAGCGACTATTTCCTGTTCCCGGATCAGAAAAGAATGCTGAACAGAAGTATTATAACATATTTTATATTATTTTACTGTATTTTATTTACATATAACAGCGTGTCTAATTAACTAACAGTCTGTTTAACGGATTAACTCCAAATAAAGCATTATGAAATAAAGCCTTATTATAATTAAGCCTCTTTATAAATTCATTAATATGCTAGAAAAAACATACATGTAATGCGAAATTTCTATCATCAATAATCAGTAATAGCATTACAGTAATTACAGTATGGAATTATACACTCAACAATAGACCAGGTCCACAGAATAACAGATGTTATGGAAAAAGCCTACGAAAGTAAAAAAGTTTGCTCAGCTATATTCTTAGATGTAGCGCAAGACTTCGATAAGGTTTGGCACGAAGGCCTTGTTCATAAACTACGGAAAATTTTAGCAAAACAACATACCGAACTATTAAAATCATACATTGTAACCAGAATGTTTAAAGTAAAACAAGAAGAAGCTTACTCTACAATAAAAGAAGCTAAAGCAGGTGTACCACAAGGAAGTATAGTGGGACTAATGCTTTATCTACTTTACTCTTGTGATATACCACAAATGGAGAATATTACGATAGCTACATTTGCTGATGATACTGCGACTATAGCTGTCGGAGACAACAGTAACAGAAGAAGCCTCATGAAAAGTACAACAGGCAAGTGACAATATAAATAATTGGACACAAGCTTGGAAAATAAGAATTAATGAAAGTAAATGTGTACATGTGCATGTTCTTGTACTACAAGCATCAATAACATTAAATAATACTATCATTCCATATAGCAACAACGCTAAATATCTCCGAATGAATCTAGATGTAAAACTTCGCTGGAAGGAACATATAAAGAAGAAAAGAAAAGAACTGCAATTTAAATATAGGACAACGTAGTGGCTAATTGGAAGAAAATCGCAATTATCAGGATATAATAAATTACTATTATATAAGCAAATACTGAAACCTATATGGATATACGGAGTTCAATTATGGGGAGGTTCTGCAAAGAGAAACATAAATAAAATACAATTTTTTCTATCCTGATAGGTATTGTGGGCACACCCAAATACTATAGGACTGATTACCTACAGCGAGACCTTCAGATACCCATAGTCAGTCAAGATATCAAGAGAATTGCAAGGGGGCATGAGGAAAGACTCCATTCTCACCAGAATATTGAAACATTGCAGCTTTTATATACCACCACAACAGGACACAGAGAAAAGAATAAAACCATCTGATCTTGTGTAGTGAGGTGCATATAATACAAAATACATAAGTAACATATATATAAACTTTATTTCACCAGAGACTGAGATAGGGCTGATGGGTCCTCCTAGCTATATACCCAGATTTAAGTTATCATAAAGACAAATTGTAGGTTAGACGGAAATGACTAGTAACAATGTAATTATTAAATAACTAGCTGACCCGACAGACTTCGTCCTGTCAAAAAGATTTGTAATGTGGCAGTTTTTGTGCCTACGTATTTTAAAAAATTCTCCTGAACAGAACCATCACCCTGGTGATAGGGCGTTGTGAATAAAAAATAATTAAATAAAACATATATAAGGATTGAAAAGTAAATAATCGCTTTATTGTTAATCATGTGAATCATATTTATTATTATTATTATCATTGTAGTGCTTTGTGGTATACGATGTTTTTTGTTTGATTACCTGGCGCATAGATAAACAAATCTGATGGTTTTCCAACACGGGAACAGGCAACATACAATTGACCATGTGAGAAACATGGGTTTTCTAGATTAATACCACAAACACACATAATGATTGCCCCTGGGACTTGTTTATAGTCATAGCAAAAGCAAGCCGCACTGGAAACTGTAGTCGTTTAAACTCAAATGGCACATCAGTCGGAATCATTGGGATGCGCGGTATGAGAACATCTTCTCCTTTATACTTTCCTTTGAGTATAGTTGCTTCTATCACATTGTTTAGTAATTTTTTTTATCGCTAACCGTGTACCGTTGCAAAGACGCGGTTGGTTGATATTTCGCAACATTATAACCACCGATTCAACCTTTAATTGAAGATTGTGAGGTGGAAATCCTGGCAAATCCAGCGAGTTCAAAAATTCCGGTGGATAGTTGACTACATCATCTTGATTAGTAGCCGAATCAACTGATTTATATATCCTCAATTCGCCTGTAATTTGTTCTTGAATTTTGAAATTTAATTCATTTACATCTATGTTTTTTGCAGCCAGTATAGCTCGTTCGCTCAACCAATCATGGTTTCTGTAATTTTGAGAAACATCTGGAAACACCTTCTGAATAAGTTCATCTTTTGATCGAGTTAACTGACAAAAACTTTGAGGAAAGTTAATGCAGCCAGTCAACATGTCTATAGGAAATTTGCCATTACCAATGTCAATGAGTTGTTTAGAGAATATGTTTCCAGATTGGTCATTTTGCAACTCGACACGCATATTCTTGCTTAAATGAAGTACTTTGACATGTTTCCATAAATTGGAGGACTTTAGACATGCATTGAGTTCATCAGCTGGCGTTGATCGTGGAATCACTGGCAATGTTTGACGAAAATCTCCTGCTAATAAAATCATTGCACCACCAAATCGGTTATTATTGCTACGTAGATCTTTTAAGGTTCTGTCTAAAGCCTCCAAAGATTTTTTATGTGCCATCGTGCATTCATCCCAAACAATCAATTTACATTGCTGCAAAACCTTTGCCATTGCAGAGTTCTTCGAAACGTTGCAGGTTGGAGTTTCATTGCTTTGCATATTTAATGGCAATTTTAGTGCTGAATGGGCTGTTCGACCACCTTCAAGCAAAGTTGCTGCGATTCCCGACGAAGCGAGTGCAAGTGCAATTTTATTTTGTGAGCGAATTGTTGCTAATATTAATGAAATCAAAAAAGTTTTTCCTGTACCACCAGGTGCATCTAAGAAGTAAATCCCTCCAGTTTCATCATTTGTTACTTTCATAAGAGTTTCAAATACATACTTCTGTTGTTCATTTAACAGTGGAAGATTTGTTTGAATTAATTCTTTCAAAGCGTTGAGATCATACAGTCTTTCTCGATGCAACTCTTGGTTATTATCATGCATTGGACGATTGGGCGCGGTCAGGCCTAATTGAATTAATAGTTTGTTTGACATTATCAAGCACATGTCCTCAATTGAAATCAATGCTTCATTGTAAATTTCTTCACTGATTTGTATATTTGGATTTCCCATTCTATTCCGTATTTGATACAAAATATCATCACACATATAATCTTTGTACTTCATCCACAAATCAATTGGGTTTGATGGGAAGCATGTAGATATGATTATAGAAAACAATGTTCGTATTTGATGAGCATGTGATGATATTACAGCATCATTGAGAGTTTGATCCCAATGAGCGTCATTTTCAAGCAATTGCAAACGTTGACAGGCTTCTCTGTAGGATCCACACAATTCACCATCAACAGTTCGTAACTGTTGGAATGATGTTGGGCCACGTACATTGACTAATAGCAGTCGTAAATAAAAACATTCATCATTGCTTGGATGTACTGAATAAATCCGGCCAATCGCATCGGTGGAATATACATCTGTATATCCTGGAACTGGTTTTCCTTGTTTCCGTCGTATAAATCTCCTTGAGGATTGATTCCAGGTATAATATTTTGGCATTTCAGAATATAGCAATGTTTGTGCGAAATCATCGTTTTGGCATGTCTCAAAAAAACTGGTTAATGTAGTAGATGGTGGCTGAGCAGCTCTTTGTACTGCGTTCTGTGCTGTAAAATACACTCTTTGTCCATTTTCTAAATGCACAGCTAAGTGAACAACAGAAGGGTGTCTCTCATGAATAGGAAAAGAAAATATTCGCCAAACTGCTTCATTACTACTGACATAGCGGCCCATTTGGTATTGGGTAACTTCATCATTAGAATTCTCTGCACCAATTCCAATCACAGCCATATCACTCCCTTTGGTTACATATTTGCAAATGTATTTAATCGATTTCACTGAATGGCAAGATTCAACGTTGATGTGTGCTTTGAATGTCTTTGATAAAATGGGTGAATATGGAACAATCCAACGATTATCTATTTCAATATCTTGTTGATTTAATTTGACAATTGTTGATTTTCCATTGTCTGCTGTCGATCTGCGACGATACAATGGATAACCGTCATTACCAGTAATTGTTTCCGATATTAATGTCCGTGGATATCGTTTTGAACATTTACCATCCATCATACACGGTGAATTTTGATTAAGAGTTCCACAGGGACCATGTTTTTGATAACTACCTCATGCAATCCAGGATCTACTTGTACATTAGGGATTTCAGCTGATATCACTGCATCAACTTCATTTGGCCTTATCTTTTCAACCAACCAAATCAAAATGTGTGCATGTGGCAATCCTCGTTTCTGCCACTCCACAGAATACATCCAGCAGCGTGTCCACCAAACACATTATGTTTTACGATGAAATTCATTAAAGATTTCAACTTTTGTCTAAAGACTCTGGCTGTAATATCATGACGATCAATGGGTGATTGCCCAGGGAATAACTCCTGCTTAATTTCTATCCATTGCGGATTGCATGTAAATGTGATGAACAAATCTGCTGTACCATAATGACGAACATACGACATGGCATCTTGAGCATATTCGTGCATATGCCGAGGGCTTCCGATGTATGTTGCTGGAAGAATAGTCATCCGACCGACATTCTGTGCATTTCCATCAGTATTAATCGCATCTCGAAGGTGAATATACTCTTCAGATCGGAGTTTGGTTTGATTCAACCTGATGAATGTTAATCTCTCCGTTTCAATTTTAACATACATGTCAACAACATATTTGTGATATAATCGCCGATATTTCAATATGTGATTATCTTCATTTTCCCGAATGATTAGGCGGTATGAATAATAGTTCATTGAACTGACTTTTTTGTTGGTTTCAGAACCTGTAAACAGATTTTGTTTTAATAACATTCAAATACATAATATAGTGACTGAGATATTATCGCCATAGCTAAACTAATATTTTAGTTACCTGTAATGGGATTTATCATTTTTATTGATAAATCGTAGCCATCTTCACCTTGCCAAAATTTAATGGGATATTGCAGTGCATCATATGAGCGGTGTGTTTCCTTTATACGTTGTAATTGATCATTCCGACGATGTAAAACAATATCACGGGATTCCAAATTTTCTCCAACTACAACGATAGCAACTTCATCAATAGTTGGTGCATTAAAACGTCTTGTATGTTGACCTGCAGGTGTTTTATCAGCTCTGATTACAATTTTGTGATTATCGGATGGCATCAGATCCAGAGCAGTTTTAAACAATATAATCAATTGATTGTGTTGATGAAATAAAGTTTGTAATTGTTCTACAATAGACCTCTTTACTAAATTGTTATGTGCACAACGCAGATCAATTTCTTGTGGTGAATTGCCCATAAAATAAATTTGCAGGAATTTGTTGTCGCTATCTGACACTGGTAACAGTGAACCTGCTCTGTGATATATTTGCCCTTGTATCTATCTTGTATCTATCTGTAAATAAAAAAAATATTATGGTGTGGTATAAATTAATGGATTGTCAGTGATCAAACTTAAATAATATTTGATCTTAAAAAGTATATATTTAGTTTTAACTAATATCTATCAAATATAAAATATAATAAAAGTGTCACTGAAACTGAATCACCATATAATATGATGACTAAGTGATATATTTCGTAATGATTAAGAAATTGAAGATTAGTAACACAACTTAACTTTGGTGACAGAAAATTTTGTTCGCTAAAATAATTATGAGTAATTGCTATAATACATACCTTGAAAGTTGGCATAAAATTTTCCCGAACTGCATTTGTTGCCCCAAAATAAGTCATTTGAAAGCAATTGTTATATTGTTGGATATGTGTCAAAAAGTGTATAGAATCTGTTCCTATTCCTGAAACCAATGAGTACAATGGTTCTGGTGGTGGATCCAATGGTATCAATTTCACTTTATCATTTGCGCAACACAATCCATTGGCTTCGTTTTTGTATTTTAATGTCTTACAGTGTGAGCAAACCAAGTTCATAGAACCAATAACAACACATTGGTAGTTACTGTAGTCAATTGACACATCGTAACTTAAAGCAGCTCGATTCAAACTTGCGCGATTATTAGTTGAATGTCGCGCTCGCGCTTCACGCGTTTGTGATATCCGAATTCTTTCACGTTCATTTCCGTCGTCACGTTCTTGTGCAGTACGATTAGATCGGTAATTAGCTTGGTCTATAGCATTTCTGGTTCTTCTACCTAAATTGCTTCGTCTTATAGGAGGCATATCAAATATAAATTATTTTTTCACTAATCACGAACTAAACAAACACTAACTAACTAAACACTCTGCACAAAACACGATATACGAATTTGTTTCGTGTATCAGTTGACAATTCATCTGTCATCTGTCAAAAGTCATCTGTAACAGACAACTTTTTTTTTTAATTTGATATGACTTGAACTCAAATCCTTTTAAGCCGTACGAATTGTTTTATTTATTTAAAATTTGGATATTAAAAATAATAAAACACTGTTGGTAACGCGATTTTTGTTTGACTGATGTAATGACGTGGAAACTGATGCATTTTATCTCGCGTGCCGAAACTAATACAAAAGAAACGCGAGTTTCGGAACGCGACATTAAACTCCTCCAACTATGTATTCTGTGCTCCAACGCACACACGCACATTGTTTTGATAGATATGATCTTTGACGTTAGGAACACACCTATATTGCTTAGACAACAGTGAGTGCTTGTAACCATAGCAATAAAGCTCAAATTGACTACGTTTTAGTTACAAATCATTTGTATGGGAAAAAGAAAAGGGCTATTTTTAGGGGTTTTCCAGCAATAATTCTAATTTTTCTTGCCGTAAAAACCATCTTTGAACTTCAACGAACATTTTAAAAAAAGATTTGGCCAAATTGGTCCAGGCGTTGTTGAGTTATGCGCTTACCAACACATTTTGCGATTCATTTTTATATATAAGATAATAAAAAAATATATCTTAGACCTAAATATATGTATTTAATTATTTGCGTATGCCTGCTTAAAACTTCAAAAGATGAACTGTGACTTGTATTAACATAAATTTAACGTTTTAACAATTAATAATAACAGTTACTTCTAACAATTAAAATCTCAATAATTAATAATTATACCCACATATGTAAATACCATTAAATAAGCGCTATTTACCTATTTGATGGCGGTATTGAAACTACACCTGTAAATATTTTGAAATATGGAAAACTGTTTTAGTTAAACTACTGTCGTGGTTACTTTCACCCATTACTTAAATGTCATTTTGCATTTTACGTAATTTATAAATACTAGAAATAATGTATGTATATGTATGTATACCATGTATTAAATATATTATTTGTTTATTAATCCTTAGATCGTCTTTCCATATGCATAATAAGATTGTGAATAATTGATCAGAGTTTGCATGCCATACAACTGCTGCTTGTTTAAATTTAAAATAAATAAGTCAACATGCTTCAATGTTCTTCAAAAGCACAACTAATTGTATTTTCTAAGTGATCTCCTGTAGCATATCTTATATTATCTTAATCAAAATATTATTACAAATTTTTTTAAATTTTGTTTCCTACATGCTAATCTCCCTTGGATCTAATGCATAGGTTTTTTCCAGTAGTAACGATTAAGAAATTCAGTTTCTGGAATGAATCTCAGTATATTTTTTAACTGACAATATTCAAATAATATTTTTGGTGACATTTTGGTGGCGGAGCCTTTTCAATAAATTTAATATACTATTATATATCAGGAATTTTAAATCTTACTATTTTTTCATGAAGGTTGTTTGTTTCCCATGTCTTTGTAAATATTAAAACCCCCGTACTGATTGTATAATGGAATGAGTGTACCAATAATAGTCTATATATTAACCCTGCATATATAACCAAAAAATGATTGAACGATTATTTGTTCTCGAACCGTGCCTTAGGAAAATCTCTTAAAAACTCCTTAACGCGTTAAATCCACCCCCAACGACGCCGTCTACGATGGTAAAGGGGGCGGGAATACGGCGGTTAGTGCCCCGGGTATGAATAATGAATAAAGTTATCGTTTAGTTCATATTTTTGATGGGGTACGGCACGGGCAAAATGAAATTTGCATTCGTAAAAGATATGGCGAGATCAAAGCCTGGGCCCGTTCCCCACCCCTCCTTCTCTGTCCCGTAGCGCGCATGCATGCGTCGCACTTTTCAAACCCCTTCCTGCTGCCCGTCCCTCCGCCACCCGTCTCGCCAACGGCCAACCCCCATCCCCCGGTCCCTTTCCCCTCCGGCTTAATGCCATCGTCCAATTTGACGTTGGCTTTTTCTGCTGTTCTCCTTCATTCTTGTTTCGGATGCCTCCAAATGAAGTTTGTCCTAATTTAGGCAGATTATTTATCATTCGCGTTGAATGTCGATGATATTGGTTACGATTTGTCAGTTATTGCGAGTTTTTTTTTTAATTCTTCAGTTTTCAGTCGTATTAATAGGAAAAATTATTATATTTTATAAATTGTATACATACTTTTATATATTTATAGATTTGAGCAGCCTATCCTCCATTCAGCATATCCCCTTTCATATATTAACTTGAAATATAGTTTCGGTATTGGTATGGTTACTTAGGGACACTGCCTATGTATGATATATTATTATTTGGCACCAGGAAAAATCACAACAATTTAACACCATTCAAAATATATTTTTTGATTAATTATATCGTACATTAAATATGACTAGTACATTTTGACTAGTACTACATTAATCCATCAGTATGTGTTTCTCAATTTAAAATTGAACTAAACTACTTAAGCTAAAGTTAATAATAACATTTATACACTATACAAGTTCGTGTGGTTTGGTTCGTTTCAATCGTTTGATTTTCAGCGTCTCTTCCAAATATCCGAAATTTTTAACACATACATGGTAATCCAACGCGCAGAATCCCTAATACCTCAAATAGTTTCTCTTGATCCGGTACCATATCCAAGTCAGAATGTATCAGCAAGTTTTCTTGCTAAGGATTTCTAAGGGAAGTCTTGGTTATGTATCAAACATTTATCTTCTAATAGATAAACAAAATTTAGAGGCACTTAGGGGTAAATTTGAGATTCATAGGAAATAAGAAATACCGTAAGTTGAACACACAACATCCTTAATTCCAATGATGTTTTTTCAAGCAGGTTAATCGGATTTAGTAAGCATAAAAATGAGCAATTTGGAGTTTAAATAATTTAAAGGGACTTAGAAAAAAAATGTTTTATTAGAGCTTCCAAGACAAGAAAGTATGAGATTATAAATTGTATAAGAGCTGGCCTATTACTTTCATTACTAAATAGTACAGGGTGTCCTAAAAAAACTGCATGAAAGTTTAATTTATCCTAACACGGAAGTATTGTACAGTAATAAACCATTTATTTCATGTTGTTTCATCGGTGTTTATGTACCATTGTGTTAAGTTTAAGCTCTATGCTAACTCATTTTTCGCGTTTTCAGGGTGTCAAACAAATGCAGTGATACTTTAGAGCTGTTTCGTCAAGGAAATTTTTTTTTACTTTCTAACGCTTCTTGTCATAGAATATGGTATGGGTTTTCTGTGGGTTGACCTACAACCTCCAGAAATATAGCCACTGGACCGTCTCATCGAGTTGTTTTTGGAGTCTGCCTTGGATGTGCTGTGCTACTCTTGAAGAAGCAAAGTAAGCAATATCGTCTACGTGTGGTCTCCTAGGCAAATCTGAACGAAAAATATTAAATAAAGCGGGTGCCAGGGGGGAACCTTATGGAACTCCTGTGTCGATGGTTTTCCGGCTAGAGAGAATATCTTCAATCTTCATCTGCAACGATCGTCTTGACAAAAATTATTTGGTAAGAGCGGTTAGGTCTACCCGATGACTACTCTTGTGCCTTCCCCACGAGGTTTTTAGAGAATTGCCAGAAAGTTGGTGGTGTATGCCTTTGGTCCTCTAGAAATGAGTTCCATTTCTCGGGTCGCCAGCCTTTAATGCTTTCCATTTTACTCTATTGACCTTAAGGGTGACACGAGCTTTACGATAGAGACGATTCTTCACTTGGATATGTGACTTGATATTTTCAGGAACTGGCTTACTTAGAGAGTTTGAATAACATGGTACTTCGAATGATGAATTCTGATAGCCATACTGAATGTCTCGAGTCAGCTTCGATACAGAACCCTCGAGTTGGTCAGGTCGATCAATCTTTGGAATTGGTCCGGATGCCAGGAGAATTTCCTGATATCTCTTCTAGTCGGTTTTCTTTCTGGCTTTGAAGCGAGGAATTTCGATTGCACAACAGTCCCCGAGAATTAATATAATCGAACGATGGTCTGAGCGTCGTCGAGAACTTGTACATCAGAAGGACGATTAATGTTTTGGAGAATGAAAATGCCCAGAATGCGTGCATTGCCCCGTTGTCCAATTAATATGAGTTAATGTTATAATATATGGTGTATGGTAGTAATGTTGCAATATTGCGGGATGATAGATAGGCTTATCTGGCAGGGCGAGACCGAGCCCTAAGTTTGCGTTCAGTGCTGCGATATCGTTGCCTGCTCGAATTGCGCGCTCGCAATCCCACATGAGATGGTGAACGTTGAAGTTTCCATCGATTACTTTTGAGATTGGGCCATCGAAGAGAGTTTTAAAGCAGACAAGGAAGTGATAACGGTTGGACGATCATGAGTTTCCACATGGACAGAGGTGGATTCGATGTTTGGTGACGATACGATTGAAGGCAGAAGGTTGTGTTTGATTACTTTTTTGACTTGCAAAGCAATTTAGTATAAGCAAGTCGGTCCATCGAATAGCCAAGAAGGAGCTCAACCTCAACGCGTACAAGCTCTGAAATGTTCAGATTCTCACATGTGAGAACAAGCGGGCACGGCTCGACAGATATCAAGCGTCGGACGGTTCCTCAGCGATGAGAGCTCATTCTTTTCACGGACCAGAAGCTGTTCATCGTGAAGCAAGCGCACAACCAATAAAATTATAGGATCTGGTCCACTGATGCTCCCGGCACATCGGCCATCGTCGAACACCGCCAAAATCTCGATGGACTACAACATGTTGTCCAGAGACTGTGCTACCCGCCACAAAATTTGGAGTCGCTGAAGCAATCGCTGATTTTGAACAGCTTTTGCTTTTTAGCAGCTACTCAGAACCATAAAAAACGAGGATTTGGCAATGACCAGCCCGAGACGATGACATCTGATATCATTTGAGGGTACCTTAACCATTTAGTCATTCACTTTTATTGAGCATAGATACCAATATCAGCTGCCCTTACAGCTTATACAGCTTTTATAACAATAATCACCCCTGTAATCATCACTATTTAATTTCATCCCACCTTCATTCCACAAGTAACTGTTATGTCTTAACTATTAGAATATATTTAAAGGTCACCAATTTTGTTAGAAAAAGACAAGTGATGGCAGTAAGCAAATATAAAATGCATCGTATAATTATGAATTATTTGATTAATAATTTACTAGTATTCTCGTCGAATGATTACGTATAAAGGAAAACTTATTGATTTGAAAAGAGATTACTATAAGACTAAGACACAAGTAGTGGTTGGACGTGTCGCTAATTGCAAATACATTTTTTCTACATGTTCAAACTATTCTTATTCAGTTCATTGTCTTGAAAATGATATAGTTTTTCCTAAGCTTGTTAGCTTCACCCTATCACTCTTTGAGATACATCTATACTGAACAATGATTGGTGACTACATGATCGAGATTATGTTGATGTCAATACAAAATTGGAAATATCTCAAGGTTCTACAATCCTTTTATTCAAGATATTTTATTTTCTAAGTTATTGTTATTTGTTTTTACTTTTGTTTTTTAATATGTTAACATTTCGGAGACTTATATTCGCTTTTACAAGATTGATTATCATTTCTAATGTTAATTACTTTATCAAATAGAACCTTTTGTTGAATGAAGTTCGATCTTATTTTAGTGTTCTACCTCTCATTATGCACCAAGTTATATGTACATGGGGTTCCGCATTTACTAGTAATGGAATAAAAGTACATTCGAATTAAAAAGGATTTTGTACTTTGTTTTATCACATGGTTTGATCATAGTATCATGTATAAAACAAGAGAAAAATAAGAAGTGATGAACATTTCTCTTCGATTTTGAAGCAATTCCGAGAGTTCCATTACAGAAATAAACCATGAAAGCGATAGCGTCAGTTTTTTGTGATAAAAAATATTTACTGAATAGATAGTATATTCAAAGACTAAAGAGAATTCATCTGCTCACACAGTTCAAAAATATTATTGCTAAAATCAGTGGGCATAAAAATTATTTGCTATATTTACCCCCTTCTCACACCAAAAAAATAGTTTCGAAGAAAACTATTTTCATCAAATGAAAAAATACTGTCATGCAGGACTCGAAAAACCACTGCACTGATGATAGTGAAATAAATGAATTTTATTTCTAACTATAGGATTTTTTTAATTCGGTTTTGAATAACCTGGTATATCAATAGTGTTTTAAATATATTTATAGAATTGATTGTTGCGAATCAACTGCACAACATCTCATCTTCCTACTATTTGGTCATATTAGAATGTATAGAATGTATAGTATGGAATATTTTTGAATATGTATTTTTTAAATTTAATTCTAGTCTCGTTGAAATCTGTTTGAATGTTACAACAAGAATACTAATAAACAAATTAAATCTGAGGTATAAGTTTATTTGTTTGTACTAATACTCAGTATATAGGATTCGTGAAAAAGTAATTTTGTTTTCTTCCTATTTTCAAAGTGAATTTATTTTCTATTTCAAATACTTGTTAATGATACATGTGCTGTTTTGATCGATGGTTTTGTTCTTTCCTATTAAAAATATAATTCCCACACTCTAGAAACTTGGGATGGGATTTCTGGGCGAAAAGCTGAACCAACTGATTTTCATAGGCATCTTTCGAAGCCAACTTCTTACCATTAAGAATGTATTGCAGTGACTTACACAAATTCAGTTAGGACAGGGCAAGCTCCGGGATATACAGTGGATTCATCGAAATTGAGTAGCCAATTCTCGCAAGATCAAATCATGAGAGAATCACTGAAAATGAAGATGTGTGTAGTCTAGTGCTGCTGTGATAAATACCATAAGCACCAACAATTTTTTGATAATCCTGCACTGCATTCTTCTTTTTCAATAGTAAAAAAGGAGTATATGACAAAAATTACGTTTTGGAATCTCCATTTTCAAAACGTGAACCTTTGAGTGAATAAACGAATGACATTACTTTATATCTGTTAGCTATTAAACGTTCTATAACTTATCTTTATTGTATAAGTATTGCTAGAGTTATTCAACTTTAATCCATCTATTAAGAACAACCGACATTATTTTTCCCCAGTCTTATTTAGTATTGAAATTTATTTTTGGCCAATTTATTTTAATTATCAATTTTGAACTCATGGATAATTTTTTTTGACGAGCACATTAGTTACCAAGTAAATTGTCAATATAATATAATCAAATAATATTTAAATCGTTAAGCAATAATTATTTCATTGTAATGCAAACTTCAAAAATGAAAGAAATAAACGCTTCAATCATGATTATAAATAGTCTCTCCTGACAGATATAATAAGCTGTTATAACCAAATACTCCTTCCCTTCGTTTTGAGTTAGAATTCATTAGAAATATACAAGAATCCCTTTAAGCCACCACGATTTACGTTATCTTATATAATGTTATTCTTAATGCGTAAATATACTGTGTTTAAAATCCCCTTTAGACAGAAATTATTCATGGTTTTCGGGGTTACTTTTACACATTTATCGTTACTGATTTCCTTGTTTTTTTGATAAGGTTCTTATAGTGATAATTAAAATGTTTCTATTATAATAAAAATGTGACTGAATTATATTCTTATAAATCAATAATTTATGCTAACTAATTAATTATTAAAATCTTAGGAAGTGTACTGGGACCAATGCTTTATCTACTCTACACTTGTGATATACCATAAATGGCGAATATTACGATGGCTACATTTGCTGATGATACTGCTATTATAGCTGTCGGAGACAATAGTGAAAAAGTCTGACGAAAATTACAACAGGCAAGTGACAATATAATTGGACAAAATCTTGGAAAATAAAATTGAACGGAAGTAAATCTGTGCACGTGTACATAACATTAAATAATACTATCATTCCATAAGCACGAACGCTAAATATCTTGGAATGAATCTTGATGCAAAACTTCGCTAGAAGGAACATATAAAGAAGAAAAGAAAAGAACTGGAATTGAAATATAGGAAAATATACTGGCTAATTGGAAGAAAATCACAATTATCAGTATATAATAAATTGCTATTATATAAGTAAATACTAAAACCTGTATGGACATACGGAGTTCAATTATGGGGATATTCTGCTAAGAGTAACATAAACAAAATACAAATTTTTCAGAACAAACTCCTAAGAGGTATTGTTCCCAAATACTACCTGCACCCAAATACTACCTGACTAATACTAGAACAAATACTAGGACTGATTACCTACATTGAGACCTTCAGATACCCACAGTAAGTCAAAAAAATCAAGAGAATTGCAAAGAGGCATGAGGAAAGACTCCATTCTCATGAGAATATTGAAGTATTACAGCTTTTGGATACTACCAAAACCGGACACAGACTCAAAAGACACCGTCTTGACTGTTGGTCCCCCTACTCCATTACCACTACTGGGAGCGATCTCTGTGACGCCCAATGTCGGCCTAATAGTCATTCGCGATGGATTTTAATGGATTCACGATATCGCCATCACCGCCAGGTCTGAAATCCATTCAGTGATTTAAATTTTAAACGCGAAGAAGCTAAAACCTATTGAAATTCATAGACAGGGAATTCATAGGAAGAGGCATGCATTCTTCATGCATTATGGCAAAGCTTTAATCAGCGTCCAACATGTCCGCAAATGGTACAGGGACTCCTCCGAAGGACGCACAGACGTCCACAACGAGCAAAGGAGCGAGAGGCTATCGGTGTCCGACGAAGTCGTGGTGAAGATTGAGCACATTCTTGTTTTTAAACAGCAATGTTTGTCAAAAAACCATCGACAATATTTTGACCTAAAAACTTGGTTATCGCAAGGTGTGTGCACGGTGGGTCCCGCACATGCTTTCAGAAACCCACAAAGACAATCGCGTCAAGTGTGCCGAGGGGTTTCTTCAAGAATACGCCGAGAATACCAAAGAATTCTTGGACTCCATTATTACGGGAGATGAAACGTGGTGTCACTACGTCACTCCGAAAACAAAAGAACAGTCGAAACCATGGCGCCATCCCGAATCGCCAATATGGTTTAAGAATAAATGAATGAAGCCGATCCACTGAAGATATCGCTTGTCTAAGATGATGTCTATTTAAGAAGAAAAATGCTATAATAGAGCTAAGGAATGCTAAGAAATTAAATGATTCAATTTCAGTCGATAATTTTTATACAATAACATTTTTCATAACTAAAAACTTTCGTTCATGGATAAAAATTTATTAATCAGTCTTTCAACTGTTGCATTAAGAAATCTCTCGCAAAAAGATATAGTAAAATGGAATAAGGCCGGAAATATTTTAGTTAGTTCTCTAGTTAAAACTCCAGATTAATTATATAACATAAATTATTTTGTTATAACTTTTAACACATTTTTATCTAACTTATCAAAATAATTATCAAATCCTTAAGATCTAGTATATACAATAGATCACAGTATATACAATATGATGACTATTTGATTATCAAACTATTCTGATAATTTTAGTTATTAAAAAATAAAGAAATCGTGTGTAAAAAATATTAATAAAGAAAGTGATTCAATATTAGAATAATTTCAATTAATATGTATTTTCACATTAGTGCAATCATACTTTGTTAAATATTTTATGATTCATGTTGATAAAACTATTATATAGATTTTGTTCATAAAAATTAGACATAGAACAACTAGAGTCAGTTTTAGAATTCAAAAGGTTCGGAAAGCGAAATCGGTTTCGAAACATTTTAGTTGCTCTATGTTTAAAATTACTGATGCACAATAATAGTTTTATAACATTCTTAATTAGATATTTTTACCCGAATCTACAATATTTTAAGTAAAAATAATTCAATATATTTCGATACATTTGGATACATTAATGCATGCTGGTTTAAATCAATTGAATTTAAAGCCGATATAAGTAATACTCAAAGCGAAAACTTGGTTGATTCTGCGGAACGTAACAACATCAAAGGTTCAAGCAGGATTGATAAATCAATTCCCTCAAATCCAGCGAAAGGTAGCGACACTAACAAATCGGATTTATCCACACTGTTTTGTGTGATCAAGACGCAAGATTCAGGACACGAGGTTGTCTTTGATTGCTCAATCCGATATACCGCTGAATAATTTTCTTTGCGTTATCTTATAGGTCAATATAAATAAAATAAAACAACTTGAAAGTTTATATTTATTTTTATATGTAGTGTTTTTATACAATAATAATAAACTTTTTAATTGCCAATTAAAAGTAATAATAATTATTTAGTACTGAATATTATTAAAACTGCTGTAGGCAATATATCTAATATTCACTTAAATTTAAATTATTTATTATTTTATACAATAATTCATATAAATTATGACAGATAAAATAATATTTATCAGAACATGTTCTGCAGATATAAAGCTAATATAAAACCAAAGATTTAAAAATTAGAATCAAATGAAATTATTGTATGGTTAGAATAGAAATTTATGTTATATTAGTTATATAAAAATGATAAATACGTGAATAGTAAATAAACTCTTAAATACTATTTGTGTAAATAAATAATCGAAATGTTTCTTTTTCGATGTTATCTCATTTATCTTTATTTATATTCAAGATGGTTAACATATATTAGATGATTGAATATACTCTGATCGTTTATGTACTCTAGAAAACCGTTTATTTTTGAAAATTAGTACAATATATATTAACAAAAATATATTCCATAATTTTAGTCAGCTGTTTCCTAATTTTTAGCAACATGTAGCTCAACATGTAGTATCCAATCATCAATCTGTTTTCGCGCTTTTTATGAATCTCAAAACTGTTTGCCAGCAAAGTTATACTACATCGATTTAAAGAAATGGCAATTAGAAGGCGCTTTGATTAGGCCGAGTGTGACTTATTTGAGCTGCAATATGCACATTTCATCTATTATAACTTAACTTCTTAGTATTCCAGACTGTTCTGTATCATTGACATCAAAATTACCATTTTAAACTAATTCAGAAGCAGTATCATCATAAGTATTTGATAGGCATCAGTCTTCTTAAAATCAAACAATGAATGTCGAAATTAGAGTTTTGGGCGACCAAGACTGACATGACATCGGCCCTAACTCAGTCTGTGGTGAAATAATGTTTATACATGTCACTGTTGAATTTTTTAATATATGCACCTCACTACACAACACTACACAAGATCAGATGGTTTGGTTCTTTTGAGTCTGTGTTCTGTTCTGGTGGTATCCAAAAGTTGCAATATTTCAATATTAGTATGAGAATAGAGTATTTCCTCATGTCCCCTTGCAATTCTCTTGATTTCTTGACTGACTGATGGTACCTGAAGGTCTCGATGTAGGTAATCAGCCCTATAGTATTTGGGTGCACCCACAATACCTCTCAGGACTTTGTTCTGAAAAATTTGTATTTTATTAATGTTACTTTTTGCAGAACATCCCCATAATTGAACTCCGTATGTCCATATAGGTTTCAATATTTGCTTATATAATAGCAATTTATTATGTATTGATAATTGTGATTTTCTTCCAATTAGCCAGTACATTTTCCTATATTTCAATTCCAGATTTTTTCTTTTCTTCTTTATATGTTTTGCGAAGCGAAGTTTTGCATCGAAATTCATTCCAAGATATTAGCGTTGTTGCTATATGGAATGATAGTGTTATTTAATGTTATTGGTGCTTGTACAGTCTGTTTATAGGTGAACTACACATGTACAGATTTACTTTCATTAATTCTTATTTTCCAAGCTTGTGTCCAATTATTTATATTGTCACTTGCCTGTTGTAATTTTCGTGAGGCTTCTTCACTATTGTCTCCGACAGCTATAATCGCAGTATCATCAGCAAATGTAGCCATCCTAATATTTTCCATTTGTGGTATATCACAAGTGTAAAGTAGATAAAGCATTGGTCCCAGTACACTTCCTTGTGGTACACCTGCTTTAGCTTCTTTTATTGTGGAATAAGCTTCTTCTTGCTTGACTCTTAACATTCTGGTTGTAATGTATGATTTTAATAGTTCGGTGTGTTGTTTTGGTAGCATTTTCTGTAGTTTATGAATAAGCCTTCATACCAAACCTTATCGAAGGCTTGTGCTACATCTAAAAATATAGCTGAGCTTACTTTTTGACTTTCGTAGGCTTTTTCAATAACATCTGTTATTCTGTGGACCTGGTCAATTGTTGAGTGTTAATAAATCCAAACTGGTATATTGGTATTAGGTTTTTTCTCTCTATGATCGGTTTTATTCTTTTCAACAGGAGTTTTTCAAAAACCTTAGATATTACTGGCAGCAATGATATAGGTCTATAGGATTTAATTTCGTTTGGTGACTACCTAGGTTTTGTAATCATTATAATTTCCGCCATCTTCCAAATGTCTGGGACATGTTTTAATCTAAAAGCTGACATGAAATTTTTTTTTTTTTTTTTTTTTTTTTTATTACTCTTCGTGAGTCCACAATCTGCCCTATTGGCAATAAGTATTTCTTCTGTTTATATTATATATACATGGCATGTAGAAAATCACTTCAATAAGCAATCTTCTGTATAAAATATTATCTTAATTAATTAGACTTATTCTAATGCTTATTCTAAACTCTACATATGTCCAGTAATCAGATCAGGTGGTGTTAAACGTTTTAGTCTACGCACTTCACTATCACGTCGCATATTTAGCTGATTAGCGAGTACATTGGGATGCACTGACACTCTTTCAAAGTACTTCACACAAACACGTTGGATTACACTCGTTATAGGTTCTAGAGGAATATCGCGTTGTATCACTTTATTTGAAATATAGTACGGAGCATCAACAATGGCACGCAACACCTTATTTTGGAACCGTTGAATGATGGATATATTAGATTTGCTAGCGGTACCCCATAGTTGAATTCCATATGTCCAAATGGGCTTGAGTATAGACTCATACAGCAATACCTTGTTATCTAATGATAACTTGGATTTGCGCCCAATGAGCCAATACATTTGATATAATTTTAGTCCTAGTTGTTTCCGTTTAGAGAGTATGTGCTTCTTCCAGGTTAGGCGTCGATCTAAATGCATACCAAGATATTTAACATGCTCTGCTTGGGGGAGTTGACGATGATTGATATTTACTGGTGGACATGTTCTTCTACGCAGGGTAAACGTTATATGCGTGGATTTTGATTCATTGGCTTTAATGCGCCATGTCTTCAACCATAATTGTATTTGATCCAGGTGGGTTTGTAGGTTTATTGATGCTGTGACTGGATCTTCATGGGATGCTAAGATTGCTGTATCGTCTGCATATGTTGCCACAGTAGTTATTTTTGTGGTGGGCATATCAGCCGTATACAGAAGATACAGTACTGGACCCAGTACACTACCTTGCGGAACTCCTGAATATATGGGATTTAATTCGGTATGTTCATCGCCTTGATTTACAATAAAATGTCTGTCAGTGAGATACGATTTTAATAGCTGATAGTCCGGATGAGGGAGAAGTTTCTTTAGTTTAACCTGCAAGCCCGTATGCCATACTTTGTCAAAAGCCTGAGATATGTCTAGGAAAGCAGCCGAACAATATCTTTTGGCATTTCGGTCAGTGTTTATTTGGTTTACAAGTCTATGCACTTGTTCTATAGTCCCATGCTTATTGCGAAAGCCAAACTGATGTTCTGGAATAATTTTTCTTTTTTCTATTATATAGTTTAGTTTTTTTATGTATAATTTCTCGAAAACTTTCGAGATTATTGGTAATAAACTTATAGGTCGGTAGGAGGTCACATCTTCTGGTATTTTTCCTGGTTTAAGTATCATTAATATTTTAGCTACTTTCCAGATACTAGGGAAATAATTAATTCGTAGCATAGCATTAAATATATATGTTAATAGTTTTATAGCCTTTTCTGATAGTTCTTTTAAAATTTTGCCAGTAATTAAGTCATAACCAGGAGCTTTTTTAATATTAATCTCTCTCATTATTGTATGTTTAACTTTTTTGGCCGTTAATTTCTCGTGCGGTAAATCCATTTGAAATGGCGAATCTAGAAAGCTAGTAATTTTATTTTCGTCATCTTTATGTAGCTGAGACTGGAAAGGTTTAAAAACATTTTTTAAGTGTTTTGAGAAAATGTCGGCCTTCTCTTTATTGCTTCTCGCCCAATTATTTTCGCTTGTTTTAATAGGTGGGTTATGCTGCTGGGATCTCCTAAGCTTTTTTGTTGCTTTCCACAACGAATAGTCTGTAGCCTCAGTTGATGTCAAGTTTTCTAGGTATTCTTGAATGCCTTGGTTTTGTTCAATTTGAATTAGATCTCTCAGCTCTTTTATGGCCCTATTGAATTTTCTTTTATTCTCTTCAGTCCTTTGCTGTTGCCAATTTCGTCGTAACTTTCTTTTTTCTGCTATCTTTTTCTGTATTGTACATGATATATGTGTATTTTTTCTTGGAAATGTTTCATTGTTGGGAGTCGCGGAATATGCTGCCTCCTGTATATTTTTTGTAAGATTTATTGCTGCTATTTCTATATCCATTTCAGTTTGTAACGGTAAGTTTAAAGAGATATTTTGGTCTAAGTTTTCTCTAAATGAGGGCCAGTTAGTTCTATTATTGCACAGAGAAGGGGGTTTATCTTTGATGGTAATTTTTGAAGAAATTGTTACTATTATTGGTGAACGATCAGAAGACAGGTCGAAACATGATTCTGCCTGACACTTTTTTGGATCAATATTTTTTGTAATACAGAAATCTATTGTATCTGGTTTTTTATTTCTGTCTGAAGGCCAATATGTTGGTTCACCAGTAGAGATATGTTGTAAGTTATCTTTCCTTATGGCTTTGAGCAGTTCTCTACCTTTTGAGGTTATTATTCTTGAACCCCACATTAAATGTTTTGCATTATAATCTCCTCCTGCTATAAATCTATTACCTAGCGTACTGAAGAATTCTTGAAATTGTTCTGCCTTGTTGTTATGTTTGGGTGGGCAATAAATCGCAGAAATTGTTAATGGTCCATGGGCTTCCTCTATGGTTATACTGGTGGCTTGCAGGTAGTCTTTGCGGAATTTTTCTTTTTCGAAATGCTTTATATCATCTCGAATTATTATGGCTGTACCTCCATGTGCTTTATCATCAGGGTGATTTGTATGATAAATCTTATATTTAGGAAATTTCAGATAATTCTTGTCTGTAAAGTGTGTTTCGGAAACCATCATAATGTCAATATTTTGTTCATTTACGAACATTTTTAGTTCCCTGGCGTGTTGTTGGAGTCCATTGGCATTCCAGACGGCGATTTTGTAGCTATTGGTTTCAGGCATTAGGCAAGTTTGCTTACGACGGTTGTGAGTAGACCAAGCATCGTACTCATTTGATCCATTAGTTTGGCCATCATATTTTCTAATTTTGAGATGTTGCTAGTTTCAGTAGGTTGAGATATTGTCTCTCGTTTTTGTGCTGAACCATTTTCAACTATTTGGGCATAAGTTATGTCTGGTTGACTTGTTCTGGTGGGTAGTGGTAGATTGGTAGTAGTGGATTGTTTTTGTTGATGCCTTTTTTCCCTTAAGGCAGGATAGAGTTTCTGCTGTAGTTGCTTGTGAACTGCGCAACCCTTGTAGTTCGCTGGATGATTTCCGTTACAGTTAACACATTTCACTTTTTCATCGCGAATTTTACGAGTACAATCTCCTGTCTTATGTTCTCCTGCACATTTTACGCATCTATATGATTTACGACAGTAAGTCTTTGTGTGCCCGTGCGCTTGACATCTTGTGCATTGTGGTATAATTCTTTTTATATGTGGTGGTTCGCATTTAATAATATTATTTTCCAATTTGGTGATTTCATACACCGCCTTATTATTTCCATTAGGTTTTATGTCTATATAAAACATAGGCAGAGGTTTTTTTGTCGTGTGATGTCGTATATTGTGAATATTTACGACCTCGTGGCCTTTTTCTGCTAGTGCTACCTTGATGGTGTTAAAGTCCGTCCCGTGATGTAATCCTTTTAATACGAATTTAAATGTTCTCTCGGATTTTGGCCTGAATGTATGGTATTGGGTGTTTCTTTCATCTAATTCTTTTATAAGAACTTTAAAGTGATCCGCTTCGAACAATTGGATTTTAATTGTTTCATAGCTCACTGTTTTAATTGTGTAGTTCGTAGTAATGGTTTTCAATAAGTCATGGATGTTTTTTATTATTCCTACCTTATAGACTGTTATTGGTGGTGGTTTGGGAACAACTTTTTCAGGGCTTGGTTGTATGTTCTCTTCAATTTCTTCCGACAGGTTGCTAAAACTGTTTTTTGTCTCTATCGGTTTCTGCAACCAATAGTCACTGATTCTTGTTTGTTTCCTCGCGATTTATTCTTCTGGACTTCTCAATCGTTTTTTGTTAATGACTGTAGTCCATTCTGATGGTGGAGTTTGCGTTATTGCTGTTTGTTCTAATCTTATATCAAAGTGTGCAGGTGATTTGGTTGAATCGCTATGGTTTGCCATTTTTTAATATTTTAATATTTTATTTAATTTACTTCCAGATGATAAAAAAAATAAAATAAATACATTGTTTATTTCACGCACTTCATTTTTCACTTACGTTATTTTAGCACTAGTTTTTTACTATAAATACTATAAACGAATTTCAAAAGGACTGTTGTAAAATAAGATGAAATAATTTTAAACACTAATAAAAATGAGATGCAGTCCTTTTGTCTGGTCACGTAAACACGTATTCACTACACTTTAGGTCCACTGAGAGACGGATAGCCGCATCTGTTATGCGTTTTTAACACTCAATTAAGTAACCGTAATAAAATACTGGGTTTTTTTAAAGAACGGTATCTTTTTATAGCTTGGACCGTATTGAAAATACGTCTTCACCCTACGAAGGTTGGAACAGAACTGACATGAAATGGAAAAACTATTATTTCATGTAATTATATCCATCTATTCTAACAGCTACTTAAAATTCGCCTTTTAACCATCTATTGGTGATTATAATATATGTAAGCACCTAATATACGATTTTGATTTTATAACTATAGACATAATTTAAGGCATATGCTCCAATTATTAGAAATTATTATGATCTTCAAGCCAGTTATACAGTCATATTTGTAGTTTATTTAAGCTTGTTTAAGTTTAATAATTAAAAATTTTAATTTCCACAAATCTGTTAAAAATTTCTTAAATCTAATTACTGCTATTAATTACATGTTATGTGAGTATATATTAAATGATTTATATATTGTTTTATGTTAGAAGTATTTTTGAAGTGTTATGAGCCCTATTCTTGAAATTTTAGTGAGCACACTGAGCGATTTCAATGTAATTAAAATGTTTTTTATTTTTACTATTAATTTGTTGACCGCTAATCATTCAAAATATCTAAAATTTGCGTATTTTGGATGAAAGGATACAAATTGTAGGATGTGAAATCTAAATACTCATGCTATATCGAAGAGATAATTTCTTCCCTTCTCACCAGCAAAGATCCATTCTTTAGATTTTTTTTATTATGGCATGGCATAGCTAACTTTGCTTGCCTTATTAAGACCAGCTCCTTTTCTATGTACAATTAAGTTGCAATATCAGTTAAAATTCTATATACCCACCCTCATGACTTCTACACAGCTGTCGATTGAACAACTATAAGAACAATTTTTTATTTATGCTAGATCATATTAGTGTTTTAGTATAGAACCACTGCCTATTTAACAATTCCTTCTTGCAACTGAAAGTGTTTTTATATGTATGTATTATATGTATAAAGTGATATTATACCCAGTATCTACAGTTTCTATTGTTATTTTCTAAATGAAAATAAGTTTCGCCACTGAATTTTATGTTATTTAATCTGCACTGGCTATGAATTTTAGCGTGCTTGTCAATATCAAGAGCAATCTATTGTCAAAATAGTAAAAATTTTCTTTATACCGAGACACACACTTAGTTTTTTACCGTTGACGGGTATTATGTCACTGTTGAAAAATATAGCGTCGCTTTATAAGTAGTTTGCTCAGTATTTAAGTTGTAACAACAAGCCATTTTATAAGTAGACGCCTTCTGTCTCTAGAATAATTATCTATATCGAAATCGATAATTATCGAAAAAACTGCCAGTTACATATAACAGTGACGCTTAGCTTACTATAGGGGTAAAAAACGTCGTGTGCATATCGGCCCTTAAAACTTGAATTAGTTGAAGTGCCGATTTAAAATTACCTAAAATATCGCAACTGTTGACGTAGTGAAGAGTTTAAATCCACAATAGTTGAATTTCGCCACAGTAACTAGACGATCCTTTTTTAGTTACAAATAGGTGGCTGGACTTACAGGTGATTCAATAAGTATAGAACCCGTTTCAACGAAGTGTTTCATCCATTTTATTTAACTAATTAACACTGTGTGTATTGTGGGCGAATATGGTACTGAGAACAAAAAATCCGAATTTTCAGAACAACAAAGCTTTACGTTGGTCAAGATACATTCCCAATACCGTGTATTAGCTTATCGCCTAATATAAATTTACTATATTGAAATTAATCCTGTAGTTGCAGGTTTAGAGAATAAGAGTATTCTCTAAACTACCTTTTTCTATTGTCTTCTACCTTCCTCTGTTACCTACCTATCACGTTCTACCGATTATCTATGAAAAATAATTTATTAATGTAAATTAAGTGTGCGTTTTAATTAATTAAGCGATTCGTTTGGCAGTTGTCTTAATTACATTTTGCTTCAATAGCTCCATGAATTTGTTCATTATTATGCATTATTTCACTTTATGACTAAATTTGTACTAGTTTTTGGTTAAGATTTGCGACTCACCTGAGACCTTAGAAGCTTTCCTTCTCCTATGATAAATCAAGATCTAGAGTTAATAGTGCTCATGTAGTGCTAATAGTGTTTTCAAAACAAGAGACGTTGCGCATTATAATACAAACAAAATACTATAAAATTAATAATCACTGCAAGAGTTGTATCTATATATTAATCGGCTTAATGAAAGCTTCGTTTGTTTTTTTGAGTTTGAAATAAATTTAAAAAATATATTTAAACAAATATCATCGGCTCTGTCTAATATGCTGTCAGCTCCAACTCTTATACGGTAGAAATTCTTAAATTTTACATTAGAAATGATGTTAAAAAGGAAATTTAGTGGTTAAATGAAGTTATTTAATTTTAAGCAGTGTTATTTAGAAATTTGTGTTGTACGTTGTACACTTATATTTGATGCTCTTAAGTTGTTACAGTTTTGAAAATAATCTAAACTTTGATATTTTGTTATAATGTTCGGTGGGGTAGTAATTTACGCTTATTAATATTTTGTTGATTATTGAAAGTTATTGGAAATTAGATTTAATTAAATGCAATTTAAAAAAATTTAGTGAGTGTTAATTCTTGAGATAGTTTGCATATATTTTAGTTTATGTTAATATACAGATAATTATTATTTTAATTAATGTTGTGTATGTTATGTAAAATACTGCAAAAACAAGTTTTAGTAAAATATCATTTCTGAACTAATCCTTTTACTCTATTGTCAGAGAAACATGAATTTAATACATTGTGGTCGAATTTCGGCCACAGCGCGATCAATAGTTATAGATTATAGCCTTCAAACGGGTAAATTACGCGGTAGGGTGAGTTAACAAGTGGCAATATCAATTCAAAAAACTCAATTTCTCATAAATTCAAAATATAGTATAATATTGTAAAGAACACATTAACCATATGAGATTGGGAATGAAAATATTAAATACTCAAATTGAAAATATTTGCCTTAAAATAAAACACAGACAGCAAGAATACCACAAATGAAATAACGAGATCCGTCAGTTCCGAACGTCTCAAATTGATATGCAATTTTGTCACCAGGGCGTTGTGATTCCGTCGATGGGGACGTTCTCTGCCGTCCTTGTCGGTTACGGAGCCTTATTCGATTATTTTAAAGCGGCTTTGATTTCGAATTCTACCAATTACGCCATTCTCTTTGCCGTTTATTGCCAACGACTTTTCGCAACAAGAAGGTATTTCATTATTCATTTAGCCATGGCGGATTTCGAGCCAGGATTGAAGGAATGCCGCCTTAATGGCAATATAATTACTTTTAATAATCGACGTTTCCACTTATTCATTTATAAGTTTGTATTTTGCGAGCTGTTCTCGTTTCTAACGAATCGAGCCATTTTTTAAATACGTTTCCATTCTAACTGTATTTCCTTTATGACTTATTTGAAGAGAATTTGTAAAATTTTATGTTTCTAGGACTTTGCAGGAGTTATTGAATTTGTAGGAATGTTCGTCTGGTCGGTCAGAATGTGTGGCTATCGATGCGATTGTTTGTCCGAACATTCACTACTATTTTGTGGCAGGAATTCGCACGAGAACTGAAAACTCTGATTGAAGAAATACTTGTTTGTTTATTTCGATTTAACTTGATACATGTGGTCAATGGGATAATGGATAGGATTTATGATATATAAAGGAAGTACAGTAGCGCTGTGGAAATGGTACTGTTACAAGGGGGTAGAAAAAAGAAAACTGAGCGAGACGTCATCGTGGTGGTCTTTTATAGCCGGGAATCGCATGGTACCAATCCACCAGCGTTGCGAACCTTTGAACTTGCTGTAGGTGAAAGCCTGGTGACCTAAAAGGTTGTAGCGGTCGTTACAAATTATAAAATGGTTTTGTATTGCTTGAACTATTAGGTGCAAGACATTTTTAAATAAACAAATCATTATAACATGTTACATGTTATAAAATAATATATATTTTATTTGTAAGGTACAACTTTATTACAAGATTACTTAAATTACTCTTATTTTTTAGTATAAGGTGTCCTGGGGGAAACTTCCAAATTCAAAGTGATATCAATTGATCTTGGATTGGTAGAATGTACACAAATTTGAAAAATATATTTTCGATAAAATGCGTTTGAAAGTTAGAATAACAGTAGAGGTAAGTTTACGGTAGTAAATAATTCATTTAAGCAACTTACTAATTAATCAGCTATCTCACCACCATATTGCAGACCTTCATCAGCTTCAGGTGTCATTTTCGACTTGCTGCTGTTCAATTTAAACTTGCTTCTTTACTGTTCAGAGAGCTGCGTCGATTTTGGCGGATTATGTGTTGATTATCATCTTCTAGGGTATAATTGAAGCTGCTACCAACGCTAAAATTAAGGTCGTCCAGAATGGTTAAAGTAATGGTAGTTCCTTCATTAAATAGGCACGCAGCCGAATGTGCCTACATTTTGTGTATGACTGCGTAAATATCTCTCTAGCAAATCATCTCTCGATAAATCTTTATATATAGGTAAGATTGTCTCTCGAATATTCCGTATTCACCACTTCTACTACGTCACGCGCTCAACCTATTAGCCCGGAGGACCCTCATTGAAACGCTTATAACTATTAAACGTTTTAGAATTTTACTTTTAAATTTTCAAAGTATATTCTTGAATATTTGTGAAAATTATTTTGAAGCCTCTATACTTTTGTTCTCCTATATATGCTCTGATGTTATCAGTCCCAAGCACCAAAAATGAAATAACATATATAATATCATGTAATTTATTCCTCCGATAAGTCTCGACAATATATCTTTACTAAAGAATAGGACTTATTAATAAAAGGGTCTCTACTATTATATATCTAATATATCAACGCTCAGTTGCCCGTCGAAGCTTCTCTTGGTGGTATGAATCCGATTTGTAGCATATATTTCCTTATTTTGGATAGAAAATGTATATGTCCAAAAATGTGTCAAAAATGTCTAATAAAGTCTCATAAGAACATTTATGAGTTAAAACGACTACTACACGATTAATTACACGATTGAAGTGTAATCTGTCATGGTGATTTGACATCAGTGAGTGAACAACAGAATAATAGAGATAATAAATATTTCTATAATAAATAAAAAATATATAATATATCAGAAATAATAAATGATGCTTCAGTGAGTTATATATTGCACAACTTGAGCTCGTAATGAGAAGCAGAATAAAAAGAAAGGCAGCGAACATTTTGCCGAAACGCCAGCAAAATATCAATTTTTTTTTAAGAACCACACCTATATTGAAGCCCGGAATACAACTGCACAAGAACCTCACAAAAACTACAACAGGCAAGTGACAATATAAATAATTAGACACAAGCTAGGAAAATAAGAATTAATGAAAGTAAACCTGTACGAAAGTACAGAGTTCAATTATGGGGATGTCCTGCAAAGAGTAATATAAATAAAATACAATTTTTTCGGAACGAAGTCCTAAGAGCATTTGTGGGCGCACCCAAATACTATAGGACTGATTACCTACAGCGAGACCTTCAGATATCAAGAGAGTCAGTTAGTCAGTCAAGAAATCAAGAGAATTGCAAGGGGGCATGAGGAGAGACTCCATTCTTATGAGATTTGTATTGCAGCTTTTGGATACCACCAGAACAGGACACAGACTCAAAAGAATCAAACCATGTGATCTTGTGTAGTGTTGTGTAATGAGGTGCATATAATAAAAAATACAGCAGTGACATGAATAAATATTATTTCACCAGAGGACAGGAGATAGGGCCGATGGATCCTCCTAGTTATATACCTAGATCTAAGTTATCATAAATACAAATTGTAGATTAGACGGAAACGACTAGTAACAATGTAATAATTAAATACTACTAATAATAAAAAAGATTGCCAACAAAAATTTAGATAAAGTATTAAAAAATAGATAAATAATGCAAACATAAATAGAGAAACACATAAAATATAATATAGAATATACAGCCAAAACTAAAAATAAGAATAGTTTTTTAAATCTATTAATAAAACGATTATTTTTCATAAATATTGTCACTCTTTCTGCTCGTTCTGTTATGTGGTTAAATTCAATAAGTGGTAATGAAGATATGTAAAGTAAAGGTCCGATAAACACCAAGCACAATATATATTTCTCTTAGAGATATAGCCAGTAAAGGATCATTCCAGTTGTTGTGTGCTATAATGACTCCCATTATCATACTTGCTTACTATGTATTTTAAATAATGAAATTTATATATAAATGTTTTAAATGAGAGTGTCCATACAATATTTTTTTAAAAATTAATGTGTTCTTACTACTCGTTCCCTATTAATCTATAACTAGATCTAATAACCTAAAAACTAGGTATATTTAAATCTAGAACACCTCGATTCTGCAATAATGATGCTGATGTAATATATTCAGATAATCTGAAGATCTTTTTCAATTTATCAGAAGTGACTTCAATATATCAGAGTTGAAGATATCTATCGTCCTGCAAGAAGTTGTTTATTAGCTCGGAAATAATAGAGCTTTTTACCTTTCTATATATATATATATATATATCATATACAGCATAGACAGTTTTTATGGTGTTAGCAAACAATACAACCCTATTTGATAACGTTTTCTTGACTTTGTCAACTTCTAAAGCTTTTCTTTTCAATGTGAAAACCAGTGTATATATTTACGAAAGTCACTGAAAATAAGAATCATAAGCGTTGCACATTGGGCATTTAATTTTATATGCCTACACTTCAACGATTTGGTTGAATGCTTGCTTGTATTTTGTATTTTCTTTGTTATTGACTACTCTCTGCTGCCTCATTTATTTTATTTTCGTAAAAATACACTAAATATTTATTATCACTCCTATCAAATACTGGATCTATTATCGTTTTCTTCTGTGCAGACGGAGTAAGTAAGGTACAATATTAGTGGTATTACTAATTTTTTTATTGTATAGCTAATTGAATATTTCTCTGCATCTCGTTTGGTAGATTTAGTGAGCTGTTCAACTTCCTAAGGCATTCGTATATTGAGAAAATCGCGTTTCAATGTAGTTTTTTGCATATTGGCAGCGCATTCACCTCATAATCTTTTAAATCAATATTTTGCATTTGCCTAACATTTTGATTGCCTGTAGTTTATAGAACTAATGAATATTGCCAGTTTATATAATTTCGTTCATTTATTCCTCTATCTTTTGTTTCGTCAGATATCCAGGCAGTTCAATATAGGGCCGATAGATACTATATAATGATAAATAAATATTCAACAATACCTTTAGATATTTTATTCTTCAGTAAATAAAAACTCCGGTATTTGTCTTCACATTGGATTGCTTGTTGATGATGTAGATTTTCCAAGTACTATACCCACTATTTTTTACACTTTGGTCGTTGGAGACTCATTTACACTATTACATTGACAAGATAGTGATCAGATCAGAATCGATTATGTCGTTGCCCTGGTATTAATTGATGGTATCTAACATTCAGCGTCGTATTGTTCCAATGGGTCAGTTTGTTATATTTAATTCGATAACATGCTTTTGTCCATTGTTCCATTCGTACATTTCATGCTCCAATGCAAAGCTTACTTTTTGTTCATATTGTATATCCTAAATTCGGTACCAATTATATCTCTCTATAATTGGTAACGTGACTACCCCCTTCTTTGTGCTCTCACACATCAACATCATTATATTGTCTTGGATTTATCTTTGATAACATTAAAATGATGTATAACAAAATGATATGTAGTAAAAAGCATTGTAGGCAATTTGATTCATATATAATTAGCTAAGTTAAATAGAAAGCAAAGTAATTTATATTTTAATTATATATTTTAAAGTATAATAAAGAGACACACGAAAAATGGATTTAAAACTAAAATTATTTTTTAATGTCAATTCTAAAAGCGTATTTAAAATTTTCATTTCTTAAAATAAGCAAGACTAAAACAATTTGCGGTCGACATCCGAATCGAATTAAAACATAGCCCAAGACGGGAATTCGTTCTCGTCTAAAAATTATAAGTTTTTAATAAGATTTTCGGTTCGTAATTTATCCCTGATGAGGATTTTTGGATTATTTCGATTTAATCCGCAACTTAATTACGAAACGAAACTTGTTCTCGGAATTTTCGGTCTCATTTCTATTCATTTTCTAATTAGCCAGTCTGAATAAAATTGTTTTTAAATGATTTAGGAACTTTTAATCAACGCGTAATTATTAAAATGATATCTCGTTCGTTTAATTATATTTTAATAATTATAAATATTAATATATATATATATATATATATATATATATATATATATATATATATATATATATATAATATATATGTAGTAAACTAGTATGATAATGCAAGTCATTATAACACACAACTGGAATGATCCTTTACTGGCTAAATCTCTAAGAGAAATATATATCGTGCTTGGTGTTTATCGGACCTTTACTTTACATATCTTCATTCATCACTTCATCACAATTTTTTATTTAAAAAACACGTGATGAGCACAGTACAACTTATCTAAGTAAAAAGCGCAATTATTTCCGAACTAGTAAACAACTTCTAGGGGGACGGTTTCTTCATCTCTGATATATTGAAGTCACTTCTGATAAATTAAAAAAGATCTTTAGATGGTTATCTTCTGTATCTCCGTGAGGTTGGTCTGTAATAAAGAATTTAATTTAATTTTTTGAATTACCTATTTTTATTATTAGTGTTTTTATATTACTTATTTAGAGCAACATTACAACAACAATTATCCGTACATAGTAAGTTGCTGCAGTATAAGCAGATAATAAAAACTATAGGGAACTATGGAACACAGTTATAGGAATATTCTGCAAGAAGCAATATCAACATAATACAAGTATTTAAGACGAAAGTTCTGAGAAATATGTGGATGCTCCAGATATTATTGGAACAAGTACTTACACCGGCACCTTTGGATACCAACTGTTATAGAGGATATTAAAAGATTCGCAGCAAGACATAAGCAAACTTATAAATTCCACACCCATGTAAACACCGAAGTGTTGCAACTCTTGGATAATACTGAACTAGGACACAGGCTCAAGAGAAACAAACCGTGTGGTCTTGTGTAGTTATGTCATGTAGTATACTAAATAGTAAACACACTGAAAAGTGGCACTAACTTCTTTTTTTTTAAAGAATAAGTAAGGGTCAATGGATCTTCCCAAATAAATACCTAGGTTTAAGTCACTGTAGAGACAAATTTAAGTCAGCAGCGACTACTAGTAATATATAGGCGGGAGCAAAAGCACCGCTACCATTTGGATTGCGCGCCATCTTGGTTATGTGACCTTTAGCTCAGTTTCGCTTTGATCATTATATTTTGTAGACGTCCACATTTTATTATGGATAAATATACGCCACAAGAACGAGCAGAAATACTGACAATATATATTAAAAATAATCGTTGTATTAATATATTAAAAACTATTCTTATTTTTAGTTTTCGCTGTATAATCTATATTATATTTTATGTATTTCTTTGTTTATATTTGCATTATTTATCTATTTTTTAATACTTTATCTAAATTTTTGTTGGCAATTTTTTTTTAAATTATTATGTGTTATGTGTTTATTTGTTATGTGTTTCTTTGTTTATATTTGCATTATTTATCTATTTTTTAATACTTTATCTAAATTTTTGTTGGCAATTTTTTTTAAAATTATTATTATTTAATTATTGCATTGTTACTAGTCGTTTCCGTCTAAAATACAATTTGTGTTTATGATAACTTAGATCTAAGTATATAACTAGGAGGGCCCATCGGCCCTATCTCAGTCTCAGGTGAAATAATATTTATACATGTCGCTGGTGGTACTCAAAAGCGGCAATACTTCAATATTCTCATGAGAATGGAGTCTTTCTTCATGCCCCCTTGCAATTCTCTTGATTTCTTGACTGACTGTGGATATCTGAAGGTCGCGATGTAGATAATCAGTCCTATAGTATTTGGGTGCGCTCACAAAACCTCTCAAGAGTTTGTTCTGAAAAATTTGTATTTTATTTAGGTTACTCTTTGCAGAACATCCCCATAATTGAACTCCGTATGTCCATATAGGTTTCACTATTTGCTTATATAATAGCAATTTATTACGTACAGATAATTGTGATTTTCTTCCAATTAGCCAGTACATTTTCCTATAATTCAATGATATTTAGCGTTGTTGCTATATGGAATGATAGTATCATTTAATGTTATATATATATATATATATATATATATATATATATATATAATTATTTATATAATTGTTCAATGAGTTCGCTATCATCTATTTGTCTATACAGAGCTAAAAATTCAGCACTATTTTAATGGTCAAAAAACTTGGGTCTCATTGTCATTTTTTCTCCTGTCTTACTTGTCTCAAGTGCTTCAACTCATGTACTTGCTTTTATCCTGGATATAAGAGTAGCAGGCTATCAGTAATCATTAATTCTGAACGAATATAGTTCTGTAAGAATTTCAAAAGCCTAAACAGCTGTTATGTTATAACACCCGACGCTATCATGAGCGAACATCCAATCAATCAGGAAATTTGTAGCATTCTTTTTGAATACTTATCGCATAATTGCAGCAGTGGAGAGACGACATCCATAGCAGCTAATATCAAGAAGTTAAATTATGATAAGAAAACCAAGATTGTCGATATTGGAAAAATAAGTCAGACCAACTTAAATCCAAAGATTTGTTTACAGAAAATAAAAAAATCATGTTTTATATTCTCGGCTCTTCTCACACGGCTTTTATGAAATGAATGAGTGACAGCTTTTTGGCAAACCACACTCGTGATAAGCTGAAAAAAACTCTGTTTCAAACAAATACAGAGCACCATGAATTTAAAAAAGGCGTTACATAATTTAACTGCACTAAGTGAGATTGCGTGAATATAAAACTTCGAAGTACTACCCGGACGTTGAAGAGACAAAGAACCGTTGAATTAGTATAGTTAAACTAATTAAATTAATTTGGCTTAGCATATGTTATTAAACAAAATTTGACTATGAAATTTTAGATATGAATTTTAAGAACAAAATTAAAGAAGAACTACTAGATAGTGTAATCTAGTTCTCAAATGCGATGCTTAAAGCATCTTCATGATTCTCTCCTAGATATTAGAATTGTTAAATTTAAATAAATACATTCGACAATCAGTACACAGTTGAGAAATTTTTTAAAATCTTTGTTCGCCGATTTCTCCGTCAATTGTGGGCCGATTTTCAAAACAAAGCCGACTCTAAAGTTATTGTTCTTAGAGTTTGGATATAATCTACTAAAAATATATTTTAAATTCCAAATTACTGCTACCGTCTCTTAGATAATTATTGGATTTAACTTACCTATTTAACTTAACCCGCTAGCTGAAGAAGTGGCGGATTCATTTACACTTCTGATTCTCTCCACTTTTTATTAAATTTTTAGGGAATGTTTTATATAAACAGTCGTCATATAGAGTTATCTACAAATCTTCTAAAACCATACATATATAGAATACCTGTATTTTAAAGATTGTACATTCTAAAAATATGTTTGTTACGCCACTTCAACAAATAAATTACTCAGAATTAGTTTTAAAGAATTTATATATATATATATATATATATATATATATATATATATATATATATATATATATATATATATATGTTATAATATAATATAGGCATTAATGAATTCGGTTGCTAAAATGGAAACAAGTTGCTATATTATAAAATATTTAGTTTTTAAAATGTCCGTCCAAAAATTTTCGTCAGATTTAAATTTTCAAATTTCAATATTTTATTAACGTATTAAATATAGATCGTCGATAAAAAGAGAATATTGTTGCAAAACTGATTTGGAAAATTTACTAAATAAAAATATTTACGAAATATATTCATTAAATGCATGTGCGAATATTTTTTTGGCCCCAAGCAACTTTATATCAGGGAAATTATTTTATCTTGGATTATCTTTTGTGTCAACTGATACTATAATTATTTATCCAAAATTGTATTATATCTGAAATATATGTATAAAAATGTGTTATTATAAAATTTTATTTTTGAATGTACACTAACTATGTAAACTCTACCTATATAATAGTATGACTTGGTGAGGGTGCTATACAAGCTACATGTGTACATGAAATGAGTACAGTCGTAACGATGTTCAAATTCCCGATATATAATATCAATATCAAAACGATTTTTTTTCATTTGGTCCTATGTTATGGGCAATTTTGATTATATGGTTTTTTTTTTCTATAATTTTGGTTTATTAATTGTTTTATAATTGCAATTGCAGGCTGTATATATACGAAAAGAAGTGTCGGCTTGTTGGAATGACTATAATAATAGTTCAATATAATACAGTATAATTCCCTTTTAATATAATTCTAATCTAATATATTAAAGCACATCATGTGTTAGATCACTTCAGTCATTAAACCAAATCAATGTTAAAAAAAAGTAACTAAAAGTCAGTTACTTTTAGCAGTAAATATAGATATCTGACGAATAAATCAGGTTAACTAAGTAATTATTTATAAATCTGTTGCAAATTATTTAAATTATTATATTTTGAAAAGTATGTGTTCTCGTTATATATCGTTATTCCTTTTCAAAAATAACTTGTTTTTTTATTCAATTTATATGGATTTTTTGATGCATGTTGATTTATAATTTTTTGGACCTACTGTTATTGTTTAATCCAAGCGCTATTAATATTCTCTATACAGTCCATTTCTCATTTCATTCTTTGTTTATAAATTATTTCAAGTTGACAAGAAAAAATTACATATTAAGTTCTTTATAGAATAGTCGGTTCTTTTAATAATTAATGCTTGTAAGGTGTTCGTTTAATGGTGTTCCCATAAGCCATGAAGTCCAAAACATGTATTAGCACCAGTATGGTTTTGTAAGATTAATTAATGGATAATGAAAGATTAAAGAATATTTAAACTTTGGAGTAGTAGATTTGTTAAAAGTGTAACAACAATATATTTCAATTATGTCATACATTATTTCTTCAGCTTGGAGTATTGATATTAAATTTACTACTAGTTCAAATTAAACACTTATGAAAAATTGCCGGCTTTATGAAAGAAAATCTCGTTTTCCGTCACGCGTAACAATAACGTACCTGTTTCTACAAAAACTAAAAAAGAACTTTCTAAAAGAACTATCGCTATGCATCCCTCTACTAATGGTTTCTCTAGGTAAACACAATGTAAAAATTATTCTCGTGGTAAATATGTTCATGTAACAAAGAAGTAATAGTTGACCTAGAGGGATATTTTGTAAACTTTTCGGGATTCCGCTACAGTGATAAAGTTTATTAATTACAATCCCTGGAATTAGTGTATTATTTTAAGCAATTTATGGATTCTATACCGAAAGAACGATGTATCTCCATAAGAAGTGAAACGCTGCTCAGACATAACACGACTCCATATATATGTCCGAACAAGCAATAATTGGAAAGAGTATGGTTTGGAGAATACGGTGGGTGGGATATCACTTCTCATTTTACTGTTTTCAAGTATATCCTCAGTCGGTATTGCAACATATAGTTGAGCGTTGTCACGGTTAAGAATAAGATTGTTGCGTATTTGCTTGTATTCCGCTTGTTTTCGCGCAGTGCTCGTCTTAAATGCATGAATAGTAGTCAATATTGATCCCCATTGATGATTTCATATTATGTTCATATGCCTTCATATCCTCTCCATAAAAATCCAACATTCTCTTGTCCTCTATGTCAAAGTCACCATTTTTAAAATGCTCATTTGGAATTAATCGAGAGTGGTTGCCATATCTTCACAGAGCATTCGACGACCTTTAGCCGCTTTTTTCTTTAAATTCAAAGTAAAAAAGCAACTTCCCGCAAATGCCGTCCATTCGGTATAAATTCAGATATTTTCAACGCACTTTGTCTTTAGATTTCGACGAAATGAATTAGAATACTGAATAGAACGATACATACTGAAAATTGAAGCATATTAATACTTTAATACTTTAAATTCAAAGTAAAAAGCAAAACTTCCCGCAAATGCGATCTATTCGGTACAAATTTAGACATTTTCAACGCACTTTGTCTTTAGATTTCGACGAAATGAATTAGGATAGTGAATAGAACGATACATACTGAAAATTGAAGCATATTAATGAGGCTTCAACATGAGTCGGTTTCAGATATATCCGATGCGATTAATGTCTGGTAACATTCCTTATTTAAATTCTTTAAAATTGTGAGTCTGTTACATTAAAAATATCTAAGTTTTTTTTGGCAGTTAGTGCAGATAATATTGGCATGTTAATGTTTATTTGGTATTATTATTTCAGTTCTGTTTTAACTTAGTTTTGCTCCTTCAGTTTAAGTTTTCTTTACCAAACCGAAAAAAACCTCCCTCCATACAGGAATATCGAGTTTCAATATGTAACGATTTTAGCAGCAACAAAAAACTTCCATATCATTTGTATCCTCATGAAAAGTCCATCTATATTTGAAACGGACGGTTTTTAAAAAGGGTTAGTTACGACTTCATTACCTGCATTCTTCCGTCCGTTCTAATCACACGCCCACGACACAAAACACCCCTCATAATTACCACTGAATAATAAAAATCGCATAAAACGAAAGAAAAGCGGCCCAGAACAAATCTGCGCCCCGGAATAAACCTCCTCCGCCCGACAGCCCCCCTCGCCAGCAACTCGCGCGCCCGTCCGTCGATGCCCCCCTCCCGAGCCGCTCGGTCCCGCCATCCTTCTTGCTTAGGCGGACAAACAAATCTATTAAACCCATCTCGCTTTAATCCGACTCGTAAAAAAAGTGTTTAGTGTTTAGCCATAAACTGTATCGGTATCCCCCCACTATTAAGAAAGAGATCCGGTTTACCGGAAGAGAATTGGCGTCGAGGCTCTTTTTCCGGGCAACGGCGATCGGCGAAGCGCCTTCTCTGTCGTCGAGATCGTGGCCACGCCCCCCCGACGGCTCCGGGTTGATGGGGGCGCGCAGGAGCGACGCGAGTCTTCCTACGGCCCACCCATAGCAACGTGTATCGTTTGGCGATCGTCTTTCGCGAGATAAAAGCTGATCGACGTTCGTGGCCTGCGAAAGCTCAGCTACGGATCACGCGTCTCTCGGTTCTGCGGTTCGACGGTTGTTTTTTTTTGTTTTCCCTTTTCCTCTTGTTTTTGTTTTTGGTTCTTTGATCGTTTTCGGACAGTTCGTTTTCCTCGAGGTCGGCGATGTCTGTTTGAGACAAGGTGATTCTTTGGAAGTTCTCATTTTATTTTACACTTATTTTTTGGTTCGGTCTCTTGTTCCTGAACACCGTTGGGGGTTTCCCCCATTGCCAGCATCACGATTTTTGGGGACGGTCATAAAGTGAGTAAAATTTCAATTATAATTATATATTATAACAATATATATTTAGTCAATAAAGTAATAAAACCAATACAGTTTTAAAAATCATAACATTATACTTCCAAATCAATAACAAGAATAATAATAGTGAATCAATAAATAAATATATTATTGGAAAATTAAATGAATGGTTATTATAACACGAAATTAAAAATATATTTTCTCATTTATTAATTATTATAAATATTTACATATTTTATAAAATAATTTCAATTATTAAATAATCAACAAAACTTTAATCGTCATTATTCCAATACAATTTTATTTAATGAAAGGTTGGAAGTTAAAAAATCTCTTTAACGCTGAGCAATTGAATTTGCGTTAATTCGCACCACACTATACAGGATGTTCTTATTAGCTGTATGTGGCATATCAACAAAACCTAATTGTGACAAGGTTATTAAACTAATACCCAACAAAACACTTATGTAATCAAAATAAACACCGGCAGTTTTCATTATGGTGTCACTTAAAAAAAGGCATAGTAAAGAGATAGACCATCATCAAACTTTTCTGCAATATAAGTAGATAATTAACTGAATATTATTAAGTAGACGCTTTAACAAATCAACTAAACATATTTTGATATTCGTTACGTATTAATAGATTTTAATTACATTTCAACAATATTTATTAATTAAATAACGCGTATAGTAAATACAATACATACATTATTGTTAAAATTATTTGCATTTAGTTTGTAAGATATCAGAAGTAATACATGTTTGAAATTTGAATTATTCTTTAGTTAATTTAAATGATTTTACAAATTAAACTATATTATAATACCATAGTTATATATAACGTATTTAATTAATCAACTGCAATATATGAATCACAATTTATAATATGTTAATAGTCAACAATTCGTGTTGAATTGCACATTAGTTCGACTTGAGATCATCACAATCGTGACCATTTTAAATCGAATTATCCAGATGGTTGAATATTGAATGACACGAGTATAAGGGTGAACTTATATAAATACGATTTGGGTGGGAAAGCATGTATGAATAGATCTTGTAGGCTTGTTTAGCGACCCTTAATAAAAAGTTCTATTTGGATCGGAGTTCACGGAACTGAATATCGGTTATTAATTTGTTCTTTCTTTTAATCTGGGCTATCTTAGATAAAATTGTACATATTAATGAAACTGAAATATATTATTGAAATTGTATAAAACATATTACAAATTTTATCAAGTATGTGTACATGTATACAAATAAGTCTCTTACGTTTGATATAAGAAGACATCATGGGTATTAGGTGTTTTGTATCAGTATCATATATTTGTTCTCTACTTCTATTCAAACTTTGGGACAAGTGAGGGTTATTTGAGGGGAACTTTCATTTTATTTCTTCTATCTGAAGTAACCCGCAGATGATTGTACATATGACACTGAATTAAGTGAAATGAATAAATAAGCCATGAGTAACCACTCGGTTGCTTTTGGCTTATTTCAGGTGCTTAAGGGCAGTGAATTTAATCAGGTTCCATAAACCGTAGTGCAATACTAAAAGGGTATGAAGACGTGCTATTGATGCTTCAAATCGAACTAAGTTATCAGAGAATAACTAAAAATTACATATAGTGCGTCAAATACTGAGTACATATTGTTTTGAGTTAAATCTGGGAAATCCGCCGAAAATCTACATAGAAACCGCTACTCCATATGTCGTATCTACCTGGCTTTTTCTTCTTAATTCTTGCGATCAAACTCTTATGACCTGGATGAGCCAAACATTATCTTATTTACCTTTAATTAATTAAACTTAAGTGAATAATTAGTTCAATATTTTTATAGTTGAACGATATAATCAATTTAATTATAGATATGTAAATTATATATATTAAATAAACAAAATGATGTTTAGTGGCATTCAAGGGATTCTGATAGACAGTACATTTTATCAAATTCAATAACAGTATATTTGAATAGTTTTGTAGCCAAAAAGTATTGACACCAATTGAAATTTTTATGTTCATATATCTATGCCAATGTAGAATGTTGCAGTTGATTTTTTTTATACACATGAGGAGAAATTTTTAATACTGATTACTATAACAAAAGTAAAATATGAAAGAAAAAAAAAACAAAACAAAAGATGTGCCATGCGTATAGATTTAACACATTAATGATTGCTTCATTGAGAATGTGCACCTTCATTTATACGAAGAGATTAAAGTTGATTTAAAGATGTGTTTTTTCTTTTATGGTCAGTAATTCATAATCCATTTAGATTTACTAAGATTACTCCAAATTATATTAAATGCATATAAAAATGGAATCGAAGCTATTGCCAGAACAACACATTATATATAACAAAGCACGATACTTTTGGATAAAATAAAATATTATGAGCTTGCATTTACATTAGCTATATATATTTGTGCTATATCTATAATGTGAAGTATCACTCTAAACAATTTTTAAATTCACTAGTCACTGAATGAAAACTAGATCTTCTATGATAATTAAGGGCGCTATAAGCCATAGGCATGACTAGAAGAACTATCCTACCGACACCGAAGCAGAGTATTCATGGCCATAAATCTTGCTTGGTATATGATGGGATTAACAATGTGTAGTGCATTACGAGCTATTAAAACTGAATGAAACTGCTACTACAGATGTTTATCGATGCTAATTGAATGACCTATCGTTAAAAAAGAAACGAGCAATATCGAGTATCGGGCGTAAACTTATATTTTTGCGTAACAAAGCTCGGCCATAATAAGTCTAACAACAGCAGAAGCACTGTTGCAGCTCGAATAGATTTCAGAATGATGGTCAGTTTTGCCGCATTAAATGTAGCTTTCTTATTATCACTTATTCCGATAGGTGTAGCATGATTGGGCTTGTACATAATCTTGAAACATTGAAAAAGTTGATCCATAATTGGATTGCTGCCAAACCAACACCGTTTTTTCTACACGATATAGTTATGTCGCCAGAAAGATGGATATCATTTGTAAAAAAATTAGGAATATATTTTGGATAATATATAGTGTGCCAATTTTTCTGTGTATGACAATAATTGTTATTTTAAAGTGATAAAATAATCAGAATACATGCAAGCACATATTGTATAGATAATAATATTTTGTTGAAATATAAATAGTGGTTATTTTTGTTAAAGCATTATTTAACATTGTATAACATTTTTATTAATAACCATGCCATATTGACATTTGGCATGGCACTGTTATTTATTCTGAGCAATTTGTGAAAATAAAATCTGAGAAATACTATTATATATTATATATTATACTATTATATAATACTTAAGTTAATTTAAATCGCCCTGTATAAGACGCCCCTGCGCAACGATAATCCAATGATATGAGGGACGCAATTTGTCTAGCGAGGTCTCTATTAGCGAGTTAGAGCATAATTGAATTTAGTGAGAGCACCCCTATCCTTAACATTTCAAACAAGTGGGTCCATTGCATACATTAAGTCAAAGTTATAATTTAACCCGAACTGGACCTATCATAAATGTAAATCCCATTAAGCGAGTATGTACCAAAAAAAAAGGCGAGTAAAAAAAAGGAGCGAATAATGCCCGTTTAATATGGAATGGGCAAAGGACAGGAAGCACTACTTGGGGAGAAAATTCACACAGACGATATTCAAGTGCGGATCATTCAAGTTCACGGTGATATAATCTGATTACTGAGCGGTACTTGATAAAGGTATGAAAGGAGTTTTTTGATTTAAGATAATATTCGTAGTTATCCGTCTAGTAAAATGAAAACGAATCGCTTGTTGTTTTATTAGATTATTTTAATTAAATTTTACTATTATTTTCATATTATTAAATATGAAACGATTTTTTTTCAAATTGTAATTAATTTTATGTCCTGTAAAAAAAAAACGTAGGATATCATTGCGTTTATATCCATTAAAACATTGCAATTTAAACGGTAAATAACTTTTGAAACTTTGTTTTAATAGATTATAGTAGATTATATTAGTTATTATGTTATAGGCATATGTTATTCCATAGTTATGATACTAAATTTTAAAATATTTTTATTACTTTCTACTAAATATAGCAGATATATTCTGTTAATATCAACAAGTAAATAAAAAATGAGAGATTTCAATATCGAAGGGTGATACTGAAATTATTATAACATTAGGTTATACGTTGCTAAATATATTTGTTGTCTACATATGTTATTTGTTTGGATTAATAAATCATAACCACTTTTCTGCAATGGAAATATTTATATGAGACAATGAGCCATAACTTGAATAAAATAAGTTTCCAATTATAAAGAGTAATTTAGTTTAGCATCAATATTATTTAATATTCCCATTAATTTAATTATATAAGGATGGTAATGCATTTTTGTCACACTTAAATGACACGTTGATAAATGACTGGCTAAATAGTTGTTGGCGAATACAAAGTACAAAAGTTCCAAAGAGGCGCAATCTATAGTAAAAGGGCTTTTGGCTATTAAACTCATATGTTAAGGGTGCCAGTCAAGATCTCGCAACACTCCCACACATTTGATGTGTAATCTAAACTCGAATATGAACTTTCATAATAGGCATTTCATAAAGAAAACATTGATGAATTCTGATTTCATGATGTTTGAGTATCTTCTAGCAATATAAAAACTACAATAATTCAATACGTACTACTACGAATATTTTAGTAATTTTATCCAAAAAAAATCTAAAATTGTATGACATGGTGTTATTGTAAATAAGTTATAAAATAGTTAACTATAAAGTAATTAAATAATAAAATATTTTGGCTTAGGTTTTAATTAATCTAATTAGTCGTATTTACATTACAATTTCTTTTTCCATTAGTTAATATTCCTATTAATAATTTACTTATTTTTTAAGGTTATAAAATACAATACACAATATAATGTATTTTCATAATAAAAAGTTTTACTTGCCGTATGATAAGTAAATGCATGAAAGAAAGAATTTGAGAGACATTATCGAGTTTAAAAAAAAAATTAAATTTTTAAAAATCCATTTAAGAACGGCTCCAGAAAATACAAGGGCTATAAGACCAATTATATTCGGTATACAATCCTTCCAGATCTTTAATTTTTCAACAGATCATAGAAAAATAGGGTCTATTAAATAGGATAACCTGATCAGGAAAGAATCGGAGCTTCTGCTCTGAAAATGCATTTTGTAATGATCGTGGACGGATACATTACTTGAATAGAGGAAATATTTTTAATTTATAGTTTTATTTTGTCTACCTCATATTGAAATTTCCACATGTACATATGTACATACAGTCTTTTTCCTTGCCTTATATATATGATTTGCCTTATTGAGGATTCTTGAGTATTTTAGTCGTTACAGTATGTCGGAAGATGCATTTTGTAGCGATTGCGGGACGTCGACTACTATAAATTAATAAACGCGGCTCCATTTCTGAATATAATTGTCCAGATCTAAGTCTCTCGTAATTCCATCCGTTGCTTCGGTCAATAATTTGTCATATTTACAGATTTTATTTTACAGGTTCGATTTCAAGAGGGCCCATATTCCTGAAAAAAAGTCCAGATAGTTTCAGATCTTTACCTAATAGCATATTTTCCAATTTCAATTAAGTTTTTCTTCCCGTCTTCTCTAGAATAAAATCGTTAAGCAATTAATCATATGATATACAAAATCATAGTTATATGAGCAACTTTTATGAAAAATTTTAATTATATATTAATTTTTATTGATCTTATTTGTTTAATTAGTCGGTAATAAATAATTTAGTTCTAAATATGAATAATATATTCTCGCTACACGAAAACTGAAACGATTCTAGTAGCCATATCAATTTCTCTTCTAATCTTCTTGCTTCAGCAATAGGCCTGATAGAAATGCAATATTTCCTTATAGCTAACTCATATATCTATGTTTTTTAGGTCAATTTTTATTTGTTTTGAATTAATCATAAACAGTTTAATGTAAATTTAACCATATAAATGGACCAAATCAGTAACTAATCGACTAATAAAGTAATCGATAAACTTGTTATTGACAACGTACTGTGCTGGTAGAAGTAATAAAACAATTAAGTCTTTAATTAGGTTGATCGATTTGGAAAGATTATTAACTGTATACTCACTGTTCGAACTACATCTCGATAAACATTTTTATTAGGTCTCAATCAGTATAAATCGCGAGTGCCAGAGATTTTGTAACTTTTTTGTCTTTCTATTTTACGTTTTGTTTTGTTTCTCAATGTTTGTGTTATCGATGGATTAGATTATATCCCGGTACCATGAGTAGTTTGATGCGTGTTTTGTAATAGAAGCATAGGGGCAATAACAATGTAATTATATTAAGTTTTACTCTCTTGTGTTTCATATAGTACCGTTTTTTATTAGAAATTAATATTGGTATTTGATATGTTATTATTTAACTATTAGTACACAGTTTCGTTCTAATTATATTATATTAAATAGTCCAGTATTTTCTTTTTGCTTTCGTGAATTGTTTTTGTTTAGTTTAATTTGCCACTTTTAACTAATAATCATAAATAACAAAAATACTATTTTAAATATTATTATTAATTATATATTGTATCTATTTCAACAAACTACTTAATCAACGCTTAATAAATATAAGAAACTATTTCATCTAAACATCCGAAATATTACTGTTAGACAGGGCGATATGCCAAGCCGATAGCTTTACCTCACAAATGTGATATTTAAAAAATATAAAATAATTTATAACATTAAATATTAAATTAAAAGGGAATATACGGCCATTTTTTTTCTTTAACCTTTGCTCAATATTAATAAAAATGTTTTTTAAATTTCCAAAACATAGGCCTTTAAAATACTAACGATTTTTGTTAACTTCCAAAACAAACAACATTTAATTAGTATTACCACATATACACTTAGTTTAAGTAAACAAATCAGTTTTACCGCAAATTTGTTGAAATTGTAGAAAAAATATAAAAAAGCATATAATCAAAAATAATTTACAATTATTTAGATTTAGTCTGTTTTTTGTTCCCATTTGTATTGCATTTTCTGGTCTATCCAAAATAACAGTGAAGTCACGTCATCATAATGTCGAATGTATTATCTATAGCTATTTGTAAATTTTAAACCGAGCACTGCTTTTACTACTCATCTTATTCTAGTTAAAAACATATAGAAAGCTGTCATAACATCACCAGCCTATGAGTCCAGGCGCAAAATGGGACGCAGCTTGGTGAGGTGACTCAGCGTGAGTCAAGACGAGATTTTGAGGATACATTTCTTCGCAACATCTCCGGTTTTGGCGCATGCTCATATTGGCTTTATTTAATTATAAAACAGAGAATAATCCGAGTTTGGCGTATGCGTATATGTAGCTTTATTTACTTATTTTTTAACCGACTTCGAAAAAGAAGGAGGTTTTATGTTCGGCTGCATATGTTTTTTTTATCGTGATTATTAGATTTACTGTGGAATATATTAAGCAGGTAAATAGGTTCAGGAGGTAAATAAAAATCGTAAAATTTTGGAAATAACACATTTTATTTAAACTATATTGAATATATGTCCAGCTGTTCTATATTTATAAAAACATCATATATATTAATATAATAATACATCAATAATAATAAATATAATACATCAATAAAGACATCTCAGTCAATACATCATTATTTTTACAAAACAATAATTTATTTACCTATACTCTTAAATATTAATGCATTGTGTTTTACTTGTCATTAGATTATTTGGGTGTCGTTGATAGTTTTATATTTTGTTTATTTGATGCATGTCTGTTTTTATTAACAAATTTAATTGTTTCAAAGTATCACTGTACATTGTTCTTATATCTTATCAAAATGCTGTCTAATTTCTTCTTATTTGATTTTTTGAATTCCCCATTCTTCGACATTTACTTTCAACAAATACTACTTACATGTTAGCTAAAAAATAAAATTTAAATAATTACTAAAATATATTATATTTGAAATAAATGTCTAATTATTACTAGTTACTACAGTTTTTGTTACTATTCTTAGTAGACAAAACCTTATAAATGACTTGACTACTTCTAACATAACAGGAAACATTTTCATCTCTGTTCTCGTTATCATTAAATTTTGGCATATGTTGATACCTATTCCAGATCATTGAAAATGATGTGTTATAAATTTGGTAGCTAACATTCCAACTATAAATTAAATTGATGCTGTTTGGATATTATACTTTTTAAAAATTTAACCTTATATTCTTGTTCTTCCATATTTTAAAACCAATGTTTATTAGACCACCAAGAATAACACAACAATTTAATTATTATTACTATAGAATTATTAATGTAACTCAAAATCTAAATATTCAAGATTTTTTTTTTGTTGTTTTGATCTGATCGACCGTACCGATCGACTCGAAAAGAATAGGCCGCCATTAGAAGAGGAAGATAATATAGTTTCATATAGTTTATTCTTTTCTATGGTTTATTCTATGCAGGAGAGTGCGCATGCGGCAAATCCTGAGATTTTGTAGGTTTAAAGAACGATAGCAAACGCGCAATATTAGCGCAGCGTGCCCTGACGCAGTTTTGGCTAACCTGATCCTGAGTAACGCAGCGTTCTTGTCGCAGTTTTTCGCTTAAAGTCACGGTGAGTGCTTAAAAACAGAAGAACAATTAATCGAAGCTGCGGATTCGACAAGCTTTGTACGATACAAGCCATGTAAAGTATATGAGGACTAAATTCTTTAATTAAAATTGTTCACTAAATTCATTAATTAAAGTAAATTTTTCGTGAGCCTTTCTGTCTGGATACAAACCTCTCAGTTACCTTTTAGTGACCATCTGGGAGAGAGATATTACTATTTCAGATTCGAATTCGTCTTGCAAATCAGATTCAGAACTAAATTCCAGTTCAATCGTTACTAGTGCAGTATCAATTGCCACTGTACCAAGCCTGCTACTGTGTACTGCTTTACTGCGAAGCAAGAAAAGCAATCGTGTTTCCGCTATTTCGGCGTCTGGCAGTTTTATTCAGCGTATACTCGCCGTGACCATCACTGCGTCACTTCACCAAGTTGCGTCCCATTTTGCGCCTGGCCTAAAATTCGCCTGGTTTACATATGTATTAATCAACATTAGTGATGATTATCAGAGGCTATAAGCCGGCAAACGCTTTGCTTGTTTTGATAAAGTTCAAATCATTATTTGATATTTGTGATTACTCTGAGTGAAAATGCTGAAGACGATAAATAGTCAGAGAGAATCAGATTGCGTCTCTAGTCAGTTACTTCCAACAGGATAGAGAGAGGGGTGCTCTTGCCAGTAAAATGAGCCAGAGAGTTAAGTATTGATACTATTAAATTATACGCATTATTGTACTGCGTGTTGCAGCTGCACTGAATGGTGTAAAGATTAAAAGAATTTAAATGGTGTAAAAATAATCCACGAAGACGTCCGATGGAACTTTTAGACATTAATTTTAAAAACATATAATAAAATCAAGGGAGGTTTGTTATTTCAATTTGTGTATATAGACAATACTTATATATTTAAAAAGGGAGCATTGGACCACTTTTGGTAAAAGAATAAAAAAAGAGACACAGTAGATCGGATGACTGAATAATATGCTGACAAAATTTTACGTCTTCCTCCCTATCATTGCATACTCACTCTAATCGCATTGATATGGGTTGTGCCAAAGATTGCAATAGACATGCAGGAGAGAGGTGAGTTAAAAAGTGATAGTATTGATTATGATTATGACCCAATGCTGACAATTATCAAGACAAGGCCATGAGAGTGGAAACTACTAAAAATGCGTATATAATTAATAGAAGAAAACTGTAAAATCTTATTGTAGAGTGTAAAAGATTTGAGTGCATAGATATAAGTGTAATTGTTCAGAATTAAACATGTGCATGTTATAATATATGAGAGGATAAATAGTAACTGTTTTGCAGATATGGTTAACTATAACTATTATTTATCTTTCATGTTCGTTAAATTCTTCAACTACAACTCTGTAGAAACCTACCATAATAAACTAATTCGTGTTGAGCCAAAAATTTTGTTAGTGTATGAAATACGTTCCTAAAATGTCAAATCAAATGATTGTAATATGCGACAAATATCATTTATATAGTAAGTCTTATTTCAGAGCTATTTCTTATTTTTAGTCAAGTTAAAACTGTAAATTATTAAGTTTTAAATTTGCTTGAGTGTCTTATAAATAATATACGTAGGGATAAAAAATTAGGTTAGGTCTATATACGATCATGATGATACCTTTTAAATGAAACCAGAGGGGAGCTTTAATAGATAAGTTAGGATGCGACATAATATGCTAATTCGCATTACTTCCAATTGATATTAATGATGATATTCCACTTAATTCATTAAGAGCGTCGGATGTTGCGCACCTGAGCCCATCGTGTATCGCGCTATCGGCTAACTCGATTTTCTTGTGCCAGTTTTTCATGCCGAAATTGCTTGCAGAATAATTTTCTGATAGAATTTTAAAACTGCGAATATATTGTAGTATCTATTCTGATAATTTCAAATAAGGACTTTAAAATGATCGCCTATATTAAGTTATAAGCAAACTGTACATAACTTTGTTCATAGTTTATGCATTTTTTTTACCATATGTTCAAATTACTATTTTCTTCCAAATTTAAATTTTTTTAATTTTAAAAATTTTAATTTTTTTTAAAATTTTGATTATGTATCAGTGTATATACATGATCTTTTTATTTAATATCAAATAAAATCTTATTATATATTAAAAAATAGTTTACAAATGCAAGTGTATAATTAACGCAAATCGTACACAAGAATTACTGATACTGTGAATAGACAATTATTTTATGTGTCTATCTATATAAGATTACATTCACTTTAATATAGATTATTTTTTTAGTCCTTTTAATATTTCTATTATAATAAACAAAACTTTTCTTTCTTGCCTATCGAGCCATAAAGCCGCGATTTTGAAACAGTTTGAAATGTAATTTTCAGTCAATTCCTTTGCATATAAAATATAAACAATCCAAAACTATAAAAACTCCCATCGCATACAAACTTCTGAAAATAGTTCATTCGTCAACTGCCAAGTTGTCTGAAAGTTCCTTGCGAGTTTGAACTCTGCTTTCATCTAATAAGTATTACAATTCAATGGCTGTTCTTTATCATTGATAACAAAATCGAAAATTAGATTATGAAGGACCTATATCACCATAAAACTCAAAAATAATGGGCTTCGGCATCAGGTTTCTTCCAGTCAAACAAATGAATGTCGACAATACATATTTGAGCGTCTCATGAATAATCATAGCATCATCATTATTGGTTACAATTTTTTTAAATATTTTATAAGTGTTTTATATATTTTAAAATGTTAAAATTAACAATATATTCTATTTATAATTCAGTTAATGAACAATTTTATTAATTTTCATCTATCATTAACATCCACATTATAAGATTATTTTTACACTCATATTCTTTAAGGAATCATCATATTTACTGAAATTGTCGTTAAACACAAAACTGCGCAATGCTCTATATCTAACTTAGAATTTCCGCTTGATGTCTTGCTGTCTGATGAGCAGCCATCTGCTGGCAAATTGACGTTTTATGTTTTTTTGGGACTATAATTATTGTCTAAAAAGTAGTTTAATCTATTTGAATCTCGATCTGGTTCTCTTTACTGGTCTTAGGTGGTCCATACACTGTAAGTGTTCTAACCAACTGAATTAACTATTTTGTATGTTTCTTCCACATATTCCTTATATTTTCTTATTCCGTTACTTTTAATTCTGTCCATCTTTCTTGACCTCTGACTTTTCTAAGATATATCAATTCTGTTGCATACTTTTATATCTCTTTATCCACGTAACTGAATGTTAGGGATGATCTATATATCAATTTTGCTTGATACCTTCTTTTTGTTGACGAATTTGTTATTCATAGCAATGTACAAATCAATGGTTTTTACAATTTTCGCATTTATTTTCAAATCCTAGCTACCATTACTTTCGATTTCTGGACTCATATAGGTTTTGTTGTTTAGAATATTTATTTATTTTACATTTTTACTAGTCGTGCTCGACTAACCTATAGTTTGTCTATAGAATAATTTAAATTATAGTTTATCCAAAGTAGTAGAGAACTTAAGTCATCTCAATTTAAAAGGTCAAAACTTCGCAATATTGCTGCAAGTTTGATTTTTAGTTTATTATTAGCTTTTATATATTACAACATTCTAATTCTACTTCATAATTTAATAAATCAACTAACTAAAATAATGACACAAAAATGTTATAGAATATGATTTATTTTAACATAATAGTTCATTGCTACTTTGTTACTATATAATTCCCCTTCAATGGTGATACGCTGATTATAGCGACCCTCCAACTTCCGTTACTGCTTTTGTAGTACGATTTGTCCTTTGCTTCAAAATAGGCCTCAGTTTCGGCGAATACCTCTTCTTTAGACGAAAATTTCTTCCCATCGAGCATTCTTCTGAGATCTGAGAACTGGAAATAGTTGCCGAGGACCAGATCTGGAGAGAAAGCAATTTGAAGTCCCATTTATGGATTTTTCCCATCGTTTTCACTGACTTGTGACACCATGCATTGTCTTGGTGAAGCGGCACTTTCTTTTTCTTCAAATGCGGCCGTTTTTCGGCGATTTCGTCCTTCAAATGGTCCAATAACGCTATGTAATAGTCGCTGTTGATGGTCCTTCCTTTTCTAAGGTAGTCAATGAAAATTATTCCATGCGCATCCAAAATACAGATGCCATAACCTTGCCAGCCGACTGTTATCCTATTCTTTCAGATCTGTGTCCTATTCTGGTATTATAAACAATATGTATTAATTTGATACAGACATTAGAATGGAATCTATCCTAATGTTTTGCAATTTATTTCTCTTGTCGTCAGTGTGAGTGGCAGTCAATATCTGAAGGTCTTGGAGTAAATAATCAGTCCTGTAGTCCCTGGGTGAATCTAAAATACTAATTACTCAGATACTTACAACATTTAATACTCAGGACTCAGTATAGCAATTTGTTATATACTGATAACTGTAACTTCTTCTTCGAACTAACCAATATATTTTTCTATATTTTAACTCCAGTTATTTCCTTTCCTTTTCTACATGTTCGTTGCAGAAACGTTTTTGCATCAAGATTCATTCCGAGATCTTATCGTTGTTGACATATCGAATGATAATATTATTTATTGTTATTCGTGCTTGTGCGATCTGATTATACATGAACTATACCTGCACAGATTTACTTTCGTTAATTTTTATTTTCCAAGTTTGGTTTCAATTATTTATATTATTACTGGTCTTTTGTAACTTTCGTGTGGCTTCGTTGTTATTGTTCTAACGGCAAGAATCGGCGTGCCATGTGCAAATATCACCATCGTCATATTTTTCACTATTTACACTTCCTTATGATAGACTTGCTCAGCTTCTTTTATTGTAGAGTAGGCTTCCTCTTGTTAGGCTATAAATATTCTGGCTGTTATGATGTAATATTTTAATAGTCAGTGTATTGTTTCAGTAAGATGTTAGTAAGGTAAGTAGTTTATGAACAAGGGCGTTATTCGATATCTCATCGAAGACGTAGGTAACATCTAAGAATATAGCTGAATATACGTTTTTACCTTCATAGGCTTCCCATATATTTAAATACATTTACTTATTCTAGTTTTACATCCTCAATTTGATATTTATTGCTTCTGGCCCTCGCTTTTTCTCTATCTCCATTACTTTGGCTTTGACTTTATTGATCATTATTCCTTATTTTGTATCATATTCCATCTGTCTAAGATTTTTTAAAGGTATTTTGGTCTATCAATTGTTATTATTATGTCATCTGGAAAAGCTCTTTCCGACATATCGATTTTTTCCTATTCTTTTTATGAAGCAGTCCTCTTTTTATCTATTTAACATTTTCTTATTATTTATTTCATTAATATTATGAACAAGGTTAGTCTTTAATTTATGAATTGTCTTGTTGGGCTTGAGTTTTGAAGATTTTGGATTTCATGTTGTCTGTAACGGCTAATATAATAATATTACTTAAAACAGCAAAGATAGTTAAAATTTAGAATAATCAACAATTTCCGATTTCATTATACACTATATATATATATATATATATATATATATATATATATATATATATATATATATATATATATATATATATATGATAATATATAATAAAATAGTTCGAGTTATTAAACAATCAGCGTTTAAATTATTTCATTAGGCAAATTAACGAAGTAATTTACTATACACATATTTAAGGGACTAATTGGAATATTAATTAATGAAACTGAATAAACCATACCATTCGATTAATCAACGTTCTATTAAACAATATTTAATAATGGCTCGTTAATAATTTCGGCCATAATCGATAGCATTTGCCAATTGGAGAAAAACATATTTTCATATGGATTATATCACTAAACATTATTATAACCATATCAGTTTTACCATTAAACAAATTAATTAGCTAATATTATTGAATGAATTAAATGTTTAATTTTATATATTTTTTTGCATATGTTGATTTTATCTAAACGAAAAATATTTATTAATAATAATATAAATTCTTGAAATTCTTGAAAATACGACTAATTAAAAATTGATTGAAATGTATTTCAGTACAAAAATATGTTAAAAATATTTGGAAAAATATATATATTAGAAATTGGTATAGTTAGCGTAAGTGATGGATTTTTGTTCCAGTTCTAAAAATAAATTCAAAGGAAATAACATCTGTTGCAGAAAGTTCAATTTTTTTTGTTTAATTCTAATAATAAAGCAATATTTTACAAACAAAATATGATTGAAATAAATATTCGATACACCTGGAAGGCTGCTTTCTAAAGAAAGGACAATCACATCCATGTACTTTCTTGCTGAAATTTAATGTTTTGGGATCCCTTATGGTATTGAAAAAGATTAATCTAAACATATAAGTTATTCCTTAGTTAGCATGATTGGCAACTCAAAAAACTGTTGTATCTGAAATCTCACTACACCAATTAAATGAAGTTAACTGACTTTTCACCATACAGTACTGATCTAGAGCCATTAAATTATTGATTTCTATTATAATATTATAGCATTGGCATCAAATTACCCCTATTTATATCAGGAATATTAATATTTTCTAGAGAAAAGAATATATTTGTGTAAAACTCAAGGAATAATTTATAATGGAATATTTAATGGATATATAATATTTGATTATAAAATTATTTATCTTAATAATATCTATGTGTATTTACACATCGAATATTATACATACGGGTGATTTGGACAAATTAGCCGAAATATGTCTCAATAAAATTTCGTTGGCTCTTGATAGGTCCAATTTGAATATCTGCTTATTAATGCTGTAACTGAATTTGATATATCAGATTAAGATGAGGCCCACATGTGCCTTGATTAGCCTCGTTATCTTGCTTCGGTAAATACTATAAATTGTCTTAATAATGATTTTATTATTAGTTTATAGCTATATATACAGCCATGTTTTAACTTTAATTATAAATATAAATAATTGTGAGGGTTTTATAATTTTTAAAACAAAATATGCTTAAGTATAGATAGTGATAATCATTTTTCTTATTCAAGAAGTGGCAAAAAGTCATTTCAGAATATTTATACTAAACTATTTTCTACAATAAACAATTTTCATTAAAACCATGTAAATGTTTCGGACCGAAAAATAATTTGTTCTTACCAATTTTCATCTAATTTACATCATTGCTTATAGCTTGAGAGAGTCTATATTAGTTTGACCGACTGCCCAAATTTAATGGTTGGATATTAATGATACGAAGAAATCAAGACAGAGCGGAAGAAGAACTTAAGAAACCCTCAGCATCCCATGACTCTAATTTTGAAGAGGTTCAACTGTAAATTTTCCTTATAGATTCAACTACCTGGTATATTTCCAACAAGTTAGTCAAGTTATGTAATTGTCATAAAAAAACCCTTATATATTGTTTGTTTATGTTGTTAATCTTTACTATTTTCTTTAAGACGAAAAGCTCCCATCTATTGTATGTATAAAAACTAGCGCTAATTTTTTTTCTCAAATTGATTTTTCTTTACTTAAAATATGTAAGTGTTGATTAATGAAATGAGCGAAATTTTGCTGCAGTAAAACAAACCATACTTTAGCATAAAAATGAGTATAATAATTGGTTAATTATAAGTACATATCTAACACAATAAAGTCATAAAACAGAATTAAATTTAGAAATTTATTGGCTACATTGCTAGATCGTTGAGAAAATTAAGATAATAGTATGTTGTATTAAACTTTCCATGTTAGATGATATACGATTGGAAAAAAATAGATTTGAATGATAATTCCGAAGAAAATTTCCAATAAATAATAATATAAGGTTTAATAATATTTAATTTTCATAAAAAAAGCAATATATTAATTATTATATGGTCACTGGATTTATATCTATAGTCCACTGAGTGAAATAAAATCTCATACATCAATAAAGATCGTCTGAGTCAACAAGATAATATACCATGCCCGAAATCTGCCAGTATACCTGTCGTTAGTTTTAATGCCATATTTTTAAAGCCAAACATTTGTTATTTGCGTTAAAAAATCATCATAAATCATAACAATAAAAATATTATTTATTAACAAATGCATCTTTTAAAAATAAAGTTACGTACTATTAGAGATTTAATAAAATATTATCTATTCGTGAAGCAATTATTTTGTTAGAATGAAGGCTGATATAATAATAGTTTTAATGTTAATTCCAATAAACAGCCTGCTCGGTTGGTGCAGTGGTAAAGGCAACAGGACGTACCACCTACAGTTGCGATAGTCGCGGGTTCGATTCCTGCGGGGGCATGGTCGTAAATTTATATTTGTGATTGTTTAAAATTTTTGATTTTCCTAGGCAAGACTGCAAAATCCAACAAGGAAAATTCACTTCAATTCAATCACGCCGGTAACCAGGCTGGATAAGACCGGATGCCTTCTGGTATGATCTTCTAAGTTGGTTACTTGTCAGTCGATAGGCTTAATGTCGAGGAGGGTGGTTCAGAGTCCACGTTAAACAGTAGGTTCAGTCCAGATAAACCCTCATTGGTAACAAAGGAGAGTTTAAGATATATAAAAAATACCAGTAAATATTACCATTTCAAAGGTAATAATGTTTTTTAATGTTAACACTCACACACACACTTCTTAGTAAAAGAGAAGAGGAATCTTCTTTTTTAATTTAAAATATTCACCCAGCTAAAATACAATTTTGTTACACTAGTAATTTCTAAGGTATAATACAGTCTAACAGTTTAACAAATTATTTCTAATTTCGAAAATCTATGAATCATAATTGGGATCTTTGAAGTTCATATATCATCATTAAGAGATGATGTAACTTTTTGTAAATATCCATCGTGTGGTCTTAAATTAAATCTGTGTTGTGACATATTTTGTCTAGAGATTCTATTGTATCTAGTTAAATCTGGAAGTGAATGTAATATTACATTGTTTATATTTTCTTTCCTCTTTTAATGTTATCTATTAATATAATTAGGATAAAATAAGGATTACTTAGGATTGCTTTTTTAATTTGTTCTTATATTTCTGATATAAATTAAGCCTAAGAATAAGTTTTAAATGTTTTTTCTTAGTTTGAAGCTTTATTGTGAAAAATCGCTCAATGGGTATTATTAAAAGTATTATTCAACGATAGCCGCTACTCTTTTTCTATCTTTCAGGCAATATGCTGACTTCTTATTAAAAGAACGAATCGACTCAACAAACAATACAAACAACTAGTAATCAAAAGAAGCAAGGTCTTGAGAATACGACGTGTGGGGTAGTAATTCATAGTTTAATGTTTCTAAGTATATTTTGACCAACATGAGCTTCAACATGAAGTTGGTTAGTAATGTACCCGATGTGATTTAATACATAGACACACAATCTGCGGTAAATCCTTAAAGTGTCAGTCCTATAAATAAAAGGCCTGACACTTTAATATTATTTGAAGGCCATGTATAACAGGACACTTTACGTTTTTGTTTGCACGTACAAAATACGTCTCTGTATACTTTAATTAATCTATAATATTGTAGTAAACCTACCGATCTACTTAGGGACCATTTCAGAAGATATTCAGTTTTAGCCAACCAAGAGATATTTACAATTACAGTTACCGACAAAAATTACATGCATGCACTGAGGCATTCGGAATCGCAATTCAAGCTGTATAAGTTTGCAAGCAATAGGTTACAATCATACAGCTAGAGTTATACAGCATTTAACTTGCTTTTATTAACAAACTGTATTAAATATTATAATATTAATTTTTTTAATGTAATTACTATTCACAGCCTTAAAATTATTTAATTAAATACCATAAATATGAAGGTTTTGCATTACATTTTAATATTGCATTTTACATAACATTTTTTTACATTCAAGAATATATATTTGTACTGGCGTGACTAGGACGGTTATTCCTTATCGGATTTTACACTCCTACCCAGAGACATTTACAACTAAAGTCACACAACGGAAAGTACATCTATATGGTTTGCAAAGTATTACAGCTATCTTACAATTACAGTTATATAGTTTTAATTTTGATTAATTTTTCATTCACAGCTATATAACAGTTCTATTGAAAAGTCCCGGGTCTACCATAATAAAACACATTTTTTTGGTGAAATTAGTCTTTTTTATTCAACATAATTCCCTTCAAGGACGATACACTGATTATAGTGACCCTCCAACTTTTCGATACCATTTTTGTAGTACAATTTGCCCTTTGCTTCAAAATAGGCCTCAGTTTCGGCGATCACCCTTACATTCGACGAAAATTTCTGTCCAGCGAGCATTCTTTTGATATATGAGAACAGAAATAATCGCTGAGGGCTAAATCTGGAAAATACGGTGGATGAAGAAGCAATTCGAAGTTCAATTTATGGATTTTTCCCATCGTTTTCACTGACCTGTGGCACGGTGCACTGTCTTGTTTAAGCAGCACTTTCTTTTTCTTCAAATGCGGTCGTTACTCGGCGATTTCGTCCTTCAAACGGTCCAATAACGCTATGAATAGTCGCTGTTGATGGTCCTTCCTTTTTCAAGGTAGTCAATGAAAATTATTCCATGCGCATCCCAAAATACAGACGCTATCAGACGAATCTTGTCAGCCGACGCTTTGGAACGGAATCATCGTGTGCAGTCCACTCGGATGATTGTCGATTGGACTTCGGAGTGAAATGATGGAGCCACGTTTCATTCATTGTCACATATCGACGCAAAAATTCGGGTTTATTACGCTTGATCATCTTCAAATACTTCTCCAAATCATCAACTCGTCGTTGTTTTTGGTCAAAAGTGAGCTCGCGCGTTACCCACTTTGAACAGAGCTTTCTCATAAATAAATATTCGTGAATAATATGATGTACACGTTTAGTTGATATTTTTAGTGTCTGCTATTTCATTCAATTTCAATTTGCGGTTATTCAAAATCATATTGTGGTTTTTTTCAGTTTTCGTCGGTAACAACCTCTTTTGGGCGTCCATTGCGTTCACCGTCTTCGGTGCTTATTTCTCCACGTCTAAACTTAGCATACCAATCCTTGATGGTTGATTTGGAGCAGTGTCCGGAAACTCGTTATCAAGCCAGTTTTTGCTTCAACTGTATTTTTTCCTTTCAAAAAGCAAGATTTTATCAACACGCAAAATTCCTTTTTATCCATTTTTTTCACAATAACAAAAGTTGCTTCACTCAGAATGTTATAATTCACAAATTAATGATCTACTCAATCAAATTTCTACACGCATCTTTTTTGAGAGTTAGGGCTAACTAAAAAAATATATATTTAATTCTAGTAGCACCATCTATGTGTCAGGCCAGGCTTTTCAATTGACCTTATACCTTCCTCTAAAGCGGGCACATTAATTTGTTATCTCTGCAAAATATGTAAAATATAACTTTATATGACCATATTATTTTTAATGGTTTTTTATAAAAAAAAATTTGCATGACTAATAATTCCAATAATATGGGAGTAAGTGAAACTAACTCAAAATACTGCTTAATATTAAATAACTTCGTTTAATAATGTTTTAATCACTCACTTTCCATTTTAATATGATTTTAAATGTGAAAAAGAAACATGCACTTAATTTTAAGGAAAGTTATCTTTTATTTTATTTTATAAACTTAAAAGAAATTATATCCCCATTGAGATTTGATGCTAGTACGTTATTGTCGGCGAGCCAAATTCTAAAACCGCACGGCTACCCGCTAAGTTTGTTTACATGTTTTATGTCATCAATCTGACGGGTATTCTATTTATTTGTATCCCATACTATACAAAAATTTTAGACCTAAATATTCTTCCTCGATATATGCTTTAACTGTGCCAAATTTCCGGCCTCCAGGTTTCCCCGTTTACGTCAAGAAGGTGGACCAAATTTTCGTTAAGCCGATTAATATATAAATCCCATATAGTTTAAGGATTTTTATTACATTTTGACTGTAATATTTGCTGAAAATAGGTTCAATAATATGTCTTTCAGAATATCTTATTGTTTAAACTAAATATACATTCTGCAAAAGATGTCTAAAGTGTGGCCAGATAAACTGCTAAAACATCCTTGATCAACATATTGCTTGCTTGTAACATTAATTGTTTAGATCAATCTAATCCTAAGTTGATCAGTGATGAGAATATTCATAAATTTTACGAATTTAGGCAAAAAGAAATCAACAAAAAACACAAAATAATTGACAATATTTTCGAACAAATTGAATATTCTATATAAGTGTTTATAGCTATGAGGATAGTCAAAAATCTATATTTATAATAATGAAAAGGACATCGAAATTGATTAACATTAATTACCATCGAAATAGTTAAATACACTTTATTCTTAACAATATTTTCAATAAATACTTGTAATCAAATCCAAAGTGAAAACTATAAACCTGTCATCCTCTAATAAATGGTAGGCGGTCATTAAGTAATTAACACAAAATTGTTGATCTGGAACATTCCTATGTACATCATATCATTTTATTTAATTATTCACGCCAAACGGAACGGATGACATCATGTTTTATATTCTGGCTGCTCAAGCTGCTTAAATTAATCAAAATTAATTTCCCGTTAATTTAGTTCATGCGCCGTCAGTGTTAGCGTTTTATTCAATTTAGAGCCGCATGTATTCGCATGATTTGCGAAAATATAAAACGTCCAACTTAATAATGCTGTATTAATTCTGATTGATGCTACTTATAAAAATTAGAACTTATTTATTTATTTAGAAATCGAGTACTATTTCTTCGTTTGTTTCAGATTGCGGGTGGGGGTGGCAGAGGGATGTTCTGCTACCATTGCCCATCTGCGCTTCATCCTGGAGCACCCCAACCGAGGTTACCCACATTAGAGTATCCATTTACACCGTCACATCCATGTATGTATTCAAAGAAAATATCAAAAATTCATAGTTTTAATTTTTTTGTGGTATTTGATATGTCTTTCACGTTTATTTCAATTAACTATTTTTTATTATTTATTTATTTCATTGTTTCTAGTCATTGCTCACTAACCTACGATTTATCTTTAAAATAATTTAAATAAGCACTATCTTACTATCTGGTCTAATAAAGTTTAAATCTTAACACAGTCGTTTTTCTGTTAAATGCACATCAGTACACTACACTACACAAGATCAAATTGTTGGATTTTTTTGAGTTTGGGTCCTTCTGTGGTGTTGCCTAAGAGTTGTAATACTTCGATATTATATGAGATATGAGAGTGGAGTCTCCCCTCATGTCTCCTGGTCATTTTCTTGATTTTCTGTATAATAGTCGATATCTGAAGTTCTCAGTGTAAGTAATCAATCCTGTAGAATCTGAGTGCACCTTGAGCACTTCTCAGGACATTTTTCTGGAAAACTTCCAATTAAAACATATATTTTTCAATATTTGAATTCTAGTTCTTGCCTTTTCTTTTTTATATGCTCCTTCGAAGGAAATTTTTGATCAATATTCATTCAGAGATATTTAGCCATACCTTATCGAAGGCTGCGTATAAGAATATAGCTAAACATACGTTTTTACCTTCATAGCCTGATTTAATTTGAAATAATCATATTTATCATAGAATTTTTATTTTTAGTGTTATTGGTCAATACTTTTATTAAGTTCTGTGTTTAAAATCAGTGCAGCAGAAACATTAGATGAATTACATTTTTTTCTAAATGGATAGAAAACTCTACAAAAGTATGCTACCTGCTATTAAAAATTGGCTCTATAATTTCCTCTAAGACTATGGCAGATAATGTGATTAGATTATTATTTGGGGCTCAAAAAAAGCCTGGTTGTTGGGATGACAATGCGAATTATCATTTCAAAACGTAATGCTAATGTATCAACACATTTTGAAGCTAATGGTTTGTAACAATGGGGTTTCAAAATATATTCAATTTCAATATGATCGAGACTTATCGAAACAAAGTTTTTCGTAGCATTGTCAACATTCCAATATTATATGTGAGTATTATATATCGACAAAGACCATATGAGAATGTTACAGGAACATAAAACAGGTAAGTAATACAACTAATGAACAGTGGACTTGTTCAGGGGCTGAAGAAACCAAAAAATGTCAAGAAAATACGGAATTTTAAACTTATGTGGAGGGCACCATTATGTTTGGGTCTAAAAATTATATATCTGGACAATATTAAGTAAAACTATTAGATAGTGAATACTAGTAAAATATTTGTCAATTGTTTTAAAAGAAATGAATATGCCATAAAAGAATATAGGTATATAAATTTTTCACTATTTAAGAATTTTGAATGATTTATAATTTTATTAGAATAACTACTTTCTATACTTTTCTTTCGGAGCTAAAATAAATGGCTCATTGGTTCTAAAATACAATATTAACATTTTGTATATAAAAGAAGGAAGTATTTACTATTTATTTTTATTTTTACTCTATATATAATTCCATATATCATGCTGCAGTAGGTTGATACAAGTTGATATTGAGATTGTTAACATTTGTGATGTTCATACGTCTGAAGTCAAATAAATAAATATATTAAAACAGGTAATAATAAAAATAATTGAGGTTTATTTCATACTAAGACACGCTTTTCCATCATAGATATTGTAAGAAATAAAATTTCAAACTTTTAAACCATACAATCAATTACATATAAATTAATAAAAGAACCAAATATTACAACTAGTATGGTACTATGTGTTTGATTTATTCCATTTCAAATACCTAAAGATAAGCTGCTAATTTCATTTATCGATGCTGTCAATAAATCAACTACTCCAAAACTACGGAACGCCGAAAATATATAAATTAGTCGGATGAAATATTTATTCTATTAGCACAGGGGACTTCTAAAGACCGAGCTCTGTTAGTTTTTATTCAGTTTACTGGTCCCCGGGGAAACCCCCAGTCTCTAATGGGGACTTTCGGCACCACATGCCGCACCGGGGGTAGTTTGCTTATCGTATTAACGGTGGCTCGTAAAAAGGAATTTTTCGACAACCTGTGATTATCGGCTGATAATCCGACCAGTAATGATGATGCATCTCCGTATGGGGTGTTGCCGGATTAACGTCACTGCTGATTTTAGGGGGTTGGCATCAATCACATAGAATTTACTTCCGAGTAATTTTTCAGTTCAGAACTTCGTATTGTTTTGTTGGGTGCAATATTAATGTTTTCCGGTAATTACATTTTTTGTTTATATATCGTATGCTTCGTTCGCTTTATCCAACTTGTACGAATAGGATTTATTCATGATTATGTGACTAGTGGGCATCTTTTTGCCTTAGCATTGCGAAATTTGCTATAATCCATTTTGGTATTGCTACAAAACATCAGAAATATATGTTTGTCTATAGTGTCCATAGATTCAAGAATGAAAATCATGTAATATAAAATATTGCTTTTTGAAGTATGCTAAGTTAAGACGTGGTGAAATGAACACCGAAGACGGTGAACGCAGTGCAAGCCCAAAGAGGTTGTTACCGACGAAAACATTTAAAAAATCCATAAATATCATAAAATGAAATTGAATGAAATAGCAGACACTCTAAAGATATCAAATAAACTAATCAATATATCATATCATTCACGAATATTTAGGTATGAGAAAGCTCTGTTCAAAGTGGGTGTCCCGCGCGCTCACTTTTGACCAAAAGCAGCGACGTGTTGATGATTCGGAGCAGTGTTTAAAGATGCTCGAGCGTAATAAACCCGAGTTTTTGTGTCGATATGTTACAATGGATGAAACATGGCTCCATCATTTCACTCCGAAGCGCAATCGACAGTCATCTGAGTGGTCTGCGCACGATGAACCCGCTCCAAAGCGTAGAAAACAGTCGGCTGGCAAGGTTATGGTGTCTGTATTTTGGGATACGCATGGAATAATTTTCATTGACTACCTCTAAAAAGGAAGGACCATCAACAGCGATTATTACATAGCATTGTTAGTATTACATTATTGGACGAAATCGCCGGAAAACGGCAGCATTTGAAGAAAATGGAAGTGCTGCTTTACCAGGGCAATGCACCATGTCACAAGTCAGTGAAAATGATAGCAAAAATCCATGAATTGGGCTTCGATTTTGCTTCCTCATTCACCGTATTCTTCAGATCTGGCCCCCAGCGACTATTTCCTGTTCTCAGATCTCAAAAGAATGCTCGCTAGGAAGAAATTTTCGTCGAATGAATTCTTAAGAGGTGATCGCTGAATCTGAGGCCTATTTTGAAGCAAAGGACAAATCGTACTACAAAAATTTTATCGAAAAGTTGGAGGGCCGTTACAATCAGTGTATCATACTTGAAGGGAATTTGTTGAATAAAAAAAAATTAATTTTGCCAAAAATAATGTGTTTTACTATGGTAGACCGGGGACTTTTGAATTGACCTGTTACGCTGAACTGTTGACGGTTAATATATAAGAAGTGGCATGGAACAATACTCGGCTACTAAAAAAGAAAACATCAGAGATAAACTACTCGAAAAGATTAGAGACCTATTATCAACAATCTACACTTTATTTTGCATGAAAAAATGGCAAAAAAGCTTCAGTAGATGCTAAAGTAGAAACTAGACTAAATCTGAAACAACTCAAACATGTAATTGATATTGTACAACTAAAATTGATTATTTCTTTTGGAAGGTGGTTAATAAAGTAAATATGAAAAAGAAATAAAACTAGCCGACTGGTATAAACGGAGGAGGAGGATGGACATAAAAATGGATGGACTGAATTGGATTACTTTCTATATACTTAGCCAATAACTTTTAACCACATCCTGTTGATGGACAATCGTATGACAATTTACTTATTACAAATTGATAAAAATATAGACTTAATAATTCAATCGTTTTAAAATAAATTATTAAAGACCTCCAGGAAAATATCAGTGCAAAAAAGGTGCTCTATTACGAGCAAATAACTGGTCAGTATTTAAAAAACCCTAGAAAGCATATAATAAAACTTATTATTGGCCGTTATTGGTCGTTGGAATTATAATCACCAGTTTAAAATTGAAGAAAATTTTGGTTGTATACATTAATACTTTACATTTTCCCTAATAGATATGCAAGCATCTAATATATAAATATATATAGATTTGATACCGTTTATTTATAAGCATGATTAAGATGACCCTTGAGGTACGCTCTGTATTAAAAAATTACGCAAAAACGCTTTTTTTCTTAAGACTTCCTCGAGATTACAAACTGTAAAATGTATGAAGAGGATTTTCGAAGCTGCAATTTTCCTAGGGTTGTTAATATTGCACGAGCTGTTAACCGCTAATTCCACGGCAAAAATACAATTTTAAGTAAGCGGATCAATACAGGGGCGGGTTGAATATTTAAAGATATCGCGATGTTTGTGTGCGCGGCCGAAACACGCGGCAAACGGGGCAGATTACCAGATTAAATGTACAATTTCGTTGCATTATACATGAGCTTTTAATTAATATATCCCGGCGGTGGATGTAATTTTATTATGCGTCGCGGATATTCATGTTCGAACTTGACAGAATCAAGCATTCGCTAATTATCCAATGCCTTTTTGTTCATTGCGCTGGAGGCGCTAGTTAAATAAAGGTTGATATATCGTCTTAAAAGATCGCAGTCAATTTCCTCACTATGGATAACACTAGATTACTAACAATTTGATCCTGAAATAAAATAGATTAAATAGTGTTTATGAACTCTGAACTTTGTTTTCGAAATAGGTTTTTATTCACCTGAATGGGTTAGCGTTAGCTTCTTCGGAGGACAGAGTGGAATTTGATCAGAAAATATCTACAAATTGATAATTCTTGAATCTATATATCGGATCTATAAATTAATTTAAGTATTTACAACACATGCTATTACTATGCATTAAATCGCATCAGTTGCATTTGTAACCAACTTCATGTTGAAGCCTCAGATAATTTTTTTTTCATGGCGTTGAAAATGTCTGAATTTGTACCTAGTAAAATGGATTTGTGGGAAGTTTTACTTTTTTACTTTAATTTCATTAATTCGATGTTTTAAAAATGGCGATTTTGACATCTAAGACGAGAAACTTCTGGAGAGCCAAACAAATTTGAACACGAGGATTTGAAGGCATTACTTCATGAAACCATCAATGGGAATGATCGACTACGTTGATGCGCTTGAGCCAAACACTACCGCACGATAGATTACAGAACTTTTTTGCAAAAATAACGCATCTGCAATGGTTTTAAAGAAGCACCATTAAATCCACTAAATTAAGCTACAAATTGATTCTGCATGTAGCTTGATTACCAGATTAAATCTCTCTCATTTTTGGTTCTTTTTAGATCTTGATCAAGTGCTTGGAAAACAATTTCAATTAAACAAGTCGAGGTATATTACAAGCCTGCCAAAAAATTACTATGTCATGCCATCCATAAACTGGCGGATTGCTGCAATATGTATGCTTCAGTTGAGGAAAATTATGATGAATACATATATTTTATACTCAATAAAAACACATCCAGTAACAACTACACTGCGTCTCAACTGCGTAAATAAATGGTACAAAATTAATCGACATCAAAATAAGATTATGAACAATAGATGGACATACAAATAATAGATATAGAAAGTATTTGCAAGCAATCAGATAACGAGCCATAGTAACAACAGAAAACCTGATCAGCTATTGGAGAAAATATGACAAATTAATTGAACAAGTCTTGAAAAACAGCTGATATTAAATCGCAAGATTCAAATATGACTAAGACATGACTAATCTAATCAAAAGAGCGTTCTATTCTATCATTAGTTAAATATTATAATGTTAAATTCTATTTAACACAAACTCGGAAATTATTTTTTTGAAGAGATCGTAATTGCAAAGAATATTAGCTAAGCCATATATAACCGTATATCAACAAGTTATGATACGTAGCTCTGAATTAACGACTACGACGGAGATAATATCTACAGAACATATGTAACGAAACTGGCAATGAATTGAATGCCAATACTCGAGTAAAGAATAAACATAAAGAGGACAAGAGTGATCACCCCACTACAAGTGAAATCAAAATCAAACTAAAGAATGTGATACTAATAAAGAATAATTTAGTATAGAGTTTAAAGTATCTTAGAGGAATAAAAAGTCAATGGCTGACGAACTGGAAATCTCGAGGTGTTTGGAGGAAGTTAGAATTCTTAGCTGATAACTAAAAAGCTCCAAACCTTTGAAATGTGATCAAACCAATATTTAAGTCATGAATGAGATGCACATTTATCAACAATTTCCAAATATAATTGTTTATAGGGAATTTAATATGTAGGATGTGTAACAAGAAACAATAACGACAAATAAAGAGGACAACATGAATGGATAATATCTAGAATTAACCTTATGTCAGAACACATTCTACACGCAGTGGAAAACAAAGAGAGATACAAACAGACAGTCACACGGAAGAAAGAAAAAGAAGAAAGAATAAACAAAATGAACCCATAAAAAACTTTAGTATTTTTAATAATACCACTATGTGTTCTACATCGATAAAAAGCTGAATTTACGTAGTAATTATAGTGTTTTTCTCCATTTCTTCCTAAGGAAATGAGCCTATTAAATTATCATTTTTGAGATGCTGTATGCTTTTCGGTATTATTGAATAGTAAGCAAATAAACTCTTATATTATTTGAAACGATATATCACAAATTACGCTAATTATTTTAGATTTATAAAGATTACCCATATCATAAAAACTTATCACAACTTATCGCTAGGCCCTCTCGTTCTGAAAATCATTTTACAATTTTGTAGACCTTATATTTAATACACTCTATATGAGAGCATTAGCAGTGTCATCCTCCCACGCAAGAAAAACATTACGATTCAATAAAGAGACATCGACGCATAGATCAAACGACACATTTTCCGGCCAAATCAGTAATTGCGACGCTTCAGATTTTTCTCTGAGGAGACAATGGTCCTAATAGATGCCATTTGTAGAAATGCACTTAATGATAACTTGGCATTACAGTAACCTCCGACCTCGGTGTCTTACGTGACTAGAAAATTTAAGGTGGGAATTATTTTGACGCAGGAATTGCTTCAACGTACCTGAGTTCAAAAATAAAATATAGGGAATATATATTTTGATATTTACTACTTAGGTAGTTAGATAGTACTACTTACTTATTATTCACTACTTAGATATGGATTAGATAATTGTTTAAGAATATAACTGAATAAATACTAGTGTTTGTTAACTACAGCCTTTATTGTTTAACATTATTTATTGAGAGCTTTTATTGTTATTACAAAATTTTCATATAGTATGTTGTAGGTATTAGCTCCATAAACTCCATCTTTTTATTAAATTAAGGTTAAACTCCACTGTCGGTATATGAAGTTTCCATTAGCGATATAATAATTTTGATTTATTTCCATAGCAAAATTTTTTTATCTACAATAAAACTCTCTCTTTATCAAACAAAGAGGTAATAGATTTCGAAGAGTGATGTGATGCTTGAATTTTGTGAGTTTATTTTATTTCCGCAAATTTACTGAATTATTTACTTCCAATAATTAGACTCTCTCTCACAGATGAATGTTACATAGTCTAGTTGAACATCACTTCCATCTTTATATTAATTAAAAAACCTAGACTCTTGCAAAATCTCAAATAAAATGTGTTGTTTGATTGAAATTGATACAATGAAAAATAAAAATTACGAGCACTACAATTTTTCCAAAAAAACACTTTTACTGCTGCAGAAAAATATTGTTTAAATAGCGTTATAAATATAAGTTTATTAATTTAAACAGTACATAATATAGTCTATACAGCAGCATATGTCTAATACTATCGAAAATAACCTACAAAATGTGTATTTTGTGAAAGGGAATTAAACAAAAAAACTATTATTTTAATTAAAAATATTTTATTTTACGGAAAGAAGAGGCGACTTGTTGAATGGCGATACAAAGCGACACTGAGGGTTCTTAACTATTAGAAAACAGACCAACCCGCCTCACTCGTTCATCATTCAAGTAGTTTTAAAACAGATGTCCGGATAGTTAGGACCGTATTACATAACATGAATATGTTTTTGTAATAAATATTATGTTTGTTAAATTGTGGCAATTTGTATTATTTGGTGCTGTGTAATTCTACTATGGAGTACTGCTAGCAAAACTAATAATAAGTTAGCATTCAATGGTTCCAAAACACTGTGTTTCCTGCCATTGTTAATGTTTCATATTCATATCGATTCTTCATATTCGATTGTAATTCAAAGAGTTAGTAATAACTACGTCGAAAGAGTACAGTATACCCCAATGTATTTACAAATCATCTAAATGTTATGGTGGTATTGCATATACTAAAACATTTACTACCAGTCGATGTAGTTAATGGTCATATATATATATATATATATATATATATATATATATATATATATATATATATATATATATATATATATATATACTCTAGAATAATATTTAGAACAAGATTCTTTACATAGGAAACACTTCATGTCAGGTATATAATAATCATAAATACTTATTGCCTACTAGACAGATTAAGGTAGGGTAAGTTAGGGTATTGGCATAAAAATATATTATAAATTACCCCTTCCAATTTTTTAAAACAGTGCTTTGAGTATCGCGTAAACTTATTTCGGTTAGTGTAACAAAAGTTTGGTGATTAATTTGATAGAAAAAGTCGATTTCGGCACTGTCGAAGCGGTGAAAATATGACACCCGGAAAAGGTGTTTTTCGGATGGCGGTCGGTTTTTCTCCGTTCGAAAATTGCTTAAATGGAATTTGCGGTGTCTGAAAGTTTTATCGGAACGTCTAAAGCGATTAGGTGTAGCAATGGCCGCGAGTCCGCCTCGGAAAAGTTCGAAAGTAGATTTGGACAGAAACGAGATAACTCCATGTAAGGCAAACCGCGTTAGGATTATTGAATTTACGACCAGATGGCAAATACTCAGAAAAATATTGGGTAATGTTGATTTTTCACGTTGTACATAAAAATTATTTTCACTCTAATTAACTCTTTGAAATAGCAAAAATCGGAATGATTTGCCTGACTAAAAATATATTAATTCTTCTTCTACTTTCTGTTCCAATTAAAAATCTATTTGTCATACTTTAGATTATTTTTGGTTATAACGGTATTTTACATTTAGAAATAATACTGGTGAATTTTTGCTATCAGTCGAATCTATTAGGTGATTGTATATACTTTGATCAGCGATATCTTCTGGCAAAAAATGTGACGTATTAAAATAAACAACTATTAAGCAACCTAACCTAACTGTGAAATTCTATGATATTTCTCTGCGTAGAACAGTTTTTCAAATAGTTTAAAATTTATTCATTAAACGAGAAAGGAGGAGGTTCTATGTTTGGCTGTATATTTTTTAAATGTAGGTTCGCCGATTTCTCCGCCAATTGTGGGCCGTTTTTCAAAATTTTCTTTCCGAAAGAGTGAACTTCCGAGATGATCCCATTGGAAGCAAATTTGGATCTGATTGGGGAATGGGAGGAAATTGAGGGAAACGCTCAAATTTCAAATGGACCTAAAAGTTTTCACATATTTTTTATCTAAAACAATCAGATATAGTCGTTCAGTGCAAAAGCCAATTCGTTTGCTTTTTAAGCACTATTTATAGCATATAAGACCACGTACAAATCATTGTAGACAACTGCTTCTATAGTGTAATGGTTAAAGCGTTTAGCTCCCAAACAGAGGTTGCGATTTCAATTCCCGGCGGCGACAATATTTTTTTGTTGTTGTTTAGTTGAAACATTTGTCAAATTACCTAGGTTAGGTAGCGGATCCTGAAGCCTGATGTGTGACTTATTTTCAGTCATTGTTTCTTTATTCCTATATTTTCGAAGTTGTAATATTTAATAATATAACTGCGTAATTTATTGTCATCAATTCAATGTCATCTTTTCCCTTGACAACACTCGGCTAAGAGTTGCTAAGTATACACTGTCGAAGTTTGAATGCGAAGTTCTTCCACATCTAGTCTAATCACCAGAAGTAGCGCCTTCAGATTTCTACTTGTTCATATTGATGCAGCATCGCTTGTCTTAATCCATCGGCACCGAAAGGATAGCAGCGAAAAATTGCGAAGAAATATCAAATACAATGTCATCTTTTCCCTTGATAACACTCGGCCAAGTGTTGCTAAGTATACACTGTCAAAATTTGAATGCGAAGTTCTTCCACATCTAGTCTAATCACCAGACATAGCGCTTTCAGATTACTACTTGTTCATATTGATGCAACATCGCTTGTCTTGATCGCTGCCATACCAATATCGTTACGTAGGCACGGTATCGGGATGTTGCCAGAAATATGGGAAGAAGTATATGGAAATGATGGAAAATACTCTGATGAATATATGTTCGCCCTTTAAAGTAAAAAATGATTAGTATACATGCAAAAACCTAACATACTAAAATTCAAAATTTTAGTTATAATTCAATTGTTAATCGGGTATCTGTTGAGGCTATGTGTAAATTAATGCTATAAAATTGTGTTATCATATCATGATATATATGTAGCCTTTACTTTGATTAACATATATTTAATAATGCATGAGCATTTAGCCCTCAAAGATGGATCATTCTCTACTTTGAACATCATTCAGTATTCATGAATAATTGCTTTATATATAGGGGTATGAATATCTTTAATAATAGTATATTTTATAGTTATTATTGAGTGTATTTAATAATTGTCTAATTTATATCATTAACTACTACAATTAAATTTTATTACAGATACTAGTTACTCATACCATCCAGCTATACATGATGACACATTCGTTAGAAGAAAGCAAAGGAGGAATAGAACAACATTTACTCTCCAACAGGTAATATTTACATGTGTTTATATTTTCTAGTCAACTAATTTTATATTTGTTGTAGCTTGAAGAACTAGAAAGCGCATTTGCTCAAACTCATTACCCTGATGTTTTCACTCGTGAAGATCTAGCGATGAAGATCAATTTAACCGAAGCTAGAGTACAAGTAAGTGATACATTATATTAGTTATAAAACATAAGTGTAGGAATTAGTTAGTATTTAATTATTGGCTTTTGAATTGGAGCCGCGTTTATTAACTGAATATATTGACTTGATCTTGATCAAGTCGATCTGATTGATCAGCTCTTACGAACACTACTTTTTTATGCATGGTAGAGTAATTAAAAAATAGGGGAGATGCCAAACAGTCTTATAATACTATATAACTGTAACACTAGTCCGTGTGTTTGTTGATATTATTGTGGTGTTAAAAATATGAATACTCTCTTGATGTTGTGTCTTAATGTAGCCTCGTAGAAACCCCAACCTTCATTAATTTAAATCTTTTGGCCATTTTTGAGCCAAACCTTTTCTGGATCGAGTCTTCATATCCAGACATCGTTGATGTTTTTTATTCTTGAATGAATCTAGTTTTCATTTGAATCTTCCACACTTATAGGGGACCCTTTACCTGTTAATTTAATTGTGATGTATTTCTTCAATAGCCCTCTAATGCGATTTGTTCATTGAAGAAACGGGATGGCTGCTAGTGAAATTTTTTCAGTCATGTGTTCCCTTATTTTACTTTTGATAGTATGTAAGCTTTGGATCTTATTGCTCATTTGGGAGGTCCTATTATTCATATTCAAGCAGTATCAATTTTCGGGAATCTGAAGTGATTAAGTTCATTCTCTGATATTTCTGAATTAGTTTTGTTTTACAGATGATTGCGTCAGTTGTACAGCATGAAACAATGGAATTTCTCTTTAAAATCTATTTCCCATAAAAGAGCTTTTATTAAGTATGTATTTTAGTACATTTTAATAAACTTTATCACATTATCAAATATGTCCGATCTTGTGTATAATAAAAATAATATGGTAGTAATTACTGCCAGAAGACGGATATCTGTTCAAAGTTGTTAGGGCGTTTTAAAAGGGGTGATTTTATTAAAAGTAAAAACATCTTGTAAGATCCCCATACAATTAACATAAATTTTTTAATTCACTGTATGAATTTGCTGTGCAGTGTATGAAAAGGGTATAATTTGACCCTAAAATAAAACTATATTTACTAATACTGGATATTATTATGGTATATTAATGCAATAAAAAAGACTAAGATATAAAAATCTCAATAATTTTATTTCAAATAAACTATTAATTTTGAGCAAAAATACCTATAGATCCAACACCTAATAATATTTTAAGATTTAATTTTCCTGTTAGTATTGGTAGAGAAAATAATGTTTGTTCTGTTTATGCTCTATATTTATGAAAAATATACAATATTAATATTATACCCTTGAGTAATTTTAGAAAGATGAATGCGAATACTTCAGTCTACAAAATAAATAAAAAATAATTATACAAGACTGTTGTGTACAATAAAACGAATTGTTTAATAACTGAAGAGCTTGCGTCGCAAAAACGAAACAAACGACATAAGAATAAAGCGAGTGGACGTTTGAGGAGGGTGTGAGGCGTGACGAGAGTAATTGTGTCCAGAGAGGCTCATTAACCCGCACTAATTGCTGTTGCAATCTAATACAGGGCCCAGTGAGAACACCTTGCGATAGCCTCGGGGGCATAGCGAGCCAACATTTCCCGGAGAGATGGGATATTTACGAGATTTGTTGGGTTTCGCGTGCCTGAGGGCATTTTTTCCTTGTTAATTATTTTCCTCGCTTTTGATCATAAATTGAATTCCGCATTGGTCTCTAATTATTTCATTTGAATATACTCAATTAACTAACACAATAAATTATTTAATTTAGGATTTATCATATATGACATATTTTGTATTTGTATAGCACATAATTCCTGTTAAGGTTGACAGCAACAGGATTTAGTTTTTATTATGTATTATTTTGCTGAAGGATGAGCAACACATATTTTGTCCATATCGATAAAAACGTATTTCAAAAGCGCTCTTTAGATATACTCAGTAACAATTTATTGAACTTATTTAGTAAATAATAAACTTGATTAAAAAACGTCCATTTCGATAGGGAAGAAGATTGCTGTCGATATATATATATATATATATATATATATTATAGTATTGAGAAAGAAGAATAAATCGTTATACATTATACCACTCGATTTATTGGATAGACAGTGAATCATAGGAGGGAACTTTTAAATGAAATGTCATATGTTGAATTTTATTTATTAAAACATAATTACTTAATAACTTATTCCAATCGATGTTACATATTTATCTAAGCAGTATATCCATGTTATAAAGATATTTGAAAATGAAGTTTGATAGAGTGATGTGTACTTTTTCCAAAGTAAAAATCGAATGCTGTAAGAAAGCCTAGTAAAATATGGTAGTAGCTAACGATACGCAGTGCTTCGCAAGCAGGTTGCACTTCGTAATCGTAATCTATCAGTAGATCGTGAGTACTAACTGAAGAATGTAAGAGTGGTTAATTTTTAGAGGGGAATATAGATTTAGATTTTTTAAAACTTTTTTCAACGTTCCTTTCTTTTCAATTTGTTTTCGTCTAACAAGTCATAGTCCACTAAATCAATATTTTTTAACATGGAAAGGGGTGCAATGTGTGAGGTACTCTGTATTGTCAGTATTCTTCTTGTAAGTAACTATATATCTATGATCATTGGTAAACAAGTTGGTGAAGCTATAATTCTATGTTCACTATTATACATTATATTACTTTCATTACATTATAGAACTTTTATCAAACTAGTGATGCTACTAGGTGATTAAGAAACATCATTTGGATATATTTTAATCTAATTAACAAAGAATTAGGTTTAATTCATAACACATGTATTTATATATTTTATTATTATACAGCTAATTAATATGGCTAATTATATTCTACCAAATCTTAACATCGTCTGAAAACTTAATTCGATGGATCAAATTTTCACAAAAAAATTCGTTTCGAAAAATAAACATAACCAATAATTAAAGCTAAATGGAAAGAGAAATAATACGATGTTTGGATATCATCCGAGTTGTTTTAATATTTGAGAAGTAGCAGTATTTTTAATGAGTTTAAAAATTTTTTAATGCTTTTTCTCTAATTGAATATTTTAATTGGTTGATATTAATTACTTTACAAATTACAAATGGTGAAGATTAATAGAATATATAGAAAACCTGTCATGACTACTGATTTTTAATATTAGTTAAATTTTCCTTGATTGTATCTTGATTTAATATATAGTAATCTATAAAAATTATTACTTATGTTATTGAATCAATGTGTACATTATATAATAAAATTAAATATAGTTATAAAAGTATGATTTCCTACAAGGGAATTAAAGTTAATTCAACACTTCATTATTTTCATTAAAATGGGAATTCAGGGCAAATATTTATAACAGGATTTGATTATTAAAACTTAAGTTTCTTTAATTTAGTTGTCAGTTGTTTCATTATTTTGGTAAACAGTCTTACTTTGCTTACTGAGCTTGTTGTCATATTGATTTCATTGTCTGGTAGTGAAATTACACCAGGTGTACCGAAAGGTCATTACCAGATTATTTATCATTTAGGCGATTTATTAATATCATCTAAAAAAAACCGTTTGTCCTTTGAGAAAAACTACTAAACGAGCCAATTCTTAGCGAAGTGTTGTTCTACAAGAACGTGTGCCATTGATACTTTAATAGCTGCTAATTAATAGTCCTACGGGGCAAGGTTTGGAGAATATAGCGTGTGCGATAATATGTCCCATCCGAGTGCTGTCAGTGCTTCCTTGGTTGGTTGATTTATGAGATGATTCATTATCGTGCTGTAAAATCACTTTACCCTATCTTGGGCCCAACACATGGTTCAAATTGATCATTTATTATCGGTAGCCAGGTTTCAATAGTTTGTAGTACACCACGCCAAACCAAACATAGATCATTGTCTTGCGATCAAAACGATTTTGCCTTTGAGTCAATTCTCCAGGTGATTATTATATATATGACCCATAATTTTTGCCGTTCAAAGTTTTCAAAATAAATTAACTTTTCTATTTATCGATTCGATGTAGAAATTACTTCAATTATACCTTTGAAGCTGCATTTGATTGACGGTTTTTGGATTTTCTATTTGCCTGTCCTTCAATTGATATGACTTCCATCTTCCCACCTTTCGGATTTTTCGCATTGCTCTTACCAGCAAACGATGATTTTCAGCAGCTTTTTTTCTTTTAATTATATAAGAAAAGTAATGCGTGCAATTTTAATTGCAAATGCTCGTTTTCAGACACAAAATTTGACTTTTTCAAAGAGGTAGAAATCTATGAAGGTGTTACTTTTGAAAAGTATAATATATATAGCTTTGAAGCTTGATGTCAGTAGAATAAAATAACATATGTGCCAAATTATTATATTTCATATCTGAGCATAGCCACATGACTTTCCACATGACACACCGGGTAATGACTTTCCGGTACACCTGATATATTCTTATAAAAAATAGGTCAATATGCTGCACTAAGTATATACAAAGTTTTAAGCAAGTTACCCTTTTTATAATTTAAAAACATGAAGGTTCTAAATTTAACATAATTTGGAATAGTAATGCTAATATAATCTTATGCAGAATTAATTAGTATAAGAAGGGACTTTAATAATAATCGATTCTAAGGATTATTGTCGATCAAAGCACCAAACAATCGACGAACGAATATCGCAAACAATCGCCAAACAAAACGCCTACTCGATCCTTTCACGCACAAAACTGTAGGGTGTGAACCGGCCTGATATAAACTAATAGAATAAGCACCCTCCTTTCAGACAATGGTCGCCGAGTGTCGCTGCCTGCGCTCTCGTTAGCCGCTCGTTAGAGACAAATGAGAATCGCACCGCGGCCTGCTGCGTGCATTCGCTCCTGGTCGGAGGGTGCCCCTTAATTAAGCCCTTATTTATATACGCGTACCAGGGATTGGCTTTCTCTGATTGTCGAGTCGGAAAATTTGTTGTTGTTTGATTTGAACCGGCGACGAAATTGGGTGTTAAATGCGATTAGTTCGGTAATGATCAGGCTAGAAATTGCTTCTGCCACCGATAATTGACAAGTGGATGAAATTGAAAGGGAAAGATTAGAGAAATGATAGTTTTGCGGTAAATCAATTACTTTAATAGTTATGTGGCGACTTCATTTCTGTATTAAGGTGATTTCTATCTTAGTAATCGCATTTCATTTCTATTTATACGAATTACAAGACTGGGTAAAATGGTTTCTTATTTTAAAAAATTCAACCGCTGTTAATCTTTTCCATTTAACTTGAACATGCTCCTAAGGATATACGCCGCTGTGGAAGACACTTGCTTGTCATTATGGATTCGATTATTAAAGTAATTAGATGATTGATGGTGGCGGCTATGTGTGACTCATGTTTGTCTTCGGTCTTATGGCTCAAATTTATACAGTTCGTAGAATTAAATGAAATGTCTTCATAAAATATTAACTTTCTATTAAAATTTTAATCTTTCTTTTTTTAAATTTTTCAGACAACATGCGGATATTGAGTTTTGAAAATTTTTAATCTTTTGAAACAATGAAATATGGATCGGTTATTTTTGATTTAATTCTTCCAGTTAAAATGCTGCTCGGCCATGTTATAATCCCGTAAGGAACAAGTGTTAGTCAAATTTCCATTTAATTTTTTATGGTTTTCGCAACGTGTGATAGAACGTTCTTATGTTCTTTCTCTCTTGATCATTCAGTGTATTATATTTATATCCGTAATGTTGATTTCAGCACATAACAAAATCGTTAATAGCTGACGATTATAATATTGTTGACATTTTACGATTTAAGTGAAAGTGAAGCTTTAGATCAGATAATTGTATATTGTCGGTGGTGCCGTCTTATGTGGAATACAAGAGGCAAAAAAATAAAATACTACATTAATTTAAAACTAAATCAAACTACTATCGACTGCTTTATACAAGGACTAGATATAGATGTAATTACGCAAACATCAATTGGAGAAGAACTGCAAAAGCGACTTGTTTATCATTAATGTTAAACCTATTCAGCTTATTAAAACTTAACACACATAATAAATATATTGGAATATTTATAATGTCAGATTTTCAATTTGTATTTGATTTGTATAATATTCTTGGCTTGAATTAGATATAATTTCTTGAGGAGGTAAATAAGTCTTGTGGAAATCAAACTGATAACCTTAAACAAAATTGTAATCCTTAATAATAAGTTTCGGTCTTTTAAGTAGGAGTATTTCGAATTATTTTAGAAACAATATCATCTTTTATATTTTTGATACATGAATATCAAGTTATATAACTAATATGAAACCATAAAATTTTAAAATATATGTATGGAAATTTGTTCATAAGTTTTCTCCTTAACTGGATAAAATATCCGGTCCTTCTCTAATTTATTTAGTTCCTGATACTATTTCTTATTTAGAACATAAGACAATGAAATTGTTTCATGTCAATGGAAAAGGAGTACATTACCGGATATTTAACGCAAAATTAATTAAATCTAAAAAATAAAGTAGAAAAATGTATGGTGTACCATATGGTTATGACTAGTATTTACTTGACAAAAAAAAAACAAAAATTACAATTGAAAATTAGTAATAAGCGCTTAGTTATAATAGTTAGTTTCTTTCTTGATTTTTTTATATTTGGAAGTACTACACATTAGGTGTCAATCCAATCAAATGCTTATATATAATATATTTAATTATTGTGTTTGTTACTATATATTACTATATGTATTATCTGAACTTAAATATTTTTAACACTTTTAGATTGAATGTGGACAGAAATTAACTTTTGATCATTTGGTGAATGAACAAAAGAGAAACTGTAATGGAGCAAAATGCCAGAACCAGACGGAACTATTATTCCTATCATACTTCATTAAAATATTTTTACACGCCCTATTCACGTAAATCAAAAATAAATCAAAACCCTATGTACGCCATAAATCAAAAGTACATAATAAACATAGTAGAAGAAGCTTGAAAGCCTGCCAGGTTGGTTGGTGTTGGTATTGAGATAAAATATTGCAGATAATGCTAATCAGAGTCAAAACCAAATCAAGGAGATTGAATGATCTTACAGACATAGCGTTGTAGAAAGAGAAATCAATATTTCTTGATAAGAAATTACCTTGCTGAAGTAATAGACCATTTTCTTAATAATTTTTTGGTTATTAAAATAATTTTACCATTAGGGAAGCCAACCAATTCGTTATGTTTAAGGCACCACTTAATTATTAAAATCAATTCGTGAAGTAAACTAAGACAAATGCATGGTTTGCAAAATAATCTGACCAGTTGTTTACCAAAGGTAGCAAAAATACAATAGATCATATATATATATATATATATATATATATATATATATATATATATATATATATATGATGAACGTATAAAATTTGTGTAAAACATTTTACGATGATTTGACGACCACGAAAGATCTTGTCCCAATTCTGGTCATCTATAATATTAAATAAAGTTGCCTTTCGCAATTTTGTAAATATTTCCTTGCGCAAACATTTACATCATGACAAATTCACTGCTTATATGAAAATATACGCTCACCGTTAACGAAAGAGATGTTTTCGATATCAAACATAATTCGGTTTTATTTCTTTTTTAAAGCTCCAAATATAAATTTATCATGAGGTGGAAAGCAAAAGAAGATAAATGGCGCTGGAGATAACCGGCGGAAAAATACAAGCAATAAAAACGGGGGGGATTATTTGAATAGACATGCGTTTTTGTGTGGCAAGTATATATGGCTAAATAAGAAGGGGAGTGGCATCTCGAAGAAGGCCGAATATTAGGGTGTTTATATATACGTGTATATAGATCTATATGTTGTATTTATATAGAAAAAATCAAGACTTTAAACATAATATAAAATATCCGTTTTTACTAATATACTTAATTCTAGTTAAAATAATTTATCTTATTAGGTGGTTGCATGTATTCTGACCATTTTTATACTACTTGTACTTGTATTTAAAAAAGTATTTATTCAAAGAACTTGGTCGACCATTCCATCATTTTCAACCTTTACAACTTTTTTCATCTTTCATGACAACATGGCGATACCGTGTCCAGCGATCAGCAATCCAATCATCGATCCATTTCCACACTTTCTAATATCTATCGATCTAAAAAAGTGGTAAACAAAAGACGTTGTGTTTGGGTGCGCTAGATTTTCCCATTAGACCGATATAATTGGTTTAACCAACGCTCTCCTCAACGTCCCCAACGCTTTAGCATTTTTTAGAAACTATCAACACAGACCAAGATTTCTTAACGACAGCCGAGGATAAACACCCTCCAACAGTTGCGTGTCCCTAGAAATTCCAAAACAATAAGCTAATCAACCACGTTTAGAATTCCAAGAAAAAAACCATGAAATAGATTAACAACCAACTTACACAACAAATATAGAGAAAACAGAAATATCTGGACAAAAAAGTAAATAATAACATTTTGTATAGATGAAAGTCAATTTATAAAATAAGGTTATGTACGGGTTAAAATTAGACTTCAAAATATAGACCGATTTATTTAAGGATATTAAACAATTTGGGTAGGTTTTAAGGCAAGAACATCCTTCAATAATTCAGGTAAGCCGTGAATTCTTCTAATAGTTAATAAATTTACGCATTTCACCAAAACATGGGAGCTTGATAATCGTTCCTTATAATTGCTATACAGAGGTCTCTCTGTTCGATTTATTAGGAAGGAATGGGTGAATTGGCAGTCACCAATCAATAACCTATTTAATTTAATTTGAATATCTCAATTCCTTAAAGAAGTAGCTGAGGAAAGAAGTCCTTTTTAATAAGCCATAGCTTTGTTTTCCTCTTTCACTCTGTCCCAATCAGGCTGCACTAGGCTATCTACCCTATAACTGAGTAAAGATCTTTATTATATAGAATATATGTTTAAAAAAAATTACCACTTGCTATAGCGTCTTTGGCGAGGTCGTCAGTCAATTCAATCTCAGATATGCTCTTGTGGCTGGGGATCCAAACGAATATGATGTTGTTTCGTCCAGATATAACTTGTACAATTCAAGGATCTCCACCACTAGCGGATATAAGGAAAACACATCATCGACAGCTTGAGGCAAGTTTCGCGAGAAATAGCAAATAAGCCATGTTTTAGCATGGCTACTAAATTATATTATTAGGTTTAGGGCTTCCTTTATTGTGAATATTTCAGCTGTAAGTACAGTGGAAAAGAGAAGGCAGGCTATAGAGTTCATTTTGGGACCTATCATGTATTGCAGCGCCTATTTCTATAGAGGATTTGGAGCCATCTGAATAAACTATCTCAAAATTCGGGTACTCTGACAAGATTTGAAGGCGTGAGTAATCTCTGAATAATCTCTGAAATGCTAAGAAACTCAAATTTTGCTTAATGTAAGCCCCTAATGTCCAATCTATTTTGATGATTGGTTCATTCGGGTTTAGCAGCTCATAACACACCACTCTTTGCCGATCTCACCATCTGCACAGTAAAATTGTATGGCCATGATTATTCAACTCCAATATCGATGAGTATCTCCTGAACTAACCCATGAGTTTTAGATTGTCGTAGTTATTCTAATTTTCATGGCCAGATACAATAGGTCACATAGCTCTCTTCCCTTTTCTCACCATTCACTCCTCTACTCTTCCATTTGTCTGGAAGCATTAATACCGTAATATTGACAGGTCATTTTCAGGTAATTCGTGTGGTAGCCATTTTCGATGCATATAACTATTTGTAAACAGTTAAATCATCAACTTTATTTATATCGAAATAATTACTTTTGAATTGTTGAAATCATAATTGACAATTGTGATATGAAGTAATGACTTCACCTTAAAATCAAACAATAGAAATAATGAATGTTGAAAATGAAATATTTAGAATTCCATTAACTGAAATCTACCTATAGTAAATAATACTATGATACTAAATAAAAAATTGTTATTTTATGTAGAAAAGCATCAAAACCATTAACCATTAACCATTAACCATTAACATTTGGGTTAGGTTTTTTTTTAAAGTTTATATAGATTTTGTGTCAACGTATTTCTGGTATTTGAAACAGTTCTTAAATTCGATTTCTGGAAAGACTTTTCTAATCGACGGAGCTAAATGAGGCAAATAGCAATAGACAGTGGTGAAGTTATTTGAATTAAGTTTTTGATGCACAATGAAACAAAGCTATGTGAGAAGGCGCATTACATTGATGAAAAATCAAGATCACAACTTAATTAATTATTAATCAATTTATCCAATAATAGTTTTAAGTAGAGGATGTATAGTACTAAAAGTTATTCTTCTTGATAGTTTAGTTCAGTTGAAAGGATTCATAATAAATTGCATTTTATATTTTCTCTACTCTGCAACTTACACCATTCATAACTTTCAATGTAACACTATAGCCAAATAACTGTTGAAAAAGCGAAAAACTATTAAAAAAATTTAATTGAAATTTTTAAATTATTTTTATCAATCAAGTTAAAAGTCGAAATACGCTTATGGCTTTACAATTTGATACATATACATTAAGTAGCATATAATCCCTAAAAAACATTATTGGTATAGAGTAGTTTCAGAAATTTCGGAAGAAATATAATATACAAGAGACATAACAATATTATAGACGTTTTAAACAGTTACTTACTTGTTAAACAGTATATAATTCTGATTTCATAAATAACCGTTCTCCATCTCTATTGCTTTCTCTAGTTTTAGGAGTATTAGTATACTCGTCTCTTCATGTATCTCTTAATAATAGGTTATTAGCTACATCAACACACAAAATTTTGGAAAGAAAAACTAAAAATTTGAAAATAAAAAATATTACTGTTATATTGAAATGCTTTTGAATGAATTTTTTAAGTTATTTATTAAAATTTAATTTTTTGAAAATCAAATCCTCAACGGTTCCTCATAAAGATTCAGCTGCAATTCCTGCAAAGTCCTCACAAATAAATTGTTTTTCAAAAAGGTCTTCCCATGAAACACACATTGGACCTAAATCGGGATTCATCGTGGGCAGTAGTATATCACCAATTCATCACATCTTATAACGTTTAGAAAATAGCGATTGTCAAAACATCCTGAACCATCCTGTAATTTTAATATCTTAAGTAAATAAGGTAAAACAATAATTCATATAACAATATGTTTTTAACGATATATAAAATACGTAGGGTTTTCAGTCTTTTATTATGCTTTTTATTATTTGGATTTAAAAAATTCATAGACCGTATTACATTGAAACGCCGCTGCGTTGGGGGGTTAAAACGGAGGGTTGCACCAGTCAACTCGCATTACTGCGATTGCCTCTGTCTCTTTTAAGGGCGGCTGTAACTTGACACCGCCTTGTATCGCAGCAGGAGAACAGGACGCGTGCTTAGCCTCCCACATGTACTGATCCAAGGCATTTTGATGTTAAGGCGTTATATGGGCTGAGACTCTTAACGATTCTGACAACACCGAATGTGTGGCATCACATTGGTTACCCATATTTCATGTTTTATTACTTTCTAAAAAACATCAAAAAAACAACTGTAATTATTTACTTGTAACAATAATAGCATATGAGCTCAATTCATTAAATATTAAATTAACTAGACCGTAATATTGAATATGAGATACGTTAAATATTGATTTTTCACTTCTGATCAATTGCTTCAGTGACTAAAGAATGTTTTTTTTTGCTAAGTGTAGTAATTGCAACGAAACACAATGTCAATATATCAGGTCGTTGAATACTAAGTTCACCTAAAATAATGTATTTGTAACATTATTTTTAACAATAGAACAAACAAATTGTAGTTTTTTAATGCTGAACTTTTCACGAGCAAACTGCGTGGACAATGTGTTCATTCATTCGTTAGCAATAAGAATAAAATACTCTAAAAATGTTAAAGGGATTTGGTGTATAGTTTCATCACTATGGAAGATTATATGGTCTATTAGAAACTCAGAAATGAGGAGAGATTATAATGCTATTCTATTATTTTCTACTAAATTTCTGAAAAACACTTTAGGAGTTTCTCTTGAAACGAAATCTATTTCTTGCCAATGGTTCAACTGCAACTGCTTCATCGTTGTCCGATTTTTGGGTCAGTAATAACCCACAAGACGGTTCAAGATTATTACTGCAGCCTTTTGGTCCAAATTAATTATAATTAATTGGTAATATGATTATGATATGATTATGATGGGTATTTATAAAATATCGGTTTATAACAACAAAATATTTTTTTCATCAAAACAATGTTTGGGCGCATTTTGTTTAAAAAATATTTTATATAATTAAATTTTATAATTTGCCAGATTTAGCTTTCTTTCTGACTTATGATTCTTATCAGTCTTCAAAAATTAATAAAGTCCGAGTCAAAATATGTGGTATCACCTGCTTGCAGAAGGTAAAGTACCATCCATAGTACATCCATTTTTTTGTTTTTTTGGACAATCACAATTATAAACATAATTTTACGACCATGCTGCAGCAAGATTCGAAACCGCGACTATCGCAATTGACCACAGCGTCAACTAAGTCGGCTCATCCAATTTTAATGAACAGTATTTGAAAACACGATTTTATTTGCATTTATTATGAAAACATTACAACGATAAATACATATTTCGTGGAAATCTATAAGTAAAGGTATTTTCAACTGCTAAAATATTTGGGTATCAAAGTGAGTAGAAACATCGAGTTAAAAACTCTTTAAGGATATTCCTTGGCAACATCATCATTAAAACCAATCAATTCAATATTTTTTCGGTTTAATAGTTACCCTTCTGTCAAATCGATTATTACTATTATTCAAGGGGTAAAGGCGGAGAACAATGTAGGGGTTGTATGATCAGCGGTAGCAGGTTGAAGGGTGGTAACGTACAAAGGGTAACATCTGTTGCGGTTTGTTCGACAAATGATAATTGCGGTACGCCATAACTTGGGCCTCGGGCTGAAAAAATGCTTTTTGATGATGCAGAAAATCTATTGATACTGTTGGGGATTTCGTCAGATTAACTGCTGGACATCAGGGTAAATATTTCAGTTCATATTTTGTCTAACATAAATAATAAACTCCTAGGGGAGGTATATTTTTCAAAATTTTAATGACCCTGCGGGATATCTAATGTTCCTAAGTGTTGGTGACACCCTTTATAACAAATACTGTTCGATACTACAATAAGAAACATAATATAAGAGAATAAAAATAAGAAAATATTGGATTAGTATTCAAGACTTCTATCTGCGTTCGGCTTTGAAAAGATACTTTAATAATTTTATGGCGCCTCGGTAGTGTATCTCCGTTTTATCTGCCATTTTCTTCCTCGTTATTTCTTATAGATATCATATATAATTTAATTTTTACATATATTATTACTGCTTAGTAGTATTTGGTTATTTTATATGAATGTATAATACCTTACATTGAAAGACAAAAACACCAAGTTCAGACATGAAGACCATTTGAATTATTAAGTGATATTGAATGTGTTTGGAATATTATTATATTATTTTATGACAGAATACATAATAAAACAGCTTGGAAATTTGATTTTATGCAGGAATTTGGTGAATATGTAACATATTTAAATACTAGATCACTCTAATGGTATGTGAATATTTCTCCTTCAAACGCTCTGAAATTATTTTATATACTATAATTTTCTGCTACTGTGGTCAAAATATAACAAATTCTATTTATGGCTAGGCGTCTTTTGCGAAGAACAAATTCGTCTCAAGAGGTCGGAGTTATGGATTATGATAATTGTTTGGGCTTTCTCCAACAGTATTGGTATCGCCTGATTTTTTGATTAAAATTTTAATTCACGTCAGTTTCAATCATCTTATTTACCTGGTTTAGTTTCCTGGAACTGTCAGATATTTCCTAAACTGAAAAACATCGGTTTGTATCCATTAAGGCATTAAAATCGAATCGAAGGGGCTATAAGAATCTTTCAAAGGCTATAATAGAAATCGATTGTAACAACTTTTTTAAAGGTTTTAAAAAACATTTTACACTGCAAATTGCTTTAAAGAAACAAATATATTTATATATTTATATAGAACCAAAAATACATTTATATATATTTAGAATAGCTGATTGGAATACGAATGAGCTGTTACAATATGTCTATGAATCAGAAATACTTTTGGTTCAAAAAATAGACATTTGTCTAATGTAATCTGAACACATAAAAATGGAAGGTTACCAGTTGTACCATATTTATTATCCACCTAAACAATATATTTTGTGTTAAATAAAATGTTAAATAGTATGATAACTTTATATAAGAAACATGCGACATGCCAATGCAATATAGTTGTTTGCAATATACTACCCATCTAGATATGTACTGTAAAAAGTGGACTACCTCGTGTCCTTTCAGAAGTTTAGAACTTTAGGAAGTTAAGCCAAATGTGTAGTCATATCAATCTAACGGCCAATATGTCGCAGATATGAACATAATACCAGATCTCGATGACTTACAATCTATCCCTTTTACTATCATTTATATACAAATGGACTGGAATGAATTCAGGATGAATGCGGAACAAAATATTAACTTGAATATTGCGCTGAAAATAATTAAACAACTGTATATGGAAGCAGGATTGTTTACGATAATGTTATAAAGAACACCATGGCATAATGTGGCAATACTAAAAAAAAACAAAATATCACGAATAGAATTCCCAAGAAAGATTAGAAAACTATTATTAACAAAGAGTAAATTGATCATATTAATTCGACAATTGATCAGGTATATCATATTATGGATGTAATTGAGAATACTTTTAAGATAATGGAACCCAGACATTGATGAGATAAAAATTCTTTGTTCAGCTATATTTGAGAAAGTGGCCCAACCCTTTGATAAAATATGACAGGAGGGCCTCGCATAGAAGTTAACAAACAAATTACCATATCTTCTAGGATGATCTCCAAATTGGCCACTTGTCAGTCGGTAGGTTTAATGCCGAGAACCGTGGTTCGAATCCTATATTAAACAGTAGGTCCTGTCCAGATAAGCTAGCTGGTAAACAGTAGATTCTAAAATATAACAAAAAGCAAATTACCTAGCCTACATTTATAATCGCGATTTCAAAATATATGATGACGAATATTCAAGGGTGTACCCCTCAAGGTAGTGTCCTTGGACTAATGCTGTATTTACTCTATACTAAAAATGTTCCTAAATATGAAGGAGTAACCAAAATCGTTCATCGCAGTGCTGTTAACGTCCCTTGGTATATTAGAAATAACAATTTGCGATAACTTAAAATCGTAGAAGTACTACAACTGGTCGGCAACTGTGGACTTATCCAGAAAATGACGAGATAAAAATTCTTTGTACTAATATAGTTAAATTGTATAGAGAAATATTGAATCAGAAATATTATTTATATGAAAAACTCTATTTTATAAGTATATGTTGTGTAAGTGTGTATGTGGACTGCACCATTAGAGTACACCTATCAAGCACGTATTAAGTTTGGGTTTGAAATCTTAAATATGGACTCTAAGGATAATATAAAAGAAAAATTAACAGAGAGTTGCAGTTAATAATTAGGTTAATAATATGTAGGCAATTCGGTTAGTTTTTAGAAAGTTTCTAGAAAAACAGATTTATACCGCATATTTTATAGATTGAAACAAGAAAGGGCTGCTAAGTATTTTAAGAATAACGCCTCTTTGGTAATTTATTTTTAAATTTATTAGTTGTTATTGTTACTGGTTGTTTAGTACTTTTCCTAATTTATCGCCTACAAATACTTAAGATTAGTAATACAAAATGTGTCGTCCTCTTAGGCAATGAAGTGGCATCATATACTCAGGTTACAAATTTGATTCGAATATAACATGAGGCCCACAGACTATATATTTCCCAAAAATATTATTTCGTAGCCGCAAATGTACCGCAAATAGAGCATCCCAACGAGACTATTGTCTGTCTTACCAATTCTATTCCGAGCGCGTCCAGCGGCAGTGAAAAAATTACAAAAACGGACAGCACAAGACAATGTCCATTAAACGACGGTAATTCGACACCAGAAACGAACGTTCGGGGAGCACGCGAGATGGCCACGGCCCACGTGACCTCCCTCCCGCCGCAGTGCCCCGTACAAATCAAATTTCGGCCCACCGGCGCCCGCTTGATTTCTTTTTTGACGTTCGCGGCATTCCGTCCGCGTGACGTTTTATATTGTTGGAGAGGGCGGCTTAGGAAACCATTCGATTACGTCGCGTCAATGTCCGATTGGCCGCGTCTTGCGGGAGTCCAGTCGACGATTTTGAAATTGGTATTGGGATTCGGATACGATATGACCCCTTTTAACGGTTGCTTGGCTTTATTGGACGTCGATGCGAGACAGGCGGACGCCTGATTCCAAATATTGAGTGAAACCGGGGAAATTTTGACGTGGCCGGCCTGGACGAATCGTGAAGGATAAGAGATTGAAATTTGATTCGACGGAGAATTTATACTATAAAAAGTAAAATTGTTTCATTGCAATAACAGTGGCTATTGATATAAAATGTAATAGCACTTATCCGATATAATGGGTTAGGAAAAAGGTAATTTTTGTTTTACAACGCGAAATGACTATTACTATAACAAACACTAGGGGGCATGATCCAAGCCCCAATCTTTCAAAATGTTTACTGAGTGACACAATCATGTTTCATTATCACAAAATGTATATAGTCTAATAATATCATAATTAAAGATCAATCATGTTCATTTTCTAATAGTCTGTTTCACTCATTATTAGTTGAACGTAATAATGTTGCCAGTTTAGTACAGCTCATGATGAACAATCATGTTAATCACTTGCATCTCGCAAACATCAAACAAACATCTCGCACGTGTGTTACTTTTCATAATCCGTAATCATTCTAAAATAGCTTGATTACACCTCGTTTCAATAGTGATGCACAAACGAAAGCTTGGTGTGGTCTGATTTTTCTATTTTCATTTTCTGTCCTGCGTTTCTTTTGGTGCCCTATCTTAGGTAAATCTGTTCACTTAAGCATTCATACTCATAAATGCTACACAATTTGGGATGAGTGTGTCCTGTACTTTTCTTTGCTACAATATGATTTCATTGCATAAATACTATTTATTTTATACAAAGATAGGCAGCATAAATCATAACTTGAAAAGCATGTTGTTGACTAAATATTAGTCAGATGGCACAAGTCTGTTGAATATATCGGAATTAACGCGGAAGAACATCAAATGCTAAAGCTAATGCTTCAAGAATGGCTTCTGATATTTTTACTCTAGGAATATTCATCTTGTCAGTCGGAATGTGTAGCTGTCGATACGATTGCTTATCAGAACACTCACTACTATATTTATGGAAGGAATTTGTATGAGAAAAGAAAAGACCGGTTGAATAAAAACTTGTTTATTTCATGTGTTAAATACTACATGTGTTGACGGGAGGATGGACAGGATATTAGGTTAGGTTAAAGAAGGACGGAAGCTTTATGAAAGGGGTACTGTTACAAGGGGTAGAGAAAAGAGCGTGAGACGTTTTTTTTCTTGTTCCAGAATGACCACCTACTACCAAATGGTTTTTTGCTGATGTCGCCTTAGGTTCGAAATAGTAGAGTGTTTTGCGGGAGACCCTGGGTTACGACTGGGATTGACGTAGTTGGTTGTCTACCGAGGTTTGTGGATAGGTTGGGATTTTTTTAATTATTTAATTAATATATTTTTACTAGTCGTTTCCGTCTAACCTACAATTTGTCTTTATGATAACTTAAAACTAGATATATAACTAGGAGGACCCTTCGGTCCTAACTCAGTCTCTGGTGAAATAATGTTTATACATGTCACTGCTGTATTTTTTAATATATGCACCTCACTACACAACACTACACAAGATCAGATAGTTTGATTCTTTTGAGTCTGTGTCCTGTTCTGGTGATATCCAAAAGCTGCAATATTTCGATATTCTCATTAGAATGGAGTCTTTCCTCATACGCCCTTGCAATTCTCTTGATTTCTTAACTGACTTGTATCTGAAGGTCTCGATGTAGGTAATCAGTCCTATAGTTTTGGGTGCGCCCACAATACCTCTCAGGACTTTGTTCTGAAATTTTTTTATTTTATTTATGCTACCCTTTGCAGAACATCCCCATAATTGAACTCCGTATGTCCATATGGGTTTCAATATTTGCTTATATAATAGCAATTTATTATGTACTGACAATTGTGAAGGTTGGGATTTGATCAAGATGTTGTCATGTTCTAAGGCGCCTAGTGAGAAACTTACACTGAGCATTTTCGCGAAATTCTTCACGAACTGATTCGAGGTCGAGCGAGAGACCTCGTCGTGGTAGTCTTTTATAGTCGGGAACCGTATAGTACCAATCTACCAGCGTTGCTAACTTTTGAGCTTAATGTAGACTTAATGTGTCACCCAGTAGAACTTGTAACTCAATTTTATTGGCGATTGTTCAAGATGCGACTGATCACTTAAATCAGCAATTAGAAAACGTTAGTAATTACAACACTGCGTAACAACAGAAATGTTAAAATATCTATTTGTTAACCTAATATTCATTTGTTCATGACAATAATCATCGTTAAAATATCTTTGTGATATTTTTTGCTTTTGGGACTGTATTTTATGTTATAGTTTTTAAAAATATTACAGCATTTATGAAATGAGTATTGAGGTGAAAAAAGGTTTATATTTAGATGCCAGGAAAATGTGCAGAAAACGTACGATTTTTGCTCATATAGGTTACAAAATGTGTACAGTAATTCCGTGAAAGGAACTGAAGAAAAAAATCCATCTATAACATTTGCTATTCCTATTGAGCCTAGGGAGAACATTACATTGAGCATATTTGCGAAAATCTTCACGAACGGTATGACTGATTCGATGTGTGGTCCTCCAATGAATATAAAAAAACTGTGAAATATAAGATTGCTTCATCTGCTATTGGCTCTATTCCAGATACTAGGCCTTACTCTTTTCTCGAAAATTATAATAAGTGCAAACCAAAACCTCACAGCAGAAAAACACAAAAATTATCCACATTGGTTGATTTTGGTTTTGATGTAAAATATGTTTAGCCGCAGTAACTGTGCGGAATTGAGTAATCTTATTTCAAGCGTAGGGTTGCCGATGGATAAATCTAAATCTCTCTGATCTAGCCGTACAGAGAAAACATGATTTATGAAAATAAATGTTTTTATGAAGCTGACATTTGCTTGTTCTCCCATTGACATTCTCCCTTATACTGAAAATACTTAGAATATAATTATGAGTGAATACTGTTTGATCGAAATATTTCATCCGAATTCGTAATATTGGTGAATAAGTGGTTAGGTTGCTTATCTAGTTATTGTTGACTATTTACATGAAGCGTCAAATATGAAGCAGAGTAATTTACTTGCTATTATCAAAAATCTGGTTACAATTTTGAAACTTTGAAACAAATCTCTTTAAAAGTAAGCGGTTTCAGACGTAATCTATTCTATTAAAGTCCTATTTAATTCAACAAGAATTTTTTTTACAATACAATGATAATAATTCTAAAAAAGGCAATCATATAGTTCATAAATATAAATGTTCACTTTGGAAGCTCATTTAGACAGTTTATAAGTATAATTAAAAAGAAAACATTCAAAGAAAATATGTTCTGTTTTAAAAGTTATAATTATATTATATATTAAATCTTTAATACTTAATTTTGGTTGAACAACTGTTTAAAATACAAAACTAGATCTATAAAACAGTATATTGTATCAATTTTTCTTCACATATTTAGTTATAAAACATTGTTGCAACAAGATAAATGGATTAATAAATTATGTTAATATCTCTGCAAATAAAATTATAGCTATGGCAATAGTAATAAAGTAAATGAAAATTAATTTTAAATTTTTATACTGCCTTTAACTTTGACAATAGGTAAAAAAAACTCTTGTACTAAGTTTTAAATATATATTCAAATACTTAACGTAAAATAAAAAAGAAGAAATTTAATTGAAGTGTACGCTGAAACAACTTTTTTCTTATAAATTCAACTAAGTTGATGAAGCGTTTACGTAAAATCGTCTAAGCTCCATTAAACTCTAGTATAAATATTTTAACATGGAAAAACAGCTTGACGAAATATATAAAATTCGTTTTGCATTACAGCATGTTTACGCGAGGATTTAAGTAAAAGAGCAGCAGCATAAACACTTTTCGTCTAAAAATGTTCAAAATTAAGTAATGTACCCCGTTAAGGACCTTTCCCCTCTTCTAAAAGCCAGCGGACGATTTATATTAACAGGATAAAACATGCTAAGAGTCTACGGCCGACAGCAAGACACAGATTAGAGCCAATTTACGTTAGTCGGCACGACAAACACGTTAAGTCCCGTTAAGAGAGCACTTTTATCGTTAAACGGTCATGTTGATGCGCGTAACTTCGTTAAAACCCTTCCGATGCTAAGATGACGACTCTAAAACGTCGCTACGGCTTTCTGGGGCGGCGTACCGTGCCCTCTCCGCTTCGGCCCGCTAAAAAGTGGTAAATTCCATTAGGCCGACGAAAAATGACGTCTGCTCGTCGAGCTCTTAATATGCGCGAGCGGTTTTGTTTAAGTTTTATTAAGTCTTCGCGTTCAACGAGGATTTAAAATATATCAACTAAGTGGGTGCTTCGCTCATGAAATTTGTGAAAACCTATGCGTTTTACCAATTTTAGTCTCCTTTTTACCATCTAGGGCTTATCTGGACTGGACATACTGCTTAATTTGACCGAAATTTAATCGATTGACGAATGACCTACTTAAAGATCATCCTCTAAGACATCGGGTCTCACCCAGCTTCGTTACCCGCATGACTGATATAATTTTCTTCGTCGAATTTTACACTCTTACCATTTGGATAATTACAAACTAATATACGACGCCCTGTCTCCTTGACCAGTGCATCAACCAAGTCAGCAAAGAAAATTTAAAACGGTCGTTGTAAGTGGTAGTAGGGAGTGACCGTCCCGTGATCGAAATTCGACCACAATAAGTCTTATAATGTTTCTGTCATAATAGAGCAAAAGGTATAATTTAAAGATGACATGGAACGAAAACTTGTTTTTACAATATTTTCCATATAACATAAACATGTATTTGATATACAGAATTTATTAAAATAATAAATGATGAATGAAGTGTATTAAAACATATTAAGATATATGCAAACTATCTCAAGAACTAACACTCACTAACATTTTAAATGACTTTTAACTAAATCTATTTCATCTATGTAAATTATGTAGCTGGTTACATTTCATTATTACTATTCATTATATTTATGTAATTATGTGCAATATAATTGCAATATATACACCAGGCTTATTAAAACAAAATTTTTAAATAAATGTTGTTATTGTTATTTGCAATTGTCCCACTTTACGATCTCAACCTTCCAGATAACTCATCTTAAATTTGCCTTCTATGGCTTTCGTCTTTCCACTGTTTTCCAATTTGGCTTTCAAATTTCTGATCGATTGTTTAAAACTACGCATAGGTAATCTAACTTTATTTACTTGAACAGTGAATGAAGGGTATATTTAGATGAAGATAACGAAAACAAGCTCATATTTACATTAATTGAAATCCATTAACATTGTTGCTGACTGCCTTACAATTTGTTTTACAATGTTTTACAAGTAGATATTTATCTATGAGCATCCACTAGCATTAACATAGTCTCCACATTAAATGCCTTCACGGTGATGGCAACTGTTATGGTAATATATCTAGTAGCAGATGAAGTTTTTAATATTAAAACACTCGCTAATTACTGCAATGAGAATTTACCTTCAAGATGATAATCTAGTCCTTAGCCTTAGCTTTTTTATTTATAAAGGACTTTGCAATCGTAGCCCTTCAATGAATGTTAGCTTTGTGAAGCTCCGTTCGGGCCCATACAGAAGAATTTGCAAAATAATTCGAAAGAGCTCGATTTTAGTGTTAATTGTAAGTCTCTTCCACCGTACCATTTTAGAGCAGCGAAAGCTACTGCAGCTTCTCCAATGCGGTTATTACTTTACGTATAGATAATCTTCTCCTGAATTACTGATACCAAATAATGGAACACTGCAGCTTATTATAACTGGGTGCTGCTGAAATTTACAATAGCAGGTTATTTTTAATTTCCTCTAACTTACCTATTTTCAGGTACCAGAAACTTGTTGAAAATAATAACCATAAGATATTTTTCAATTTCAATCACAGAGTTTCACAACTCAACGTTCAATAGTTTTTCAGCAAATCCTAAAACTATCAAATATATTTATCTACACGAATAACCAGAATATCATTTTCCTTCCAGATAATTAGAGATTTTAGTTCATATTGCTATGGTCTATAACATATTAAATACATTTAGATAATTACTTTTTATTTATTTACAAATAATTAATTACTTTACCATTAATTACAATTAATTACAAATAATTTATTTTATTTACAATTAATTGAAAAGTCCCCAGCTTACCAGAGTAAAGCATTCTTTTGAGATTTGAGATCAGGAAATAGTCGTCGGAGGCCAGATCTGGATAATACCGTGGATGAGGAAGCAACTTCATGCCCAATTCATGGATTTTTCGACATCATGAAATGTGACACGGTGTATTTTTTTGGTGAAGCAGCACTTCCTTTTTCTTCAAATACGGCCGTTTTTCGCCGATTTCTTCCTTCAAACAGTCCAATAACGCTATTTAATAGTCGCTGTTGATGGTCTTTCCTTTTCCAAGGTGTCAATGAAAATTATTCCATGCGCACCCCAAAATATAGACGCCATAATCTTGCCAGCCGACTGTTGCGTTTTCCACGCTTTGGAGCGGTTTCATCGTGTGCTGTCCACTCGGATAACTGTCGATTGGACTTCGAAGTGAAATGATGGAGCCATGTGTCATGTATTGTCACATATTGATGCAAAAAATCGGGTTTATTACGCTTGATCATCTTCAAACACTGATCCGAATCATCAACTCGTTGTTGTTTTTGGTCAAAAGTGAGCTCGCGCGGCACCCACTTTGCACAGAGCTATCTCATACCCAAATTTTCGTGAGTGATATGATGTACACGTTCAGTTAATATCTTTAGAGTGTCTGCTATTTTAGTCAATTTCAATTTACGGCGATTCAAAATTATTTAGTGGATTTCTTTAATGTTTTCGTCGGTAAGAACTTCATTTGGGCGTCCACTGCGTTCATCGTCTTCGGTGCTCATTTCACCACATCTAGACTTAGCATACCAATCCTTGATGGTTGATTTTTCTGGGGCAGTGTCCGAAAACTAGGCATCAAGCCTAGTTTTTGCTTCAACTGTATTTCTTCCCTCCAAAAAACTATTTTTTATCACCTTTTCCTTTTTATCCTTTTTTTTTCACAATAACAAAATTTACTTTACTCAAAACGCTATAATTCACAAACTAATGATCCGGTAGCTGCCATTTGTATGCACGCATCTTTTGGGGGTTAGGGCTAACTAAAAAACATATGGATTTAATTCTAGTAGCCCCATCTATGTGTCAGGCCGGGGACTTTTCAATTGACATGTTATATAGAACTGAAACAAATTGATGGAAAAGTAAGTAATTTTAATTATAAAATTTTAATATCTAATTTATCAATTTTAAGTGAAAATATTTATTATCAAAAGTGAATCAAACTAATTTTTAAGATTAAAACAAGTACAATGCTATGACATAGTACGTTGCAGACTCTCACCCCATCGTCCCCATGGACCCAGACTTCGAACTTCGAACTCCGTCCTCTCGACGACTAATGAGATTCCGACGACGACAAAGAAAAAAATGGAGAACGAAATACAATTAAGAGCCTCTTATTGTCTGGTTTATGTTCGGCGCTATGAAGTACGGATATTTAGCTAAAATAATAAACAAAGAGGAACACGCGGTGCTGTTGTCCAATTAGTATGACGGTTTAAAGTGTTTCGTCATGAACATCACGACCCTTTTCTGAAGTCCTCGTCTCTCGATTCGAGACCGAAGGGCCCACTCGAACGAAACCGTTGGTGTTTGAATTCGGAATTGTTGCTGGGGCAACAACACTGATGTTACTTTAGTTTTCTTCTCCAATTGGAATCTATATATATATATATATATATATATATATATATATATATATATATTCCTCCTCATATTGATGATTTTAGTTATATAATTGATTATTTTACGTTGTTTATTAATCTACAACTGTGACTGTAATTTCGAGGGGGTAATAAATTTTTAATAGATGGACATAAACTTATATTGCATTGTATACTCTGAAATAAGAAGACCGTTACACATTCTATAATGCCATGTTTGATTTTTTGATATATATTTAAATACTTTAAATTTGTAAATTTACTGCAGAATCCCAGAATCAACAACCATATTTTGAATATATTTTGCAAAATTGATTGAAGAAAGCTATGCATATTTAATAACAGGATCTTATATTTGCAATCCAATTTGAATTAATGTATTAGTACATAAATATTACGTATTTCCTGTAGTTTTACATTAAATTTGACCTTAGTTAAGCATTTGAAATTGACCATTTCTAAATCAACAGAAATTAAATTTGTTTTTTTGATGGATTTTTTTTAACGTTATATATTAGGTGATTGCATGTATTATGATTTTAATTTTATTTTAAAAAGACGTTTATTAACGATGGTTTTCTACAATTTCCTCTCATGTTTCTGAAAATATGGTGACACTTGTCGAAAGAATGCTGTTTTTTATTCAACGATCCAACAATCAATCAATTTTCATGTTTCTTCGACATTTTAAAACCGTGTGCCAGTCAAGTCATTCCGTATGGGTCTTAACAAACAGTAGTCAGAATGTACTATGTCTGGTGAGTATACGTTTCTACGTATGGCCGAGAGTTTTCATGCAATGGATGATTCGTCTGTAAGGTCTATAACATCCGAGGCGTGTGTAACTCACTATTAACTTACCGTGTCCTTTTTTGCCACGGTGTGTAATTTAATTTATTAAATTAACATTAGTAGATATCTATAGGAATAAACTGTTGATCACGGTGCGTCTAGTTGTTTCCACTATCTATGGAGTAAGACTTTATGACCATAAAATTCCGTTACGGTGTCGATCTGAACACTCATGGCTTTTTGAGCTTACCTTCTTGTTTTTGCCTAGCAAGCAATAAAAGTCTGATGTTGAACCGGTTCGAAATTTCATGTTGAGTGAATTGGTGTGGTAACTTAATACTTTAACGCATAGAAACGTCTGGAAACGGATAATTAATCACCTGCTAAACTGGATTTTGGTCCAGTTAGTTTTGCAATTAATTGTCCTCACAGTTTTTGGTCATCCAGGTCGCCGTTTATCACTGACACCAAAATAACCGCTTTTAAATAGTTGAACCAGTCTCACCATAAGACTGTTAAAAATTCAATTTTGAGGTTTGGAGAATTGTTATTTTATGTGGAGAAATACCAAAGCCATCGAATTTAACAGCTAGGTTAGGTTTTTTAACAGTTGATTACATTGGTAGTGTACATTTTCACCAATTTACCATGGCTGATCAAAAATAATTGCTCAAATATGACAAGTTCATCTTGTAAATAAATGATAATTATTTCTGTAACATGTATCTACTTATGATTAAACTATTATTGATATCATTGAGTATGATTAAGTGTCTTGTTTTCTTCTCGTAAAGATATTCAACAGATATTTTGTTTCTTTATTATTTTAACATTGCCCATTTGTTAAATGTCTGTATATTTAATATATGATGTTCGTAATACTTCTCATAATTTATTAATAAATTATTATGTCCAAGTAGTAAATAAAAGTAGGCGACTATTCTCCCTTAATGAAAGTGTCATGTCCAAAGAAACTCTTTTTAGTCCCTTCTTCTTATTGAAATTTATAATGAACAAAAGTTGGTGATGTAATATTCAAATCAGAAAAACCATTATTTAAGGAGTTTTTTAAGAATAATAAACAATTTTCAATATTCAAATGTTGAGCTAAAGAGAAAATCTACAACCTATTATAGAGTTGAAAAAATAGTACGAGACTATACAGATTGTCTCCTTTGTAATCAGTTCAGTTTTATTCTTCGATATTGTCTATTTAATCGCATCACTAACCAAATCATAGTTTTTTGAAAAAGTACGGAAGTTCATGGCTTAAATTTCTAGATACTAGTATAAGGTATCACTAGAGCTTTATTGTAATTAGCCAAATTATTAGCCAAATCGTCAATAAGGAACTTTATTTTCAAGAGGTTGGTTTTTCCCTTACGATCACTCTTTTCCTCCTTACACCACCACCCTATTAACTCCCCATTAACCTGATCCAGCTCCATTAGAGTTCTGATTGTGATCATTGTGTTTAACCAAGAAATCAAGGAGTTTAAGGCCATCACAAAAGTACTAGTAAAGTTTAACTACTGTTTCGAGGACTGTAACAGGTCAATTGAAATGTCCCGGGCCTGACACATAGATGGCGCTACTAAAATTGAATCCATACGTTTTTTAGTTAGCCTTAAGCCTCAAAAGATGCGTGTATAAATTTGACAGCTGTCGGATCATTAGTTTGTGAATTATAGTATTTTGAGTGAAGCAACTTTAGCTAATTGAGTGAGAAAAATTGATAAAAAGGAATTTCGCGTGTTTATAAAATATTGCTTTTTGAAGGGAAACTGACTGACTGACTTGACACTGCGCCAGGAAAATCGAACATCAAGGATCATCATTGATATGCTAAGTTTAGACGTGGTGAAATGAGCACCGAAGACGGTGAACGTACTGGACGCCCATAACAGGTTGTTACCGACGAAAACATTTTAAAATTCCACAAAATGATTTTGAATGACCGTAAATTGAAATTGAATAAAATAGCAGACACTTCAAAGAACGTGTACATTATATTATTCACGAATAATTGGGTATGCTCTTTGAGAAAGCTCTGTGCAAGGTGGGTGCCAAGCGAGCTCACTTTTTACCAAAAACAAAGACGAATTGATGATTCGGAGCAGTGTTTGAAGATGATCAAGCGTAATAAGCCCTAATTTTTGCGTCGATATGTGACAATGGTTGAAACATGGCTCCATCGTTTCACTCCGAAGGCCAATCGACAGTCATCCGAGTGGACTGCACACGATGAAACCGCTCCAAAGCGTGGGAAAACGCAACAGTCGGCTGGCAAGGTTATGGTGTCTGTATTTTGAGATGCGCATGGAATAATTTTCATTGACTATCTTGAAAAAGGAAGGACCATCAACAGCGACTATTACATAGCGTTAATGGACCGTTTGAAGGACGAAATCGCCGAACGACGCCCGCATTTGAAGAAAAAAAGTGCTGCTTCACCAAGATAATGCACCGTGTCACAAGTCAGTGAAAACGATGACAAAAATCCATGAACTGGGCTTCCAAGTGCTTCCTCATCCACCGTATTCTCCAGATCTGGCCCCCAGTGACTATTCAGATCTCAAAAAAAATGCTGGGAACTGAGGCCTATTTTGAGGCAAGGGACCAATCGTACTACAAAAAAGGTATCAAACATTTGGAAGGTCGCTATAATCAGTGTATTACCCTTGAAGGGAATTATGTTGAATAAGAAAAACTGACTTCGCCAAAAATATGTATTTAACTATGGTAGGCCGGGGACTTTTTAATTGACCTATTAAAAGAGGTTCGAATTGTATCCAAATGGGGAAACAATTAGAAATAAAACATAGTATTGAATTTTCCTTATTCAGTATACTTTCGAATTAAATTTTACCTTCCCGTCTAATTTGATAAGATATTAGACATATTGCACTGATATAATGTATTCAAACACTAAATATTTAAGCGTTAATTTCAATCGCCTTACATTCGATCCATTCATACCGACACACACATTTAAACAGGAGCAGGGCGAGACTCGCGCTCCAAAAACAAATAACTTATTAACAGCAACCAAAACGAATTATTCTTCTAAGCAAGTTATAAATTCGACAAATTGGACCGGCGCAATCGAATTAGCCATAAAACTTTCGAGCGTAGATCCTACCCCACCTTCGTACCACCGCCGCTCCCTTCGTTCCTCACCGCACCGCCGCCGTCCTTTTCCGTACTCGAAAACTGGATAATTGAATAAATACACCACGGCTAATTCACGAAACAAAATACAACGTACGACGCGAAATTCGATTTGAAACTCAGAATCGCAATTATCATTAAGGTATCAGGTTACTGGGAGTGTGTGGGGACGTGGGGGAGTAGGTCGTTTCCAGCTAGTTTCCCATGCCACTTGCGTGTCACTTTACATGTGCGGGCGGCCTCCGTTGCCCTCGTCGACGTTAGACTCGTCCCTTGGGGATCCTTGTCGATTGATTTATATATAATTTGAAAACTAGTGAAACATTGGTTAGCTCAGGATTGAATAATGAAAAACTCAAATATAAATAATATTATACGTTTAAAAAAACCTTAATATCCTTAATTTGTCATGGATAACAATATTTTGATCATCTATATTTATTTAACTCTGTTGACTGTTAAATTGGATAGTTTTAACATTTCTCTACATAAACAGTTTTTCATTTAATAAAATCGGGTTACTTGATGTATACAGCTGATAGTCATGGAACTCTCATTACTTCATCTCACACTTTTAGAAACCTATAGTGCTACAGCTAATCATATTCCAATTGTTGCTCTAGACTCCATGATTTAAGTCAAGATTTTGATGTCAGTATCACAAAAAAAAACACAGTGTGGAGGACCAAAACAATTCAAACACAATGAATTGCAATCCTTCAATAATGAAACTCAAACTCAAAGAACTTTCAGACAGTTTAGTAGCTAAGGAGTCATGTGTTCCCAGACATTCATTTGACATCAGAAAGATCCAAAAGAAGGGAAATGGCTATCGCACGAATTGCCAATTGAATAGTTTAAACATCGCGGTTTCATTGCAATTTACACTGGTGACATTATCAAGGGCAAAAAATCATGGGTTAGTCCAAGACGCTATAACAAGCTATATTGCAATATGCGCTGCCAAAACTAAACGAAACTCTTATTGCAAATTTTTGCCAATGTTAATTAATGAGAAGCATCCAGCGTACTTACCAGATTTATTGTCTTCCGATTACTATTTGTTCAGGTGGATGCAGCAGGCAAAGGTGGCTATTAAAAGCCATGCGTTGAAATGTTATAGAAATGCAAAAATTTCAAACCACATCTTTTTTTTTAACACAAGAAATAGTAAAAAATTATGGAAAATATTTTGTTTAATATATATTTGTCTTAGTAAATTAAAAAATATCAGAATACATCAAATTACCTTGTTTATTACTATCAAATTACATTATGAATACTAGATACGAGACTAACAACTTGATGATTTACTGTAATATTTTAAATATAAACTTGTAGTAAAGAACAGTGATAAAAAAATTGCAAGATTTTTGAATCAAAACAAAAACAAGTTATTAATTTTTTTAGTTTCAGATTTTTAAGCCGTTCAATTAGATTTCTGGAATGAGGTTCTTTCATTAATTATCAATCGACAGTGTCCTTAGTGATAGTTATGGAGTGATATGAGTCAGATCTTTAATAGAAAAGCGACCAATGTTCTTTGGTGGCGAATACTATCATGAGAAACTCAAAAGAATTTGAGCAATATTTGCTACCTCTTAAGATTAAGAAAGAATAGCTTCATGTAAACGATGCATAACAATAAAATATTTGTGTTTGTTATTTTTGGTCACAATATACATATAGTAAATACATATCACACTGTATATGTATCACATATAGTAATATTATAACAGCACAATATCAGAGTTTATTTTAATGGCTTAGTTTAGCCGAGATTGTATATGTACTAATAATTTAGTTTAATATTGAATAGTAGTCTAATATTAATCATTCAGTATTTTTGCGACTATTTCATTAAATTATATACATCTATTTATGGGAATAAATTTCTACTGTATGCCTTTATTGTTTCAGGTCTGGTTTCAAAATAGACGTGCCAAATGGAGAAAAGCTGAAAGACTGAAAGAAGAACAAAGGAAGCGCGAAGGCATTGATCTCAAAAGAGACGGTGAAACCAAAGAAGAAAAAGTACGTACGCATTTACGACATGGAAAATAACCGTTTCTCACAATATGATGGGTTTTAGGTAGAAGACTGTCAAACGACTAGTTCGCCGGAAATTACACCAGATGAAGAAGTAGCTCGCGAAAGAGAATGTTCGAGTCGGAGTTCGATGGATAGGGACAGCCCCGAACAAAGTAGAAGAGTTACCGAAGCCGATAGGTCTACTCCGCCGTCATCCCATAGCAGTCCAGCACCATCGGCTACGTCCGAACCTCCGAAATCAATACAAGCTTCAACATTTTCCCATATGTTTCCGTTTGGTGATAGGTAAGTTACATTGAATTTTTTAAATACTTTTAGAAGAAATACAAGTATTTTTTTTGTAAAAAGTTGCGTTATTTACACCAAAGGTTTTTCTACTATATTTTATGCTAGTGTTTTATATTATATTACAAGTATAATGTTTGTGAAACAGTATTGAAGGGTTTATTTTATAGTTTGGAAATGATTGATGGAAACCAACATTTATTTGACAATTTCTATTTTTTGCAACCTTTTGGCTTCCGTTTAATTCACTCTTATATATAATGAAAAATCTATATTTTATCCATATCCAAATTTATTACATTTTAATAAAAGTCGCTTAATTATTTTCATTGGAAATCATTAATATTCTTAGTGACTAAAAATTTTAAGTTAAATAAATAAAATATTTTTAATTAATACGTAATTTTTTAAAAGTATATGTTATAGTTCATTACTTGTAAGAATTCAAACATTGATAGAACAAAACAGGGCAAAACAATTCTATTATTCTCCTTGCTATGTGAAAATTACCGTAGAAATCATCAAGGTGCGTTAAATAATTAGGGTACATCTATCGTTTAAATTCCTTTAAATACATGGCGGCTATTCATAGCCAAGGTGATATAATAACACACTTTATCCGAAGTATGTGTTGAATTCTTTAATTATTCAAATATGTCTGGGCGCTTTCGACTCTCTAATCGACAAATGAACTCACTTACGGATCTAGGAATATAATATACGTTTATTGTTTGTTCACTTAGGATTAAATATTTTATTAATGAAGTATCTTAAAACCATAATAATTTGGTAATCTACTATAGATTTTAGCTACTTTTTACAATAGTTTTAAATTACATGGATGTATGTTTATGTCACAAATGTGATAATAAATAACTAATAAATTAGTAGGAAATGCATAATTAATTAAGGCACAATGTTTCCTATTGTGTAAAATTAAAAAATTATCAATTACAACGGTCTGCAACAAAAAAACTTTTTGAGTATTTTTAACTGATTTCAAGAAAACAATTTAATCTTAATGGAAAGAAATGGTGACTTATTGGAAAACTACAGGCAAAAACTGTCAAACAAATCCTATTTCAATATAAACGAAACCCTTATTTCTAAACACTTCGCTTATCACATCTCATTGCTAGATTAAACATATAGTATATTCAATGTTTTTTATACATTCGTCATCAAGATGTTTAATGTATTGCTTGCCGCAATTTGTAAATTCGTTTTAGAATCAGACACTGTTTTCCTTCTCATTTTATTCTAGTTAAAAGGAGACACAATAATATCTGATTAGTTCGAATACGTAAACGAATGATACGTCAAGGTCGTCCGGTTGTCAGGCGTAGGCAAAATTCTTGAAAGCAATAGTGTTAATATGTTATAACTCCAACTTATAAACTATTGTGGCTGTAGTGTAATTAACTATAGTTTTTAGATATACTATAATTATATTTTATATCAATTTATTTTTTGATCAATTATTTTATTTAGATTAGAATTTTGTTGTATGTGACAGCCAAACTGAACTAAAACTCAGAGTTGATGCGGCAACATTGCGACGTTTTGACGTCACAAATTAAAATGACGTATGTATAAATAACTTTGAACAGACAATACCATTTTTTTTCGAATAATTAGGGTCGTATTAGTATATGTGTTGTATGGTGTATACAACACATATACATTTCTTCCTCATATATTCTTATTGACTTGTCTCACATTTTTTATCATCACCACCTCTTCAATCATATCTATTCTACAGACTCCATACAGATACTTTTAGATTTAACTATTGAAGTTCATAATAACGCTGATTTTTTTATATCTTAGACGACCACTAAATTGAACTGAACTCTCTCTTCTACACCAGTGAGCCAAGATACTTGTATATTTTTAATTTAATCTATTTGGTTTATATTGGAGATTCAGTGGTCATATCTTCTAAACTTGGGTTGAACAAACTTAATCGATTTAGGCATTTAGTATTACCAATATAAATGTAATGTGTTAAAGCTAACTAACATTAATAAATAAATGATTGAACTGAACATCAAGCTGAAACATTCCGATTGAGAAAGAAGATTGATATTACAAGGTATCAGGAAAAAATTATCATTACCTTTAGTACTAACATTAACATTAAAGCTAAATATCCGATGCCCATAAAGTATCCTACATATTTGATGAGGTAAGAAGACATGATGATATTATAATAATCGAGTGTTATAATTTGAAACAACGAATCGCAATAAAATGGTTACCCTTATCAATATAATATGGTTTTCGGTGAAAAAATAACAATATTCTAACATATACAATCTATAATAATATATCTATAAACAGTGATAAAAGTTATAAATGATGAAAGGACATCTGCAATACATTGCAATTTACGCATTTGTCAAGGACAAAAAGTCATGGATTAGTCCAAAACACTATAACAAGCTATATTGTGTTATGCACTGCCAACTGACTGAAACTCTTACTGAAAATGTTTGTCAATGTTAATTGAGTAAATTGAACGACCTATTGTTGCAAAAAAGCTCAGCGGTATGAGAAGTTCTGTCGCATCCAGCGTATTCATCAGATTTATCGTCTTCTGATTACTATTTATTCAGGTCGATGCAGCAGGCAAAAGTGGCTGTTAATAGACATGCATTGAAATGCTCATAAATGCAAAAAACTCAAACCACATCTTTTTTTCAACACAAGAAATCGTAAAAAATTATGGAAAATATTTTGCGTAATATGGTATCAATTGTTGTCAATAATTAAAAAAATAGCAGAATACATAAAATTATTTAATAATAGATGCGACACTAAAAATTATTAATAAAAAACATATTAAATATAAACTTGTAACAATGTGTTGTGATAAAAAATTGTAAGACTTTTGAAACAAAATAAAAACGAGTTATTTATTTTTTTAGTTTTAGTTTTAGTCTTTTAAGCCGTTAAATTCGATTTCTGAAATGGGGTTCTTTTACCAATTAATTATAAATCTTTTAAACTTATACATGGTAGTATGAGCAGCTATTATACTCTCTATTATCAAATAACATATTACGTAGGTTTTCGGTGAAAAATTAACAATATTTTACAATAAATAGTTATAAATGATGAAATGACATCTGCAATAACAATAGTGTAATTGATACGATCGAATTCAATCATTTTTATTGTGTATACGGAGAAAATAGATTGAAATGAAACGAACATTTATTAATCAAAGCACTATAAAAGTAATTTAGAATCTGTTCAATCGTAAATAATATTACAGTAGTATGTTTATTCATAGCTTTTCTTTGGGAACGATAGAAAATGTCAAGCCCAGTACATTATTCTATTAAAAATGTTAATGGATATATAGTCAGACAACAAAAGCGATGTGTAAAGGCTTATATTAAGTTTTACTGGATTATTAATGGGTCTATAAAGTTAAACTAAAGATATCGTGTCGTAAATTTTGCTTTATTAGCGTTAAGTGCGTTTTTAACCTTCGTTTTCGTTTAAGTGCGTTTATTGTTTGCACGAATTGTTGCTTTAATTTTATTTGCCGGAGTTATTAGATAAATAATGTTTATCGGTTTAATAGTGGCTGATTTTTTAATGCTATAGCTTCGTCCATAAGTAAATTGACGTTGTATGTGATTGGAGCTTTCAAATTCCTCGGATAGAGATCGATTATTTAGGCTTAAATCTTATATTGACTATAAAGTTCTTTAAAATTCTATAAAAACTATAATAATAGGTGTTGAGCATAATCGGTAAAATCTAAAAAATAGTTTTCAATAATTGATTTATAATTAAATTATTTTAGCTCTATGTAACCCGCAATGCCACTTATAAAATATGTTTTATATTATCTTTTTTATATATATTTTAAAGTCTCCTTTTACTAACTAGTGGTTTATCTGGACTGGACCTAACATATGTTTAACGTGTGCTCCGAACCACGGTCCTCCACATTAAACCTACCGACTGGCAAGTGACCAACTTTAGAAATAATCTCAGAAGACATCCGGTCTTACCCAGCCTGGTTACTTGCGTGACTGGGATCATTTTCCTGATCGGATTTTACACTCTTGCCTAGCACATTAACACATATTAAACAGTCACAACAATATATTTAGAACCATGCCCCAGCAGGAGCCGGACCCGTGATTATCGCAACAATAGGAAGACCGTCCTGTCATCTTTACCACTGCGCCACCAAGCAAGATATATATAACTAAAATAATTTAGGGAGCATATTTTTATTTTTAGTTTTAGATCAAAAAGTAAGTAGATTTGCGGAATGAGATATAACGGACTTTAACAAATACTGCTGTAGAATAATAATATTGAATATTGGTTATAGATGAATTAAATACTGATTTTGTTGAATTTTCCGGTTAACAAATACTCCAACAATTCGCCAATATTGTGGAAGGTCCGATCTATGCGTTCAGTCTATTGGATTAGATCTGAAATTTGAACGAAAATATCTCCAGATTATAAAATCCATTGATTCGTTTTTCACAACCAACTGCAGAATTAAAATCGAAGATCTAATTATAACCATTATCGCTTTAAGTTTCCACAATGACCAAGTCCAATCGAAGAACATTAATACTATAATTTAATTTTTAATTACAATCAAGTAAATATTATTAGTCCTACATTGGTAATCTTTCAAGAATAAGTAGGATTGATTTATTATCGAAGATTTCTCCATGATTCCTTACGTTCTCTTTTATCTCAGAAGCAACCATATACAAGTCTAGGTTTCATTTCTTGCTTTTAGTTTTGTTAGTATATATTCAATAACAGCCAAGTACCATGAAGTAGTCTTTCTATAATGGACTTAATCAATTGCATTCAGTTTTTTCTACACAACTACAACATTTTGCATTTTCTATCAATTCTTAAAGCTCACATAGAAAAGAAAATTAAGAAAATCACTGTTTAGCTATTAGGGTGGTAATTAAAAGAACTAAAGAACATGTCTTATTAAATCAGATTGTCAGACCTCTTCTTAGAAAACATATATATTAATATTAATTTATGGCTAAAACTCATGGTAATAATATTTTGTTAAACCTCAAAATTCTAGCCTTTAAGTATTTTTGGAGAGTGCTTTTTTAGATTCAATTTTAAAACAAATATATATTATATATTCCCATTTAAAATATCGGAGAAGAGTCAGAAATCAGTTTGGGCTAAATCTGAAAATGCAGGGCAAATTTTATTTAGCACTCAAAATACTAATGTTTATAATACAATTACTTGTCTGATTTCTGTTAGTTACTCACTTCGAACACAAGGAGCCAGGTTTATACTCTTCCTTAACGTTGTTTTCATGCAAAGTCACGATAATGGATTTACAGTACGAAATCCTGAATGTTGTATAATTGTAATCCAAATCCATTGATTTTAAAATTTTCCGAATTCGAAATTCCCGAATTAGTTGATTAAGAAAAGAAACTATTTCAATGGAATTTGGTTGGTCTGCATAAATTAATTTAGTTTCCTAGGTTTTAGACTATGAAATTATGAGGTCAATTTGGTCTGTCAACATTAGTTATTCCTTTATTTTCGTTGTATCCACAAATCATGTTTAGTATTACTATGTGGATATTAATCTGGATATACGTAATAATAATGTAGAATTATAGTTTCATTAAATTGTCATAGAGGTGCGGATTTTAATGTGGGACAATATATTTAGACAATTATTGATAATATAAAAAAATTATAGGTGGAGCATAAAATAAATAATAATAGAAAATATTTAATCATATTTACTAATTAATCATGTTATTATTGAAATTAAAATGACAATTCATAAACACTAAGATAGACCAAAAAGGACCAGTTTATATTAGCGTTGGGAACTATCGACTGAAAACGACTATAGACCGTTTAGTAATTGACACTTTCAGTCACTATTTTCGGTTCGACTAATTTGACTACTTTTTACTATCGACTGTTTCAGTTTATCATTTTCATTTTTAGTTACTATTTTTTGACCTATTAGTTTCATTAGACTGATTTTTACTCAATTTATGCTTATATAGATTTATATGTCATTTATATGGTTTTATGTTTTGTTTTTAGTATTATTGTAGATAATAATATATTATGTATTATATGCTATCACAGCACTTTGGAACTCTATTTTTGGAAAGATTATTAATTCACGTAATATGGTAAAAAGAACAACGTTGATTGATAATTTTATGTTATTTTGACAATTATTGAGCCTTTTTTTATTAAAATTTTCAATTTTCTAAGTGTCTCGAAGCCTGTTGAATGTTAAAGCTTCATTTATTCAAATTTTAACAAATAATAATATTCTTAATAATAAAATATTCCTTACTAACTATAAACAAAATTATTATTGTATTTAAAAAGAATGCGATGGTTAAATAGTGGATAAAAATTGATTGAGAAGATACAATACTTACAAATATTTAGTTAGTTAGTTAAATACAAATATTTAGTGGTCATTACTTCGTTCATCTTTACAATCAAGCCAAATATATAAAATATGAAAATAATTTTACACCATTCAAAATGAAAATGTTATTTTAATTGTTACGTTCCTTTTATTCTCCAAATAAACTTCGATAAGAAATATGTACATCTTCGTTTTACTTTCGTGCCATGGGTAGAAAAAAAAAATACTAATCCCATGTTGGAATGAAATAGAAATAAACCAATTACATTTATTACATTATTCCATTAATATTTAGGCAGTATTAAAATACGATGAAATATATTTAGGATCATTATTCCATATCTTTGGTCGCACGGCCACTTGCTACTTTAAAATTATTTAAAATTAACTGATCTTCACAGCAGAAATAATCAAACAATTATCTCCGAACTTTCCTGTCTCAAAATTTGTACGGGAAGTAATTCGTATATGTCCGCCTGTTTTCACAAATAGAAAAACAGTAGAAGTGTGCATTTGACTGAAATAGTAATTACTATTTTCAGTTGCTCCTTTTTTATTATCGACTAGTTCGAGTATTTTGCGAAAATAGTCGATAGTTTCCAAGGTTAGTATATATAATGCGTATATTAAAGCAAATCACATTGATAAATAAATTGAGACGTGTTACAAAAACGATTTGAAGGCTGACATTTTTAGCCTTTGTATTATTCACGTAACGTTGTGGGGTCTGTAATTTAAAAAAACTGGACAATAAGACATCATTCCCGAATAATGTAATTAAACGTCAAGGTTTATTCATCATTAAACAACAGATCCATCTAGAAAGTCTCCTTAATTAAATTCACATCCGTAACAATTAAAACTCGAGCCGAGAGAGTGTCTGTAAATTAGTTCACCCCGCGAACACCCGACAATATTTAACCAACAACTGTTTTCATTAACGGCCGTTTAAGGCCCGAAAATAACATTACATTATCTGGAACATGACCAGTAATTATTAAATAATTAATTTAAACACTTGTTAATTGACAACATCACGCAGGCCAAACGAAAATTAACCGATCCATCATTTAAAATCTCGAATCCGGCCGCGGGATGATGTCATATACCGAGCGTTTTAATTGGTCTGTCGGGCGGCAGTGACAGGTCCTCAATTACCAACGACTTTTCGCCGTTTCGTTTTCTTCGTTTTGGTATTTTGTCGGTTGATTTACGTCAATTGGTTTGTTTGTGATAGATTGAGGAGGTTCATCAGGTTTCTGCACTTTTTATAAATTAATAACATTCCATTATGTTTTACGTTATAGATATTTTTTATTTTATAAGTTATAAAATATTTTAGCAAACAAATTGAACCGACTTCAAAAAATAATTGCTTGGCGCCGGCTTGGTGGCGCAGTGGTAAAGGCGATGGGACGGTGCTCCTATTCTTGCGATAGCCGCGGGTTCGAATCCTAATGTATATATAAAATTAATCAGACTTAGATTTCTAACACAAAAAAATATTTTAAACCAGTTTTGTTGGTAATTTCATTTTTTTTATATGTCAAAATTATATTATTATTTTTGTAATGTTTGGGCTCGACAGCGACTTCAAAATCAACGATTATTATTACATATTTTATTTCAAATGTTTTTTTTGTGTATTTTTAACACTAGTAGGTTTAATTATTTTTTAAATTTTTAGTGAATTCTTTATTTACTTTTTGAAGTTGGTTCAATTTTTTTGCTAAAAATATTTTATTTTTCTCTCTTTGGTGTTAGATATTTACTCACTAAATTACATAGTTATTTTATTTAATATTACAATGGGTAGGCCAAATCAGGGTGCAGCCCGTATGAGGAAAATTAGGAATAAACAAACAATGATTGAAAATAAGGAACGCTTCAGGGCTTGGGGTCCGCTATCTAGCCTAGGTGATTTGACTCCGAACCCACGACCTCCGTTTGGAAGCTAAACGCGTTAGCCCTTCCATAATAAAAGTAGTAATACATTACAAACAATATTTCTACGGGGTCTTATATGCTACAGTTAGTGCTTAAAAAGCAAACTGAATGGGTTTTGCACTGAACGACTTCCGATTTTCCGCTGCATCAGCTCAGTGATAACATTATACATAAATATATGATTCTTTTACCTAAAAAATATGTGAAAACTTTGTACGTGACTTTTTAATTAGAGCGTTTTCTTCGATTTCCCCCCATTCCCCCAACAGATCCTGATTTGGTTACAATAGGTCCACCTCGAAAGGGCACTTTTTCGAATATCAGCCCACAACTGACGGAGAAATCGGCGAATATACATTAAAAAAACAAAAATATACAGCCGAACATAGAACCTGCTCCTTTTTGAAGTCGGTTAAAAATAATCAAAATGAATAATGGTCATATTTAAACATTAGATACTGTATTATTTTGCTCAATATGCAAGTTTAAAGCAATTATAATTTATTTGAATATAATAAATAATGTTTATAATAGTTTAATAACCTTATAAAAAAATAAATGCTGCAACACGCTATGTTGTTCAAGAAATTCACGAGAATTAAACAGAAATTCCGATAACACAATATAGATATATATATTTAGTATATGTTATCATAAAATGTAATTGCTTTTAACTTCAATACACTTATACTACTATTGAACCCACTTTATGGACGTGCGCAGTAATGTTGTTCCAAAAAAGAAAATGAGAAGAAGAAGCTCCCAAAAAATTAGTATGTAATCGCATTAAAATACTAAAATATCTTCTATTGCTTGCCAAAAAGCAAATACCTCTTAGCATTCCCGAATTCTTGTAATAAATGATAAAAAAGCTGCGATGGAAGTGCTAGCTATGGAAGTAACGTAGGCCAGTGGAATAACCTACCGTCGATAGCGATCGCTATCGCTAATATATCTGGACGACACGATCGTCCTCTGCGAGCTCCTTCAAATACCCGCGCGGCACATCCCTGCCCCGTGTCCGTACAGCCTGTCTAAAACAAGGCCGATACTTAGGTGGATATTTCGCTGCATTTAGTCCAGCGCCGTATGGCCCGTATGATATATCAATTATCTGTATAGGAACGTTACGTACGTTGGAACTTTAAAATGGGGACTTAATGTTGATGGTTGACTTAATGGATGAAATAAAAGATCATTTCTTCAGCAACACAGCAGTTTGTAGTGCAACAACCTCTATTCGCCATACATAAAATAATTTTGAAATAACTAACAAACTTTTTTATCATGTGATGCTCCATGTATGTATAATTTCTAACCAACTGCAGCAAAGAAAAATCGAACCTACTGGAATAACAGACGCTATCGATAATTTTAAAGGCAGTATAATTCAAGTTCGAAATAGTATTGATAACAACAGTCACGCATCAGGTATATTAAATCATGAGCCATGAGAAAATAAACGCAATTGTCCAGGCAACAGTAGATTTGTTCACCAAATTTCTTCTTTAGTGGTGTGATATGTTATAATAAATAGTGCAAAAGACCGATTACATTTTAAAGAGCATCTAGTAATTGTGTCCCTTTTTTCGGAATACTTTGAAGAGTATTGCGACAAATTTCCTGAGGATAAACTCACTTCCGTATGTTACTTTTATTCCATACTTGATAAAGAACGATTACTAACTGAACTGTTAGTTATTTATTCAAGAAATAATAGCAGAACATTAAATGATGCACTACCTCCTCTCAAAATTAATAGAATAATAGCAAACAATCCAATCCAAATATGGGAAGAGAATAGAACGTCGGATGGACTTAACTTATAAAAAAGTAAGAAAGTTTTTTAGTAAGTTTCTTTTTTTGGAAAAATTGCAGAACGCCATAAAATTTTTATCAGTCCACTGACGTAGTGATTTTGGCATTCAAAATACATCTTTGTGGTGGTACCGTTTGATAAAATTTGCTTTCCACGAAATAATTTTTAAGGCGTGTAAAATAAATTCGAGCATGATTTAGTTATATGTTGAAATACATTAGAGTGACTTATTGGTTCGCTTATACTAGGGATCGTTTTTGAGTTGTATGAACAGGTACGTTATCATGGTTATCCTGATAGAAAATTATAAAAATAATCCACAACAAAGCAAACAGTTGCTGATTTATTCCTTGTTAACTGATATACATTCATTGGTTTATTGATAACTTATTATTGATATTCTTAAAATGGTGGGAAAAAACAGTAATAAACAACTCATTGAAATTAACTAATCACAAAAATATTATTATAAACGTAATATCAGTGGAAAAGCTTAAAATAATTAGAAAAGGATCCTAGAAAATGAAAAAGATAGGCGATTTATAATAAATAATAGTTGTTTTTGCCGGGTAAAGTCGTACTGACTTTAACTAGCAGTCGTCTTAAACTTTATCATCTCATAATTAATCGTTTTTATTGATGATTTACAATATTACATTACAAATAAAAAACATCATTATGGAAATAAGGAATTATTTATTTTTGCTCTATTACTGAAAATTAACATGTGACATACCAATTTACGTATTTGAGAGATGATATTTAAGGGGTATTCTAATCTAGACATTTTAAACCGGTCACTAAAAACGAAACTGTAAACGATTGATATCATATACCAAGTTCTACTGAACGAGTTTGCTTAAAATTTTGTGTGAGGTTTCTCTGTTCATTTCTCTCCTCCTCCTCCTCCTCCTCCTTCTCCTAAAAAATGTTCTTAAGGGCAGATTATTAAAGGGTTAAACTTTGAATATATAAATCAAAAAAAATTATATTTGCAGCTTAGTATACATCATTACCAATAGAGTTATCGTCATTATCGCCATTGGTCCTCATATTGTCTAATCAACTTAAAAAGTTGACGTCGTCGGAGAAGTATGTTTAGAACTCCTTAATGTCTCATCCGATAAATATGTCTAAAGAATGTGTTGGTTTGGCTTTTTTCATCTACTATGTTTGCATTTGTAATACAAGCTTACTAGTGTCAGACTATAGTAGTATTGTATTATCAGTCACAGAAGAACTAATAAAATCACATTTATATTAATTGGTATAAAATATGACTATAAAAAGACGCACAATAACAGCAATTCCTTCAATATCTATTTCAAAACAATATTTTAATTAATATACATATACATGATCATATATATATATATATACGCGCATGATCACATGATTATTCCCAGCTATTAAACAAACGATGCTCTCGATTATATCATCGATACGTGCTGCTGCATCACAGCGGCACCACGAACGACCGACCGTTCGAAATATCACGAATAAGCTGGTTATTTAAAGATGGTTAGTGTAACAATTAAATTTTATTTACTTTCGTTATTTGCGAAACGAAATGACATTAGCTAAGTGGATTAATTGGAGTTGATGTATTTAAAAGAGTGTAATTTCAATTGATTTAAATGTGTTCCGTGGTCGAGAGTATCGGTCCTAGACTCCTATTTCTGTGCCTGGCACATTTATTACAATTAAAATATGTCCGTGTCAGTGCCGATGGCAAATACAATTTGCGAGTTGTGTTTCGACCGGGTCAAGTGTCAATTTGCGTTTGTTTAACGACGTTGTTCAATTGTTAGAAAGTACGGGGACCGATCGATTCATAACAAGATAAAAGTTGGTTCTTGGGTGGTATTCGATCAGAATTTAATTACAACTTTATCGCCATTAAGTTCATAAAATACCGATATTATTTTCAGATAATATATTTGTTAATTAAATTGTTATAATGTGGTGATTGCTGCCACATGGATTGATTCTTTATTATTCATTATCATATATGATTAAAATTTCTATATATTTATCTATATTTATTGAAGCTGTCATGAAATCATTTTTACCGAAACAATATATTTGTTGTATTAAGCTACTATCTCTATTTGTCTCTAAATGTAAACAACTGTTAAAAAACTTAACCTGATCACTAAATTCGATGGGTGCTATACCTGTACTTAAAAGAACAGTTTTCCATTATTATAATTTATTAGTATTATTAAGTTATTTAGAACATACAGACACAGGTACTTATGGAGATGTTATCTCGCTATAATAGTGGTGATTTTGATGTCAATGAAGGAAAGGCCTAGAGAATCAAAAAAGTTCCAAGATATTGAACTGCAAAGCTTATTGGCCAACAATTCAGTTCAAACTTTCAAGCAGCTTAGCTATTTATGAAACAACTATTAGCAGACGTTTACATGTGATGGAAAATACTCAAAAGGAGGGAAAACTAAATGAAACCGTTACTGCAGATATCTACCGACGTCAACTGAATAAATTTAATGGTGTACTGTTGTAACTGGTGTAATGGTAATGGTGTACTGTTGTAAAAAAAGTCAACAATAGCAAGCAACAGGTACAAAGTCATTTCCTTGTATGACAACGTTCAACGTTCAACGTTCGCACTTTGCAAGGAATACAAATAATACACCGCTGCAGTTCGAATGAGAAGTCCTGTCGAATTCAGAGCACCCACCAGATATAGCACTTTCTTATTACCACTTGTACAGATCAGTGAAGCATGGATTAGCTGGCTGATGGTTTCGAAATACTAAAGAAGTACGAAAGTGAATGAATGATAGGACCACTGCCATACCAATATCGTTTTTTCGACATGGTGTTATTATGTTGATAGAAAAAAGGGAAATTATTGAAAATATATTGATTAATATATATACAAATTTTTCTCAGTAAATGATAAATGAGTGAAAAAAATATGAAAATACATTTATTTAGTTTATTTAATTATACTTAACCATGTTTAGACTGTGGTGGTTTCTCCATCTTTTTGTGTAAATGGGCCTTTATGATGATTTATCGTTTGGTGATTATTTGGTACACATTTTTGTTAGAAAATATCACAGTATTTTTTAGATCCTACATAAAATTCGGCATAAAAGAGTAAAAGAACTAATTTAAAAATGATGATAAAAAAATTATTTTCACAAATTAATTCACACAATAATTAAAATAATAAATGTCAGTTTATTATTAATAATGTAATGCATAATACATATTATGTATAATGTATATTAAAACATTTCTATTAGCGTTCAACAATTAACAATGTATTAATAAGTGAAGTAACTACGCCACTGAATATTTGAACAAAATATCATAAGTAAGGTACAGTATTTTCAGAACTGTAATAACTTCAGAGCATCAAATATAAGTATACATGATATTTCTTTACTTTAATATTATAAACATTAGTATGGAATAACAAATGAAGTAATAAATGTTTGTATATTAAAACAGCCAATGTTATTTGATTTTAGCGTGTATATTAAAATAATAACGAACACAATTAGGTAATTTATTTTTTACAATATACAAATATATATTAAAGGAATGTATTTACAACAATTAAATCAACTATTGATTTTCCAAAACTTAGGTCTGTAAAGTAAATAATCAAAATAATTGATACAAGGTTACATTAGTCATTAAACACCTTAGTATTTATCAATGCTTTAAAATGTTTACAAATGTACTGTTAATATTTCATAATTTCCTCTATTTGTCCTATGTGTTCCATCTATCCAAGTTATGTAGTTAGTTCCATTTTAAATCCTGCATATTTTAATTACTTTATTTATGAAACAGGTCGATTGAAAAGTTCCCGTCCTGACACATAGATGGCGCTACTAGAATTAAATCGTTATGTTTTTCAGTTAGCCATAACCCTCAAAATGCGTGTATAAATTTGACAGCTATTAGATCATTAGTTTGTGAATTATAGCATTTTGAGTGAAGCAACTTTTGTTATTGTGAAAAAAATGGATAAAAAGAAATTTCGCGTGTTGATAAAATATTGCTTTTTGAAGGGAAAAAATACAGTTGAAGCAAAAACTTGGCTTGATGCCGAGTTTCCGGACACCGCCCCAGGAAAATCAATCGTTAAGATTTAGTATGCTAAGTTTAGGCCTGGTGAAATGAGCACCGAAGATGGTGAACGCAGTGGACGCCCAAAAGAGGTTGTTACCGATGAAAACATTAAAAAAATCCACAAAATGATTTTGAATTACCGTAAATTTAAATTGAGTGAAATAGCAGGCACTCTAAAGATATCAAGTGAACGTGTACATCATATCATTCACGAATATTTGGGTGTGAGAAAGCTCTGTGTAAAGTGGGTGCCGCGCGAGCTCACTTTTGACCAAAGACAAAGACGAGTTGATGATTTGGAGCAGTGTTTGAAGTTGATCAAGCGTAATAAACCCGAGTTTTTGCGTCTATATGTCACAATGGATGAAACATGGCTCCATCATTTCACTTCGACGTCCAATCGACAGTCATCCGAGTGGACTGCACAGGGTAATCCCGCTCCAAAACGTGGGAAAACGCAACAGTCGGCTGGCAAGTTTATGGCGTCTGTATTTTGGAATGCGCATGGAATAATTTTCATTGACTACCTTGAGAAAGGAAGGACCATAAACAGCTACTATTACATAGCGTTAATGGACCGTTTGAAGGAGGAAATCGCCGAAAAACGGCCGTATTTGAAGAAAAAGAAACTGCTGCTTCACCAAGACAATGCACCGTGTCACAAGTCAGTGAAAACGATGGCAAAAATCCCTGAATTGATCTTCGAATTGCTTCCTCATCCATCGTATTCTCCAGATCTGGCCCCCAGTGACTATTATCTGTTCTCAGTTCTCAAAATAATGCTCGCTGGGAAGAAATTTTCGTCGAATGAAGGGGTGATCGCCGAAACTGAGGCCCATTTTGAAGCAAAGGCAATTCGTAATACAAATATGGCATCAAAAAGTTAGAGGGTCGCTATAATCAGTGTATCACGGGAATTATGTTGAATAAAAAAAAACTAATTTTGTCAAAAAATGTGTTTGACTATGGTAGGCCAGAGTCTTTTCAATTGATCTGTTATTCATACAGTCCTTATCTTTTATCCATATTTCTCACCTAAAATATATGTTACAAAAACAATATATACACCAAGCTGATTAAAAGAACAATTTATTTACCTAAATTTTTAAATAGAATTACACTGTTTTTTTCTTAACTATTTCACTATCTCACCTTGCAGATTTATTATCTTTAATTTGTCTTCTATGGGTTTCATTGATCTATTGCTTTCGACTTTCTCTTATATCACATGTAGCCAAACTAAACTTCTATGAAACTATTTGATAACTGTTAATATTTTATGCGATATTCATTTTAATACATGATGCACGTTTTTTATCCAAACTTGCCATAACTCTTTAATAATTCCCAACAATACGGGAATAACTAAAAGTAAGCTTAAAGCTTATTTTAAGAATTAAATAAAGCATAACCGAAATGAAGCGCACCTTAAATAGGTATAATGAATTCATATTGATAATTTTTTTCCTCAATACAGATACCACAAGAGTACAAATGTTTTAGTTAAGTTGGAATAATAAAAATGCCTCCATATAGAAAATATTCCTTATAGCGTCGTTTTTTTTATCAGAATCTTTATTGAGATCGCACACTATATATCAAATACATTTTTTATTTTTAGTTCAATTTCATCATAATAAATCATCTGAGTTTTTTCAGTAACAATTTCTATATTTACGATAGACTGCGACAATTTTGTAAGTCTACGACTTATCCAGGGATACTGTAGTTTCCATAAAACCGAGAGAAAAGTAATTTCGTTCCAGATAATGTTTATGATTATATCAGAGAAGAATAAGTAAGGCATAACGAGGTAATTTTGTCGGGAGGAAAGTTGGATGAAATGAAGTTATAAAGATGCCGCCGCACCACAAAGACCTACCTCATTGTGTGTAGCTGTAATAATTTCGAATTTTGCTAATCAGATTTATTATGGCGTACTCTGTTTTACGACTTTACGATACGGTGGGAATTATAATATCGTTGCAAATTAATGAGATTGGTCCTGGAAATTTCTATTACGTAATTACGGCGATGAGAATTCCGTTTATTAGATCGTTAAAATAGATGCTGAGATGGTGAAACAAACGAATAACTCCTTTTTATCATGTTCTTGTATTGGTACTTCGTAATTTTAAGATCTAACATTATTTATAATTAAAAATGGACGTTTATTTTAGTTATTCTTTCATTCCTTTCTTCTCAGCATTGCATTTTATAATCAGAAGTATATATATTCGGCCACAAAATACAAATTTATATTAATTTAATTTAATTTTTGTTCTGAATTTAACATATGCGAATTTATTGTCGTTAATTTACTCAATAAGTGTCTAGCCTGACCCAAATTAATCAAAATTGCAACAGACTTAAACAAATAAATCTATGTTATTTTTAGATAGTAGCAAATATAAGGGTTTGATGTGAATTTGATGTGAAAATCATGAAACTCTATTTATTAGTTTACTTTATGCCCTCGGACTTTCCCATTACTGATATAAGAATATTTTTTAACACAAAAATTCTTTTCTTATTAGAAAAAACCGAATCTATCCATCATTAAAATAATCTTGAAACATCCAGAATTGATGACATGTTATGTGAATCCCTTTACAAACCGAAATGAAAAAAAGATTAGCAAGCAGAACGTTTGGATTTGGAGCCTTACTCTTTTTGGATCAGAAAGGCAGAATATCGTTTCAAATTTATATCGGGGAAGCTGAACAGCTAAACTATGATCTAACCGTGAAAAATATCCTTCAAAAGTTTTAAAAAGTTTTTCAGCAAAATATAAATATATCTACCATACAAGAGCAAAACTATCGTTACTCATTCGATTAAGAGTGGGACAATCTGTCTACCCGTATCAATATCGTCCTGAGGTATTCTATGTACATATTCTTCCATTACGACCCGTGTTCAGCCCACCATACCGCTATATCGCTGTCACTTCTGATAATGTGTTTGCCAGTTATTTTACTTTTGTTAACAATGTTCACCGCTAGCGTCAAGGCGACGATTTCCCCCATCCTCATGTTAAGGCTGCCATTAAGCTTAATGCTATATGCTGTTTCCTATCCATTCTTTGATCTTTCCAACATGCCTACACCTACTCCAACCAAGCCAAGCCAGCTCTAGCATCCACCTATATTGTTGCGTCTGATTTTGTCAGTTCCATGTTTGCCCAGGCAGTCTCCCATGATCATGGGTCGGATTTTGGAACAACTGCTTTGGGGCCCGTGTCGGTTGCTCAAAGTGGCCTGCGCCAGTGCTTCTTTGTACAAAGGTGCAATGCCTGCTACAATCCTCAAGGATTCGGTTGATGTCGTCCTATAAGCCCCCGTTATGTCATTTAATACAGTCAAATTATATGTCATCCATCTGTAGAAAATCTGCAGGAATATCAGCCTAACAAATACAAAAAAAAACCATCTTATAATATTTTTGAAGGCAATAGATCCTTAGAATAAAATAATACAGTTGATCAAAATCTACGTTACTATCTCTCTATAATATACTTTCTAAAATAACAAATATCTCTCATATATTATTTTATTATTTAATCTATCTATATATTTTAATCTCTCGTACATATTATAATTATAACATCTTTTTCTCTCTTTTAGTTTACTAGTTGGAATGGTTTTAGCAAAACAATTTGTTGATCAAATTTGTTTTGTTACCTAGAATTGAATTATAAAAGTAGTGGTAGTGGTAGTTAAAGATAAAATAAATAATTCATTAACTACCCAGAATCATCATTGAAATGATTTTGGAAACCGTAAAGTCAATTTGTGTGAGATAAATGATATTTTAAACATATCGGTAATATGGTTAAATTTCTGCCCACAAATGTGAGCTTGAGCAAGTGGCTTTTGCTTAAATTTAGTATATCCCTTATTCAAGTAAAATATCAAAAAGTCTTTCATCCATATGTGAAAGTGTGATTTACAAGGGTTCACTGAATATCTGAATCAAACAGATCGATAGCCGTTGGAAATTCGGTATTTCAAAGAGCGTCGAAAGAACACTCCTGACAGAAAGTACGTTCAATAGAGTCATGTCAAAAATGTCAGTTTTTCAGTTAAACCAGAAATGTACTCACTAATGTGTGACGTAAACCTTATATCCATGTATAATCAAATTGAATTTATAATTTAAGTGTGAATTATTATTAACTTTATTGTAATCAGAATAAAATAATAATAACATTTCAATAATACTACAAATTACCGCGATATCAGCCTACGTCCTTTTATCCGGGCATCAAAATCGCATTTTCTATAATTTAATAACAAAAATAAAAATTCCAGCTCTTTGTATTATCAGCAATTGGGTAATTACAGTATGACTAATGAAAAATGTTAATCAGTTCAAAACATCTCATTTACACCCCAGGGAAATCAACAAACAATACTGCCAAAAAACCCCTTGATTTAAATTTAAATCGAAATTAATATTTTTGCGAGTCAAAACCGTTTTAATCAGTTAATAAATTCCGGGAGCGAAAAAAAGTTTTTTGAACTAAACGCGCTCGATTTTTTTCAATTTGTTTGATAATTGCCTGGCTGACGAAAATTTGCATATCTCTCTGTGTCTGGTAATGAAATAGGAAAGAGATTTAATATTTAGTGTTCTGCCATCGTCATGTTTCAATTTAAAAACGGGACGAAAAAATAATAATTCGGATCAAAACGACTGTGCGTAACTATTTTTCGTAGCAATTTTCGCGGAAAAAATGAATCGCATATCGTATTTTTTTAAACTGTATTTTATACAGGATCAGCTCCAGGGTACGTTGACAAAAACTGTTATTCTATATGAAAATCTTCCTCGGACTAATATGTCTTCTCATGGAGAATTGATTTTCAACAAAAAATCAACTCTTGTGTGAGACAGCAACTACCCTGATTTCCCTGCTTATTTCAAAAAGTAAAATATCACTTAAATACTTTTTAATCGATTGTACAACTATGTCGAATAATAAAAATACGTTGATATAAGTTTATTATATTTAAAAGGAATTACTTTGAAAGACTATAGAATATGTTATCATAGAATTGCTATGCTGTATTGTTTTTGGAATCTTCATCTTCAGTGACTGTCAATGATTATCTTTGCTAGTTTTAATATATGTTATAATAACATTTTGATGAAGAGATGGTTATAGAGGAGTCCAATTCGAGGTAAGAAGTTGTAAGAAGTAGCACTATCTATTGTTAGTCATCACACCTAACATAGACAATTAAATAGCTCGTCCAATAAAACAGACATGTTACCACATAAAATTTGACTTTTGGTTTATTTTAACTCTAATGTAATATAAAAAAATATAGAAACAAAAATAAGGTTATCAAATATAATTTAGTTTATCATTATAATACTTCTAATGCATATAATATAGAAGGGCTTAAACTAAAGTTACTTTTGCAGGAACAGTAATTTTTAGTGTAGATTTTTTTGTTATATTTACATTGAACTCATTTTCACACCACTTATGAGCCAGAATTCTAATCCACTTAATTAAAAATTGTATATCCAAGTAATGTAATTTACTTGCATTAGAGGACATATTTTCCTTTTAAAATTTAATTCTTATTTACTTGGGGGGTGTGTTTTCATCTTACACTTTCTTGTTAAGTCTCTTTGATATCACTGTGTTTCTTCTAACATTCTTCTGTTTCAACCTGTGAGCAATTCCTGTGAAAATGCCATATCATCTGCAAACGAGTTAGTATCCTCATTCTCAAATATATTGTGAACAATTACACGAATATCTATGCACACAAATATAACTTCACACACTCTAAAACACGATTTTTTACTGTTATCCTATATCTTAAAATTCATCTCTAGTTGTTTGCGTTCTAACGAGGAAGGAGTACCTGTGGCTATATTATTCAGCCTTTCTATGTTGGTGTACCTTTTTCAGGCTTATTTTTTAAACAAGTAAATTATGTTACATAAAACACATTTAAATATTTCTTTTATATTTACCAAAAAATATGAAATAGTTCAATCTTCAACATTGTATTTGGGGAACTTTGGGTTCAAAAGAAAATTTATATTCTAACAAAAATAAGTACTGCTTCCTTCAAATTATTTAACAGTTGACTTTAAAACCAGAGAAAAAAACATGTTCTGATTATTAATTTCTCCGTGATAGGCGCTCATGGATTGAAGAAAACATTAACACTGCTCCAGGAATAAAACCATTTCTGTTTCTGGTATTAAGAGTGATATATTTGCAGTGAATTATTAAAAAATATTATGACTAACAAAGTTTAATCAGATGCTATTCTAACTTTTCCTTTTTCTGCTCCGAAACTCTGCCCAGACGTTAAAATGAATTTTACATATTTACCAACTGTAATTCACACTATACTATATTCGAGGGTCTATAGACGTGCATTGGCTGTTTTATTGCACAAACTATATATTGAAACTTTTGTCGATTTACATTTTGCACATCCTGCAATTTTCGGCATGCCTTCTCCATCTCTTGAGTGTGATGACTATGAATTCGTGTTTTTAACTGTAATATATAATAATAGAAAATCTCATTAATTGTAAAAATTATATCGGTACAAAAGTTTACTGTTAATTCACATTTAGATATTTTACACTTATGCTAATATAACTTTGTCATATAAAAATTAATTTAATCCGGCTTGGTACGGATGTTCTTTAAGTTTGCGATTCTTTGTATTGCGAAACTTTTCGTGCATCTTGCGGTGTTTCGCGAAAGAGACTACGATGCTTTTTTGCATAATATTAGATGCAAGTATTGACAGCTGTTATATGTCTCAATGTTCACGTATTTGGAATCAGTAACATAGAAGAAGGTAGCATACGTTCATGAAGTAATTATCTGAATCGGATAAGCATTGGCTTTTTAAAGATTTGCGAGTGAAAGGTAGGATATATTGCAATCAAGACTAAAATTCCCGTATGTTGCCAATTTTTATGTATGTATCCGATACTTGGATGCTATTATAGTCTGAAATCGCTAAGCTTGAGATGATTTTCACACAGACTTAAGTGTCGAGATCGACCTTTTGAATGGAAGATACCGATAATAGATATATAAAAAAATATGGAATGCGATCCAAAATCATATCAAACGATCTGAAAATATAAGATTAGCACTTCAGAGGCCAGAACAGCTGCAGAAGCCCTGCTGTACTAACAGCGACATATTGGTTGAGAAGTAGACGCTTGATTGATAATGTTTGAGATTGCAATTATATCTAAGGAGCTCTGCATGTAAAATCCGACAAAAATAATCTCAATCACGCAACTCACCAGGCTGACTAAGTTCGGGATGAATGAGATGTCTTCTGGGATAGTATCTTAGTTGGTCACTGGTCAGTTGGTAGGCTTAACACCGAATATCGGGTCCGGGTTGGAAAAATATAATTTAAAAGATTTATTTAGAATTATTACTTTTTTTATTTGATATAATTTAGAGAGAGAATAACACAGGAAATAAAATATTTAGACGTGGATTTTTGAATGAGGACTTTGTACATTAGAAAAATGTTAGTTTAATTATATATTCTTCTTGTACTTGTATTTTGTATGAGTATAACTTTATTGATATTTTAGGGTATATGATATGGCTTAGTGGATGGAGGTAAATCGAAATGAAACACTGGCGTTTACAATATGTGACCGTTATTTATTGACAATATAAAAAAATGTAGAAAATATAAAATAGATAAAACGGATGGCAGCGGTGTTACCTGATGACGAGGTTTGGACAGTCGATAGTGACACGTCTAAACCCAACGATGGTCGGGTATTAAATGATTGGAAATACTGTTCAATAACATCCCAGATAAACGTCTCGGGGTTGTCAGCTATTCGTTATCGGGTTCTAGTTGGCGCTGCTGGCACTCCGCCCGTGTTCCACATCTGGGATTATATTTCTGGGTATTTTCCAGACCGTTATTCCACTATGTAAAATTCAACATGCCTCAAGGTCGCTACAATACTCCCCTGCCAGAATTTTACGTACAATTATTTTAAACAAATAAAAATACAAAAATGTATAAAAAAAGAATCAAATACAAAATACTGATATACCAAACAAAATGTGTTGCATGAAAAGGGCTTTGAAACATATGATAAATCAAAACGGTTATGGTTGGTACCGTTGCACTGTTACCTGGAGACGAGGCTTGGGCAGTCGATGGTGGCACGTCTAAACCAAACGATGGTCTAGTACTGAATGATTGGAAATACCCTTCAATAACATCTCAGATAAACGTCTCGGGGTTGCCAGCTATTCGTTATCGGGTTCTAGTTGGCGCTGCTGGCGCCCCGCCCGTGTTCAACATCTCGGATTATATTTCTAAGTATTTTGTAGACCGTTATTCCACTATGTAAAATTCGACATGCCTCAAGATAATTTGTATGCGTATAACTTTATCGATATGGTTGAATGTAGATAATAGTAAATAATGACTTGTTTTTAAATCATATAAATAAATAAATAAACTAAACCAATCTGTTTAGGAGATATATCGCGATTAATATGATACTTAATGCAAAGCATGCAAAAATATCAAAATCCATACGGTCCTGATAAAAAAAAACAGAGCCCATACCAGCGATGTAGTTCAATTTCAAAATATAATTTCTGACTTGGCAAATATTAGCATTTCATATTTCACTCCATTAGAGCACATGGGATGAAGTCAGTCAACCGCGTTGGTTTTTCAAAGGGAAATTTTTCGCGTTTCCCTTTATTAAGTTCGTTGGGACCGCTCCGCCTCCCGGCGATGTGACGAATTTAAATCGTATAAGCACACCCGCCATGTTAAATAATTCCCAAATAAATTTACTTAATGGGAAGCTTGGTGTAGACCGGTCCCCGAACATCTTCGGCGGTCGGAAAATATAGCCGATTTCGAAACGAATCCGCGGTTTTATCGTTATTCGATCAGTATCTTTCGATGTTGTCTTTTGAGGTTTCTCGAAATTTTATATATAGAGTATCTACATTCTTGAAATGAACATAAAGTTAACCAAAGTGTATCCAAATGTAGTAATTGGATATTTAAATATGAATACCTACCAAAAAAATGTAATAATTAAGAATATAAATGCAGATGACTTATAAAAAGCGACTGATTTCAGATTATTGTTTCTTACATTTAATAAGTAAAAATCTAGGTCCATAGACACTAGATAGGGTTGAAAATTGGTAAATATTGAATTAGATCAAATATTGGAATGTCATCAGAACTATTTTAATATTTTAATTTTATACCACTAGATAATTGAATGACAAAGTGACTAACAATAGACTGACCAATGGTATAGGTACAGGTATTTGAAAGTATTTTGATACATAAATAACAACAACTTAAAGTAACAGTTAAATTCAATGATTTTGGCATTTCTCTACATAAAATAACGGTTTTCCATTTACTAAAGAAGCTACTAATCAAGGGACGCTAAAAATAGCACTTTCAGCATTCATTTTTCTGTTTGATTTCAATAAATCTGCTGCCGAAACCCATCAAATGCTTTCAGAAATGTATGATCCAGTTGTCGATTGTACTATTAACAATTTAAAAGTGATGTTGTTGATGTCAATGTGTCAGTGTGTCAAAATATTCGAAGACAATAAAGTGTTGTAAAGACTTGTTGGGCGAAAACTCATCTCAAATCCTTATAGATATTTCAGAGAGTTTTGCAATTACATCAGTCACTCTAGAATGAGTAAAATAAGCACCACAACCATAAAAGTGCTAAAAGGCCAAAATGCCATTTCGAACAATTTCAATACTGATGTGTAATCGCTTGCCAAGTGAAAATAGAAGAGGTTTTTGTGGCTAATTATGACTGGCGATTGAAAATTAGATGTATTAATGTAAACAACTGCTAGACAACCTAACCTAACTATTAAATTCGATAATTTTGACAATAACAGTTTGCAATAATAACATAATAATAAGTAATTCAATAATAACTTAATAATACTAAATTATTGAGTTATTCAGTGCATTCAGATGATAATCATGGAACGCTCAAAATTACATTTTCAATATTAATTACTTTCACAAACGTATTCTCCCAACTGTCAGTTTTGGTTTCAACGGTTTAAAAGTGAAAGTGCCGAAATAAGTCTTCTTGATGTAAACTAATTTTTATGTGCTAGCAATGTGTTTGCTGGTTCTGACAAAAATAATGACAAAGAACGGCCTGGACGAATAAAAAAGTTCGAGGGCAATAAATTGAAATGGCAGTCAATTGAAAAACTTTACGGACTCAAACCTAGCTCAAATGCTCAAAGATCTTTCAGAGGTAGTTAATGGACCAATTATTCAAAAGTTTGGAAAGATCCAGAGTGGGAAAACTAAGTATCACATGCAGTCACTGAAAATATAATTTCGAACCATCTCAATGTTGCGATTTTATTGCTTTCCAAATAAAGAAAGAAGAGTTCTCTGTTTGACTGGCGATGAAAAGTACATCAACAACGACAATCCTAACATAATTTATTATATAGAGGACTTCCCGATTACTTGTTTAGATCGATGTAGCATGGCTTGGCTAGCATACGGTTTCGAAATTTTTACACGGTATCGCCATGTTGCCAAAAAGATGGAAAATAGTTACAGATAATGATGGAATATATTTTGACTATTATATATTGTAACAATTTTTGTAAATCAATGCCCTCTTTCAATAAAAATATGTAATATTATACGTTTAGAAATCAAATTTTAGACATAATAATGAAGGAACTGTTATAAGCAGAAGTGTGGATAATTTAAACAAATATATATATGATAGTAGAAGATATATATATTAGGGAAGGATGTCTAGGATTGTTTCTAAGTTGGTCACTCGCCAGTTGGTAGGCTTAATGCCGAGGACCGTAGCTCGAAGCCCAAGTTAAAAACTGTAGCTCCAGTCCAGATAAACCCTCGTTAGTAAAAGGAGACCCTAAGATATTAAAAAAAACATATTGCTTTATGGAAAAGACAAATTTTATTGGCAATCATTACAAACTTATATTCATATATAATCAATTACAGTCAAATAATTCAGAAAGAATAATTTTGATATAATTGGATCAAATGCAACAACGTGTGCGCTCCTTTTAATAAAGATGTAACAAAAATATATTAATTTTCCTTATAACAATTAAAATTATTTTTCCTAAACTATATTATTAGTTATCAAGATGGTCTTATACAGCCTTTTTTCAATGCCTTTACTAATATTAGCCTAAGTGTGCCACAGAGTAGTTTTATTAGATTTGTTTCAAGACCCTGTTTCTGTATTAGACAATTGGACCACTTGTAATGCAAATAATATGATTATGCCATAATTTGATCAATATAAATAAATCTGCACTTTTAGCTCATATACATTTAAGATTAGATTCGTTTTATAGAAGGACGGCACGTAGGCTTTTGTTTTTTATCTTTAATTATATATCCTACTATAAACTATAAAAAAAGTATTTCTAGTGACATTAAAGAGGGCTTAGATCATAAATAGTGAGTTATAATTTGATTAATAAATAATAAACTGCACTTATTACATTAGGTATGGTAGAATTTGTTAAAAATATAATTTTTTTATTAATTTAACTACTTTGGTTTATCATAAGGAAATTAAATTAAATTATATTCAATTTGTAACAATTCGAAAATTTTCTTTCTTATACATAAAGGCCCTAAATTAGAAAAATATTACCTAAAGTTATATTTAAGATAGAATGGTGAATTTTGTTTATATTTAATGATGTTTATATCGACAGTAAATTGGTTGGCTTTTCTTTCATATAGAGTATTAATGTGTAAATGTAGAGTATATAGAGGTTGCAATTCAATATAGAAACTACTTTGTTATTTTTGCTTTATATTTCGAGAACATGTACTTCGAGATACACTTTTTATCACCACATTGAAATGGATACTCCAGAATCTTAAAAACAAGGATCTTTATTTTGAAAAAACGAATTTTTTAGCATAAGTTAATAAAACTTTCTAATGTTTAATAAACTTTCCGAAGCTTTCCGTTTGATTAAAGTATAGAAGACGTTACGTTCAGCAAATATTGCTTTGAAGAAATGTAATTGAATATAATCTTAACATAGTAAAAACTTTTTGCTTCTATTATTTATTAGTTGATGATAAGCATTTTTTACTAAATAAAAATAGGGAACAAAAAAGATCCTGTGGGAATAACAATCTATATATTATTCTGGACACTTCATCTTTCTTTTAGTCGGATCGAATGGTTTAATATACGTTTTCCTTTACCCTTTATACTGTAGCCCATTTAAGTGTTTATCGAATGCATCAGGTTGCACTACAACTCTAGAGATTATACACGCTGGTACACACGCTGATTTAGTTCATATTTATCGAACTTCAAAAAAGGAGGAGGTTCTATGTTCGGCTGTATATTGTTTATTGTATTATCGACCGATTTTCAAAATTCTTTTTTTTTCGAAAAATTTTTATCTAAAATAATCAGATATTTGTGTATAATGTTATTGGTGAACTGAGGTGACAAAAAATCGGAAATAGTACAGTGTAAAAGCCATTCTGTTTGTTTTTTAAGCCCTAATCATATCATATGAGAAGTCATAGAAACACGGTGGGCAACTGTTTCTATAGTGTAATAGTGTAATAGAATTTTAAGCTTGCACGTGGATGTCGCGGGTTCGTTTCCCAACAGAGCAGAAACTTTATTTTTTCTACTTTGGTTGGAACATTTGTTACATCACCTAGGACCCAGTTCATGAAACATTCCTTATTTTCAATCATTGTTTCTTTTCACACTGGCTGTACTTTTACTTGGAATATCCATTGTAATACTTAATAAAATAACTGAGCCCTCAAACAACACAAACACAATAATATAATTATATGTCATTAACGTAAACACAAAATTAAAAAGAAACAAAACAAATTTTATTTAATATAACGATTTGGGCACGGTACCGACCTTAAACTGATTTTGCTTTAGTTATTATAACGATTATTACGTACGCATTTTATTTTAAAAGGATTTTTGTTGTGTTAAAAGTCTAAATATGAATATTTTTTACATATTAGTGAATTCCTTATTTATTTTTTGATGTCGGTTCAATTTTTCTTTACAAAAATATTTTAATAGTAGCGCTTTATTTTAAAGTCTGCGAGATATGGCTATATCAGAACTACTAATTCTGTTGAATTACTTATCATTGCTGAGTCTAAGGATTGAATAAGATAATATATTTGGGTTAGTGTAACTTTAAGTTGTTTGGGTATTGTAAAGATGTAGAAGTGCAAGATAGTGCTAGTAATGTGGTTCTTGGAAGAACCAAGTTGGAAGGCCAAATAGTTTTATTACTTATAGAAATGTATTAGAAATCTTATGTTATTAAAAACCACATATAATTATGTAACACAAAATTATTTAAAATGTAGAATAGTAGTGGCTTTATGAATATATGTAGCTTTATGAATTGTAGAGATAATTTCTAAAAACTTGTTTTTCATTAAAAAACTTTAATATACTATTAAAAATTACGAAAACTTTTTATATCTTAATAATATAATTATGAAACATGTGATTATAAAATTGAAATCGTTTTCTTTATCACCCATTTAACAATTTAAACACTACCCTCATGCATTAACTTTTTAATAAATGTTTACGGCAAAAAAATAATAAAATTTAAGGCACTAGACTTACGCCATTCACAATAGAATACCGTTATATTCAATTATACCACCCCCAGTTTATTACGTTGTGATTAATTAAAAACACTTTTAATAGCTTTATTCTATTTTACGTATTTTTTTTAACCCGCATACGTCAAGCATTCGATCGGCTTTACTTTTTTGTGGACCGTTAAAATGTGAATTATAGGTTTTAGAATGGGCATAAAATATTACTTTGTCATAATACAACCTCCTTGTGAAAAACGGTTTGTAGTTATAAATCTATTGTGTAAGGATAATAATTATATAGCCACTAAAATAGGTCTAATTAATTTAATGATTCGTTTAGACATTCCAGTTCGTTATATAAAGTAATAATTTTGATACTCTATAGTTAATAAACACACTAACGTATTAAAAAAATAATAATAAATTAAACGGTATATTATGAATTATTTTTACAGGACCAAATTTAGTTTTTCTCAACGTTATCTTTATTCTAAGAGATCTACATGTTAAGATTGAACAATGATAAAACATAAAGGAATAATACATAGAAGGCTGTAATTGTGGTGACAACGTTTTCAATTCCGCAATTGAAAAAGGCAATTATTATTTTTTCTATTTTTATTCTTCTATATATTTAGTATACAAAATTGAATGAATTTTGTATAATATCATTCTTTTAGGCATTCCCTCCATTATTAAAAACCAAATTATCAGGTCCAAGAGGTGGTGACAAATTCCCTTCTTCCAAAAAATCTAGATCAGCTAATGAAAAACTATTTTATGTCAAGAACATTTTTTTATTTGCATTCTTTGGTATTTTTATAATTTTACACATTTTTAATATTTAGAACATTATATTAGGTCTAGTTAAAAGAAAGTAATGATTTCCCTAATAGATATCTTTAATAAATTTTATTTGTAGATCAGTTCATAATATATAGTATTATAAAACTAACTTAATTTTACCTAAACTCGCATCGGATATATCAGTGTGTCTATCACTACCAAAAAGAATATATATTATATTTTAAACTTTCTTTTTGATAAAGTCAGAAAGTTAAAAATGATAATAGTGTTTATAGTGCTGATACTGTGCCGTACCAACAAGTGTTGCTTTGATTTCGTCAAAAGCTTTAGAAGGCCAATTATAAACATTTTTGATAAAATTATGAAAATAGGATACAAAAAGGATGCAAAAAGAAGCTGGATGTATAGGTATTGCATGAGTCAAACTAATTTCATGGACTAAATTTCCATCTGTGAATCACCGCTGAATCTCAACAAAATGCATTTCTGAAACGATATCGTAATGGAAATGGTAGCTAAACTAGGAGTAACGACTAGAAAGGTTTTGGTATGTATTCAGTTGGGTTGGCAAGGAATCATATACTCATATACTATACGCCCAAACTCTTAATTTGAATGTGTATTGCGTACAATTGGACCATATGAAGCAATCAATCGTCCAGAAGCCGCCAATTTTAGCCAATTGACAGGAATTCATTTTTAATCAAGGCGTCGGGCAACCTATATCAAGAGAGATTCAACAAAAACTCCGGAAGTTTTATTGGGAGGTTTATATACATTTACATTACAGTCCGGATCTAACACCAAGTGATTAATTGCCACCTGTTCCTGTCTATAGCGAACTATTTTGCTGTAGTAAAATTCACCTGAAATAAAGCTCATGAAGGTCGACTGTCGAAAGTTTCATGACTACAGCGACAAAGTCTTCTATGGGAAAGGTATAATGAATTAAACTTTAAATGACACATTATCCAACAAAACCTAATTCGGAGAATTCTCAATATGTTATATAAACCCTTCACTTTCATTTATATTATAATATAGTTAAAACGTTTTCTGGTAGTCTTTCTTTTGTCGACTTCTGAGCTTTCTGTTTGAATATCCTATGTCTCTTTGAAGATGGTACATATAAATGATTAAAATAGTTATTAATGTAGTTAAACTATTAGGTCCATTTCAAAATTATTCACGCTTGGTTGATGCAGTAGTTAAGGAGAAAGGACTATTCTTCTACTGTTGCGATACTCGCCTAGTTCGAAACCTATGTTTGTAAATCACTGTTGGTAATTGTTTTAAATGGTTGATATCCAAAAATCAAGAGTGCAAAATCGGGCAAAGAGAAATAATCCCAATCAGGATGATATCCAGGCAGGGTAAGACCAGACATCTCTTGAGATTCTCTCTAAGTTAGTTACTCGAACTCAGTTGGTAGACTTAATGCCGAGGACCGTGATTCTGAGCTCACGTTAAACAATAGGTATGGAATGGACTTTAAGGCCTATGATTCGATTTAAATCTCCTTAAAATAATATGCTCGAGGCGATTTATTAGGTTTAAGATTTAGAATATTAAGTATTACGGCCACACGCCAATAAAGCGATTTTTTGGTACAATAGTTGCCAAGACCACCCTCTTTGAGATGTAACATATATATATACATATATTTATATATATATATATATATATATATATATATATATATATATATATATATAGCGAAGAAAACAATAAAATCACAGAGTCATTGGATATAAGGATTCTAGGTATATAAGTACTTCTCATGTTGTACCGACAGAAATAATTTACAATGAACAATACCACAATCTTTACTTCTTACTTTTTTTTGACCACAGCATTATAAATAATAGTATATATATCCAAGTATAGGTGAAAAGAAATGAACAATATAAAAAGCACGTCGCCTAGACGAAAAAGCCAGTAACAAGCGCATACATATTTTATTTGAAGGCTTACTTAATTTTCGGTGTATTAGAATAACGAAAACGCCAAAATAAAATGAAATATTCATGGAGTTTCGAAATATTTGCTGAATATTCTCGTGGCCGACTGCGAAGTTAACTTGTATCCGGGAAACTTTATTGGGGAAAATTTGATTTAATTTTTATAACGGCACCAAAGAGGAATGAGTGCCGTAATTTCTTTTGATGCTGCAATATAATTTCTGTGTACTGAGTACTTTGGGGATTATTAGATTTCGTAGCGCAGCGAGAGAAAAACTTTTTACGATATCGGCGCACCTGAATAAGAAAGTGGCATCAAACGTCGCAAAGCGAAAGAAAATTTGCAATTTTCTTTAAGAGTTAATACGCCATTTTCATTTTTATCGAACAGATGAGGCTATTGAGTTGATATTGGATTCTGTTGTTATTATATAGGGGATTTTATAGCAGCAGAATTATATTTTATTGTGTATTCCTGGCTTGTTTGTGTTTTAATATTTTTATAATATATTAATTATAAAGGTAGAGTTACTGTTATTACTATTATTACAGTTTAATGTTATTTTGCTTTCTATTTCAACATCCTCGTGTACAAATATTTGACAGACTCTCTAATCTGGACTCTGACTTGTCTGTAAATCACTAAAAGCAATCAATGTATTTGAACAATGTACTTTTACATCATTATGTTATATGCATCATTAAATGAAGATCATTAATTGAAAGATTAATTGATCATCATTTGAAGAATTCTGTTTTGGCAGGGTTGGATGAATAGTTGATATGAATTTTTAGCGCAACCCCATATTTGCACCCCATTGGTTCAAATTGGCTTCATGATTGTCTGATCAATTTCTTTGATTTTAGATCAAGTTGATAGTATCTTCCGACTAACCATTATAGTTGTTTTATGTTGGTTCTAAGTGTTTCGCTTTTTGTCTGACATGATGTTTCCAATTTAATCGTCTACCACTTTTGACGGTCAAGATGGATGCCGAGGTATTTAGCTGATTCTGCTTGAGGGAGAATCAATTGAGTGATATAATAAGGTTTTTGTTATTTCGCCGCAATGAAAAATTAATATGGACAGATTTGGAGCTATTAACTTGAATTTTCCAATCTTATGTCGATTTGTATTTTTTGTTGACTGCCACTTATACTTTTTCTACTGTCCTAGGCAGAGATATGTCGTGTACCATAATAATTGAATCGTCAGCAAAGGTTCCAAGTAGTGTTTCTATTGTTGTTGGAATGTTAGCGGTGTACAGCAGATACAGGAGAGGTCCTAAGACGCTACCTTGTGGAATTTCAGCCGAAAGAGTTTTAAATATCGAGAAGGCCATTTCGAGCGAGACTCTAAATTTTCTTCCGAAAAGATATGACTCCAGCAATTGACAATAGTTACTCGGTAATATAATTTGCTCATCTTACAGATTAATTCCAAATGCTAAACGCGATCAAATGCTAGAGCATCAAGTTATGTTAAGAATTGATTTCACCAGCTAGGGTCCAGAAATTGACCCGAATGGGTTATGTTATCTTAACGCAAATTTTTTACACGTAATTTTTGTGGCTTTAATCGATGAATTGCTCGATCTATATTTGTTTAAGTCTATTTCACTATTTGATAATTAATAAGCTGAGTGCCTAATAATTAATTAAAATACTCATCAAAAATCTACATCAAATTACAGTTAGAAGATCTCTGAAACACTAACAACCCTACCAAAATAATATGCATTATATTTGTGATCCAATTTTTAATTCCTCGTCAAATTTGACTAATTATTTAACAAATTGATGTAATTACATGATGTCAATTAGAGAAATATTTTCACAAGTATTTAATACTAAAATTAATATAGTTGATAAACTAAAATTATGGTTTGTTACTCCATGGCAATTTGCCTCCACAAGTCTCTTTAAAAAGTTGTTAATAATTAACTTTAATATGTTATTGATCGTATATTTCTAATCTCCATTATTATTTACTTTGATTACTTCTTTCGGCTAAAAACGAATTAAAAAATGCAGACATTTTAGTATATTGAAGGCAGTCCCCTATTTTCGTATGAAGATATTTAAATATATAATATCCACATTTGATACAAGGTATACGTTGCTGTGGGAACAAAAAAAAATTTCTGTTCAATGATAACATAAAAAAATGTTTATCATAAATAGAAAATTAAACACCCTCGAAAACCACGTCGCACAAAAACAGGCATCCCTCTTCGGCACAGAGGGTGGTCCAGCTAATGCAGCGTGCAGGGGCAGTCTGGTATGGCAGCGATTATTGCGAGTCAATGGCGGCCGGAAGCAAAGGCACGCGTCGGGCCTGCCGGATGAAGTGATTCCTCTTGGTGCATTTCCGGCCGTGGGGCTCGATGACCTTCACGCCGTTTCAAACAAAGACGGTTTGCGTTTTGGGTAATTGATTTGCCAAGAGGGTGTTGATATTAATGACGGTATGAGATATATGCAATTAAACAATTCCCCATTATTTATTGCGTATGTAGTTAAAACCACTAAACAATAAAAATAAATCGATCGAAGTTTTAATCTTTTTTGACTATTAAGATATATATTCACTCTCAATATATAAAATGTACTTATCCGAAAAAGAAAATATTAGAAAAAAATCAATAAATATCATTAGAACTATATTATTATTACCACCATATTATTATACCTATATTATTATTATAACTATATTATTTAATGGCCTCTTCCAAAACAAAGTTCTACAATTAATTACCAATGCTTATTGCTATGTAACCAACGAAAAACCGAGCAATGACCTCGAAGTCAAATGGATTTACGAAGTTATTTATGATTTCTCATTAGAACGTGAAAGAAAGTTACTAAACCACAGCAGTATGGAAGCAATACAGCTATTAAACAACACATAGGAAATTATTCTTAACTTTAGCATAGTTGTAGGTAGTTTAATTTAATTTTAATTTTGGAAATACATACTGATCTATTAAGGCGGTACTCGCAATGCTTGTATACGAGGGTTATACTCCGGGAATAGGAAAAAAAAACAAATTTGCAGTTAAGCAGTTAAATAAAACAGTCAAGCTGCGAATATATTTTTATTGTTTTTCAATGTACTCGCCACGATGATAGATATGCATACGCTTAAATCAATTTTTAAAGCATTTATTCCATTCCGAATGAAGTATTTCAAAACATGATTTTTGAACGCTTCAATAGCTTCTTCGGGCGATGAAAATCGTTGACCACGCAGTTTATTTTTCACGGATGGGAACAAAAGAAGTCACTGGGTGCCAAATCAGGGCTGTACGGCGGATGACCCATCAATTCGATGATTTGAGTGCTCAAATACTCTCCTGTTTGAGCCGATGTATGAGAGCTCGCATTGTCATGATGAAGAACAATCCGGGGTCTTTTGTTTGTTTTCCTTATTTCACCGAGGACTACGGGGAAACAAATGGTTGTGTACCAATCAAAATTTACTGTTCTACAATCCTCTAGGGATACTGCTTCAATATGACCAGTTTTCCCGAAGACACAGGCCAACATTTTTGTTACTTACTGTGACTGCTGCTTACTTTCGGGCTCATACCAATATATCCATGATTCGTCACCTGTCACGATTTAAACGTCTTTCGAAGCCTCTCGATTGCATTTCTTAAGCATTTCTTTGCGCCAGTGGACATGAGCCTTTTTGAGCGATTGATTTGGGATCCAACGCGAACATAACTATCATTAAATTTTAATGTATATTTTTAATATATAATTTTAATATAATATTTAATTTCATAATTTCATGTAAAATCGCATATATGCTGGTGGAACTAATGCTTAGAGATGCCTCAATCATCGCACGAAAATGTTCACGATTCAGTTTCATTTTTGCCGAGACGAAACTTCCAACTAAATATAAAATAAACAAATAGCGTCCGTGCGACAAAATATTCTGAGTGCGTATATTGTCAAAAATGTCAAACTTTACTATGGAACCGTCAGATGGACTCACATGACAATAGTGACGCCAATATTCCCAATATATAATATAAGTAGAATATTAACAACTATCGCTTTAAACAAATACGCTTTGCAACATAAAGTGAATAAATTATAACATATAAACATGTTTTCGTACGTACAAAATAAACTACACAAATGTCATCCCCCTAATTACGTCGACTGGTGAAATTAGCACACTGATCCCTTCTACATTGTCGCAACCGTATGTCTAACGAAATTCAACACACTGCTACCACTCCAGAAGGACCGTAATACGATTATCCCATCGTCCTCCCTGGTCCATCCCTGCCTCTATTAATGTTTAAGGGTGGTTTAAGGTTGTTAGACGTGTAATTAAGGGGGATTACAGTTGTGATAATATTATTGGGGATGATAGTGGTGTTACGTCACTTGTGCTTTCGTCCGTGACGACATTGGATGTTTCGTGTCGAGACAAATATTGCTGTTTTTCCATGCAATTCGCTTTATGTTCCGTAACGATTCGTTTAAATTTATCTATAATATTATTTCGACTAAATTAATATACGTACATAGGAATGGAAAAATGCATACATACTAATTTATATTGTTTGGATAATATTTAAACAAAATATAGCAAGATAACATTAATAACAATTACATTTAATTAAAAAATAGTTGCTAGATCTATCGAAGGAACCAAAGGAACTCAAAATTTCGGATTCGTAAGCAGATGTACTGTACAAACTACACTGTAAAAATTGAATATCGACGATCTCTTATTTGATAATGTCCTGTAAATAGTGAAAAACTTCAATGAAATGTTTATCATTTCAATTTCCTTCCTTTTGTCACCTATTGAGTATAGTTCCGATTAAAGTTAGATATTATTCTCTTCCTTGATTCGTTGATTATACTAATATGGTTCTTATTTAAAGCAACATTGGTTTATCCTTATCAGAAGTCTGCAAATATATGACTCTAACTAAAAATATTAATATTAGTTATTTATCTTCAGTATAGTGAGTACCTAGTGCTGATGTATGAATAACAGCTGGAGTTAAAATAATGTATTATGTTAAAAATGTCATTTACATTTCCTAATAGACTAAAGTGGTAAACTAAAAATTGGTTGCAAACTTGATGAAACTTGAATTTAAACATATAATGAACATATATATGATTTGTAAAATTTTCATACAAAATTCAAATATTTTGATACTTTTGAATGATTTAAAATTGAGCCAAAGCAAGTGCTGCCAAAGTCCATTAAACATGTTAAAAATTTTATAGTGAGGCTGCTTCTACTGCAATGATAAAAAAGAGAACCAAAAAAGTTCCAAGATAGTGAACTGCAAGACAAAGACTTATTCGACAAAAAGCCAGCACAAACTATCACAGAGGTTTCCAGCAGCTTAACACTTGAAGAGGGAAAATGTCAAATATTTTCAACATCGTGGTTTCATTACTTGCCAGGAAAAAAGTTTTTTTATATCGTATAACGTATCTTAGCTGACAATGAAAAATGACTACAACAATCCGAAATGCCAAAAGTCATGGGTTTGTCCAGGAACAGCAAATAATATATGCAAAATCATCCTTTTGCATAGCAATTTTCGACTACGCATTGCAAGAGTTGTGAAAATTACATCGTTGCAAGTCCGAAGAGTCCGAGTATTACTAGACCGAAACATAGTTTCAAATTAAAAACCCAATAATGGATTGATGATTGAATCGATGCCAAACCAAAGGGTTCCTTTGACACAGAATCGCCAGGTTACCACAACGATGGAGAAAAAATTAAAAAAATTAAAGAAACATCTTTACTAATATATATTGTACCAATTCACTTCCATGATTAAAATACATGCAAGCATATAACCGTATAAAATATTTAAATGTTATTATTTGGTACATTTTATGTTTAAAAATATTAATAGCGATGATGGAACATCAAAACTAGTCCACATTTCTGACTTAATTGTATCGCCCTTTATCGAATAACGATGGCAGGCTAAAAAAACCGACAAAAATCGCCCTGTACATTTGTAACGCAATCCGTCATGTCTCTATCGAATTATCCTCTAATCTGTGATCATCTAATGCTCGAAAACAGTTCGGAACAGTTTCGTATTAAGCAAAGGGAATAATTTATCGCGATATCACTGACATTACCATAACGACGTCACTGTACGCGCTCGCAATCCTGACACATCCAGCTCAGAAAGGACCGAATCAGTCACTCTGACGTTTAGATTTGCAAGGGTAATACGACGGATATGTTATTGAAATGGACGCGAGTCTGCGGATGGATATTGTGGATTTTGTTATTTGATGCGTAATGGTGTTTAGATTTTCTCTAGTAGAAGGAATACGGTATATTTGCTTGAATATTCATGCATTAAATTATATTTGAGAGAAATGGATTATGTAGCAATATTATTATTAAAATATTATACAGTTATTATATAGTTTTAATAAATAAGTTAAATCTACAATTCATTTATGAACTATGGATATTAATATAACTGAAATCAAATTATTTCTCAAATATATTTACAGTACAGTGGATATAAAATTAAATAGATTTGGCTTTAGTGATCTGAAGATTTAAAATAGCAAACTGTTTACATTTTAATGAATTTATTAGGGGTAAAAATTGAAACCCGCTTTTTTATAAAAGTATGCGAGAAGGAAAATTGCGGCTCAAAATGATGAACGGCAAATTTTTATGATGAGAAAAAACATTTGTCCTCAATTCCTCAACAATACATTTCCGAATCAGATACAGTTTGACCATCTTAGTTACATTACAGTGGTCCGAGGGCAAAAAAGAAATCATCTCATAGTTACTGTTAAGAAAGGTAAATTCGTTATGACAATCTCAAGCGGAAAAAATCGTGGAGATGCTCCTGCTATGTTTCCACCTCGAATTCACAATGAAGCCAGATATTCATAGCGCATATAATAAAAGAAAAAACGGCCGTTATAAAAAATAATGTAGCTAAAGAGTTTAAAATTTATCCTGAAATGCTAAAATGGGAAATCCTACTTTTTTGTAGAGATACCGGAGAATATAATAATTGCTAGGACCTTATGAAACTACTGCAGCTGAAAAGAGACGCTAATATAATTTTATACTCGACCGCCTGTTGTAAAATGTGTTAAAGATACATTGGAAGAATGGGTTGGTAAAAAAACTGATTGGTTTGAGGAGCATTCAATAATTTGACCGTATATACAATAAGTAACCCCTTCATCGGAATAGATTGTTCTTAAATTATTTAAGTCTCACAACATTTATTCATACAAAACAAGTTTGACTGAAAAGAAGCGAAAGCAAAAATGATAAAATGGATTCATAATGGCAAAAAAAATACTTTATATTTCTTTATAATGTCCCACAACTTTAATAAAATTAATCCAATCATCCAGGGATAGATTCCAACACTATAATGGACTTCTGAAAAAACTTAAAAACATCTTTAAGATCATGATCATATTCCCCTTCTATCTTTATAAATGCTTGTTAAGCGAGTCATATTAGCAGCGATAATTAAGGAGTAGATCCATTGGACATAAACTTCAGAGTAAAAATGATGAAGTCGATCGATTCCATTACGGATCTATTAACACATATATGAATTATTTTTTAACTTGTTTGACAGTACAATCCTGGTGGTTTAAGTCGAAACTTTAAAGCATTGCAATATTGAAAAATATTTTTATCGGTGATTTAACGTCCATCCCATAAATGTCTGAACTCGCCTGTATGGGTTCCTCTGCAGCCATGGTAGCTGGTGCTTGAGAAAATTGCATTCTATTTGTCTCCCAATTCCCAATTTGTCCTGTCTGATTATTACAAACACAACCAAACAGAGTTAGCTAAATACGCGCAGACGTTCTGAAGTGATGCTCTTCCTACATACATTCAGAAATTAACTTTTTATCCCCATTTTTTATATAGATATGGACCTTGATCTTTGCTGCACTAATTTTCAATTGCTTTGCAATGAGAACTACACCACGAATATCCTTGGACTGAATCTCAAATGAATTTGACCAATCATATTGAACTCGCACATAGTTAATGAAAGAATCGTAAGATGTCTGAAAAAGTTTAATAATTTTTAGGGGAATATGCTCATAATCCAAAACTTTCCAAAGTGAGAGCTAATGTGTACAAAAGTAGAGCTAAAATCAATACAAACGTTGCATGTTGTACACTTTCTACATCTAATATGTCCACCTATAGAACGACGAAATGCAAAATCTTATCTACACAACTGCGATTTGGTTTAAATTCAGTCCGCTCATACTTCATAGCTACGCATCCTTTTCTATATACGCTTTGTTTTTTACGAGAGTTGTGGTTAGAAGTCATTCTTAGGTTAATATTATATTTACATTTTGTTAAGGTAATATAATTATTTAATATTTCATAGAGAAAATTAGCGGCAGATAATGCGAAATTAATTGTATAAGGTATGAATTATTAGTAAAACATTATCATTTTATGACACTAATTTTGTAGATTAGAAGGGCATAAAAAAAAACTCTCAAAAGTTATGTTGAATAATAGGGAAAATAATTTGCAGATTATAATAAAGGTAAGAATGAAAAATGGGCATATTTCTATACGTTTTCTGTTTATTTGTTATTGTGCAGATATTTCAAAAGATGAAAAAGCAAAATGTTTAAAGGAAATGTCATGCATTTTGAGGATAGTGTAAATATAACATGTACTTAACAAAAAGTGGTTAGAATAAATTGATAACATTGGATTTGAAGCTTTGTGATTAATTATTTCTTTAGATTTTGTATTGAATATTAGATTTGTATAACTCCTATGAATAGATAAATAATGCAGAAATATTATATCCTATAACAACTTTTATTGCAATAAATGGAAAAAGTAAATAAAGGAAATATAATCTAAGTAATACAAAATTAGACAAACACATTCAAATCATAATATAAAATATTAAAATAAAGAATAGATTTAGATAGAATAGAATACATTCTTATAAAAGGAAGAACTATACCTAAAAAAACAACAGGTTGTTCGTTTGTATACTTCCTTATTATATTTATATTGAACTCTTCTCCACATCACCTATGAGATAGAGTTTTTTTTATTTTGTCAGAGTGTCTCCTGAATGCCTAATTCACATTTTCTAAGTATACATTGGTAGTCTTGACTGCTTGATTTGCTCCTAAAAGTAAAAAAATATATTGCACTTTTGGTAAAACATTTACTTTTTTACGTTTGGGACTGGAAAATATTGCTGTGTTTCCATCTTTCACTTTCCTTTCAAAATACTTTTGTGTTGAAAACTCTGAAACATCACCTCCAGGTTCTTAACTATTTCGGTTTTTGATATTTGATCAATTGATATCAAAGCTTTAAATATACTGACTATTCTGTTAACCAAGGCATTTTCCGTATTTGGTTCTTCCGCTTCTCCCTGTATATATTTCTCTTGTAAGATTCTTCTAATTTCCTCCTTGTCCTGCGATTTAATCACTACCTGATCTCCTAGAGCACTTGCTATATTATCTGCAAAAGAATGAATGCTCATTTTCTCCTCGCGCATACGTACCAAATGCACATGCTCACACAAGGTATTCTTTATCTATCAGATCATCTAATGAATCAAATTGTTTTTCAACTGTTACCCTATTTTTCCTTCTTAGTGTATTTGATTTTAATAGATCGTTCAATGATTCTATTGCCATATTTGTAGTGACTCCAGCGTTTCTTTAGGAAACAATGAGTACACATTTTTATTATGACCTCGTCTTGTAAGTAATACCTATAAAAAGAGTATAACCATAAAGTTATTATTATTATTACATTAATTGTAGCACATACTTGTACATAATTATCGACAGAAATATTCGACTTCATCAGCCTCTTGTAATACAAAGCTGCATACTGCACAAATTTATTTTGATCTGTTTCTTTAATAACTTTTTATTTTCCTTTGCCTTGAATATACCAATTCTTTATAACATGCCATCAACATAAGAGCCTTTGTCGCCTGGTTCTCATAATTTTTATCCAGGCATTTTAATATTTCGCATCAAATCTGTGATAATAAATTATATGTATCTGCAATAAAATTTGTTGTATGATGTAATATCTCTGCACAATTTATCTGCTGCGAGGAATATATAAACCGAAAGTAATAAGTCCAAAAGCATAAATCCTATGTTGTCAATTTATTCCAATTACGATTTCCAATCTAACTTCAGCTTGTCTATTTTTCCTGATATTTTTTTTTGTATTATTTAATTATTACTTTGTTACTAGTCGCTTCTGACTAACCTACAATTTGTCTTTATGATAACTTAAATCTAGATATATAATTAGGAAGACCCATCGGCCCTATCTCAGTCTCTGGTGAAATGATGTTTATACATGTCACTGCTATATTTTTTATTATATGCACCTCACCACACGAATACTACACAAGATCAGATAGTTTGATTTTTTTGAGTCGGTGTTCTGTTCTGGTGGTATCCAAATGCTACAATAATTCAATATTCTCACGAGAATTGAGTCTTTCCTCATGCCCCCTTGCAATTCTCTTTGTTTCTTTACTGACCGTGGGTATGTGAAAGTCTCAATGTAGGTAATCAATCCTATAGTATTTGGGTGTGCCCACAATACCTCTCAGGACTTTGTTCTGAAAAATTTGTATTATGTTTATGTTACTCTTTACAGAACATCCTCATAGTTGAACTCCGTATGTCCATATAGGTTTCAGTATTTGTTTATATAAAAGCAATTTATTATGTACTAATAATTGTGATTTTCTTCCAGTTAGCCAGCCATTCAGTACATATTCCCATATTTCAATTCCAGTTCATTCTTTTCTTCTTTATATGTTCCTTCCAGCGAAGTTTTGCATCAAGATTCATTCTGAGATATTTAGCGTTGTTGCTATATGGAATGATAGTATTATTTAATGTTATTGATACTTGTACGGTCTGATTGTAGGTAAACTGCACATGCACAGATTTGCTTTCGTTAATTTTTATTTTCCGAGCTTGTGTCCTATTATTTATATTGTCACTAGACTGTTGTAATTTTCGTGAGTCTTCTTCACTATTGTCTCCGACAGCTATAATCGCAGTATCATCAGCAAATGTAGCCATCGTAATATACTCCATTTGTGGTATACCACAAGTGTAGAGTAGATAAAGCATTGGCCCCAGTACACTTCCTTGTGGTAATAATTAATTTCATTCATAAGAAAACAACTTTTTGATCTTTCCAGAGTCCTACCGACTCCGTCAGTTATAAAATAAGAAAAGGTATAGAACACAAAAACTATTAATTTCCTTTATAACTGTTTTAGTATAAAAAGAAGTTGTTGAACAGCGATACAAAACGACACTGAGAGTTTTTTTATCTACCATATCAAAACCTCATAACTGATTATACAATAAAAAATGATATCAGTAGTTCTTATTACTCTAAACTATATGTTTAAGATTCACATCATATCACGTTTTCCTGGTAGCTCGAGTAAATAGGGGACACACGGCGGCAAAATGGAGCGGTAAATCAGAAATTTGGGCGGCGGATGGTAAACGCGATTTCGCTCATTAGTATTTGATAGTTAATCTGGACGGATCCGGGAACGGATTGGCCGAACTCAAACCGGGATTCGCGCCCGACACACCTGGCCTAATTACATTAGTGCCGCTGCTGCTCATAAATAAACAACCTCGAATTATAGAGACTGTGCAATTAATTAATCAGCTAATTAACAGACAGGTAAGATCAAAGGAGTGAGCCGTTCGGCCGACGGCGTCCGGAATCGTGTTTGCGGAAATTTCCGACGCGAGCTCCGGTGGTACGGCGCGAATTAGCCGACCTAATTTGTTTATTATTTTAGCGGGGATTTGGGCGGATTTGTCATCCGTGACGAGAACCGGGAATGCTGCGTTGGCTTTTAAAAAAAGTGAAATGTTAAAATAGCCCCAGATTAAGTGATGAATTATATATAAGGCTTGTGCATTAGTTTTGTTTTAGTAAATTTATTTTGAAAAATTGTCCTGAGGAGTGCTTTGCCCTATCTTTTTGAAAGAATTTGAATTCTAAATACAAAAAGTGAAAAAATGGCATTCCTTCGAGATGTAACAGGTGGGGCAAAAGTCCAGCTACCATTTTGATTGCGTGCCATCTTGGTTATGTGACTTTTAGCTCAGTCTCACTTTAACCATTGTATTATGTAGACGTCCAAATTTTATTATGGAGACGAGTAATGCAATTCTAAGGCTGTCTGGTGAAATTGAAGATTTCTCGTCTAAATTGATAATGAGCGATGAAACCCATTTTCTTCTCAGTGGCCACATCAATAAACAGAAAAGTCGGTTTCGGGTAACACAGAATCCTCAATTAATTCATGAAACATCATTGCATTCACTAAAAACAACTGTACGGTTTGGTATTCGTGCTGACAACATCATTGACTAGACATCATCAAGGACTAGAGGACATATGGTTTCAGCAAGATGGGGACACTGCACACACAGCTCGTTTAACAATTCAATAATTCGATAATTGAATGACGTTTTTCCACGAAGACTAATTTCGCGAAGTGACGATTTAGCATGGCCAGCCAGATCTTCGGATTTAACAGCACCAAACTTTTCTATGGGGTTTTTTAAAATCAAAAGTTGATGTGATAATAAGCCCCAAACGATTCAACATCTTAAAGACAATATTCGTCACGAAATTGAAGAAATTCACTCTCAAATCTTGCAGGATGTCATGAAAATGCCTTAAAAAGAGCCGAAAGTTGTTTGTGAATCGTGGTCACCATTTAGCCGATATAATTTTTAAATCATAACGAATAAAATGCAAAGACCAAATAAACTGTTTATAAAAATCAAACTTACTTGTCTTCTCTTTGAGCAAAGTTATAGGCAATCAAAATAGTAGCGGGACTTTTGCCCCACATGTTATATGACCGGTTTTGGTGTTGAAAGAGGCAGGTTTTAGAACAAAGAACGACAAGGGTGTCTGTTTTATTACTTTTTATTACTACTTTATGTATCTGGTCAGTAGGCTATAAGTACCTTTTATATTAATTATTACAATTTACATGATACTAGCAGATCCAACGTTGGCCTATTCAAACGTTTTAAATTGGAAATTTTCAATTTTTTTTAGATAGATAGCAATTGTTTTGATGAAAAAATATGTAAAATATAATTACAATACATGTAGTCATGATACTCGTACAGTTATAACTACTTGACCTATCAATTACATATGAGTCTATCTGTATGATATAAGCTTCAAAGTAAAATATATAAACTTCAAGTTGTTAACCAGCAAGATAGTAAATAACAGCAACAATCAAAAACCAATATCATTTTCATTACAGGTATATTATGTACAAAAAAAAGATTTACATGTAAACATAATATTAACAGGAATAATATTTTGTTTTTTTTTTCGATCGTAATGGAATTTAAGGAACAATATTTTCAGTTAATCCATGATCTAAATGAGCTCTAAATAAACATGATGATTTGTGAGCCCTTGAGCACGAAATATATAATTAAACGTGATATGTTATCATGCCACTCTGGCAGATATACCCCAGTTGAGATCAAAAATATTTTTTAAAATTTCTGGAATCTTATCGCCTACCGGGACTAATTGTGAATATGAACTATTCTCGAATCAACACCAACACACACAAAATATATTCATCAAGGGTTTAGGAGGAGTTCAAATACATACTCAAAGAAAAAATAATTATTTAAGAATTGGGTAACAACTCAAACAGAAAATTGGAATTGCCGAAAATAAAATGCTTCCTGAGTTTTTTAAGGACGTAACAGATGATCAAGAGTCGAAATTCTCTTTGGAAGGCGGTTAAATAAATTAATCTACCAAAATACGGAAACTCACCGATCCGTAAAAAGTAGAGAATAGGCAAAAAATGTTGGCTAGAATGCAGAATTATTTACTAAGTACTTAGTAGATACCTTCCAACCTCATCCTGCACCATGATAAATGTGATACTTTATATAATCTAAATAATTAGGAATTGACAAAGACTTTCAAAAAAAACTCAATATCAAAAACATCCAGGGTATGATAATTAATGGGCAAATACTTAAATAACTTCTAAGAAAGTATATAACAAAATTAGTCTCTCTATTTAATGTTACCGTGTAATTAGAATATGTGCCTATCCAGTGAAAGATTGCGGAAATTATCCTAGTCACTAAACCTGATTTACCAGCCCAATAACTAAACATCATATCGACCGATATTACTGTTAGCAATGATATTTAAATTATTCGAAAAGATATTGTTAAAACACCACCAACTAATTAACGAAGCAGCTCATGTTGGCTAACCAGTTTGGATTTGTTAGCAACAAACATTCGACAATTGATCAAGTACATCGTATTACGTAATTGGGAAGAATTATGAAGAGAAGGAAATTTGTTCATTCGAATTTGTAGACGTTGCCGAAGCATTTGATAAGGTATGACATGACCGTTAATTCGACCTTATTACGTTTAGGTGGACAATCTAGAACAGACATCGTTATTGGACAACGAACTTGTTTTATAGCTAGACTGGTTGCTTTAAATAGTTTTTTGAAAAATTTTGGGATTATAATACATTTACATATATTTATACAGATTTATAAATTTATATACAATTTTGGAATAAAGGAGATTTTATGAAAGCAACTTGAAAAGGGTATTTTAGGTACTATTTCAATTAAATGGGGTGCAATAAAGATAAATGCATTATTTTTGTAATAGGTGACATTAATAAATTGTAACTCGCACTGTAAGTGTCTGATAGGCTTACACTAGAAGGCACTAGAAAATAGTCATTTCGTACACTAAAAACCAATTTGATAGTTCTGGGAATGGTTGACCCACGACATGATAACATTTGAACTAACATCAAAAATGGATATTAGCAAAGAGAATTTTTTCTTCTACAAAGGTGAAAATAATCGCTATATATATATATATATATATATATATATATATATATATATATATATATATATATATATATATATATATATATATATATATGTAAATCTGAATCAATCGAGAGCAATTTTTTTTTCATCGATTCGGTCCCGAGAATTTTGATTGGAACACCAATTGCCGAAAATATGGATAAAATCAATGGAAATAGCCGAGTCGGAATTGTTCTTTGCTAAACACTAAAAAAACACTGAATCTATTAGAAACAGCTGGTTATAAAAAGAAGCTCGATGTATACGTACCACACGAGTTACACTGAGTAGAATTGTTTACACATTTGTTACACCCATAAAGTGGCAAAACATTATTATATCTTGAAAGATCAAGTGTTTGGTATAGGTTTTGAAGCAGTGGTCATTCAAAAATTGAAATGTAAATTGTAAAAGCATTATAGTAAACTTTATGGTGAACGAATACGTATTAACTGATTTTTAATCATTCAATTATACTACGACATTTGTTTGAGATCAAGATCTTCTGGCAATTTACACTTCGTTGAATCCATTGAAGCTGCAATTAATTAAACATGTAAATTGAGACTTGAATCATAAAAAAACATGAATTATGATTATAAACAATATAAAACCAATATTTATTCCAAGCGACAATACGAACATTTATGTAAACAAAAATAAGGAACAAGATGTCTACATTTTTCACGGAAAATAATATCCGCACCCGAATCCATTTGTGTGCCAGCGACAGTCTCAAACGAATAAATAAATCAAAACGTCACGTCTTTTCTATTACATTTTGCCAATATATGTACGAAGGCAGGACCTGTTTGGTCTTGTTTGACGTCTCTAATAATGTTTGCTGACATGTTTGCCCTCGAAAATCCGCGTACACTCCCCCCCGTGGTTAAAATGTTTAGACTGGAATTTACTTTAGAACGTCCCCGAGGAATGGGACCTGCTTCTTAAAGCCGAATAACGAAAATATTTGATGAAGAAGACAATAGCGTCTCCGGGGGTGGGCTTTGCGTTTTTATTTTTAAGAACGGATTTATATTTTGCCGAAATAAGCTTTATTCCCTGCGTGAGTCTGGAGATTCATTTTAGATGTTTATATGTGCATAGTGACATAAAACGTGAATAAAAGGAATAAAGTATAGAAAACCGGTATAGAAAATTGTAGCAAATGTATATTGTTGTATATTGTTAATTATAAACGAACGTTGATAATCTCAAGTCATGGCATATTTATCTATAAACAAATTTATATATACAATTATGAAGTTCAAGAAAGGATATCTTTTGTCGCTTTGACGGTTGTCGTCATTTAGCGACTATACAATAGTAGGGTTATGACTTAAAGAGGACGGGGACATACATAAAGTATGTATATAAAAATATAAAATAAAAAATTGATAAATAAACAAAATTAATAACACAAACACGGGAGTTAAAGGAATAAATAGTGTATATACAATTTTAAAATAAACACAAACACACGACTACAAGCACAACCATAATGAAGTAGAGACTCCATCCACACAGCACACATCAGCACCCATACCGAAGTGGTAATGGTTATTTGATTAGAAACTCTAAACTTAGCATAGGCTAGATTCTATGGAGAATGCCGAATGTGTAAAAATTTGCCGCCCATACTTAGTTATAATCCCTGTGACTGTGACAAAACTCATAGTGAGCATAAAACTCATCCAGTTACCGTGCGAGAAACGACAGTGGCCCAATTTCAGTCGATTCAAAGCTACGGCATGGTGACGAAGGGAAGGAACGCGAAGAGAGTAGAAAAAGTCACTTTTAACCTCAAACAGCCTGTTGTGGTTGACCTCCTGGACCCAACAACGTTATACCTCGTTATTTGTAAAACAAGGTACGAATGGTACAAGTTCAGTATGGACACTAACATCCCTGATGGGGAGGGGAGATGGGGCTGCCGATTTAGCCGCACTACCCGCGCGCTTATTTCCCGGAATACCAACGTGAGAAGGGATCCACAGTAAACTTGTCGTGATCGCATTCAGATAGAGGGTACAGAAAATTGATAGTGAGTAGGTGACCAGGGGATGGTTGAATTTCTGTTCCAAGAAACAATCGAGATTATTTCAGGAGTCGGTCAATTAACCATTCTTTGAAGGTTTGATGTTCGATAATGCTTTGAATATTGCGAAGAGTTCAGAGGTCAATACTGAACCCTGTTTAGGGATCTTGAAACGGAATACCCGGTTGTCCACCACAAATGAACTTCCAAGCCCGCTGCGAGATTTGGAACCATCGGTATGTTTGTGCCTGCGGCCGTCAACAAATGTTTGCTGCAACAGGGTAAGAGTGGAGAAGTTCACAGAGCTTGGACCAAATATTGTATGGACAATGTTCTCTTTTATAAAATTGACATAATGATATGTTTATGAAGGGGGTAGCGAAGGTCCATGGAGGAAAATGTTGGTAGCGAAAGGATATTAATTTCAACATCATTTTAATTAGTAATTTGATATATCTTCAGAAAATTATTCATGGTTTCATGCGAAAGTAGTAGAATAAAATTCGGGTTTGTTCAGAATTACAACATCCTGAATAAGATATGGATTTAGATATTGATTTTGAAATCCTCATAAAAAATCGAACACAAATATGACATATTTATTTTTGAATTTTATTAAGCTAGTCTCTTTAAGGAGTTTTTCTAGTTTTAGATTTTTGGGTTTTGTTTGTTTGGCTTTGTTCACTGCATGGAAAATGCTGAAACATTTGTTGACGGCACAGTTATTATTGGCAAAAAATGTATATTTGCCTATCATAGAGGAATATCTAGTTCCAATTTCTAAAACCAGTAGCTCGAAATCTGTCCATGTCAATTTTATATTGCAGCGAAGAGACAAAAAAAATATTATGAAAATGATAAATAAAAGATGCCCAATTCCTCACGCAAAATCAGCGAAATACCTCGGCGTCCATATGGATATTATATTAAATTGGAAACATGACGATGAACAAAAAGCTGAGCCGAGCAGACTCAAAATTAAGCAACAGAATTGGTTGAAAGATACTCTTAACTTGATCTAAGAACAAAAATATTGGTAACCTATTTTTTATTACATAAATAAAGCCTATTTGAAAGTATAAGGTGCTAGTGTAATTCGACGCTGCCAAAATAAAGTTCTTCGATTAATTACCACTGCTTATCGTTACGTAACTAACGAACTGCATGATGATATCACAAGCTTAAAACTTGTAATACTACTGGACAATGCACAAGAAGTCAGGAGAGTAGTCAGAGGTTCTCATTTTTCAAAATTATGTCTGAGCTTCCGTGATTGATTTTTCTTTCAAAGCTTGGCTTAATTGCTGCAATCGTTATTTGGCTTAGGTTATCATGACAAGGTATCATTCAGTTTGGGTAGTCCAATCAATCCTCATCTGTAAATTTGTCGATGAACCAGTTATTTGTTAGTTGTACATAAATTATCATTCTTATATCACATAATTATCACATAATTATTATTCATTCCAGATTAAACGGATGCCATGTATTCGCTGTAAATTTTCTGACTATATTCGATTAAGTAACATAGAGTAAAAATGCATGAAAATATTGTTTTGTTGACTCATCGACATTACACGTTAAACACATCAAAAAAGAGCTGGGAAAGGCTAATTTTTAGACTTCAGTACAGTGTTACAATAAGTTTTATAATAAAGCTTCTACACGAATATATGTCCAGAAATGGATTATATATCTTACAAAATTATTTCAAAAATTGTTATTGGTTAAATTATGTATTATACTTCTAGCTCTTAGAAAACTCTCTGATATATTACCTTAATTTCAATTCAATTGTGATCTTGATAGAATATATTGAAATATCGAAAAAGCCATTACAAAAGAACAACGCGATGTTAGCCACCAGTTTTTGCATAATTTCACTTGCAAATACCAACGTTATACTATGTAATTCCATCCTTTCACCGTTAGCCTTCCAGTTTAGGACGAGATAGTTATGGAAATAGCACTGATAGGGTGCTAAATTATTCTCTTTGCTTAGTACAAAGTTGTTTTGAACTGTTTTAGAACGATAGATGATCACAGATTAACTGATAACTCCATAAAGGGCGAATAGATTGGATTATATTTGTAGCAAAAGCATCGTTCCTAGTTTATATTTAATTATACATAACACGGTCCGGATTAAACTGTTTAAAGGCATTATAATTATATTTGTAAATTTTAGATAGGTCGCTAGAACTAGTAGATGCATAATTTTAATTAAAATATCGATATTGAAGTTGTCTTAATGTTATTTTGGTTTTTCTGTCTATCCAGTTATGAATGGTACATCGATCATACCAAAAGATATGGGTATGTATTCACTTATATTAATTTAATTAGAATTAATTAATAAATATTTAAATAATAGTTATAATTTTTCAACAATAAATGTTTAATATGTTATTAAATTACAATAATTGATACAAAAATAATAAAAATAAGTATTCTGTTATGCAAAATGTTGGTAGTAAATTAGAAAAATATTGTTTGATAATAATTTAAAAGTCGACATTAATTAATATTAACTTATACTATAAATATTTGAAGTTTTAAAGAACCAAAGATCAATATTCTATGCTGATATATCCATAATTCTATTTAATTATTGATTATTGAATGTATATTTTTCTTTAATGTCGTATTTGTGATTATTGTATTATTATTTTTTAGGTTATTTATACATTAGTTTGTTTATTATTCACTAGATGACCCAGTGAATTTCTTACCATCTACATCTATATTGCAAATTTTATCTGTCAGCTGTGATCCGATCCAATGATATTTAGATTGGTCCAATGGTATTGGATTGTAGGCATAACGGCTATCAATTTCCGTAACCCGATTGCCAATAAAATAAATTGATAATAATTAGTGATCTGCATCTGATAGTAGGTTAAGTGATTCTAATAAGTGATACTTTTATCCTTCTATCTGCAATTGTTTGGGATTTTGTAAACCTTTTTCTGATACAAATTTTGAAGGTTTCCAAAAGGCTTTTATGGTATTATACCTTAAAAGTGGAAATGAAATTATCCTATACAATACAAAACCATAATTTTACTTTTCCACCGCCGCAATATAACCCAATAGATAGACCAATAGTACTTTAGTACCTCACAATATTGACAAACGATTGGTATTTTCTCAATTGTAACTAATTTATTGGCACCATAATCTATTTCAAGATGGTAGTAGAATGCTGCTCGTTTCTGGATTACAAGAGCATTCCGTTTGCAGAATCTCACAGTTTTATTGTATCCTGTTTGCTGTTATTGTGTTTAATATGCACGAACTCGTTGTATTCTAAGCACGTCCTCTTCATTTTCAATCACTCACCGTCGAACGCAATTATGACATACCAATATGACTATTATCATTTTATGCTTCTCTCTGGTTATCAGATCGGATTGTTATATGTTGGGTTACTTTAGGTTAGTCAGCATGTTAGTACACTTTAACGACCTAAATCAGATAATAAGGAGCAGACAACTCCTTAGCATTGTTCATACTAAATGTAAAATGTCTCGCTCACTAAATGTATGACTAAATAATGACACATTTTAGATAAACATATAAAGTATGCTGTACCATAAACAGTCACAACATATTTATAACTATGCTCTTGGTAAATGCTTACTCGACCGCAATTATAAAACAATTTGAAATTAACATTAACACATAGCTATATCATATTTGGCATATGTCATTATTTTTCACTTGATTTTCGCGTTAACAAATAGATGTATCCAAAAAACATCTATATTTGTATGGAAATAATAAAATACAATAATTATAGATCACTACGTAATAATTTAGATACACTTGAATTTTAAACTATCGCCCTTCTACGGTAGCCATTACTGTGAAGCATATTGTCCCATTAGAATAAATACAACATGAAAGTTTTTCTTCGGCAAAATTGCCTCTCCGTTACAAAAGGCTCCCAATTTCGTTGCTCGCGAAAAAGAAAGAACGAATATATGCGAATACAGACGGATTTTCGAGTTTAAATTTTAAAGGGAAAATTTGCTTACGCTCTTGGGGGGAAACTACATTTGCCCATACAAAACGGATCTATAAAACATATAAATTCTATATTCTTTCTGTGAAGTGCCATATTACATCTGGAAACGCTGAGAGCGGGGCCCCGAGAACTGACAAGGAGGCGATTTTAAATATTCATCGCGAACAGACACAAAGGAGGTGATATCGTAAAACGAATTTTACATTTGTCGAAACAAAAACGCAAAAGATATGGAAGATTTACAGGAAACAAATCTTAAAACATTTTCTAATGGTCTCTAAATAAATCCACATTGTGGCTGAAAACCGACTAAAGAAGCTTTGGATTACTTAATTTTATATGATCAACATTATCAACCCATAGCTTAGGCTTGGGGAGACTATAGTTCTTAATGACCAAGATCCGCTGATGGTGCCGCTTCGAATATGTTTCACCAAATATCACCACTGTTGGCGATCGGCAGCAATTGTCTTGGCCTCCGGTAAACTTTAGACACATCCAGCTTAAAGATATCAGACCGTAACAGTACCCAAGACTCCGAGTAGAAGTTTCAATGTTAATTTAAAAATGTTCTGTTCTTTTACACTCCGCCGATTTGTAGACGCAAAAGTTCTTTCAGCTAGCTGATTCAGTCTATTATTTCAAGTACTTAAACTCCTGTAACATGCTGTAACATGATACAGTTGAGAGTTGCAGTAGCAAGCGATCCGCCATTTGTCAATACCCTAGTTTTTTTTTCATTAATGTTCAAGACATTGTGCTCTGCAATGCGCATTATATCATGAAGAATACTAGAAGCAACAATATCTGTATCAGCGAATATAGATAGCACTATTATCAATGAACATTAGACAGGCCAAGAAGTTTGTAGCATTGTATATTTTAGCATTTTATATTTTATGTCAACTTCACATTCTATTCAGGATATTAACAATTTCGAAACATTTTTCAGGTGAAAAATATGTAACTCTACTTTAATATTAATACAGAAACATTTTACTCCACAAGAACATTAAGAACAACAATTAACAGTCCATTAGTTTGGACATACACATATTTGGCTCCAAATTTTAGTAGTAATTCTACACAGTGTTAGCAGTTGACTTATCATCATCACTCGATAGCCAGCGCTCTGCAAGAAAATTCTTTACTAAATTCCACCACGATTGCCAATCCGCCGGAGCTATCCAATGAGCTATCAAATCTGCTGTACAATCTATTTTTCAAATTGTTTTCGATTATCTTGAACCATGTATTTTTCGAAGCTGTTCGCTGCGTCTTCCATGCAAAAAATCAATTTCCCCACAGAAGTCTATGAGGAATTCATTCACCTTTCACGCTACAGATATGTCCAACTATTGCATCTCTGAATTTGCTTCTGAACTTGCTTGAATGCTCTTATTGTCCGCATCTTAGACGAATGACTTAATTTCTAATATAATCTCGAACGATACCAATGGCCAGATGAGACATTCAATGACTTTTTCTAAGTCTTTTTTTAAGAATATCGTTCATCGATTTTGAGGGGCAACTTTGAGGACAATCCACCGATATTAAAAATTATCATAAACTGCCTTAGAAGTTAAAAGGAATCTGAGCACAATCCATTTTCTAAAAACAGTAGAGTAATGTTCGCAGGCCTTATAACATATATAGTTTAATATTAATATAATTATATATAATTATAGTAATTATATATAATATAGTTTAATATAATTATATTTTTGGAAACTCAAGCTTTTTTAATTGTCATTCCTTTTTTAATAGTTATTTTACAAACTTTCTGTAATATTTTTACAAAATAATAGCAAACGGTAGGGTTAAAAACGTATTTAACTTAAAAAGGGTCACCTTAGTTAATACTAAGTTAGTAATAATTACTTTGTTAAAATTTTTGAAAATATAAATAAGTATATTATTGAATAGTATTTTTTATATTCAAATAATTTTATTTAATTTTCCATGATATTTGTAATGCAAGATCGTCCAAAAATATATACGGAAACATGTGCTTTGAAAGCGGTCATTACCGAAAACCAAATACAACTTGCTGGTATCGCTTGTTCATTTGTACGCTGAACTTAAAATTGGCGTGTTTAAACCAGCTTAGGGATCACGAGGGAAACGGAAGCGGTGGTGAAAGAGGTAAAGCAGGAGAGGGGTATAGATGTTGCGAGCTAGCGGCATCCGTCGAAATTAAATCGGTGTATTTTCGTGCCTTGCGTCAACATGGCGTCGTCCAAAGTTACGCCATAATTGAATTTGATAGAGTTTGCATTGCCGAAATGCCAACATTTTGGTAATCGATGAACACATGTTTCCGTATTCGCCTATTAGTGAAATAGATACTTTTTTGGCACTTCTGTTACTACTTTCTTATTATACACTTTTACTAAGACAAATTATAAGCTGGTTTATTTTATACTTTTATACTGTTTCAATAAAACTTACATTTTAATTAATATAATTTTGTAAATAAAATCAAATAATAAAAAAATAACCAATTAAAAATATATTCGATTATTAGTATTATTACTAACACTAAATTTTGTGATATTTTGGTCATTATACAACTTGGGGCAAAAGTACCGAACCACTCTGATTGCCTATAACTTTGCTCAAAGAATAGATAAGTAAGTTTGGTTTTCACGAGAAGTTTTTTAGGTCTTTACTTTTTTTTTTCGTTATGATTGAAAAATTATATCGGCTAAATGGTGACTGCGATTCGTTATGCAACTTTCAGCTATTATTAAGGCATTTTTCTTGACATCCTGCAACATTTGGGGCTGAATTTCTTCAATTTCGTAACAAATATTCTCTTTAAAATATTGAATCTTGAAGATATTGAATTTGAGCCTTATTCACATAAACTTTTGACTTTAAAAAATCCCATAAGAAAAAGTCTGGTGTTATTGAATCCAGAGATCTGGCTGGCTATTCTAAATCGCCACTTCGAGCTGTGTGTGCTGTAGCTCCATCTTGCTGAAACCACATGTCCTCTAGTCCTCGCTCTTCCATTTCAGTACAACATAATTTCGAATCATGTCTTGTGGGACCGGTCAGCAGTAACAGTAACTGCAACATCTTGGTCCTTTCCAAAAAAATAGGGACCAATGATGTTTCGTGAATTAGTTGAGATTCTCTGATCCCCAAAATCGACTGTTCTGTTTATTAACATGGCCACTGAGAAGAAAATGGGCTTCATCGCTCATTATCAATTTAGACGAAAAATTTTCAATTTCACCAGACAGACTTAGGATTGCAATACTGTACTCAACTCGTTGATCAGGATCTCTCGGTAGCAATTTTTGTACTAACTGAATTTTGTGCAGGAACATTTTCAAATCAGTTTTCAAAATTCGCCTTAAACTACGTGCAGAAATTTGTAACTGGGAACCACATCCCCGAGTTGATGTTTCCGGAGACCGTTTCTCTGCAACACTATCGCACACCAGAGCCACATTTTCAGCGCTACGAGACGTCCTTTGTCTTCCAGAACGATGCCGGCCGGCTGTCGTACCATTATGTTGAAAATTCGCATATAAACGATAAATTGTGGTTTTGTGAGGCACTGGACGATTAGGATAATTTTGACGCAATTTCCGCTGAGTGACAATAATGGAACGATTATTTTCAATAAATATTTATCAATAATAACATTTGGACGTATACACCATACCGTGGTTAAAGCGAAACTGAGCTATACGTCACATAACCGAGATGGTGCGCAATCAAAATGGCAGCTGATGATCGCTAGTGATGCGACTTTTAATATTTAAAAAAAACTTCATTTGTGGATGAAATATTTCCTGATAGTTTAAATTGAAATACTATTGAGCAAACTACTACTGAAATACAAGCAAAGTTGTTCTCCATATAACATGTTTTAGTGACTGACTTTGAAAATATCTAATACATAACATGCATCATAAAAATATAGCTATACGAATTTAAGTAGGCTGTAATAGAAAACCTAATCTATATTACTACAGAATATTAAAAAATCTATAGACTAAATTGCAGAAGGCATTTGATTTTTGAAATTGCAAGTTTTTCTTTTTAAAAAAATATTGATTGAAAATATTGTTGTCCATTAATTTTTAATATTTGCACTAATTTATACTTAAATAAATAGTACAATATATAATAAAATATAAATTAATAAATAGAATAAAATTAATTAATAATTAAATTAAATAACCTTAACAAACCTGATTTAACTTATTATAATATAATACATATGAATATATTTCTTTCAATATTTAATAGCTTCCAATGGAATATTGTCCAATTCTTGTACCAAAACATCCATCATTGTTTCATTTATATTGGAGATAGGAATCAACTCCTCACACGCTTCTCTAAAATTCCCCATGACTGTTCAATTATGTGGAGGTCTGGCGATTGTAATTGATGCAATTGATTGGACTCTGATCAAGATTGAACCATTTTTACTGTATGTATTGGTGCCTTATGTTGGAATATGACAGTGTTATGTAATATACTAGTCAAAGTAAGAAATTACTGTGCTGTGACTGAAGGGACCAGCTATATACCACGATGCTGAGGCCCAAATCATATCGGAACCTTCTCCATGATTATGTGTAGGAAGCAGGCAGTCTTGATCGTAGATTTCTTTTGGGATTCTCCATATATAAATCCGGACGTTTGTAAGAAATAATATAAACGATGTTTTACCATGTTCTATATATGCTGTCAATACCATCTAAGCAATTAATAAAAGTAAAACAATAAAGCTGTTTTTGTTACATTTCACCAATCGCTTAATCCACATTCACCGTCGCATAATATAGCCGTCGCAGAACAAAGCGTGTTTTGCACTGAAATATAACCTACAGAACTTGGCATGTAAACTGATCAGTACATACGCGTAGCATTATTTACAGGGAAGCAATGGTGTTAATATGCAACAAGATGTACCATACTACATGAAGTTCATATTATATTGTCTTTATCTTGCATATTTTTTATTAATCGATAGTACTATTTTACTTGAAACTTTGACATTGGCTTATACAAGAGTCAAAATTAACAAAATAGTAGATAATAATGAAAAATAATATAAAGAAAATTAATTAACAGTATTTTAAATTGGTTTGTTTAATTATAAAGTGATAATAGTAGTTTCATAAAAAATAAAGCTATGACTTAATTCGGGTCTTGTTGAACAAAATACTGTTGTGATACTGCTGTGGCTAAGAAATAATAAGACGTAGATCTTGTGGCGTTGCTCATTAAAAATTCCTTCTACAGAGCCATGGGCCAGTAGTCTTAATTTTATAATCGCAATAGCGCACACTCTTAGGCAATATTGATTTTTCGCGGTCTTCAAAAGTTAAATCCCCATCATTCCTCCACAGTCTTATTTACCTGACTTAACCCCGTTTAACATCCCTGACTATTTATTCAATAAACTTATTTTAACTTAATTAATAACTCACAAACCCAATCAGTTATAGAATGTTTTAAAAATCTTTTTAGTTATCAAATTGAACAAATATTACGAAGACTGTAATCTAGAAGAATTATTTTGAGAAAAAATAAATAACTCGTAAGTATGTAACTTACAGAAAAAAGTTGATTATCACTGAAAAAAATATAAAAAATAATGCAACACTAGTTCTCTTACTAACAATTTAAGTACTAAATTCTGCATTCTGCACTACGATCTAAAATAAAACAGGCAAATTGTAGTAACGAAAAAGAAGCACGCAAGTAAATAAGCTTATGAAAATTGTTCTAATGAAAATACTTCTCTCGGGCGAAAGCCCCTTTGTGAAATACAAATAAGGTAAAGCGTAAAATGCAGCGAATATAATTTCATTAAGGGATCTAAAAAACATAATGAAAAATGAAGTCGCTTTGGACGTTTCGAACCAGCTCTTTGTTTTAAGTAAATTACACGATTAAACTGAAATATGCTCAGTTCTAGAGGAATTGTAACTGTTTTCCAACAGCATTATGTACATTGTACATAAATAATATTTAGTTATTACTATATAATGCACTCTATAGGAATACTTAATAAAATACGTTTGACTTATTTTAAAACCTTAAATGTAACTAATAAAAAATATATTAAACAACGACAATACTGATATGATATTGAATAAATAATTAGGAATTGACAGAATTTATTTTTTAACTTAGTATTAATCAGTTTATTATTAATTGTTTGCGTGTATTTTAATGAGCGATAAACAAGTAAAGTTACGGTTTTAATTATTAATGGGTTATTCAGCGAATCCTGACCCTAATATTCGAACACTAAAAATTCACAAAAAAAATGTCTGTTAGATAGCTGTCAAACCAAAATATTTCCTTCGACACATTATAAACATGTTGGAAGAATAATGCGTAAAAATTGTAGAAAATGATAGAGAATATCTTGATTAACATATACGTACCAATCTCTCTCAATAAATTATTTTTTATATGCAACCACCTAATAATCATAATTTAATAGAAAACCAAAAACTATATTATTAAAACTATATTAATTTGAAATACATTAATACAAAATTATTTTCTAATTTAATTTTTATCGGTATATTTCTTTTAACGAAATTTCAACACTTTGTTAATTTCAATTTTAAAATGCCGTTTTTAGCTTTCCTTGTCAAAGTAATTGAGAAAATATCTTCGTCATTTAAAAAAAAACACGTGATCGAATCAGCTGCGCATATCCGAAGATCACAAAAATACTTTATTATTTATTTAAATGGCTGAAAGGGAACGAGGAGGGGGCAGAAGGGACTTGCGGTACGTAATGGGAAATTAAAGGGAGTGGAATTTAAAATGCTAAAAATCAGCTTTCTTTTCTCCCCCAGCGAGAATGCTACTACCTAATTATTTTTTCTTGCTCATTGCAAAACTCGTTCACGATGTTCAGTGATATTTAAAAACACTTTAGTTAATAGAGGTGGTCTATTCTAGAACAATTTTTATCGCTCTTTTAAAAAATTCATTTTTGGGGAAAAATGTGTTTAATTAATATACTGATCGAAACATTTAATTTTCGCACCTTTTTCTGCAACATGGTGATACCGTGTCCAAAGAAGAATGTTGGTATGGCAACGATCCATTCATCAAACTATTTTCGCACTTTTTCAACGTTTCGAAACAGCAGAACTCAGAAGGCGCTATTTCTGGTAGTTACGCTGGGTAAACACACAGTTTCATTCGGTTTAGCAGCTTGTAACATAGTATACCTTTCTGATGAGGCTATATGCACATCAAGACTTGATAGACGTGAATATTTCGATTCGGTATCCACGTGAATATGGCTCTCTTAGACGAACCCATGACTTATTATTGTCATAGTAAACCTATTTTTCACCACCAATCACAATATACCATAAAAACCAAAATGCTACTCTCTGCTAATTCATGTGGTAACCATTTTCAGTTTCACAGTTTCAGATTCAGCTGGAGTTTGATCCAACAAGTCTCGAAATGTATTGTGTACTAAAATATTTGGTCCTCCAGACCATTCTTTATAATTGCCATCAAAATCACCGCTTGCAATAATTGAAACCAAAACCTACAACAGGGATATTACTGAGCAGCTACCATAAGATCATTATAAGCTTCAGCAGCAGGTTAAGATTATTTAATCAAACAACAAAAGTAAGAAATGTTGAAAATGCAATGTTGAGGGTATGATGTGTATTGAGTTGAGTAACTCAATGGAAAACTATTATTTTATGCAGAGAACTGTCTAAGCCATCGAATTTAAAAGTTAAATTAGATTGTTTAACAATTGTTTATATTAAAACTTCCATTTTCACCAATATATATTACATCACGTGACTTTTAATGGACCTTACTACGAAAAACGGTATTTGAGAACGTTTGAGAAGTTTGAAACGATTGAATGGTGGTTTAGATTTAAATCGTCAGTATTAGTATCGCTTTGTATCACCGTTCAACAAGTCATCTGTTCTTTTCAGATGCTAAAATAATTTTTTTAAAGTAAAATAATATTTTCTGTATTCGAAACCCTTTCACATTTTATAACTTATGTATCTCAGATCAAAATATTTGCAAACACCTAATAATAAAAACCAAAAGATAAAAGATTTTTTTTTAAATATTTTTTTAAAGTTTCCTTTTTACTAACGAGGGTTTATCTTAACTGGACTTACAATTTTAACCACGGTCCTCGGCAATAAGCCTACCGACTGGCGAGTGACCAACTTAGAACACATCCGGTCTTATCTAGCATTGTTACTCGCATAACTGAAATCATTTTCCTTGTCGGATTTTGCACTCTTGCCTGGGACAATCACACATTTTAAACAATGACAAATATAAATTTACGGCCATGCCCCAGCAGGATTCGAACCCGCTACTATTGCAAGGGTTTTTACCGTGCCGCCACCTTTACCACTGCGTCAACCAAGCCGGCAATTCTAAATTTGAATTGTAATCGGCAACGATGGTGTCTATTTTAAGAAACAAAATGCTTTAAAGGATTATTTACAAAGAGGTGAGGGAAAGGAAATATCCACACTCTAAATAGCAATAATGACTTACTACTGTGCTAGAACGACTAATAAATAGAATCGGTTTTGTTGAGATGTTCTAATTCGCTTATTGTAGATATCACTGCTTTTAAATATATTAAAGTTTTATAAAAAAAAGTCGTTAAAGGATCCAATACAAGCATAGTTTCTGTTATATGTTGTAACTTATATTAAATTTATTTTCATTTAAATTCTCTACACAAAAACTACACACTACTTACATAGTGATCCGCACATTCCATAGACATAAACCGAAAGTGACTTAGCTCTTGAGCTATAGCACTTTTTTCGGGCTAATTATTTTCGACGATGCTAATCTGCCAGGGCTGTTATAAAATCGCAAGTTAGTTGAGGGGAAATTCCGGAGAAAAAATTAAAAATGAATAGCAATTTTGATCCGAAAGCGTTCAAATATTTATACGGAGGGTGATTTGGTGGCTGGTTTAATCAGCTTATGTGTGATTTCAGATTTAGTTTTATTAAGTTTTTTAAGAGCGGAATTTTAGAATATTTTCTTTTTTTTTGTTGCAGTGGAGCAGGATTTCGACCAGTCATCGACGGAGCAGCCGGAGCTAGGAATACGTCACCATCATTGTTCTTTCCGCCACATTTGGCTTCTCACATCAGTTCGCAGTTTTCTCCACCCTTATTTCCAGCATTAAAAGGTAATTGACATATAAATGCAACAATATGAAAACAAAAGACTATTTGATAACAAATTATTTACTTTGACGTACTTTGTTATATAAAATACCATGCCAGATAAAAAAAACGTGAAGATAATACAGCATTATTTTTTAAATTGCATTGAAATATATGCTTAGCTTCCATTGCATGTTTTTCAAACACAGAACAAAATTCCAAACACATTATTTGTTCTTTTATATGTGCCTTAACGACTTCCAGGCAGGACACGATAATAGCAAGTGAAACAATATTTACTAATACATTGGTTCTACTTAGTTATTTCATGAATGAACATCTTTACTAACCCTATATCTCCCTACAAATGCTAACAATCGTTTAGTTCTATGCTTTTTACATCTTTACCGTTTACTAGTATTGCTTTAACTATGCATATTGATTTTCGCTAAATATTAATTGGCCAAAATGTGAATATTTGTAATTGATAATTTATTAGAAAGATCTGAAATTTGACTTTTATATAAACGCCTGGAAACAGTTGCCTTATTAACTACTAAGCTGCTTGAAAGTTCTTTGAGTGTTTGAGCAAGGGTTTCGTCCAATAAGTCTTGCAATTTATTGTCTTCAGAATTTTTTCCACCACCAGACCATACATTACCATAGACATCAAAAGATTCTAAAACTATTAATTTGTGTCAAGAAATGTCAAAATCATGCAATTTAATACTTAGGTTAGGTTGTGGTTACATTGGTACTTCGCGTTTTGACCAATAGATATCCTTAATCAAAATAACAGTTACTGCTATTGTTAAACTAACAGTTATTGTGTAGAAAATGGATATTTGAACTTAATTTTCCTTGAACTGTGTCTTTAATTTAATTATCATCTACTTTCTTTAATCAATTATCCTTAAATATAAGTATATTTAATTTTAAAATATGTTTTCAAGTTTATTATTCAGACACAAATATTAATTTCAGATAAATTTGTAGACATCTAGAAAAGATAGGTATATTAATATAATTTACTCAGCATGCATACTATTATAGAATTAGGATACGGCAAAAATGCTGTAATACAAATTATAATTATACTTGTTTTTATAATGCACGTGCTGTATTAACATCAACTAATTTTAGTACTTCTAAAACTATTAATTTGTGTGAAGAAATGTCAAAATCATTGAATTTAATACTAAGGTTAGGTTGTGGTTACATTGGTACTTCGCGTTTTGACCAATAGATATCGTTAATCAAAATAACAGTTACTGCTATGGTTAAACTAACAGTTATTGTGTAGAAAATGGATATTTGAACTTAATTTTCCTTGAACTGTGTCTTTAATTTAATTATCACCAACTTTCTTTAATCAATTAGCCTTAAATAGAAGTATATTTAATTTAAAAATATGTTTTCAAGTTTATTATTCAGATACGAATATTAATTTCAAATAAATTTGTAGACATCTAGAAAAGATAGGTATATTAATATAATTTACTCAGCATGCATACTATTATAGAATTAGGATGCGGCAAAAATGCTGTAATACAAATTATAATTATACTTGTTTTTATAATGCACGTGATGTATTAACATCAACGAATTTTAGTACTTCTAAAACTATTAATTTGTGTGAAGAAATGTTAAAATCATGGAATTTAATACTTAGGTTAGGTTGTGGTTACATTGGTACTTCGCGTTTTGACCAATAGATACCGTTAATCAAAATAACAGTTACTGCTATGGTTAAACTATCAGTTATTGTGTAGAAAATGGATATATGAACTTAATTTTCCTTGAATTGTGTCTTTAATTTAATTATCATCAACTTTCTTTAATCAATTATCCTTAAATATAAGTATTTAATTTGAAAATATGTTTCCAAGTTTATTATTCCGATACAAATATTAATTTCAAATAAATTTGTAGACATCTAGAAAAGATAGGTATATTAATATTATTTACTCAGCATGCATACTATTATAGAATTAGGATACGGCAAAAATGCTGTAATACAAATTATAATTATACTTGTTTTTATAATGCACGTGATGTATTAACATCAACGAATTTTAGTACTTCTAAAACTATTAATTTGTGTGAAGAAATGTTAAAATCATGGAATTTAATACTTAGGTTAGGTTGTGGTTACATTGGTACTTCGCGTTTTGACCAATAGATACCGTTAATCAAAATAACAGTTACTGCTATGGTTAAACTATCAGTTATTGTGTAGAAAATGGATATATGAACTTAATTTTCCTTGAATTGTGTCTTTAATTTAATTATCAACTTTCTTTAATCAATTATCCTTAAATATAAGTATTTAATTTGAAAATATGTTTCCAAGTTTATTATTCCGATACAAATATTAATTTCAAATAAATTTGTAGACATCTAGAAAAGATAGGTATATTAATATTATTTACTCAGCATGCATACTATTATAGAATTAGGATACGGCAAAAATGCTGTAATACAAATTATAATTATACTTGTTTTTATAATGCACGTGCTGTATTAACATCAATTAGTTTCAGTACTTCAAATTAAATATCTTTTTCTTTAATTTTAGCATATTTTTAGCATATAAGAATAAAAACCTGCAATCTGAATTGAATTGTTGAAAATGTAAATAGTTCGAACAATATTTTTATTTTATTATGCGCAAATTAATATTTCCATCAATAATTTCATCAAAGTTTTCCTTTTAAATCAGGCAATAAATTATACCTTAAATATCGTTAAGTTTATACGTACGAAGGTTGTTTGCTTAACGCAACACATTACCGGCAATCTGCACCTGCTATCTTTAAATTTATCATCGAGTAACTTTTAAACTTGAAAATTTGATCAGGGTCCTAAAAAAGCGCCTGATATCGTTTACCGAACTTTAATACAGATAAGTGGATTATGGAAAAACGTTGGAAAAAGCAATAAAATAAAAACAAATTACTAGATGGCACGAAAAATAAGGAGGATTTAGTTTTACGAACTTTCAGTACGATTGGATTGGTTTATATATAGGCCTATACGTACAAACTGCTAACTTGTATATGTCGCTTCACTTCGTGTAAGTGAATTGTTTCATTATTGTTCAATATTAAAATTTTACTTTAATTAATTTAAGAAAAAAGTAGAATAAATATAAAATGTATATTACGACTAATCTATAAATTATTGTAGTGTTTTACTTAAAAAGTATTCAATTGATAACGAATCATATTATTATTAAAGTAGCAGCAACGTGGCAAGTCAGTTTTTGTTAAAACTTGATGTGACTTACTAATCATAGTATTGTATATATCCGAAATTGTATTTACGAAATCGTTTCTAGTTTTGTAATACTCAATCAAAATAACTATTCTGGTTGTATCATGCTTCCATAGGTTTCATTTTTGTTGCCAATATTAATTACAAAAAGATATTAATCACCTGCTTTGAACGACAAATCCCAAGATTTTAATGAACTGTCGCATACTGGGCTTTACAACAAACAAAAACACTTTTGTTTGTTGTAAAGCTCATCTACACTTTCACCCATCTACACTTTCAGTATCTAAAATATTTTATTACTCAGGAGCATTTAAGATACAAATAGCATCTGAACCAATGCCTAGTTTGACGTGACATATTTGAAAAATGTAGACTACTTGGACAAAAACTAAACCAACTCTATTGTGTTTTCTAATGGAAGTAGAAATTATCTTTAGGAAACAAAATATTTTTATATAGATCAATTCTTTCGCTTATTTGGTTATACGACATTAAAGTGGACCATTAATAATAAAATCATCTAAACGTAAATAAGTCTGATATAACAATCCTTCAGAGGTTCAAAATTAAAACCGATTCGATATTTTATGTTATGTTTTCTTTAACTACTAATAGTAATAATATAAGCAGAAAATATTTCCGATAAAATTATTTTCCAAAAACAACTACCTATTAGATTGACATACTATATGACACGTTACGTTCTGAAGACCTGCAAATATACCACATTAAACAGGAATATTAAAGAGACTAAAAATGATAAAATAACAGAAAAAAAATTGATAAAAACTGAGTATATTACTGCCTTTTGCGTTCCAAAATTATCAAACCAATATCAAGATCTCGTAAATGGAATCAATCTTGGAATCGTATTAATAGAAGCTTTCACATGTAAACGAAAAATATGATATGAACATTTTAAACTTTTATTTCATAGATCATCATCGCCATACAGTCCTAATTTAGCATTAAAAATGACTTTAATTCTTGCATGTTGAAAATAAATCGCCAAGACAACATTCTCAAATACTTCAAAATTTCTAAACGTTTCTTCAAATATTAATTTAAATACCCATAGCATTGTTCTTTATGGAAAATATCTGAAAAAGTAAAAATGAACTTTGATAACAGGTCAATTGAAAAGTCCCCGGCTTACCAAAGCAAAACAGAATTTTTGGCAAAATTAGTTTTTTTTATTCAACATAATTCCCTTCAAGGGTGATACACTGATTATAGCGACCCTCCAACTTTTCGATACCATTTTTATAGTACGATTTATCCTTTGCTTCAAAATAGGCCTCAGTTTCGGCGATCACCTCTTCATTCGATGAAAATTTCTTTCCAGCGAGCATTCTTTTGAGATTTGAGAACAGGAAATAGTCGCTGGTGGCCAGATCTGGAGAATACGGTGGATGAGTAAACAATTCGAAGCCCAATTAATAGATTTTTGCCATCGATTTCACTGACTTGTGACACGGTGCATTGTCTTGGTGAAGCAGTAGTTCGTTTTTCTTCAAATGCCGCCGTTTTTCGGCGATTTCGTCCTTCAAGCGGTCCAATAATGCCATATAATGGTCCTTCCTTTTTCAGAGTAGTCAATGAAAATTATTCCATGCGCATCCCAAACTATAGACGCCATAACCTTGCCCGCCGACTGTTGCGTTTTCCCATGCTTTGGAGCGGGTTCATCTTGTGCAGTCCACTCAGATGGCGGTCGATTGGACTTCAGAGTGAAATGCTAGAGCTTTTCATCCATTGTCACATATCGACGCAAAAACTCAAGTATATTGCGCTTGATCATCTTCAAACACTGCTCCGAATCATCAACTTGTTGTTTCTTTTTGGTCAAAAGTGAGCTCGAGAAGCACCCACTTTGCACAGAGCTTCCTCATACCCAAATATTCGTGAATAATGTGATGTAGACGTTCAGTTAATATCTTTATAGTGTCTACTATTTCATTCAATTTCAATTTACGGTCATACAAAATAATTTTGTGGATTTTTTAAAAATGTTTTCGTCGGTAACAACCTCTTTTGGGCGTCCACTGTATTCACTGTCTTCGGTGCTCATTTCACCACGTCTAAACTTAGCATACCAATCCTTGATAGTTGATTTTCCTGCGAACACGAACACGTGAAATTCCTTTTTATCATTTTTTTTTTCACAATAACAAAATTTGCTTCACTCAAAATGCTATAATTCACAAACTAATGATCCGACAGCTCTCAAATTTATCCACGCATCTTTTGAGGGTTAAGGCTAACTAAAAAACATACGGATTTAATTCTAGTAGTGCCATCTTTGTGCCAGGCCTAGGTCTTTTCAATTTATTCAGGAACTCTTAAGTATATAAAAACACCGAAGTATTATAAATAACTCCTAAGTACAACAAAAGTCAACTGCTATTGAAGAAGAAAATACAATATAGTAATGAAACACAAGAAATAGCATGAAAGTAGGAAATAATGGAATCTAGTAGTTTTAAAAAAATAGTTTTAAATCTATATTTTGCTTACGCATCACTTAACATTTGAAGTTTGAACCACGTTCGTAAAAACATATTCCTGTGATAAATATGTTAAATGGCTATTTGAATTCAAATTATATTTATTCATTATATTTTTTCATAAGCTAACGCTCCGTTTTGAGCTTAAAAATAAATTCATCTCATATTTAAGATTTGAAAAAAAAGTATTAGTCGATCTTACGACTAAATAATATAAAATTATTAGAAAGAATATATTAATAAAGCTGTTTTTCTAATTGTTTCAGGATTCCCTGGTTTATGTTCCTGCTGTCCAATCAAACCCTTGGGGAGTAATTTATCCCCAGCGCACCTACTGCCATCTACCGATGCAACAACAACAGTGTCTCAAGGCTCGCCCGTAGGAAGCGACCAACGTCAATCCAGTGTTGCCGAATTGCGGCGTAAAGCTCAAGAACATTCCGCCGCACTCTTACAAAGCCTGCAACACGTTGCTAACTTTCAACAGGCGGCAGGCCTAAACTTCCCCTTATTACCACCGTTAACATTGCAAGCGTTGCAAAGGAAACACGATATAGGAACAAGCGAATCCACAGAAGGGATTGTAGTTAAGGACCAATCGCCTACATAAATTCGATAAAAGCGTCCATTTGACAAAAATAATAACGTTGAAGGTAGTTTGAATATAGAATACGAAATAAAAATGGTTTCAACAGAACATAAACCACCAATCTTTAGTTTGTCTATAGATTCTTAGTTTTAATTATTTGTACATATGGTAGGTACGTTCGGATTCTTAAGATTATTTTATATTGCGATTTCAAAACATTTATTAACAAAAATAAGATTTGTACAATCACTACCTTATTACTGAAACGCAATATAACATGTAAGTTAATGCTAGTAGTATCAGAAGCAATAGATTAAAACTGTATAAAAGACGTAGTATTATAATTTAATAATAACAATAGTGTTAAAAGAAATAAAATAAATTGGTAGTGAATATAATTATAGTTGGAAAACTGTTACCGACAAAATATTGTGATGTAATTTGAGTATTATAATTTTAATTGTGACTATTTGTAAATATAATTCATATTGTAATACAAAACTAGTGGAGTGTTAAATAAATTACTTAATTTAATGAATCTAGTTTTTCATTTCTCGGCAGATTGCATCGATTGGTTACTTATTATATTAAAATTTGACTTCAATGGTTTAAAAATGTCACGTCATTTTACGTGCCACCAATCCAAACATATCCAAAGGTAATACTGTTAATACTAGACATATACTCAGATCAAATACAACGGTTTCTGCGAAGCATTTTGAAATTAACGAGCAAGTACCAGGATATGTTGTGAAGCCATTATATGGTTTGACACTGATCCAAAAAGACAATATATATCATTTGAGTGCCTAGTATCCACGCATTGTTGTTTATAAGAGTAATGGTTAGGTGGTATTTTTTTGTTAAGTTTATGTTTACATTATTCCTGAATTAGTTTTTATAATTAATTATTACTTAAACAGAGAAAATTAGCAGCAGGCAATATGTGTGTAAAAAATGAATTATAGGTAAAATGTTGTAATTTAATAACGATAATTTTATAAAATGCTAAGGAACAGCATTTTATGTATGTTAAATAATATGAAAACACTGAGCAATATGACGTGGTTTTACGGTAAGTACGATATGCGAACAGGCTGCCGAGTGGGAGAATACTACAAATGAAAAATATGTTTGAATTTATATAATTGCCAGTACCCTGAAAGAAAATTTCAAATGTATAATGTGTAAACATATTGATTGCAACATTCATACTGCTCTGTACCGAAATATTTGAGAATGCGCAAGAGTATGGAATGGGTGAAGATTATTGTATGGTATCTACCATACACACAATACACCAGAATATGAAAAATTGTGCATAGAGGAAACTGGGAGGATACGAATATAGGAACGATATATAGAACGAATATACGATACGAATATAGGAACATTAATGATATGATGTGAGATATGCAATACGGTGCAGTCAGATTTGGATTCATTTTTCAGTTAGCTTTGGAACACTTGATGGATACTGGTTTCAGTTTAGTAAATCTAAATTTTCGCCGCTTCAGAAGTTTATTTTATGGAAAATATAAGTGATTTTGGGAGTTAAAAACACCAGTATAGTCTCGACAAAGACGATAGCTACAAGACTAACTCCATCTGGTATACCCTTTATGTTTGTATGCACGTGTTATACTTGCTATACAGGATAATGTGATTAACAAACTTTCAGTATCAAAGCTCCTGTCATGAGGATTCAGTCTGTAATTATTCGAAAACGTTGACGAGTTTTAGTCAATAAAAATTGCCCCATTTCAGAAGCCTATTATTCATATATGAACAATCCTGTAAGTAACCAAAACGAAAAATCATGTATAGTTGCTAAAATATAATTAAACTGAACTCTGATCGCTGAACTTTGGCATCATCAAATGCACAATTTGAATGGAAAATGTTTTCAGAAAAGCCAATAATAGTGATAACATTTATAAATGACATATAATGAATAGCCTTAAAAGCAAAATCACCATATCGACAAAGTATCGCATTGTTAACAGAAATATGAACCATTTGTAAACAATATGAAAATTATTAAAGTAAAGAATGTTAAAAGTTAATCTTCGTTTCCTTATGAATAATTATTATAGAAAATATTATAAACAGTTAGATACTACAATTTCTCGTTTCTCTGGCAGTATTTGACATCAGAAAATGGACGTATTTTGATATGTATTCGAAAATGATTTTCGTGTATATTTATAAAAACTGAAGCCATTTAGACAGATCATATGGCATCAGCCGGAATAAATGAGAATCTGATAGCAGTTCCCATATAGTAAAGAGTATCAATTGTCGAAAAAGTATTTATTAAAAGCATAGAAATGAGATATCAAAGCGCTCACGAGGAAACAAGATGAGAAAAACAAACCGAATTTAGACCGAATCGCGGTTATGTAGATAAGATTATCCAATTATGTGATTATCACCCAATTATGGAGGAAAATGTTAGATCTCGAAAGCCTGCGATTGTCGTTTTTATTGATTTTCGTTCCACTTTCGACAAGATACACTAGGGACCTTTGCCTCTTGTACAATGTGTAAAATTTAAGAAACTTCTTCAGGCATTTTACAATATTTCCATTACCTACGTGCGAATTTTTGATAACATTCGACATCGGAAAGTCGGTTCTTCACTACTTTCTAACATAGCGATGGATGCAATAATGTGGAAAGTTTTTAAAAAGATATATGATATATGATGATGATATATATGATGCTCTAAACTTTTTGGCCGATCTGATGTTCGCTGATACAGATGTTGAGGTTTCAGAATGAATGAAGAAAAATCCAAAGTATTGACAACGGATGGATCGTTTGCTATTGTAAATCTAAACCTAACTATTGTAAATCAGAACAACTGCGGAAGTTCAAGTACTTACTCAATAATACGAGAAAAGAAAGTGTCAACCACTGCTGAAGTAATAAGCTGGTTCTGTGGCTGGAAGGAAGTACATTTTGAAAGGTAGATGCAGTAAACAATTCGGAAAAAGCAATCAATCAAGATCAGAAAGCGATCTGATAAATGGGAAACTAATATTGTCAAAAACCAAAACGACCAATCGCCAAAAGTAGTGAAATTTGGCAGAGAATATCCTGCAATACAGTAGTGTAATACATGGGCTGAAAAGTTCCTGGTTTAACGAAGAAAACGCGTTTTTTGTTCAAAATTGCTTTTATTCACCAACATAATCTCCATCAAGAGCCATACATTCATTACAGCAACCCTGTAACATTTTAATACCACTTTTGTAGAATGATTCATCTTTTGCCTCAAGATAGACCTGCCACCTGTTGCTACCCATTAGGATCGTTTTCGATCAACATCGTTTTGGTTCTGGAGTGAAGTGATGGATCCATGTTTCATCCATTGTCAAAGATCGACGCATAAATGTCACTTCGTTACGCTGAAACAATACAACAAATTTATCACAATAACTCACAAATTTTTGAGTACAATATCAAGAAATTTTAAAAACTTTCTTCTGAAGGTTAATACTAAATGAAAAGGCGGTGAATGCAAGAAAACTAGCGCCATCTATGTGTTAGTGACCTTTCAGCCCATTTCTTATTAATTGAGTAAACTCTTTTCCCGAGAGCTGACCATTAATTAATGATGAATGATTAATAATTAATGATTTCCCTTATAAAACTTCATTGATGTAGCATTGTCCGCTATTAAATGAACTTTTCTACGTTATATGCATGAATACCCAGCTCAAACACATAACCACACGTCAAAACTCCTTAGGCATCATCTGACTTGATCTTGGAATATTAAATCAGTACTTTCTCTTCGAGGTTTTTCAGCTGATCAGTGCGATAATCACGCGATCATTTTTATTAATCAAAGTTACGCGTAAATGCGGTGAGGTAATGAGATCAAGCGGGTAGAAGGATCCGCTAGAAATTAATTCGTTTTAGCTAATTATATTAAATGCGGATAAGATGGGATGGGTTATATTAATTTATCTTTAACTAGGGTCTCAAGTGTTGTGGTTATATATAGCTGAAAATACGAACACGTGCTTTTATACTAAAAGTATTCACAATAAAGCAAATTTGTCATACAATTTAGTAAATACGAACATTTAGTTATTATAAATATTGATTTAATGATTATTAAACTATTTAAGTACAATAATTTATGCATATATTTTTAAAGGTTTATGTTACTTAATTTCTATCTCAATAACGTCAAAAGTCAAATAATCTCACAAGGAAGTTTATATAGTGAACTAATTATAAAAGTAAGCCATCCATTGAAATAAATATTTATTAATCTTTAAGTACTGAATTTCAGAATGTTTTTCTTAGTGATAATATCGCACAAATATAGCCATCATTCATAAACTTCATTTCAAAATTCACACCATTTTTCAATAATCCTTCGCTCCCAAATTATATCCAACATTATTATAGCACTATTTCAGACGCGTAAATGTATTTATGATGCAGTTAGTGTTTTCTGTACACCATCAGCGCCAGTTCTGCCTTTTGGGTATCGATTGAGATGAAAATAATCTTTAAATGAAACCAAGATGTTAAATAACAATGTTTTTTGGACAAAATCTGGGTATCTCAACTACAAAATTATCAGATTATCAGGATCGTCAGAAATAAATTTATTAATACTTTCCACGTGTTCTGTCGTTTATGATTAACTTGGCCACTCGTTTTTAATGGTACGATACCAATCTCTTCAAACTTACTATTTTCATATCTAAATTTATTTATTAATAATTTTTATTTAATTTATAGATTAAACATATTCATTACTATCTGGCGAATACCTTAAATATTCAATCAGAAATTAGTTCAAATCACAACATTGTTAGCGACTAAATTTCCAATAGTAGCAGAACTTGAGTTGATGCAGTGTGCCTATCTGTTTTAAAAAAATAAAAGGCAGTTCTAAAATAGAATATATGATAGTATTATCTTATTTCACATTTATTTTTAATTGGCCTATGTGTAAAAAATTACAATATAATTGCTTCAGTATAAAAAATCTGATGATATTTCATAGACAAAGAATGTTCGTGCACGTTTAATCTCATAACTTTATATTATATGTTCTAGGCGCTTTTCAATAAGAATTTGCTGATTTAGCTTATTCTTCTGCACGAAAAAATCGTTATTCTAATACAGGGCACTTATAAATTCAATTTAATAATTGTAAATTTAATACACGATGTGATATTCAAATTTTAAATGAAAATCATAAAAAATATGTTTCAAATTATCTACAACTTCTTTTGGTATTTCTATAAAGTTGCATCCCGTACTGTACCTGACTTATTTATCTACGAATGTCAAAACTCTCGATTATAAAGTATAAGGATATATTGATACATATGACCTTGGTTTCCAATTCTTACATTCTATAGTATTTTATGTCAGCGATTCATATGAGATTACATAACTCATGAATATTTTATCGCATTAGTTTTATTATGAAACTATACTTTTTGATATGTTATTTTAATGAAGTCAAGTGAAGACCATTAAGAATAAGTTTTCCAATTTAATTCACGTAAAATTGCTGTGGAAAGTGGTCAAGTCATGACATTGGAAATATAGAAATTTGTGGAAATAAAAATGGTTAATATGATATAGGTTGCAAAATGCAAAAAAAAATTAAAAACAACTCAAGACAATTGCAGTAATTATTAGATCTAAACACTTATTCCCCGCCATATGCATCCGGCACCTTGGTTGTGTAAGCAAGATATTTTCGTTTTAATGAATATTTACGAAAATATAGCAATTACTAAATATTTTAAAGTGATATCTATTATCGATAAAATCGACAGTAAAGCAACAAGCTTTTTTCATTTATTAATTAATTGAAATACTTTTCTATTTAAATTCATTAATCACTATAAGCCCTTTATTTACGCTACACCTAATAAGGTATAAAAAATAAGATTAAAAAGCCTATCGTGTATTTCAGAAATATATAGAAAAAATAATTTATTTTATTTTACCGAATGTGAATGAAACATTTATAAAATATATTATGTAACTTCAGTATATAGAACTGTCATTTTTAGAAAGGCCTAGATGACCTAAATGTTATCCCAAGAAAAAATAATAATGCTTACAAAAGCTTATCTTCTAAAAAAATAAGACAGTTCTAAAATAGAATATTCGATAGTATTATTACTTTACATCTTATTCACCTTTATTTTTATGTCATTTAAACATTTTTAGCATAAAAGTATCTAACGAGAATTTGAATGCTAGTATTTCTAATATTTTAATTCTAAATTCAGATATTTATATATTTATTTATATTTCTTTGATATATATTTCTTCTTATAAAACAGCATTGTTTATATCTACCTTTGAACTTTGGGTCAATAGTTACTGGCCCAGCTGAATCAGTTGATAATCAAGCAAAGTATACAGGTATACGTTAAAACAGGTCAATTGAAAAAAGTTCCCGGCTTGACACATAGATGGCGCTACTAGGATTAAATGCATATGTTTTTTAGTTAGCCCTAACCCTCAAAATATGGGTGTATAAATTTGACAGCTGTCGGATCATTAGTATGTAAATTATAGCATTTTGAGTGAAGCAATTTTTGTTATTGTGAAAAAAATAGATAAAAAAGAATTTCGCGTGTTGATAAAATATTGCTTTTTGAAGCGAAAAAATACAGTTGAAGCAAAAATTTGGCTTGATTCCGAGTTTCATTTCACACTGCCCCAGCAAAATCAACCATCAAGGATTGGTATGCTAAGTTTAGACGTAGTGAAATGAGCAGCGAAGACGGTGAACTCAGTGGACGCCCAAAAGAGGTTGTTACCGACGAAAACATTTAATTATTAAAACATTTAAATTGAAATTGAATGAAATAGAAGACACTCTAAAGATAACAACTGAACGTGTACATCATATAATTCACAAATATTTGGGTATGAGAAAGCTCTGTGCAAAGTGAGTGCCACGCGAGCTCACTTTTGACCAAAAACAACGAACGAGTTGATGATTCGGAGCAGTGTATGAAGATGATCAAGCGTATTAAGACCGAGTTTTTGCATCGATATGTGACAATGAATGAAACATGACTCCATCATTTCACTCTGAAGTCCAATCGACAGTGGACTGCACACGATGAACCTGATCCGAAGCGTGGGAAAATGCAACACTCGGTTGTCAAGATTATGGCGTTTGTATTTTGGAATGCGCATGGAATAATTTTCATTGACTACCTTGAAAAAGAAAGGACCACCAACAGCGACTATTACATAGCGTTATTGGGCTGTTTGAAGAACGAAATGGCCGAAAAACGGCCACAACAAGAAAGTGCTGCTTCACCAAGACAATACACTGTGTTATAAGTCAGTGCAAAAGATAGTAAAAATCCATGAATTGGGCTTCGAATTGCTTCCTCATCCACCATGTTCTCCAAATCTGGCCCCCAGAGACTATTTCCAGTTCTGAGATCCCAAAAGAATGCTCGCTGTTAAGAAATGTTCATTGAATGAAGAGGTGATCGCCGAAACTGAGGCAAAAATGGTATAGAATTGTTGGAGGTTCGCTATAATCAGTGTGTCGTCCTTGAAAGGAATTATGTTGAATAAAAACTAATTTTGCCAAAAATATGTGTTTTACTATGGTAGGCCGGGGACTTTTCAATTGACATGTTACATATAGCAAAACATACAACAAACATACATATTAAGGAACATGATTTAAATATTAAAGATACAAACATATTACATATATACACAAATATTTCAATATTGTTAATTGTTGTTCGGTTGGAGGTAAAATAATTTACCCCGTAATTTAAAAAGAACTAAAATATCTATGTATGCAGCTTCTTTTCTTTCACTCCAATATAAAGCTTGGTTAAAAACTTTTTATTATATATTATATTTTTTTATTATTTATTTGTATATTTTGTGCGTCAGTAACTGTATTTCCAACTTAAATGAAAATCACACTTTACTTCACTTTTTTTTATCACCCACACCACTTCCATATCTCCCACCTTATTTTCATTTGTCCATGAATTAATATCAACTGGAGTACAAGCTATGTTGGGATTCGCCATTTCCAATAAGTTATCAATAGCCAAGAACGCACGGACGAGGATATTCGCATTTGATTGCAATTGTCAAGCAATTATACTTAAGTGAACATTGTCATTGCTACAAAAGAGATTGTTCCACCATGTTTGAAGAGTTTCTTGATTAAGAACATTCCAGGCCATATGCAAAATTAAAAGAGCTTCTCGTAATATCAAACTGTTACAGAAACAACTAAGAAAAGAAGAGTTAAAAGCATCAGATATGTTTCAACTATTCTTTGGCACTATAGATTAAGAAGAAACTTTCGGTAGTACAATTTGGTAAGCCTTATTATGTTTCAGTCTATTGTTTGAACTAATGGAGTTACATTCGGTGGCAGATGTCATAAAAATTGGCCAATTCCCGCTCATCACTTGATTGCTGTAGTGGATGGTGCATAATCTAACTATAAGTAATATATAAGTGATTTTATTAGAAGGTTCTACTCTATTAGAAAATCTCCTACAAATTAAATATATACGTATATTTTCGACTACAAAATCATTGTCATAACTGATAGGCAAAACGATTATAAAATCATTTCAGCAATATACTGATTGTCATTCAACAATGTGCTCGTCATTGGTTTTTGAACAATCTTAATTAACAAAGATCTTAAAGCTTTAAAATTTCTATTAGCATTAGTTTTATTTTGTATAAATCATCGGTATTGGCGTAAGCTAGAGACATTTTTCATTATTTTTCCAGCCCTGATAGAGCTTGTTTTACCAATAAAGGCCATTTTCATTCGCATTATAAATGTGTTTTATTCTTAAGTCTACTTCGTTAATTGTTTTCGTCGGTTTTCTTTCAATGGTTGTATTAATTCTGGCGAATAATCAGTCAAATTTGATATATTGTGTTAAGTTGTCCCTTTCAGTTTCTCATTTAACCGTTTAACTATTTATTTAAATATTTCGCCTCTAATTGGGACATACTTTTCCCGTTGTTTAAAAACTGCTTATAAAAGGAATTCTCCATTTCAAACGCATTTGCACATTTTAATTTTTTTTCACGAGCCTCCAAATGTTCTATAGGTTCCTCGTAAAGCTTGTATTTTTTAACACTCAATTTTACATATTTTTAATTCCAATTTCAAAAATGCTAAAAGTGTGCAATGTAGTGTATTAAGCTGCGTACAGACTGGGCCAATGAAGGACAACGAATGAAATTCAGTGTTGGATGCCAAACATTCGGTGGCCTTCAATGAAGCGTACTTATTGCATCTGTTTGATGGTACGAATTTTATGTTTATATTAACGCAATTTTTATTATTAAGTATTTACATTATCGAGACTCTTCTGCGATTTACTGCTCCTTTTCATTCCATATTTCCCGAGAGCTCAACAACAATTAAACAAAGTATTAATTAATTTGTTATAAAGTTTCGTTAAACTAAATTTTACATCAATGCTTCCTTAATCAAGATTGTTCGACAAAAAATAAGGTGAACTGTTAATACAACAATTGAACACAGTTTTCACACAGTACTATCACTTATCTAATAACAAAAAAAAAGATAAATCATTTAAACACAGCTTCATGTCTATATTTATATCCAACTAAAAGCATTAACGAAATATCAGAAACAGAAATCAAAATCGAAGAAGAAATAAATTTATACCGTGCCAAACTCCCAGTATTGTCGGACGCACAACCAGAAATAATCCCCCAAAACAATCGCATAAATCAAGAGACAAGTGAACCGCACTAAATCGGAAAACGTCCCCACCGATTCGAATAGACAAAACACAATCAAGAACAACAAGCGGTCGGCGGAAAAGGCGTCCCAACGGTTATCGATGCGTCCTCGTGCGCGACGCCCATTGGCCGACGCGATCGATGGGCGTGACCACGAATCCATCGAGTTCGAAACGGAAGTGTTAGCGTGCCCTGTTTAGGGGCTGCTTACGTCCTTTATTACGGTGATTAGGGTCTGGAAGATGTTGTTATGGCATTAAGAGAGATGACGGGCGAAAAGTTTTTTCTTGCGTTGAGATTTGTTTTATGGTTTTGATGCTGAATGGTATCTTTGTGTGTCATTACATTATAAATTATGAATACTGATTTACTAATGATATAAAGAATATTGATAGCTTAATGGTATTATAATTAGAAAAAGACATTATAGATAACGTTATATGTTGAGCTCCCAAGTATATTATTATATATAATAACTGTATTATTGAAAAATATTATAATTACACAATGTTAAATTATAACATACAACTACGAGTAGAAAGTGAAGTATAATACAAACCCGTAAATTAAAAGGTTCTAGTAAAAATATCTATAAATAATATTTTGGCATATTTTTCCATAATAAAGAGATTTTTTCTGCGTAATTGCCTTTAATTAAATATATTTATACCTTATATTTAAAATACATACAAATTTATATTTCAATACTGTTCTATAATTCCACTTTAGATCTGCTTTTCATTTATTTTTGTCGATGTTGATTGACTACTTTTTCTTTCGATTCACAGTCATGAATTATTGTTATATATTACTATATAACAACCTATAAATATTTATTTTACTCAAACTGTTAATGGAAACATTGTGATTCCTCTGTTACACAAAATCGTCTTTTTTATTTGTGATAAACAATACTCTAAATGACAATATTGCTGTAGCAAAATATTAACAACCTTCCTTAAAATACCAGTATCCTAATACGTCCACTCAAAACAATTATGTGTTGTTTTAAAATATATATTATAAAAATATAAAATATAATAATGATTTTTGAACATTATTTTAATAAATATTTATTGCAAGCATATTATACATTTTTAGCTCATATTTAATTTATAGTTTTGTTTTCACTTCTATCCACTCACAACTCCTTCTACTACCAAAATTACAGTTAATCAGTTAAAAATCAATATTTGCGAACGTTTATAATCAAAACCTTCACAATTTATATGAAAATTTTATTTATTTTTATATGGCTTCTATTTTTTTAAACAATTATTACATGTCTTTGTTACTTTTATTACGTTATATTAATACATTAAACACTCAATAAATATCAATACATTAAATAGAAAATAAAAATATATTACGTAAAACAAAATATTTCAAAAGTACTTATTTAAAACCTTTTATAAATCCAGAACAGTTTAATTTAATAAAAAACCTATCATACTATCAAAAATTGTGAGTAACTCTCAATTTTTTATTTTCAAAGCTCGAATGTGTTTTAACAGAGCACTTGCTGAAAAAAATATGACACAAATTTATATAAATTTACATTCCCTATGGGTATGACATCAAAATTGGTATAAGTTTATATCGCGTTATTGAATGTAACATTATTTACTCTACTATTATTCAAATAAATTGTACTTGAAAAGAAATATTTTGAGACGTATAAAATAAATAATAAAAATTTATTATATCTGCTAATCCAAGAATATAATTTAGGTGTTATATTATGCAATTTAATATCTAAGAAAATGATAGCAATATTACGCGGGTTAATTACATAGACATATAACGGAGATGTATTTCAAACTTCTTACAGAGAAGATTAAAATATACTCAATGGAGTTGAAAAATAAATTTTTACAAAAACTTTTCATATTTCTAAATTAAATCAGAATGTTGAAATTAAACCGACATTGAATCTGAGTGATGTCAGATTGATATTGATATCCATTGTAAGATTAATTGATTTCAATTAAGTAGTAACGTTTGTCAGTTTTGCAAAAGACAATTAGTTTAGAAGTCGCATTAGACACCATACTGACAATTAGCTATTTATACAGCCAATAATAATTTTGAAATAAACGAAACTAAGTAACATAAAAGGATAAATAGATAATTCTATCGAATTATAATAATGCAAACCTATAACTCAACCCTAGCCCAAATAAAAAAATATTGAAAAAAAAAATGGGTGGAAAGAAGCTATGATTGGACTCCATCCGTTCTCCCTCTAATATTCCCCAATTTAACACGTTCAGTGACGCTTTTTGCATGACGCGCAAATCCAAGCCGGCGCAAATTTAAAACCTAATGAAAACATCAGCGCAACTCGACGGTGAGCGAGAGTTTCAAAAAATGGGCAAAATTAAATGAAAAAGCAATTTAGTCGCAATTCCAATTTCCATTACATTACTGCGCGCTCCACCGGGTGTCTGGATAATTAATCTGGAATATCACGAATATTAATATCCATAAATTACAGTGGCAAACAGCATCAGCAGGCAATTCCATTAGAGAGTTGGCTATAGGCCGGGGACAAACTGCACGAAAATGTTTAATCTACTGTATAGCCCTACTGAAATTGATCGCATTTAGTATTATAATCGCACTTGATAATATATGTTTTAATACTTCTTAATATTTATAACATATTTAATTTTTTTTTAATTGAAATAATACAAAGTGTGTCGATGTATCAAAATTATTTATGTAAAAGCATTTATTGAAGAGAAGATATTTTGAATTATATTGTATATCTACCGTTTAACTTGGACTCCGAAGTATAATCAACCACCGATTAATCCCGACTAACATTATGTTCCAAATAATCAACCGAGGAAGAAAATATCCTAGGTGAACAACCTTAATCAACTTGACTCGTAAACGTAAAGAACTATTCTCGTTATACGTTATGTTTTACATATTAAATCTGTTAGATTGTACATACACACAATGGAATCGAATCCACGACCGTCTTGACTAAGCGAGCGATTTAACCCATAGTCTATTCAAAACAATAATGACGCACGTCATCAATGTGTACTTGTAGAAAGTTGTAAATTCGTTTTACAGCCAGATAATATATTCCTTCTCATTTTATTCTATTTAAAAAGAGATAGAGTGCAGTTTGACAAGATGGAACATGTAACCGAATGAGCCTGCAAATGTCGTCCGTTTGTCAAACGTCCGCAAAATTCTTCAAAATATTATAATTACTGTTGTGAGTACAATGTATTATAGAGGTAAACATTTTTACCATTAAATATTAATTGCTGCGGTTTTTTTGAAAATATGTTTAGCGTGTTGCCACTACAATAAATATTAATTAGTACGGGCTTGGTCACTAAAATATCTCAACAAATAAAAAATAATATAACCTTAAATTCACCAGAAAGAAACGTCTTTATGCGAAACGGATGACGAATCAAGATCAGCTTGATATTAGCTGTATCAGAGATCAAATATACGAAATGTATAAAAAGAGAAAGTAGTTTTTTCAATTGAAAGATAATTTATTACAATTGTTTCAGAGAAAATTATTAGTCTGAAAAGTATCCGTAAAATGCTGAAAGATGTACAGCTATTTGAGGGATTGACTTATTAGAGCATCCCTTCATACATTGTTGGGTAATATAGGGTTTAAGTGGTAGAAAAATAATCCACAAAGGGGTTTAATGAAATTCTAGGCAATGCTTTTAAAATACAATACAATAAAATACAAAAAAAGAATACAATTTTTAAAAACATATATAACAAAATGAAGGAAGAATTATTGTACCAATTTGTATATTTAGATGAGACATGGATGGTTCAGAATGGTACATTGGATCAGTCATTGCAAGATAATAATAAATATAGAGTAAAGGCAACAAAAATTCATGGAAAAAGGTATACTTTGGAACTAGCGATTAAATTTCATAACATTATGAATATGTTATGTGTTGTGTGACATATGCTATTGTCATAACATTTATTAATAATTAATTGCAGACATATAGTTCTTCATGCTGGAAACAGGAATGGTTTTATTTCTGGTGCAGAATTAGTGTTTCCCTCTAAGCCCAAGGATGACTACCATGGTGAAATGAATCATAAACTTTTTTTTTTCAATGGTTTGAATATCGATGGTCTTAAATTTATAAATATGCTAAAAACGACATGCTTATTTGAATATCCTTTGTATGTTTGCATATTTATTGTTGTATATCAAATATAACTAAGGTTTTAAACAGACAGATACCATGAGACAAATTATATCGGTATCAAAGAACCAGTTAGAAAGATATAACCGATCGGCGTCCGAGTCGGCCTTTATCAAAGAATATCTTCTTTGCAGTGTTTTTCTACCTAGTAGTGAATGAAATTATGGGAAAAGTATTTAAAAAGAACGGTGTCAAACAATATGGTACTATAAACTTCTTGGCCGTTCTTGGTGTTTGCTGGCGAGTGCCACATTTGCTGATACACATATTGAGCTAAAGAGCTTCTTCACGATATACTTAATATGGCTCGATATGAAATAAAGAAAATACAATTAATAAAAATATTAATGTAAACTGCTTGTTAATGTAAACCTTCACTACATCCAGTTAGAGTACTTGGGAGTTCAAGTACTTCAATACAGTAATACAGAAGAGAGCAGCATCTATTACTACGATAAGCTGAATCGGTTAAGCTGCACGAATTTTCGCTTCTCTAAGATGATCCATGTAGAAGAGAGGAAATATTATTAAGACAATTAAGATTAAAATTCAGCTCTTTCGAATGCTGACAAATGTCAGTCCCTTTGTATGGCTCAGAGGCGTGGAAACTGTTACAGTCCGACATCTGCAATTTTTTAAATTTTTATATGGGGTGCTTGGGACAATTCTGCAACATACAGAAATCTTCACCAAATTCATACTCTTGGGCATCCTCAAATATTTCCAAATTTCCCGTATTCCTGCCTGTGATTTCAGTGCCTAGTTCCTACTCATTGTTTTTGGTGAGTGTTGGGTAGTGATTTGATGGTTTTTTTTTGTTAATCTTGTTACCATTATTCCTGGATTCGTTTACATAATTATTTATTATTTTACAGAGAAAATTCCAAACAGACACGCGTGTAAAGTATAAAATAGAGGTAAAATGTTTTAATTTATTAACACAATTTTGTGAATTACTAAGGAACAATCATTTATTTATGTTAAATAATATGAAAACACTGAGTAATATGACGTAGTTTCGGTAACTGCGATATGTCAAAAGGCCGAGTCCTACAAAAGGTGTAATAGTAAAAACGTGATTAGAGTTGGTGAAGTTTACTGTATGATCAATTCTACAAATTCGTAAATTCTATTAGGCTCCTGTATTCATAAATAGTTTTTTAAAATATCCAAATAACCAAATATATGTTGGAGTGACGAGAAAATAAACTACTTCCAGTAAAATAATTGGCTAGCCATGCACATAAAACGATCACAATAACGATAACATCTTTCAATAAAATAACAGCGAGACCTTAGTCAGCTCAAATAATCATCTATTGGTTTTTGCTTAATTCCCATAATTTTGTTATATAACAATATAATAACCAAATGATCTAAAACTTCCTTATTAATTAATGAAACTTCGTGCCGTTTGGCCATCCCGAACTGCACTAGGTCCCAGGTATACGGTTGTTCATATCTAATTTCACAATTGCTATCATAATTCAGAGCAAATTAGGGAAAACGTCACACGTTTCTACTCGGAGAAATTATACACAATTAACAAACGTACTGATGTAATTTATAGTTGACATTACTGGAGCATTATTCAACTGGAATTTTAGGAAAATTGAGGATAATTTATAATGGTAAAATTGCGGCGTTCTCAACGACAATTTCTAATTGTTATTAATTCGTTTGATGATAACTGATCAATGGAATATTGGTATCCGTGGTGATTATAGTGATTTAAACGTAATGGGAATACAAAAGCTGTATATAGCTTTCGGTTAAGTAAGTGGGCCAGATCGGTAATCCAAACAATTTAGAGTTGTGTGTTCAAATTCATTTTTGACACAATAAAACGACAATTACTGGAGAGCGGTATTAAATACCAATTTAATTGAATGATTTAATGTGCCGTATTTATATATTAGCACAATAAAAAATTATTTTATTGAGCAAAGTGTTTAACTGAAGTGTTGGTAACTGTACGAAGGAAGACCTACCTATTTGATATTTTAGCTCAAAATTTACATTGTTTGAGCCGTTGTGTGTATTATCCTGATGGACCATGATTTGGATATTCATCGACTAATTTCGAATTTCTCCGAAGACTTCGGCTGAGCAAATCGTATACTATTTAGAATTATTATATTGCCCTAAAGCCACTATCGCTACGTTCTTTAATGTGTTTTTCCAAGAACAACATCTGTTGGGATTCGTATGCATCTATTTTACGTTGTATAACTGATGCGCCACTCGTAAATCTATGACATCCGAGTGGCGATATTCCCTTTTAGGCAAACCAAACCAAGATATTGTCGTTCATTTTCTTGCCTAAAACCAGGCCTAGCTAAGCATGTTTGGACATTGCAAAAACAAGGTGAGCACTTCATCGGTGGTCAGTATGTTAATAGAGATTGTTGTCTACCTGTCTACCTTGTGATAACCTGTTTATGTTCGACCGGTGTCCCGTTCGTGCATTCCATGCTGTAATGTGAAGCATTTTCTTGACATATAAATAATACACATTTTTTGCGACTCAAATGTAGCTTTTTACAATAAGATTTGCCTTGTACCAATAAAGCGAACACCTTTTTGAGCATTTGTGAGATTATACGAGATTCAACGCGAACACATACATTTTACTGCCAACTGGTTATGCAACATTTCATCGAGGCTTATTATATGAATGTCTAACGATACCTCAAGATTCCAATAAAATCATCAGACGGAGTTCGACCATACTTAGTGCTACCAAAACCAGAATGCCTCGTGCCATATTGGCTATATTAAATCAATACAGAGCAAAATCGTTTAATGTATATTTTACATAAGTCTATTCAAAACAGTAGTGACGTACGTCATCAACATGTGCCTGTCGAAAGTTGTAAATTCGTTTTACAGCCAGACAATATTTTCCTTCTCATTTGAAATGTATTCAATTTAAGAAGATATTGAATGCTGTTTGACAAGTTCGAACATGTAACCGTATGAGTCTGCAAAAGTCGTCGGTTTGACAAACATCTGCAAAATTCTTTAAAGTATTATAATTACGGGTTATAAACTGGCAAAGGTTGTTTTAACGGTTTATTTTAAAAAAATTGAAATCGCCGCGGTTGTATTAAAATATTTTTTGCACGTTGCAGCTTTGTACTGAATATTAGTACGCGCACGGGCACTAAAATATTTCAAAAAATAAAAAACAATATAACCTTAAATTCACCAAAAATAAACCGTCTTTATGCGAAAGAGTTGACGAATCAAGATCAGCTTGATGTTAGCTGTATCAGAGATGAAATATACGAAATGTGTAAAAACAGTAAATAATTTTTTCAATCGAAACATAATTTAATAAAATTATTTCAGAGAAAATTGTTAGTCTGGAAAGAAACCAAACCACAAAATCCATAAAAATCCAAAAGATATGGAGCTATTTGAAGGATGTAGAACATCCCTTCATACACTATTGAGTAATATAGGACGGGGCTTAAAGGAACTTCCAGACATTGCTTTTAAAATGGTATATGGTTTCAGAATGGTACGTTGTGTCACTCATAGCAAGATGATAATAAGTCTAGTGTAAAGACAACAAAAGTTCATGGAAAAAGGTAAACATTGGAATAAATTTTGTTATTCCTAAAATTTATTAATAATAGCTCTTCATGTTGAAAACAGGAATGATTTACTTCCTTTACTGCAGAATTAGTCTTTTCCTCTGAGTCCAAGGGTGACTGCCATAGAGAAATGAACCATAACTTTTTTTGCAATGGTTTGAAAATCAACTTTTAAAGAACATGCAGGAACCAGCAGTTATTGTTATGTACAATGCCACCATACCATAGTACACTGGTGGAGAAGATGCCAACAGGTGCATTAACAAAGGCTGCAATTAAGGAATGGCTTAAAGTACATAAAATAAGTTTTGAAAAAAACCATGTTAAAGAATGACGGAGTATTACGTCTTCCTCCCTAACACCGCATATTTAATCCAATTGAGTTGATATGGGGTATTGCAAAGAATTATTACAATAGACATTCAGGTCGAGGATGATATTCAAACCAGAACAGTCTGGATATATAGAAAGAGGCATTGTCGAATATAACACCTTCAGTTTGGATTAGCTCGATCAGACACTTTGAAGAAGAAATTGACAAATGGTGGAATAGTGAGCAAGTTTTATACAGATTGGAAATAAACAGCCTAGTTATTCATTTGATTAGTGTTTTTGAAAGTGACAGTGATTGAATAACACTTTATGCATGTTGGTTTATGATTCAATGCTGACAATTAACAAGAAAGGATGATGAAAGAGGAAAATTCTAAAGGTCAGTATGGTCATAATTAATATACTTTAACTCTAGGAATTTGTGTTTTTCAAACGTTTGGTTAAAATGTATGAGGAGAGAAATAATACTGTTTTGCAGATATGGAAAATGTATTAATGAGAATGCAGTGATTAAATGTAGTTTTATCAAGAAAGATGTATACAGGTAGTAACAGAACAAACTAAGGAGAAATATAGTAATATTAAAAATACTTTACAAGGGAACATTGCTTCGAAGGGAACAAGAACTAAGGGTAAAAGGTAAATACATATACAGTTGTTAATTAGGTGGATTAGGCCTTCGGGGGATACCAGTACATAAAAAAACGCGCCTAGAACTCTACCTGTACTAGTGTGGAAAAAGTTCAACGTAAATATAATAAAAGAGCTCCATCCTATAAGTTATTGCTGCTGTATAATTATTATAGCTGTAAGTTCTTCGATAATATATGCATTAGATGAACTATAAGGTTAAAATAAATTATGATACATATACATTTTTATTTCATTATTTTATTTAGATGAGAATTTTGTTATATGTCAAAGTCAAAATGTACTAAAACTCAGAGTTGTTGTTGAGTGGATCACGTGGGATCACTGCGGTTTTGAATTGACTATAATTTACGTTACAGGTATGGAGCATATTCAAAGGTGCAACCAAATAAAAGTACTTTTTTTAAAAACATTTAAAGTATTCCTTTTTACCAACAAGACTTTATATGGATTGGACCTACGGTTTAATGTGGGCTCTGCACCACGATCATCAGCGTTAAGCTTATCGATTGGCCATTGACCAACTAGAGACCATCCCAGAAGACGTCCGGTCGTACCTAGCCAGGTTACTGGCGTGACTGGGATGGTTAATCCTTGTCGGATTTTCCACTGTTACCTATCAAGATATTTACAATTACAATCACAAACATAAAGAACATCCATGCGCCAACAGTAGGAGGACCATGCTATCGCCTTGACGACTGCGCCGAGGAAGCCGGCTCTAGTTTTTTTATTTCAATTGATAATAATATTTAAAAGGAAAAGTCGTTACCAAGGTTTTGTTGTTTGTAGACCATGAACAACAATTTTAACTTAACCTCATGGATTATATAATTTTAATATTATTTTGAAAATAACGGCATCTACTTTGATAATAGAGCACTGCAAAAATTGCTCTCAGCATTCCAATTGATATTTCTTTCGAGAAGAGACACAAAGTGTGACACAGTGTATGACAATATCCATGTTCTTCACACTTTACGGTTTATATTGCAAGTTTTCTTTTCATGGAAAACCATTGGAATGTCAGTTTTATTTCTTTGTTTTATTATATTGATTTCTGATCAATCAATCAAAGGCGGTTTATGGTAACAGTGTCATCATAAAATGCTTTTAAACAATGAATCGCAGCAGGATTTTTTTTTCAAAATTCAGTAACGGCACGCTGTTGATGATCATGTTGACAGCGCACTAATATATATTGATCTCTTACTTACGCTCCACTAAAAATAAACTAAAAAACAGAAATATGCAATATTCATGTATAACCTTCTTAGACTAGACAACATTAGGTTAGGACAAGCTGTGATGAGCAGATTATTCAATCATATTTATAACAAATATTCATTCACATCATGTTATAATTAATACGACTTTTAAAATACAACTAGTAGTAATACACACATTGCCTTATATTAAAATATTAATATATATATATATATATATATATATATATATATATATATATATATATATATAAATTAAATACCTCCTTATCTCCTGTACTCTAACCCACATAAGTAAAAATAATCAGTTTTGTGTTTTGATAATGTAATTGTTGTTATTAGTAATTTAGAAACTATTTAAATTAAAGAATTGCTATCAACACAAAAATTAAAAAATCCTTCCAATATTCGATAAAATTTTCATAACAAAATAAAATAAAGAAAAATGTTCTGCTATTGCTATGACGGGTTTGATGTGTAAATATGCTATTGACAATAAACTATTAAACAACAAAACGAACAGAGAATAAATAAAAAAGGAATAAACTAGGATATTACATTGAAAAGAGAATAGGATCTATTCAACCAATATAATAGAGCGATATGGGGAGAATGAATTTACTATTGAACGTAACGGAAATAGTGTAACCAACTTTTGAAATAGTAAAATAGTTACTTTTATTTTTCAGGACACGTTGTATTAATTTCCAGTATACAGTATGCAGGTTATTCTTGAATTTGTAGTTGATGAGCATCGATTTGTAGAATTGTACGGCTAGGCAGACTTAAATAAAAGAAAGAAATGGTCTCAGTCGAGTGGTTTCAAACATATTAAAGAATTTAACTTCTAAGATAGAGTTAAAGAAGGTAGAGGGTTGAAACTGTACAAAGATGCAAAGTTGGTTCAGAAAAAGTTTAAATTAAACTAAACCATCACAGTTTGAGTTGAAAATTGAAAGAATGGAATATTTTTGAAACATTAAAAATGTTTGAACCCAAATTGAAAAATGTTATGATAATATGACAGAAGAATATATTAAATAATTTTATTGAATTTCAAGTAAATGAGCTCGGTAAAACTTGAGATATCATATCAATTAGCGTTGCGAACTATCGACTGAAAACAGTCAAAACAATCGATAGTCGCAAACAGTTGATAGTCAAAAAACTAGCGACTGAAAATAGTAATTACTATTTTCACTCAAATGTTGTCAGTTTTTTTTTCAATTCGGGATCTCAGACGAAGATGTACGAATACTTTCCTGCATAAATTGCGAGAGAGGAAAGGACGGAGATAATTGCTAGGGACAGTTAATTTTATATGTGGTTATATTTTCAAACGGTAGTACATATACAAGCGAGACGGAGATGTATAAATTCCTTTACGAACTAACTTTAAAAAAGAAAAGGAAAAAAAAATTACTCAATATTATAATAATAATAATACATAACATGAAATTTATAATTTAATTTTAAACGAAGTAGAATTATTTTTATATTTGAAACATTCAAACATTGTGGATCTGTAAAAAGGAATGGAATAATGCCCCACAAATGTTTTATTATATTTTAAAGTATTAATTGCTATTATCAAATAATATACTATAATAAATATAGAAAATACAATAGAACTTAAATAAACAAAACCTCAAAACTAAAGATGTACAATAACCATAAATACTATATAACAATTAAACATAGGTATATGTTAATAATAATTACATAGAAAGAAAAACTAATCCATGACATAATTAAACATGACCTGAATGAAATGATATAGCAACTGAAACAGTCGATAGTAAATAGTAGTCAATTACTAAACAGTCGATAGTTAAATTCAGTCCAACACTAACATCAATCATCTCAAAAAACGTAGTTGCGAGCGAAACAGCTCTATGCAGCTATATTAGTAAGCTGTTACATTAAGCACTATTTCCGAAAATAACTTAAATTTTAAAACCCCCTCTTAAGGCAATATCATTAAAGGGTTACACCAAGAAAAAACTCGATTTTTTTAAATTTCTTAGAATAGTTCAAATTCTTTAAAGCTTCCAATTAGTTATGAACCAATTTAGATACCGCATCACTAACACTGCTATCTCCAAAAATAAATTGAATCTTGAAAAGCCTCCTTAATTTTTGTTTTAATTAATATATTCTTAAAGGGTTAAGTTTTGAATATATAAAAAAACTCCGATTCTTTCAAATTTCTCCTCAAATAATGCTAAATAATCTGGTAATGTACCTGGACCTTCAACTTATATTTTCATTATACTATGGCCGTCCAGGAATCTGCGTTGAATAACCTGCCATATTCATTTATACCATCATGTACGTTGTTTCACCATGCGATTCTAGTTCAAAAGAATAATATATTGTTTTGATAAAAAAAATGGTAATTTTTTGTATCAAAACGATATATTGTTCTTTTATCAGTCTTTAAACAGAAATTCATTTAGTCATTGGGAAAAAATAGTAAGTTTAGTTTTATTCGTTCCCATAAACAACAGTAAAGAATTACAATTTACATTCTTACTAACACATTTTTCTGGAAAATCTAAAGCATGCCAGTGAATACCATGAAATATCAAACGATCTTAACCGTTTTTGCTATCATTTTAAAGCAGTTCTCTGCAATATTTAACATCACGATGTCTTTGTGCTACTTTCATTTTCATTAGTCACTGTTCAAAACTTTCAATAGCTCTTCGTACCTGATTATGTTTTCATAAAATGTGTGAACATAATTCTGACTATAGACTGATATTACATACATTTATAATATTTATATTATAAATAATTTCTGTTTAAGTTAGAAAGAATAATTTTAGATGAAATGAAATTGAGTTTATTCCAAGATAATTGACAATTACCGACTCATAGATTCTCTAAATCACTAGTTTATAGTCAGTTAAATGTTAAATTATGGTATTTATGTTATGTAATACGGCTCTGACTAGCTGACCATCTATTTCTAAAACTACCTGAATGGTGAACGAGCGAGATGGGCTGGTCTATTTTCTAATAGACCCTCTGTGTCGTTTTGTATAGAAGTTCAATAAGTCGCATCTTCTTTCTGTTAAATAAACTAATATTTTCCAGTAAATTAATAGTATTTGTTTTCTAAATTAGTTCACCAACTATAACTAAGAGTCAGTAGGATTACAGGATATCATAAGACTGTTCTTTTTTGAATTCGTTCTGTAGTTACTCAAAGCTTTTCTTGGCAAAAGTATCGTAACTGAAGTAGCAAGGTGTAAGACCAATAAAGGCGGTCTGAAAAACCATTCCGTAGAGGAATACCATGGAAATGTGGATAGATACAATGTCATTTCGAAGATCTTTAAAGGTAAATTGTACAACAAAAAGTACAATAGATGCTCAAAAACAATTTTTATAACAACTATAAGCTGTCCGGACAGAATAACGACCACGTACATCCTTGTGGCCGTTTCTTTAGGAGGAAGGTGTTATGTAATATGGCTCTATCTGGACATCTATTTCTAAAGCTACCGTAAGGTTTTTCTAATAAACTCTCAGTATCCATTTGAATCGCCGTTCAATAAGTCGCATCTTCTTTTCGTTAAATAATTATTGAAGTATTTTGAAGTAAATTAATAGGTTTTGTTTCCTAAACCATTTCACATATGCTTATAATAATATATACTAAAATTTATTAAAAGTGGACAATTTATAGGATAATTTTCATCTACTGTATTCACCATAGTGTAAACTTTAAATTATTTTATATATTAATGATTTTAATTCATTAAAAATATTCCCATCCTAATTTATTTATATGAAAGAAATACACATGTTACTTTAATAAATATTACAGAATATCATTATGAAAATTACAAATAAATCAAAATACAGTCGACAGTTTACCAGGGTGTTTCGCCAGTATCACACCCTCAGCAATCTCCCAACAAAACTCCCTTAAGACAAGCGGTCTTAACTCGTTCAAACAACAGCGATAAATTAGGAAGTTCTTGTGGAACACATTAGTAAAAACCAATTGTTTTAAGTTAGAAATCCTGTATAACATCTGAGACCATTCTCACAAACTTACATCGTAAATATGGTGATTTTTACTGGATGTTGGACGGGATATTAAAACAAACAGTACTATTTAAAAATATTTAATTTATGTATATTTCACGCTAAACAACTTTAAGTATAACTAAACTCACTTTAACGCAGATATTTTAATTTTTTTTCGAACGGCATTGCTAAAACCCTCTTTATATTGGTACCATATGTCATTTTTGGCAACATGCTGAGTTGATTTAGCTGAAAAATAAAACAAATATATTAGAATAACAGTTATATATAATAAGTTATAATATATATATATATATATATATATATATATATATATATATAATATATATATATATATAAAACACTGGTGCTAACATTCAGTTTTAAAAAAACCATGGATCTGCTAATCCGCCCAAGTAAGTCGTCTCTCTGCAAACCAAGAGCAAAAAATGCACAAAGATGCATACAGTTAATATATCATGTTTGACAGTTAATATTCATATTCATCTTCCTTTTAACTGTTGGTCTCTCAGCCAAGTAGATTCTTGTAGATTGGTAGTAGAAGTACATTTTCAAGCCAAGCGAAACTCACAATTTACTTGAGTAGCAGGCTTTACAAATCTTAATTTTAAATGAAAATAATTTTAAATAACTTAGATATATTATATAGGCTTTATTAATAAAGGTCAGTCGATATTGAAACAGTATAAACAAGCTCCACGTGAGGCATTACTGAAATTCTTTTTTTTTAATTTGAAACGCCTGTGTATGTCATTATGCATGAAAATAAGATTACTCGAAGTCCACCGTGGCCAACACCTTATTATGGCATCTGAATTTGACCGATGGTCAGGGTTATGTTGGTCTTGAGGGTATCGAGCATAACGGGTTAAAATAAGAAATTAAAGAAACATTACGTCCATATAATTTAATATAATACAAAAGAAATCAATTATCAGTATTCTGTATTGCTCACCCCAGATCAAAAATCAACAGTAAATAGCAGCATTCTGTATATATTCTATTCAAAATAACACTGAACTCATGTCATCACGATGTCGAATGTATTGCCTATTGCAGTTTGTAAATCCGTTTTAATACCAGACAACATTTTTCTTATTAATTTATTATAGTTAAAAAGAGACACAATGCTTTTGATGCGTCCGAAAATGTAACCGAATAAGCCTATAAAATTCGTCTAGCTGTCAAATGTTAACAAAATTCTTTAAAACATTAGTGATAATAAGAAGTTATAAACCGGCAAACATTGTATTGGCGCTTTGCTTGCTTTGGTCTAGAAACACATTACGTTTCTAATTAATAACTTCCATCAGGAACGAGGTAATGGAGATCTCTTGTAACCAGTAAAATTAGTTGAAGAGGTAATGATATTAAATATTAAGTTGCTGGGGTTTTTAATGCAAATAATATTAGCGTGTTCCATCTGCATTGAAAATTAGTCTGGACGCTGTGACTAAAATCTCTCAAAAAAAGAAAAACAATATAATGTTGGATTCACCGAAAAGAAAGTGTCATCATACGAAGCGGGTAACGAATCAAGATCACCTTGATTTTAGTTCTATTCGAGATTAAATTTACGAAATGTATAACACAATGTATGCAATAGTAAGTAGTTTTTTTAATATAGACATAATTTAGTACAATTATTTCAAAGATAACCGTAAGTCTGGAAGGTATCCATAGAACACTACAACAAACATGGAAATGAACCATAAGTTTTTGCTCTGTTTGAAAACAGTTAGAAAAATGAAAGTTCGGGTCAGCAGATGCTGTAATTAAGGCTTGAAAAACATAAATTAAGTTTTGAAAATATCCTGTTAAAAAGTGATTTATTTCAAATTGTCACTCAATAAATATAATTGAAATGTTTAATATTTTGTGTTATGTAATTCACTTTTTTAGGAATAAGCCTGAAAAAGTATACATATTGCTGAACAATATGGCCACAGACTATTACGTCTTCCTCTTTATCACTGCATATTCAATCAAATCTAATTGTCATCGGGTGTGGCAAAGACAGATTGTCTATAACTAACAGCCTTCGTTTTAGATGAACTCCATCAGACACACATAATAAGAATCTGACAAATAGTGAAATTACAGAGTAGTCCTAGATTGGAAATTAAATGCTTAATTACTGACTTATAGCTCACAAAGTGACTAAATGAAACTTTATGGATGTGGGATTATGATTCGATACTGACAATTGCCAAGATAAGATGATCAGGGTGGAAACAACTAAGGTGTGTATATCATTAATATAGGATAACTTTTTATATATACATTTTAAAGTATTTTTGTACCAACCAGGGTTTATCTGAACTGGAACTATAGTTTGACATGAGCTCTAAACCACTGTCCTCGGCATTAAGCCTCCCGACTGGCCAGTGATTAACTTAGAGACTATCCCAGAGGACATCCGATCTTACCCAGTCTGGATACTGGCGTGACTGGGATGGTTATTCATTGCCGGATTTTCCATTGTTGACTAACGACATTTACATTTACAATCACAAGCATAAAGTACATCCACGCAACAACAGGATTCGAACACACGACTATCGCAACAGTAGGAGGACCATCCTGTCGCCTTGAGCATTGCGCTAACGAAGCAGGCATATAGGATAACCGTAGAAAATTATATGGTAGGGGCTGAAAGATTTGTGTGCATAGATATATATGTAATTGTTCAGAATCATATCAGCATTTGGTTAAAATGTATGAAGACAGAATGAATACTAACTGTCTTGCAGATATAGCACAAATATATGGACACAAATATACACAGGTAGTAACAGAAGAAACTAAGGAGCAATACAATGTTATTAAAATTACTTGACAATGGAACGAAGGAAACAAAAGCTAAGTGTAAAAAGGCAAATATAGCCCATTCAATGTTTATTTGTATATGCGTCATCAAGATGTTTAATGTATTGCCTGCCGCAATTTGTAAATTCGTTTTAGAATCAGACAATATTTTCTTTCTTATTTTATTCTAGATAAAAAGAGACACAATGCTGTCTTATTAGTTTGAACACTTACACCAATCAGCCTGTCAAAGTCGTCCAGTTGTCAGACGTATGCAAAATTCTTGAAAGCAATAGTGATAAGAGGTTATAACTCTAACCTATAAACTATTGTGGCTATATAATTAACTGTAGTTTTTAGATATACCATAATGTTAGAATAAATTATATTTGATAACATTTTTTGTTCAATTATTTATTTATATTAAAATGTTGTTGTATGTCAAAACCGAACTCAACTAAAACTCAGAGTTGATGCGGCAACATTGCGAGGTTTTGACGTCACAAATTTCGATGACGCATATACAAATAAACTTTGAATCTACTATATGCTCTCAAATGAAAGTAAAATAAATTACTTGAATATATAAAAAAATTTGAATATATATATAATTGTTAATTAGATGAATTAGCCCTTCAGGGGATACCATAAGTGGTTTAAAAAATATAAATTAACATAAGATATATTTATTATAATATATGCATTAGATGTTTTATAATGTTAAAATAAATTATGTTTGATATGATTGTTGTTTAATTATTTTATTTACATTGGAATATTGTTAGATATATATATATTTATATATATATATATATATATATATATATATATATATATATATATATATGTATATATATATATATATATATATATATATATATATATATATATATATATAAGCTAGAAGAAAATAAACTAGAAATCAAATATAAATGCGGCGACACTGCCATGTTTTTACGTCATAAAATGAGATAGCGTGAGTTCACTGTTATATTGCATATGTAATAATTTTTGTTCATAAAGTTTTAAAACTTGAAAAATAACGGTAGTTCAAAATGTGTATCCCTAACCGATTGCTCCTTGTATAGTCGGAGAACGTGAATAAGATATCGATACCACCTGTACATTATGCGATCAAATAAACGCGAATGGAAAACGGCTCGTTCGCCATTAAAATAATTTTCGAGTTCGAATCATCCCTCTAAAACAATGGCTGATGGCCCGAGGCATTTCGAGCAGAGTAATAAGGCAAATTGTAATTTCGGTAAGCAAACAATAGGACTGGATTCCATTTGGAGGCAATTACCGACATCTCGTTCCTGATGATATAAATTACCGCTTCAGCGAGCGGGTAATTATCCCGACTGTCTGTTCCACAATCCGGACCATTCGGGTGCCTCGTTTTCGGTGGTTAATTTCGATTTTCGCGCGATTTTCGAATAAACTAACTCGATTTCACTCATTTTTGTTCGATTTAACGCAAAACCAACATAAAGACGACGAGAAATTTTCATTATTCATGGTCCTTATTATAATCACCCCCCAAGTTTTAATCATTCCATTATTAATCAAAATCAATGTTTATATACATACATTTTGCCCTACTTAAAAAGAAATAAAATACTGTTTCGTGCGTCGAAACATGTAATCGAAGCGGTCTATAAAATTCGATTTAGGTTGGTGTTTGTCGGCCATGTTGCTAAATGTCCACAAAATTTTTCAAAACATTAGTGATAATAAATGGAAGTTAAAAACCGACAAACGTTGTAAAACAAAAGTAAAATTTGATACGGCAAAACATTGCGACGTACTGATGTCATAAATTTTGATGACGTGGACTTTATTGGACGGGCTATATGTTATGAATATTATCATTCCCTATAGAACGTTTACAAAGCTTGGATATATTCATGGTATAATTTTACCTTTACCATGGTATGCGCCAGATTTAGTTCCCTCTGACTTTTGCCTTGGGTTTTCACTTACGGATCTTATTTTGGATATTTTCGTACCCGCTAATCGATGCCGAAAGTCTTCCTTATATTTATGGAATTTTCAGTTCAGGTGCTCTTGGACGACACCATCAGTGTACCAACGGTATTCGATTAATTACAATTGTACAATATTTTAAAATCGATTTGGTATAATAAATCTTACTATGATCTTGATTCTTCAACCACCTTCATAATATGACAATTACACAGCCAAATTTAAGTGCCATTTCTGCCACGTTTCAACTATATCGTAAATCTCATTGATCAACAAAAGATTATATTATTTTTCGTAACATGATGCAAAAGGTGAAAAATATTTTTTTAATTATCTTCAAAGCGAATTTATACTATACAGTGTAAATAGTAATCAATGATATATGTGCCGTTTTGATGGATGATCTTTTACTATTTTTCTAGTTAAACCCGTAATAATTCGGGTGGCGTAGCACTTCTGAAACTTCTGAGCGAAAAAGTGAATCAAGTAGTCTAGGGTCATCGAACAAAAAGTTCAATTATTATTTGGATTAATTGTAGAGAGTAGAAGTAACGATTTTGTCCTATACAAGCATTCAGACCACAATGCTTTTCATATATTATTATCGTACGTGACCTTTTCTCAGCAAACACAAATGTAAATTTCTATGTCCATTAAATTTTTGTCTGCTAACTCGTGTGGAAACCCAATATTGACTCAGTTTTATGTATGTGGTTCAAAGTTGGTCTACCTCGATATTATTAAGAATATAGTCGGCTTTTTCACTGATGGACACTAGCTGAACAGGGCAAGATTCATGCTTAAAAACAATAAGCAAAACCAAATCTGACACCGGCGTTGACTAAGTACTCACCCCAGAAAGTTTACACAATTTAATACGAGCTTGCACTGAAGTTTTATTTTTTGGGAACTAAAAGCCGAATAACTTTTAAGAATATTCTATGGATTGTTATCTTCCATTTAGCATGGTTTAACTGAATAAATATTTCTACAGATATGCGAGTATTAAGCCATCTATTAGAAACAACCGAATTTAGATTTTTCCGAACATTACATTTATTAAATGAGAAATTTGAAATATTTATTGAATAAATAACAACGTCCCCATCATTTAAAGCCTTTACTTAACATAGAATGATCCGATTTAGTTCAAGTATGCGCGTTTTGTTCAATTACTGGTTGCCATTTTGAAGATAACTGCATTACGCCTAAATCATAAGTCATAGTACCTATTACTAAAAAACAGTTCTCAAATAGAATCAGTTCGCCATAAAAAGAAATAGCTCGAAATGATCATAGCCATAAGGTCGATGTATAAGAATCACTCAATAAAGCTCCCGAAGTTTTTGGCAATTTGCTATCGATGTGTGTGGACTAGTGTTATCTTGATAAAATACGATTCCTGTTATAGTGACCAAAGTTGACCGGTTCTAGGTATATGATACTTTGCTAGTCCCACCAAACGCTTAGCAAAATTTCAGTTCACGGCGCTTCGGCCGTTCTCGTTTGACATTGTCAAAGATTCATTGACAAAGTCAATTCTGTTCCACCCTTTTTCAAAAAGTTTAAACGATTTTTTTGTACAGTTTTTAGCGTCTGACCAATAGAAACAGCTTATATGATGATCGAACTCAGCCATTTCTATGATTTTATCCATATTTTCGACAATTGGCTGTCCAGTGTCCGGTACATCTTTAACATAGAAATCACTGAAGCGGAATCGATGAAACCAATACAGCACTTGATTGTCTGTTACAGTGCAGAATCATAAATACCATAAATACCATTTATATATTCTTCGCTGGTGTCCATCTTTGATATGAGTCGAAAAAAATCTGAATCATTCATTCGCTGTCAAAATAATAAAATGAACTATCAAATAAGTTTTTTTGATTAGAAATGTGGATCAAATTTTTACAGCTCAAGGTACAGTTTATTAATGTCAACTATTGAAAAAATAATGGGTTTCCTTTTATTAGCCCTAATATAAAACAGTAACTTACCAGTCGACGAAACAGGACATTCAATGATCCTGCCGAAGAAGTCCTTTCGAACACTGGGCTGTAACAGAAAAAAATTGTTAAAAAAGTTATTTTCACATCCGTAAAATAACCACCGCCATTGGAATACGTTCCCAAAAGCAGAAGCAATATATCACAATTTATAACGGCCAAATATCATTTTATAGGTTGATAGGGCCCTAATACTCTCGCCCTTCCACAAATTGATTTCGCCGAAATTGAACTCTCGAACAGGATTTCCTAGTTCGGGAACTCTTATATAAGAAATGATGATTCCCAATTTCGACTCGCTCGATATATGGGAATGTCTTCCCAGTTTCATTGCTTATATACACGGAAAAATAAGAAGAATCGTCTGAACAACTTCAATATTTTATTCATATATACTTCTTAGAATATCTAGACGATATATGTAATATCTTAGTTTCTCTCGTCTTGGTAATAAAAAAATACAAGGGTAAGTGATGTTTACTCTACTAAAAATGTAAAAAGTATTGTTATTTCAGATATTTTGGTTACATCAAGATAAAAAAATTAATGTTGTGAATATGTTAATATGAATTAAGGGCACAATATCCAATAATAATATGGTTCATCACATAATGATAATATCTGAAGCACGTTCTCATTATAGATATCAATGTTGTTGATTGTGCTTATCAACAAATTGAAATAAATTCTATACGTAATGAAACTAACAATTATTCGTTTGTTTAAGTTTAAAATATAGACTTTCCTTGTGATCAAGTTAAACCATACTGTGGATTGGGCCTATTTCTTAGGAAGCTTCTCTTATGTTCGAGCATTGGTCCTGAACCATTGTATTAAGAGAATGACCAACTTAAATATTACCTGGTTATCGACGTGAAGGTTATTTATGGACAATCACAATTACAATTATCATTTATTAGATACCCTTAGTATAATATTAATTTTACTACTATTTGGAGCAACATAAGCAAGATGAGTGTAGGATAAATGCACCACTATGTATCAACTTAAAACTTATGACTTCGCGAGCCATTTGATTTCGATGTCATCGCACAGTTCTTAGTTTGTTATATAGAAATAAGCATTGCTAATTAGTCGAATAACTTTGTATCGGCAACGTTAGATTACCAGTGAATTTGATGTCTTAGTGCAACTTCATATTTACACGCACGAGTCTATCAATAATTTATTGTTAGCTGATTAACAATTTCATTTCTTTGATTTTGAGTTTGGTTTGGTTCTAAGGTCGCGTTCCCAATTTAGTCTACAATCAAAATGAATGCCGAGTTATATCGCTGATTCTTTTTGAGGAATGGGCATCTCTCAAGTAATATAATTAGCGATTACGCAGTATTTTACAGTATCTAGTTCATTTATGGATCATGTTGGTTGTCACTTATAGTTTTTTTATAGCTCTAGGAAACTGACTTAAAGTACAAATGCGGAGTTTTTCCAATTCTTTCGTTCATTTCAATCTTATGGCTTCAATTATTTTGGATTTCGGTACCCATATATTTAAATGCATTTACTTGCTTTATTTTTAGATTATCAATTTTAATATTTATTACTTTTCGCTCTCTCAATACCACAACATTCATTTTTAAAAATTTATTATCGTTCACTATTCTTTTAATAACATATTCCATCTATCTAAAATTTTCTGTAGGTGTTCTGGCCTATCTGTTGTTATAATTATATTATATGCGAAAGCTTCTATGGACATTTCTATTCTATTTTATAGTTCCATATTCTTATACCGCATATGTAGTCCTGTTTGTTTATTTGATAGTCTTAATTATTTCGTTATTATAAATAAAGTTGGGCTTAAACTTCCACCTTCTTGGGTTGGAAGTTTTGATTTATTACACCTCTTTGTTCTGATATAACCAATAGTATTTCTCTTCTCACTGTGTCAAATACAAACAAATATATGCCTTTTTGTATTTTTCAACTATTTATCTTATACTAAATATATGGTATTGTATATATTTTCCTTTCGAAATCTGCTCTACAATTCTGTAACTGACTTTAGTTAGTTCTCTATAATGCCTTCGAATATTTTTACGGTTGTGTACAACAGAGTGATTTATCTATAATTATTATCGTTTCTTTATCTCATTTTTTATGTAACGGAACCATAAGTAGTACTTGTCAATACTGTAAAACTTGTTCCTCTTTCCACACTCTTGTAATTCCACCGTTGTAAATTTCTACTAGTAATTCAATAGCTTTAGAAGCCATTTATTTCAGCATTTCTAGTATCATATTTTAACTCAGTGCTTTTCCGTTTTTCAGTTTTCTCTATTACTTCTTCCATTTTTATTCTTCAGTTATTATGTATACTATTTCTCCTCTGCAAGTTCTTAAATTTATAAAAAATTACATTTTCGTTACTCTTTGTCTCCATATTGCATCCAAGTTTTCAATGTTGCCTCTTCTTTTCCACTTTTTTGTATATTTAGTAGCTTTTGGTTGACATTTAATTCAATTAGCTTCTTCAGATAATGAATCACAAAGAATGATGTCTGTTAAATACCGAGCAGGCCATAAAGCTCACTAATTGAGCATTTTCGTTGTGGCTTTTGCGGACTTTGCACATAATTTGTGGTAGTTTTCTACAAAAATGGAAGATACTTCCTTTCACTTAAATAATTGATCTAAACAGCTTATTAGCATATGCGTATATGATACGAACGAGCGCGTCTCGTTTAATATTATATATTTTATTAGTTATATTTATTGGGATAAAACGAAACTCCCCATAGAATAATTTATGGTGAATCTAAATTTGATTTAGTCGTAGCACATAAAATGTAATCCACATATTTAAATACCACTAAACGAAATGAATTAAGAAGTGTTGTAGTATTATCCATATGAATAGTGGTATAAAATTAAATCAACTTATTTATTCTCTAACTGAACACTACTTCAGCTATTTATATTCTATCTAACATCAAATTGTAACAAATGTGTTTTGTTACATTATTCTATATTATACACATCTTAGATCTCGCTTCATGGTTAAAATTACGAACTTTAAATTATATAAATTACTTTATATTAATTTAACTAAACGCACAATCTGGCAATTATTTAACAAAAGAGACATTAATAAAGAAAAACATACATTCAAATTATTTTGAATACCTAATAAATAGTTATTATTTTTACAGTTTAAGATATTCCCTAATACATATAGTTATATAATATTTTTTAATGTAACAATAATGCAATTATAAGGTTTACAAACCATAAATCTTATCTCCCATATAACAATAAAATTTATAACATTAAAATCGTAGATGATATGAATTAAATTATACACATTTAACATCCGTTTAATAGTCGGTAAGAGTGTTTGATGATATACCACTATAATATGTTAAATATTACCTATATTTTCCTAGCAGCATCAATAACTATAGGTAAGTTAGTATAATACTATAGTAATATTAATAGTCCTAATATTAACAAGTTTTAGTTAAAGCCAATAGTAATGCAAATATCAATAGTGCGGGGCAAGACATGAACATAAAAATAAAAAGCATAGCAAAAAATATTGTTAACAAATGGCAGTCCGAAGGTTTGGTTATAACAAAAGATAAAGTTCAAGGTTGGCTAGGAAAGCTTGAACAAGGTCAAATCTTAGCTAGCCAAGAAACGGAAAAAACTAAAAAAGATATTGAACAGAAGAATGTCGAAAATGAGCTGAAAAAACAACAAACATTAAACGATGTAAAAACAAATGTGGTGAAAGCTTTTTCTAAAATAGGAAAAATAAGGTGCGAAAATTGTAATGAAGGAGTCAAGGTGGAAGAAAAAGAAAAACTGCATCAAACGGAAAAAATTATAAAGAGTTTGTCAAAGCTTCAAATGTTAACAGAAACCGTTAATTTAGGTAAAAATCTAAAGGAAGTGTTAAAAGTTACACCTAAAGATGAGTTGTAATTTGTAATGATCAATTTCAATAAAATACATTCCTGTTTTATTTTTTTATTTGTAGAATCGTATATTAAACTATAAATTGTGTAATATTTGTTTTACATGGCTACAAATAATTGCGATTATTCTAAATACTAGTTTTGACATTTATCGAAACGCATTATGATGACTGACGCTACTGATAAAATGAATATGAACATGTGATATATTATGTTTACAGATGTAGCTGCGTCTATTTCTATGTTCAGTTTTACAAAACATTTCCATTAATTTTATTGTAATACAAGACCACTACACTCACTTATCAGCGATTTTAATGAAAATTTTATAAAATATATCAAAAAATGTTCCTAGTAATTAAGACGGTCTAAGAATAAGATGAATTCAAATATACAACCTTTCGCCTCATTATTGCTATTACTACATTAACTGTAACTTACAATGCACTCACCAGTTTGAATAGGGCTTTGTAAATTTCAATACTGATTTGTACATGTAGAATTTTGTAGCTACTAAAGCTGCGATAATATTTTTGCGTCATATACCATAATTTTTACTCCCTATTGAAGTCGGATAATATAATACTAATTAAAAAACGTTTTGACATAAGAAAATTTTGTTCCAAATAACTGTGCCATAAATTACCTCTAATAGTTAAAGTAACAGAGAGTATACAGCAAATTTATATAGATATTTTGTGTGTGTGATATTTTATGCGATGCGATATAGATGTTTCTCCACATGCAAATAAAACTGAATTATAAAAAATGCAAGAATAATCCTCGCAAAAAAATTAATATATTTTTATTACAATAGTCTCTTCAAACTGGCGTTTTGTTAGAATTTCTTGAAATTAGGTAAAATAGAAAAACTAAATATTATAGAACCTAAATAGAAACCTCATATTTCAAATATTCATACTCAAAACAACATCAATAAAATAACAAGTTTTAAATATCTCTAGCACAGACACTACAATCTAAGAAAACCGTAACAGATCAATTGAAAAGTCCCCAACCTGACACATAGATGGCGCTACTAGAATTAAATCCATATGTTTTTTAGTTAGTCCTAACCCTCAAAAGATGCGTGTATAAATTTGACAGCTGTCGCATCATTAGTTTGTAAATTATAGCATTTTGTGTTATTGTGAAAAAAATGGATAAAAAGGAATTTCGCGTGTTGATAAAATATTGTTGTTTGAAGGAAAAAAAACAGCTGAAGCAAAAACTTGGCTTGGTGCCGAGTTTCCGGACACTGCCTCAGGAAAATCAACCATCAAGGATTGGTATGCTAAGTTTAGACGTGGTGAAATGAGCACCGAAGACGGTGAATACAGTGGACGCGTTCAGGGACGCGAAAAGGGGTTATTGCCGACGAAAACATTAAAAAAATCCTCAAAATGATTTTGAATGAGCATAAATTGAAATTGAAAGAAATAAGACATTCTAAAGGTGTATCAACTGAACGTGTACATCATATCATTCACGAATATTTGAGTATGAGAAAGCTCTGTGCAAAGTGGGTGCCACGCGAGTTCACTTTTGACCAAAAACAACAACGAGTTGATGATTCGGAGCGGTATTTGTAGATGATCAAGCGTAATAAATCCGAGTTGATGTATCGATATGTGGGAATGGATGAAACATGGCTCCATCATTTCACTCAGAAGTCCAATCGACAGTCATTCGAGTGGACTGCACACGATGAACCCCCTCCAAAGGGTGGAAAACGCAACAGTCGTCTGGCAAGGTTATGACTTCCGTATTTTGGGATGCGCATGAAATAATTTTCATTGACTACCTTGAAAAAGGAAGGACCATCAACAGCGACCCCTACATAGCATTATAGCACCGTTTGAAGGACTAAATCGCCGAAAAACGACCGTATTTGAAGAAAACGAAAGTGCTGCTTCACCAAGACAATGCACCGTGTCAAAAATCCATCAATTGATCCAGATCTGGCGCCCAGCGACTATTTCCTCTTCTCAGATCTCAAAAGAATGCTTAGACTTTTCAATTGATCTGTTACAGGGGCATGGTTTCAATGGGAAAATTTCATGGGCAATTCTGAGGAATTGCGAATATGGATCGGTGAATATGCATCGTTCTTTCAGCACGGTATCATCATATTAAAATGATGAGAAAAAGTTCTTGGTAACAATATTATACCCTTTACAAAAAGAAAGAAAGGGGAAAGAAAATTATGGAAAATTATTTCATTGATCTATATTAGACCATTTTTTAAAAGTTTTAAATGATCAGAATACATGAAAGTAGATTATACTGTACATAAAGGTAAATAACCAAAAATTAAATAAATAATTTCACGATAAGTAAAACCTAAATGCATAGTGATATTTCTATTTTTCGGAAATCATCCCCTATTTATTCCGAATGACGACTTAAACCATCATAACTATAAAGTAATATTATCAGACAAAGGAGATCAGAATAATGAAAGATGACCCGGCTAGATTGCGGGTTTAGCGTTCGCTCGGATGCTACGGGGAAGTCCATTTTCAGCAGCGCTCCATTGTTTGTCAGATTAGGCGAATCCCTCGAGTTTCGCTCGAGAGCCGACTGCATTTGTCAACGTTAAAACTTAACCAGTAGCAACTTTATTATGGCGTCTTCATTCGGCGAAAATGGGTTAATACCAGTTGTTTCGTTCAATTTACCGATAGCTCGCCTTTGAACGGCTGCTTGAAGGTGGCTTCTTGACATGCAAAATATTGAAATATATCTAAAATACCATTATTAAGATGAAAGAAATATTTATTAACTTAATTTTTGTCTTTTTAGTCTTAAAGATTTAACTATAAATATGAAATCAATAAAATTAAGTAATGTTGTATAATTAAGGTGAATTTTATTTAACTCAATCATCAACATTTATTCACAAGAGTTTATAGATCGAAACACGTTTTAATTTTTTTAATCAAAATAGTTTACTTTACTTCTATAGTTTAGGAATTACAAGTTACTTAACAGGTCAATTGAAAAGTCCCCGGCCTACATATTAAAACACTTTTTTTTGCAAAATATTTTTTTTTATTCAATATAATTCCGTTCAAGGGTGATACACTGATTATAGCGACCCTCTAAATTTTCGATACCATTTTTGTAGTACGATTTGTCCTTCAAATGGACCTCAGTTTCAGCGATCACCTCTTCATTCGACGAAAATCTCTTTCCAGCGAGCATTCTTTTCGTTTTCGTCGGTAACAACCTCTTTGGGGCGTCCGCTGCGTTCACACAATGCGTCTTCGGTGCTCATTTCACCACGTCTAAAATTAGCATACAAATCCTTGGTGGTTGAATGTCCTGGGGCAGTGTCCGGAAACTCGGCATCAAGCCAAGTTTTTGATTCAACCGTATTTTTTCCCCTCAAAAAGCAATAGTTTATCAACACGCGAAATTCCTTTTTATCTATGTTTTGTACAATAACAAAAGTTGCTTCACTTAAAATGCTATAATTCACAAACTAATGATCCGACAGGTGTCAAATTTATACACGCATCTTTTGATGGTTAGGGCAAACTAAAAAATATATGGATTTAATTCTAATAGCGCCATCTATGTGTCAGGCCGGGGACTATTCAACTGACCTGTTATAATGGCTGTGAAACGTTCGTTAAAATTGGTAATGATTTTAAGTAAAAAATAAAGTTCTTAAAAGATTTTTTAATATTCACCTTAGTCATTCACCGGAACCTGAAATTGGGTTTTTCCAATAATCCAAAATTTATTCATCCACATTTAACACCTTTTCTGCTGGTACATTTGTGTAAGGTAAACATAAAATTTACTAAATTCCAATATAAGGGACTCTACTTTAAATATTAATTTATTGAAAAGAAATCATACAATATATATTAGTTAAAATATTTTCCATCGTTACCCACAACTTGTTTTTCCACATATAGTTTCCAGAAAGTTCCTGCCAAAAAAAAAATTGGTCTGGCAGCATTTCGAATCAGTGTGCCAGCCAAGCCATGCTGCGTCGATCTGAACAAATGCTAAACTGGATGTGGCAAAATGTTTCATTCGAGTTGCAACAACCCTTGCAACTTGTAACCTTCACAACTCTTGCAATCTGTGGCCGAGCGTTGACATACAAGAGGAATACTTTGGGACTGTTACTTGCGATTGCTCAAATAGACATCTCAAAACACTAATACTCTCCATCTTACTGATTCCACTATAATGTCCGAGTGTCCCCGACTAGTTTCTAAACTAACTTATGGCTTAAGATTATCGTAGTAGATCTACTTTTTATCAACTATTTCAACACGCCACAGGCAACTCTTCTCTTTGTTACTGGCAAATAATGAAACCTCGATGTCAAAATTACAATCTCAATGTCAATTCGCCTAGTAGCTTTTTTCCCTTTTATTATTCTAATCATCTTTCGTAGAACAACATGCCTACCGGTGAGTATAAATAATTTCCAACTCCTTTTGGTGGGTAATGTAAAATACTTTGGCATTTATCTACATGAACGTGTAATTTAAAAGAGGCACATACTTGCTAAACGAAACCAACTTGAAATAAAAATTATACTTAGATAACAAAATATTGCCGTACAAATCAATACTTAGAACGACGAAAAGCCTTACGAAATTCAACTATGGGATGCTTCTAGTATGTTAAATCTAACATATCCATCATACTGGTTCCAAACAACGTACTACGTCTCTAATGAAGTGATACAATATGATCTCTCTAACCCATAACGAATATAATTCAAGTGTTATTGTTAAAAAAATCGAAGGATTGTCAGTGCAACCCAAAGCACTTACCAGCCAGTTAAATGTGCACGATAGCAGTGAAGTGCAAAGCCTAAAACGATTAGTACCATCCGATCTGATTAATGGTCATATTAGACTTAATAGAATAACATATTTTGCTCAGAGGATCACTTACTGAAATGTTCTCTTACATCTCTTATATATAGTAATTATCATAAGAAACACTTAATGCACACGAGCCATACTGTTGAACTACTAAATGTGATAAAAAATATATAGAATAAAAAATATATGATAACATGGATTTGATAACATCTAATGAAGAGAGATTACCTAATTTTTTTTAAATGTATTACTATAGCTTATTTTTTATTGTAATGAGATATATTTTATATTTCATTAATTTATACCGCACCAAGACCAATTATTTTTGTAAACAATTAAAGTTCCAGTTCCAGTTCAGCAGGCATAAATGAAATTTGGATTTGGTATTTCTAAAAATGATACAAGAGACTTACCATTATTAGTATCATTCATTAAGCTATTTATATATCTTACAATTTTATTTGAACCACTTTTTAGAAAAAATATTAAATAATATGATCTAAATACAATAACACATAAATTCATGAACCATTATTACATAAACACTTAGTAGCTTTAATTATTCAGCAGAAACTTAATTGAAGAAAAAATAGGTTGAATACATATGAAATGAAAATGCTTCCATATTCCTGATACGTTTTGTTTATTGAAATTATACTACATTGTTTATATAATAATCTGTTGTAACATTATTTTATACAGCATTAAATGTTTTCCTTAGAAAGTGATGTGATTTTTCTGGCTATTGGCAGTTTCGATCAGTAATCTTACTTTCTCGAAGCAACGTGCACATGCAGTTTCATCAGTTAATGGGTTAACAGGTTGAAGTGCAGGCAATACTTGAGGCTGAACTGCAGGCAGGACTTGAGGTTGAACTGCAGGCAGGACTTGAGGTTGAACTGCAGGCAGGACTTGAGGTTGAGCGGGTTCGTTTACAGCTGGTAAGTTAGCCAAAACTTCTTCTAAAAGCAGCTTCACGTATTTGACGCAAGAAGGAGTAGCTACATCAGATTGCGGAATATCCAAAGCGGGCAGATGACCAATGGAGACATCACCTGATTCGATAGATGGTAAAGATGGCAAATGGCTGATTTCAACTTTTTCCTCAGTGACGGTAGCTTCATCGGCGTCATCAGAGGGGATAAGAGCAGGTAAATTGCCAATTTGGACTGGAGCCTCATCAGCTGGTAAAAGACTAATTTCTACTGAAGGTTCAGCAGGCAATTGACTGATTTCGACTGAAGGAGCAGCGGGCAAAAGACTGATTTCTACTGAAGGTTCAGCAGGCAAAAGGCTGATTTCTGCTGAAGGTTCAGCAGGCAATTGACTGATTTCGACTGAAGGAGCGGCAGGCAAAAGGCTGATTTCTGCTGAAGGTTCAGCAGGCAATTGACTTATTTCGACTGAAGGAGCTGCGGGCAAAAGGCTGATTTCTACTGAAGGTTCAGCAGGCAACTGACTGATTTCCACTGAAGGAGCAGCGGGCAAATGGCTGATTTCAACTGGAGAATTAGTAGCTACATCAATTTCTTCAAGAGCAGGTAACTGGCTGATTTCAACTGAAGGAACAGCAGGCAAATTACCGATTTCGACTGGAGAACTAGTAGCTACACCAATTTCTTCAAGAGCAGGTAAATTGCTGATTTGAACTGAACCGCCAGCAATTTCATCTTCAACGGCAGGTAAGACACTGATTTCGACAGGAGAACTTTCTTCAGGGGCAGGTAACTGACTGATTTGAACAGAATCAACAGCTATTTCATTTCCTTCGATGGCAGGTAAAAGTGCAATTTCGACAGATTCTTCGGATGAAACTTCAGCGGGTAAATTACCAATGCTAACAGGGGTATCCTCCGCTTCAACTATCGCGGGAAGATTTGAGATCTCCCCAGCAGGCAACGCAAGCCCTGAATGATATATGATAAATAAACAAATAATTCGAATATATAGTTAATTTACTTACCCTGAACAAAAGCTAAAGCTAAAACAGCCACTAACTTCATGCCGAAGATTTTTTGTTAAACGGTTATAATCAAGCTAAGAATGCAATGATGATACCGAACTAACCGACACTATTTATACGTTAAAAATTCTACATCATAAATGATAAGGTAAATATAACCATCTTAAATTTTTTATTAGGCTCAAATTAAATGTCAATAAAAACAAAATCCAAAATACAATACTATATAAAAGATTAAATAATAGGCTTTAATTTTAATAACAAGAGTCCGACTGTAATAGGGGATTAAACTTAATTTTTTAGTAACACGTTGTCAGACTTGAAAATTTTTTTTTTAATTCAGATCTAAATATTTGTCATTACTCTACAGTTTTGAAGCCACCGTAGGACCAACAACTCACATATTATATAGGGTTTTTCACTCAGGGCGTATCAATGTTAGCAACCTGGCAACCATGCTGTTTTAGTCAAAATTATTGGTAAAAAATAACCATGGATATTCACATCTTTTGATATGTTTTCTATTTCATAAAAAAAAAATTACTGAATGACAGTAACACGGAAAATGGATGTCCTTATATTATATATTGCAGTTTATATTGCCTTTTTTTTATTTAATTAATAATTTGTTACTAGTCGTTTCAGTCTAAACTACAATTTGTCTTTATGATAACTTAAATCTAGTTATATAACTAGGTGGACCCATCAACCCTATCTCAGTCTTCACGACACAACACTGCACAAGATCATATGGTTTGATTCTTTTGAGTCGTTGTCCAGGTGATATCCAAAATTTGCAATATTTCAATATTCGTATGAGAATGGAGTCTTTCCTCATGTCCCCTTGCAATTGATGCAATTGATGATTGCTCTTGATTTCTTGACTGACTGTGGGTATCTGAAGGTCTCGATGTAGCTAATCAGTCCTATAATATTTGGGTGCACCCACAATACCTCTCAGGACTTTGTTCTGAAAAATTTGTATTTTATTTATGTTACTCTTTGCAGAACATCCCCATAATTGAACTCCGTATGTCCATATAGATTTCAATATTTGCTTATATAATAGCAATTTATTATGTACTGATAATTGTGATTTTCTTCCAATTAGCCAGTAAATTTTCCTATATTTCAATTGCAGTTCTTTTCTTCTCTTATTTATATGTTCCTTCCAGCGAAGTTTTGCATCGAGATTCATTCCGAGATATTTAGCGTTGTTGCTATATGGAATGATAGTATTATTTAATGCTATAGGTGCTTGTACGGTTTGTTTATAGGTGAACTGCACATGTACAGATTTACTTTCATTAATTCTTATTTTCCAAGCTTGTGTCCAATTATTTATATTGTCACTTGCCTGTTGTAATTTTCGTGAGGCTTCTTCACTATTGTTTCCGGCTGCTATAATCGCAGTATCATCAGCAAATGTAGCCATCGTGATATTTTCCATTTGTGGTATATCACAAGTGTAGAATAGATAAAGCATTGGTCCCAGTACACTTCCTTGTGGTACACCTGCTTTAGCTTCTTTTATTGTAGAGTAAGCTTCTTCTTGTTTGACATTCTGGTTGTAATGTATGATTTTAATAGTTCGGTATGTTGTCTTGGGAGCATTTTCTATAGTTTATGAACAAAGCTTCACGCCAAACCTTATCGAAGGCTTGTGCTACATCTAAGAATATAGTTCAGAATACTTTTTTATTTCGTTTGCTGACTGCCCAGGTTTTGAGATCATTATAATTTCCGCCATCTTCCAAATGTCTGGGACATGTTTTAATCTAAATGTATTGATCAAGTTGGTGAGTTTATAATTCCCTTTCTTGGTAGTTTTTGCAGTAATTATCCTGTTATTAAATCGTAGCCTGGTGATTTCCTGGGGTTAATGTCAGTTTTAATAACTTTGGTTAACTCTTTCGGCGTGACTAATTCAATCATCGAATTTTCAGCTTCTATGTCCGGCAAATTATGTTCAATATTAGTTTCGATTTGTTTGAAAGTATTTTCTAGATATTCAGCAAATGCTTCTGCTTCTTGGTGATTGTCACGTACCCAATTCCTACATAGGTCTCTTATAGGTGGACTATGTAGACTTGAGCGCTTTAGATATTTTGTGGCTTTCCAGGGCGAGTAATCAGTTTCTTTATAATCTGTTAAATTTCTCAGATAATTATTTATGGTTCTGTTTTTAATTTCCAGTATTTCTCTTTTTAGTCTTTGGGTTATATTGTTTAAACTATTTTTATTTTCAGGTGTTCTATTTTGTTGCCATTTTTTTCGTAATTTACGTTTTTCAGCTACCATTTCCTTTACTTTTTTTGGATAATTAGTTCCTTTAGTTGTACTTTTAATTTCTAGAGTATTATTCGAAGCAGCTTGTTGAATATCTACTACGATTTTTTCCGCTTCAAAATTGATTTGTTCAGATGTCTTGTATATTTAGTTGAATTCGATTGTTCAATTCTTCAGCAAATCCTTCACAGTGTGTTCTCTTGTTTGCTAATGTTGGGTTTCTTTATTTTCTTATTATATTTTCGCTCAATGTCAGAATCACTGGCATATGATCTGAACTTAGCTCAAAATTTTCTTCGACTTTTACGTAGTTGGATGTTATGTTTTTTACTATGAAGAAATCTAACAGGTCTGGGGTTTTCTCTTGATTAGTCTGAAAATAAGTTGGTTTTCAAGTTGAGATGTAACTACATCTTAGTTCAGCAGCTGTTTTATGCAGTTCATTGCCTTTAGTTGTCATTCTGGATCCCCATCTTGTATTTTTTGCATTGAAATCACCTCCAATTATAACTTTTTCTCCCAGGTTGCTTAGGACATTCAAATAATTTCTTTTTTTTTTATTGTATCTTGGAGGACAATAAATTACGGCTATTGTAACTTTGTATCTGCTTGATTTAATAGTTACTGCTGTTACCTGATTTTCTGCTGTACTGAGCCGGGTTCTTGGTGGTGGGAAATGTTCTTTTGTATAATTATTGCACTTCCTCTTCTTATGGTGTTAGCTGGATGTATGGAATGATAACATGTATATCCTCTAAATTTTATAAAGGATTCTTTTGTTAAATAGGTTTCTGATATTAGACAAATATCTATTTTTTGCATATCTAGGAATACTTGTAGGGTAGCGTGATGTTGCTGGATTCCATTAGCATTCCAAATTGCTATTCGAATATCTTTATTTGCCATTTCGGGTTTTTGGAGCCATAGGCCTAATGTTTTTCATTTCTAGTTTTTGAATCCTTTCGGAAAAATATTCAATAATTTTTTCTTGTCTGTCCAGCTTTCCTATTAGTTTAAGTAGCAATTCGTTGGTGGTTGCTTCATTTTCCTTTGTGTCTCTTTGGTCATTTTGACTGATACTTTGGGCATAAGTCATTTCACTATCTACGTTGTTATATTTTTTCGGTTCTTTCTTTTCACCCATTGTTTCTTGAGGTTTAACTTGAGGAGCTACTGTATTTCTTCTCCCTTGACGTGTTTTAGCAACTACACATCCTCTATAATTTGCCGGATGTACTTAATTGCAGTTTGCACATTTCCGCTTAGCTTCTTTGGGTTTTATACACTCTATGGTGATATGTTTACCTGAACATTTTTCACATTTAAATTTTTTTAGAGGTTCGATTTTTATTTCGACCCCTAAAATTATTTTAATACCAAAAATGGTTTTTGTGTACGTATTATGTTCAAAGGCTAACATAAATAGAGGTAATAGCTTCTTGTCGACCAACATTTCTCCTTTGTTATTTTTGGTCTTTTCTCTTTTGACAAATATTTAATGTCGCATTTAAGCATTTAAGCCCATTTTGGTTTAGTTCTGTGATAATTTTTTAACTTTTAGCTGTTGATGGAAGCCCCCTTGCCATAACTTTGATGTTTCTGGTTTGTTTGTCTTCATAAGAATGTCATTGCAGTTTCAGCAACTCTAAACACTCTATTATTAAACTCAAAGTAGGTAACATTACTTGCGATAATTGGGGGTGGCCTGGGCATTCTAATTTCTTTATTTTGTTTATTATTTTGTTTTATTTTTATTTGCTGCGGTGAAGATCCTGGGGAATTATTTGCTTCTCTTTTTAACCGTTATCTGGCCTACTTCTTTCTGCAATTCTTCATCTGTTTCATATGTAACAATTGGACTGCTTTTGTTGGCTTTGTGGTTTATCTTTGTTTTGTCCTTCCCTCAGAGTTTTGTTAATTTAGCTGTAGCTGGAAGGCATTTTTTTGTTTTTGCATATTGGTTACTACAATTTCAAGACGCTCCCGCGCCGACTTTTCGTTCATCCACGCATTGTAGAGTGCCTGTTCGTTCTGTTACAATATGTGATACCCCTGATGTCGATATTTCCATTTTATCTGTTTTTTGTGCAGTGTTCTTCTCCATATTTTTTTACGTATTGTTGAAATAATACTGTTATTTTTATGTTTCAATTATCCTACGCTGCATTTGTGGTACAGATGTTGAGTTTTCAGCCCTTAACGTTTTATGGCATTTTGCATTTATTTTCTACTGTACTGACCTTTTTATTCCGATCGCACTTTCACTTTTTCACCAGTCTTTAAAATGTTATTGTTAGACATTTTTTTAAAGCCACGTTTGTGACACAGATGTTGCACTTTTGTTTCGTTTCACAGACCGTCTCTCCGAATATGTCTTTACTCTGTGAAAGTCAAGCGTCGACAGTTTATATTACTTAATTGATTTAGTTAAGTTACGCCACTGAGGCTAAGTTTAGTTAAAGGAAATAGGAAAACAGCGGAATAGGATCACTTTTTTCTAATATATTAAGTTGATATATTTATCGAATATGTTTGATTCGGTAATGCTTGTAAGTGAAAAAGACTTTATACTCCATTGCCAATGCAGCTATAGAAGATCAACTCAAAAATATGGAAGGCATACTTACTGCTGCATATAAATCTAAACTGTATAATTCCAAAAAGTCTTCAAAAAAAGCTCTAAAGTTGAAATGTGTTGATGGTAATTGCAAATTAGACACTCATACGACTTGAACTACTTAAATATGAAATGGTAAAATCGTTAATGGTCCAACATTAATGGTATTATCGACATTTATAACGTCGCAAATAATCACATTACTCAAAATTAATCTTGATCTTATTTAAGCGAGCGAATATCAAACCTGTTTCAATTTTTGTAAACACACCTAATATTGAATATTTGAAACATTGCTGAAATTGAAAATGTAATTATAATGTGAGTAAAATATGTTCATACTTCTCAACCATAAAGCCACATGAATATTTAAAAGTTCAGTGCACTTTATTTCTTATATTTTACATCATATTTATGTCTGGATCAAACCTATCACACCATCTCAAAAGAACGTCACCTCAAAAAGATATTGCAAGATATCATAACATCGACAAGTTTATTTTATTAATCATTTCCGATGAAAAACAAAATCTCTAGGGCATACTCCCACATATTGCTTTGCTGATTTCGCTTCGGGTTCAGGATGTTTCGATTTGCGGGTGACAGAGGCCTTGGGTTACGACTGGGATTACCGTATTTTGTTTACCTACCGCGAGTGATGAACGAGTAGGATTTTAATCAATTGATTTTCGTGTTGCAAGGTTCCAATGGAGAACCTCACAATGAGCATGTTCGCAAAGCTTTTCATAAACGAGATGCGTGATTCGAGGTGCGTATTCGCGTTCGTCACAAACCATGGGGCACTGAGTATCGCGTGGACTTTTTTGGATGGGGACACCTGAAGTAGCGCAAGTTGTCTCTCGGAGATGTGCTTGTACCACACGTGCGCTCTATAACAGATCAATCGAAAAGTCCCCGGCCTGACACATAGATGGCGCTACTAGAATTAAATCCCTATATTTTTTAGTTAGCCCTAACCCTCAAAAGATGCGTGTATAAATTTTACAGCTGTCGGATCATTAGTTTGTGAATTATAGAATTTTGAGTGAAGCAATTTTTGTTATTTTGAAAAAATGGATAAAAAGAAATTTCGCTTGAAATATTGCTTTTTGAAAGGAAAAATACAGTTAAAGCAGAAAATTCACTTGATACCGAGTCTCCGCCCAGGAAATATTTCAACTGCCCCAGGAAAATCAACCACCAAGGATTGGTATACTATGTTTAAACGTGGTGAAATGAGCACCAAAGAGGGTGAACGCAGTGAATGCCCAAAAGAGGTTGTTACCAGCGGAAACATTACAAATATCCACAAAATGATTTTGAATGACAGTAAATTCAAATTGAATGAAAAAGCAGACATTTTAAAGATATCAACTGAACGTGTACATCATATCATTCCGAACATTTGGGTAATAGAAAGCTCTGTGCAAAGTTGGTGCCGCGCGAGCTCACTTTTGACCAAAAACAACGAGTTGATGATTCGGAGCAGTGTTTGAAGATAATCAAGCGTAATAAACCCGAGTTTTTGCGTCGATATGTGACAATGAATGAAACAGGGCTCCATCATTTCACTTCGAAGTCCAATCGACAGTCATCCGAGTGGACTGCACACGATGAACCCGCTCCAAAGCGTGGGAAAACGCAACAGTCGGCTGGCAAGGTTATGGCGTCTGTATTTTAGGATGGGCATGGTATAATTTTCATTGACTACCTTAAAAAAGGAAGGAACATCAACAGCGACTATTACATATCGTTATTGGACCTCTTGAAGGACGAAATCGCCGAAAAACGGCCACATTTGAAGTAAAAGAAAGTACTGCTTCATTCAAGCACCGTGTCACAAGTCAGTGAAAACAATGACAAAAACCCATGAATTGGACTTCCATTTGCTTCCTCATCCACCGTATTCTGCAGATCTGTCCCCCAGCGACTATTTCCTGTTCTCAGATCTCAAAAAAATGGATCTTCCTCGCTAGGAAGAAATTTTCATCGAATGAAGAGGTGATCGCCGAAACTGAGGCCTATTTTGAAGCAAAGAACAAAAATGATATCGAAAATTTGGAGGGTAGCTATAATCAGTGTATCACCCTTGAAGGGAATAATAACAACAATTCAATATATTCAATAATACTAAATGAAAAAATGCTATTTTATGTATTGAAATGTCAAAACCATCGACTCAGGATATGCTGATTAACAGTTGTTTAGACTTATGCTGCGTATTTTCACGAACAGATATTGCTGGTCAAAATACATACAAGCACTTAATCGATAGATCTTTAAAATCTTAAAAATTATTGAAATAAATTAAACCCAAATTCAACATTATGCCCCAATTTCAAATCAATCAATATCTCATTTTCTTTAATATAAATGTAATAAAATTATTATTAAGTGTACGAATAATTAAACATATCCAACAAAAATTAGCATCAAATTAAACATCTATCAAGAAGAAAATGTTCATGCATTAAGAGTTCTTGTTATCAGCAATGTTGGGTTCAAAACGCTGCAATAGCCATCAGTTATCATCAGTGGATGGCCGAGGACATCATTGTTGTGTTGTAAATTGTGCGCTCAGAAAGTAGATAACCTAATCAATGTCCCTCTTCGCCTATGATCCGAACCAACACAGACTTGGCGTAGAATTAATATTGATTTTCCAAAATATAACATCATCCGCATCACTCTCGGCAAATCCTGAAGCAATGGATAAAATAAGAAAATGGTGAAAGATCCAAAAAATATTTAGGGCTTTTAAATCAATCTAGATAAAATCGTTGTAGCTTAAAACCACGCTTCCAATAATTCCATTAAGGATTTCACTTCTACTGGCCGATTTTTCGAATAAAACACAAAAACGTGAAGTCATTCAGTTTTGCACAGAAAATGGTACTACATGCTCATGCTCAAGGAGGGAGAGAAGAAGTTACCGTTCAACTTAGGAAAGGAAATTCGTTTCAATGTAACGGCAATTAAGCTCATTCGTAACAGTACGGATGAGGTGAAGATGCAAAATGAGTTATGAATGAGTTATGATAGTGCCTAGCGACCCCCTCATTCTCTTTTTTTAGTTTTAAGTACTCCGCCGAAGATTATCTGTCGAGTACTAGAATCCTGTCAGTTGAACACTCTCCCGAAGCTACAATGTGTTAGAAAAACCTGCCGGAAAAAATCCATTACAGCGTTGCTGCTGGAATTCGTCTGAAGAGTGTTTCTTTAAAGAATCCGAACGTGGTCCCAACAAACATCACATTTGTTTTTCTCCTCCTCTATACGAGTTTTGAGTTGAATAAGTGCCTTTTGGGGAGAATTTTCACTTTACTTCTTTAATTTGAAGAAATCTATAAATAAAACACATCGATTGTGTTGTAAAAGCAAAAAATCAAAGAATACGAAAGACGCTCACCTAATTAAAATAAATTGTTGGAAATGGCATCGTAGAGGGAAAAAATCGAAGTAAAAAGCCGAAATTTATGAGTCCAAACTGAACTAAATTAGCATAAGAGTTTTAGTGAGCTTGGAATAAAAGAAGAGAGGAAATGAAAAAAGTCGTTATAAAAGTAACAATGCAATAAAATGAGAAAGTAATATGAGAATATTCGGTTAAATTTTCGTGAATATATTTTTAACATAATATGATTTAAGATCACAAATCCGTAAGTAAATGTATGTCACGAGTATTTAAATGTATATTTCTACCGTCAACGCCCTAGTATTTATTTTATTTGAAAATCATTAAAACTATTTAAATATTTTTATTAGGTCATAAAATGTCAATGCTTATTCTTTCTGGATCACTACCATCACTCTTAAAGACTTTGCGGGCGCTACATAATCATGCTGAAAGTGATTTTTGTGCTTAAGTTAACGTGGACTAACTGATTGTTCTTGCAGAATCATCTCATTTGACTTAGGTACTTCATAATTAAAGGTGATTAGCTAAATTAAAATGACTACAAATTATGTAAAATACATTTTTAAATAAATACATATATCACTTATAGCAAATAGTAATAAAACATTCCGCCAATAAAGTTAATGCCAAAAATGGTAGCAATAAAATCCGTATGTGATATAGCTCTGAACGCACTAAAAAGTATTAAAGAGCAATAAAATATAATACAAAATATTAATATTCTTAACAATACTCGTATCATTCAAATTTTAATTACAGCTTCGCTCAAAAAAATTAAAATATCTAAATAATCCGAAACAATAAATCAAAAACATTTAAATAGTCTGCAGTTATAGAGTTGCCGTTATTATAATCATGAAATCCCTCTCACTAGCACTGGTTTCCTTACTCTACATATCAGGTAAGATTTTTAAAATATATACTTTATGAAAACTCATCTAATGCATATTTTAATAGCAATCAGTGCTGATAATGTATTCCCAATATTCGCCAACATTCTACCGGGTGAAAACGTGGAGATGGTTGATACATCAAAACTAAATGAAGGTCTTCCTGTTTTTACTGATTTAAAACCCGACGAGGAGGTAGATATAGTAGACACTTCTAAATTAAACGAGGGCTTTCCAGTATTTACTGATTTAAAACCCGATGAAGAAGTCGATATCGTAGATACCTCTAAATTAAACGAGGGTCTGCCAATTTTTACTGATTTAAAACCCAACGAACAAGTTGACATCGTTGACACATCTAAACTACAAGAGGCCGAAAACCCTAACCAATCAAAATCAACAGCTGTTGCATGTGACGCCTGCTTTGAACGTATTCTGGAACTAATCAACGCCATTCAACAAAATTTGTAAATTACCTTTTAAACTTCATAATATAATAAATGAGCATATTAAAATATTATTTAGGATTTGTTTTACTCCAACTTATATCAGACATTGTTAAATATATTTAAAAATAAATTGTTTTTGACACTATCTCATGAATAGTGTAATGGATATTTGTTATACTTAACGATGTGATAAGTGACAGGTCCTAATCTTATGCCTAAGGTTGATTTATATTAGAATAAGGTTGACAAGGCCATACCGTTTTGTACTGCTGTTCAACAAGTGGTCACTTTTCGTAAAATAAAATAGGTTAGAAGTAAAATAAACTATTGTATTGTTTTAAATCCTTCACACTTCTTAACTGGTGAAGTCGGCAGGATTCCAGAGATATCACGAAGCTGTCCTCTTTTGTATTCATACAATAAGCTGGAAACAAATTAATTTTCAAGAAAAAAAGACAGATTGACGTTGGATTAGCAATCCTTCCGCAGATACTCGAAGAATTCCTTCGTTTAATTAAGTGGAGTTCCAGCAACATCGCAGCGGAAGCTGTAAGATAACAATATGTAGGTAGATGATGTCCGAATACCCCAAGCAATAAACTATTCCAACTGGAAATCATCCACGATTTGATAACCGCCTCTAGTCTGTAGACTTCTGGCAGTAAGGCAGTAAAGCCAGCAACGGCGGATTGGTATTGCTGTGGTATTGGTATAGTCTAGTGGAAGCCTTGCAGTCAGAGTGCATGATCATCAATGGCAGATTCCAGTGGCTCAGTTTCTCAGCAGTAGGCTAATGAAATTTCGAGTCACCAAAATTTGGGAAACCAGTCCATATAAAGTGTACCATGTAAACCATGTAAAAACTGTTTAGAGGATCGTCAAAGTCAAACTGGCCGACAAAATTATAAGCGCTACTCACAAATAATTTTTATAACTATAAGCTGTCGGGATGGGGCAACGACCACCTACATACATTTGGTTATTTCTTTTGAAGGAAACTGTGTGTATGTTTCACTTAATGGTGTGATGAGTGAGACGTCTAGAAATAGGATTGATTGATATTAGGATAAAGTTGACTCGATCATATCATTTTGTACCGCCGTTCAGCAAATCGCCATTTCCGTAAAATAAAACAGCTTAAAAGTAAAATAAAATTTGTTGTTTTAAACTGTTTACATTTTTAACAATACCCTGAAAATAACTTGAGAGTCAACATGTTTAATGCATTAATGAATTTGAACATCGTGGGTAACCTAAAAGACTATTGGATATATCAACTACATATAAATTCAAATAAATTAAAGTACTTTTTTTTGGGTCAGAAAGAAATTTGGTAACATACAGTCTTCTTATAATATCTTATAGTAACATATAGTTCATCTTATCTCTAATTAACTTATAGCTCTAGTTTTCATCAGAATTTCATCAGTCCTTCATTAAGAATTAATTACACATGAATATATAATTGTTTGACACGATGTGCACTGTGTTCTCGACAATCTTCTTTGCTCGTATATAAATGTATGTCAAACATTGTCAATGCCTTCAATGCGCTTATTCAAATATTGTCTTATTTTTGGGCATTTAGCCTGTACTAACGTAGCCTCTTTAGAAAATCCAGAATATGAGCAAGGTAATAGGTACCTTGCAATGGAAATTTGTTCGCTCATTGCCGCTTGCACTACAATTCAAATAAATACAATCTATGGGCACTAGACGGCACGGTGGATATAGGAAACATGTTCATTTTGTACACAGTAGTACAACGAGACCTACTATCGATGAGAAAAGCATACGACAAGGACTAAGTATGTTAAGAATGAAAATATATCGCCCAATTAGTTGAGGATAAAAATGGGCTAATCATCATGTTTAGTTAACTTTTTTAGAGAAAATTAATCACATTAATTAAAATAATATATAAATTTTAGTAAATTTTCTACATTATAGGCAAAATAAAACAAAAATGCACTATTTAAATCAAATAAATGCATAGTTTAACACACTACAGTTTAGTTAACTGCACTAAATGTCGCACTACTACGTACACTAAGTGTTAAATAAAGCCAAATAAATAAAAAAAGTTGTTTTTGCACTGATTCAAGTAAAGTTAATCTGTAACATTTTTCTGTAGCTATGTTTACCAGAAGGTATATTTTTTGTACTGAATGTTTGACACATGAAAATTAAAGATACTCAAGCTATTTTGGTACTTCATATTTCATAAAAACTTAACTTTAATCTCAATTTATTATTTTGGGCGTTTGGGCCAATTAGATGTAAAGTTTGTGAAAAAACATCCAATAAAAAAAACCATCAATATTTACTTTAATTTCAAGTACGAATTATTTGAATATCCGACTTCACCAAAGTTAGTTTCCTCTGACTTCCCACAGTAAGTGGTGTGTGCCCTCCATTCTTTAAAAAAAAATTGTTTTCAACACTTTCGTTCTATTATTAGAATTTTCTCTGTTCAACATCATGTTATCGGCATTAGGTTCAGTATGTTTCCAACGATATAATACGTATGTTGGTGAAAGGGCAATGTAGTCATTCATTCATTGGTTAAATAATTTTGTTATTTGATTTGAATAAATTGTTTCCATCTATTTACATGCGACGGGAAAAATCCAAAAGAGGGAAACGAATTTTCCACCATTTCAATATCGCGGTTTCAAAAAGAAGACGAGTTTTCTGTAGCATATTGTGACTGGCTATGAAAAATAGACCTACTAAGATAATTTCAAAAGCACGGATCAACGTCATAAACTAGTCTAGAAGAATCATCCATGTCTGTGACATCAGCAAGGTGTAGTATACTCGAACTACTAAAACCGAAAGAAAATGTGGTTGCAGATGCAAAGAATACCAGCAATAGCAAGTAACAAACGAATTATCCACTTACATGACAATGTTTAGCCAAAGATTGCAATAGTTGTGAAAAATACACTGGTGCTCGAATGGGAAGTTCTGCCGCATCCAACGTACTCACCAGATATAGCGCCTTTTGATTATCAGTTGCTCATGCACCAAGGTTTGACTGACACGCGCTTTCGAAATATTGAAGGAGTGCGACTAGATCGCTACCAAACTGCCATGATAAGAAAAATGTGTACATAGTAATAGAAAATGATTTGATTGTATTTTTTTTAATAAATGTATTTTTAAATTGAAGAAATTATTACAATAAATGCAAACACCTAATAAATAAACACATTTATAATTATAACAGTATCGTTTTGTTGTTGATATCATCATATGTAAGTCCTCGTATATGTACGACTGTATATTTAGCAGACATTTTTGTTATATTTAACACTTTAGCTAAGGACATTAACCAAGGATATGGGAAAATAAAATAAGTTTATGCACAGTCACGAAACGGATGAGATTTTATTCGAAGCACACATGATGATTTCATACTGTTGAGAGCTACAGCTTATTAGACATTCGGGTTAATAGTTTAAAATCAAAATGAATTTATTCCAATACTGTTTTATATTCCTTATATTAATATTTGGTAAGTAATAAAGTTTCGTCAATTTATTCAATCTAACGATTATGCCATTTTCTCCATTTATCTCAAGAAATCAAAATTAATTCTATCTTTAAAAATAACATAATATATATCGCTGAAAATATATTAATTATATTAATTAACCTTTTTAAATTATCTTCATAATAATCATGAAAATATTTCAGACAAGCGAGGGCTAGTGTCAGATTTAAGAGATGTCATCTAATTTTTAAATATTTTGGGATATGTACTCAAGTATTGTGATGATTAAATAAACTATTAATAGCACTTCATTTTCCGTCGCTGAATGTTTGTATTGTCCTTAGTCGTTCAACAGTCTTCTTATGATAACATTCATAAATATTTCTTACGATAATTATTCATAGCATGACATGAATAATTCATCATTTCAATAAAAGATCTCCTGATTTTACCATCTTATTCTATCTCTTTAGTTTTAAATCGTGTGTCTTTAATAGTGAGGGTTTTTGATGCTATTATTGGATTCTCTATTCTTTGATATGCTAAGCATGTCGTATCGTCTGAGTAGTTTCCAAAATAGAAATCGAAGGTCACTAAATCAGCAGTATAAAGAATATGCGAATAAGATTAGACCCAGTACATTGCTCATTGCTGCTCAGATATGATGTGTAATGGTACTAATTCTTCATCTTAAAGCTTTCTGTCTAGTTTTTCACTGTTAATGTTATTTATCTGCAACTTGAAGTGTGCTGCTTTGGAACTCACAAACGCAACCTGATATCATATAATATACAGAATTTATTTAATATAATTTTTTTCAATATTAATCTATTCTATATAAGACAAAACAATATTTCACCATTTTCAATCATTTATACGTAGTAGATTTTGAAGGGAATTTGCTTCAAAAAATTAAGAGGAATTCTAATCTATATGAATTACTAAATAATATCTTTAAACATTACTATTATTTTACGCATGTTTAAATCAATCGTTAAATTAATATATACGTATGCTTTTAACTTTGATTAAAAAAACTAATTATATATATTTTTGTTTCATATCAAAACAGGAGAAAATGTTTCACAACAACAATCGCTTGTAACCAGAGTGAATATAAATAACAGAGTATTATCGCTACTTGGAAGGGGAAACGGTAGAGTCAAAGTTGAAACAAATAATTTGTACGTGACTATTTTACTATAATACCTGTTATTAAACTAGTATATTTTCAGATTAAATAATTCTACTAAACTAGGATGAATTATTGCTAAAATATTATTTTATGATACCATTAATGAAACAATGGCCCTTCAGTTTCATAAGCCCAATTTTCCAATTATATTAAACATATAAGACTAGTTTTTTATAACATTATTTTTAATGCTCTAATATGTTTGTTTATTCTCTGTAGAAAATTAAAAAATACTGAAACGAATATTTGTATTATTAAGTCCTTAAAATATTTGCATAATGAATCTTGATGATTATGACAGATTCTGTTGGAAATCATATTGAATTGTATATATATATATATATATATATATATATATATATATATACATATATGTATATTTTTTTTTTTTTCATATGTATTTTTTTAAATTAGTAGTTCCTCCAACGATACTAGGGTTTTACGATACTGTGTTCACTACAATACGCAACACCTTGTCCAGAAATATTTGAATATTTCTTATATTGTTGTTCCAAGTGCAACCCTATATTGGTATAAACACTAAAAAGTCTATAAATAATTAATCCAATATAGTTGTCTATAATTTATTTTTAGTTTAATTTGGACATATTTCCTCCGTTTCATTTGATATTCAATATAATAACTAAATAGTTGGCACTATTATCCTATGATATAGTATGCCATTTAAGTTCGGTGAGTCGTTCAGTTTATTATTAGTAAAATTCATAAAAACAGACTTGAGCTCGTTCATTTCCTATTCGCCATTGCCTATTATATTATTATTAGCGGTCTGACATTCCTTTATAGTTCCCTCCCGTTGAGGTATATCGCAGATGCAGAGCAGAAAGAGGCAGACATGCTATATCTCCAAAAGACTCTTCAAAATTAAACAAGGGAATCAATGTTCATATTAAATATATTAAAATAACTAATTAATAATACATTAAAAGAAAAGTGATCACAACTGCTCCTCATTCGCGTATTTTAGCGGCGCTTCTACCGTAATTTAATTGCACACAAGCATCACTTACTACTTTAAGCCCTCTATAGTATTGTATCATTTAGGATGGACCACACTCAGTATTCACGCGAGTATTAACAATGTAGGTTGAGATCTGCCAAATGCGTGTACTATTTGTCGTTTCAGCGATCAGTCGAAAACTCCTGAAAATAACTATTCACAAATAGTATTTGCTTTAACTGAAAAAGCGAGTTCAATTCAAAAGGAAGTCATGAAACATAAGTCCATCCAAAGCTAAATTCTACTTTGTTCGCAGGATCTGAGATACATACTGATGCATTTATCCCGCACCCGTCTTGCATAATACAAAATAACAATAGTAATATATTAATGTGTCAATTAAGATTGTACTAAGCATATCTAATATAAGACGTAATTTTTAAAAAATGTTCGTAGTTGCACATTGTACACAAACGGTAGTTTGTCGTTGGTACTGATTGCAGTAATAACCATCAGTGATGTTACGAAATTGCTACACCCAATTAACTTTTTGGAATGCGCTTAATTTCAATTTATTATATATGCACAAATGTTTAATGATATGAATTTTTCTGAATATTACATGTTTTCTTAACGAAGTTTCGACATAATCCCAATCAGAAGTTAAAAATCTAGATAAGTGATAGGTTCTCTACCATTACTTTAAATTGGTATGCATAATCTTAAATAAAAAAAATGAGCTTCGCACCAAAATATATGATAATAATGCAATAAAACTGAAAAAATATGTATTTTCAATATTAATAATCAGATTTAATATTAATTAATGTTTATAAGAACGCAGACTGGATTTCGAAAGCAAAAAAGCTTACATCACATCAGTCCTACCAAGAATATACCAGCATTCATAGAAAAGGCATTTAGCATAGTAAGAAGAAACATATTATGGATTATCATATTGAAAAAGAGGAAGAAGTGATAAAATTATAAGAATAATACAAAAAGTATACAGAGTAAATACAGCAGGCTGCAGTTGCAAGCAATGAAAAAACAAATCATTTCAGAATAAATCTAATAATAAGCTAAGCTTAGATTGCTGATAATATTTATAGATGAAATAATAATAAAATATCATACCGACAAGGCAGGACTCAAAATCCTAAGCAGGTCAAATCCACTATTAAGGAATATATATATATATATATATATATATATATATATATATATATATATATATATATATATATATATATATATATATATACTGAAGATGACTGATATATGATATATACTGAGATATGAAGAAACAAAAGTTACGACGGGAGACACAGAAGAAATAAATATACAAATTGAAAAAGTAAGGAAAAAACAAGTAATAATAATATCAATAATGTCAAGTTCAAATATCTGGGAATAGAAACTGAAAGTAATGTAAGTCAAAAAAGGAAATTAATTGGAGAATTCTAATTGAATATGTAAATATATAAAACCATATATACGCCAATTATTACATTCGACTACGAGACATGCGTAATATTAAAAGAAGAGAAAAATTTGACGGTGGAAAGGAACAGGAGAAAGAAAATAGTGGCAAGGGTGAACAGGATGAGAAACTCGAAAATAAGAAAATACCTCAATATAAAACTTTTAAAAGAATAAAAAAAGAACACAACTTAGTAGAGCCACTTACAGCGTATCGAAGAGGGAAGACAGAAAAAAAGAGTTGGGAATGCAAAGACAAAAATAAATAATAAACTAATATAACAAATAATAAATAAAGGGGGTCAAAGGACGAATTAAGTGAATCTGGAATAAATTTGTCATCGAAATACTGAAAAAAAGAGGAAAAATAATGAGCCCGAGTATAAATATTGAGCAAAAGCCAAAAAGAATGGGCTTTTGCACGCGGAACATAAAAGAATAGACATTAAATATAACATACCATTAGTGGTAAAAAAGGTGTTTTTGATTATATTTAATAGTTTTTTCATAATTATTAAAAATGTGAAGTAAAAAAATGTTAACATACACACAAACACAATACATATCAGGCTCCAAAATAAGATTTATACATCCGCGTTTAATTATACAGCCTCTAATATTTTTATTAAGCTACTATAACAATAATAAATGGATACAACACACAATCTACTCCTCGTTTAATTGTTTAAATCTCCTGGATTCTGTTTATTACCGTGATTTAATCACCATAATTACATAGATAGCGTCACAAAGAGCCGCTCGTTTTTAGTATAAAACGGATTCCCAAAGATACAGTAATCATTATTCAATTGACTTCTACTTAACGTTTACTTCAGTTGACTTTCAAACAACTTCCATCATGCAAAAGTTAGTTGCACTTATCCTGATCTTCGCTGTGGCAGGTATGTATCTTTTTATTCGCCGAATATCAATTTAACAATTTAATTTTGCAGCCATTCAGGCTAACGAAATGTTAATTCGCCCAATATTTACCAATGACGAAGATCCTTCCGCATCCTCCAATCAGATGTTTATTCGGCCAATCTTCCACACTGAGGCAGGAGACGGTCCCGAAGCCGCCGAGGAAACTTCTACCGATTCCTCTAATCAAATGTACATACGCCCAATCTTCCACACTGAGGCAGGAGACGGTCCCGAAGCCGCCGAGGAAACTTCTACCGATTCCTCTAATCAAATGTACATACGCCCAATCTTCCACACTGAGGCAGGAGACGGCCCCGAAGCCGTTGAAGAAAGCGGTTCATCCAATCCAATATACATACGCCCAATTTTCCACGATGACGTTGAAGGAAACCTACCATCCGGCCAAATGGTTATTCGTCCTATTTTCAACAACGAACCAGCTGAAATTGAAAATCTCCCAGCTACACCTGAAATTGAGGAAGATCCCTGCAATGTATGCTTCAGCCAAATGAAATTGTTGGTTGAAGCTTTACAAGAAGCACTTTAAAATTATTTCGATTCAATACTTATATCATTCCGTATTTTTTGCAATTCCTGATACGTAATAAATTGTATTCATTAATGTATTTTATGACTTTTATTTTCACCATAAGCAAAATGCAAAAAAATATCATACATACTTGACTATATACTTTCATAATTACATAATTTAGTAAGTAGTAAACATAAGTCCATACACGATAACAGGTCCGATAATTGAAAAGTCCCGGCCTGCCATATAGATGGCGCTACTGGAATTAAATCCATGATTTTTAGTTAGCCCTAACCCTCAGAAGATGCGTGTATACATTTGACAACTGTCGGATTATTAGTTTGTGAATTATAGAATTTTGAGTGAAGCAACTTTTGTTATTGTGAAAAAAATGGATAAAAAGGAATTTCGCGTGTTGCGTGAAAAAATATTGCTTTTTGAAGGGAAAAAATACAAAAAACTTGGCTTGATGCCGAGTTTCCGGACACTGCCATAGGAAAATCAACCATCAAGAATTGGTATGCTAAGTTTAAACGTGGTGAAATGAGCACCGAAAACGGTAAACGCATTGGACGCCCAAAAGAAGTTTTTACCGACTAAAACATTTAAAAATTCCACAAAATGATTTTGAATGGCCGTAAATTGAAATTGAATGAAATAGCAAACACTCTAAAGATATCAACTGAACGTGTACATCATATCATTCACAAATATTTGGGTCTGAGAAAGCTCTGTGCAAAATGGGTACCGCACCATGTCACTTTTGCCCAAAAACAACGACGATTTGATGATTCGGAGCAGTGTTTGAAGATGATCAAGCGAAATAAACCGGAGTTTTTGAATATATATTCGCGGGTTCATCATGTGCAGTCCACTCAGATGACTGTCGGTTGGACTTCGGGGTAAATCGAGTTGACTGCACACGATGACCCCGCGAATATATATTCAAAAACTCGGGTTTATTTCGCTTGATCATATTCAAACACTGCTCCGAATCATCAATCGCACATGAAATAATTTTCATTGACTACCGCGAAAAATCAAAGACCATCAACAGCGACTATTACGTAGCGTTTTTGGACCGTTTGAAGGACGAAATCGCCGAATAACGGCCGCATTTGAAGAAATTCTTTTTCTTCAAATTCGGTAGTTTAAAATTTTTATCCCTAACCGATTATTGCTCCTTGTATAGTTTCTGCTGCTTCAGCACCGCAATGCAATGCACCGTGTCACATGTCAGTGAAAACGATGGCAAAAATCCATGAACTGGGCTTCGAGTTGCTTTTTTACTATTTCAGCGACTATTTCCTGTTCTCAAACCTCAAAAAAACGCTTGGTCGGAAGAAATTTTCATCGAATGAAGAGGTGACCGCCGAAACTGACGCCTATTTTGAAGTAAAGTTCTGGTGTGAACTGATTCCTATTAGTTGTATAGTTATATGAACCTATAAGTTATTAGAAAGCTTATTATGGTCATATTTTACTTAATTTTATTTAGTGTTAAAAATCTAAGTTTGATTATTTTTTAATTTTTAGTGAGTTCCTTATTTATTTTTTGAAGTAGGTTCAATTTTTTTGTTAAAAATATTTTATTTATCTCTCTTTAGTGTTAAATATTTACTCAATAAATCACACTGCTAATTTATTTAATATTACAATGGGTAGGTCACGTAAAGATGCAGCCCGTATGAGCAAAAATAGAAATAAAGGAACAACGATTAAAAATAAGGAGCGCTTCAGGCCCCGTGGTTCACTACCTAGCCTAGGTGATTTGACAAATGTTCTAGCTAAACAACCACAAAAATTTATTGTCTCCGCCGGGAATCGAACCCGCGACCTCCGATTGGAAGCTAAACGCTTTAATCATTACACCATAGAACCAGTTATCAACAATATTTCTACGATGTCTTATATGCTATAGTTAGTGCTTAAAGAGCAAACTGAATGGGTTTTGCACGGAACGGCTTCCGATTTTCTATCACACTAGCTCAGCAATAATATTATACACAAATATTTCATTATTTTAGGTAAAAAAATATGTGAAAACTTTGTACGTGCCTTTAAAATTGGAGCATTTCCCTCGATTTCCACCCCTTCCCTATAACACATCCTGATTTGGTTCCAATGGGACCACCTCGGTCCACCATAACATCAAAACTTCCTCAAGAAATTATTATTTTAAGATGCTTGTAAAATATAAAAAACAATAAAAGCAAAAATAAACTGCTTCAGACTTTATAAAATTTGAATAACAGAGCTCGAATGAGCATATCAATGACACAAGTGTTAAAAAAGACTTTTACAGATGGTGAGATAAGTAGCCGAAAATACGGACATCGACTCGAGACCTGAATTATTGTTGGATCGGTCTCAGTTAAAGTGGAAAAAAAGGAAGAAGAAAAAGACAAAATAACGGTCGCAAAAGTGTTTTTTCTCGTTTCCGTAAAGTGACCGGGGCCAAGGCAATTTATTGCGTGGCACAAAGAAACAACCCCAAATGGCGGCAGGAAGGAAAAGGGCCATTTCTCTCGAAGAGCCCGTTTCGGACTTCCGCCGACTCGACTACGTAATACTATAACCTGGAAACATTAAAGCAATTGCAGAAAAGCGCTGGATACTTATCCGATTAAATGTATTCTTCTTATCGAGTTTTGTTCTGGTTGAACTGCAAGTTCTAAATGGTAACGGACAAGTCATTAGTTAGTGAGTCATCAGCAATAAAAACATGTTCATTAATACACTTTATCAATTTTATATTGAAATAATTAAAAGCAATTAAAAGCATATTTATATTGACCATAAAAATTTCTATTATTATGTAAATGTAAATATTGACTTACACAAAATTGAAAATCTGCACATGAAAATATTGCAATCGGAGAAGAAAAACAAACAATAATAAGAGAGATAAATTGGTTAAAATCTCCCAGAATATGATTTAATAAACTGAATAATTTTAAAACAACTATCAGAGAAACTTGCACTTGGAAAGCAACAAACATAATAATTCTTAAACCAGAAAAAAAGATGTCACCTGCTATCGGCCTATACCAAATTTAGTTAACCAAAAAAAGTTAATACCAATAACTTCAAGTTCTTGAGAAGTTATACTATAAAGAAGAAATATATAATATAATAAAAAAAACATCACTTCAAAATATCAATTTTTCATCGGGGTTCGTATTAAGCACAGGACCATAAAACAAGTGCATGTATTTCTAAACAGAATAAATATGGACCTAAATTCCAAAGAGAGTGTTCTGCTGAATTCCTGGACATATCTCAGGTTTTCGATAAAGTATGGCACACTCGGTCGCAGGTTAAATTAAAGAAACTCCTCCCCCATTTACATTTTCAGTTAATAAAATCTCACTGATAGATATTTCACTATAAAGCAATTATGAACTCGCTGAATTACATTCAATATATTCATTCGGCAAGGCAGTGTACTGGGTCCGATACTGTATCTCCTATATACTGCCGATCAACCAGCCAAATCAAAAATCACTACTATGATAACACAGCCATCTTAGCATCTCACGAATATCCAACAACAACAGCATCAAAGAACCTCCAAACACACAAGTAAGACTAATAATTATTGGATACTGCTAGCAAGTCTAATATAGCCATCATACAACGATTCCAAAACAAAGTGTTGTAATTCAAAATATTTGTGTTAACTACTTTAAAAAAGTGTTAGTGTACCACAATCTGCTCGCTAATTAGCTAAATGTGCAACGTGATAGTGAAGTGTGTAGACCAAAATGTTTAGTACCATCCGATATGGTTATAGGACTTAAGAATATAGAATTTAGAATAATATTTAAAATAGGACTAACTAATTAAAAAATATTTTTTTACAGATTATGACTTATCTCATGTATATAATATAATCACAAGAAAAGTTTATTGCCCACTGGACAGAATGTTGAACCTAAGAGTAATAATTAAAAAAACATATTTTTCTAAATGTTCAACCAATTGCCAAAAACATAACTTTGTAGAATCTGTCCGTTTGAAAAATATTTTAATAATGTAGTGGTTTAATCGATAAAGACTACTGTCTAGCAAATACATTGCGAATTCAAATTCAGAGCTTCACATTATTTTTCTTCTATAATTACTACTGTAAAATATAAAAGGTTTCTTTAAAAAAATTCTTAAAAGTATAAACTAGTAAAATACGACCACAGATAATCTTAAGAGATAACAAAGAGACAAAGATGAATTTGTTCTCTCTTTTTTTTTCAACAAAACATGTCTAACAAATCTCATATATATGATATCAAATAAGTGAATTATTGAGCAATCAAAATCTTTTGTCAGAATCACTGTAAGGATGACTTATACTGAAAATAAAAAAGGCCATTCCTGTTGACCCACAAGTTCATTCATTTCTGGACTCAAGTCACAGTGAAAAAGAAACATTCAAAACTAAAACTTTGCACGTTCAACGACACTAGTATTATGACATGTACTGATGAAAAAGCAAAGTATTAAAGTAAACAAATTTTAAACAACCTAACTTAAATGTTAAATTGGGTGCACCGTTTTGGCAGTTCTTCATTTAGTATTATTGAGTTAGTGTATACAGACGCAAGTTATAGAACGTTGCAAATTTGCATGTTAAACATTCATTACTTTTGTTGCTTTATTTGAAGAAATCTGCTGTCGAAGCTTATAAAATAATTTTATAAACTTATGATGACAACATATGACGATCAACATATTGATTCAACAACGCAAAGTGGTGATGTTGATATTAATAATAAAGCACGGTCCGGAGGACCAAAATAAGGTCGAAAACTAAAACTGGAAGACTTATTAGACGAAAATCGAGCTGAACCTGTTTCAAGATGTTTACATTCAATCAGACTTCATTGAATGATTAGTAGGGAAAAGGGACAGTTTTCTGTGGTGTATTCTAACTATTGGTGAAATATAGATATACTACGACAATCTCAAGCGCAAAAAGCCATGGCTTAGTTCAGAACGAAGCGAAATATTCATGGTCATAAAGTGTTGCCTCATACGGTGGGATCAGAATTACGAACTGCTAAAACCGAATGAAAAAACTATCTAGCGACATTAATTTGAACTCTTATGATCTTAAAATTTAGAGTCTCATACAATAGTTCCAACCAATAAGATAACGCTAGCTATTTTGAATAACTTTAAGAAGCTAGTGTATTCGCCAAAAAATGTCGCGTCCTTTTGAAAATCAACGAAAGAAAAATTAAAATTTGAAAAAATTGTATTTCTTTACCTGTTGTTAACAACATTTTTGTAAATCAGTGAAGGGCCTTTTAAATGAAGTTATTCGGTTGGAGTGAATTTTTAATAAAAATAAACCGCCATATTTGATTAATATTTATGATAAAACTGTTTTTTCTGCAAGAAAATGATCAGAATACATGCAAGCACCAAAGAGAACAAAGAAAAAACTATTTCAGATATATTATGCAAAAATGCACTTTATATTTAAAAAATATATTTAATACACGCCTATGTGTTCTATTTCTTCATCTCCATCCTGGCGATTTCGCTTAGAGTAAATCAAGCTCTAAACGTTTCTGCTAGATAAAATTAAAAGCAAGAACGAACTACTTTAGCTTAGATTTCCTCGTCGGAAGTTCTCCGGCCCGTTCTCGAATGATCCATTATGTCAGGAAACAATTTGGCGAGAGTTAACACATCAGCGCTTAAAGAAGATTTTCCGAGAGAAATTTCTTTCGCGGTTTACGAGATTCTATGCCAAAAAAGCACACGCAAACAGTGTTAGCATCAAAATACTATTTATTTCGATTCTATAAAATACCCATATTAATTTTATTTATGAGTTAATGATAAAGGTAATCATTTTTACAAAAAAAATATATCTAAAAAGTTTGTGAAAGTATTTGGAAATTATATAGATTCATGAAAATTATTTTTCTGCTTTTGTTAATAAATAATTATTTCTAACTTCGCAATATACCTCAAATATAATAAACATATACCTCATATATTATTTAACTGTGAAAACAATTAAATAATATGACACTTCTCATATTGCACTATTAGTTTTTAGAATAGTTTTTCACTATTAGTTCTATTAGAAAGAAGAAAAATAAAGAGGTTGTTAAAGCGTTACTGTCATATAACGATGAGATAATAAATAAAATAATACTAATAAAATAGTATTTGAGTTAGAAATATGTTCACTGTTCAAAACAGAACAAAAGTATTTAGGCCGGCTTGGTGGTGCAGCGGTTAAGGTTACAGAACGATCTTCCTACAGTTGCGATAGTCGGTTCGAATTCTGCTGGGGCGTAGATGTAGTTTATGTTTATGATTGCAATTATAAATGTCGTTATAGGCAACAGTTGAAAATCCGACAAGGAATAAGCATCCCCTTCACGCCAGTAACCAGGATGGATAAGACCGAATGCCTTCTGGGATGATATCTAAGTTGGTCACTGACCAGTCAGTAAGCTTGTTGCCGAGGACCGTGGTTCGGAGCCCACGTTAAACAGTAGGTTCAGTCCAGATAAACCCTTGTTGGTAAAAAGAAGACTTTAAAGCACATAAAGAAAAGACAAAAAAAAGTCAAAAATAGCTAGTGGAAGCGGAGACACAAGTTCTTGTTGAGTCGAAGATATAAATTATCACTCTACATTTTAAACTACATACGACAATTTAAATACGATTGATTTATGTCCGAAAGAAAATCTGTAAAAAATGTCATACATCTAATAAATGACAAAGTACACTAGAATTAAAACATTGATAGAAATATAATTATTATATAGGCAAAGGCAAAATCTTACCCTCATTGGGATGAGGGTAAAGAATAATACGGTTTGCACAAAAAGAAGTGTGAAATTAGGAATAAAGTTCATAAGGAGAAATTCATAGAGATAAAATGTATATATAAAATATATCACAAATATATAAAATGTAACTAAGTGAATGAAACTATTATTAAAGTATTTTGTTTAAAGTATTATTCTATATATTAATCGGCTTAATCGGAAGCGTGAAATTGGGAACAGTTAAAGCATATATCAACGAAGAATTTTTAGGGCCAACATTTTTGTGTAATATGCGCTACAAATAAATAAATTCCAATAAAACAAAATACACCTAAATCAAGCAACCAGGAATAGCAATCAGATCGGTAACTCTCACACGGTGGATTATTCATCGTTTCTGTTGTATGTAAAACCACTACGGACCCGTAATTTTTAAAATCACAATATGGCAATGTTGTACCGCAAAATGTCAGCTGGCAATTTTGAATCAAAAGACAAATCCCTAAATGTTACATTTGAAACGATATTAACAGGGAAAGTAAATGTATATGATTTAGCACGAAACATGCAATTATATTAAACGAAGTTATTTAATTTTAAGCAGTGTTATTTTAGAACTCGTATTATTTCCACTTACTCCCATATTGTTGGAACTATTAAAAAGTTATGACAAGTTTCGATAAAACACGATTATGAATAGTATGATCACCTAAAATTTTACATTTTTTGTAGAGAGAACAAATTAACGTGTCGTCTATCCTCTTAGTCTGATTAATCTCAGGTTTCTTTGGTAAGTTATAATGAATATTGCAAAAAATATAAAAAAATATAAAATAACTTCATAGAATTTTTATTTATATAAAATTTTATTTATATAAAATGGAATTCCTCAATTGTTTGTAATTATACTGGTTAGTCGGAAGATACTCTCAACTTGATCTAAAATCAAAGAGGTTGATCTACAATACAATTATAAAGCCAATTTAGACCTATGAGGTGCAAATATGGAGTTGCACTAAAAATTCAAATCACCTAGTCATACAACGTTGTCAAAACAAGGTTCTTCGATTGATTACCAATGCCTATCGCTATGTAACCAATGCAGAACTGCGCGATGGCCTGGAAATCAAATGGATTGGCGAAGTTATCCAAGATTTCGCCTTGAAACACGAAAGAAGATTACTATACTAAATCGTACTAACGTGGAAGAAATACAACTGCTGGACAGCGCGCAGGATGTCAGGAGATTGAAGCGAACAAAACCATACGAACTTATATAAAGTGTAAACATTTAGTGTAAACTATAGCTATAAGTTAATATCTAATAAATAATTATTATTTTATAATTGAGGAATACATACTGATGTATTTTCTCGCACTCGTCTTGCTTGTTAATTAATTCAAGTACATAGGAAAAGTAGTAATAAATTAGTTGTAAATTAAGATTTTACTAAGCGTATCTAATAAAGATGTTATAAAAAAAAATGTTCGTAATTTGTTAGTTTCCACGTGGTATGCAAGACAAAGTAGAAAGTCCATAGAAGGCAAATTAAAGATGTAAGAACAAGATTCAGATTTACATAAAAAAAAATAGCTTCAAATAGATAAATCTACTGACAGGAAAAGAATGACAGCTACTGTTTTAAACATCGAATAGTTTGTATGTTGAATAAATAAGCAAATAATAATGCAATTTACTTAAAAAATTAGGCAAATAAATTATTCATTTAATCAGCCTGGTGTATATAATTTTTCTACCAAATATATTTTACGTGAGAAATATAAATACAAGATAAAGACTATATGAATGAAGTAATACAAATTTGCAGCGGTTAAAATACAAAAACTGCATGATAAGATATACGACTATATGACTTATTGTTTGAATTTTGTACCAATTATGTTGACAATTTACTTTATAGAGATAAGTTTTGAAAAATTCTGTGTTTATAACATAAATATAAAGAAAAATTTTGTATACTTATATTTGATGTTCTTATTAGAATGTTGTTAAAATTCTTACTTATTTTTAAATTATTCCCTTTACTCTTTTCTAAGAGAAACTTGATTAACTTAAGAAATTGTAGTCGATTTTCGACCACAGGGTTATCATATCAATCATAAGATAGTCAATCATATCGACCACAAGAGAGCAATTTTCTGAGTAATTTCTATTTCCGAAAATTGTTTTCAAATTCATCATATAAATAGAAGCACATTAAAAAAAAGGTAAGAACATATTGATTTTAAGTATTCAAAATGTATTGGTTAATTTGAGGAAATTCTCAGTATACAACCACGTCGCAGCAGGATTTCAAATGCGTGAATGTCGCAACACTAGGACGTCCTGTCAACTTGACTACTGCAACAACCAACCTACTTTTTGTGTAAAATTTTTCCTAAATTTTGTTATTTAATAAAGAATTAGAAGAAATTATAATATTATGATATTATAATAATAAAATTATAATATAATAAAATATATATATAAATATATATATATATATATATATATATATATATAAAGATACCATAACATAATATAACACTAACAGTAACGCTTTAATAAACAAAACAAGACAACTATTATTATTGTTAACAATTTATATTTATTAAAGTAACAAAATGTCAGAAAAGTTCAAGAACATTTAAAACAATAGTTAATAGTGATATGCAGTTATGATTAACAAAACAAAAGTAATAATTTTCTTACATTATTAAATATATATATATATATATATATATATATATATATATATATATATATATATATATATATATATATATAATTCGTATTTTTTATTGTTAAATCATTTATATCAGTAGTAATCATAATTTATTTGCAAAAACGAATTCAAATTGTATATATCTCTAACAATAACGAAATTTCTTTTCTTTTTGATATCTGTAAGACGCGATATTTAGATAACGGAAACAAAGACAGCGATTATCCGTTCTGTTTACTTATATCAAGGGATATATAGTAGATATAGCCTCTTATGTAAACTCCAAAAAAAAACTCGTATCTTCAACATTATTGTACGAAACATATTTTTCTCCATTACAAACCCCTCGCCCTCCCACCTGACGGTACGTCCCGTTCTTTCATTCGCCAGGCAATTCCAAACTAAATCTAGCCATATATCAGCTTGCCTCTCCATTAAATGGAAACAAAGCGAAGGTACATCCTAAAGACGTTAAAATCGTGAGGGAAGTGGAAGATTTCCCCGTAATGGGAAGGCGGAGTAACGCAGATTCCGTTTGCCCATTCGGAAATCTTTTATTTGCGTCGTTGACTTTCGTACTTTATTTAGGGCGCTGAATGTTTGTCGAATGTCTTAAACCGATGTGATGGATTCATATATTTCCTTTCGTACGTTAATCAGAAACATTTGATGAACATATACAAATTTTCAAAAACCAACTCTGAATTATTTGTTATATAAAAAATCGCTTTATCTTTTTCCCGCTAAGTAATTCTTTAGTTGATATTAACAAATGACTATTTGTTTTTCTGCAAGTTCAAAATATGGTTTACGTACTCGACTCATAAACTCTTAATGACTTAACATCCTTGAGTTTTATTATTTGTTTATTTGATCTCCTTAGTAACCATATCTAGACCGAAATATATAAGTTATGAAAACTATAAGGTTTAAAAAGAAAAAAGAATATATTTGACTGATTTTAGTTACTATTTTTGGTTCTACTAGTCGATCATTCGACTGATTTTAAACGCTCTGGCTCAGTCGTCCTAGCCGCGACCTTGACAAAAATGTACCCAATTTATGCTTACATAGATTTATATGTAATATATATAATTTTATAACTTTTTTTGTAGTTTGCTTGTAAAAAACAATATATTATATACAATAAATTACAATTAATATTAATATAGCAGCATTTTGGAACGATATTTTTCTAGATTGTTACTGTAATATGGTAAAAAGATTAAAATTGTGAATGATAAATAGTAAAATGCTTTTGACTGTTTTTATGACAATAATAGGTAATATTTCGATTACTCTCTCGATTTTTGTTAAAAAACATTTCCGTTCAATAATAAATAATGCATTTACTTTATTTAAAAAAGCTCTAGTAGTTATTGTGCGATCATTTTTAATTATGCCATGAATTTGTTTTTTTTTTTCTATGATCAGGTATTTGTTTAATTTTTATTTAGTTATAGTTATTGTACAACTTTAGTTTTTAGGTTTTGTTTAAGTTATATTATATTGTCTATATTTATTATAGTATATTATTTGAAAATAGTAATTAACATATTAAAATACCATTAAACACAGATCCACAGAACATTCAAATATAAAAGTAATTTTACTTCATTTAAAATTAAATTATTAATTTCATGATAATAGAATTAAGCTTCTTTTTTTCCTTTTCTTTTCTAAAGTTAGTACGTGAAGGAATATGTACATCTCCGTCTCGCTTATACTACCGTTGGAAAATATAAGCACATATAAAATTAACTGCTCCAAGCAATTATATCCGTCCTTCCTTTCCTCTCTCACAGTTTATACAGAAAAGGGTTCACAAGGGTCAATCTGACATCACGAATTGAACAAAACAACTGAACCGTGCATGTGACTAGTGCTAGTTCGACTGCTTCGACTGTTTTCAGTCGATAGTTCCCAACGCTAATATATATATTACTATATTATTCGTATATCAATTACTATTTTCAGTCGTTTTTTGACTATCAACTGTTTTCAGTCGATAGTTCCCAACGCTAGTAGAAAACCTTTTAATCTACACACTTCACTGACATCGCACACATTTAATTTTTTGGAGAGTGCATTCTAGTGCATTGACACCCTTTCAGAGTACTTTACACTGGAATTTTGGATCACGGTCGCTATGGCTTCCAGTGGGATATCACGCTGAACTAGTTTGTAACTGGATTTATATGGAGCGAGAACTATAGCACTTTATTTTGGAATGTGTGAAGGGTGGTTATTTTGGATTTTCTAGTAGTACCCCACAGTTCGATACCACACGAATGAACTTATACAGCAATGCCTTATTATATAAAAATAATTTTGATTTATGCCCTAAAACCCAATACGATTTAAAAGATAAAAAGCTGAACTGCATTAAAGCTACATGACGCCAGTAAGAGGCTTTAAATTTACCAATATCTTGTCTGCGGATTAAATTAATTTTATAAGATTAAAATTAATATAACCTCAGTAAGTAACGAATACCTAAATAAACCAAAACTGTCATTATTAGAATGCTACGAATCTATAATTCAGGCAAAAGAAACCTTTTCAATCACCTACAGTAGGTATGGCGAAAAAATATCGATATATCAATATTTTTTTCAATTTTCAATAATATCTAATCATTTTAGGAACAAATTGGTGGTTGGTCTAGGAACCCAGTTTTAGTAAACAATTAAATTACAAAAAAACTTCACTCTGCGAAATATTGACTGATTTTTGTTATTTCAAGCCCAATTAGACGTATTCTGATAAAAAGCACAAATACAGTTTGCAACTTGATTAATCAAAGTTTAATCTCAAATAGCTTAAGAATTATGTTGGACCATTAAACTTAAATAAACTTGGACAAAAACTGTAGCTGTCACACGTCATGTTGATGAGAACTCTGGAAGGTTACTTCGAAAGGTTTATTGGCAGCTAATAAAGCCAGTTTTAATTATTTTTCGAACATATCAATATGTTAATAAAAATAAACTTTAGATATATTTATTGGAAACTGATTCTTGAAACTGAATATTATTTCCACAATCCAAATTATTTTCCATAAATATACGATTTGTTGATCCTATTCCTAACAATAAAGATTTAAAATTTAAAATATAAACTAAAATTACATATATCACAATTTGAAATCGACTACATGCGTACAGGATTAAGATTTTATATTAGAATAAATTTGTTTTTAATAAAGCATTATCCAATCTTATAAACTAGGTATAATCAGGGCTATATAAAAATGAAACGAATAACTACTGCAACCATAAAATATAGTAAATGAGATAAAATTTTGGTTTTTTAGAAATATTCAGTTCAAACGTAATTTTATACCATAATAAAATTTTTATTGCCTTAATATATCAAGTTAGATATTTCTTGCCTTTTATTAAACCGTTTATGTGCTTATTTATAAGATTGTAAACACTGTTTTGAGTAAAGTTTGTCTCAAATAGTTCTATTGTATTTGGCATATTATAAAATTGAAATCCTACCCAATACACGACGCTAAAAATACCCCGAAACAATTGCGACATCATTATTATTATTATTATTAACAGGTCAATTGAAAAGTCCCCGGCCTACCAGAGTAAAACAAATTTTTTTGGCAAAATTAGTTTTTTTTCAATATAATTCCCTTCAAGGGTGATACCCTGATTATAGCGACCCTCCAACATTTCGATACCATTTTTGTAGTACGATTTGTACTTTGCTTCAAAATAGGCTTCAGTTTCGGCGATCACCTTTTCATTCGACGAAAATGTCTTCCCAGCAAGCATTTTTTTGAGATCTAAGAACAGGAAATAATCGCTGGGATCAGATCGGGAGAATACGGTGGATGAGGAAGCAATTCGAAGCCCAATTCATGGATTTTTGTCATCGTTTTCACTGACTTGTGACACGGTGTATTGTCTTGGTGAAGCAGCACTTTCTTTTTCTTCAAATGCGGCCGTTTTTCGGCGATTCCGTCCATCAAACGGTCCAATAACGCTATGTAATAAGCACTGTTAATGGCCCTTCCTTTTTCAAGGTAGTCAATGAAAATTATTCAAAGCCGACTGTTGCGTTTTCCCACGCTTTGGAGCGGGTTCATCATGTGTTTCAGTCACTGTCACATATCGACGCAAAAACTCGGGTTTGTTACGCTTAATCATCTTCAAACACTGCTTCGAATCATCAACTCGTTGTTTTTGGTAAAAATTGAGCTCGCGCGGCACCCTGTTTGCACAGAGCTTCCTCATACCATACCTCATGATGTACACGTTATATAGATATAGAGAATCAACGACATTCTAACAACATGAGTGCTAGTACCTCAAACGCAGAAGAATTAAATAAATAAGGTAAACTCTATGTATTTAAACACATGGGACAAATGGGACGAAATATAAATTAACCACACTGATTTGACAATTCCTTTAAAATTTAGATAAGTTTTAAATTATTATCGATTAATGCAATAAAATATGTAGTAAGATGATATTTTATTCGTTCAATATTTTACCAATTGTTAATCTAGTTATGTACTTGAGAAATATAATTGTTATAAATTTAAGTTTTCACAATTTTCAAGTATTATATTTTGAACTCCCGGTTTTGGTACAAACTTCTTTCTTTTCTGGTAGTTTTAAAAAGATAGTACCCTTTATTATGTTAAATATATTTATAATTTAATTCTGATATCATGAATAATTAAGAAGAATTAAATAATTTTTGATAACATTGTCCACTCCAATTCATTTTTAAAATAACTGTTGCTTACTTCTTTGCAAAAGAATGAACTTGAATATAGCTTGAACATCGGTAATTTATTGCTGTGAAGACCATTCTTATGTAAATATTTACTATTTTAACTACCATTGTTTAAAGTATTTTATTAATGCAACAATGAGGTAAATATGACTGTTGATAAAATTGGAGGTTAGGCCTCATTTGTTTTGTCTATCAGGTATTATGTATGTGTGTCCCTAATAACTTTTTTTTAGTTGCCAAATAACATGGAAAATTATATTCAATACAATGTGATAATGAGGTTTAGACTTACAAATGTACATGAAGTTACATATATTCCTATAAGATTCGAAAGCTAACGAGACAGCAGGAAAATGGCCGCTCACAATACTAAACGATCATATATTCTTAAAATACAAGCATAAATATTAATTAAACCCAAGCTTCCAACAAGTGTCTGTCAAATATCATCATAATTAGATTATAAAATGTTATGATAGACAGGTATTCCAAAAAAATACTAAGATAGCAGTAGAGATATAATTAATGTAATGAATTACTGGGTGAGCAATAGTATTTTCATTTCCACTTTTCAAGTTCCTTTTGAACTACCCTTGAATCAGGTCTAACACAGATGCTGACACTTTCAAAAAACGGCCGCATTTGAAAAAAAAAGAAAGTGATGCTTCACCAAGACAATGCACCGTGTCACAAGTCAGTGAAAACGATGGCAGAAATCCATGAATTGGGCTTCGAATTGCTTCTTCATCCACCATATTCTCCAGATCTGGCCCCAGCGACTATTTCCTGTTCTCAGATCTCAAAGGAATGCTCGCTGGGAAGAAATTTTCGTCGAATGAAGAGGTGTACTACAAAAATGGTATCGAAAAGTTGGAGGGTCGCTATAATCAGTGTTAATGAGTTATATACCATAATCAGAAAATGATACAATAATAGCAAACATCATAGTGTAACGTCAACACAGCCTAACAAAACAAAGTATTTGAACTAGTAACCAGAAGAGCTTTTTATAAGATTTGCCAACGCATTTAAACCATAAGACGTAAAGAGCCTGTACTTTTTTATAAAACCCTACTATGAATGAAATGGTAGAAACATTTGCAAGATGTATTGTTTCGATATTTTAATGAAAAAAAACGCACCATTCGAAGTATCCTGATTGATATGTATAGACTCATTGATATGTATAGTGAAAAATATTAATCGATATTAACATATGAATAGTGATATATTAGTTAACATATTATAGTTATTAAAAATATATAGTCCAATAACTCTTGAAAAATTATCTGACTGAATTTCATCTATTCTTAAAAAAAGAGCATTGATAGATATTTGGTAACAATTTGTAACATTCTAGTAAACACTGTCACTGTGAAATTAAAATACCTATTAATCATAACAATATATCAATTAATATAAGTAAAACCAAAAGTTAAGGATTTTTACAATGCAAATTCGAAACTGCATACCATTTTAAAGAAGTATTGTTAAATTATTGAACAGAGGCACCATTGAAAATAACCGCTTGCTTGTTGAAATTTAGAGTTTAGTTTTAAAAGATACAATGGCAATTTAAATTTAGTGTATCAAATGCGCCTAAAGAGGTATTTAATAGACTTAATCAGAATAATTATAGGATACTATATTTATAAATATAGGGTGGGCCAAAAGTCCCGCTACCATTTTGATTGCGCGCCACCTTGGTTATGTGATGTTTAGCTTAGTTTCGCTTTAACCATTGTGTTGCGTAGACGTCAAAATTTTATTATGGATAAATATACGCCACAAGAACGAGCAGTAATAATATTTATTGAAAGTAGTTGTTCCATTATCGCCATTAAGCGGAAATTGCGCCAATGGTAGCGGGACTTTTGCCCCAAGTTGTATACAGGCGTCCAATAATTCTTGCAAAATGATGTGACAATTACATCTGAGCTGACAAAAAGAAGTATTCATAGATATTTTGGCAACATATCTAACAATATGTATCATTCTAGTAAATACCGTCGATGTGTTATTAAAATACCTATTAAGCACAATATATTAATTATTATAACTGGGAACAAAAGATAAAGAATTTTTACTTTGAAAACTCCAAATTAGAGATGTTAGGGATATATCGATTTCGATATTTTGAAAAATATATCGATAAGAAGAAAAGCACTAAAATATTAATCGAGATTAACATACGGTATGAATACTGATTAATAATTATATAAAAATTAATAGTGAATTAAAGAATACAGAAGTGAAAATAATCAGCATAGTTATTAAATATATTGCCAATAAATCTTTCCAAATATCTGGTAATATATCACATCACTATAGAAATATTAGTAATAATATTTTAACAAAAATAAATAATTCTAAAGCAGATTTAACTTGATGGCAAACATAAATGGAGTAATATCCCTAAACAGTAGCTATATTTAGAATAGGGATATAGCATATAACCAAATATTAACATATAATAACCCAAGGAGTAAAACAACAGTGTTCCCCCAACAAGAAGCACAATATCACGGTGGTAAACAAAGCGCAAAGAGGAAAAGTTTCAGTATCGAATCAAAACAAGCAAACATAGTAATAACGGTGTTAAGCGACCGACACAATGCCGATTAAGCACGCTTTTATGACGTGGAGGACCCACTCGAGCAAACAAGAGAGGCACCCGTCCATATGCCGGGCCCCTGCGCCGACTATTAGGGCTATTGTATCGAACGAATGATGCTCGGGGGGTTTGGTTTCGGTTTTAGATCAACCCGCTTGTGTCAATAGAATGTTAATTTTTATCGTTTCAATGTCTTCCCCTCCGAATTACCCAAGAAACAACTTTCTATAGCGACTAGGTTAAAGAGAGTAGATACATAATAATTCTAGCACCTGTAGATTAATTCGATTTGTTATAAACTCAAAAATTATTAAGTTTCAAAATATTGTCAATACTTACATATGCTACGTTGCATATGTAAACTACCAAATAATGAAAATGGTTTTGATATTTCTCTACATAAAATAACCGTTTAAGAAATCTGTTTCAGAAGCCCATAAAGAACTTATGGTGATGCAACTCCTTTATATCCCAATTGTCTACTTTGTTATCTGTTGCATATTAAAATATAAAAAAAATATATTCTGTAGTAGTTTGATATTCTCGACAGTGTATTGTGTAGTAATTAAAGTTAAGTGAATAAAGTCCATAAATAATTCAAAACATATTACTTGGTGGACCGAAATCACTGGTTAAGATCCCCACCACTATAAATGATTTAAAAGTGAAAATTTTGATACCAATATCAAAGAACAACATGGGGGATCAAAAAAGTTCAAAGACTTATCGAACAATAACCTCAAAGCAGCAGTTTCTGTTTAGTTGTTTCTGTTTCCAGAAGTTTACAACCGATAGAAGAGATCCAAACGGTGGGAAAATGGCTATCACATGACTTGACTGAAAATGCCACTTCAAATCGCCGCAACATAGTGAATTCATTTCCTGCCAGGCAAAAAAGAAGGGTTTCTAATACGCCAATCCCAAGCGCAAAAAAATCATGGGTCGATCAAAGAGAACCATCCACCAACCATCGATACTGAAAAGGTATATTCACAAGTTCATAAGCTAGAGATATCTCTCATCTATTATTGCAAAAAAGACAAGTTACAGTCGCAATATAATCCTGTTGCATGACAACAGTTAAAAAGTTAAAATTTTCTAAAAGTTGTGAAGGATACACCGTTGCAGTTCGGATAGAAAGTTCGGCCACACCCAACGTACTCAACAAGTATAGCACTGATTACTACTTGTTTAGGCCGATGTAGCATTATAGCTTAGTTCACACATATTTTAAAGTGTTGAAGAAGTGCGAAACCAAAATCGTTCTTTTGACATGATATCGCTATATTGCCAGAAAATTCAGAGAAAATTATGGAAAGTAATTTGGTTAAGCCATATTGTACCAACTTTTGCCAATAAAGACATTTATTGAAGTGAAAAACTTTAAGTGTAATTGATTAAAATACATACAAGCACCTATTACTACCTTTCTAGCAGCATATGAATCTCACATGGCAGCTTGGGTTATAGACATAGGTTATAGATGACAGCAATCGTTATACTTTAAAAGCTTAACTGAAAAACATCAATTGCAATCAATAGCGGTTAATTAGGATATTCTTTATGACTTCTATTAAAATCACCAACTCCTAAATGTCGAAACTAATAGCAACAAATTTTCAATAACACTAGATGACCCTCAACATCATTTGTCTTTAAAGATAATAATAAAGGTAAAATTTTCTGCAAACAGTGCTTTATTTACTCGTAATTCGACAAATTTGGTGCTCAAACAAAAAAAATTATTGACAACAAAAAGTAATTTAAGTTATGCCCTCTGTAATTTGTACATAGACCTATTTAAAAAGGTCAATATTACATAATAAATGGAGAGGCAGGCGATAAAATAAGAAAAAAATAAGACTAGAGTTTGAAGAGGTTTAGCATTTTAGTAGCTGCACTTAGAGTACTATTAGCAGTAGTAGTGTCAATACAGTGATACATCATATCTTGAAGAAGCCTAAAGAATAAGTAAACACATAAAAATCCTCAAATTCTTATTGAATAATTATGAAAATGGCATTGGATAATTATCAACCAAAAATATACATAACTAAATGTGAATCCATAGCTGAAGTAATAAAGTGAATTGGCTAACCTAGAGAAAGTTCCCTCAAATATCATATTTAAAGCAGATTTGGGGTGTTTTTCTTCAAGAACACACAACGTGTTTGTAAAATATAAAGCAAACAATTCTACGCAGACTTATGAGCCAAAATTGACTTTTTTGGTTTAAGATCAAAACCAAAAACCATAAGATTTGGTAAAAAAAAAATTTCGAAATCTTAAGATACAAGATCAGCGTTTGGGTAGAAATAATATACTGCTATTCGTGAAATAAACAATCTGCCTAAGCGTCGACTACGGAATGTTGATGAAAAAATGTTGGTGACAATTCACAACCATAAACGAACGTAGATACATTAATTCACTAAATATTGACTGAAAGAGTTTTCTCTTTTTTCGATCTTTTGGTAAGGTTATGACATTAGACCTCAACAAACACATATTGGTCAATTAAAGAAATGTATTTATTTTAAGGAAACCAGATTGATAAATAAAATAAATTAGTATTTGTTACTATCTTAATAATAAATAGATTGAGAATTTTTCGGACATTGTGATAACGTATAATTATTTAAATTATTTAATATTTAATGGATGTTAATAGGCAAAATAAAAATTAATCTAGACAGCATAACTTTAAAGGATTATCAAAATGTATAACGTTAAAAAACACAACATTTGAGGTACTTAACCGAATAATCTAACGTAAATATGAGTAATCGCTAAATCTAGCAGATAATCTGGAATTATAACTATATTAAATATATATATTATAAATCTTAATAAAAATATATAACATATCTATACAAAATATATATACAAAAATATATAAAAATATATTACTATTATGGTTATTTAATAACAGCAAAATTAAAAAATCAAAGCTATTTTACAAACATTAAAACCGAGTATGAAGGAATTATATAATAGTCGTGTTTACCCATTAAAGTTTATCCAGAATGTGACCAATTTAGACACAATTTTTACAAGTTTTACATCGAGATTAATTCCGAAATATTTAGCGTTGTTGCTATATGGAATGATAGTATTATTTAATGCTATGGGTGCTTGTACGGTCTGTTTATAGATGAACTGCACATGTACAGATTTACTTTCATTAATTCTTATTTTCCAAGCATGTGTCCAGTTATTTATATTATCACTTGCCTGTTGTAATTTTCGTGAGGCTTCTTCACTATTGTCTCCGACAGCTATAATCGCAGTATCATCAGCAAATGTAGCCATCGCGATAAATTCAATTTGTGGTATATCACAAGTGTAAAGTAGATAAAGCATTGGTCCCAGTACACTTCCTTGTGGTACACCTGCTTTAGCTTCTTTTATTATAGAGTAAGCTTCTTCTTGCTAGACTCTAAACATTCTGGTTGTAATGTATGATTTTAATAGTTCGGTGTGTTGTTTTGATCGCATTTTCTGTAGTTTATGAACAAAGCCTTCATGCCAAACCTTATCGAAGGCTTGTGCTACATCTAAGAATATAGCGGAGCATACTTTTTGACTTTCGTAAGCTTTTTCAATAACATCTGTTATTCTGTGGTCCTGGTCAATTGTTGAGTGTTTGTTAATAAACCCAAACTGGTGTGTTGGTATTAGGTTTTTTCTCTCTATGATCGGTTTTATTCTTTTCAACAGGAGTTTTTCAAAAACCTTAGATATTACTGGCAGCAGTGATATAGGTCTATAGCATTTTATTTCGTTTGGTGACTTCCCAGGTTTTGGGACCATTATAATTTCCGCCATCTTCCAAATGTCTGGGACATGTTTTAATCTAAATGCTGCATTGATCAAGTTGGCGAGTTTTATAATTCCCTTTCTTGGTAGTTTTTGCAGTAATTCTCCTGTTATTAAATCGTAGCCTGGTGATTTCCTGGGGTTAATGTCAGTTTTAATAACTTTGGTTAACTCTTTCGACGAGACTAATTCAATCATCGAATTTTCAGCTTCTATGTCCGGTAAATTATGTTCAATATTAGCTTCATTTGGTTTGAAAGTTTTTTCTAGATATTCAGCAAATGCTTCTGCTTTTTGGCGATTGTCACGTGCCCAATTCCCACATATATCTCTTATAGGTGGACTGTGTAGACATGAGCGCTTTAGATATTTTGTGGCTTTCCAGAGTGAGTAATCAGTTTCTTTATCATCTTTATTTGTTTATTTATCATCTTTATCATCTTTATCATAAATTTCTGAGATAGTCATTTATGGCTTTGTTTTTTATTTCCAGTATTTCTCTTTTCAGTCTTTGGGTTATATTGTTTAAACTATTTTTATTTTCAGGTGTTCTGTTTTGTTGCCATTTTTTTCGTAATTTATGTTTTTCAACTACCATTTCCTTCACTTCTTTTGGATAATTAATTCCTTTAGTTGTACTCTTCATTTCTGGAGTATTATTCGAAGCAGCTTGTTGAATATCTACTACGAATTTTTCTGCTTCAAGATTTAATTGTTCAGATGTCTTGAGGGGTTCATTCAGTTGAATTCGTTTGTTCAATTCTTCAGCAAATCCTTCCGATGAGATTAGAAACAACTAGATGAGTATATAATTAATACGATAACTGTAGGAAATTGTATTGTAGCGTATGAATGATTTATGTGCATAGATATGTGTGTATTTGTTCAAAATTATGCATGCGCATTAGGTGATTAACATAATGTATGAGTAGAAGATGCCTACTAACAGTTTTGTATATATGGAAAATACATTAGGGAGGATTCACTTGTAGTGACCTTGAGGCATGTCGAATTTTACATCGTGGAATAACGGTCTACAAAATACCCAGAAATATAATCCCAGATGTTGAACACGGGCGGGGTGCCAGCAGCGTCAACTAGAACCAGATAACGAATAACTGGCAACCCCGAGACGATTATCTGGGATGTTATTGAAGGAGATTTCCATTCATTCAGTGCTCAACCATCTTTTGGTTTAGACGTGCCACCATCGACTGCCCAAGCCTCGTCTCCAGGTAACACCGCTGCCATTCGTTTTATCTAATTGTATTTTTCACATTTTTTTATATAGCCAATAAATAACGGTCACACAATGTAAACACCACTGTTTCATTTCGTTTTACCTGCATTCACCGAGCCACATCATTTACCCTAAACACTAATTAATTTTATCAATAATGGTGTACACAGATAGTAGCAGAAGAAATAAAATATACAGTGATACCAAGATGACTTGACAAGTAAACACAGCACCGAAGGAAACAAGAACTAAACATAAAAAGGTAAATATGTTCTCTAATGAAAGTAAAATATGTTACTTGGATATACGATTGTTAATTACGTGGATTCGGCCTCTAGGAAATACTACTACATAAAAAAAAACGCCTGGAACACTGCCTCATAGCTGGTGAGCAAAAGATTTAATGTAAATATAATACAAAAACTCTAACATATAAGCTATTGTGGATGCATATACTGAAACACTTTTGTTTCATTATTTTATTTAGATTAGAATTTTGTTATAGGTCAAAGACAAAATAAACTAAAACTTAGAGTTGATGCGGCAACATTGCACCGTTTTAACATGATATATTAAGATGACGCATGTTCACAGCAACTTTGTATAGACTATATATTATTGTGTTTATACCTTGTACATACCCAAATGAGTCTGACGATTTCCGAATGTGCGAACAAGATCAATATTTTTTGATACAGCTCATATTTATGAATTTGTGGATGAAATGCCAAAAATCGTAAATATCTATTGCATATATTTCTAACCAACAAAATATATATCTAGAACAACATGTGCATAAGTCTCTAGTAGTTCTTATAATAAATAAAATGTAATTGTCTCAGAGACTGCTAAAACTAATGGGAAACATTACCTACCGTCAATAGATTATGCAATAATAAAATGGTATTCAGATATCAACAGTCGCTGTATTGAATAGAAACAAAACATTTAGAACGTATTTTGAATGAATGTGAAACATCACATTGTGAAAAACAATATGACACATGTGGACCATTATGTGAGACACTAAAAATCTTCAATCAATCAATAAATTCAGACAGACAATCAAAAACCACCGAAACCAAAGAAAACAAAAATCGTTGACCTAAAAACATATTTGCAGGCTAGGCTCTATTTTTAACTGCATATGCTCAATAGTTAAATGTAATAACAGTTAAATAGTTATTCCACAGTATTCGTTGCATTGTAAAAATCTATTGAACATTAATTCTAAGAAAACTATAAAATATTATAAAAATATTTTGATTTAACAGCAAAGAGCCGATAACTACTGACGAAAAGTTCAAAGCAATTGATTGATTAGTAGAACGCAAAAGTATGTAATATTCAATTAGAATTGCATATTAATGGGTAATATGAATCGACCAAATCGATGTAACAGCCAAATAATTGCACTCCTCTTCACCCCCACCAAATCCTCCTACCCTATTCAATAGAGCAAAACAAAAGGCGGGAGGTACATTCGATATGGAATCCTCCCTTATCCAAGCATCCCCACCCGCTCCAGCTTCCTCTATCCCACATCCCACCCTATCGCGGCATACGCACTCTCAGACACTGGTGCCTAATGAACTAACCATTTTCAAACTGTTTGTCATTGTGCGGATGTAATTGCGCTGTTATATCATCATTAAACGATGACAGGCGTTTGCGCCCGATAAAATATCGTTTTTGCTGGGTTAAATTGCATGAATTAATACTGAACATTGGTGGGGATGGTGCGGTAGAAAATAGCGAGAGAATTCGACATGAGTTTTTTTGTGGTTTGTCAAATAAATACGTTTTTATTTCCTTATAATTACGCTTAACTTCCCGCCTCGTGGAAATAAAACCGAAAATGTCCGAGCAATAAGATTAGCATAATAGTTTTTCTTATTTATATTTTAGAGACTCTTTTTTACCAACTGGGAAATATCATGACTCTGAACCTACTATTTAAAATAGGTTGTCAGCATTAATACTGGTGGATGACCAACTTAGAGACCACCTTAAAAGAATCTTACCTAACCTGGTTACTGGCGTGAATGGTATATTTGTTTCCTATTGGATTTTACGCATTTTTGTATATGAGTCATCAATATGTTTAATGTATTGCCTGCCGCAATTTGTAAATTCGTTTTAGAATGAGACAATATTTTCTTTCTTATTTTATTCTAGTTAAAAAGAGACACAATGTTGTCTGATTAGTTCGAACACATAAACGAATGAGCCTGTCAAAGTCATCCGGTTGTCAGATGTACGCAAAATTATTCAAAATATTATTTATAATTACTATAAAACGAGCAAACGTTATTTTAGCGCTTTGACTATTTTGATAAATTTTAAATCACTCCGTAATATATCATATCACTTTGTTTGAAAATGCCGAAAACAATAGATATTCAGAGTCACAAATTGAATGTGGCCTTAATAAGTTATTTTGAAAAGGAACGAGATAATGTAAATTCCGTTAGAGAGGTAATTATTGATGATATTAAATATTATAAGTTGCTGCAATTTTATTGAAAATGATTTTGAGCATGTTGCTGCTGCGCTGAATATTAGTGTGGGTACTTTGAATAACATCGCTTACAAAATGAAGAACAAAACATTAGAGTCAACCAAGAAAACCCGTCTACATACGAAGTGGGTGACGAATCTTGACCACCTTGATATTGGCTCTATTCGAGATCAAATATACGAAATGTATAAAAACAGTAAGTACACAAACTATTTTATCGACATAAAAATAATTTAATAACATTATTTCACAGAAAATTGTTAGCCCGGAGAGTCTCCGCGATGTCTTACATCCATCAATGTATGACATCCCTTCATACACATCCCTTCTTACAGGGCATACGATTTAAATGGTGTAAAGATAACCTTCGAAGAGGTTTAATGGAACTTCCAGACATTGCCTTAAAAAGAATTAAATTTTTAAAGGACTACAATAAAATCAAGGAAGATAAAATGATTTGAATTTGTGTATCTTGATGAAACTTGGATATTTCAAAATGGTTCATTGGGGCACTCTTGGCAAGACAGTAACAAAAAAGGTGTAAAGACAACAAAAATTGATAAAAAAAGGTGAATGTTAAAATAACATTTGATTATGTTTTGTTGATCATAATTGCAATAATTGCAGATATATTGTTATTCATGCAGGGAATAAGAATGGTTTTATTATTGGTGCAGAATTAGTGTTTTCCTCAAAATCATCGCGATTACCATCGAGAAATGACATGTTTTTGTTATGGTTTGAAAATCAATTGTAAAAAAACCTGGAGGAACCATGAGTTATTATTATCGACAGTGCACCATATCACCATACACTGGTGAAAAAAATCCCAAAAATAGCATAAAAAAAGCTGTAATGAAGGAATGGCTTTCAAAACATGAATTGAGTTTTGAAGGGACTATGTTAAAAAAATTCTACTACTACTACTAAAAGAACTATTTCAAATTGTTACTCAGTAAATATAAATGAAATGCATCACTGCGTTTTTTGCAATTTACTTTTTTTTAGAAATAAGCCCGAGAAAAGATGTACAGTAGATTAGATGGCTAAACTAGTACTATGAGTTCCTCCCTATCACTGTATATTCAATCCAATCAAGTTGGTATGAGGGGTAGCAAAGACTTATTATAATAAACATGCTGGTCGAGAAGAATATTCCATCAAGAACTGTTTGGATATGTGAAAGGAACATTGTTGACCATAATACCTTTAGTTTGGATGAAGTCGATAAGGCATACAGAGAAAGTAATTGATAAATGGTGGATCGTTAACATGTTTTAGACAGGGAATTAAGAGTTTAGTGATTGACTTGGACAGTGACTCAAAAAGTGAAAGTGACTAAAGGAAAGTGACTTTCAGTATACGTGATAATGCTGTGCAATGCTGAGATTCCTGAGAAGAGTCATGAGAGTAGAAACAACTAAAGGTATGCACATAATTAATAGACTATAACTGTAGAAAATGGTATTGTAGGCGTTTGATATTTAATTGTTAATTAGGTGGATGAGGTCTCCATGGGAATGCCACTACATAAAAAAAACGCGCCTAGAACTCTACCCCATGGGTGGTGTGGAAATGAGTTCAATGTAAATATAATAAAACAACTCTAACCTATAAAATATTATACATGTCTTTCTTAGTTGTAGTTTTAAGTCCTTCGATAATATATTCATTACATGTACTATAGTGTTAAAACAAATTATATCTGATAACAGCATGTTTGTATATTTATGTATTTTATATAGATTAGAATTTTTTTGTATGGCAAAGCCAAACTGAACTAAAACTCAGAGTTGATGCGACAACATACCGACTTTTTGACTATATAGATAACAATAGGCTATAGATAATCACAAACATACATTTAAAACACAAATGTCCTGAGTACAAATCTATTCGATTAAAATATAACATTTTTTACTACATCTTACATTATATATGCCTAGTACAATGTTAATTTACAAATGTATAACTATTATTCTGTTATACTTATATAAATACACAAACAAGAAGAGTGTAGGATAAATATATCAGTATATATCTCCCAAATTACAATTACATTTGGACGTTATCGTGCAGTTATTTGTTTGCGAAGCTATACGTATTTTTGATTAATCGAAGAAGCTTGCAGCTTTTGCTAAAATAATGAATATAATAAATGAAAAATATATAGAATTGTTTAAAAAAGAAATGTGTACAAATATAAAAATCGGTAAGTAAACTTAGAATTAGTGAACTGTGATTTTCAAAATGTTATTCTATCCCTTCATATCATCGTTATCTATCCACTCAAAATAATATTGAAGATTTAAAGATCATTCTTTGTAGATAGAGTAGATGTTTACTCCGACACAATTACACATATATGTAGCTTCACTGTAGTTATCTTATTTTAAATAATATTATCAAACAATATTTTTGTCTGCTCTTATATGGTTTAAAATTACGGAGAGTCTCAAGAATAATAATATGGAAAAATAGGCAATCAATTTATATTATATATTATTAGGTGTTCGAATTAAGTCGAACATAGAATGGCGTAGGCAACACTTGTTTTCTGTAATAATTCCTTGTTTCAACAGAACACTTGCACCAAATATATTGTATATATTACCATATATATTGTTGCCAATTTTATTTCACCACATTATCTAGTTTAGTTTAATTTAGATTGATGGGTGAACTGATTTTGATTTGCGGGACAAACACCGAACAGCTGACAAAGTTCGGTGATGAAGAGATGAAAGAATCACTTAATAAAAACTGGTGTCAAACACACCAAGAATCATTTCAGTCATTGGTGGTTGCCTTAGTCATACCAAGTAAATGTATAAAATCCTTGGCAATGATAAACAAATGAAATTGAATTCCTTGAGAAATGAAATTACAAAAATAAATCTATTACAAAAAAAACAAACATAGAGAGTCGTGGATTTAGCCAACCAAACTACCAACACCAGTTATTATATGTTTGCATGAATTACTATAATTTTTTTCCACTTTAAAAAAACTACTTCTTCCAAACTCCACTTTTTCTACTTTAAATATAAATCAATCAAAATATTTTCTTTTATTCTTACCCTTCTTTATGGAAACATAACATTCGCACATCTTTGGCATTTCAAAGCCGTGTGGCAGTCATACAGCATTCACCTGAACAAGTGTTCAGGAGGCGCTATGTCTGATGAGTACGTTGGGTGCAGCGGACCTTCCCATTAGAGCTGCAACAGTGTATTTTTCACAACCCTTATAACGTATGGCCGAGCTATGTTATGTGGGAGGATGACTTGCATCTGTTACTGGTTATTGCTGGTATTTTTAAAACAATACGTTGACATCGTCAGGAACAGTTTCATTCGGTGTTACTATGTAGCGTACACTACACCTTACTGATCCCACCCCGCTATATGCATAGCAAAACTTTATGACAAGAATATTCTTCTTCGATGTGGATGTGGACAGCTCTACGAGACCGATCTATGAATTTTGTGTGGGATTGTCGTAAGAAATCAACTTTTCATTGCTGGTCACAATTCATTACAGAAAATTCTTCATTCTACGTCGCGTATAAACATCTGAAAACAGTAGATTCATCAATAACTAAGTTCAGCAATGTGGAAGCAATACAGCTACTGGAGAACACGCAGCAAATCAGAAGACTGAAGCTAACCAATCCACCCGATCTTGTTTAATGTATAATGTATATTCTTAAATTTAGCTTAAGTAGTTTAATTTTTATTTTAATTTGGAAAATACATACTGCTGTATTAATCCCGGACTCGCCTTGTGTGTATTGTGTATTGATTTGTAAATTCAGATTGTACTAATCATATCTAATGTAAGATGTAACTACCAAAAAAAACACAGCTAAGCTGCCTGGAAATTCTCATCCGATGAATATTCCTTAATAATTAATTATTATTTAATTATCCTCCAGGTGGTCATTGACATAAAATTTACCACTTTTAAATCATTGAAATCAAAACAGACAATTGAGATATATTTAGATGGATTTCAGCAGAAGATGCAGTCAAATCAACAAATAATAGTAATGAATATCGAAAACGCAATTTTAAGTAGCCCACGTTTAATGTCTCTATACAATAATACTAAATAAATAACTCAATAATACTAAACGAACAGTTTGATTGCTTGATTGTTGAACAGCCAAATGGAACAGATTGTTTAACAATTGATTACATTAATACTTTGCCTTTTAACCAATATTAAAATATACGCAAGCACTTAAAATTAACGGAAATACCCACAAGACCCAACTCATAATATATATTTAGTAAGACCCGAAAGAAGTCATATACTATACCAACAGATAGAAAAACAGAAATTATCGGTAAATTAAACTTCCTCGCAAACTCACTGGCAGCTGTTTTGTCAGGTGCGTTGACTATGTAGCGACCGCTACGACCCCATAGGCCACCACGCATTCATCTACAGCAAGTTCAAAGGTTGGCAACGCCGGTAGATTAGTACCATGCGGTTGCCGGCTATAAAAGACCACCACGACGACGTCTCGCTCTCTTTTCTTTTCTCCATCCCCTTGTAACAGTTCCACTTCCACAGCGCTACCATACTTCCTTTACCTTAACCTAATATCATGTCCATTCTCCCGTCAAGTGTCAATTATAATTGAAATAAATAAGTATTTATTCAATCAGTATTTTCAATTTTCGTGCGAATCCCTTCAACAATATACTAGTCAGTGTTCGCAACAATCGCATCGACAGCCACACATTCCGACCGACCGACCGACCAGACGAACATTCCTACAACTATATTATGGCTGTTAGATGACATCTGATTGAATGCTATTTTAAACATTTTGTTTTACCATAAACGGTCACTACATATTTCAACTCTATTTTTAGCAAATGCTTACTCGACCGCAATTCAAATACTATTTGAAATTACCGTTTAACAATTATTTGACACATATGTAATTATTTTTCAAGTGATTTTCACGTTATTGAATCAATGTACCTACCTAAATATATTTAAAAAAAAAAACATAATCCACTTAATCAGTATTTAACATTTTTGGTCAGAAAATAAATTTCTGAACGCATCTTTAAATATTTGACAATCAACAATATGGCCTTTCCTTGTGACAGTGAGACTATATATGACAGTGCACGATACTATATAGTAAAACTAAATTATTTTTACTATATATAGCTATATATATATATATATATATATATATATATATATATATATATATATATATATATATATATAATTCCATCATATAATAAAAATAATAAATAGAGAGTAATACATATATCGTTCCTTCAATCAATCACGGATATATGAACCTTGCATACCAAGAAAATCATAAAAAACAGACAAGCTACAAGGAAAAGCGGAATTAATTCCCGCCAGACAATGATATTCAGGATATAAAAATCCTTTTAAGTGAACAAATAGATTCAAACGGATAATATATAACGTTGCTACTATTCGACCGCCGTCTCCAATGATGGATGGTGGCGTCGATAGCTGGCCCTTGGATCTATTAATGCGGCGGCCACCGATACCAGGCAACGTCCCCCATTTCAATATGAAAAGAACGAGCGAAGATCCGTCGGCTCGCCTCTCTATCGTTTTAATTAGGGAAAATAATGGAGCTAATGGCGAAAGCTAATGGAAGCTGATGCGATGAAAGATGCCCACGTTTTTTTTTCCTTATTTGATAAATGGTCCTACGATATGGATTGTCGATCGCAAGATGTTGATGTCATTGTATACAGTATTTGTGGGAAATTTTTTAGGTGTTTTTTAAGATATTGAGATATTTTAAGATACAAAAATATATAGATTTGATTTTGGACGATACTCCTAACAGGTCAATTAAAAAGTCCCCGGCCTACCATAGTAAAACACATTTCTTTGACAAAATTAGTTTTTTCTATCCAACATAAATCCCTTCAAGGGTGATACACTGACTATAGCGACCCTCCAACTTTTCGATGCCATTTTCCATTTTTCACTCCAACCATTTTTGTAGTACGATTTGTCCTTTGCTTCAAAATAGGCCTCAGTTTCGGCGATCACCTCTTCATTTGACGAAAATTTCTTCCCAGCGAGCATTCTTTTGAGATCTTAGAAGAGGAAATAGTCGCTGGGAGCCAGATCTGGAAAATACGCTGGATGAGGAAGCAATTCGAAGCCCCATTCATGGATTTTTGCCATCGTTTTCACTGACTTGTGACACAGTGCATGACACAGTAGTCGCTGTTGATGGTCCTTCCTTTTTCAAGGTAGTCAATGGAAATTATTCCATGCGCATCCCAAAATACAAACGCCATAACCTTGCCAGCCGTGCAGTCCACTCGGATGACTATCGATTGGATTTCGGAGTGAAATAATAGAGCCATGTTTCATCCATTGTCACATATCGACGCAAAAACTCGCATTTATATCGTTGTTTTTGGTCAAAAGTGAGCTCGCGCGGCACCCACTTTGCACAGAGTTTTCTCATACCCAAATATTCGTGAATGATATGATGTACACGTTCAGTTGATATCTTTAGAGTGTCTGCTATTTCATTCAATTTCAATTTACGGTCATTCAAAATCATTTTGTGAATTTTTTTAATGTTTTCGTCGGTAACAACCTCTACTTGATGATTGATTTTCCTGGGCAGTGTCCGAAAATTCGACATTAAACCAAGTTAAAAAATGATGTTTCCATCACAAATCCTCCCGTTAACCGAGCACCAACGATTTCTCCTCTTTCGAAATTTGAAAGAACACACATTTCACCAGTCTTATTTTAAGTCTTAAAACAAAGCTATAATATACTGAAATATAACCAACATGTAAACTGGGCCTACGTAAGCATAGCATTACTTACACGAAGTCGACATGCAATAAGATATTATACAAATACTACATATCATGGTGTTAATATTATTTTGTTATTGAACTTCTCATCGAACCGTGTCGCCGTTGAACTTCTGGATAAAAACTGAGAGAAATAATCTTTCTAAGTCTCTTTTGAAGCCAGTTTTACAGCATTATCTAAACTAATACTGTTATGTAAACGTTTATATACTTCGATATGTTTTTTTTTTCGATAAGATTTTCACCAACTTTTTGACAACTGACCGACCAGGACAAAGCTCTTTAACATCGAAATTTCCGGAGAAGAAAAAATCAAACCAATTTTGGCACTGGCATTACCATAAACACCACACAATTATCGATGAACCTGTACTTTATCTACAGTTAATAATACGCGATTATTGGTACCATTGGTCTGAGATTATAAAAGGCCAGGTCTATCTCTCTTTCGATCTATCGACCATCTTTGCTTTAACCTAATTATCCTGTCCATTATCCAATCAGTCATATGTAACTTAACATAAAAATAAATAAGTATAAAATTATGAGTATTAATACAAAAACAACAGCTCTTTTTCTACATATTTCCAGAACCCAAAATATAAATGCCGAATAGCAGAAATAAATACTTTTAGCGGCAATTATTAACGAATAATACATTGACAATATTAAAAAATAATTACGTATCGATATCCCTACTAAAGTTCAATTATTTAAAATGTATGGTAATCCTATGATACCACCATTTACCTCTTTATGCAATAAATGTAATACGGTTTCGATAAAATTAACGATAACTGTAAATAAACAATTAATACTAATATCCATACTATATATATATATATATATATATATATATATATATATATATATATATATATATATATATATATATATATATATATATCAAATGGCGTTCTTAAAAAGAGCCTAAAATGCATCAGGCTAAAGGCCATCCTTAAATTCATCATTCATCGATAAAAGAAATAAACAACATTTTTTTGCAACAAACAACATCAAATATGAAAATAACATTGAACGAACTCTATCTTAATATCTATTAATTCTACTCACTATTACTATAATGAAAATAATATAAGACCATAGAGAAATAGAGATTTAACTTCATAAGAAATTTTGGCGAAATATTTCGCGACGTCCAACATGTAGATGTCGCTACCTTTAACATATTACTTGTTTTATTCGCTATGCTAAGAGCCGCGACGAAATATGATCGGTTCATTTCATTCTATGGTTTGTTTATTTTGCACGCCATTTTCAATGTACCCTATATAGAGAACAGTGTAGTTAGCTTTTTATAACGTTTATACATTAAATTATTATTTTATTTTATTAATATTTACAAGTCGGTCGTTGAAATGCATTCCCGTTCTAGGAAGTGTTGTATGCCCGAATGCACAGATTTTGATTAAACGCATCATCGTTTTCCGTTAAAAAAGTACCCGGGGATCCTTAAGAAATTAGTAAAAAACATAAAAATCCTAAACTGGATGGGTTAAACATGAAACAGATTTATGATCGCTACGATGTGAGACATTTTTGTGATACATTTAAACATTCCTTTAAGTACTTGTGAACAATTTAGTGATGGTGAAAATATTATTACGAGCCCAGAATATGTACAAATAGAAGTAGATCAAAATTATATAGAAGGTAAATTGAAGGAGTCAGTCACATTTCTGGTCATAATTGTTACCATTCATTTCTAAACTGTCTTATTAAAAATCTAGTGCCTATTTCCATCGTTCCGGGCCCACCACTAGGGTGTTCGAAGCAAGTATCATCGATATTTGAACAAATTCCAGAAGGTAATGGTAAAGTTTGTATTCATTCAGCCAGTATTCCCCTTTCTGCTCATTCTTACTGTTAATTAATTGACTCTAATAACTTGGGTCCAGATGTTCCTATAAGAGCAAACAAAGTTTTACGTTGTACCGTAGTGTACATCTCAGGTTATTTACTAAAACTTTTTAAAAAAGAAATGAAGTGTGATTTTTGTTTACATACAATTATGAATAAATCAATAGACCCACAAATTGAGATTATACAGGCAAAACAATATCTCGTGCTCCAGACTTTAACAAAATTGTTTCATATACTGTCAGTAGGTCTTTGAGTTATTTTGAGTTTATTCAGCAATTTTACCGCGTCGATAATATAACAAAATTTTTATCAAATGTTTAAAAAAAGTAAAGTGTAATATATATAAATATATATATATATATATATATATATATATATATATAATATTTATATTTTATAGATATATTTATTGTTATAGATTATATTTATATTTATTTATTTTAAATATTATATTTATATATATATATATATATATATATATATATATATATATATATATATATATATATATATATTTAATTTAATTTAATTTAATAAATTTATTTCAGAAAAAAATTATTTTTTATTTAAATTTCATTGGTCAATTAAACGTCAAGGCGGTCACGTGCCAAACATTACTAATGAGCCAATCAAATGTCTTCACAGTAAAATATTTTTCTTACAAGTGCCTATAATGGAGATTTAAATTGACCAAGCAAATTACTTGAATGGCCCATTATGGCTCCGTCTGGATGTTGGGCAAAGCAAAACTTTGCCCCAGAGTTCCCTATTGAGTTGCATCTCTATTACTCTATGTATAAGACGTAAAAATTCTACTAATGTATAACAAGATTTATTTTCGTTCTGCCATACTGTCAACAAGGAATATTGGGCTTATTTATTCAGTGATTTGACGGATCACAAATCCGGTTGCATGTCCATCCACATTAAACAGCAGATCCAGTCAATATAAATCCTAATTGGTAAAAATATAATAAAACAAAAAATATTTTATATTCTTGTCTATTAACTCACGCCACTTCACTCCTAGATCATTCCAACCGATTTTTCGGATTTTTTTTGATGTTTTCTGGTGTTACCACCTCATTTGGACGTCCACTGCGTTCTGCATCATCGGTGTCTCTACGATCACGTATGAAGTCAGCAAACACTTTTCAAGCCATTACGTATTTTTCCCATCAAGAAGCAGTGTAAAATTAAAACACGAAAATGTTCTTGATCCATTGTTTTGAAAATAATAAAAGTAGTGCCACTCTTAGCACAGTTCCTTTCTTGTCAATTGTTACAAGTTCAAATGAAAAGTACTAATAAATTAATTTACAATTAAGATTGTACTAATAGTATATAATAAAAGATGTTTATATTCTTATATATTAGTTGTTTGCAGAAATTTTTTCATCAACTGTTGCTGTTTGTGAAAATGTAAGTATCATTATAAACAATTGTTAAATTCGATGGTTTGGACATATGTCTACATAAATTGGCAGTTTTCCATTAAGAGTTATTGACTTATTCAGTTTATACATATACTAATCATGGAATGCTGAAAACTGAATTTTCGATATTCCTTATTGAATATTAAAGAAACCTGCTTTTAAAAATTAGGATTGAAAAGTACGGCTTAATGACAAATAATTGCATGACTTATTTATAGACAAGACGAAAACCTAAATCAAACTCTCAAAAAACTTTCAGGTAGCTTTTTCAGCGTAGACACTGTAGGATTAGCAAGATGTACTGTGTTGCGAAGCTGGTGAAACCGAATGAAACGTTTTTTTTTTCTTCTTCCAAGATGACCAGCTAGAACCAATTGGTCTTTTGCTAATGTCGCTTCGGGTTTAAGATAGATGAATTTTGCGGGCAACATGGGCCCTAAGATACCACCCTAATTACCAGATTTGGTTTAACTACCGAGATTGGTGGATGGGTAGGGAATTGATCAACTGGATTTCATGTTGTAAGGCGCCAAGAGATTACCTCGCACTGAGCATGTTCGTGAAGCTTTTCACGGGATGCCGGATTCGAGATGGCTAATCGCGTTCCTCACAAACCATGGGGCATTGCACTAATATAAAAAATCAGAAATACGCAAAACTGAATTCCGAACCACTACATTCTTGACAGCAGTCCTATGGCCTCTCAGAGAAAACAAAAAATCTAAATACAAAAAAACTTAAATTAAATAGTTTTAAATAATAATAAAAATTTAATTTGTAAGAAACTATTATATATATATATATATATATATATATATATATATATATATATATATATATATATTCTATCATGAGATGAATTTCACAGTGTAGCTTTAATATAATTCAGGCAATACAAACTTTAACAAATTTATTGACTTAAATTAATTAATTAATTTGAAATAAAAAAATATATTATCCCAAGCTAATAAAAAGAATTAAACCCAATAAAAAAATGTAATTCGAATAGAAATTCTTACCAGATAATTAAAATATGCTGAATTTACGAAGCAGCCAAAAGAAGGAAATGAACTGATGATGTCTAAAAATCTAATTAGCTCTAGTACTAGTAGCAAGTTACAATTTGACATAAGATTGCGATAGTGGTTACGAAGTAGAAGAGGAGGAATCTAAAAAGAGGGGTGGTCTCTTCATGCACATAACAGAAGCATCAAGAATTGAACATGAAACGAACGATGTTTTCTGGTGTTACCGCCTCATTTGGACGTCCACTGCGTTCTGTATCATCGGTGTCTCTACGACCACATTTGAAGTCAGCAAACACTTTTCAAGCCATTACTTCGTTTGAACAGCATTTTCCCATCAAGAAGCAGTATAAAATTAAAACACGAAATTGTTTTTGATCCATTGTTTTGAAAATAACAAAACTAGTGTCGTCACTCTTTCAGTAACTTACAAACTCATTAGTAGAATAGTATCATGAAATTTTAACAGATTCTTAAAGGTTGGTACTGAAAAAAAATAATAATAAAAAACTAACGCCATGTATGTGTTAAGCCCGGCAAATTCAAATGAAGAGTATTAATAAATTAATTTACAATTAAGATCGTACTAAGAGTATATAATAAAAGATATTAGCATCAAATCATACATTTTATGACGAATACTAATGTCATGTTTAAGAATATCACATGACCTTTATACACAAAATACCAGATTATTATTATTGGTCCTAAAGATATTTCCATCCCCATAAAAAGAGAATAAAAAGCTATAAATAAAACCGCCATTGAACTACTATTTAATCCCTCTTTCTTTATTATCCGGTGTTTTTTAGTTAAATGAGCCGTCGAAAGGTCGTAGGTCTTGTTCGAACGCTCCAACGCGAGACAAACCGCTCCGGGACACTTCCTGCCGCACAGTAGAACAATCCAGACGTGATGGGTGGGCAGGGACGTTGCTACTTCGCTTTTGGCACCGCTTAAACTGCTTTCATACCGCACTAACTATAAAAAACCAAAGTTCGACACCATCGACAAGAAAAATAACACCCGACAACTCAACCAGGAACTATCAATAAGAAATAAATACAAATTTTTATTTGTTTCAAAAAAATAATTAGGATTAAAATATATGACTAGAATATTTTGATTGAAATTGTTTTACTGATGAAATTGAAATGTATCTTTTTTATAAAATTAAATACTGTATCTTATGAAATATTTTGTATCGTTTGTTATGACAACGCCATCTTTCATGTGACATATAAATGTCAACCGGAATTAAATTTCCATCCTTGGATAAAAGAAAATCATGGACTATTTTATGCACATCATCCCGCGTTTTGAACTGTTTCGTTTTCTGAATTACATGAGGTCGTACCTTATATTAGAGCAATATGATTTTCCTAGTTTCCCAATTTGCCCTTCCTTGCTAGTAGTAAATGGTCCTTCCTGATCAAGTACTTAACTTTGAGCAAAAATTCCTTTTTCCCTTAACATTTTAAAAATTTTTCATTTCTCTCTATTTAAATCGTTCAAGTTCAGAACACAGTAAAAACAAACAAGATGTTGTATATTTTATGCTTATACTTTAACTTATTTATAATTTTATTACTTCTGATTGTGTAAATTTGATGAAATTCAAGAAAAAAACAAATCTCCAATTTTTCATTACTCCAATAGTAGTAACTTAACGATTGTCCCGAGTTCAATAATTTAGTCACTTATACATTACTATTATTGTAATGAACTGAGGCAAAATATAGCAACATAAAGCATGTTGGCAATAATGCTTATTTTGTTATTGATTATTAAAAAAATATATAAATGCAATTAGTTAAAGAATAATCTCAATAAGTATCTACCAGTATACTACGAGGATTTTTTCTCCGTTTTATTTCTCAAAATAATCTCCTTTTTTTAACTCAATAAATTTGATCCTGTATGTTTGAAATTATTTTGTTCCTTCCAAATAATAGGTTTCCACAATACCCCCAAAATAGACGTTTGTTTCAGTTATGAACAAATCGACACAAATATTTTGCTACATAGCTATACTTTCTTTAGGTTTGGAACCAGAAAATAGTGCTAGATGGTAAAAGTATAAGATGGTGTTCGTAGCCCAAATTATGGATTGTTGGTATGATTCCTGCACACGTCTGTATCCGTGCATTGTCTTAATAAAACAACACTTTTTTTCCTGGACAAATACCGTTCGTTTTTGCTTTAAATCAAAATTAAATATGTCCAAAAGCTCTGAATAATATTCAACAGTGATTGTTTTAGGTTGGTCCTCTCAAGACAAGCTTTTTTAACAAGGTATATGAATAACACTGTTTTTGTTAGTTGATGCTAGAAAGCCATGTACCTGGGCTTTCTAGGACGTGGTACATACAACATGGCTTTCTTTGGTGCACTTTAACTCAGAGAAACTCACTGTTTTGATTATGCCTTGGTCTTGGAGTTTTATGGCGTATTCGTGTTTTATCAATGCTTACGAAACAGCACAAAAACTCACTCATGAACGCTTTAACAGAGGTCACACGGTTGCGCTTATTATCGAGTGTGTAACCAGTAAACTATTTATGAACCACTTAAATTGATGGTGCAGAGTCCCCATAGTATTTATCAAGCCTTTCTTACTTTCTTCAACTCAGTTTCTTCAGCCAGCTTGCTCAAAAATTCACAATTCAACTGAGAAAAACTTAAAAAGCCCCTGATTTATCATACTTCGTATGCATTATTACTACAGACTTAAGTTATGATGTATTCTTGATATTAAATGACCCAAAATCGATAAAATTACCAGCACAGAATAATTTTCAAAGCTCACGTAATACGGCATTTATATTACCATGTACCTGGTATCGACACTTCACAAATCATATTGTCTATACTTAAATAAATTTAAGTTATATATTGGAAATAGTTATCAAAATTGGCTGAACTGTACCAAAATAATGTTGATTATATTTATATTCATTATCCATTTATTTTATCCTTTGTAACATTTTATATCAAAACTAGGAAATAACACACTCCACAAAGACCAAATGACCCGGAGAATTGTCGGGCATTTTAGTTATTATTCACATTTATGAGCTCTATTCCGCGTCATAATTTTCTTATTTCCATAGTATATCGAGTGTAAACTCATAAAATAATGGCGGATGTACATTGACGATTCTATAGAGCAATATTCGTGGATTTTAGACTCACAAATCGTTTTATGTACAATTTCAAGTAGTTCAATAAGCAATATTAATACAGTTACGATTTTATGAAACTTGATTTTGTCAATATTTAACCTAAATGTTAAAAAACACTGCTAAACTAACGCCTAATTATATTTTAACATAACAATATTTTCAAGAACCATTACTTTTATACAACTACAAAAAGCTTTTTCAACTTATAAATATCCACCGCCGTCTATACCAGAAAATGACAGAAAGGCCAAGGTGAATGCCAAAACCATCTTTGGTCAAATTCTTGTACAAAAATCCAAGTCAAGACATACAAGATAAGATAATAAAAGAATTCAAAAATAATGAACGTTAATAGATAATAGAACTCTGATAGAAAAGTAGAAAATGTTTTATATGTTTGTTTTAGTAATCCTATGTGGAAAAAGCAAGCTACTATGACAGGTTTATGTTTAAAATCTCATGCAGAAAAAAGGTATGTACATATTTCACGATATCAGAAGAGCATATAGTTTCAAGAGCCATTAAAAAATTGAAACTATTCTCTAAGCTTAAGCTTATTCTATAAGCTGATCGTTATATATAACAATTAATGTGATACAGTAGTGAAGCACATTTATCTTGACTTTTGTACAGTAATGAGCAGACAAGTGTTGCTAATTGCTTCAAAACATTTTGCAAGTGTTTTGGTGAGATGCCCTTTTGTCAATAAAGATTATGGTATTGTGTGTGTCTTGTGACGAAGTGAGTTAAAATGGATTCAAATTTTTCTTAATATGTATATTTTAAAAAACAAGTTTTCCATTTAGTATTATTGAATTATTCAGTGTATGGTATTTTCTACATTCATCACTTTTGTTATTTGATTTGAAAAAATCTGCTGGCGAAATCAACCAAGGACTTGTGGAAAGGAAATTTATAATGATGTTGCTAAAAGTGGTCAATTACAATCACCTGAAGAACGAAATAAACCCGAAAACAATCAACTGAAAGACTTATTGAAAATTCAACTGAAACTCTCAAAAATCTTTAGCAGATAGCCTAGCGGTTGTTTACATGTGATGTAAAAGTTCCAAAGAGAGGGAAAATGGCTACAACACGAATTAACTAAAAATATAATTTCAAACCGTTTCATGATAGCGATAACATTAAGTAGCGATAACATGCAAAAAGAAGGAAGCCTTTGTGCCTGTTACTTGCTATTGATGCTCATTTCTGCAACAATACAGCCGTTGAATCGGCATCGGTAGCTTGAAGGTCGGCAATTCATAATACACTGCATCATGCTGATCCCAACGTTTTTAAAAGATGACTTCGTATTCCACTTAGATGTCAATGTGGATGGCTGTCCTGAACTAACCCATGACTTTTGGCGCTTAAGATTGTCGTAGCAGATCTACTTGTCATCCCCAGTCAAAATACGCACAGAAAATTGTTCTTAAGCAATGAATAAAACTGTAACGTTGAAACTGTATGAAAGAGCATTTTAATTCAATTCATGTGCTAGCCATTTTTCCCTTTTGTCCAAAGATTCACCGGCATTTTTTAACCCTTCAGGTCGTTCTTTGTCACAAACAACAATTCAACTAGTGAACTTCCGACATATGATTTTTATCAGCCAAAGAAACTACAGTGTAATAAGCCGCACAATTCACGGAGATATTGAAAACAATTAATGGAGAGTGTTAGAACTTATTAGATAGTATCACACTACGTGGAAAAAAAGAACACGTCCGCATTTAGAGACAAAAATGTACTATTCCACCAAGACAATGCAGGGGTATATAATCAGCCTTCGCCATTACAACATTTCTTCATAATAATTATTTCCTCGTCAACAACAATAATAATCTAGTGACAAAATAAATATAACAACATATTTTTACCAATACAAAAATATAATAACTTTGTATAATAAAATCTTATACATAATAATATTATGTCAGCTCAACACCAGATACTTATCCCCTATATCACATATATTTAGTATCCCCTTCCTTCTTGTATATCGTAATAACATCATTTCATTAAGAAACTGACAATGGAACAAATTTGCTTCTATTTAAATATTATTAATTAATTAATTATAAACACAGATCAATCACAATAATTAGGTAAATTTTATTAGGAACCGAGAGTTAATTTCATTAGAAACAAGGAACCATTAAAAATAAATAACATACCTTCAATATTTTGTCCTTATTTAAAGCTTTCGATTTCAGTTTCTGGAGATGATTAGGAAGATCGGGACTCTTCTTAGGGGCTGCCTTTTCCTCCTTCGTTGGTACTTCGGCTTTCTTGGTCTCTTGGATCTTGGATTTCTTAAGATCAGTAGGTTTAATCGACGAACCAGATTGCACCTCAAATCGTCTCATTTTTTCCATTTCAATTTCCCTAGATATCAACTGCTTATTAGAATACGAAGGCAATTTTCTTCGGTCACCAGCCTTATCGAAAATAACTAAGTCTTCTATATTGGGTTCTGAAATCAATCAAATTCATATAAATTGCAAATCATGTGTCTATTAGGCCAATACCTAAATTGTATTCGTAGATTCCATCAGATTTCCTCTCCTGGATATAATTTAAATTGTAATCAGCCATTATACTGGCCACATGAAGCAAATTCCGCTTTTCTTCATCGTTGTACAAATGAAGACTGACTGGTCTAAATGGAGGTGAAATTATTCTGATAAGGAGTGGCAAAACGTCGAGCAGTAATGGAATAAACGCATTATAGCACCGTGTTGAGGGTGCCATGCCGCGAAGCACTTCTGCCACTACCGCTTTCTGTCTGATTTCTTTTGCTCTAGCCTGAAATGTGGATAACATTAATAGTGGTTTTGAGAGACAAGTATTGCATTTCAAAAAAACGTTGTACCTAGTTGTTCAAATTCGCATATAAAACTAAAACCAATACAAGACTTAAAATTCGTCAATCTAATGTTTTATATATCATAAAAACAACCAAAATTTAAGTTTAAGCGATCAATTCGTATTTATTTACAAACAATTTAAAATTGGCGCGCCAGTACACTCTAGACAATTAGAAAAAAAATGAACACCGTGCAATGATGCGTAGTTTCATCATCATGGTCAGTGAAACTTGAAACTACTACCTTGATTTTACCAATGAAAATAAGAAAATAAAATGCAGCATAAACCTAGCTCTTCGGTTATAAAGCGAAGCAGGAAACCGTAGAAAAATCGGCTAACAAAAAGTTGGTAACTGGTGAAGTAAACTCAAATAATTACTGTAACCTCTGGACCAATAAGATGAAAAATTCACAAAATAAAATCCTGCTTGCAATAGCAAAAATCGTTTCAAGAGCTCAAAGAACTCAAAAAAATCTAAATCCGCTGAATCCATTGGATTAAAGTGTGAATTGTTAAACATCCAGCTTATTAGCCAGATTTAGGTCCCTTTAGCTTACAATGTTTCTTATACCAAATAAATAATTTTTATCATAAAAAAATTAAATTTGAATTAAAAAAAAATAAATATTTAATAGCCTATGGTTTACTAAAACTTGGAATATCCTAAGTCGTTTACTGGAATTGGTGCAAAAGTATAGCGGTAAACAACCAGAAAAATTAATTAAAGTTGCTCAAAGTAACTTCGCTGAGAAGAGAATAAAAGTTGATTGTGGAATCTATAGTATATTCAAAGTTATTTTGCACATATGTCATTTATTATGTTTTATGTTATGGATTTTGTTATGTTTTCTGATGTTATCACGTCATTTGGACGTCCGCTGCGTTCTGCTACCATCTATTTCTCTACGGCCACGTTTAAAGTCAGCAAACCAACATTTTATTGTTGTATCTGATAGAGCGGGGACCTTATAACACTTTTCAAGCCATTGCTTCGCTTGAACGGTATTTTTTCCCATCAATAAACAATATAAAATCAAAAGACCAAAGAGTTTTTGACCCACTGTTTTGAAAATAACAAAAGTAGTGCCACTCTTAGCACGATAACTCACAAACTTATGAATAGAATATCATTAAATTTTAACAGCTTTCTTTTGAAGATTAGTACAAACTGAAATTACGGTGAATGAAATAAAACTAGCGTCATCTATATAGGGAGTCCGGGCTTTTCAGCCCCTAATATTTTACATGGCAGATCTCGAGTAAGTCTAAACCTCAAATTCCATATTTAAAACCTGACATTTTCTTTTTCCTCTTTCAGATGAGATTTGCTCAAAATCCGATTGAAATTAAAATCAAAAATCCAAAAAAGTTTCACTATATATAGCGCACAATATATTAAGTTTTGGGTTTCAAAAAGCTGCGTTAACGATGAGCGTCTTTTGACTTTTTTTAAATAATAAATAATAATTTTAAATCAAAATAAGAAGGTAAGAAATGGTAATAAACTTAAAATTTTTTTAAAGAAAGAGGACGATGAAAGAGGATCCACTTATTAGGATGCAAAATGAATTTTGTTCATAGAATACCACTAAACTGGTAATACAAACTCAAATTATTATAGTAACCTTTTTGACCAATGCTTAAAAGCATCGATAATATACAAATACGAATTGCATCAACATCCAGCTTATTCGCCAGATTTAGCACCGTCTGGCTTGTAGAATTTCTCACACCAAAAAATTCTTAATAATTCTAAATTCTTAAATTAATAATTATATATATTAGCAGTTTTTCTTTATTTTTTCATATTTAAAAAAATATGTAATTTGTTTATAATCATCTAGAATTGAGAATATTCACTATACAATTGTTAAGATCACTGTGATAAATAATCCACGATCTAAAGAAAACCACTCGTACAAATATTAATATATAAATTACATAAAATATAACCCTAATATATATTTTATAATTACTTTTCGTCTTTGACGTCACAAAATGATAAAAAGACGACCCTCGAACAAAAACTGCATGCCGAATTTCGACGTGCAGCTCGCGTTAATGAAGACGTAAATTATGCAAACCGAATGCGGCTCTTTCTTTCTGCGTCTCCGGACATTAAAAAAGATTTCATCCAATAGCGAGGCAGTAATTAGTAGAGCTACTTAAGTAGTTGGCCGTGTATATCTGAGAAAATGGGGCTGCCGACGAGCTATTTATTTTGCAAATGGGGTGTTTGCTTTATTACCGGCTGACAATGCGGAAGAACTGTTTGGAAAAAGCCGTATGAAAAACTCCATTATTATTTAGTGTTTGGCGGCAAGATGGACGAAATGAGGGTATTGCGTCAGTTAATTGTATATTGCGTCTTGATCAACACTAGTTTTGTGTAATATTCCATGACTAACTGAAAAAAAATGCGATATATAAATATTTACAAGGATTATCACTTCAGTAATTCATAATACGATAATGTTTTATAAAGAAATGTTAGGTTTTAAATGTGTATTACGTAGCAACGAATATTGCAGGAGAGTAATGAAAGATCTTAATCAACGAGTCTAACCTGTGAGTTTAATAGTGAAGCGCCCCTTCTTATGAAACATATTTTAAGAACATGAATGCCTATGAAAACCTCGAAAACAATAAATTGCTAAGACTAATTAGACAAAAACTCAACATAAACTGTTAAAGAACTTTCAGAGAGCTTAGAGATAAATCAACTGTTTCCAAACGTGTACATCCTAAGTGCCCGATGGGCAAATAGAGATAAAGGGAAAGAGGCATTTTATGTGTATATTGTAAAAGACGATGAAAAGTATATCTACTACGATATTCCGAAATGCAAAAAGTCATGGGTTAGTTCAGAAAAGTCACCCACATCGACACCGAAGTAAAATATTCATTGTCATATTTTAGAAAATGGTATACATACAGATAATAATTTGATTAATAAATATAGTACTAATTTTTGCACATACATTTTAAAGTGAAAATATTATCAGAATATAAGTAAGCACCGCACACAACATATAAGGCAGGTCTTTCACAAACTTAACACTTTGCAAATAAATCAGTTGACAAAAAGGGGCACATCATCATTATCATCAAGTGTGTGTGTGATTGATGACCTCTTATCCAATATCAATTTTTCCGAAGCGCCAAATATATATAGTCATTCAAATAAAAAACAGCCAATGCACGTCTCAGATGACGTCAAATATACTATCAAATACAGTTTGTAAAATTCGTTTTAAATTCATTTTACCCTAATTAAAATGAGACAGAGTTGCGTCTAATGCGTCACATGCAACCAAATCAGTCTATAGAATTCGACTTGTGTTGGTACTGGTCAACACAGTTGTCAAAGACTACAACATTCTTCAAAACATTAGTAATAATAATTAGTGATTGGAAACCGGTAAACGTTCTAAATCAAAATTCTAGCGTGTGATCTAGCATACCCTATTTCGGCCTTTTTTAAAATCCTATTTAAAAATGGCTCGCCGTGTGCTCGATTTCATTCCAGTAATAATTCACAAATGGAAACTTGGACCATTAAATTGTTAACAATTTACCAGAAGTATTGAGCTTATCTTGATATCCAGTCTTAAGTAAATCATTCAAAACGGTTTTACGGTTGATATTCAGTCCTGTGGCAATATCATAAGATGAAAGATGCCTTATTTAGATGTCTAAAACGAAAACAAGCAAACCAATTCAGACATTGGCGTTTATTTACCATCCATCGCGATAAAAAAACCACATTGTTCAATAAGTTCAGTAAGATATTATAAGAAGGCGAAAATTACATACACATAAATTACATAACTTTTGACTACCTTTACCTCCAAACTATTATATAGACTGTGAACATTTCAAACATGCTATAGTATAACTTCAATCAATAAATATCAATAAACTTCAATCAATAAACATTGCTAGGCATATGAAACTTTAAAACCATCTATTAAGAAAAACCAAAAATCTAAGTCGTACATGTAATAGTTATAGAATCGCACCTCTGCCAAACTTTGTGATCAATAATTGATCAGGTAGAAGACATATAAACATGGCAAACAAAACTTCAATTAGTAGAACTACATGAGATGACACAAACTACCACTAGGATAGATAATCAAATTGTTTACACTGACTCTAATCTATAATCCAGAAAATAGTAACACGGTTAAATGGGAAATCCTATTCCCGTATCTGTTTTCATAAGACATTCCTCTTTCCAATTCACTATTTTTGTTCAATTCTGGACATCGCCTACATTTGTATGAAGATATTCGAAACTTTTTATATTCATATAGGCACCAAGTCATTTTTATTCAAGATCTAAATACCCTTCTCTAAACCTTTAATGGGTAGTGAACAAACAAATCATGTTAGTTATAAGATAATGTTAGTGATATTGTTTATTATAAAACAAGAACTAAAGTTCTACATCCTGAGGTAGAATTAGTAAACAAAACGTTTCCGTATACTGAAGATTACTCACCATCGAAAGTTTTAATGCAGGAAAAGGATGCAGAGAGCAACATAAGTAACATCGAATCAGGATCTTCAACACAGCTCACCTCTTAGCCACAAGATTATGAAATTTACCAGAACTAAATGATTTAATTAGAGACCTAAATGTGTCTTAAACTCAAACTAAACTTCATAACTGCACATGTCGAAAAGACTGGCAAATTTGGATATTAAAATGCAATAATCTATCATATACTTATAAGAGACACACAAAACAAAAATAGACACTAAGATTTTTAATTCAATAAACATGTTTTCCATGGCAAATGGGTGTTTTTCCATACTCCTATTTTAATTTCATATCAAGATATAAAAAACCAATTTCCAACCAGAGCAAAAAAGAAAAAAGTTATTGGCCAGTGTAATTTCATGAATATTACTTTATTAAGTATTATATATTTTAAAACCTCGCATATGTTGCTATTTGAGATTTCATGATACAACATACAAAATGCAAATTCATTCTATATATAACTCCCTTCAAAAAAAGAAGGTGGTGGTAGGATGTTCCTTTTTATAAACCATCTGAGTAGCCAGCAAAAGGTAAATTAAATAAAATGTATCATTTTCAATTTCAACGAAGGTAGCGAAAATAAATTTTTAAATTGCAAATTACCGAAAAGGATTTTTACCCGGGCTCAAAATTGGGTCTAATTTTTCAATTGCGATTATTAATTCTCTCCCTCGGTAGTAGAACGATCCACCGACGATGGACCTGCCTTAAACCGTGTCATGCAAAATTAACAGGCAAATCTCTGGCCCGCGCGCTCTCTTTTTTAACGCGTTTTCATTTCTTAAAAGGTTTTTCCATTGAGCGGTCACCGCAATTATCCTACGACATAATGAATTATTAATTCAGCAACCAATCATTAACGCTATCAAAATAATTCTATACTTTCTGATGTAATATATTCTGTATATATTCTATATTTCTGATACAGATTATTATTATTTCAAAAAACGTATATAAAATATATATATATATATATATATATATATATATATATATATATATATATATAATATATATATATATATATATATAGCAATACATAACGACTCAATTAAAAGATGAATCTGACATAATTGGAATAAACTTGTTATTTTTACAAACAAATATAAAATTCAAGTGCTACACCATCGCATCCACCATAACGTAAATAAAAGTAGTAATTTTACTAACCTCAAATCCAGCAGAAGGATAAATTAACTTCTGTTTCTGAAAACTAGCAAAGGCAAAATGCCACACAACAAAGGCATAGTCCAGATATCCCCATAAACTATAGTTTTGTGTAGTATATATGTACTTGTTGAATATGTCATTAAAACAGAACCAATCCAAAGCTTGTGATGTTTCCTCCATATTTGTATCTTTAATATTTAGAAGAGGGAAGTTCTCAAAAACGCCTTGAGCTACTCTTTCATGATCGCCAAAGGAACCTACTGCATTGAGGGTATCTTGCATTCTTTCTTTGAGTGTTGGAGCGCTATTACCACCAGTTGGTTTTTTAAGTCTTTTTATCTCAAATATTTCTCTCCAAATAGCAAACAATCCCTTCTGCATGTCTTTCTGACCTATACTAGCTTTATAAATATCTGAAAGGCCTATTGGCTTATTCTGCGACTTGAAAAAATGTAAAACAGATAAACAGGATCTTATATCATTATTAGATTTTTCAGCAAGAGCAGTCATTGGACCCATGTCAGTTTTAATCTGTTGCCTCCTACATATTTCAACTAATCGTTCAGCTAGACGGACGCTTGATGTTTGTGGAAAATTTATTACAAAAGCTATTTGTTTTAAAGGTCTTAATGCAGGCACATAAACATCATTGCAAATACATATTATTGGACGCTTAAGAATAAATTCAGGCTTATCTTTATTTTTTCCTTTTTTTGTTTTAGATGCAGTGCCCTGAATAAATTTTACTAAATAGTCTATTGATGTTTGTGGTGCTCCATCAATCTCATCAAAAACAATACAATTTGGCCTTCTCTCTTGATCAATAACAGAACGCATCTGTGTGGCTGTTTCCAGAGCAGTTCGGAAGGCATCAACGCTCCTATCATCAGAAGCATTTATTTCCACAACATTATATCCCGCATGTTTTGCCACCATATGAGCAAGAGTCGTCTTACCTAAAATTTAATATTTAAAAAAATTGCTATGATTTGTTTATTATAAATATACCTAAACCAGGTGGACCACATAACAAAACAACTTTATTTTCAGGCCTTCCATGTTCATCCAATTTTGTGTTTAATTCATTAAAATTAAAAAACCTTTTTTTATTATCTGTTACAACAGGGGTAACCTTAATTTTAGGATTTCTATTAAAAACTACTTTATCCCATAATTTTATCCACCTCAAAATGGTCCTATTAGTACTTTCATCACTTAGAAGTTCAAAATATTTTCTTGGTTTATATAGTTCAACCCACAATTGATTATCATGATTTGTTTCTTCTAACATATTAATATCAGCATTTTCTGTAGAACTTTGAACTGGTTCTATACTTATCTAAAAGCAAAAAAGTGATAACAATAATTTCACACTATTCATAATGGTGATTACCAAACTTGTTGCTTCACTCCATACTTTTTTAAAAGATTCTCCTAAGACACCTTGAAAACTATGTTCTTTGACTATTCTTCGGGACTCTTCTTTCTCATAAGCTTCTGAATGAAATCTTATATAAACATTCTCTTTACTAAAATCCTTTATTCTTATAAAAGGATACTTTGGAACTTCCCTTGATATGTTATGTTTATTTCTCTCAGCATCACTAGTTATACCAGATATATTAATGGCAATTGCTCCTAGATTATTTGATGTCTTGTAATCATTTCTTTTTCGTATTATCAAATCAATTAATTCTAAATCCTTTTTACATTTTTCATCAGCTTTGACCCTTTTTGGAGCTGAATATTCTTCAATATCAATATCAAGAAGGTCTTCTATATCACCAAAGAGAGCTTCCACTGTCCTTTTCCTACTATTTGAAGTTGACTGTGTAGTGGAAAGTATATTATTATCAACGTTTATTTCCATTTCACCCACAGTAGATTCATAGTCATCTTTTTGAACTGATTCATCTGCAATTTCATGACACCCAGATATAATTGAACTATTTGGATCATCATGAACATTTGATAAACTAGATGGGGCATCAAAATTCAAACTCTTTCTAACTTTAGGTTGTGGCAACCGATTTATGTACTCATCTAAAACACATTATTCGAAAATTACCCTTTTTAAAAATTATTTTAATTACCTTCATTATCTTGTTCATTAAGTAATTCAAGTTCATCGCCATACATTAACTCGAATTCTTCATCTGAATTAGGATAGCCATCCATTTCTAAACTGTAACTATTTATATAAAATATGTAAACAAATATATGTAAAATTGCATTTCCCGCCTTTAAGGTTATAAACGTTATGACAATCACGTCAAAAGGTATATTGTCATAGTTTATTGTGTTGCCTATAGATTGCTGAAAAACCTGCATTGTACTTTCTATTAATTAAAAAGCTTATTATTATAATAATATAGCAGTACTTTAAATCGCTTTTCAAGTTTTTATATTTAAGACAATAACAATTTACTCCGTCACGAATTAATAATATTAATTATTATCCATGTAGCATTTAAAGCTCTAAATATATAAGTTGCCATACTTGTAGATGGGAATTAATTACTGTACATACAAAGAAAGTATAGAACGGTTATATTAAAGATATATTTGTCTATAGAATTAATTTACAAACTTTAAGATTTAAAATAAAACTAATTATGCAAACATGCAATTCTAAGTTAATTTGCATTTTTATGAACTCTTAAAATGCACTTTAATCTATTATTTTAATGCCATAATATTCTACGAAAATCCATGTACCAGCATAGAGTAAACTACTGAACAATTATCGGTAATTTAATAATAAATAAAGCTAGATCCAACAACGACTTGACCAAAACACCGTCGAAATAAAGCACTAACTGTTTATTAACGGTACATGGGGACACTCCATCGCATTCACTTGTCTCGTTGGTGCCTCTTGGTTATATTTATTTATTAATAGTGATATATATTTTTTGCTTTTTTTGTTTAACCTTTATTTGGGTAAGTCATAGCAATAAAACAATTACATTAGATTACCCTGTGTTCTAAAAACAAGTTAATTAGTATGCATCTTACCATTTAAACATTCTAAATCGTGTTAGATTTCCGGCTATTTTAAATTATGTCTTTTAAATGCAGTTTTGAGTAAAACTATTCGTGTTTTAATGTTTTCATTGCATTTTATTTATATATACCTTTCCAAAATGTGAAAAAATTCTTTAACCTTCTGTGACCTCATAAGTCCAAAATATATATGCATAGTCTGGTTTTTATTTCCGTTAGGCTTTCTTTCGTTACTACCTAATTATACATTATGAAAAAATATTCTTAAAATTTTTTCTGCATTAAAATTTATGAGCATATAGTTTATAAATAGTATACATAACGTGTTTATAAGAATACTTAATGCAATTTAATTTATTATAGTACTGTTCCAGATATATAGTTTCTGTAATTAATACGAGGTGAGGTGAGAAAATGAAGTCTTATTTTTTGTCCTATATTGTGTATATGGTAATTAATGTACTTATTAGTTACTTATTATTCAATTGTTGAAATTAAGATTTATATTACTATAATTTAAAATCCAAAATATATATTTTTACATTAACCAGCGTTTAGGTATACAATACTTATAAAAACTTCTAAAATATAAATTTTATATAATTTTTGTAGATTAGTAGTAATAACAGATTTAGTATAAGAAAATAAACATTCTTCGAGTCAATAAACCTTTGAGATATTCTTCATAATGCTGATGATGGTGCATAAATAGATTAGGCAAAATCAATATTTATTTCATACAATAAATAAGGTAGAACATGTCGTATAAGGTTAATTGTTATTTTATCAATTTTATGTGTATATAATATGAAAGTCATGCAAATATGTTGTATGAAAGGTATAGGTTATTAAGACATATTCCAAACACCAAACCAAACCAAACCAAACACATTCCATGTTTGGAAATATTTATTTTTTGAAGCTGAGCTGAACTCTTGTCGCGTTCTTCTTGGGACCCCATCTAACAAAGCTTGCAATTCCACGTATTCAAACATTCAAGGCTATCTAAGGTGCAACTGATCATTAAGTTCGATTATAAAATGTTTATGCCTACAATTACACGTTTCATAAAATACAGCGTTGTTAAAAAGACAGAAAGACAGTGTTGTTAAAACTACAAACTCATTCATGTACTTTTATTATACATACGTACTATTATTCTGAGAGGTTAGGTAACATACGTTAAAAGACATATGAAAATATCTGTATACTTACGTACGCTTAATGTTACGCGCAAAGAGATAATATATAGTTTATCCAAATCAGCAGTGAACTCACGTCATCTCAGTTTGTGACGTCAGAACAGTGCAATACTGCCACATTTAACGTTGACATTTTACCCATTTTAGTTTATTTTAGCCTCGATATATAAGAACATTCTAATGTAAATAAAATTATATTATTTTATTTATTTTAACATTATAGTACGTTACAATACGAAGGACTTAAACTACAATTAATTAAATAGCCACAATGGTTTATTGGATAGAGTTATTTTATATTATATTTAAATTAAACTCATTTCTGAACCACCTATGACAGTCCCTAGAAGCTTAATCCACCTAATTGATAATTGCACATCCATCCATTTTATTTTCATTAGAAAACGTGTGTCTTCTTGTCAAATCATTCTGATATCACTGTATTTCTTTATTTTCATTAGAAAACGTGTGTCTTCTTGTCAAATCATTCTGATATCACTCTATTTCTCCTTGGTTCCTTCTATTATTTCCTATGTACATTTCTTTTGACAAAATTAGATTTAATCACTGCATTCTCTCTAATGAATTTGCCATCTGCAAAACAGTTAGTATTCATCCTCTCGTACATTTTAACCAAATTCTCATATATTTTCTGAACAATTACCTACATATCTATGTATATCAATCTTTCACACCCTTCAATACACTTTTCTGCAGTTATTATTATTAATTATATACTCACCTTTAGTTGTTTGCAGTCTCATTATCCTGTCTTAGTACTGTTAGCATTGAATCATAATCCCACATCCAGAAAATTTCATTCACTCACTGTCACATTTTGGGCCACTATTCATGTCAATAACTAATTTGTTAGTTTCCAATCTGACACTAGTTCACAATTCCACCATTTGCCAATTTCTTCTTCTGTGTATCTGATGGACTTTAGTTCCTCCAATCCGAAGGGTGTTATTGTAAACATTTATTTCCACATATCCAAACAGTTCTTGCTTGTATATCTTTTTCGACTTGCAAATCTACTCTAGTTATTATTTGCCACCAATTTCGATATAACAATTCGATTTGAGTATATATGCAGTGATAGGGAGGAAAACAACTCTGTGGTCATATTATTCAAGCATCTGATATACTGTTTATCTTTTTTAAGACTGTTTCTAAAAAAATTAATTGCTTAAAATACAATTAAACCTTTCATTAATATTTACCAATAGACAATTTGAAATAACTTTTTAACATAGTATCATCAAAACTTAACTTATTTGCAAGGCAATCATGACCGTTTATTTGGCCTCGGCATTTTCATCTAGAGTAGTCAAACATATTAAGCCGCGATTTGAAATTTATCCAAACAAGCAAAGCGCCAAAATAACGTATGTCGGTTTATAACATCTTATTATCAGTTAATGTTTCGAAAAAGTGTGCACATTTAACAACCAAACGACTTTTGCTAGCTGATTCGGTTACATGTTCGAAAGTGTCAGAAAGCATTGTATATTTTTTTAATTGGAATAAAATGAGAAAGAAAATATTATCTGGTATTAAAACGAATTTAAAAACTGCAATAGGCAATACATTATACATCCTGATGACGTGATTTTTCTGCTACTTTAGATAAACTATAATCTGTTTAAAGTTATTGTGTATATACGTCATTCAAATTTGTGACATCAAAAAGTCGCAATGTTGCCGCATCAACTCTGAATTTTAATTCATTTTGGCTTTGACATACAACAAAATTCTAATCTAAATCAAATAATTGAATAAAAATGTTATCAAATATAATTTACTTTAACATTATAGTACATCTAAAAACCACAGTTAATTATACAGCCCCAATAGTTTATAGGTTAAAGTTATAACCTCTTATCACTATTGCGTTCAATAATTTTGCATGCGTCTGACAATCGGACGACTTTGACAGGCTCAGTCGTTTTTATGTTTGAACAAATTAGACAGCATTGTGTCTCTTTTTACTAAAATGAAATGAGAACGAAAATATTGTATGATTCTAAAACGAATTTACAAATTGCGTGAGGCAATACATTAAACATCTTGATGACGTATGTATAGAAAAACTTTGAATAGACTATATACGTTTTTTTAATTGTACTTTATTGAAGAAAGTTTGTATGGTCAAATCAATTTTTGACCGTGACCGTGTCCATACTAATATTCAATGCAGCTGCAACACGTTGAAAAATATTTTCAATAAAAATCGTAGCAAACGAATATTTAACAGTAAAAATGCTCTCTAACAAATTTTACTGGCAAGACGGGGCCTCCATTCCTCTATTCCTATTCAAACTAACTGATTAGAGACGCGAATCTATTCTGTCTGGCCTCAGAATTTTCATTCAGAGTAATAACAAGCAGCGATTTGAAATTCATCAAAACAAGCAAAGCATTAAAAAGCGTTTGCCAGATTATAACCTCTTATCACTACAGTTTTGAAGAATTTTGCTTACGTTTGACAACCGGCCGATTTTGGTAGGCTAGTTCGGTTATACGTCCGTACTTATCAGACAGCATTGTGTCTCTTTTTAACTTTTTTTAATAAAATGAAAAGGAAAATATTGTCTGATTCTAAAACGAATTTACAAATTGAGGCAGGCAATACATTAAACATCTCGATGACGTATGTACAAAAAAAATTGAATAGACTACAGGTATCAGGTTAGTAAGAATTGTAGCACATCTAGATTTACTTGTTATGGAATAGATAATTATGAATAGAATACACATTAAATTGTTTTGCTACGGCCTACCGTAGCAAAAAACACATTTTTGGCAAATTTTTTTTTCAACATAATTCCCTTCAAGGGTGATACACTGACTATAGCGACCAACTTTTCGATACCATTTTTGTAGTACGATTTGTCCTCTGCTTCAAAATAGGCCTCACTTTGTTGTTTCGTTCTTTTGAGATCTGAGAACAGGAAATCGTCGCTGGGGGCTAGATCGGTAGAATACGGTGGATGTGGAAGCAATTTGAAACCCAATTCATGGATTTTTGTCATAGTTCTCACTGACTTGTGACACGGTGCATTATCTTGGTGAAGCAGCACTTTCTTTTTGTACAAATGTCAAATGTACAATATTAATCGCTGTTGATGGTCCTTCCTTGTTCAAGGTAGTCAATGAAAATTATTCCATGCGCATCCCAAAATACAGACGACATAACCTTGCCAGTCGACTGTTGCGTTTTCCCACGCTTTGGAGCGGGTTCATCGTGTGCAGTCCACTCGAATGACTGTCGGTTGGACTTCGGAGTGAAATGATGGAGCCATGTTTCATCCATTGTCAGATATCGATGCAAAAACTCGTGTTTATTACGCTTGATCATCTTCAAACACTGGTCCGAATCATCAACTCGTCGTTGTTTTTGGTCAAAAGTGAGCCCGCGCGGCACCCACTTTGCGCAGAGCTTTCTCATACCCAAATATTCGTAAATGATGTTATGTATACGTTCAGTTGATATCTTTAGAGTGTCTGCGAATTCATTCAGTTTCAATGTACTATCATTTAAAATCATTTTGTGGATTTTTTAAATGTCTTCTTCGTTGGTAACAACCTCTTTTGGGCGTCCACTGCGTTCACCGTCTTCGGTACTTATTTCACCGTATCTAAACTTAGCATACCAATCATTGATGGTTGATTTTCCTTGGGCAGTATCCAGAAAGGTGTCCAAGTTTTTGCTCCAAATGTATTTTTCCCAAAATTATTTTTATCCATTTTTTTTCACAGTAATAAAAGTTACTTCACTCAAGATGCTATAATTTACAAACTAATGATAATGATCTCTGACAGCAGTCAAATTTATACACGCATCTTTTGAGAGTTATGGCTAACCAAAAAACCTATAGATTTAATTCAAGTAGCGCCATCTATGTGTCAGGCCGGAGACTTTTCCATTGTCATATTCAATTGACATACATATTTATATAGAAAGTATCTTTGGTTGGTTGTAATGTTTATATATACATAAATAAATTATACTTGTTATCGTACATATTGTTTTATTTTCTTTTTTACCATTTAACTTATTTTAAAATTAAATACTTTTATTGGATGTTTGTAGAAAGTTAATAATTTTGTGTAATATAATCGTATATTTTGTTTTCTTTTAGTTTTTTTCGTGTAATATAGATTATTTCAAAATTAAATAGTATTTATACAATAAAATTTAATTTTAATTTGTGTTTAATTCTTCAAATATTTATAGAATTTATAAAAAGTGACAAAGTTCAATTTTAATACGCAAGCCAGGCAATGAATGAATTTGATCGGGAAAGGATTAAAATAACATATTTTTGCACATTAACTATGAACTCTAAAATGTATAAATAAATCTGGTCTGGTACAAGTTAAAACGATCAAAAACTTGATGAAAAACTGATAAAAGAATCGATAAAAGTAGTCAAATCAGTATATCACTAAAAATGTTAAATATCTATATCTATTAAATATATATATATATATATATATATATATATATATATATAATAGATATAAGATTAATATAAAAAATATGAATATAAATATGTTTTTAACATTTTTAGTGATATACTGATTTGACTATATATAATCTATATCTATTAAATATATATATATATATATATATATTAAATATAAATAATCTATATCTATTAAATATATATATATATATATATATATATATATATATATATATATATATATATATAAATGACGCCAAAAACGATACATACCGACATATTTTTGACTTAGCATCATCAATTTAATCATCGAGATAGCAAATGAAACTGAATTTCTGCTTAAATGATATATTCATATATCTACATCACTAATACTGTGATAACAGATAATAATAGCATAGATAATAATCTATCACTGAACTTTGACACAATTCGCTCCGATTGGTATTTAACTTTTTAATGAATCATGTGTTATGTTTTAACAAATTAATTATTTATCTGGTCTTAAATGTAAAAATAAATGTATTTTTATACACCTATTAACACGATTTGACCATTACCTTTTATTTTTATGATGACATCTTAATTTGAATATTGCGTCGGTAAGTACATTTCACAACGATGAGAAAGACCCAAAAGATGGGGAGATGGGTGCCATATGAACTGAACGATAGAAAATTAAAAAATCGTAAAATTGTCAGTGACATGCTGCTTCAAAGATATGAATGGAAGTCACTTTTGCATAGTATATTAAGTAATGGATTTATGACGAAACTCCCGGTGGAAAAAATCATGGTTATCATCAGGCGAAGTCTGCCCAAGATCTGTTGCAAGGCTGTCTTCTCTTCCTTGTGAAACCAAGCTGAAATCGTATATTATGGACTGTTGAGAGATAGTACCGATCACTAACAACAAGAAATGATCAATTTGATATGTGCATTGGTCGAAAAACGTCCATAATACGCTGATAAACATGCTAATAAGCTGATTTTGCAGATTAACAAGGCACCGTCTCATAGATCAAAATGTGTCAAGATAGTATTGAAATAACTTGTAAGTTTTACTACGACTTCCGACTACCACCTTTTCGCATCGATGAGGCATAGCAGCACTTCGGCAATTTCGAAGAGGTTAAGAAATGGCTGGATGTATGGTTTAACCCAAAGGACAAAGGAGAAACTGTTATTTTAAAATGGCATTGATAAATTGCGTGAGAAATACGCAAAATGTGTAGAATCAAATACTTTTGATAAATACATTTTAAATATCCATTGTAAATAACGTATTTTCTTTAGCGTAAAAACGGAAAGGATTTACCAGCATATCTGGTAAAATAATATCATGAAAATACTAAATGCAATATTAAGTTCAATAAGTTCGTTCAAAATGTTATCTCTGTGAACAGAATTTGCAAAGTTTAGACACAGCAAGTTTGAGGAGCACACAATGCAATCAGTAGAATAATAAATATTCAAATATGGCTTCAAAAAGTATGAATTGTGAAAATTTATTGAATCTAATCAAGAAGCTATTCGGCTTTAAGAGCTAATTTATGTTTTGATCTGAAATCAGTTTTTCACATGCAAAAAAAATTGGTCGGGGATTTGGCTGGTAAAACTGGATACAAACGTTCCAGGTGTACAGAAAAATAAAATTGTCCATACTTACAGACTCAAAAAATTAAAAATCGCTAAAATCGGTGTATTAAAGATTATTTCCTTGTGGAATTTTACACTCTTGTTTATAATCAGTTACATCTAAATTTGCAACAGTACCTTGACAGGATTCAAACTCGACTATCTATGCATTATCTATACAATGTAAAAAGATTTTAACACAGGATAATTATTAATTTACTTTCAAAGTGCTTTATTCAATATTCAACAATTTTATTTTGTTGAATGTCGATACATAACAACACTAAGGGTTTTTATCCATTAGAAAACAAACCAAATCCATCTCGCAATAACCAGCCACGAAATGCTGCATTATATATATAAAAAAAACAGATCTCCATCTATTTGACTTTCGTTTCTTTTCGCGCATGTCACAGAATACGGTTTTCTTTAAGCGAAAAGAAGATAAATACCGTATAAGTACTCTGGAACCATGTGATGAAACCCATACATAGAGGAAACATTTGAAGAAATACATTAAAGTTGACGGGAATTATATTGAATAGCCATAAGTTCGTCCGTTAATTCCGTTTCATTTCATTCCAACTTGCGCTAGCGTATATCTAGTGCAACAAGACATTAACTTAAATTAACGTAATTAAATATAAAACATTTAGGTTAATAGTGCTTCATCACACCGACCTCACTAGGCTATTAATTACTGATTTGGTATATTAAAGTCCATGCTATTAAACAACACATTTATATAATAGTTAAATGTATTTGCATGGGTACTAAACTTATTTATAAATTTTTATGTTACAGGTAAATAAGATAATTCAAAATCATACGCTAAGAATCTAAAGCAAACCTCAACGCATCAACAAATAAACAAAGATAATGTCGATAACCTTCGAACTGCATGATGATAATGAATTGCTTACTCCTTTTTAGTACTTAAACTGAAATTTAACATCAGTATTGGATTGAACGCAGGGTAAAACGAGTGCATTTTATTATAATGACGTTGAGAATCAACGTTTACTCAATATTATACACCACATTGTTCACTTTATGCTCTGGTTTTGTGTTGATATCATCAGCAAGTGGTGCCGGAAGTCATTTGGAACTGTTTAGCTTAGGCGAAAGTCTGGTCTATCAATGGAAATCAACCGTTTTGTTGAACGAAGTCGATCGTGCTAGTAAAAACGTGGGTTTTTTTATTAACGGAAAAGTAACTGTTACTTCAATATGGGAAAATGGAAACAAAAAGATATTAAAAATCGAGGTAAGATTTTATTGCATCTTTATACATTTACTTTCTATAGAATATAACAATAATATTTTATGATTTTAAATATTTTTAATTTTTTTATATCCATCATTATTTTCAAATGAGTTACAATTTAATTAAATTTCTATTGTTGCATTCATTTCGTGAATCATCATATATTCATGATCATCTTCTAATTTATCCTTAACAAGTAACCATCACGTCGCAAAATAGTTTTTATACAAATATGAATGTCGGAAGAAACAATTCTTTTACTAAATTCCTGAATAGTATTTTTTGTGTCTATAAACGCAGGATCTAAAGAATGGTCCACGTCAATGACATATTATAGACAAACATACACTAAAACAGTCACACCCATACTCTGAGAAGGATTCGAACCCGCGACTAATTTAACAATAAGAGATATTTGATCACCATAATGTTATTGACTTTATAATGTTTTACCTTATTTGTAAAACTTGGCTTCACTTTATTAAATACGGAAATATTTGCCTTTTTTAGCTAACAGATCCTAAATTACATGTCAAATCTAGGAAAAATCCAGTCCCAGAAGGTTTCGTAAGTCATACTTCCAACTTAGATTCCGCTAATAATAAACCATTTCTGGTATTATGGCTTAACGGAGTTATAAAAGAGATATATTTGGACAGTAGTGTTCCTTTATCAATAAGAAATATCTACAAAGGAATCGCGTCTATTTTTCAAGTAATTATAGAGATATAATAGTACGGGAGCTAGCAACGCAGAGAAAACAAGAATTTCAGGTAAGCTAATCTTCTGACATTTGATCTGTTTCACTCTCTCGGTTAGCATCCGGTCCATCTGACTGACGGCAGGAGTTGCTTTTACCAGTACTCGTGTTTGTATAGCTAAAAATACTCAATTTTTAAATTAATTAAGATGATATGTCAAAAGATCAGCTTACCTGAAATTCTCTCTCAAAAACATTGCTAGCTCTTAGACTATAATAAATCATTATGCTTTTATATTAAATATTTCCTTTTTAGATAACAAGTTTAGATAAGGATATAACAGAACAAGGAATTTCAGGAATTTGCAACGTTACCTACACATCATCTGCATTAAATTCTGTCACCAAATCAATATCCAAATGTATGTCTCCAGATATAAACAACCTGAAACAAACTAACAATATTTTGGGAACAACAACAACATCCGAACAAGAAATTAATTACATTCTCGATGACTCGAACAAATTTCCACAAAGCATCAAGGCCAAGGAACTGCATCAAATTTTCTTAAATGCAAAAGAAGAATTTGGAGGTTCGATTATAGCTGAACAAGAATTTAAACTCATCGAAAATAAGCAAAGTAGTACGTTGAAAGCAAATAGTTTTGAGGAAGCCTTAAATGAGTTCTCAGCGAAACAAAAGCTTTTAAACAAAGAAACTTTAGTGCTGGAGTTAGAAACTGCCAGTTTACAAAATCAAAAGAAATTCAGTAAAGAAGTAGATATATTGCGTGAACAGTTAGAGAGCGACTACCTAGGGAGTTCTAAATCAGCTAAGGCTTTTATTCAGTTGCTACAAATTGCCCGTGTCAGTGGGGTTGAAGACATATCGAAGGCGTTAAATTCCAAAAAGAATTCTAACATCTTGTAAGTCAAGAGTATTGTCAAATCAATTGTGAACTAATATGTATATTAATTTTCAGAGCACAGTTATATGATACTTTAGGTTATGCTCAAACCAAGAACTCTCATAAAGCTGTAATGAAAAAATTACCCTTGGACAGTGAGGAACACATTGATTTTATTGAACGATACTTATGGGCTTTGTCATTTTCTAGCCATCCCAACATTGATATTCTCGAAGATCTATTAAACAAATATCGTAAATATTCTACCATACCAGAAAAAATACGAGATACACTTATACTTTCATTAGCCTCAATGGCGAGAACTGTTGCTCAATCTGGGTTACATGACTATGAAACCTCTAAAGTAGGCAAAAAATAAATAAACAATGAAATATTTGAATGGATATTAACAATTAAAATATATGTTTATATTGCAGGTATTGAGGAATGTAGAAGAAACAATATTAAACGGATTAGATTATGCCAAAGATGAAGATCGTTATGTATTTTTCAATGCTTTGAAGAATTTACAGTCTCCATCCACAATACCTAATATTTTGGCTTACATTCAAAATGGAACTTTAAAAGAAGAGACTCTTGCCTGGAGAGCTATAAAATCATTTAATAAACAGTATTGGGATAATAAAATTTTGAAACAAGCTGAAAAAACACTATTCCAATTAGATAAAAAGCACGATACCAGTTCTAGAACCCTCGCTGTTGATATAATTCTGGGTGCAGGCACCAATGAAGCGACGTTAGAACATTTACTAAATTTTATTGCTGGAAAAGAAAAAAAATATGAAATAAAACAATACGTATTCCAAAGCATAAAGATGTTGTCAGATAGAAATACAAAACTTAATGAGTTGGTCAACAAAATAATCAAAAGAAATAAAATGTTGAATAATTATTCTACATTGTCACCCAGAGGATTGTCAACAGCATTGGCGAGAGACATGTTCAAAGGTTTTTCTTCAAATGGGAGTTTGATATCAATACAAGAAATTAAAAGCGGAATAGTGAAAAGAGGTGTAGTTGATGTGGTACTGGAGAAAAATAATATTCCAAAGGAATTGTTTACGGTACGTTCAATGTTTTAAAATAGTTATAATATAAAGTAATTATTAAATATTTAACGACAAAATGGCGAATGCCATTTTATATAAATATCTATTTGATTAAAAGTTTACAACAAATGTTTAAAGTTAATAGAAAATCAATCTCGAAATGTTTATCATGCAATTCTTTTAAAAAAATAATACATTATTCCTTCGCTGGGTGTTCAGCTTAACAGAATGAAGCTATTATGCAAATGTTAATTTAAGCTAAATTTTAGTTAGGAATATTTTCTGGTGGTTTAACAAGTTTTATGTCAAGTGGAGATAATGACAATGAAGAGCCTGATGAATCTGCCACAGCTGGTATGGAGCTAACTGTACTTGGGACTCAAATTAGACCTTTTATCTTTTTTGATGGTCAAGGTGAACTTATGGGGCATGTATGGTCCGGTACAGCATCTGATATGACACCAGCTTTTCAGGTAATTAACATCCCAAATTAATTATTATTAAAAGTGTAATAATTTTAATGAGTAATGTCACTTTAACATCTATTTCAGGCACTTATATTATGGCAAGATCATGAAGATTACATTCGTCTTGGTAATGGTTTTACAGCCGAAGTAAATTTCAAAGGGGGTCTTTCATTTGATTTATCTGGAAAAATCTCAATTTCCCTTTGGAATCGAAATGCTGAATCTTTAATTCAAAAGTCGTATGTTATTAATTAACTAAATGTTTACGTAGTTTTCATATTCAAATGAAATATTTTAGTGTGGGTCTAATGAGTATCGGAAGTATCAGAATACCATCCAGTTTTGTGAGATCTAAAGTAGAATTCGAAGCATCGGTTGAGCCAAAACTGAGTTTAGAAATCGACGCCGATTTTTCATCCAATGTTAAATTATGTATGAGATTGTCTCAGCCTGATTGTATTTTGAAGTAAATAGAGTAGAGATAATAGTAGTCACTAAAACGACTTACTCTTTATATTTTAGGCATCAAATCTCAAAGCTAGAAAGAATACCAGATAGTAATCACCAGATAAAGATAACTAGCACCAGAATGCTTCAAACTCCAGGGTTAACATATTCTCTCAATAGAAAAAATAATGAAATGTGCAGTGCAATATTCAGTTAACCACTAACAGAACTCAAAACCATTTTTATTTGGGTTGGGTTCATTTAATTACAAGTGCTGTGTTCAATACAAGAGACTTCAATCAATTTTTACCATTATATGTAAACAACTAATAATATGAAGTAAATAAAAATAAATATATATTTAAATACCTTGCTATTGTTTTCGTTAGAAGTACCTAAATCGCATACTCTTGCTTACTGGAACTAAAATATTGATAACCATTAACAAGGTTAAGACAGCATATCATCATTTTGTATATTTTCAAATTTATAACTAAAAATTAAATGAAGTTTATGACTTTAAATTTATAAAAATATAACCTAATTGCAAAATTCGATGGTTTTAACATTTCTTTGCATAAAATAATAAATGAATAGTTTTTCATTTAGTATTTCTAATATATTTAATGTATACAGACGCTAATCTTGAAACGCTCAAAATAGTATTTACAATCCTAATAAGTTTTTTACTTAATAATAAAATAGAATAGTTTAATAATATAAAATAATAAAAAAGAAGTTTCCTGTAGCGTATTATGATTAAACGTGGATCTACTTCAATCCCAAGAGCAAATAGTAATGGATTATTCCAAGAGATCATCAATTTTGACACCAAAGTGAAATATTCATGGCTGTAAACTATTACTATGCGTATAGTGGGATCAGCAAGATCTATTGTGTTAAGAACTGCAAAAACCGAATGAAACTGTGACTGCAGATGTTTAACAACAAATTGAACGAAGTTTTGTTACCAAAAAGACTGGAAACTATTTATAAATTAAATTATACAGCTATCATAAGAGTTTTCTATATTTGATACTATAATACATATTATATAAATAAGAATTTGGATTATATATATAATTTATATATATTATATTTTAATATTTAATGATAAAATGGAGAATGCGTTTGGATTGTACTACATACTCCTAAATAATATTAACCACAAAATACACTGCTTTATGAACATCCAACTTTATTAAAAGGCAAAGTAATAAATTCCTTATTTTAAAAGTGCAGAAATAAAATAACTTGAATTACCTCGTATATTATTAGCATTATGGATCAATAGATGGCGCTATGTTATTAATCTGGAAAATGTAAATAGAAGTGCTATTAATTTTAAAATGTTCTATTTATTAAAACAGCATAATTGAATGAATTACTACGAAATCAGAAATTGGTGACCGTTAATTATATATGGGTTTTAATAAACTAATAAATGCACAGTACAATATCTAGTAATAAAATATAGTATATAATAATTGAAACGTTTTAAAACCATTTAATTAGTCTTTATTATAATTAATCTTTTATATTAACAAAATTATATACGTGTAATATTATTCGTTACTAATCGATTACTTATTGAGAATTATATTGACAGGTATTTTTTCAAATGACATCTCTATTTATAAAATTTTTTGTATACTTATATTTTATCTCCACATAATTCCAGTGAAATTAACTAATACCATGTCTAAATCAAGCAGTTGTAAATTGGTCAAGTTCCATAATAAATCAGCTAAAAAAGGTAAAATAACTAGAAATCCATTTCTAAATTTCCTACGTGATTTTCGGAAGAAAAATAAAGGCCTGAAAATTACACAATTAACAAAAATTGGTGCTCAGATCTGGAGAAGGATGAATAAACGTGAAAAATCGCCATATTACCGGATGGCAAGGGAGGCTCCAGCTAAGAAAGATTCGAAAAAAAGATCAAAGAAGAAGAAGACACGTGAAACGTCATGTAACAGAAATACTACGAAAAAGGAACCAGAAGTTTGCTTGAATAATGAAGATGTTTGTAAAGGAAATTCTAATGATAATCAGGAAACCTCGGAAGAAATAAAACCTGTTGAAGATACAGAGGTTTCAATAGTAAAAATAATAGAGTTACCTGATAATTACGATACAGTTTATGAATCAAAGCAAAAATGATAGTGGACTTGTATATTTGAATATGTATTTTGCATTGTTTTTTTCTTGTCTGAGTATTCATATCAATAAAAATTAGGAGAACGTAGCTTATTTTAATTTAGAAGATTCAAAATATTATCATTGTATAATGTAACTATAATTTTTTTAGAAATCCATTTTCTCAATTAACAACAAACGGTTTTGTGAAAAGTGAAATATTTATAATAATTGTAACTAACCACTGCTTGATTTTTAGATAAATATTATTAACTTGTTCTATTAGATAAAAAGGTAGATATTCCTGTACAACTTCATAACATCATAAATTAAAAAAAGCCGACGTAGTGGCGCAGTAGTAAAGGCGATAGTGTGGTCCTCCTACTCTTGCGGTAGTCGCGGGTTCGAATCCTGCTGGGGTCGTAAAATTATGTTTGTGATTGTTTAGTATTTGTGATTGCCCTAGCAAGAGTGCAAAATCCTATAAGGAGAATGATCACAGTCACGCCAGTAACCAGGCTGGGTAAGACCGGATGTCTTCTGCCGACGATCGTGGCTAGGAGCCCACGTTAAACTGTAGGTAGGTCCAGACCAGATAAAAACCCATAGTTGGTAAAAGAGGACTTTAATATACATAAAAAATAAAAAATACAAATTAATCAGAATAAGATTAGCTTTAATTATCTAATACCACTAAACAGTTTTATTTATTTCTCACAAATGCAACAGCCAATGACGTCAATATTTTACATTTTACATTAGAAATAATGTTAAAACAAATTACATGTTAAACTGACATCTTTAATTAGCTGTAATTTGTAGTATTAGTAATTTTTAAACGATCAGCTATGAATGTTAAGCTTATCTCTAGTTAGAGGAACTATCATTAGTTAGTGTCTTGTATTAGCAATGCTGGACTTATTTTGATGGAGTTTTATGTTAGTTTCATTGAATAAATCATTATCAATAAAAAGAATTGTTAAACGGCCTAATATACAGTATTTATTACTTTCGTTGTTTGATTTGAAGAAGTCCTCTGTTAAAATAATCAAATACTTTTAGAAACCTGTGGTATTTCTCTGTCATATCCTAATTGTTGGGGTTCGGTTTCAATATATTTTTTTATTAATTTCATCTTACACTCGATATACCTAGTACAATCTTAATTCACAAATTAATTTATTACTACTGTTCTGTTGTACTAGTATTAATATACAAGCAAGGCGTGTACGGGATTAATACATCAATATGTATTTTCCAAATAAGAATAAAACTAATCTACTTAAGCTGTAGTTAAAAATAAACTTAATACTAAACTAGTTCGTGTGGTTTGGTTCGCTTCAATCTTCTCATTGCGTGTCTCATTGCGTGTTGTTGATGATGTTTTCAGTTTTACCTACCATCGAGATATATTTCGAAGTATTTAGCTGATTATGCTTGAAGAATCTGTCAAGTGATATAATTAAATTGTAACTAATTCACCTCAACGCAAAATTAAAATGGACAGATTTGAAGCTATTAAGCTGTATTTTCCAGCCTCTAATCCATTTGTAGATCTAGTTGACCGTTATTTGTACTTGTTCTATAGCCTTAAATAGAGATACATCTTTTACTATTATACCTGTGTAGTCAGCAAATGTTCCAAGTATCGTTTCTTTTATTATTGGGATATCAGCAGTATAGATATCAGCAGATATAGAAGCGTTGAGAATGTCCCATCATGCGAGACTCTAAATTTTCTTTCGAAAAGATATTCCAGCACTCGACAGAAATTCCGCGGTAACAATTTGCTAATTTTGTAGATTAATCCCAAATGACAAGTTTATAAGACATCTAGTAATATTGCAGGGTAGTATTGCTTTTCTTCGAATGCCTTTTCAACAACCGCTGTTACTTTGTGCACTTGGTCGATTGTCAAATGGTGATTCCGAAATCCAAACTGGAAATCTCGTATTCCTATAATGCGTTTTAACAGCGGTTTCTCAAATAATTACCTAATTTCAAGGAGGTAATTTGCTTCATATTCTGTTTTCTCTCTTGGTGTTGCGGTAGATTTTTTTGCAGCAGTCCGAATTTGTTCAATTATATTTCGGGTTTGCAGCTCAAGGTTGTCTATAGTTTTGAGTCTTACTTTTAAACTGATTTGTTCCTACATTATAAGTCCAAACGTGCCCCAGTTAGTAAATTTGTTAGTAAGATTAGGCTTTTTTGTTATTTTCAGAATTGTTGTACTGGCGTGTGATCAGATGATAGGTCGCGCAAGCTCTCGATTTGTATTTGATATGATGAGATGCCTTTCGAAATGTAAAATTCCGGTAGGTCTGGTACTTTATTACTGTCGGAGGATCAGTAAATGGGTTCGCGCCCTGAATGTGTTTCAATAGTGATGATGTTTTGACAAGGAATTGCGAGCCATCTACACATAAAGTCTTGCTGTGCATATGGTGGGATTAGTAAGTTCACTGTATTGTATGCTGCTAAACTCGAATGAATCTGTTGATGCATATATCTCCCGCTATCAAATGGACAAATTTAACGAGATATTGTTGCAAAAAGGGTCAGCAATAGAGACGAACAGACGCAAAGTCATCCTGTTGTATAACAATACTCGGCTACATGCTGCAAGGATTGTGAAAGACACACTTGCAGCTCCAATATGTTTTCTGTACCCTACATACTCACCAGACAATGCGCCTTCTGATTACGACTTATTCAGAATAATATAGCATGTTTTGATATGCTAAATATGTGTGAAAATGAATCGATGATTCGATCGATTGCTAAAACAGGTCGTCATTTTTTTGATATGGTATAGATGTGTTTCCAGAATGTTGGGAAAAACAAGAAAAATCTAACTTGGGATAATATATTTTGTATCAATATTTCTCAAAAATTTTTATTTTTTTCTCACCTAAAACCAGACGGTGCAATGCACGATGCATACCTGATCGCGGAGACTTGCTCTGGAGTGACAAGTTGGACCAGGTTATGTGGGACTGCCTCTGGGCCTACCAATACACTAAGCCGAAACTACCTCATAGTTGACCCCTGTAGGTAGCTACTGCTACTGCATTAAATTTGGGTATATGGCACCCGCTAACCGGATAGCCGTTATTGAGAACGAGGACCCGACAAAAGAACAGAATTCCCTATGAATTTGATTATTTCTGAGAAACCATGGTGCGTATAAGATTCTCCTGGGGAGTTTATTTTCGAAAACTTGAAGCCATTTCACCAGGTTGGGTATAACAAACTTGAAGTAGACATTAGATCCGTAGAGGAGTACGGACCGAATTAACATCTTGTATAATAAGCATTTGCAAAACGCAAGCACCTAATATATTTAATTTAATTATTAAAAATTATATGAGCAAAACTATGCTCTTAACCTTAACCTCTATCTTAATTTTTAAGATGATGCCTTAATATAAATTATTAGATATATTAACTTGTAAAACCATTTCTCATTGCTTACAGAAAATTTATTATACAGTAATGAAAAATGTCATTATTGAAAAATAAATATTTTATTTGCTAGTTTATTGAGTTACATTTTCATTATTTCCTGGGTTTAGTTTTTCAGCAGAGTTTTGTTTTTGATCATTGTTACGAGGGATATTGTCACTTTTACGATATATTTTTCTATTATACCTTCGTCGTCTCTTGGATTTGTGCCTTTTCAATCGAATGCTCTTTATGGGTGATGGCGCTTCCTTCGCCATTTTATAATAAGCAATTTTATCTTCTCTCTTCATATTTCTCCAGGCCTCAGCGCCTTTTTGCGATATTTCCGATATCGATAGACCTCGATTGGCTGCTCTAAAGTCCCTCAAAAAGTTGAAAAAAGGATTTCGAGTTATTTTTCCCGGAGAACGAACTTTGGGATGTTTTGAAGGTGAGTTCTCTGACGTGGTAGGCTGATTGGACGATGACATTATTATTGCAAACAAAAACTATAAATTAAAAAAATTGTTCGTGAATATAAATTACATTTTGTTGGCATTGACAGTTTGACATTGACGCACCTGCTTTGTGGATATTTTAAATATCCTATTAAAATACATTATTTGATATTTACTTTTATACATTAAACAAGTTATTAGTTTTATAGTTTATCTTCTAAAATTTCTTGACTCTGTTTATCTCAGAATTATCATCGTCTTCATCGCCGGGGGAGTGTCTACAATCAATATACTGTTGGTGTCGCAGGACGTCAAATATTTCTCTCTAAATCTCGCCACAATTGGTGGTTGGCTTCAGTAGTTCGTAGCATCGGACAGTGTTAATTTACTATTGTTTGGATCGCTTTCTATTATCTTGATCCATGTATTTTTTGAAGTTGTTTGCAGTATTTTTCATCCAAGAGCTCGATTTTGCCATAGAAGTTTACGATAAACTTGTTCACTTTTCATTAGATGGACATATCGAAACCATTGTCTACGTCTCCGAATTTGCTCTTCAATTATAGAATTGACTATTAGTATAGACTAATTAGCGCATTTTAAATATGAATATTTTTCCTTATGAATCGTATTTGAATATGTCAGACTGTAACAGTGTCCAAGTTTCGGAGCTATAGAACAGGATTGGCAAGATAAGCTTTAGAAAGAGCTGTATTGCAGTTTTGACTGTAATGTTTCCCCTGTTCCACACGCATCATCTTTGAGACGCAAAAACTTCTACAGTTTGACAGATACGGGTTATTATTTCGGCGGTAGATGGCAGTTTCTTATTCAGTATTGAAGATCCAAGATTAAAGCACTGAACGCCTTCGGAAGTATCCATCGGATACCTTGGCATTATTTTATAGAATTATTCCTGCCGTTATTTTTTCAGTTAACAGGTTTTCAAATTATTCTGAAAGCCAGTATGATCTTAATATTTAATTTCTCATCGTCGCTGTACTACTGTACTAAGTATAAATATATTTTGTTTGAATGTCTGATTCAATACTTCATACTGGAGTAGCCAGTAAATTCTTTAGATGTATCCAAATTGTCTATTTCTTCCTCCAGATTTCCCACCATGGATAATTTTTAATTGTCAATAAACATAATCATTGCATATAAGTTATATTTTATGAAAGGGTTTTAAACAAACATTATTTAAAAAACTGATTTATTCAAGAAAAGTATGATTTATTCAAGGGGCGACAGGTTGAACGGCGATACATAGCGACACTGTGACGGACCAATCTATTCCACTCGTTCACCAGTCATGTAATTATCAACACAGATAGCCGGATAGTCTGGGTCGTATTACATAACATATATTCGTTAAGAAGAAATATTGTTCTTTTCTCACAGTTAAATTCTATTCCATTATTTATTATTACTAGTACTTATTTAATAAAACTAGTAATACAATTAACAATTAATTTTAATTTTACCTAACTTACTAACAAACAACTACAACTAATAAACAACATTCAATTCATTGTTCAAACATTCGCAAAATCAGAAGGTTTTCTTCCGTTTAAGATGTCTAATGACATTATCCACATTTAGAAGTCTGGACACTTCTTATATATACAAACTTATATTTACTTCATGGCTGAAAATCTTCTAATGACCTTGGCTCTGTTACTTAAAGTAATAGTATTTATATAGAGATTATGAGTCTACTATTTATATAAGATTTGCTATTTTTATGGCATTACTATATATAAGTGTTACTGACAGCGAGTATCGGTTAATCCTAACTGACTCATTTAGATTAATTAAGTGTTACCTTCTTGTCTCTCAATCGTTTATTCTTAAGCTTCTAAATCTCCTTACCATGGATTCCTTCCCACTTGTGAATATCGGATAACAAGCATGTTGATGCTCTAGCTAAACAGGCTGTTGTTTGCTAATTAGGTATTGTTTCAATATCGCAAGACAGAAGAAAACCTAAATGGTTTTCCTGCTTTGAAGCTTTTTCCAACTTGGAAATCGTACAAAATACAGTGTCAAATATACTGTTTAGTAGTAACCATCATAAACTCTATTATTTTGAAAGATTATGCATACATAACTCATGCAGAGTAAACTAAATATAACCTACTGGTATTTAACAATTACAATCATTAACAGTATATTTGAGATTTTATTTTCTTGTTCTTTTAGCCCATCCAACAATCGTGTATTATTGAACTCTTAATTCATGTATAATAACTTCAATGAAATCCTTACATGTTGCGTGGTGAAAACTGGTTAAATCAGCTGCAACTGGTTATATGATGATGGGCTGAAGAATTCTTAATTTATGGCGAATAAACTAACGGTGTCGCTTTGTATAATTTATGTTTCATGCTGTTTTGGGAACTGGTCGTAGGTATTTGATATATTTGTTTATTAATATATTGTTGCTTTTCGTTGCCTACTAACCTATTTTTTTACAATAACTTAGAAACTAGATAAATATCTAGGAGACTGGTACTTACTTGTTCCATACAGTTGTAATGTTCATATATTGAGTGACGCTGCTGTTTTTTCAATTAAATACTTTTCAGGAACAGGAACAAATTCAGCATTAAGATGATAGTGGAATCCCCATACATCTTTGCTATTCATTTGATTTCCTGAGTAACAGTCTATATAAAGATATTAATAGAAGCAATCATTCTTATAGTATCTCTATCTACGGTGCCTTTTAGGACTTCTCTAAACAATTTGTATTTTATTTTTATTGCCTTTAGCGAAACATCCACAGAAATTTTACAGGTTACTAGAACAAAACTTATATTTATTCTCAACAAGTTTTGTTATATTTCAAATTCAGTTCTTTTTTCTTTTTAATGTGCTCTTTCCAACACATTCCAATTAGTTTGCATCGGGTTTTATGTCAAAATACTTTGTCTTGTTGCTACATGCGATATTCATTCGGTATTATTTTTTACTGATGCGTGAAGTCGATTATATATTCATTATATATTCATTTTTTTGCTTTAGTTAACTTACATCCTCCATATCTGGATCCAGTTATTTTCAATGCTTATTCGCTTTTGTCTCCAATAACAATTTCATCAGCAAATGTAAACAGGATGATATTTTCATATAATATCATATAATATGTAATGTAATATGTATGTCATATAATATGTAAGTATATGTATAAATGTGAGCAATCGGTAAAACAATTGGTCCCCCACTTTCTTTAGTTTCTTTCATGCCTATTTCTTTCTGCCTTTTAAGTCTATTAAAAGTCATTAAAAAAAAATATCCATCCTTAATTAATTTAGAAATTGAGTATTTTACCTCTACAGGTACGATGCGCAAACCCTGCCACCAGCCAGATTGTGAGAAGGCCGGGTGCTGACCGAGACAGTGAAATAGACGAAAAAGATCAGCTTACCTGAAATTCTCCCTCAAAAACGTTGCTAGCTCTTATACTATTAGTAATAATCGGTAGCAGTGAAATAGATTTTTAGGATTTTACTTCATTTGCCGGTTATATTTGATATTAGATATATGAAATGTTTGCCCTCTGGTGATAAATGTTGTTATTATACTTCATTGATAGATAATCTCTATCTGAAGCATATTTGGATATGACGTGCTTAATTAATTAAGGGAAAATTATTTAGACATATTAGTATATAAATTTAATAATATGTTTGAAATGTATAATGCCCAAAATTTTGTTACTATTGCAACTAGGATTATTTACAAAATTGTAACCTTAATGTTCAGAATACAATAGTTTCAGAAGCTTTTTATCTGATATGTAAACTTCTGTTTACAATTAAACGTATAATTATCACAAAACTTCATCTGGAAATTTTATATATTCTCGAGAGATTCAGCTAATATTAGTATATTAATTAAAACTTTTCCCTCATTCCTTAAAAATTAAAATTTGTGTGAGAGAGTATAAACCATGTGATATTTAGGTATAATGTTATTGATGGGCCCCTTTTGACCTTTTTAGGTAATAAATAGGGTCTTAGGTGGTAATTTATATTCTTCAAAATATCCCATTATGTATAAATATTTAAAAGCTACATCTATTAATATAAGCAGGATTATTTAATACCTTCAATTTTCGGTCTATTTTGATTTCAATATTTTTTTTAACTAACATATTTTTGTTTATAACTTAATGCTAATTTTAATAGCAAACTGGATCTGTTTTTCACCTAAATAACTAAACTGATATAGATTATTTTTGCTATAGTAGGTTTTTTCAGATAAGCTAATATTTTGACATTTGATCTCTTTCACTTTCTCGGTCAGCACCTGGCCCATCTGGCTGGCTGCAGTGGTTGTATGTATGATGTTGTCATGTACCATGGGGCGTTAATAATGCTGTAAAAAAATTTGCTTTGCTTGATTTGGATTATGTTAGTATTAGATTTCTTTGTGCAACCTCATAATAGCACATCGAGATCGATACTGGCATCAAGATTTGCTTTCATAATAGCAAATTATAGTGTCATGTCCAAGTATTTAGCAGTGTTCGTATATGGAATTACTGTAGCATCACATTATCACTCGCAAGTAGTCTATTTTTTGCATATGAAATACACATGTGTAGAAATGGCAAATAGAAGTGAATGCTACGAAAATTTCTAGCAAGGTTGTAATCAAGCCAATTAAGGCGCGCCACTTTTTAAGATTTCACTTCATCGATCTGTAACGTTTTTAAATTTAAAAATATTCACTTTTTTTTCAGGTATTCTTTAAACATTAAAATATATCTACTGTAAGATATACAGTAAAAATATTGTTTGTTTTATTTCAATTGAAAAAATGATCTAAAATACAAGCCTCTACATTAGAATACCCGATTCTTTTAATTTAGAGAATACGAATATATGAAGATGATATTATCATTTTAACGACTATAAATAAATTGTTTTATTGGAAGAAGCAAGTTTTATTGAAAATAAAAATGCACATAGTAATAAACTAAATAATAATACATTTAGATAAATTAAAATTTATTATTATTACAGTAATATTTATCTACAACCACATTCAAGAACAACCATATCTTTATAAGCATAGCGGTAAGTTAAAACACCTTTATCGTCAATATAAAGTATGGAAATTGAATCTAATAGTGTCGGTACGCAACATGATCTGGACGCTTTCAACGGATTAACGCTGTGGACTAAAGCTTGCATGATAGCATGTTTTGTAGGGCTTAAATGTTCCGCCACAGGATAAAAACATCTTCCTTGGCACTGATACGCCTAAAACAAATTATGATATTGTAATTAATACAGTTATGGTTTATTTATCATATATTATTCTTAGTTTGATGTGCAATATTAATTGTTACGTATAGAGATTAAAAAGTACGAACAAGAAATTGATACAAGAAAAAGCATCATACTCATCATAATTCCTCTATAGTGAATTATTGTATTGTTAGTAAGATCTCTAAAGATGTATAAATTGTTTTTGTAAAAAACATTGTAGTAAACAACATGATTATTAATTAACTCAAATTCCATTTTCTTCTAACAACTAGGAATAAAAATGACTGAAATAATATGTTATTTTAAATAACAACATAACTTAACTTAATAACTCAACATAATTTAACTTCCATATAACAGGTCAATTAACAAATCCCTGGCCTGATACATAGGTGGCGCTAGTACAATTAAATCCATATGTATTTTAGTTAGCCCTAACCTTCAAAAGGCACGTGAATAAATTTGACAGCTGTCGGATCATTAATTTGTGTATTATAGCATTTTGAGTGACTTTTGTTATTGTGAAAAAAAGTGATAAAAAGGAACTTCGCGTGTTGATAAAATATTGCTTTTTGAAAGGCAAAAATACAGATGAAGCAAACACTTGGCTTGATGCGGAGTTTACGAACACTGCCCCAGGAAAATCAACCATAAAGGATTGGTATGCAAGCCCTGTGCAAAGTGGGTGCCGCGCGAGCTCATTTTTGACAAAAATCAACGACGAGTTGATGATTCGGAGCAGTGTTTGAAGATGATCAAACGTAATAAATCCGAGTTTTTGCGTCGATATGTGACAATGGATGAAACATGGCTCCATCATTTCACTCTGAAGTCCAATCGACAGTCATCCGAGTAAACTGCACAGGATGAACCCGCTTCAAAGCGTGGGAAACGCAATAGTCGGCTGACAAGGTGTTGGCATCAGTATTTTGGGATGCGCACGGAATAATTTTCATTGACTACCTTGAAAAAGGAAGCAGCATCAACAGCGGCTATTACATGGCGTTACTGGATTGTTTGAAGGACGAAATCGCCGAAAAACGGCCGCATTCGAGGAAAAAGAAAGTGCTGTTTCACCAAGACAATGAACCGTGTCAAAAATCCATGAATTGGGCTTCGAATTGCTTCCTCATCTACCGTATTCTCTAGATCTGACCCCCAGCGACTATTTCCTGTTCTCCGATCTCAAAGGAATGCTCGCTGGGAGAAATTTTCGTCGAATGAAGAGGTGAACGACGAAACTGAGGTCTATTTTGAAGCAAAGGACAAATCGTACTACAAAAATGGTATCGAAAAGTTAGCGGATTGCTATAATCAGTGTATCACCCTTGAAGGGAATTATATTGAATACAAAAAAATGTATTTTGTCAAATGTGTTTTACTATGATAGGTTTGGGGACTTTTCAAATAACCGGTTATATATAAAGTACGATGGTGCTGGCATTCTTTACATACCATTATAATTTTCCATATAGTGGTATTGTATTTTATTCTGTGTCCATTTAGTGTATATAGACTCTAATCAAGAAATATTAATAATATCATTTTCGATATACATTATATTTGTTACTCGATTTGAAAGGATCTGCTACCGAAGCCCATTTTTAAAAACCCATAGTGTTGCTGTTTCGTCATATCCAAATTGTCGCTTTTGGTTTCAAAATATAAAAGTTGCGATTTTGATGTTAATAAAAAAACAGCTTGGAGGATCAAAATATTTGAAGACAATAAATTGCTTTATTAAATATTAATCGCTTAAGATGTATTGGACGAAAATCCAGCTCAAACTCTCACAGAAGTTTGAGACAACTTTACAGTTGTTGAATAAACTGTTATTTGCGATGGGAGAAATCCGAAATGCCTGAAAATGGTAACCACGCGATTTGATTGAAGATTCTATTTTGAACGTTGTTTCAACATCGCAATTTAATGGGCTGCCAGGTAAAGGTAATGAGTTTTCTATGGCGTACTGTGATCGGAGATGATGCATCTAGTGCAATAATATCAAGATCATCAAAAATCGTGGGTTAGTCCGATAGTGTCAACAAGTTGAACAAGTTGAAATGAGCCAGTTCACCACATTTTTCCCACGAAAAACGGACTGGATCAATATAAAGAAAAGGCACATAAGCCCGTCATCAGTCTTCTGGAGGATATCCAATCTTCTGGAGGAAATGATAATTACGATCTCAGTGCGAACAGCAGAATCACCATTATACCACAATGGCAGTTTTCAAAAATGCATACAGACTTCTCTATGAAGGCTCTGCATAAGGTAACAACTAGTCCCTCTACAATAAAAAGACTCTTTCGACAGATAATTGAGGAGAACTATCCAAATCATCTTATCATCTACACAGATGGTTCAAAACGAGAATACTTTGTGGGTGCCGCTTATTTCTAGCCTACTTGAGAGACACTTTTGGCTTCCATCACTAACTAGCGTTTTCTCCGCGGAACTGCTGGCATCTATATGGCCCTATCTGCCTTAGGGGAATCATTGATTAACGGATCGATACTAATCGCATACATTAGAGAGCTACACACAAAGTTACAATATAGGGAAGTAAGAATCACATACCTCTAAGTCCCCTCTCATAGGGAAATACCTGGTAATGAAAGAGCCGACCTCCTCGCAAGCAAGGAAGGCGAGTCAACCAAATTAAGTAAGCTATATAGCAAAACAGATACCAAAACTTACATGAAAGTCATCTATAGGCAGTTAACCCAACTGGATTGGGACCTTCTCACAAAAAATAACAAATTATGGGAATTTAAGAAAATATTTTAACAATCCATCAATTATAATAACATCCGCAGATATATGTTAAGTATTCTTGCACGACAACGAATAGGGCACTGTAAACTAACCCATGAATATGTGTTGAAGGTACGGAGTCCACCCCTGTGTGATTTATGCCAGAATCAGCTTAGCATCAGGCACATTCTTCTAGATTGTCAGAAACATGGTGATCTGAGGCGACAACTAAAAATACCGAGAACATTTGAGCAATTGACCCAACCTGAGCAGCTGAACTTGCTGATTAGCTACCTGAAGGCCGCAAACTTGCTTCAGCATTTGTAACATCCATTATGAAACGTACTATTTTAAATATTTTATTATGTAACTTATATATGCTGCTAATGTTCCTATAGTACTTAATGTCTCATAACACATTGTAATCCACCCTAAATAGCACAAGAGGCTGACGGGTTAAATAAACAAATAAATAAATAAAATAAATAACGTTTACGTTAAGTTAGATGGAATGTAATGAAAATTATCGATAATATTTAGAAGGCATCCAATTATGTTTGTAGTATATATAGAAAGTTTTATTTAAAAAAATAAACACAAGACAGTGAGCACAAGAACACAAGAGAGAAATGTACACAAGTAAGTTTGCTAAGAAATTGTAAAATTTTAAGTTAAAAACTTTATTAATAATATAGCATTTGTCAAAACAAAATATTATTGAGCTTACATCATAACCAGCTGGCTGAACTATCCAGAGATCATATTCGATTTCTGAAAAATTTATATACAAAGGTCTTCTCTTGCAATTGTTTCTTTTATATTTTTTATGTATGTTCCTTTTTAACACTTCATCTGGCCATATTCGATTAGTTTCTTCTTCATAATCATCTTCGATGTTCCTCTTCTTTCTCGTTTTTCCAAGCTTTATGTCATATTCTTTATTAATAATTTTCGCATTTTCTTCTTTAATTGCGTAAGTTAATAATAACACTGGATAGTCGTGATCCAAATTTTCTACCATAGGTAGCAGCGAGAGTTTCAGATTATTTTTCGATTGATGATAAACCGAAGAAATCGAGATGATCACTTTTAAAAACTTCTTATTAGAATTTGTTAAAAGTATCTCTTCTACTTCTTTAGTTAGATTAAACGAAATCCATGTTTTATTGAAATGATGTACTTCCAGTTCACTTAAATCTGACAATATTTTATTATCCTCATCTAAAATCGATATTTTTAATGTTCTTTTTACACCTATATGAACAAAGTAAGATAAATGCATATAAATCATTAGTTGCATTTTTAATTACCAACCTGTCTCATTTAACGAATTTATTTCTACTTCGGTTAAAATCTTCAGCTCAGCCGCTACAAACCTTTCTTCCTTATTGGATGCTGGTAAATTAAATATAAGAAGATGGTTCTCTGAGAGTTTCTCTAAGATGTCATTTTCTTGCAATTTTTCTGAAAATTAAATATAAAAATAAAAATAATTAAATATAATAAATAATACAAATTATTCTAGAAAATGTTTAAATATCATATGGCTTTATTGTACTATACGATATAGTCTATTCAAAGTTTTTTTAGTAATGCGTAATGGATATTTGTGACATTGAACCATTACAATGTTGCCGCATCAACTTTGAGATTTAGTTCAGCTTGGCTTTAACATACAAAAAAATTCTAATCTAAATAAAATAATTGAACAAAAATTTTATTAATTATAATTTATTTTAACATCATAATATATCAAAAACTACAGTTAATTATACAGCCATAATAATTTATAGGTAAGAGTTAAAACCTCTTATCACTATTGCTTTCAAGAATTTTACATACGTCTGACAGCTGGTCACCGTCCGGTTATCAGATGTACGCTAAATTATTCAAAATATTAGCTATAATTACTACTGGCTATAAACCTGCAAACATTATTTTAGCCCTTTGATTATTTTGATAAATTTTAAGTCGCTCCGTAATATATCATATTACTTTGTTTGAAAATGCCGAAAACAAGAGATATTCAGGGTTACAAATTGATTGCTGCTTTAATAGGTTATTTCGAAAACGAACGAGACAATGGAGGACCATAAATTCCGTTAGAGAGGTAATTATTGATGATATTATATAATATAAGTCCCTAAAATTTTATTGAAAATGTTTTTTAGCGGATTGTTGTCGTGCTAAATATTAGTGTCGGTACCGTGAATAACATCGCTTAGAAAATGAAGAGTTATACGTTAAATTCACCCAAGAAAACCCGTCTACAAACAAAATACGTGACGAATCTTGTCCACCTGGATAATGGCTCTATTTGAGACCAAATGCGTAAAGTACACAACTATTTAATCGATATAAACACAATTTAATACAATTATTTTAGAAAAAATTGTCTGTCTAGAAAGTATACATAAAACAATTGGGGACATTAATCTCTTTGAAGGATTTAAGACATCCTTTCATACACTCTTATAGGTCATAGGGTTTAAATGGTGTAATGATAACCATCAGAGAGGTTTGATGGAACTTCCAGACATTACCTTACAAATAATTAAATTTTTAGGTATAAAAAGGTATAAAATAAGATCAAGGAAGATAAATTATTTGAATTTGTGTATCTTGATGAAACTTGGATATTTCAAAATGGTTCAGTGTGGCACTCTTGGCAAGACCGTAATAAAAAAAGTGTAAAGACAATAAAAATTGATGGAAAAAGGTAAAAGTTACAATAGCATTCGATTGGGTTTTGTTGGTCATTATATTTATTAATAATTAATTGCAGATATATTGCTGGTCCAAAAGGATTCCATCAAAAACTGTTTGGATATGTGGAAAGAAGCATTGTCAACCATAACACCTTCGGTTCGGATGAACCCGATTAGACATACAGAGGAGTTTTAGACAAATTAGAAATTAACAGTTTTGTGATTGAATTGGACAGTGAGAGGGAAAATAAAAGTGACTGAAGGAAATTTTCAGGATCTGTGATAATACTGTGCAATACTGGAAATTCTTGAGGCAGAGTGATGCGAGTGGAAAAAACTGTTTTGTAGATATAGTAAATGCATTAGACAGAATTCAGTGAATTTATTAAGAATGGTGTACACAGATAGTAGCAGAAGAAATAAAATATACAGTGATACCAAGATGACTTGACAGGTAAACAAACAATGGAAGGAATCAAGAACTAAACATAAAAAGGGTAATATTCTCTTGAATGAAAGTAAATTACGTTTCTCAGATATACAATTGCTAATCAGGTGGATTAGGCCTTCAGGAAGATACCATTACATAAAAAAACGCGCCTAGAAACTCTATCTCATGGGTGGTGTGGAAAAGAGTTCATTATAAACAAAACAAATCTAACCTACAAACTATTATACCTGTATTCTTAATTGTAGTTTTAAGTCCTTCGATAATATATGTATTAGATGTATTATAATGTTAAAATAAATTATATTTGATAACATTTTTGTTCAATTATTTGATTTAGATTAGAATTTTCTTGTATGTCAAAGCCAAACTGAACTAAAACTCAGAGTTGATGCAGCAACATTGTAATGTTTCGACGTCACAAATATCAATTATATATAAGAAAATATCGAAGTAGGGTCACTAAAACTATTGTAATTTATTATTTTTGTTTATACGTCCTGAGTGAATAACTTATGTATGTTATTTTTTTAGATTCATTTTAAGCCACTGTGTTTTTAAAAATTTAAGAATCACTTATATATTATAATTTTTTCAATGTTCTGTTTGTTGAACACCAGCTGTGAAGTTTACCATACAAATTTCCCTCTCAATGGTGGTAAATTTCATTTTGTTGCAGATGTTACTTATGATGCTGTTTGGTCGTTTATTTTTTTAATAAAATATGGGGCGGAAAAGGAATATTACATAGCCCAATTTGTTATTATAGAAATAAGTAAAGGTTAAAATATGTATTATTATTTATTATTATGGTAATTCTTTTTAATACTGTATCATTTATTTATTATATTATTTATAATATTAATAGTATTTGAAATGGCGACAATAACTATTATCGTGATTAATAGCTCTAAATATTATTAAAAATAGCCTTAGGATTTTTGCTTTTGCTGTGGAAATTTGTACAAGCTTTAAAATGGTTTAGTCATCGAAATACTTTTAAATATCTTTGTAATTGCTGAAATATTTTTTGGAAAGGACATGACGAAAACATTAGTTTTTTAAAATATTTTAGTCTCCTTTTCACTAACTAGGATTTATCTGGACTAGACCTACTGGTTAACGTAAGCTTCCACCACGGCCTTCAGCTTTAAGCCTAACGACTGGCGAGTGACCCAATTGGAGATCATCTCAGAAGACATCCGGTCTTACACAGCCTGTTTACCGGCTTGATTGGGATAATTTCCCATGTCGGATTATGCACTCTTACCTAAAGACAATCACAAATGTTAAACAATTACAAACATACATTTGCGGCCATGCCTCAGCAGGATTCGAACCCGCGATTATCGCAACAGCAGGAAGAATGTCCTGTAGCCTTTACAACTTAGCCAACCAAGCCGACACCCCAGTTTTAGTAATTGGCAATTAAATTGGTAATATATATATATATATATATATATATATATATATATATTACTAAAATTAAAACATGTTATAATGTATTATAGATGTTACATCAATAAAATTACCAGGACAGGGTATTTTCAAAGCTTACATTATAGTAAAAAATATGTAATAGTAAGTAGTTGTGTAACACTTTTTGGTAAAATTTGTTAAATTTGTAAATATCAATATTAGTGTCATCGTTCCTAGTGGTGTGTTCATGTCGCTATTAAAAACATTAAGTGTATGCCTATATATTTGATAAGAATATGTAAGGAATGAGTTGAATGGTACAGAATTTCTAGACACTATTTCAGATAATATTATACATGCTTAAAGTGTGTAAATTATATAGAGACTAAAGTATTAGTTATAAGAGCAGAATCCAGGCATACAAGATACATTTAGAGTACATTAGTTGTGTGTAGAAAAACCAAATGCAAAGGAATATACATAAATGTATATATCGATGCTGCTAGTTCCATGTTAAAATATATCATGTTTGACAATATGATGTTTCCAATACCTCATTTTCGGAGCTCACTCACAGAGCTTTTATTTATATTATTTTAAGTTTAGTGTTTGAATTTTATTAATACATTTGAGTAACATTATTGATAGAAGTTGATTTACTTTTGAGATAAGTTTTTCAATTTTTAATTCCATTAATTGTCTTAAAATATTGATAATTGTACTCTATGATATTTTTTCCAAGAAGAAACATCTTTTGGTAAAATTTATTTCTTAAGGAAATACGGGCATATAAATAAGAAACACGTCAAACATAACCAAACTAAATTCAAACCTTATTTTATTTTAGTGGGCCTGCGCTCATTTAGCCACTCATATGCCACATTTCGTTGACTTACGAATAACTACAAGTCCTCGTTATTATATTCTCTAATTCGATACAGCGTCACATATATCTAAGTAACTAAACACTACTGGTTTTGAGCCCAATAAGCGCTATTGAAACGCGTGAAGTGTTGTTTAAAACCAAAATTATATTGCAAAGAATCTGCAGCTAAAGCGCGTAGAATGACAATAAAGACATATAATCACTAGTGTATTAGTGAAAGAACGTATCAGGTTCCAGAATAAGGAGGACAAATAACGTTCAGGAGCAATAAAGACGCAGAATTTTAGGAGTTGCTCGACGAAGATTGTTGAGAACATCAGCTAGTATTGTCAATTTATTAGAGATTATTCAATAAGTTATTTTCCATTGATTAAAAGCTTTGGGAAAATAGGAGAGAAGTTTTTCATATGTCAGCAATTACTTCAACAGCAGAAAAGGAAGGTGACTTTGTATTCCCTATTATTGTTCTTCCAATCTTCTACGTTTTCGGCTAAGATTTTGTCTAAAACGATATGGTATAAATAATCCTCTTTAGTAGAAATTCTGAAGAAAAATGCAAAAGTTTCAATTTTCATTTCATTCAATTTTCATTCAATTAGTATTTAATTAATGAAACAGATCAAAAATATGATTGAAGAAGCGTAAAATTGTAACTATGGATATCGACAGCAGCCGAAAGAGGAGATTGAACAACTGAAATGATCGCTCCAGGCATGTAGTCTCATCCATGTTTGACTGTAAGAATATTTAATAATGATGTGGTAAAGTTAGTTCGATATTTAAAAATTAAATAATGTTATTAATGAATCAAACTTCAAACAATATTATTTCAAAGCAAATCTTGAAGAGAATATCTCAACATATCCGTTTCAATCGTTATGGCAATATTGCAATATATTATTTTTTGATATTCAATTGCAACAAATTGGAATATTAAATGTTCCATTTTTAATTATAGAAAATTGTTGATTAATTATAGAAAATATGTTATTTTACGTACCAATACCTGATCAGGCCACCGCTGAGAGTATTTTCAGTGTTGTAGTGTGGTACATCACAAAATTGACTATGATGAATTGATTAGATTTCATTACTTTATATATAGATAAGTTTATCATAAAAAAAATGTTAGATAATTTGTTACTATAATACATTTGTATATTTTTAATGATTATTCTGTTAATTTCCACAAAAACTGCATACACACAAAATATAATTTTAGTCCTTCCTAATTGATATCTCCGAAATCGAGTAATACTCATAGAAAGCTTTGTAGTAATTATGGTGAGAGCTTAACTGAATGTCACTATCGGAATTAGATTGTTCGTTTTCATTTGGGAAATTTGGATATTAAGACAAACCTCCTTCGGCCATTCGATTTAAAGTCGATACAATTATATACAAAACAATATCCATACAATACAAAATATCCTGGTAAACTAAGATATTATATATCGTGATATCGCTACGCAATCAAGTTTCAGTAGGACAATTACGTTCAAGGTCGAGGTCGAGGAAATTGATGCCAAGGACAGTGATGCCTAAGTGTTTGGTTGAATTGGAAAGGAATTGTTTGTTAGGCGCTACTTGAACTTAGCTAAATCATTAGTCGAATTGACTTTCACCAATTAACGACTAATTTAATTAAAGCAGGACATTGAACGATAGGAAAGGCGTTGTCTTTCATCATAATAACACTAGAACACACACATCTTTCGTAACTCACCAAAAATTAAGATATATTAGCTGCAAAGTTTTGGTGTATAATATATGTATCTGATGTTAATAGTGTAAAGATGGGTCCAGATAACTTGTGAAAATTACTTTTAGGGGAGATCATTTTGGCATGGTTCAGTTTCTCGGCTAGATATCTCAAAAGTTTTAAAAAACGGAATTAAGGTTTTACCAGAAAAGTAGGAAAGGGTCATGTATTAAAACGGCACAAATATAATTAATTAATGTTTGGAATTTATATGATTAAATTAGCATTGCTAAGCATGAAAAAACAAAAATTAATTATTTCCCAAATCATTATACCAATTATTACTTTCAATGTATTAAAAAAATGACCAATAATAGTAATAATTCAACAATTATTGCTGGATTATAACAGCGTCTAAAACAACTTAAGCTTAATTTAATAGTAGTGATTAACCTACCTAGTAATAAATATGAAAGTTGCTATTTCTATTCGGAAGCTTGGCAATATTAAGTGTTGTTAGGCTACATGTAACTCTTTCAGTTGAAAGTTTGACCTTTATAACCATAATTTTTTTGAAAACGTTTGGTCATTTGAGCACAACTTGTGTTGTTTACAGTGACGTGAACTTTTTGTCTTGAACGAGAAAATGGAGATAAATCATGAACATCGTGACAGGAGAGCATATCAACTTACAATGACTTTTACAGTCCAGTTACATCTCTGGTATTTGTAAAACGCTAGTATAACAAATTTAATTGCAGTTCGCTCAAGAAAGAAAGCTTGAAAGTCGTCTAAAGTTGTTGCGCCTAAAACATTGCTGCTATAGGCAAAATGATATTGCAAGGTCATCATGTGATTTACCTCATGTGAGGTTGAATCATCCTTGAATATTAGTATAATGTGCATTAATACTAATATCATGCAGTAATAATACTGCATGAATATTTATTAGTTGAAAAAATATTTTTTACATTGGGTCCCACATAAAAATTATGACAAAAGCTCAACAAAGTGCTCGTATTAGTGTGAGTGCGATCTAAGTATAAAGGAATGTTCAAGAAATACAATGGTGGTATTTCAAAAGCTGTGTATAATATTTACGCAAGTAGCGAAGCATGAATCTATGCGTATGAGCCGCAAACAAAACAACAATCCACTGTATAGATCTTTCAAGGGAAACCAAGACAAAAGTGATTTATAAAATAGGATATGTGGCAAAAGAGCAGTTAGACATAGTGAGGAACAGTGAATACAGCCATTTGTTTACCAGTCGTTTTTCGTAAAATACGAAAAAATGCAATTTTTTACACATCGGTTCAAACAAATCACCTATTTGACTGGTCGAAGTGATAGGCCATCCTCCTTAAAGCCCTGATTTGGCACCAAACAACTTTTTTAGTAAACCATCATATCAAGAATAAATTGCATGGCTAGCGTTTTCAGCGCGTGAATAAGTTGTTAATGCATTCAAAAACCATATTTTGGAAGTATTTCTATCGAAACTAAAAAAAGTATTACGAAGATTGGTGCAAATGCATGCAAAAGTGTATTATTGATAATCATGCAAAATACTTTGAAAAACAATATTATTTTTATTATAAGTCTATCTAGCTATCGGCCGTAATTTCAATGTTATTAATGTATTTTTATACTTTCTTTATTTCATAGAATCTATTTTCCTACTATTTAAATCAGTTCCATTACTCTGTATAATACTGAATATAAATATAATTATACTTTAAATATCTCACATAATAATCTATAAGAACTATATTGTTATATAGCTAATTGGGATTTCCAGGTAAATAAAGTGTATTATTGGATTAAAAACTTTGAATTATCTCATATATTACTTACCTGCTTGAGTAGGAATTAAACTTCGTACTAAATCTGGTTTATCATCCTTATTACCAGAGCTTTTGTTCCTCTCGTACAACTCTAACATAAACTTGGGCACGTGATATTTGATACGTTTTCTCGCTGTTGTTTTTGCGCTGTTCTCGTTTAAGTTACTGTAATTGACGACAGCATCAAACCGATTCAACACCTTTTCTCCATCGATAATATTAACTTCAATGGATGTATTATTATTTAAATTATTCTTGATAACAAAGGCTATGTAAATCCATAAAACGAACAGAATTGGCGCTAGGATAACAACACTCCAATACATATTGACGAAATACTAACGACGCCGGGCGTCGGGTGCTGGACCTGATCTCTCTCTTCGTTTCAAAGCACTTGAAACCCATTTTCAGCTTTATCACACCTTTTATCAAACTTACTTCGAAAAAGTAATTCCGTGATGCAATAACTGGTACTATTTTTAGCGGAATTATGTTTGATTAATGCGTGTTAAAAGTTTGTTTCTGATATATACACAAAAATAGATTTACATGCTACCGTTCAAGACACCAAATGTGTGATTAAAAACTAGAATCGATTCATTTGAAGTGTTATTTTCCTAAACATTATGTGGAAATACTAATTTAATTCTTCGCTTTGTTTTGATTGTTTCATATATAGACATTTCATTTATTATATATATAATGATAAAAAAGTAGTTCTTAGAATTAATTTATACACATTATTTTTATTTTAGTTAAAATTATCTTCAAAGAACAATAACTTAGGGTCAAGGATATCTTAGAAAGTAGCAACATTTCATAGCAAAAGAAGTGAAAAAGTCATGGATTAGTAGAACTCGCTGGAAAGTAGAAATCTATGTACAAGAATAGTGGTGACATTATCATCATTAATCCATAGCGGCGACAAGGAGAAAGTAGATTGTCTACTTCTCCATTAATAGCTCTATCACACGTTTTGTCAAACTTATCTTCACAAAACCATAACATAGTATCAAGGATATCGTAGAAAGTAGCAACATTTCATAGCAAAAGAAGTGAAAAAGTCATGGATTAGTAGAACTCGCTGGAAAGCAGAAATCTAATTACAAGAATAGTGGTGACATTATCATCATTAATCCATAGCGGCGACAAGGAGAAAGTAGAGTATCTACTTCTCAATTAATAGCTTTATCACACCTTTTATCAAACTTATTTCGAAAAAGTAATTCCGTGATGCAATAACTGGTACTATTTTTAGCGGAATTATGTTTTATTAATGCGTGTTAAAAGTTTGTTTCTGATATATACACAAAAATAGATTTACGTGCTACCGTTCAAGACACCAAATGTGTGATTAAAAACTAGAATTGATTTATTTGAAGTGTTATTTTCCTAAACATTATGTGAAAATACTAATTTAATTCTTCGCTTTGTTTTGATTGTTTCATATATAGACATTTCATTTATTATATATATAATGATAAAAAAGTAGTTCTTAGAATTAATTTATACACATTATTTTTATTTTAGTTAAAATTATCTTCAAAGAACAATAACTTAGGGTCAAGGATATCTTAGAAAGTAGCCACATTTCATAGCAAAAGAAGTGAAAAAGCCATGAATTGGTAGAACTCACTGGAAAGCAGAAATCTAATTACAAGAATAGTGGTGACATTAACATCATTAATCCATAGCGGCGACAAGGAGAAAGCAGAGTGTCTACTTCTCAATTAATAGCTTTATCACACGTTTTATCAAACTTATCTTCACAGAACCATAACATAGGATCAAAGATATCGTAGAAAGTAGCAACATTTCATAGCAAAAAGAGTCAAAAAATTCATGGATTGGTAGAACTCACATGAAAGCAGAACTCTAGAATCTTTTGTGAGTGAGAAATTCCATTTCTCTTTCAACAGACATATCTAAACCAGTGCAATCTGTTTCTCTGTATCAGATTAATTACGCACAGTTTGTGGCATCTTAATAGAATACATTTATTTCTAACAATCTCGCGGAGAGACTATTTTTTTCTTGTGGTTGTATCAGAAAACTGTCAATTATTAGAAAATGTTTGTAATATAATATAAAACATATGTATTACAGAGGCTAGATTGTGAGGAATTATATTTAGTCACATTATTTGATGATATAGTATGAAATAATGGTATAGCATGATATGGACGCTGAATGATCCAATCTCTTTCGTTGGGTATTTTGGGTTGGTCATTTGTAGAAATCTGATTAACCTCACCAAGTTTTTTTTGACAACGGAACTCAACCAGATTATTCTCAGTATTAATTCCTTTAACTGTAATATGTTTCTTCACACTAGAAACTCCATTTATTAACTAATTACATCTTACATCAGATATGCTTAGTACAATCTTAATTTACGAATTAATTTATGACTACTGTTCTGTTGTACTTGCATTAATACACGAGCAAAGTGAATACGGGATTAATACATCAGTTTGTATTTCCCAAATTAAAATAAACCTAATCTACTTAAGCTAAAGTTAAGAATACCCTTAAACAAGTTCGTGTGGTTTTGCTCGCTTCAATCTTCTGATTTCCTGGGTATTGTCCAGTAGCTGTATTGCTTCCACATTGCTGTGATTTAGTAACCTTATTTCACGTCTTAAGGCGAAATCTTGGATCACTTCGTGTATCCGTTCGAATTTGAGGTCATCATGCAGCTCTTCGTTGGTTACGTAGCGATAACCATTGGTAGTTAACGGTAGAACTTTGTTTTGGGTGCGTTAGCTTCGCGATGGATAAACCAATCTCTTTGATTTTAGGTCAAGTTAAGAGTATCTTCCGATTAATCAGTACAGTTGCTGACTTTGAGTCTATCTTAATCTATATCGAGATATATCCAAGGAATTTGGCTGATTCTGCTTGAGGAATCGGGCATCCGTCAAGTAATATAATTAAGTTCTTATCATGTCGCCGCAGCGCAAAATAAACATTGACAGATTTGGAGATATTAAGCTGTTTTTTTCCAGTCTCAAGTCAATTTGTAGATTTGTTTATCACTACCTGTACTTTTTATTTATATTCTCTACATTTAATTAGACTGTTTCCCCGTCAGTGTTCGTGCATACTACATACTTTCTTTGTGAATTTTCCCATAGTGATATATAACTAATTTTTATTTTAGATATATTTCCTTAATTCTTAGAACTATATATTTTACTAGAAGCAAACCCAAAGCAAAGGGTCAGAAATGAAACTGTAAATCGAATTTTGTTTGTGATTATTATTTTTCTTCTTTAAATGAAATAATAGTTTTTTATCAGTATATTAGCATACCAGAAAATGAAGGGATTATAGTGGTTTTGAATTCTACTGGAGATAATTTATAATGTTACTATATATCACCTGCTCCAATCGCTTTAGTAGTTGACAATAGAGAGTTTAATTAATAACATAGCTAGATTCAAGAAGCTTACGTTGAACGGTTTCTTTCCATTACTACCAAACACTTACCGTTTCTGAGACTTCTCCGAATTACGACCAAGATCTTTTTCTCATATTGTTGTGATACTTAATCCATTTTACATCGCTCATAATCATTTATTTTAAAAATAGCCCAACTTTATCTCAATTCAGCATTACCTCGAAAATAGAAACTCGGCCATTTACATTTTTTTACTGCTAGTTCATATTGAACCCAAATATCGAGCTTCAAGAAGCTGGTAACTTTCTTGGTTACTTTCTAAAACTTACATCTCAAAATGTGAAGTTTTTCAAGTATTATGTTTACATATATTTCTAACAGTCTTAATAGATGATGACCAAGAATACGAAAAGTAGGTGGATGTAAACATTAGCCTATAGTTTGTATATTTTAGAAATATTGATTAAAAATACTTCATGATAAATTGATATAGACAGAAGAATTTTTGATGAAATGGCATACATGTTAATTAAGATTATTCTGCACAAAACAACAAAACACTTTTAATATTTTTGTTTCATATAATTATTTAAATTGAATATTTTAAATAGCAATTCAGGAGTAAACATGTCGAACACGACTAACCGATATTTATAAAAACGCAATATTTTCATTTTAAATATTTTAACATATTAAATATTAAAGTTCAAAGTCATTCTTCAGTATAAACGTTAAAAAACAGAATTAGATATTTTTATACGAATATTTTCAATATATAAATATTTTTTTATATAAAGAGCATATGGCATACATATTACAATTGGTTGGTTATTCAGTAAGTTTTATAAATATGGCTCTTCAAGTTCAGATCTAAGGTTTCAGAGCAAAACTTAATTAACGTTTCATGGATGTATGCATTTCACATAAGTTTAAAAAACGGTATAATTTTCACACATAGCTAAACTACTAGTTCAAATGGCTTTTACTCGCTTTTATGATCACGCTTACTTAATGTTCTTTCGAAAAAATCGCAAAATTAATATCCTCGTTGACCATCAGTTCTCTTAGATCCTTGTCCCATTGTTATATCTCCTGTATAAAACTGACATACCGACCTCAAACACCACTACTCTTGACAATACGGCGAATTTATGATCTCACGAGGATCTAATATCTGCTACAAGAAGCATCTAACTTCATCTATACAAAATTCATTTGTGGTTGAAAATATAGCATATCAAGACGAATGAGATAAAATCTACTCATCTGACGTTCACTCTACGTAGAAGGTCTTCCGGTTATCTTATCCGATATAGTCGTAAACTTCCGCAAACAGATAATGTTAAATATCTGATAATGCATCTGGATTGACGCTTAACTTGGAAGAAACATGTACTAATAAAGCGTAAACAACTTGGGCTTAAACTGAACCAAGTGCATTGGCTCATAGGACGTAAAATCTTTGGATAATAACATATTGCTACATATATCAATTCTTAAGCCCATATGGACGTATGGTATGGAACTGTGGGGATACATTTTACCACTAGTACTAGCTAGTACTAGCAAATTCAACATAGCCATACTTCAGAGATTCCAAAATAATATGCTACCTGCCATCGTTGACGGCCTATTTAAGGACAGTAACAACCTAATTCAGTGCGATATCCCTCTGGAAACCATAACGAGTGATGTGATGTGATGTGCCAGTGTAAAGTACTCTGAAAATGTGTCAGAGCACCCGAATGCACTAGTCAAACAATTTAAATCCAATTTTATCCGAATTTAAATTTTCAATTAACCTACAATTTGTCTTTATGATAACTTAAATCTAGGTATATAACTAGGAGGACCCATGGGACCTATCACAGTCTCTGGTGAAATAATGTTTATAAATGTCACTGCTGTATTTTTTATTATATGCACCTCATTATACGACACTACACATAATCAGATGATTCTTTCGAGTGTGTGTCCTATTCTGGCGGTATCCAAAAGCTGCAAAAGTTCAATATTCTGATGAGAATAGAGTCTTTCCTCATGCCCCCTTGCAATTCTCTTGATTTCTTGACTGACTGTGGGTATCTGAAGGTCTCGATGTAGGTAATCAGTCCTACAGTATTTGGGTGCGTCCACAATACCTCTCAGGACTTTGTTCTAAAAAATTTGTATTTTGTTTATGTTACTCTTTGCAGAACATCCCTATAACTAAATTCCGTATGTCCATATAGGTTACAGTATTTGCTTATATAATATCAATTTATTATGTACTGATAATTGTGATTTTCTTCCAATTAGTCAATATATTTTTCTATATTTCAATTCCAATTCTTTTATTTTCTTTTTTATATGTTCTTTCAAGATTCATTCCGAGATATTTAGCGTTGTTGCTATATGGAATGATGGTATTATTTAATGTTATTGGTGCTTGTACGGTCTGATTAAAGATGAACTGCGCATGCACATATTTACTTTCGTTAATTTTACTTTTCCAAGCTTGTGTCCAATTATTTATATTATCACTTGCCTGTTGTTTTTTTCGTTAGGCTTCTTCACTATTCTCTTCGACAGCTATAATCGCAGTATCTTCAGCAAATGTAGCCATCGTAGTATTCTCCATTTGTGGTATATCACAAGTGTAGAGTAAATAAAGCATTGGGCCCAGTACACTTCCCTGTGGTACACCTGCTTTAGCTTGTTTTATTGTAGAGTAAGTTTCTTCTTGTTTGACTCTAAACATTCTGGCTGTAATGCAAAATTTTAATAGTTCGACGTGTTGTTTTGGTAACATTTTTCTGTAGTTTATGGCTTCATGCCAAACCTTATCGAAGGTTTGTGCTACATTTAAGAATATAGCTGAGCATACTATTTTACTTTCGTAGGGTTTTTCAATAACATCTGTTATTCTGTGGACTTTTGTCCACAGAGTAACAGTGTGTCAATTGTTGAAGGCTTGTTAATAATCCCAAACTGGTGTGTTGGTATTAGGTTTTTTCTCTCTATGATCTGTACTGGCAGCAGTAATATAGGTCTATAGGTTTTTATTTCGTTTGTTGACTTCCCATGTTTTGGAATTATTATAATTTCCGCCTTCTTTCAAATGGCTGGGACATGTTTTAATCTAAATGCTATATTGATTTTGTGAGTTTTGTAACTCCCTTTCTTGGCAGTTTTTACAGTATTTCTCCTGTTATTAAATTTCAATCAGTTTTAATAATTTTGATTAGCTCTTTCGGCGTGACTAATTCAATCATCGAATTTTCAGGTTTTATGTCCGCCAAATTATTTTCAATATTAGTTTCGTTTGGTTTGAAAGCTTTTTCTAGATATTCAGCAAAGGCTTCTGCTTTTTGGTGATTGTCACGTGCCCAATTCCCACATAGCTCTCTTATAGGTGGACTATGTAGACATGAGCGCTTTAGATATTTCATGGCTTTTCAGAGTGAATAATCAGTTTCTTTACCATCTGTTAAATTTCTCAGATAGATGTTTCATTATGAAACATAAATCCCATCAATTACTTATTACCCAATGGCAACGGCAACAATCAGCATCATAACTCGAATCAAGAGAAGTTTATTAGAAGCTTTAGTTATCTCATTAGGTAGGTTTCATAAAATTATGTGCATAATAAGTTTTGCTTTTGCTTACAGGGAAAGAAAATCGCGTTCAAATACTCTTTTAAGATGTATTGTCGATTTGTACCTGTTGAAGTAAACATAATTCGACAACAGACAATTTAAGGGATTATATTGAATACGTATTATATTTTATATATATATATATATATATATATATATATATATCTATTTATTTATTCCTTGAACGACAAAACTTTTGAATTATAATAAATATAAACATTAAGTATATCAATCTAGTTAAAATTAAAATGACTATATAGTCAGTAATACTTTTGTTATATATTTTTTTTTATTTAATATTTGTTATTATCTAAAATAAACATATTATATTTATCATTGCTATCTAGACTATTTACCCATGTAATATGATAAAATAACAAATTATTTCGGAGTACATTAAACAATATAGCAACACTACGGTAACAAAACCTGGAAATTATTTAAAGCGACTCCAGCTTTAGCATTGTTCTCCAGCTCATTGTCTTCAGTATTCCGGAGCAATTGTCCGAGGAAACGGTTTCCCGTGTTTAGGCTCAGTTTCTCGCCGGGAGGAAAAAGTTAAAGGTGAAGATGGAAATCACGCGATGAAACATTGAGGTTGGTTTCATTAGAAAGTAACGATTTTCTCCATCAGCTGACTACCCTGTATGCGTCTCTCGACGTTGCCGAACCTGAGCGGCCTTCAGGTAGTAACTGATTTTATTGTATAGGTATAAAATAGATTGAATAATTTATTGTAACATTTATTTGATAAATAGATACTACACAGTTTCTTATTACTTTACAAATCATCTGACAACCTATAAGTTATTGAAAAGTATTATCATTTTTATTTCTTTAATGTACTAGTATTAGCAGATTTTATAATTGTTTTATTTTATTCATTTTTATTCATTATTGGATTAATTTTTTTTAAGTAATATATATAATATTACAACTCAAGCAATTATAAAATAAAGCACAAAAAATTATATGTATATTTGTTTTTATATTTTGATTGAAAATTTAAAACCACGTTTATACCAGTAAGTACTAATAATTTTAATGTTATAATTGATTTTAAAAAAAGGTAGTTAGTAAAAGTCCCCTTTTACTAAGGTATATATATATGAAAGTCTCCTTTTAGCAACTATGGGTTTATCTGGACTGGGCCGAAAGTTTAACGTGGACTCCGAAGCACGGTCCCTCAGCGTTAAGTCTACCGACTGGCGAGTGACCAACTTTAGAAATCATCCCGGAAGACATCCGGTCTTACCCTGGGTACTGGCGTGACTGGGATCATATTCCTTGTCGGATTTTACACTCTTGCCTAGAATATTCACAAATTTTAAACAATCACAAACATAAATTTACGACCATGTCCCAGCAGGATTCGAACCCGCGGCTATCGCAACAGTAGGAGGACCGTCCCATCGCCTTTACCACTGCGCCAACAAGCCGTACATTACTAAGGTTTATTTAGACTGGACATACTACTTAACATGGGCTCCGAACCACAACCCTCATGATTAAGTCCACCGTTAGGTTAGTAGCCAACTCAAAGACCTTTGAAGGAGACATCAGGCCTTACACTGTGTAGTTACTGGCGTGATTTGCTAATCAAAAGCATAAACAAAACATAAAATCACACACCATGTGGGATTCGAACCCGCGACTGACAGCGGTATAAATGCCGTCAAGTGAAGCATAAGATGAGTTATTTTTATGAAATTAAACCAAGATATAATTTAATATATTTATCCTTCCCAATTATATAAAAACTATCAGCGTTTTGTTATTGAATCAGTCACCCTAATAAAAGACGAATTATTAAATATTATATTATAATAAATATTCAACTATTAACTTTTCAATTTCTGAATGTGTTCCCAATATTTATAAATGTATGCATTTCAATATGTTTTTATTTTAGGTAATTATACGGGTTATTATCAATATAATATATTATTACTATAATACCATAATAACACTTTTTTACTTTTAAAAACAGTAAAATATAAAAATCGTGTTATTTTTTATCATTAGAAGCAGCAAATTAATGCATGTAATTAAAAGTGCAAACGATAGTAAACAAAATAAACGTTTATACCAAGCAATGGCGAATAAGATTGTATGAGAATAAATCTTCACATTTCTAGTAAAATAATTCAACATATCTATTTCAGTACATATAACATCCTAGTGCTATATGTTATGCTAACACCGACAATTATTTGAGAATAGAATTAGACAAATCAAGGCTAAGAAAAATAAGATTTGAATATTAAATTTAGAAAAACATTAGAATTTTAGAGATAAGCGTTTGTACTAAGAGTCCTTTACAATTCAGAGGATCTGTTGTAAGCATAGAGGAATATTTTTAAAGCTCCGTCAGAAACAATAACACTAGGAAATATACAACATTCACCAGATAGTTACAAAAAAAATTAATTTAAAATTAAAAAATTCACAAAATGATTTGGAATGATCGTAAATTGAAATTGAATGAAATAGCAAATACTCTAAAGATATCAACTGAACAAGTACATCATATGATTCACGAATATTTGGGCATAAAAAAGCAAAAACAACAAGTTGATGATTCGGAGCAGTGTTTGAAGATGATCAAACATAATAAACCCGAGTTTTTCGTCAATATGTGACAATGGATGAAACATGGCTTCATCATTTCACTCCGAAGTCCAATCGAAAGTCATCCGAATGAACGCTCTCCAAAACGTAGGAAAACGCAACCGTCGGCGGGCAAGGTTATGGCGTCTGTATTTTGGGATGTGCATGGAATAATTTTTATTGACTACCTTGAAAAAGGATGGACCATCAACAGCGACTATTACATAGCGTTATTGAAGGACGAAATCTCTGGAAAACGGCCGCATTTGAAGAAAAAGAAAGCACTGCCACACCAAGACAATGCACCGTGTCACAAGTCAGTGAAAATGATGGCAAAAATCAATGAATTGGGATTCAAATTGTTTCCTTATCCACCGTATTCTCCAGATCTAGATCTAGTGCCTGTTCTCAGATCTGAAAAGAATGCTCGCTGGGAAGAAATTTTCATCGAATGAACAGGTGATCGCCGAACCTGAGGCCTATTTTGAAGCAAAGAACAAATCGTACTACAAAAATGGTATCGAAAAGTTGGAGGGTCGTTATAATCAGTGTATCACCCTTGAAGGAAATTATGTTGAAAAAAAAAATTTGCCAAAAAAATGTCTTTTACTATGGTAGGCCGGGGACTTTTCAGTTAAATTTCTAGCGAATAAAAGCTAGTACCAGCACGTTTTCCGAACATTGATAATGTCACTGTGGGTCACTGTGTCACATGTAATAATTTAATACCACATAATATAATTAATTCATTGAATAATTATTTGTTCAGATAATAAATTTACTAATAGCTCTGAAATACTTAAAAACATTATTATAAATTTCTTTAGCCGGCAACTGTCATCAAGAAATATTATTTGAATGTTTCTAATAGCAGGGTTTGTATGAAGCGATCCCTGTGCATATGGGTTGGTAACTAACAATTTTAACCTCATGGTAATGAGGAATAGTCAAGATTGTCATAATCATTCGCTACTTTTTCATCAGAAATTCAACTTCTGTCAAAGCTATCAAAGGTATCGTTTTAAACACAAAAAAATAATTTGAATTCCGGAAATGCTGCTTAGGAAGTAGTATAAGAATAAATTTTTCATCACAGTAATACCAAAATAAGAGCTTAAAATATGTTAAACATTGAAATTATCTATATAAATACTTAAATTACTCTTTCAGCTATAGTTAAATACTGAAATATTAAAATGAGGTAGAAAATCATTAAAAATTAATATGGATTCTTCATTGCATATTTAATCAACCAGGGATCAATACTTGGATTATTGATTAATATTTTTTACTAGAGGATATTAAACGATAAGTTATGAAGAAAACCGATATGAATGTTTGTATTAATAAAAATAACAATTAATACTGATTATTAGCTACCCCTTAAAATTTCTTTGAAATATGTTCACCTGCTTTGGCAACGGTGTAACGAAAAGGCGAATTATTCAGAGGGTTGAGAGGGTACGTTACGAACTGCATCGTTAGACTGTTTCGTGATACGGTCGATGACGAAATCATGGCGAGGGTGATATTGTGAAAAGACCGGTTCTCAGTTAGAAGCACCCTCTAATGACTGAACACGACGCGATATCAGAAATTATTTCTTGATCACTAGTCAATTAGTTTTTTTCTAGTCGTAATTCGTAGTACAATTATAGCGAATATAAATTTTAGTGAGTGAATTATTTTCTATAAAAGCAATACCTGTGTAGTAACGAGAGCCGGCAATATCGCAAGTGTCTGACAGAAGAAATTACAAAGAATTAGACAATGTTTGGCTTTGATTATCTACTCAATACTACCTATTTATCTTGGGACTACGTTAGGGACAAAATAGAATATTCACTATTTGGTAAGAAATTTGAAAAATATCGGTTATATAATCCAAAAGATTTAATTGTTTATGTTTTAATGAGTGTATTTGGTATATGGTAGTTTATTTAAATATTACTAAATATCTTTATACAGTATTTACATTTTAATAATATATATGTAAAAAGAGAATATTAGAATTATGTTGAAAGGGTTTCGATTAATTAGTTGTGTAGAAATTAAGAAGACTGTAGCCTCCGTGGCGCAATCGGCTAGCGCGTTCGGCTGTTAACCGAAAGGTTGGTGGTTCGAGCCCACCCGGGGGCGGATTTTTTTAAGTATTTTTTTCCAAAATGTTCCACTTTTTACCTTCTTATCAGGTAACTATTAAATATTGCTGACGAAAAACTTATTTTAGTTTTCAGTGGAAATAAAACATTATTTTCGGTAGTCACATTTAAGTTATTCATACCAGCCAGAACCTGATATGACTCCTTCCTAAAAGTCCGCAGTTGGTTTCCGCGTATCAAATGTGTTAAAAGAATAAAAAAAAGCGAAACGAATAGTCAATATCGGTTGAGTAGGTGAGAATTTATTATAAGATTGGTAAGTCTAGATATGGTTATCTTTTTGAACGTGTATTATTGCCTTTTAGGTTAAGTATTTTTTTATATTTATTAAATACTTGGTTGCTGGATGCATATTCTTTAATATCAACAAAGATGCATAGCAGATATTTATAGAAAGTATTGCGTTTAATTAGTTGCCTAAATAATAATAATTTGAACTAGATTTCATTAAGATGTTAAAGAGAATATTGTTAAAGTAATGGTTTATTTTAAAAATATATGAGTTATTTAAATTATTTATTAAATCTCTGAAAATGCGCGTTACAAGTAAAATATATAGTACTAAATAGTTTTAAATTAAGTTTAAATAAAACTAAATCATACCAGAAGATTATTTTATAGGATATATGTTTTATACAAAATATTTTTTAAATTATGAAATAACACATTATCTATATAAATGTCATTGAATATATTTATTTACTGATTATATATTTAATATTTTGATGGAAGAAAAATTTAACGAAATCTAATTTTGTTTATTCCTGAATACCAAAGGTATGCGTTATGTAATAAAATGTAAGGTCTCTGAAAAAATTAGAATTTTAAAGAACGAGCAGCATATCTCTGAAGGTCGTGTGATAAACAAACAAGTAAATATAGGTTACTATTATTTTCATCTGGTGTGTGTTTAACTGGTTATCTAACAATATGGGTATTTACGATAGCTTTTTTACCTTACGTACCAATTAAAATTGTAAGATATAATAATCATAGTGTTGTTATTTTAGTCTCTTTCGCCGTTTACGTAAAGCATTTTGTCTTAAGTGGTCGAATTTATAGATTGAAAAGTAACTTAAACATGAGAATTTATTTTTTCACATAATATTACCCCTTAATATTTTTTTAATCAAAAATTAGATTAGTATAATTTTGCAACCGCCCGATTTTCCTAAGTTAATTCACTTGGGCTTCTGGTTATGTTTTATGTTTATAATAATAATAAGTGTAATAATACGTGAAAAGCTGTCTAGAACCACTTAGTAATTCTAATTTAGTAATTCTAATTTCTTAATAAAATTTCCTAAATATATATCTGTGAAATGCATAAATCACTTTTGTAATTTTCAACATATGTTTAAACGGTTGTCCAATTATATGGGGTTACAAGCGTGGTGTTGACTGACTTAGATGGAATCATATTCCTAATAATGTTTATTGTTAGGACTGATAATAAAAACGACAATTTTATTCAATAGGGTGTCAATTGGGAATGTTCAAAATTTAAATTTAAAATTTAATTGTGGTTGGGAGGGATTGATTAACTAAAACTTTAGTTTAGTATTCAAAAGTATATTATATATATATATATATATATATATATATATATATATATATATATAAATATATGTATATATATATATATATATATATATAAATATATGTATGTATATATATATATATATATATATATATATATATATATATATATATATATATATATATATATCAATGTTACTTACAGTCAAAAAGATTGGTTTATCAGTCAATCATAAAGGCAGTTTGGACTTGTGGGGTGCATACTTAAAAGACATACACTTACAGACATACTTGGGCTGACTAAAAAATATTACTGAATACTCTTATAAAATAACACATAAAATGCATTTTATAATTTAATTTTAACGAATTAGAATTACTTTTATACTTAAATAATCTGTGGATCTGTAAAAATGAATGGAATAATAACCAACAAATGTTTTATTGTATTTTAATGCATTAATTGCTTTTTTTAAATACTATAATAAATATATACAATACAATAGAACTTAAACAAAACCTAAAAACTAAAGATGTACAATAACAATAAATACTATATAAAAATTAAACATACACCTAATCATAGAAAAAAAACTAATCTATGGCATAATTAAAAGTAATCACAATGAAATGAATGCTTTATTTATTATTGAATGGAAATAATTTTTAACAAAAATCGAGAGAGTGATCGAAATATTACCTGTTATTGCCATAAAAACAGTCAAAATATTTTAATATTTATCATTCCCAATTTTAATCTTTTTACCCTATTACATTAACAATCTTGAAAAATATCGTACCAAAATGCTATTATATTTATATACAATATATTGTTATTCACAAGCAAACTACCAAAAATATCGTAAAACTACATATATTGTATATAAATCTATGTAAGCATAAATTGGATACATTTATGTCAAGGTCGCGGTAAGGACGACAGAGCCAGAACGTTAAAAAATCAGTCGAATGGAACAAGTAGAACCAAAAATAGTAACTAAAAGTACAACTGAAATAGATAGTAACAAAATCAGTCGGACTGAAAACAGTCGACTGAAACAGTCACTGATAAGAAGTAGTAAAATGAGTCGAACCAAAAAAGCGACTGAAACAGTCGATAGTAAAAAGTAGTCAATTACTAAACAGTCGATGGTTAATTTCAGTCGATAGTTCCCAACACTCAAATAGAGCAATATATGTTTATCATTTTCAAAGAATGATGTTGGTTTAGTACATTTTCATACTTTTTCAGTATTTCGAATTGTTTGATCTGAACAATTGATAATTAGAAGGCGCTATAACTGGCGAGCATGCTGGTTGCGACACAGCTTCCAGTTTGAGATGCAACTATTGCCTTGAAAAGTGCAAGTGTATACATTGAAACGCTATTGCTGGTCTTCTTTTCAACAATACGTCATTTAGTTTATTCAATTGACGTCGGTCGGCCGAATGTCCCTATATGTATGGTAAGACTATAACTACAGATATTCCGTTTCGGTGTCAATGTGGATGTGGAACGCATGATTTTTTACACTTGGGACTGTCATAGTATATTCAGAGTTCGTAGCCAGTCAAGTCGTCGAATTTTTCTCCAATCCATTATTTGTTATTAACCCGTTTCTTCCCAAAAATAAAAATTGTGAAATATTATGGTGTTTTGTCACGAAATTCACTTTAAAATAATTAAAACACTTTCTAAAAACCACTCTGTGTGAAAGTGAACCTGACATTCCTTGCATATGTAAATCGTCTGGCTTTTGTAGATCTTGCATCTCTTCCTTGTATTTTGTACATTGTGATCTATAATATGATTAATTCTGTAGCGAGGATCTCTAACTGCTCTTGGCAATCTGTTTCTGCTGGGGCGTCCAAGGTTGGTGTTGAGGTTGGTGGTTTCCCCCAGTTCAGATTCTCCTTCAGTTTTCAATAGACTTGCAATGCATTCTGGGATCTGAAATTGATTTGACTAATACTAGAACCTTTTGCCAGTTGGTACTTTTTCCAGGCGCTGATAATAGCACTATCAATTCCATTGGAGAATAATGGTCATCACCATTTTTTGCCTCCAATTCTGATTCTATAGTTTGCAATGGTATTGTCATGCAGATCTACACCTCCCATGCCTTGGTTGTACTGGTGGATAACATTTGGTTGGGGGACTATGTTGTGATTCTTTTCGTTCGGGTTGTATATCTTTACGTTCGTTATTGGCTTAAGGGTATCAAAGTTGGTAACGACTGTTACAACGGAATTGTCATGCCACCTAATAGCGAATATTTTGTTGTGAGAATCAAATCTATAATCAAAGTTCCACTTTGTTTTTTCGCTAAGGTTTTTGTTGTTTGAAATAGACAGGAAGCCATCCGGTCTTCTCTCACTGTGCCAGCTTCAAAACATTTTATTTCAGACAACAAAGTAAGAATTTATCACAAAGTATTGTATAATTTTCAAGATCATAATCAACTTTCAACAAGTTTGATACAACCCTATCCCTAAACTCAGGTTTTTATTAGTCATCATACTCCACCTTAAAAGTCAAACTGATACACATATCTTCCCGCTGAAACTATACACCACAGTTTGAATCCAAACCTTACTGGTTTCCTTCGTATGAATATCTTAGCAGAATGACGTCTAAAATATGTCACCATCTCTTCAGCAATCGATATCTTATAGGAAAATGTATTAAACTGCATGAATTGTTTATTTAGTTCATTGATAAAAGGTCTTAGCTTGGAAAACTTTATCAGATATGTCTAACTTATCATTACTAGAAAGATGATGTCTTTCTTGTTCCTTTATTTCATCAAATATATTTCGTGATATTGTTTTGAGTATGAGAGGGATCCCTTTATTTTCAATAAACTCCAGTAAAATTTTATTTGAGGGAGAGTGTGATAACCAATGAATATAATAATAACTATAATATTTTTCAAGCCAGTACTTGACATACATACAGTGATTGTTTTTATATTACATATTTGATTGAAAACTCAACTATTTCATCCAGAATTGGTTTGTCTAAGAAAAGTTCAAATATTTGTATTGGTGTCAAATTCCCAAACTTACTCTTTATTTCTTCGACTCATTTGACTGCAGAGTTTTTAGGACTCTCAGTGTAAGTTGGAGCACACTTCAGCCATTTTATTTCTTTCTTATTTTCTTCTTTTTCTGTTTTTTCAAAGTACTTATAACGGAGTTCCGATCATTTAAAGGTAACACCAACCCAGATATAATTCTTACAAAGGTTTTAGACTACATAGTACTTCATTAGCACCAAACGTACAATTCGTGTTCTTATATTTGAGAGCACAGGTTGCGACTTGTCACTAAACGAAACTGAGCTAGGTAACTCCCAACGTTGCGTCAGCACAACGGACGTGTCATGGGTGTCATAGGTCAAATATGTTTAAGAAAAAAATTTTGCATGTGTATTTCACATATATAACATTGAGGAAGATGTAAATAAAAGTTGAAATATATTTATTTTGATACTTGAAATAAAGTATTGAAAATATTGAAAAAACATGTTTTCAGTGATTTATTTTTGTGTGTTAAACTAATTCTGAAATATAAACACATAGAGAGAGAGTTTATGAACACATGCATGATGACTTTTGTAAAATAAGTTAATTTTGATTGCATTTAGTGCAGTAGAATTTTGTTGAACTGGGAATAAATGTGTTTATCAGAATCATCACTTTTAAATTGTTGAAACCCGCACGATTTTGTTGATTATTAACATGATTTGTTTCATGATTAGCACTAGGGATGCCGCAAAATAATCGATATTTTTGGCTGATATTTTTTTGACCAATATATTGATATGTTTGTTAGCCGATATTTTCCAATATTAAAAAAAAGATTATTTCTTAAACATTTTAAAAACATTTTAATTATTTAACTTGATTTTAAAGGTTTATTAAAAACATATGTTAAAAATATGGGATTTAAGAATTTTTAAATATTATTATAAAATATTAGTTATTCTCTTAAAAAATATATTAATGCTTATTTAATCCCACTAACCTAAAAAAAAATAAAATTTTTGTTAGGCCATTATTATTTAGCATATATTGAATACATTTATAATATTTTCATGACATCCTTTTTTGGCAAATCTATCGGTCATCGACTTCTTTGAACTATTGTTCTTGTAAGTTTTTCATACTTAGATTGCTCACGATCTAAAATAACATCTAAATAATAAATAACTTAATATACATTAGGTTCTTGTTTTTACTGATATTCCGTGGTAAAATAAAATTTAAGAATGATTGTATTAATATTAATTGATACAATCATTCTTAAAACAATTAGTATTAATAGGATTACTAATTGTACGGCAAATACAATTTTCTTTTTTTTTTCGTTTCCATGCATTCTCATGTTGTTTGTAGTAGTACGTGGCCAAACATTGCTATATAAATTGAATGAATTTCCGTATGTCTGGTTGTATAAAAATTAGACATAATCTATTGGCTTCCGGGTTGGGACTCGGTAACAATTTTTTTTTCAGTGCTCAATGATAATAACCTGCTATGATTGGCTTTAATTTTCATTTCTTTACTCAAGCCATTTATCCAATTAAAACGATTTTATTTATCACATTGAGCCTGACATATTTTTTTTACTTTACTACATTTGTAGAATATATTTTGGAGCCACCAGCTTTATGGGCTTTAGGTTCTAATCTATATAGAAACTTGGTGTAGATACTTCGGTATGAGCATACACGTAAACGTAGAAAGTATGCACAGTGGAAAGGAACTGCAAGAAAGTAACGCAATGTATTTATATATAAAGGACTAAAACAGATTAGAGGGAACTAAAAGAAGTTAAAGGCTTGCTAGAATGTCCTACATATTTTCACATTGAAATTAGTTAGTTTCTAAATCTCTCATACAAGTATACATATCTCAATATAATAGGCTAGTGGTAATCTTGAGCACATTTTTTTTAAATTAAAACATATGACTAATACTTTCAGTCCAAATAAACCCTAGTTTGTAAAAAGGAGACGCCAAAATATAAAAAGTAATGGTTTCCGCAAATGTGCTTTGTTTTTCTCAGGTAGAAAGTCAGGTAGACTCCCAAACCAACAACTGAAAGGGATGGCACTGGAAATATATGTTAGTTTTGTAAGTTGTAGGCATGATGAATAAACTGTGGTCGTTTTGCAGTTTTCATTGCATAAACAATTCGTTCTATCACATTGACAACTATAAGATTACTATACGGTAAATAGATTTAATTTGATAATATAATTTTTGTCAATATTGCTTTTAAAAATCATAAATTGTTAATTATCTATATTCTTATATATCTCTTATTATTTTAACGTGTGGATCTAAAATTAAATATAAGTAATATATCGATTGATAGGCCATGTAATTGAATGAAGAAGATGGTTCTATTGATGAATGTTAGTAAGATGTTAGTTACCTCCAATCAATAAGTCTGATTTATAGATAATGACAATTGATATGAAACATTCTTAGTTGAAAAGGAATATATATTTAAAAGACGTTTTTTCAATAAATGTAACATCCATACTATTGCTATTTGCATTTCTTTGATATGTAGAACAATAATTAGTTTCAATCATTTTTAGTTTTCAACCACTGATTTCTTCAATCTGGCTTTATTTTTCAATAAAACCTATAAAAGTCTTAAAATAACACGTAATCTAATGGCCACAAAGCAAAGAAATTGATACTTATGAAGCTAAGGCAAATCCGAAATTTCATTCACGAAAAAGTTCACGACTAACTAGCAATTTTGTTTTGTAACACATAGATGCGATCGACATATCGAAAAGAAATAAATTCTGACGTTTAAGGAATACCCTAAAATCGGATTCATCATTTGTCAAAAATTCTACAAATATCAAATTTGGTATGCTTTTTGTGACTTGCTTTGTCTTTGCCCATTAAAAGTAAACATGAAAGTCACTATCTACCTGAACTTGAAATGGGCTTCAATTAAAGTTTTATAATTTTATGACTATGCGAAAAAACAGCAAAAACTTGCATTATCAATGTTACAATGATTATAAGTATTTTAAGTATTAAGTATTTTATTATTTCAAACTTGTAGAAGCATCATCAGATATAATTATGTCAAATACAAATTTTGTTGGATTTAAAAATAAATATTGTCGATTCAAGGATACATTCTAATGCAGAACAACTATGTAAGCACTTCTTTTTGATAATAAAATTTATCTTGAAACAACAGACGATTTTGTAAATAATCAGTAAATTACAAATAACTTTTATGATATAAATTAAACAAAACCGCTCTAGTTTATTTTGCGGCTATAAATCCATTTATGAACGTTATCACTTGTTACTTACTTGTAAAAGCGAATGAAGTAGCTGCAGTTTCCATAAACTTTTAATATCGACCTATCAAACTTTTTAATGCCGACAATATAGACAATTGGAAAAAACTGTGATCTTTGACCGCGTAATGCATTTTGTTTATTTTCGTTTTTGAAATCGCTTTTCTTGCTATCGTGAATTGGTTGCAGTTTGTATTGGCTAGTTAGTCGAATACCGCCACTAATGATACAAATTAAAGAAATGATACAGGATACATGTAAGTATTTACTACTGTTTTAATTTTTCAATAAAAAAATTCAAAATATTGGTTATATGTAATTATTACTATATAAATAGCATTATATTGTGATCAGATTTTTTTATTATTCTTCCGACTAACCTACAATTTGTCTTTATAATAATTTAAATCTAGGTATATAACTAAGAGAAACCTTCGGTCCTATCTCAGTCTCTGGTGAAATAATGTTTATGTATGTCACTGCTGTACTTTTTATTATATCACTACACAACACTACACAAGATCAGATGGTTTGATTCTTTTGAGTCTGTGTCCAAAAAAGAATCCAAAAGGTGCAATACTTCAATATTCTCATGAGAATGGAGTCTTTACTCATGCCTCCTTGCAATTCTCTTGATTTCTTGACTAACTGTGGGTATCTGAAGGTCTCGATGTAGTTAGTCAGTCCTGTAGTATTTGGGTGCGTCCACAATACTTCTCAGTACTTTGTTCTGAAAAATTTGTATTTTGTTTAGTTTACTCTTTGCAGAACATCCCCATAATTGAACTCTGTATGTCCATATAAGCTTCAGTATTAGCTTATATAATAGCAGTTTATTATATACTGATAATTGTGATTTTCTTTCAGTTCGCTAATACATTTTCCTATATTTCAATTCCAGATCTTTTCTTTTCTTCTTTATATGTTCTTTCCAGCGAAATTTTGCATTAAGATTCATTCCGACATATTTAGCGTTGTTGCTATATGGAATGACAGTATTATTTAATAATTATTGGTTCTTGCACTGTCTCATTCTAGGTGAACTGCACATGCACATATTTAGTTTCGTTAATTTTTATTTTCCAAACTTGTGTCCAATTATTTATATTGTCACTTGCCTGTTGTTATTTTCGTGTGGCTTCTTCACTATTGTCTCCGTCAGCTATAATCGCAGTTTCATCAGCAAATCTAGACATCGTAATATTCTCTATTTGTGGTATATTACAAGTATAGCGTAGTTAAAGCATTGGCCCCAGTAAATTTCCTTGTGGTACATCTGTTTTAGCTTCTTTTATTGTAGAGTAAGCTTATTGTAGAGGACATTATTCTGAATCGATTAAAACAGAAATGAAAATGGTATAAAGAAGAATTAAAGGTCATTTTAAAAATTTATTCTAAGGTGATATTTTGGACCTATCCATTTCACAGGTATATATTAATCACAAATTTTCCATCAATTTTCACAATTTATTCCCATCTTTATAGTGTCATGGTGATATCGTGTATCATATGCCATATCGCGTCGAAAGAAAGTAATAAAAACGTTGAACTACCCCTTCAAGCTGCAAAAGTCTATCCTTCATAACTCTTGAAATGTATATGTATTATGTAAGAGGCAGACTTTGCATCGTTACTCGCTGTTGGTGGCTTTTATTCAATAATACGTTATTGAATTTGTTGAACTGAAGTAATAGTCTCATTCAGTTATATTAGATCGTAATACACTTCACCTTGCTGACATCACCATATGAACAGCAAGACTTTAGGACAATAATTATTCGACTTCTATCATTTATATCTTATTTACTTGTTAATGCTTTCGGCGACTAATCTGCTGGTGTACAGGGCTTGATATGTGAAACTGTTACTCACTCCATTTTCCATTATTGCAATGATTAAAAAAAAAACAGGAAAAAGTTGGTTTGGTATGGAGCTTCATTCAGTAGCATCTCAGTTCTTTTGCATGTTTTATTTCATCTTTCATGTTAAAATAACCATATCTGCAGTTATAACCAATATATACAATTGGTTTGATGCATGTTTAAACATTCAGAAAACTACTCTGGAACAAACAAGAATATTATACAAGAATACTAAAAATTATTAACAAAATATTCCAAGCAAATACGAAACGAACGAAACGAAATCACAGCTAAATAATTAATTAGAAGTGGAGTCATCAAAAAAGAATGAATTTTTTTTTAGAATTTTTCAGCATAAAAGTTAACAAATATCACAAGTAAGAGCTAAACATTATCAAAGTCATTGGTCTCTATTTTCAGTTATTCTCTTATATTAAGATGGGAAAAAATGTATGAAGAAAAGAGTATGAAGTAAAAATTTCAGTATTACATTCTAGAAAGGAATATTATTTGGGCATTATGCTTTGCTGGCTTAAACTTAGACGCGTAAACGTAATTAATTAGAAGTAGAGTCATATACTATACCAGCATGTATTTGATATATATGTCGTTGACATATTAAAACAATTTGTATTTTGGTTTGGTATTATTAGTGTTTTTCATCGCATTTTATTTCAAACATATTGTGAATTCTTTGTATAAATAGGATTAAACGATTATTTTATCGAAATACTATATATAAGATATTTATTAGCTTTATCTCTTTTGAAACAGTCGTATCTGATTTATTCCCTAATATTAACGTATCGAATTAGAAATCGGTATGTTATATTTCATCGTTATCAATATTTTTTTCAATAAAATGCATTGACAGTGTTAATATTAGTTAATTGTTTCATGGAAGCATTTATGGCACATAAAGTATATATATTTAAAATGGTATTGCATCATATGACCTATTTTTTCATCTAACGGCACCAAGTATAAGTTCAAGGTCAATCGGTAGTGACGTTTGCCTACAAAAACCATCAAAGCGGAAACCTTTTTGGTGATAATCCAATGGTTATTTATTGATAACAATACAAATAGAACTATCGCGAACTGATAGCTACAACAATTTTAAATTACCCAAATATCTGGGTTTGTTCAGATTAGTACTAAGTTCTTTAGTAAGTCTTGTTTTTCATATAAGTTGAACAGTATAATTTCATTCTTTTTTTAGAATTTTTCAGCATAAAAGTTAAAAAATATCACAAGTAAGAGCTAAACATTATCAAAGTCATTGGTCTCTATTTTCAGTTATTCTCTTATATTAAGATGGGAAAAAAAGAGTATGAAGTAAAAATTTCAGTATTACATTCTAGAAAGGAATATTATTTGGGCATTATGCTTTGCTGGCGTAAACTTATTCGTTTCAAGATAAATTATGGACCTGTAACATCCTTATACAGCATTGGATCTTCGTGACATTCGCCTAATTTATTTCCATCACAGTTGAGGAGATTAAAACCCAATTAAAGTAGATCATTCTCGAAATATAATTCAATAGCTCTATAAATGTGTCAAGAAAATATTAGGAGCACAAATTGAAAATAAGAGTTATTTTTGAAATTTTAAAATTTCGTTACATTACATTTAACAATTGTTTTTTTGGAAAATTCTGTCCACCAATATCCACAGCTTTGGCGCCTGTTTCAGATAGCGGAATCTGGATTGACAAAGTTCGTTTTCTTTAAAGGCCATCCAAGCCGTGTGTTATTGATCAGTATAAATGATAATCTGAAGGAGTAATATCCGGAAAATATTTCGTATGGAATTGCATGGCCCATTTAATTAACATAGGCATTGTCACGTATCAAAATGACCTTGGTAAACCTTTCTTGATATAGCGACCGTTTTTTCAATGTATAAATTGAGTTCATTCAAACGCATAAATTAAGTTGGCAATTGAGTGATCATTTTGTCCGTCAGTCCGTCTTTAGCAAGATCTTCGCGTCTTGCATATGTGGACGTTGTGGATGTGGAAACATAGCCGGAGCATATCCACAATTGTTTCCTTTTGGGGTTGTTATAGCAAATTAATTTTTCGTTTCCAGTAACATGTGGTACTGAAATATGTCAGTGGAAGAGTTTCCAACATGTGAAAAAACACAGTTTAATATTTCTAGATTTTAATTCATTTGGTAGCAAGCATGTTCTTCTTTTTTAACGATTTTGAAGAATTTTAATCGATGGATAACGGTTTGTTGGGCAGTCTCTATTGAGTGCGCCAGTTTTGACTAAGTTTAGCAATAATCTTCGTCCAGAAACTCTATCAATTCTGCATTTTACGCGTTAAAATAAAAATTTCTCTAATTAAAAGCGATACAAGAGATGGACAAAATAATATGAACACCTCACGTATAAACAATATTCACTACTACATAAACCCGGTCATTTATTTTTAAAAATTGTTTTAAATTAATCTCTTAGAAATTAAACAATCTGCCCGTGGGCAATAAGTATTTTTTTATGATTTTCGTTATACATTATAACTATACTGACATGTAGAAGATCGCTTCTGTAAGTGATCAGCAGATCAACAGTACAGCAGTACAAACTTATAATCTCAATCTTCTAGTTTATTCTACATATTCTGCATATTATTATATCTCAGTCTATGTGTCTATTAATCGGTTTGTATGGTAGTTTGCGTTTGACTTCACGCACTTGCAGTCTTTCAGAGTGCTTTGCACTAACACTTTGAATCACACTCGTTATGGGTTCTAAGTGGATATCGCGCTGAACTAGTTAGATGGAGACGTAATATGGAGTATCGACGATGACTCGCAATACTTTAGTCTGGAACATCTGAGGGATAGTTATGTTTTATTTGCTAGTAGTACTCCACAGTTCAATACCTTAAGTCCAAATGTCGGCCATTCATAGGAAACAATATAAACAATGATTCGTCAGACCATACAACATTCTTCAAGTCCATGAATGTTAACTTGGAGCTCCTGCTGTACTGCTTTTGTTAAAACAGCATTACTTAATTGAGTGTTGAGTTCCGTTATCACTTTTGGGCTGTAGTTGTAAGTTATCTGGCTACAAACCTTTTTAAGGTTCGTTGGTCTCTTTGGTCAGTTGGGACTGTAACTTTGGGTTTCATTCACTATTTCTCTTCGTCAATGATACCACATCAGGTTTTAAGGTCATCATGTCTGTCTGTGAAACGTTAAACAACACTTGAGATATCACTCATTTCATCGATCGCTTATTTCAACCATCACAGAATAAAGCGTATAATACACCTAATAACTGATATAACCTACAAGACTACAAGAGTTGCTATGTAAACTGAGCAATATATACGCGTCGCATTGTTTATATCGAAGCAGGATTACCAACGTGCAACAAGATGTACTATATCGCTTGGTGTTCAAATTATTTTGTCGATCCCCCGTATATGTATAATATTCGGAATCTAATTTAAATGTAATGATGAGGAATACTAGGCAATTGTTTTGCCTTGACATATTAAGCTCCCTTTCGCCATTTTGAGGTTTCGTTGTTTTGCGGATCTTTTATAAAATCGTTTGCCCTGTATTTCATGCCTTATTAACAATTTCTAATAACAAGGGTATAATAACTAATTTAGTTAATAAATTGGTTTAATGGAGAATAAAAATAGTGAACAGACATAGTACAGCTAAATATTTTAAATTCAGTCTAAATACTCAATAATAATAATAATAATAATAATAATAATCAAATCCAAATACAAAAATTGATTATTTTTTTGTTATTGTTTAAATAGTTAAGTATTAGAAAATATGTATTAGAATACATTTAGAAATATAAACATCTTTTATTTACCATATATAAACGTTAACTTCTTTTGGTTAATAAAAATAAATGTTAACGAACTGGTAACAGGAGTGGTAACTTTTGGAACGCGAATAACTCAATAAATGTATGCTAATTAACTTGTATTCCGTAATAAATTTCGATTTTACATCTTTATTTATTAACTGACGTGCAAATCGCATGTTTAACGAATGCATTATTTAAAATTAGCTCGTAATTTAACCATTAACAATAAAGTGCTTTTGACCGATAAAATATTCATTTGATTGTTTTATGGAAAATTGAACCCATAAGGTTCAATTGCTTTAAAATTGTCTAAAGAAAGTGACGATACCAATTAGCTTTTATTAATAATTTTAAATGCGGATGTTTTGTATCGTAATCGACGTATTTTTGTTTGTTTTTGTTAATCTGTTTAATGAAGTTGATCTTTGGACGTATCGATTTATCGTATTATGTTTAGATAATTTTAAATTAAATGTTCTTGAACATTATAAATACACTTAAATAGTAATTTATCTCGTATTTATCACATAATATTAAATGAACATACCCTAAAATGTTTTTAAATAGTTTTTGATATACTTTCTTGTTTTTATGGTTTACTTCAGTTTGTTTATCAGTCCTGTTAATAAATATGTATTTATCTTCATATTTGTTAATTATAATTATACCCACGGAATATAAAAATATTTTTGTTATTTTTCTCATATATTATTCAAATATTGTATATAATATAGAATTTAATACAAAAAGTTTTATATATAATATGTAACAGTTAGTATTTATTCATTTTTTTATATTTTATTTACTGATAAATATTAGTGAGAATGATTTAGCTTATATATTTTTTATTTTATTATGATATATTATGTATTATTATGATCGTACTTAGCTTTACCAAGCCTCTAAAACTGTACACTTGTGTGGATACCGCAAATTTTATGAAGACATTTTCAAATGAATGATAATTGAAATTAAACTGTATATGATTGCATTTTTTTTTTACTATAGAAAACGATAAATAGGTCACTAAGCAAAATTTATAATATTTGTACACTGTGTTATTAATCAATTCCCGGCTGAGTAAATATGTTAGTCACTTATAAAATTGAATTCTTTCAATACCGTATATTAATGTATGTATTATATATAGTTCTAATTGCACCTTACATTATTAACTGTTAATTATATGAACTACATTAAAATAACCAGATGATCACTTTCTAACCTCAATAAACCTGTCATAAATAAAAAATGAACAGAAAAGTGTGAGTGGAACCGCTCAAGTATTAGCGATTTTGTATCAGAATTAAATTTTCTTTCTTTCTATTCTAGTTTAGAGGCAAACAATCGAGAGTTTCGGGGAATAAAAGTACTAAAAACTGTTTTGAAAATTAATGGAATGCAGATTGTATATGGAGATTATATATGAATAGTATATAAGAAACTACTACGTTTGAATCAGACATGGAATAAAAGCTATGGCCATAGTGGGTAAAAGCAAAAGCAAAATTCGTGACAATTTATATGTAAATGTTTAAATGGGAAACTATACCCTATCCATTGTATTAATGAAATTATAAGTTCCAACTTTAATATTTTCAAGTTGGCGTCTTAGGGCGTGATCGAGAAGTGCTTTAGTTTTTCACAAGAAGTCAAATACTAATTCAATTTTCAAGATTCGCGACTACATATACCATGGAATTTTCTCTGAAGGAAGCTTTAAAGGTTCACAAAATTATCAGAACTTATGTACCTTCTAACAAAAACAGTTTTGTTGCTACTAAGCAGTATATGCGTATATTTGGCATATGTTGTTTCTGTGCATATATTCGATCTATTAACATATTTTAATTGCTTCTGTCCAATTCTTCCTCTTTTCTGTAGAATTTCTCTGGTACATTCTTCCCACATTAGCTTAGATCGTTCTTGCTTTCTACATTCTATTAACCTGTCTTGCTTCTTCCATGTAGAGTAAATGGTCCCACCAACTAAATTTTCTACATTCTATATACTCATACTTTTTTATTCTTTATACTCATACTTTTATATTCTATATACTCATACTTCTTATGTATTCTTAATCTTTTTGTTAATAAATTGTTCATCGATGTATATATTCGGACTTTCTCCAATTTTGTATTTAATTTACTTTTTCTGGTTTCCATTGCTTTCAACTTTTCAACTTTTAACAATTCAGACTATCTCCAATTTTGTATTTAATCTACTTTTTCTGGTTTCCATTGCTTTCAACTTTTATTCTTAGACATTTAAATGAATTTACTTGCCTTATCTTTATATTTTCGGATATTTATTTCTTCTTGTTTTGCCAGCACCATAACTTTCGTTTTATTTTTGTTCAATATCATTCAATATTCTCTTACTTTGTCTTAGTAACTTGTCCTTTTTTAGACATGCTTTTTTCATTCATTCATTTTTGTATGTTATGTTCTTCTTCTCATGCTCTATCGTAAATTTCCAAAACCATCTCAGATACATAACATCGCAACATTTCTGTTATTAATTTAGCTTGACCCGGTGCTTTTCCGTTCTTCAGTTTCCTCAGTATACTATGTAATTCCTCAATTTTTATCTCTCCTGTATAATCACTTTCAATTTTTACTGGTTGATAGATTTTTTCTGGTTGATAGATGTCTACTACTGTGTTTAAGGCAATTCCTGAAAGCATTCCTTAACTTCATTTTTAACACGAAACTCAAATTCAAATTTCAAGGAAATATTGTATTCTTACGTAATCAAAACCACTTCACTTATCATACTAAATATCGCATATTTGTTTGTAACCTAAATTAATGGCGTCTTTACAAACAATTACCAACAGAAACCCTTAAAATACTTTGTTGTTATTAACTTAAGATAAATGACGATTGCCAAAATTTTTCAAACAGCGAGCCATGAAGGTACATTCTGATGAAGTGCAAATAGTCTAGACTACTATTTATCAGTGTGTAATCAGGCTAAAAGTAATTTAAAATGATATAACATCCATGTGACATAAGTATTTATATAAATAAATATATTTTGATCTTATTTGTTAGCTTTTATCTCATATGTTTAAGTAATTTTATATATAAATCATTTTTTAAATAAATATTAATTTAAATTAATTTTATCAGAATATATTTTACATCTCTACAACAATATGAGTTTATATTATTTTAATTAATTTCTGTTTGTATATATATATTAAATATATTACTTCCCCCTCTATGCTAATCATTGTGTCAACTGCATTAATAGCTTTATCAATTTTTATCAAACAATCTGTTCGTTATTCACCATTTGTGGCTAGTACTTTTTTCGGTATTGTGGTTGTGCATGCTGTGTCAGTGTATGCGTCGAGAACTAAATTTATGTTGTCGTTATCGAAAGAAGGTAAAACTGTATAATTAAAACAGACTTCAGTCTGGTTCTGTTTATCGTCGAATTATAGTTGTTTGTTTTATAGTTCTGTTTTATCGCGTTGCCCGTGAAATGGCAACAAGATAGGAGATACTAATTTTACTTTTTCTCGTTCTCAGACAAAGTACATCGTTGTTAACATTATGTGAAACATTTGACGTTTTAAAGTTTTATTATAAAAAGAATAATGCGATAAAATAAGAATTCTGTTATTTAATTTTAATTTATAATTATAAAGTACAGTATATTATTAAAATTTAATAAATTAAAAATTATTAATAAAAATTAATACTGTAACATGTATGCAGCACAACTACTTTTTTATATTATGAATTTGTACATAAATTTATACATATATTTTAGTGCATCGTTACAATTCACTCTCTATATAACTTTATATTTATTGATTATAATTTTATTTATTGATTTAAATTATGCAAAAAACATTCAGGAATGGTATTCAACTACTATTTGGTTGAAAATGCGAAATATCAACGTAAAGTAAAGTAAAGTTTGTTAAAATTGTTACTTAACCTAACATAATTTAAATTCGGTAGTTTTAAATTTCTTTACAAAAAATACAAAAACTTAATTTTAGTATTATTAAGTTAACAGGTCAATTGAAAAGTTTCCGGCCTACCATAGTAAAACAATTTTTTTTGGTAAAATTTTTTTTTTTCAACATAATTCCCCTCAAAGGTGATACACTGATTGTAGCGACCTTCCAACTTTATGATACCATTTTTGTAGTACGATTTGTTCTTTGCTTCAAAACAGGCCCCAGTTTCTGCGATCACCTCTTCATTCGACGAAAATTTCTTCCCAGAAAGCATTCTTTTGAAATTTGAGAACAGGAAATAGTCACTGGCGGCTATATCTGGAGAATACGATTCAAACGGTCCAATAACGCTATGTAATAATCGCTGTTGATGGTTCTTCCTTTTTCAAAGTAGTCAATGAAAATTATTCCATGCGCATCCCAAAATACATAACCTTGCCAGCCGACTGTTGCGTTTTCCCACGCTTTGGAGCGGGTTCATCGTGTGCAGTCCACTTGGATGACTGTCGATTGGACTCCGAAGTAAAATGATGGAGCCATGTTTCATCCATTGTCCCATATCGATGCAAAAACTCGGGTTTATTACGGTTGATCATTTTCAAACTGTGCTCGGAATCATCAACTCGTCGTTGTTTTTGGTCAAAAGTGAGCTCGCACGGCACCCACTTTGCACAGAGCTTTCTCATACCCAAATATTCGTGAATGATATGATGTACACGTTTAGTTGATATCTTTAGAGTGTCTGCTATTTCATTCAATCAATCATTAAAAAAATCATTTTGTGGATTTTTTAAATGTTTTCGTCGGTAACAACTTCTTTTGAGCGTCCACTGCGTTCACCGTCTTCGGTGCTCATTTCACCACGTCTAAGTTTTTGCTTCTATTGTATTTTTGCCTTCAAAAAGCTATACTTTATCAACACGCGAAATTCCTTTTTATCCATTTTTTTCACAATAACAAAAGTTGCTTCACTCAAAATGCTATAATTCATAAACTAATGATCCGACAGCTGTCAAATTTATACACGCATCTTTTGAGGGTTAGGGCTAACTAAAAAATATATGGATTTAATTCCAGTAGCGCCATCTATGTGTCAGGGCGGCGACTTTTTAATTGACCTTTTATTCAGTGCATACAAACGCTAATCATGGAAGATTCAAAATTGTTTTTTCGGCAGTCGTTAGTTTTGTTGTTTGAATCGAAGAAATCTACTGCCAAAGCCAACCAAAAACTTTTAGCAATTTATGGTGATGTTATATTTTGACTATCGGTTTTGATTGCAATATTTTAATAACTAACAGTTTTAAAAAAATCTAAGAAAATTAATTGAAGACTTATTGGACTAAGCGGTTCAGTTAAAACTCTCAAACTATTATCAAAACAACTTACAAACAAACAAACTCAAAAACATACAAAACTTGATGAATAAAATGTCTTATAGGCAGATCTACAGGGAGGGGAAATTACTTACTATAACATACCAAATTGTCTGAAGATACCATTTCGGACAGCTTCAACATCGCGGTTTTATTGCTTTTCAGGAGAGAAGAACAATTTTCTGTAATGTATTATGACTGGTGATAAAAAGTGGCTTTATTACGATAATCCCAAATGAACAATGTTATGCGTTAATCCAGGAGAGCCATCCACATGTACACTTAAGCGAAATATTCATGTCTTGCTGTAGAAATAGTAGAATCGGCAAGTTGTAGTTTATTAAGAACTACAAAAATCGAATGAAATAGCCATTGGTTAATTGAACAGATTGAACGACGTATTACTGCAAAAAAAGACCAACAATACCGAGTAACATTTAAAGTCATCCTCTTGCCTATTACAACACTTGGTCGTAGGCTGCAAGAAGTGTGAAGGATAAACTGTGTCCTGTCGCATATAGTGTACTTACCTGTCGATCTATAGCAAAAATTTATGGATGATTAGATTCATGCCAAAACAAAATCTTCTTTCTCCATGTTTACAAATAGGTGGTAAAGAGTTTTATCAGAAGATGAGAACTGTTATTGCAATGTTTGCCTTTCATTTTTCATTTAATTTCATTACTTTTGATCATCTTGTCATGAGTGACTATTGGGTATATTGATCCCATGCTGAAATATCCACGTCTCATCTAAATACACAAATTGGAATAATAAGTCTTCCTTGATTTTGTTATATGCCTTTAAAAATTATATTCTTTTATGTGTTTCAAAGTTCCTTCAGACCTCTTCGTGGATTATCTTTATACTATTTAAATCCTATATTACCCAACAGTGTATGAAGGGATGTTTTGCATAGATGCATATCTCTAAGTTCTCTATGGATACTTTCCAGACTATCAGTCTCTTCTGAAATAATTTTATTAAATTATGTTTATATTGAGAAAACTACTCGCTGCTTTTATCGTTCATATGAGAACGGTTTCTTTTCGTTGAATCCAAATTATACTGTTCATTTTTTAAGACTTTTCAGTGGCCGTCCCCATACTAATATTCAGTGCAGCTGCAACACGCTAAAAATATATTCAATAAAAATCGCAGCAGCTTGATATTTAACAGTAAAAAAACTCTCTAACGAATTTTACTGGCAAGAGTTACTCCATTATCTTGTTCAAGTAACTTATTAGAAACGCAATCTGTTCATTCTGACTACAGCATTTTCAACCAGAGTAATAATAAACAGCGACTTGAATGTTATCAAAACAAGCAAAGCGTTAAAACAACGTCTGCCGGTTTATAATCTGTAATTACAATAATTAATATTTTGAAGAATTTTGCAGACGTTTCACAACCGGACGACTTTTGCAGGCTAATTTGGTTACATGTTCGAACTTATCAGATAGTATTGTGTCTCTTTTTAACTAGAACGAATCGAAAAAAAAACTATTGCCTGATTCTAAAACGAACTTTCAAATTGCGATAGGCAACACATTTAATATCTTGATGACGTGATTTCACAGTAATTTTGAATAGACCATTTTATTTATTTAGATATGTTTTATGCAATTAGTATCATTAGTATGCAATTAGAGCTGTAGATAAAAGGGATACTTTTACTTTAATATTTAAAAATAAATTACGTACAATCGAATATAAATATTTATTTTCCTATTAAAGTTTATTTAACCAAACAAAGCCCTGTATTATATTAGTAATATTATTTAAGTACATTGAATGACTTGACTGAGCCTGGTACTATACAATATATATCATGTAATCATAGTGAACTCGTAAAGGACCATCAATATCAGTAGCGATTCGAAACCAAAGACTGTTGGCATTTTTGACGAAAAAAAAATACAGTTCATCTGTTTAATTGACTGAAGTAAAAGACCGTTCGTTACATAAAAAAATCGTTCGGCCAACGCAGGAAACAAGATTCCGATAGGCATCGCCGTAGCAAAAAAAAGTTAATTGCGTTTTTTTTTTGCCGTCCTCGTCATCTTACAATCGCCAGCAATGAACGACCGAAGACTGAGGCATCATCACGACTTAACTGTTCTTAAAATCGCGGAACCGGAGGTCGCAACACGGTACCAAACCGAAACCCAGTTCGCGGCTTTGTAGTGGTACAGTGACCAAGTGCCCAGTTCGTTCACCCTGTGATGACGGTGGGAGACGAGCTACACCAACTAGTAACTATCTCTTCTATCGACCATCCGATGATGATCGTCGCTTCGAAATCGATTTTTTTGCAACGAGGTCTTCGAATACATTTAGGATATACGCCCGTTGCTTTAATAGGATTAGTCTGAATTAACATACGGAATCGATTTATAAGGTGTCATCCATATTCATTTCTTCGCATCTTTAAAATAAAACGGATCAAAAGAATATCTCTGTTAAATTATAATAATAATGTTGTAAATTTTTTATTTTTTTTAAGTAAAATTTTATTGTGAAAATTTGTGTAGAAAATAATTTTATGAAACCACATTCTGAACTAATACGTCTTTTGAAGATATCTTAGATGTACAACTTATTTTTTATATTATTTTGAAGCTTAACTTATTTCAAATAGAAATATTTTTGGGATCTTATGGAGTTTACAAATAAAACATCACTCACTGAAGCCACTGAACAACAACAAATATAATATAACCTTTCAGAACTGTAGAGTTTAATATGACACCTGATAAACAGCACATTCAACACGAACACGAGTTGAATAGTCCCGGGCATAACAAAGAAAACTTTTTTTTTTGTTCAGAATTACCTTTATCCATAAACGTAATCTCTATCAAGAGCCACACAATCTTTGCAGCGCCGACCTAAAATTGTAATATAACTTTTGTAGAGCTATTTATCTTTTGCCTCAAAATAGGCCTGTCACAAGTAGCTGTCCACTCAAATGATGATCATTTTAATCCATTGTCTCATATCAGCACGAAACTCTGCTTTGTTACGTTAAATATGGCCAGACACTGTTCAGAATCATCAACACCTACTTGTTTTTGGTCAACACTGAGCAAATGCTGTACCTACTTTGAACAGAGCTTCTTCATAGTCAAATGCTTAGCTAAATTACGCAACTTCATTTTTCGGTCATTAAAAATGATTTTGTGTATTTTTTAAAAATTTTTCTGATGTTACCACCTCATTTGGGTGTCCACTGCGTTCTGCATGTCTCGATGTCTCTATGACCACGTTTGAAATCAGCAAACTAATGTTTTATTGCTTTTTTCTGATGGAACGGAGTTCTTATAATACTTTTCAATCCATTGCTTCTCTCGAACGACTTTTTCCAATCAAGAAGCAGTGTAAAATTAAAACGCGAAATTGTTTTTGATCCATTGTTTTGAAAATAACAAAAGTAATGTCACTTTTAGCACAATAACTCATAAACTTATGAGTAGAATTTTAACATCATGAAATTTTAACAGCTTCCTTTTGAAGGTTAGTACTAAATGAAACAGCGGTGAATGTAATAAATCTAGCTCTACGTATTTGTTAGGCTCGGGGCTTTTTAGCTTGTGTATTACATTCTGTACGAATTCCAACAATGTAGAATTGTTGTGTTTTATGAAACATGAAATTATTGGTATAAAAGTTTAAAAAAAAATCAGATCTTAGTGCGGACCACATCTTGGACAGTCTCGGAAAGAGCTACAAACCGGATGAAGAGTCAACGAAAACACAACAAGTTATAGTTTGAGAATTTTAATCAAAAAGGAAAAATTCAAAAGCTTGGAGGGTGGTTTCTACAAGAATGCTATATAAATGTATGGCTGAATTCTCGGGAACTCAGTTCATCAACTACACAACCTGATATCCATTTAATTAAAGAATATGTTCTTCAGAATTTGGTAAGGTATGATGCAATTGCTTTGAACTCCTGAAAAGTAGTAATGTAACTATAGAACGCTACAACAAAGAATTAAACAGACTGAATAAAGAGCTTGATCAGAAAATATAATTTACAAAGCAATGAAATAGTCACGTTGCTTGTATGACTCAGAAACTAATCTTAAACTCGGGATGGTATTCACCAAATTTGGCAATATTTGGTTACATTATTTGGCTGATTGTCTTAATGTTGCCAAATATGAGTTCGAAGTATGAAGCTGATCTATGAAAGATATTTATCAACATGTAGAACAACGGTAGCTAAATAATAGATATTTTTAGATGTGCTATATATATCTGTATATATTATACAGAAATTACAATGACTGCTTTAAATTTATTGTCAATGTTTTTATCCTGACTATAGTATTAGTTTTGTTGTGAAATTGAGACTTTACGATATTTAAAATTATTTTCTTCTTAATAATGTATATTATCTATTAATGAGTGAACAAATAAATATTTTTTTAGTTGTTAAGTTCATCATTAAAAATTGCTTAACACTTATTTGAAGAATACAATAATAAGAGATGCATCTCATCGTTATTAATGTGTTTACAACTTAACATTTATATTGGTGCAGATCATCAAGAATGTCTTACGAAAGGTACTATACTATATCCGGCAGAAAGCCACGAAGGAGTAATACACGAACAAGGAGACATTCGATTTATTCTAAGCTTGTAGCGAATATGACCCACACTTTGAAATCCAGTAAAACATTCAGCTGAATATAAAATGTTTAAACACGTACTTTTTTTTAATATTATTTATTACGTTTACAAGTCATAATTTATCTAATATTTTATAAGTTTATGGCTTATTGTTTTATTTCACTACTTTTTCATTTCTTTTTGTCGGATGTGTCTTTTGAGTCTATCTAAGAACAGACTCATTTTCGAGTATTTAATGGCACTAAACTTCAATTGGTCCATGTTAAATTTTATAACAGTGTCCTAATCACTATTTTTAAATCAATGATATCAATACTACTACATTTATTGGCATTATATGTCTTCTGTAAGATTCCAGTATACTAGCCGACTTTCAAGAACTCTTTTTAAGAAAAAGAAAATCTATTATATTATAATTCCCACATTTCAAACTTGATAAAAAAACGTATTTTTTACACAAATGTACAACAAAATGACATGTAATAAAAAGTAAAACCGTAACAGTACTTTGAGTATAAACACAGTTATAAAGGAATTCAATAATGCTAAGCTAGCAAAATATCATATTTTTATGATCCTTTAACACCTAAAAAACAAGATGTATTTTTATATCAATAAGTACTTTCCTAAGATATCTTTCTCATTATTTTATATTGACACAGTTTTGGTCTCTCTTTAATGTATTGATTATTTAAATTATGTTAGCTCCGGACTTGGGGAGTTCCTTAGTTTCGTAATGCTTTGGAACAAGAAATCAAGTGGTTCAACAAATAACAATGCGAAAAGCCTTTAGCAATATAATATAATTAAATAGAAAATACAAGACAAAAGAAGAAATATATTGTTACTTGACTATTTATATTATGCATACTTATTTGTTAAATTTGATTGTAATATAATTATGATCCAATATAGATCTTGTACATATGATGAATGCACCTTTTAATTATAAAAAATTCGTTTAATTCTTTGTATTATTCTGAATACTATTTAATACAAAAAACGCATGCTGTCAAATATTCATTAGACGAAGAAAATAACGTTGAGAAATAATTTTGTTATAAAACTAAAAATGTTTTAAAGACTTTTGAATTGAAACCAATCGACAGATATCAGTCAAAATATGAAATATTATAGAAGGTATAGATTAGTATCACATTAGTTTCTGGCAGTTTTCTTGGCTTAGAATAGTTGTGGAAGCAATCTAATACTGAAGTAAACTTACTGCTGATATTAAGGTTATACTGCGAACAATGTGACTCATCATAAGCACAATAACACCAGAAGTACTACAGAGGACCGTAATAATCGGGATTAAAGTAATCTTTCGCAGCAGGAAGACAGGAAATGCAGCATATTTAATTAATTATAAATGACCTAACTGAAGTGATACTAACTTTATTGTTCAATTTATTTACGTTAGTATGCTTTTAATATGATATGGTCAATTCACACAATATCTTTATTTTAATATTGAAAATAGAATAGATCAATAATTAGCAATATTAAAACATATTTACCTAAATATATACTAGAAACAAAACATTTTTTTATTTCAATTATTTTATTTTATATATGTTATTTTAATATAATTAAACATTTCAATATAATTGTTAACAAAGAGTATTCGCAATATATTGTCCGAAATTATTACCTAAGATAATTTTTTATTTTAAATGCATTTAATACACTGCTAAGCTTTTTCAAATTTATATTTTTAAATATACTATACCATGGTGTGGTTCATGTAATTTAGAGATAAAATAACAGTAAAAGCAGTACATTATTAAGAATGCTTGTTATGCGTACGTGAGAGAGTATATGAATTCTCAGAATACACATAACCCGAAAACCGCATGAAGGTTTCAACTTTCATCAGACATTTTCTTTAAAATAATTACGTTTTCTTTAAAACACAAAATATATGAAGATTTGTGTAGCTTTCCTTTTCATATAGAAAATATGACGTTCTTATACAGCTTCGTTTTTTATGTAATATTTTTTATTTTAATGAGAACTATGTCTTAGTATATGTGGTGAAAAAGTCTGCAACAATTAATCACTTTATTTTATTCATAATTTATTTTAATAAAATTAGATTTTTGTTTCAACGAGATTCATCGTACATTCCCCAATAAGTTACCGGTCAAGTTACAGAAAAACCGCTGTATACTCAGCTGAAGGTAATACTGATTTAGGTGTTTAGTGGTAGTACTACATAGAAGTTCATACGAAATTATATTGTGGCCTTTTATCCTATCTTTTATGTTTATATTAAATATATTAGTCAATAATAGTTTGTGTAATTGTTCCCCTCTACTTCTCACTCATCACATCTTCCAATATATTCTAAACATACCGTTTATGTAAGACTAGAGTGGCTTAATGGGGCCGTAAGATTAGAGTGATATAAGTCCTCCCTCCTAAAGAAATGACCAAAGGGATGTGGTCCTTGTCTCATCTAGACAGCTTATAGTTGTAATAAAATCGTTTGTAAATATCGATTGTGCATTCATTTGCCAGTTTAACTTTGGTGATCCTCTGAATTACATTGTTTTTATACAAAATTCAATGGTATATCCTGTATGGAAAAGTTTTAATGACTCCAAATTTCAATAATATATTTTTTTATTAATCTCCTAAAACGTCAATAATCTGCCCGTGGGCAATAAGTATTATTATATGATTTCAGTTATATAATGTAACTATCTTGGCATGTAGAAGATCACTTCAATAAGTGATCTACTGTACAACTTATTGTCTAAATCTTATTCCAGATACTATTCTAAATTATTTTAAAGTTTATCCTAACTTATTTTAAAAACTAGTCTAGCTTATTCTAGAGATTATTAGATCTCACTCTATGGATCTATTAATCATTTCGTATGGTAGTTTGCGTTTGAGCCCACGCACTTCACTTTCATCGTGCACATTTAACTGTTTGGCGAGTGTATTGGGATGCACTAATAGTCCTTCGGAGTACTTCGCACTAATACTCCGAATCACACTTGTTATGGGTCCTATGGGGATATCGCGCTGAATCAGTTTGTTGGACACGTAATATGAGGCATCGACGATGACTCGCAACACTTTGTTCTGGAACCTCTGGAGGATATCTATGTTAGATTTGCTAGTTGTACTTTACAGTTCAATACCATAGGTCCAAATGGACCTAAGTATTGACTTATTCAACAAAACCCTGTTATCTAATGATGATTTAGATTTACACTCAATCAGCCAGTACATTTGGTTTCGTTTAACCTCAAGCTGTTTGCGTTTTGTCACTATATGTTTTTTCCATGTTAAACATCGAACATAAAAATCGTTAAACATAAAATGCGTTCCCAGATGATTATTCAATTTTACTGAGGGACATATTCTTCTGCAAAGGGTGAATGTCACATGGGTAGATTTTGTCTCATTTGCTTTGATACGCCACGTTTTCAACCACAATAGTTGTTGGAGGTTTTTGTGGCTGATATTGGATTCTCGTGTGATGATAAAACCACTGTATCGTCAGCATGTGCTGCAACAGTAGTGTTTCTTCAGGTCGGTAGGTTAGCTAATAGCTAATAGCTAATAATATATGGAGTAAATGAGTTAATGCAAACCGCTTTTGGTGTTCACTAAAAGCATCATATTTATGGTCTAAAAATTTTTTCCAAAACATGGTTGTTTCCTAATTGTAACAGTTTATGGCTAGGAGTTTTTAACACACTTTCAATTCATATTTTGTAACTTCAATTGCGATATATTTGCCAGAACTCTACTTAACTATGCCAAGGGATTTTTCGAAAAACTCTAGTTCAAGTTTGCCTGATTACTTTATTAATTTTTCTTTAATTGACAATTTCCAATCGATTTTTATTAAGTTAATTAACCATTTGTTAATTAAGTTTGACATACAGATTTTAGTTAGGTTCACTCGTCGTACAATTCTTTTCCTTTACCGTAATAGTAATTAATAGACGAATTTTCGATAATACATTAAAACATGATAAATTATCAAACTCTAATTTATAAAGTTCAAAGTCGAATCCCTTTCAAGTATAATTTTAAGGTATATGATATAGTTAGTAATGTGTTTAGATATTAATATATAGTTAACATAAACAGGATCGATCATTTACCAGAAATTTAGTTTTTGACAGTTAAAGGATAAACGATCTAATCACCGTCGTGTAACATTTCTAAATAATATTAGGAAATTATAACCTTCCCTATCGTTATACAAGAGATAAGTAGATGTATTATGTATTATAGTAGTAGAATTATTATTGTTGTAAATTATTATTGTTATAAATTATTATTTTTCCAAATGTTTTTCTAATTTTCATGTAGTTTTAACTAATTGTTAAATTTTCACAAGTTGAAATAATGATTTTTATATCTTTAATTAGGAATACAGCTAAAATAATATATTTAGGAATAAAAAGTTAAATAGGAAAGAACAAAAGCATTTTTAAGGTAATTATTTATTTACTTAGTAATAGCTCACACGATGGTGTGAAACATCAGAGATGAGAAGTTTCCTTTTACATGACCTTTCACAACTATAGATATATTTAATTTCAGCGTAAATTTCAATGAATTAACACGCTAGCAATAGGATGGATATTGGTCAAGATATACCGGAACAAATAATACATGGGTACTCTAAAAACAAACAATATTGTCAGATTGCCAGTGCGGAACTCTTTCGACATTTCAAATATATTTACGATAATTTAATTGTTTTTTTTAATCTATCCTTAACTTAGGTATTTGCTTTAATTTTATTTCTTCGGTCGAGTTACATCTGTTTTCTTGAAACTGGTTAAAATAGACTTTTTGTCTTATTACATCGGCCGGCAAAAAATCTAAGATCTGTTTAGGTTTTATCATATTTTTATGTTTTCGGGTGTGCTGCATCCGAAAATAACTTCTGAAAATGACTGAATTAAATGAGTTATTAACCATCAAGTATACACATTTTTTCATCTAGTGTACGTTTAGTAGCATATACTAAAACCTTTTCATTTTCCCCAGGAGGCTTCTCTTTGTATATTGGATATTTTCTGTTATGGGAAGAATCTGAAAAGTCTCTCTGCAGCATCCAATAGTAGTTTGATATACTTGATATCCTCCATTATCAATAGTATAATTTCTCCATATCTTTAATGTCTTGGTGAAATTGCTTATCTTGCTCTTCACATCTCCCAAATATTCCGAAATTTAATCGAGGTGGAAATGAAGAACATTTTATTTCCTCAGTTGGGTTACATCTATTTTCTTAAAGCCGATTAAAAATTTCTTGTTTAATTTTAAAATTCAGATGTCATAACCATATTGTATTTTATTGAATAATTATAGGTATTATCCAGTCAAAGGAAGCATTCAGTGACTCAATTGTCTATCGTACTGCTTGTATAGGGGTTTGATTGTTAGCAACGAATTAGTGTATTACATTAAATAGATATTTACTACCATATGCATGAAGTATTAAAAGGTCAGTCGAAAAGTCCCCGGCCTACCATAATAAAACACATATTTTTGAAAAAATTAGTTTTTTTATTCAACATAATACCCTTCAAGGGTAATACATTGATTATAGCGACCCTCCAACTTTTCGATACCATTTTTGTAATACGATTTGTCATTTGCTTCAAAATGGATCTCAGATTCGGCGATCACCTCTTCATTCGACGAACATTTCTTTCCAGCGCGCATTCTTTTGAGATCTGAGAACAGGAAATAGTCGCTGGGGTTCAGATCTAGAGAATACGGTGGATGAGGAAGCAATTCGAAGCCCAATTCATGCATTTTTGTCATCGTTTTCACTGACTTATAACACGGTGCATTGTCTTGGTGAAGCAACACTTTCTTTTTCTATAAATGCGGCCATCTTTCGGCGCTTTCGTCCTTCCAACGGTCCAATAACGCTATGTAATAGTCGCTGTTGATGGTCCTTCCTTTTTCAAGGTAGTCAATGGCAATTATTCCATGCGCATCCCAAAATACAGACGCCATAACTTTGCCAGCCGACTGTTGCATTTTCCCATGCTTTGGAGCGGGTTCATCGTATGCTTGTCCACTCTGATGATGATTGTGGATTGGACTTCGGAGTGAAATGATGGAGCCATGTTTCATCTATTGTCACATATAGACGCAAAAACTCGGGTTTATTACGCTTGATTTCAAACTTCAACAATCTTGAAAAACAATCTTCAAATACTGCTACAATTCATCAACTCGTCGTTGTTTTTGGTCAAAAGTGAGCTCGTGCGACACCCACTTTGCACATAGCTTTGTCACACCCAAATATTCATGAATAATATTATGTACACGTTCAGTTGGTATATTCAGAGTGTCTGCTATTTCATTCAGTTTCAACTTACAGTAATTCAAAATTATTTTGTGGATTTTTTTAATGGTTTCGTCGGTAACAACTTCTTTTGGGCGTCCACTGTATTCACCGTCTTCGGTGCTCATTTCACCACATCTAAACTTAGCATACCAATCTTTGATGGTTGAGTTTTCTGGGGCAGTATCCGGAAACTCGGCATCAAGCCAAATTTTTGCTTCAACTGTATTTTTCTCTTCAAAAGCAATATTTCATCAACACGCGAAATTCCCTTTTATCCATTTTTTTCACAATAACAAAAGTTGCTTCACTCAAAATGCTATAATTCACAAACTAATGATCTGACAGCTATAAAACTTATACAAACATCTTTTGAGGCTTAGGGCTAACTAAAAGACATATGGATTTAATTCTAGTAGCGCTCTCTATGTGTCAGGTCGGGAACTTTTCAAATGACCTGTTATCATATGTCAGATAAGTGAATGAATAAAAAATACCGTAGACTTTTCTACTTATATACATTTGCTTATACGTACTCACAACAATGACTTTGCCGGTTTATATCCGCCTGAAACTAATGGGAAAAAAGTCGGTTAGTGCAGAAATTATAAAGCGATTGGTGTCCCACTTATTTTCGACTGCACACTTTAATGGCTCCATCGACAGAAGTCAACGACCTCTCCTCTTGTGGTGTTTATTTTTAGACGCAGATGGTATAAGGATGGAATTGGGGAAGGTGGAGTGTCGTGGGTAGTGGACTTTTTCGCGACCGGTGCCCTTTTGCTCGTTACGGTGACAAAGGAACTGTTCAGTTTTATGTTGCTCAACATCGATTTACAAAACAATGGCGATCATTAAAATCTACTCTTTCTCTTTTTATAGCTTTTTTATAGCCTACTTTGATGGATGTGTTTTCAATTTCACATCGAATTAAATTTTATTATTATTTTTACCAAAATATTGCGAATAGTATTAGCTTCAGTACTGTTTTTTTTTATTATTTCTCTAATATACATTAGTGAACTTTTTGTATTGCTAATTGTCGGCATAATAGTGATTTACATTTTCTGAAGTATTGACCACTGACAACAAGCAATTACAAGTTGCTATACATATTAAGGGAGATATTTTTATTCTATTTGAATTTGTCATCAAATTTAATGACGAAGCGTTTTAACTATATAAAAACGAATCGCCGAAATGTATGTACGCGCATAACTTTAGAACCACTGCACCAAATTGGATAATTCTAGTTTAGTTGTGTTTGTTATTGTCAGCACAAGGTTTCTATAAAAAATTAAATAAAGTTGACTAAAACGATTTTTACATTTAAGCCTGCTAATATGAAGAGAGTGATCCAGTAGACAATTGACAAAACATTGACAGATTAACATTTTTTTAATTGGCTTTTGAATATATGGAGAATCATAGCTTCACCTTTTTTAAATGAAATAATTGTACTAAATAAGTAAATTAACATAAATTGATACATAAACGAACCGAAAAAATATTCAGGGATGTTTTTAAAGCATAAACTACTTAAACAATGTGTTTGAATGAAAGTGATACAATTCAGTTAAACCTACGTTTTCGTGTTATTGCTGAAATTTTATAGAAGCCTTTAGTAAAATGTGCACGCCATTAATGAATGAACTTAAAATATTTTCCTTTTTGTGGGTATAAAACCCATTATGGCTTTAAAAGATTTGCGAATTTAGCCAGTGTCAAGTTAAAAGTTATACTGAGTTATTTAAATTATACAATTACTGAAGGTATGTGGAATAAATATTGAAATGCAGTATTAAAATGACCAAACCATGTTGAAAGGCAAAAACAAAAAATTATGTTTTCAGCATGAATTCCACACCATACAGTTGTTTTTAGTGGATGCAATGATGTTCATGAATTAATTGAGGACTCTGTGTTCCCCAAAACCGACTGTTCTATTTATTGACGTGGCCACTGAGAAGAAAATGGGCTTCGTCGCTTATTATCAATTTGAACGAAAAATATTCAATTTCATCAGACAGTCTTAGGACAGTAATGCAACTGTGCTCAACTCGTTGATCAGGATCTAATTAAATTTGGACGTCTCACAACACAATGGTTAAAACTAAACTGAGCTACACTTCACATAATCATGATCAAGCAATCAGAATCAAAATAGTTGCGGGATCACCTGTTAAATTTCAAGGCGTTGAAATATATTGCCATAATAATGGACACAGGAAATATTTGGTCTCATTTTCTTCATTAGTAAACCCATGCAACCAGTAATATTATTAAAGTGTGTTTGCGTATGAGTGTGTATATTACACTAAGATATTCAAAATATAGTATGAAAATAATTTTTCAAAAGTTTAAGAAGGGTAAATTTGATATCTTAACGCAAAGATGTTTTGTCTGATCGTTGCTTGTTTCGATGTATGACGCAGGACCTGTTTGACTATAATGTTTAGGTGGATTCGTGGATCTCAAAACATGAAGCCATTTTAATACATATGCTTCATTTCTTATGCGCTATATATTTATTTTCAGTTTATTTTTCCATCACAGTGTTTCCTTAGCAGACAGACGTATATTATTTCATTTGATTTAAAATTTCAGCACAGAAAGATCTTATTTATTGTATTTCATATCGCTTTATTTACATGTTTTTTGATATTTTAAGCTTTTCACAGAAAAAAGATTAGAAAATGTTTAAGGATTTAAATTATTTTTCTTCTGAATGTGCTCATTTGAATTTATTTAACCCAACAAAAAAGGATAAAGTAAGTTTTCTCTATAAATGTAGTCAATTGCAAAAAATCAGGAAACGCAGATAGTAGCAAAACTACCGAAGACCCGTTGGAAAAGTGACTTTTCACTGAGCATTACTTTGAAGGTATAAATATGAAAATTGATGTAATATTACGATAGATATGGTATCTCATGAAACGTTAAGAAATTTAGCTTTTTTCATCATACGGTCCTTTACGCTTGTTTTAGCCATCACAGAACAAAACGTATAATAAACTGCAAGACGTATCGCATTATATACACAGAAGCAGTGTTGTCAAGATGCAACAAGACGTACTATGTTGCATGGTGTTCAAGTAAAATGCATACCGGCTTGGTGGCGCAGTGGTAAAGGCGATGGGACGGTCCTCCTACTGTTGCTATAGCCGCGGGTTTGAATCCCGCTGGGGCATGGTCGTAAATTTATGTTCGTGATTATTTAAAATTTGTGAATGTTCTAGGCAAAAGTGTAAAATCCGACAAGGAAAATGATCCCAGTCACGGCAGTAACCAGGCTGGGTAAGACCGGATGTCTTTTCTAAAGTTGGTCACTCGCCAGTCGGTAGGCTTAATGCTGAGGACCGTGGTTCGGAGCCCACGTTAAACTTTAGGCCCAGTCCAGATAAACCCATAGTTGGTAAAAGGAGACTCTGAAATATATATATATATAAAAGTAAAATGCATGGTTAAACATTTAAAATATCTGTCTTAATGAATACCATTTTAAAGGGAAAAAATAATCAAAAAAAAATTCAAGCACCAAGTAGTTTAAATCAATTCATTTTAATACTATCTAAAAATTAATTGAACTTTAGTAAAAAAGTACGACGAAGTTGTTCCATATCCATCACTACCTGGCATAAACTGGTAGGTAGTCGATAATTCAACGAAATACATTTATCTAAAGATTAATAGACCCTGGTTCGATATAATTTCTCTAACATATCGATATTTCAAATTTGTAATCACCCAGGTTTTTCAGATGTAAATTATGACGATAAAACCGATACGCGCAAGATTCTGTACGTTTAAGAAGTACTTCAACATATAATGCTAAATCATATCGTCCCACGTTATACCCGATACTACAAAAGGCAACGTCGGTATCTGCATGGATATTTATAACAAAATAACCTACTTGCGGTCAGATAAAATCTTTTGTCTGTTATGCATCGTGCATAAGGAAATGTTTTTGCTTGGTGCAACATCACAGTGGGCAGAAATAGGTTTGTGGTGTTAGAATGAATAACTGAAATGTTTAAACATAAAAATTTCACTTATGCATTAAAATTTCTAACGGTTATATTATATAGTTTCAACTGGAAGTTGTTTTCAAAAAATATGTATATTGTGAAAAATACAAATATACAACACAAATATAAGATTTAAACACCACAACT